>NC_069075.1:62130970-64530970 GCF_025698485.1 Gossypium arboreum | reverse complement strand
TTAAATAGTGAAAGAATTATGTAAATGAACCTTGATGAGTCTACTTTCATATGGAAGAAATGAAACGGTCATAGGAGTTATGCGTTAAGAGATATTAAAGTTATCGTGAGACAGGGCCAGAACGGTTTCTGGGTCCCCTGTCGCGACTTTGAAAATTTACCATAAATTATCCAGAATGAATTAGAAGTCATTCCTAATATGTGCAGATTCCTTTTGAATCTAGTTTCATTAGAAACAAACGGCATCAGTATTGAAACCCTGTACAGAGAGATATTCAAGTTGTAACGCGAAGGTCAGTGTAGTCGACCCCTGTAACATGGGTGACTTTAACTAATAAACTGTACCAATTGGCCCAACCAAAATTCTAGAAATAAATCCATGGATGGATATATGAGTCTAAATTCAGGAAAATTTACGGAATCAGTTTCGAGTTGTGAAACTCGAGATATGCTTTTAAAGGCGACAGCAATGCAGTTTTCAGCTTGCCTGGAATGTCAAATTGGTCGGTGCCATAAGTGGTTTTGGCTTGTTAACCCCTCGTGTCCGACAATCGCAACGGTCTCGGTTCGGGTGTTACAATTTTATTGGTATCGAGCTACGGTTTAGTCGATTCTAGGACTACCGTGATATATTTGGGGTCTAGCTATACATGCCATTAAATGATGAATCGATAGTGTGGTGATTTCGACAATTTGACTTTGTGTTTGTTTATAGCAATGGATCCGATCCCAACCGAGCAATAGCTGATGATGTGGAGAGTGTGGCGCTTGCTCCGCGCAAGGGACAGCGCCGGACTCTCAACCTATGGCCAGCAATCCGAATGATGAGGCTAGGCAAGCCTTTTATAGTGTGATGAATGATTGGTTTAACCAATACATTCGAACTAACACTACTGTTCCACAACCTCCATTCCCGAAAAATGCAGCCCCGCACCTACAATACCTCCGTGAATGACCAAATAAGGTCAAGTAAGCCCCAATCGACGGATTCAAAACATGGGGCCACTGAATTTAAAGCTACGGATGATGACGATGCCGAGCAAGCTGAATTTTGGTTGGACAACACTATCCGGGTGCTCGATGAGCTATCTTGTACACCCGATGAGTGCTTAAAGTGTACCATCTCCTTGCTACACAATTCCGCCTACTATTGGTGGAGTACTCTGACTTCTATGGTGCCTAGAGAGCAAGTGACTTGGGAGTTCTTTCAAACCGAGTTCCGAAAGAAGTATATCAGTTAGAGATTCATCGACCAAAAGTGAAGGGAATTTCTTGACCTTAAGCAAGGCTCTATGTCAGTTACCGACTACGAACAAAAATTTGTGAGGCTTAGCCGGTACGCTCGAGAATGCATTTCGTCCGAATCTATTATGTGTAAACGCTTCGAGGATGGGCTGAATGATGATATAAGGATGTTCGTTGGCATTCTTGAAATACGAGAGTTCGTAGTACTTGTTGAGCGAGCTTGTAAAGCCGAAGAGCTTAGAAAGGAGAAACAAAAAGTTGATGTGGGAACTAGAGAATTTCGAAAAAGGTCCTCGGGAAAGTCTCTTCAACAGGCATCGAAGAGATTTCGAGATGATGTGAGCCGGTCTAGAGGCGCTTCGGGCTTTTCTAGACGAGATCGCGGTCGACCCCCTGTGACCACGCGAGTCACTTGATCGCCGATGGTGGAAATGATCGCCGAGAGAGAGCGGAGTGTCTGCATTGTGGTAAATGGCATTCGGGGAGCTGTAGGTTCCGTGATCACTCCTGCTATAAGTGTGGATCGGCCGACCACTTTGTCAAGGACTGCCCGAGGTTGTTTGAACAAAATGTAAGTCAAGGTGGAAACCCGGGTGCTACCACTGCTCGAGGTAGGCCATCCAGAAATGCGGGCAATGCTAGTGGCGGTCAGAGAGGGTCGAGAGATGCTACAACAAGACCCGAGGCTCGTACTCCTGCTAGGACTTATGCCATACGCGCACGCGAGGATGCTGCCTCACCAGATGTTATTACCGGTACTTTCACTCTTTTCGATACTAATGTGATTGCTTTGATTGACCCTGGTTCTACTCATTCTTATATATGTGAAACCTTAGCATCCAATAAGACTTTGCCTATTGAGTCTCATGAGTTTGTAATTCGTGTCAAACCCTTGGGTCATTACGTGCTTGTCAACAAAGTGTGCAAGAAAAGTCCCTAGTATTCGAGGTTCTTGTTTTCCGGCGGACTTGATGCTTTTGCCGTTCGATGAATTCAACGTTATTCTTGGTTTGGATTGGTTGACCATGCACGATGCGGTTGTAAATTGCAAAAGCAAGACCATCGATTTGAGGTGCACAAATAACGAGATAATTCGGGTTGAGTCTACGGACTTAAAGGGTTGCCACTGTAATATCGCAATGTTGGCCCGAAATATGTAAGAAAAGGGTGCGGCGTACCTTGCATATGTGCTCGATGACAAGGAGTCGAAAAGAAACCCGAATCATGCGATGGTTTGTGAATACCGGATGTTTTCCACGAAGAATTGCGGGTTTACCACTGTTCGGAAATAGAATTTGGCATCGAATTGGTACCGGTACCACTCAATTTCGATAGCTCCGTATCGTATGGCACCAACGGAATTAAAGGAGTTGAAAGCTCGGTTGTAAGAATTGGTGGATAGAGGTTTTGCTCGCCGAGTTTTTCGCCTTGGGTGCGCCGGTGTTGTTTGTGAAAAGAAGGATGGAACCATGAGGTCGTGCATCGACTATCGTCAACTTAATAAAGCGACGATAAAGAACAAATATCCGTTACCACGTGTCGATGACTTGTTCGATCAACTGAAGGAGCCTCGGTGTTCTCGAAAATAGATTTGAGATCGGGCTATTATCAATTGCGAATTGAGATTGAGCGTACCAAGAGGCGCCTTGAGCGAGATATGGTCACTATGAGTTCCTAGTGATGCCGTTTGGGCTTACTAATGCCCCTGCGGTATTTATGGATTTAATGAATCGGATCTTCAGACCATATTTGGATTGGTTCGTAGTCGTGTTCATTGATGACATCTTGGTCTATTCAAGAAATGAGACCGAACATCTTGAACACACGAGGTTAGTCTTTGCAAATTTTACGGGATAAGCAATTATATGCTAAGTTCAAAGAAGTGTGAGTTACGGTTAAGAGAGGTTAGCTTCTTGAGGCATGTGATATCTGCATCGGGTATTCGAGTCGACCGAACAAAATTTCAGCCATACTTAATTGGAAGCCTCTGAGAAATATTACCGAGGTTCAAGCTTTTGGGGCTTGCTTAGGTTATTACCGACGATTTGTAAAGGTTTCTCAACGATAGCCACGCCAATGACGAAGCTACTCTAAAAGGATGTTAAGTTCGAATGGACGGAGAAATGTCAGAAAAGTTTCGATCAACTGAAAACTTATTTGACTAAAGCCCCAATTCTAGTGCAACCCGAATCTGGCAAAGAGTTTGTCATTTATAGTGACGCCTCCCTACTTGGGTTAGGTTGTGTATTGATGCAAGAAGGTCGAGTTGTGGCCTATGCGTCGAGGCAATTAAAGCCACATGAGAAAAATTATCTGACCCATGATCTCGAATTGGCTGCTATCGTATTCGCCTTAAAGATTTGGCGACATTACTTATTTGGTGAGAAGTGCCATGTGTATTCGGATCACAAAAGTCTCAAATATTTGATGACTCAAAGAGACTTAAATCTGCGACAAAGACGTTAGCTCGAGCTGTTAAAGGATTATGAGCTGGTCATTGACTATCACCCGGGAAAGGCGAATATGGTTACAGATGCCTTGAGTCGTAAATCATTATTCGCTTTACGAGCAATGAATGTGCACTTGTCCGTTCGATCCGACAACGTGTTAGTAGCTGAATTGAAAGCCAAACCATTATTGATACATCAAATTTGTGAAGCTCAGAAGGTCGACGATGAGTTGGTTGCAAAACGGGCTGAGTGTGTTCCGAACAGGGAATCGGAGTTTCAGATCGATGATGACGATTGTTTGAGGTTCAGAGTCATCTGTGTGTTCCAAAGAATTGAACTTATTTCGATATCTTGAGCGAAGCCCATTGTAGCCGAATGGCGATCCACCCGGAGCACGAAGATGTACAATGATTTGAAACGTCGGTTTTGGTGGCATGGTATGAAACGAGACATCTCCGACTTTGTTTGAGGTGTTTAATATGTCAACAAGTGAAAGCGAACATCAAGTGCCTTGAGGATTACTTGACCGATCACGATACCCGAGTGGAAATGGGATCGAGTCACAATGGACTTCGATCCGGACCCCTTGTCGGTGAGTAAGAAGGATGCGATTTGGGTCGTTGTAGATAGATTGACTAAGTCGGCTCGCTTTGTCCCCGTACGTACGGACTTTTCAATGGACAAACTAGCCGAACTGTACGTTTCTCAGATTGTGAGATTACACGGGGTGCCTATTTCCATCGTGTCGGATAGAGATCCGAGATTTACCTCGCGATTTTGGAAAAAGTTGCAAGAAGCTTTGGGTACCAAGTTGCATTTCAGCACCGCCTTTCACCCCCAAACCGATGGTCAATCGGAGCGGATAATTCAGATACTTGAGGATATGTTGAGATGTTGCATCCTCGAGTTCAGTGGTTCATAGGAATGGTATTTGCCTTTGATTGAATTCGCTTACAACAACAGCTTTCAATCAAGTATTAAGATGGCACCCTACGAGGCTTTGTACGGTCGTAAATGCCGTACACCATTGTTTTGGACTGAGCTCGGTGAAAGCAAAATTTTCGGGGTGGATTTGATTAGAGATGCTGAACAGAAAGTGAAAGTAATCCGTGAAAGTCTGAAGATAGCCTCCGATCGTCAGAAGTCGTACGCGGATCTGAAGCGTAAAGACATCGAGCATCAGGTGGGAGATAAAGTGTTTCTCAAGGTTTCATCTTGGAAAAAGATACTCAGATTCGGCCGTAAGGGCAAGTGGAGCCCGAGGTTCATTGGGCCATATGAGATATCCGAGCGAGTCGGTCCAGTGGCATATCGTCTGATTTTGCCCCCTGAACTCGAAAAGATTCACGATGTCTTTCATGTTTCGATGCTTCGACGCTATAGATCTGATCCATCGCACGTGATTACTCCATCGGAGGTTGAAATTCAAGCCAATATGAGTTATGAGGAAGAACCGATTCGTATCCTATCACGTGAAGTGAAAGAGTTGCGAAACAAGCGGGTTCCGCTAGTGAAAGTGTTATGGCTCAAACACGGGATAGAAGAAGCTACTTTGGAAACCGAGAACTCTATGAAAGAGCGATACCCAACCCTATTTACCGGTAAGATTTTCGGGGACGAAAATTTCTTAAGTGGGGGAGAGTTGTGACAGCCCAAAATTGACCCTAGTCGGAATGTGGTTTCGGGACCACAAAATCGAGGCATAAAAATAATTTAAAATTTATTTTGATGCCTATAATATGTGTGTGCTCATGTGTGACATTTTTTGATGATTGATTTAGTGTTATAAAGGTGAATTTCACTAGAAGGGACTTAGTAGTGAATTTTGAAAGTACGATAGGGAAATGTGTGATGACTAATTAAAGCATGCATGCAAAACAATGGACTTGCATGTCAAATTCCCCCTTTTTATAGGTGGTGGCCGGCCATAGCAAGGAATTATGGGCAAAGAAAACATGTTATGACATGTTTTGTTAATGCATGATGTATTAAGTGATAAAATAATTAGATGAGGAAGAGAAACAAAAAAAAAATGTGTAGCATTCTTTCCCCCATTGCCGTGTAACTAAGAAAGAAAAACAAAAAAATTGTTCATCTTTTCCCTCCTTCTTTTGGCCGAAAATTCTAAGAGGAAGAAGAGATTTTTGCTTCATTTTCTTTGTTTAGAAGAGATCTAGAAGGAGATTTGGCGAAACTTGCATCAAGATTAAGGTATGTATGAGGTTGTGTTATGAGTTTCATGCATGTTTTAGTTGCTAACTTGATGTTCATGTTAGCCATGGTTCAAATCCTTGTTATGCCATGGAAATGGTATTTGGCCAAAGTTGTTATTGTGTTAAAGCCATTGCATGCTAAATGTGAAGCTTGCTAATGATGCATGCAATGATGGATTGTCTACTCTTGAAATTTCTTTGTAGCAATCTTGAGTAAGACATTGAGTTTTCTTTTTGTTTAACCATGACCGAAGTTGAAAGGGGCATGATTGTGATGTATTCGGCCATGAAGCATTCATGAGCATGGTTTATGCTTCTTGCATGTTAGTTAAAATTTGTGCTTTGGATGGTTATGGACACCTTGAAATTCGGCCTTGCACCTATATGTGTATATATGTTTGCACATGATATTTTGGTGATGAAGAAAGTGATAAATATGTTTGTTTAAAGAAGAAATTTGTTGAAGAATGTTGTGAAATTTGCATGTACATTCGGCCTAGTACATGTATAGGGTGAAAAACCTTGAAATTATTTTTGATTTTGTGTATTTATGACCATGTATAATCGGCCACATGAGTAATTTGAGCACTTGATGTTATGTTAAAATTCTTGAGCTTAAATATATGGATGTATGTATATGTGGCCATATAATGGCGATTTGGTTCAAAGGTTGAATGATAAATTATAATAAAGTGAGATGATATGAGATGCCGAATGTGATTGACTAGTAAACATTATTGAGAAAAATATTGAATACTTCTACTTGTATTCGTTAAGCTCAAGAGCAAAGGGGAGCTAATGAGACAGCCCAAAATTGACCCTAGTCGGGATGTGGTTTCGGGACCACAAAATCGAGGCATAAAAATAATTTAAAATTTATTTTGATGCCTATGATATGTGTTAATTTGTGTGTGACATTTTTGATGTTTCGATTTAGTGTTATAAATGCTAATTTCACTAGAAAGGACCTAGTAGTGAACTTTGAAAGTATGATGGGGAAATGTGTGATGACTAGTTGCTCATGCATGCAAAAATAAGGATTTGCATGTCAAATTTCCCCCCAACATGAAGTGGCCGCCATGGCAAGAGAGGATGGGCAAAACATGTCATGAAACATGTTTTGTTGGTGCATTAGGGAGAAATAATAAACAAAGGTGTATGGGTAAGAAAAGAATGAAAAAAAATGTGTGTGAGTGTGGTATTCCCCCATTGCCGTGAGTTGTAGAGAAAGAAAGAAAAATTTTGTTCATCCTTTCTTTGAGCCAAAACTAAGGAAGAAGGAGGATTTTTGCTTCATGCTTGGTTTGGAAGAGATCTAGAAGGAGATTTGGCTAAGTTTGCATCAAGATTAAGGTATGTATGAGGTTGTGTTAGGAGTTTCATGCATGTTTTGGTTGCTAACTTGATGTGCATGATAGCCATGGCTCAAATCTTTGTTATGCCATGGAAATGGTATTTGGCCAAAGTTGTTATGGTGATAAAGCCATTGCATGCTAAGTGTGAAGCTTGATGATGATGCATGCAATGATGGATTGTCTACTTTTGAGTAAGATTTTGAGTTTTCTTTTTGTTTAATCATGATTGAAGTTGAAAAGGGGCATGATTGTCATATTCGGCCATGATGCATTCATGAGCATGGTTCATGCTTCTTGCATGTTAGTTAAAATTTGTGTTTTGGATGGCTATGGACACCTTGAAATTCGGCCATGCTCATATATGTATATATATGTTTGCACATGATGTTTTGGTTATGAACTAAGTGATGAATATGGTTGTTTAAAGAAGAAGATGTTGAAGAATGATTGTGAAATTGCAAGCACATTCGCCTAGCACACATATGAGTGCTTGATGCTATATTATAAGTTTTGAGCTACAATATGCAAAGCATTAACTAGTAAAATGCATGCTGTTTTTGTGAGGTATTAAGTGCATAATTGGCCTCAACATGTACATGAATATTCGGCCTTGGGTAGCCTATTGAAGGCCTTAGCTTTTCCTTGATGCTCGAATAAATTGTATTGAATTGCTTGATGTAGTATAAAATGTGCATGACCATTGTGTATTCAAGCTAAAGAGTGGCCATATGACCATTTAAACTCCTTGTCATATTCGCCATAAGCTAGCACAATGAGGTTTTAATAAATTGAATTTGTTTGAATTAGCTCAAGAGCTAAGAGGGCCACAATTGGACAAGGGGAAGGAAAAAGTGATCGAATAGCCGTAAAAGCCGTTCGACAACATCCGAGGTAAGTCCTCAAGAAGTGACCTTACTTGAATTATGTGGAATGAAATATGGATGTATTGATTATTGATTTATGTGTGTATGAGTATTCGAATAATACCCGGGCTAAGTCCCGAAGGCGATTATGCTAGTGATTAAAATTGTGTTTGAGCCTTAGTAACGAAAATGAAATATGTATGTCCAATGATTATTGATGTATGTGTGCATGAGAAATTGAATGATATCCGGGCTAAGCCCCGAAGACAATTATGCTGGAAATTATAACCGGGTTAAGACCCGAAGGCAATTGTGCTAGTAGCTATATCCGGGCTAAGACCCGAAGGCATTCGTGCAAGTTGTTAAATCCGGGCTAAGACCCGAAGGCATTTGTGCAAATCGTGATATCCGGGTTAAGTCCGTAGGCCTTGGTGCGGGTTACCATAACCGGCTATGTCCCAAGGCGATTGAACGAGTAGCGACATCCGGTTAAACTCGAAGGTATGTGATTTGAAAATTATAAGCTTGCTGGAAAATTTCAGCTAATGCACTTGTGAAATTTCCCAATGACAAGGTAAGTGCGGTGTGTGCTTTGCTGCTAGGAGTAAGAGCGTATGAATATCCGCTCCTATGATGGAACGAGTTATCGGCCTTAATGAAGCCGTTATTTGTGTATGAACATAAGAGTTGGGATGGTGAAGTAAGTATGATTATGTGAATGTGCATTAATGAAATGATGCATTTGGTTATGTGAATGTATTGCTTTAATTAAAGCTGATTATATTCCTTGAGACTTACTAAGCATAAAAATGCTTACCCCGTTGCTTTGGCTCTCTGTTTTATAGATTTCGCTCGATAGCAATCGGATTCGGGATCAATAAAGTCGAAGTCATCCACACTATCAACGACTCTATTTTGGTATAAATTTTGGTTGAACTTTGAAATGGCATGTATAGGACTACCCCTTGTTGGTTTAAAAATGTGGCGATGTATATGTATACGGCCATGCGAAAATGGCTCGTAAAAGGAAGCATGAACTTAGACTATTTGTGGTTTGAATGTATATATATGGTGTCATGATGTGATTATGGATTGGAAATGGGAGTGTTGGTCACATGATCAGCCATTGGTATGGTTAAAATGATCATATGTGAACCTATGTATGGCAAGACTAGTTGGTTGATGGAGACTACAAAATAGATAAGACCTACCTTAAAACAGATGCTGCCAGCTGCAGTGACGTGAATGTGAAAAATCACCAAAAATTGTAGGAATGGTATTAAATAGTGAATAAGCTATGTAAATGAACCTTGATGAGTCTATTTTCATATGAAAGAAGCGAAATGGTCATAGGAGTTACATGTTAAGAGATATTGAAGCTATTGTGAAACAGGGCCAGAACGGTTTCTGGGTCCCCTGTCGCAACTTTAAAAATTTACTATAAATTATCCAGAAATAATTAGGAGACATACCTTATATGTACAGATTCCATTTTGAGTCTAGTTTCATTAGAAATAAACGGCACCAGCATTAAAGCCCTGTACAGAGAGATATTCAAGTTATACCACGCGAAGGTCCGAGCAGTCGATCCCTGTAACATGGGTGACTTTAACTAATAAACTGTACCAATTGGCCCAACCAAAAATTCTAGAAATAAATCCATGGATGGATATATGAATCTAAATTCAGGGAAAATTTACGAAACCAGTTTCCGAGTTTTGAAACTCGAGATATGATTTTTAAGGCGACGGTGACGCAGTCTTCCAGCCTGACTGGAAATGTCAAATTGGTGGGCAAAACATGTGAACTTGGCTTGTTAACCCCTCGTGTCCGACACGGCGATGGTCTCGGGTTCGGGTGTTACAATTTATTGGTATCAGAGCCACGGTTTAGTCGATTCTAGGACTACCGTGATGTGTTTGGGGTCTAACTATACATGCCATTAAATGATGACTCGATAGTGTGGTGATTTACGACAATTTGACTTTGTGTTTGTTTATAGCAATGGATCCCGATCCCAACCGAAAGCGATAGCTGATGATGTGGAGAGTGTGGCGCTGCTCCGCGCAAGGGGACAGTGCGGCGGACTCTCAACCTATGGCCAGCAATCCGAATGACGAGGCTAGGCAAGCCTTTTATAGTGTGATGAGCGAATGGTTTAATCAATACATTCGAACTAACACGGCTGTTCCACAACCTCCATTCCCGACAAATGCAACCCCGCACCTACAATACCTCCGGTGATGACCAAATAAGGTCAAGTAAGCCCCAATCGATAGGATTCAAAACATGGGGCCACTGAATTTAAGGCTACGGATGATGATGATGCCGAAGCGAGCTGAATTTTGGTTGGATAACACTATCCGGTGCTCGATGAGCTATCCTGTACACCGATGAGTGCTTAAAGTGTACCATCTCCTTGCTACGTGAGTCCGCCTACTATTGGTGGAGTACTCGACTTCGTGGTACCTAGAGAGCGAGTGACTTGGGAATTCTTTCAAACGAGTTCAAAAAAGTATATCGATCGAGATTCATCGACCAAAAGCGAAGGGAATTCCTTGACCTTAAGCAAGGTTCTATGTCGATTACCGACTACTGAACGAAAATTTGTGAGGCCTAGCCAGATGCAGCGAGAATGCATTTCGTCCAAGCCATTATGTGTAAACGCTTGAGGATGGGCTGAATGATGATATAAGGATGTTCGTTGGCATTCTCGAGATACGAGTTCGTAGTACTTGTTGAGCGAGCTTGTAAAGTCGAAGAGCTTAGAAAGGAGAAACAAAAAGTGATGTGGGAACCGGAGAATTCGAAAGAGGTCCTCGGAAAGTCTCTTCAACAAGCATCAAAGAGATTTCGACATGATGCGAGCCGGTCTAGAGCGTTTGGGCTTTTCTAGACGAGGACGCGATCGACCCCTGTGACCACACGAGTCACTTGATCGCCGATGGTGGAAATGATCGCCGAGAGAGGCGGAGTGTCCACATTGTGGCAAATGGCATTCGGGGAGCTGTTGGTTTCGTGATCGCTCCTGCTATAAGTGTGGGTCGGCCGACCACTTGATGAAGGATTGCCCGAGGATACATGAACAGAATGTAAGTCAGAGTGGAAACCCGGGTGCTACCACTGCTCGAGGTAGGCGACCTAGAAATATGGGCAATGTCAGTGGCGGTCAGAGAGGATCTAGAGATGCTACCATCAGATCCGAGGCTCGTGCTCTGCTAGGACTTATACCATACGCCAGACGCCTTGAGGATGCTGCCTCTCCGGATGTCATTACCGGTACTTTCACTCTTTTCAATACAAATGTGATTGCTTTGATTGACCTGGTTCTACTCATTCATATATATGTGAAACCTTAGCATCCAAAGAAGACTTTGCCTATTGAGTCTACTGAGTTTGTAATTCGGGTGTCAAACCCCTTGGGTCATTACGTGCTTGTCAACAAAGTGTGCAAGAAAAGTCCCCTAGTGTTCCGAGGTTCTTGTTTTCCGGCGGACTTGATGCTTTTGCCGTTCGATGAGTTCGACGTTATTCTTGGGTTGGATTGGTTGACCATGCACGATGCGGTTGTAAATTGCAAGAGCAAGACTATCGATTTGAGGAGCGCGAATAACAAGATAATTCGGGTTGAGTCTACGGACTTAAAGGGGTTGCCAACTGTAATATCAGCGATGTTGGCCAAGAAATATGTAAGAAAAGGGTGCGAAGCGTACCTTGCGTACGTGCTCGATGACAAGGAATCAGAAAAGAAACCCGAATCTGTGCGCGTGGTTTGTGAATACCGGATGTTTTCCCAAGAATTGCGGGTTTACCACTGTTCGGAAATAGAATTTGGCATCGAATTGGTACCGGTACCACTCCAATTTCGATAGCTCCGTATCGTATGGCACCAACGGAATTAAAGGAGTTGAAAGCTCAGTTGCAAGAATTGGTGGATAGAGGTTTTGCTCGTTCGAGTTGTTCGCCTTGGGGTGCGCCAGTGTTGTTTGTGAAAAAAAAAAAAAAGGATGGAACCATGCGGCTGTGCATCGACTATCGTCAGCTTAATAAAGCGACGATAAAGAACAAATATCCATTACCACGTATCGATGACTTGTTCGATCAACTGAAGGGAGCCTCAGTGTTCTCAAAAATAGATTTGAGATCGGGCTATTATCAATTGCGAATCCGACATTCGGACGTACCCAAGACTACCTTCAGAACAAGATATGGTCACTATGAGTTCCTAGTGATGCCGTTTGGGCTCACTAATGCCCCTGCGGTATTTATGGATTTAATGAATCGGATCTTCAGACCATATTTGGATCGATTCGTAGTCGTGTTCATTGATGACATCTTGGTCTATTCAAGAAATGAGACCGAACATGCTGAACACTGCGGTTAGTCTTGCAAATCTTACGGGATAAGCAATTATATGCTAAGTTCAAGCAAGTGTGAGTTCGGTTAAGAGAGTTAGCTTCTTGGGTCATGTGGTATCTGCATCGGGTATTCGAGTCGACCGAATAAAATTTCAGCCATACTTAATTGGAAGCCTCAGAAATATTACGAGGTTCGGAGCTTTTGGGGCTTGCCGATTATTACCGACGATTTGTAAAGGCTTCTCAACGATAGCCACGTCGATGACGGCTACTCCAAAAGGATGTTAAGTTCGAATGGATGAGAAATGCCAAAAAGTTTCGATCAACTGAAAACTTATTTGATGAAGCCCCAATTCTAGTGCAACCCGAGTCCGGCAAAGAGTTTGTCATCTATAGCGACGCCTCCCTACTTGGATTAGGTTGTGTATTGATGCAAGAAGGTCGAGTTGTGGCCTATGCGTCGAGGCAATTAAAGCCACACGAGAAAAATTATCCGACCCATGATCTTGAATTGGCCGCCATCGTATTCGCCTTAAAGATTTGGCGACATTACTTATTTGGTGAAAGGTGCCATGTGTACTCGGATCACAAAAGTCTCAAATATTTGATGACCCAAAGAGACTTAAATCTGCGACAAAGACGTTGGCTCGAGTGTTAAAGGATTATGAGCTGGTCATTGACTATCACCCGGAAAGGCGAATGTGGTTGCGGATGCCTTGAGTCGTAAATCATTATTCGCTTCTGACGATGAGCGTGCACTTATGCATTCGATCCGATAGTGTGTTAGTAGCTGAATTGAAAGCCAAACCACTATTGATACATCAAATTCGAGAAGCTCGTAAAGTCGACGACGAGTTGGTCAAAAGCGGGCGAGTGTGTTCCGAACAAGGACTCGGAATTTCAAATCGACGATGACGATTGTTTGAGGTTCAAAAGTCGTCTGTGTGTTCCAAAGAATTCGGAACTCATTTCGATAATTCTGAATGAAGCCCATTGTAGCCGAATGGCAATCCACCCGGGAGTACGAAGATGTACAATGATTTGAAACGTCGGTTTGGTTGCATGGTATGAAGCGAGACATCTCGAATTTGTTTGAGATGTTTAATATGTCAACAAGTGAAAGCGGAACATCGGTGCCTTGAGATTACTTCACCAATCACGATACCCGAGTGGAAATGGGATCGAGTCACAATGGACTTTGTATCCGGACTGCCATTGTCAGCAAGTAAGAAGGATGCGGTTTGGGTCGTGGTAGATAGATTGACTAAGTCGGCCCACTTTGTCCCCGTCGTGCGGATTTTCAATGGACAAATTAGCCGAATTGTACGTTTCTCGGTTGTGAGATTACACGGGTGCCTATTTCCATCGTGTCGGATAGAGATCCGAGATTTACCTCACGATTTTGGAAAAGTTGCAAGAAGCTTTGGGTACCAAGTTGCATTTCAGACCGCCTTTCACCCCCAAACCGATGGTCAATCTGGCGGATAATTCGGATACTTGAGGATATGTTAAGATGTTGCGTCCTCGAGTTTAGTGGTTCATGGGAGCGGTATTTGCCATTGATTGAATTCGCTACAACAACAACTTTCAATCAAGTATTAAGATGGCACCTACGAGGCCTTATGCGGTCGTAAATGCCGTACACCATTGTTTTGGACCGAGCTCGGTGAAAGCAAGATTTTCGGTGGATTTGATTAGAGATGCTGAGCAGAAAGTGAAAGTAATCCGTGAAAGTCTGAAGATAGCCTCCGATCGTCGAAGTCGTGCGCGGATCTGAAGCGTAAGGATATCGAGTATCGGTGGGTGATAAAGTGTTTCTCAAGGTATCGCCTTGGAAAAAGATACTCGATTCGGTAGTAAGGGCAAGCTGAGCCCGAGGTTCATTGGGCCATATGAGATATCCGGCGAGTCGGTCCAGTGGCATATCGTTTGATTTTGCCCCGAACTCAAAAGGTTCACGATGTCTTTCACGTTTGATGCTTTGGCGCTATAGATCCGATCCATCGCACGTGATTAGTCCATCGAAATTGAAATTCAAGCTAATATGAGTTATGAGGAAGAACCGATTCGTATCCTATCACGAGAAGTGAAAGAGTTGCGAAACAAGCGGGTTCATTGGTGAAAGTGTTATGGCTCAAGCACGGGATAGAAGAAGCTACTTGGGAGACCGAGAACTCTATGAAAGAGCGATATCCAAACCTATTTACCGGTAAGATTTTGGGGACAAAAATTTCTTAAGTGGGGAGAGTTGTGACAGCCAAAATTGACCCTAGTCGGGATGTGGTTTCGGGACCACAAAACCGAGGCATAAAAATAATTTAAAATTTATTTTGATGCCTATGATATGTGTTAATTTGTGTGTGACATTTTGATGTTTCGATTTAGTGTTATAAATGCGAATTTCACTAGAAAGGACCTAGTAGTGAACTTTGAAAGTATGATGGGGAAATGTGTGATGACTAGTTGCTCATGTATGCAAAAATAAGGGATTTGCATGTCAAATTCCCCCAACATGAAGTGGCGGCCATGGCAAGAGAGGATGGGCAAAACATGTCATGAAACATGTTTTGTTGGTGCATTAGGAGAAATAATAAACAAAGGTGTATGGGTAAGAAAAGAATGAAAAAAAAATGTGTGTGAGTATGGTATTCCCCCCATTGCCGTGAGTTGTAGAGAAAGAAAGAAAAATTTTGTTCATCCTTTCTTTGAGCCAAAACTAAGGAAGAAGGAGGATTTTGCTTCATGCTTGGTTTGGAAGAGATCTAGAAGGAGATTTGGCTAAGTTTGCATCAAGATTAAGGTATGTATGAGGTTGTGTTAGGAGTTTCATACATGTTTTGGTTGCTAACTTGATGTGCATGATAGCCATGGCTCAAATCTTTGTTATGCCATGGAAATGGTATTTGGCCAAAGTTGTTATGGTGATAAAGCCATTGCATGCTAAGTGTGAAGCTTGATGATGATGCATGCAATGATGGATTGTCTACTTTTGAGTAAGATTTTGAGTTTTCTTTTGTTTAATCATGATTGAAGTTGAAAAGGGCATGATTGTCATATTCGCCATGATGCATTCATGAGCATGGTTCATGCTTCTTGCATGTTAGTTAAAATTTGTGTTTTGGATGGCTATGGACACCTTGAAATTCGCCATGCTCATATATGTATATATATGTTTGCACATGATGTTTTGGTTATGAACTAAGTGATGAATATGGTTGTTTAAAGAAGAAGATGTTGAAGAATGATTGTGAAATTGCAAGCACATTCGCCTAGCACACATATGAGTGCTTGATGCTATATTATAAGTTTTGAGCTACAATATGCAAAGCATTAACTAGTAAAATGCATGCTGTTTTTGTGAGGTATTAAGTGCATAATTGGCCTCAACATGTACATGAATATTCGGCCTTGGGTAGCCTATTGAAGGCCTTAGCTTTTCCTTGATGCTCGAATAAATTGTATTGAATTGCTTGATGTAGTATAAAATGTGCATGACTATTGTGTATTCAAGCTAAAGAGTGGCCATATGACCATTTAAACTCCTTGTCATATTCGCCATAAGCTAGCACAATGAGGTTTTAATAAATTGAATTTGTTTGAATTAGCTCAAGAGCTAAGAGGGCCACAATTGGACAAGGGAAGGAAAAAGTGATCGAATAGCCGTAAAAGCCGTTCGACAACATCCGAGGTAAGTCCTCAAGAAGTGACCTTACTTGAATTATGTGGAATGAAATATGGATGTATTGATTATTGATTTATGTGTGTATGAGTATTCGAATAATACCCGGCTAAGTCCCAAGGCGATTATGCTAGTGATTAAAATTGTGTTTGAGCCTTAGTAACGAAAATGAAATATGTATGTCCAATGATTATTGATGTATGTGTGCATGAGAAATTGAATGATATCCGGGCTAAGCCCCGAAGACAATTATGCTGGAAATTATAACCGGGTTAAGACCCGAAGGCAATTGTGCTAGTAGCTATATCCGGGCTAAGACCCGAAGGCATTCGTGCAAGTTGTTAAATCCGGGCTAAGACCCGAAGGCATTTGTGCAAATCGTGATATCCGGGTTAAGTCCCGTAGGCCTTGGTGCGGGTTACCATAACCGGGCTATGTCCCGAAGGCGATTGAACGAGTAGCGACATCCGGTTAAACTCCGAAGGTATGTGATTTGAAAATTATAAGCTTGCTGGAAAATTTCAGCTAATGCACTTGTGAAATTTCCCAATGACAAGGTAAGTGCGGTGTGTGCTTTGCGCGCTAGGAGTAAGAGCGTATGAATATCCGCTCCTATGATGGAACGAGTTATCGGCCTTAATGAAGCCGTTATTTGTGTATGAACATAAGAGTTGGGATGGTGAAGTAAGTATGATTATGTGAATGTGCATTAATGAAATGATGCATTTGGTTATGTGAATGTATTGCTTTAATTAAAGCTGATTATATTCCTTGAGACTTACTAAGCATAAAATGCTTACCCGTTGCTTTGGCTCTCTGTTTTATAGATTTCGCCGATAGCAATCGGATTCGGGATCAATAAAGTCGAAGTCATCCACACTATCAACGACTCTATTTTGGTATAAATTTTGGTTGAACTTTGAAATGGCATGTATAGGACTACCCTTGTTGGTTTAAAATGTGGCGATGTATATGTATACGGCCATGCGAAAATGGCTCGTAAAAGGAAGCATGAACTTAGACTATTTGTGGTTTGAATGTATATATATGGTGTCATGATGTGATTATGGATTGGAAATGGGAGTGTTGGTCACATGATCAGCCATTGGTATGGTTAAAATGATCATATGTGAACCTATGTATGGCAAGACTAGTTGGTTGATGGAGACTACAAAAATAGATAAGACCTACCTTAAAACAGATGCTGCCAGCTGCAGTGACGTGAATGTGAAAAATCACCAAAAATTGTAGGAATGGTATTAAATAGTGAATAAGCTATGTAAATGAACCTTGATGAGTCTATTTTCATATGGAAGAAGCAAAATGGTCATAGGAGTTACATGTTAAGAGATATTGAAGCTATTGTGAAACAGGGCCAGAACGGTTTCTGGGTCCCCTGTTGCAACTTTAAAAATTTACTATAAATTATCCAGAAAGAATTAGGAGACATACCTTATATGTACAGATTCCATTTTAAGTCTAGTTTCATTAGAAACAAACGGCACCAGCATTAAAGCCCTGTAAAGAGAGATATTCAAGTTATACCGCGCGAAGGTCCGAGCAGTCGATCCCTGTAACATGGGTGACTTTAACTAATAAACTGTACCAATTGGCCTAACCAAAAATTCTAGAAATAAATACATGGATGGATATATGAGTCTAAATTCAGGGAAAATTTACGACACCAGTTTCCGAGTTTTGAAACTCGAGATATGATTTTTAAGGCGACAGTGACGCAGTCTTCCAGCCTGACTGGAAATGTCAAATTGGTGGGCAAAACATGTGAACTTGGCTTGTTAACCCCTCGTGTCCAACACCGGCGATGGTCTCGGGTTCGGGGTGTTACAGCTAAATCCGATAAAGGGAAGGAAAAAGTGATCGAATAGCCGTTGAAGCCGTTCGACAACATCCGAAGTAAGTCCTCAAGAAATGACCCTACTCGAATTATGTGAAATGAAATATGGATGTGTAATGATTATTGAATTATGTGTGTATGAGTATTTGAATGATACCCGGGCTAAGTCCCGAAGGCGATTATGCTAGTGATATATTTGTGTTTGAGCCTTAGTAACGAAAATGAAACATGGATGTGTAATGATTATTGATGTATGTGTGTGCATGAGCAATTGAATGATATCCGGGCTAAGACCCGAAGGCATTCGTGCGAGTTGTTAAATCCGGGCTAAGACCCGAAGGCATTCGTGCGAGTTGTTAAATCCGGGCTAATACCCGAAGGCATTTGTGCAAGTCGTTCTATCCGGGCTAAGACCCGAAGGCATTCGTGCATGTGGTTAAGCTTGGGCTGGAGGTGAGCGTTGGTTGCTGTAATAAATTTAATTAGTACGCTCGAAAAGCCCAAAGGATAAGGTATGTTTATATGTGCATTGGAAAAGTTGATATGTTTGAGTAACATTCGTTCAATCGACTAACGAATTTTCAGCTATTGAATTGGTTGATATCTTGTGAAAGTATACAATGATGAAGTGTGAAGTAAGTATGATTATGTGAATGTGTATGAATGAAATGATTCATTTGGCTATGTGAAGGTAATGCTTTAGTTAAAGCTGATTTTATTGCTTGAGACTTACTAAGCATAAAAATGCTTACCCCGTTGCTTTGGCTCTCTGTTTTATAGATTTTGTTCGTTAGCGATCGGATACGGGATCATTGAAGTCGAAGTCATCCACACTATCAAAGCCTCCATTTTGGTATAATTTTGGTTGAACTTTGAAATGGCATGTATAGGACTACCCCTTGTTGGTTCAAATGTGTTGTGATGTACATGTGTACGGCCATGCGAAAATGGCTCGTAGAAGTAAAGTACGAACTTAGACCATTTGTGATTTGTATATATATGGTTTCACGATGTGATTATGGATTGGAAATGGGAGTGTTGGTCACATGATCAGCCATTGGAATGGCTAAAAATGATCATAGGTGAACCTATGTATGGCAAGACTAGTTGGTTCATGGAGACTACAAAATAGGTAAGACCTACCTTAAAAACAGGTGCTGCCAGCTGCAGTGACGGGAATGTGAAAAATCACCAAAAATTGTAGGGATGGTATTAAATAGTGAAAGAATTATGTAAATGAACCTTGATGAGTCTACTTTCATATGGAAGAAACGAAACGGTCATAGGAGTTACGTGTTAAGAGGTATTAAAGTTATTGTGAGACAGGGCCAGAACGGTTTCTGGGTCCCCTGTCGCGACTTTAAAAATTTTCTATAAATTATCCAGAAAGAATTAGAAGTCATGCCTTATATGTGCAAATTCCTTTTGAGTCTAGTTTCATTAGAAACAAACGGCATCAGTATTGAAACCCTGTACAGAGAGATATTCAAGTTGTAACGCGCGAAGGTCAGTGTAGTCGACCCCTGTAACATGGGTGACTTTAACTAATAAACTGTACCAATTGGCCCGACCAAAAATTCTAGAAATAAATCCATGGATGGATATATGAGTCTAAATTCAGGGAAAATTTATGGAATCAGTTTCCGAGTTGTGAAACTCGAGATATGCTTTTTAAGGCGACAGCAACGCAGTTTTCCAGCTTGCCTGGAATGTCAAATTGGTCGGTGCCATAAGTGGTTTTGGCTTGTTAACCCCTCGTGTCCGACACCGGCAACGGTCTCGGGTTCGGGGTGTTACACCCATTACCACATCACTTAGTCTTTTTCTTTCTAAAGAAGTGTTAAGTTTATTCATGCTTGCTATGTTTTATTCTGCAGAAATTAAATCCTAATTACGAAAGAAATAAATTCCTAATGACCTAAAAATAAATAATAAGACAAGAGTCCCCCTTTTATTTTCTTGACTCATTCCCCTTGTCTTTTTCAGCTCCATCTCAGCTTGCATCGTCAATATCTTCCATCCATGTCTCAAAGATAGCATCTGGGAACTCAGGAACAAAAGTATTAGAGATATTCTTAAAAGAATTTTGAATTGATTCATCCCTAATTTTGCATATTTTCAGAAGTTTGTTGTTGATTGTGCATGAACTTGCACATATCCATCAAAATTGACAACTCTGATTTCCTTGAAGTACTTGCAAAAGTCGGCATGGGAGTTGTATGTTCAGGTTCAACACTTAGCTTGACTGGTTCTTCTTCTGGCTCAACCCTTGGTTCAGGGTTTTTAGATCCTTCAACTGGTTTAGGACTGTTTAGTCCCTTATCAGATTCTTCCACCATAGTGGCTGTAACTGAATTAGCTTCAGTCTCAGTTCCATCTGTTGATTCCTCAGTATCTGGCTCAATTGGCTCTTCTTGCTCACCTTGATTTAGCTCATGCACCCTCTCTACTAACCTTTCAAGATCATAATTTGAAATGCACCCTTAAACATATCGCCCCTTCAGATTTTCTTGTGTTTTAACACGGGCCCTTAAGCAAAGTGAAGTGATTAATGATGAGAAATAAGCACTTCCTGCCTTATTTTTAGCACAATCGTGAGTCTCCTTGAGAATAATTTTCCCAATATTAATGGACTTTTCTGTCAAGATTGCATATAACAAGAGCATCCATTCCATTAAAATGGTGAAACTATGAGAGATAGGCATAAAACTGTAGTGAACAAAATAAAACCATACATTTGCTACTAGTTTTAGGTATTCCATTCGACAAGAATGGCTCCCATATTTCCTTATAATCCATTGGGATCCCAGATTTGTGACAACATCACTTATCTTCTTCAAAATCAGGTAAGTTAAACAAATCATTGATGGGCTTAGAAGTAAGAAGTACCTTTTTCTTTCGAACGATGATCTCAGTAGCATCTTGTGTCATCAAACTTGCATAGAATTCTCGAACTAGTTCATCATCAGGAAGTTAATGAGCATCACAAAATCATTCCCACTTGAGAGCATTGATTATTTTTCTAATCGGCACAGGAACAACCATCAAATCATTACTCTTCAAGTTAAAGCCTTTTTCCTGCATCATAGGTTGATGCTTGAAAATTGAATCGAATTTCTCTTTCACTTCTTCATCGATCAAAATTGAGTTTGCAGGAGTAGACTTTGACGATCTAGTTCTTTTGCGAGACATGGTATCTTTTCCCAAAAATTCTACAAAGTTTCTGCTTACTGGGGAAGAAGAGAAATCAGCAAGTGGGTAAAACTTGCTACAGGAAAAATTTTATGATGACAAGAATGGTGTGGCGGCGATGGCGATGTGCAGCAACGACAGCAGTGTGTGGCGACGGCAGCGACTATGCTTTGGCAATCTCTTTGCGACAGCAATAGGGAATTTTGGCAGAAAGGGAAAGAGAATTAGGGTTTCCTTCTGGATTTAAGGTTAACGACACAGAAAAGAGATTTAGGAATTTTTAGGGTGTAAGCAAACTGCTTTAAGGGATATGAAAATTAGTGGAATGGAGAGGGGTTTATATAGGGAAAAATTAGGGCAACATGTAACAAAAAATTAGCTACATTCGGGTTACTTGGGTGGCAAGTAATGGGAGTGGCGGCAATAGGTACGGATTTTTCCTTCCTTTTTGCTGTCTTGGGCCTCAAATTCAGACTGTATTTTCAGGCTTACTCAAGAGAAAAATTGATTAGTACTTGGGTCAAATTTAACCCCTTTTAAAAATTTAAAATTTAAACAAAACAAATTAAACTTAAAAATTTTAAATCTCAATTAGAAAATTTCTTCTCAATAAATTACATTAAATTAATTCCCAGGAAAGGTTGGAGAGGTCACAGCAGTCCCACTTAAGTTCTAATCTCCTTATACAAAATTAAATGTACTAAATTAAGAAAATAAATTCTAACTATTTATTTATTCACAAAACAAGTTCATGAAAAATCAAGGGTCTATTAATTTGAACGAGGATTCAACTCGCTCAACTTCACCATCCCAATAATGTTTGAGACGTTGACCATTCACTTTAAATGTACCTCTGTGATTGTCGTATAATTCAACAACTCCATAAGGATACACTCAGTAGATGGTATAAGGTCCTTTCCATTGGGATTTAAGCTTCCTAGGAAATAACTTCAACCTTGAATTAAACAACAAAACCTTCTGACCTTCTTTAAACTCACGAGGTTGTATATGACCATCATGCCATCTTTTTTATCTTTCTTTACTCATTTTGGCATTCTTATAGGAAAACAACCTCAACTCTTCCAACTCATCCAGTTGTAACATCCTTCTCTCACCGGCTTGCTTAAGAGCAAAGTTAAATTGCTTCAAGGCCCAGTGAGCTTTATTCTCCAACTCTAATGGCAAACAACATGCCTTCCCAAAAACTAACTGATAAGGAGTCATTCCTAACAGTGTCTTAAATGCTATTTGATAGGCCCATAATGCATCATCGAGCCTTCAAGACCACTCTTTTCTGCTAGGGCGTACAACCTTTTCAAGGATACCTTTGATTTCACAGTTTACTCTCTCCACTTGCCCATTGGACTAGGGGTGATAGGCAGTAGCAATCTTATGTTTCACATCATATTTGTCAAGCAACCACTTAAGCCATTTGTTCACAAAGTGAGAACCTTCATCACTTATAATAGCTCTTGGTGTCCCAAATTGTGTAAACACATGCTTATGTAGAAATTACATGACTACCTTAGCATCATTTGCAAGGTATGCTTCAGCTTCAACCCACTTAGGTACATAGTCCATAGCTACTAAGATGTATTTGTTCCATACGAAGAAGGAAACGAGCCTAAGAAGTTAATGCCCCGTATGTCGAATAATTCAATCTCCAAAATGTTTGTCAAGGGCATCTCATTCCTCCTTGATATATTCCCAGTCCTTTGGCATTTATCTCAGTTCTTCACATAAGCATAAGCATCTTTAAATAGTGTAGGCCAAAAGACACCTGCTTGCAAAATCTTAGCTGCAGTACGTGAACCACCAAAGTGTCCCCCACTTGGGGATGAATGGAAATGATACAAGATCTCAGCAATCCCACTTTCAACTACACACTTTTGGATTATACTATCTGCACACTATTTAAACAAAAACGGATCCTCCCAAAAATAATACTGACTATCATGAAGGAATTTTTTCCTTTGTTGGTATGTCATTTCCCAAGGAATTATTCAACATTCAAGATTATTGGAAAAATCAGCAAACCAAGGTGTCTCATGAATTTGACTTACCTCAAATAAGTGTTCATCTGGGAAATTTTTGTTGATAGGCACACATGATCGAGTTACCTCATCTTGCTCCAACCTCAATAGATGATCAGCTATTTGATTTTCGACACCTTTTCTGTCTTGGATCTCAAGGTCAAATTCTTGGAGTAAAAGTATCCAACGAATTAGGCTCAGTTTCGCATCTTTCTTCGAGAGCAAGTACTTAATGGCCACATGGTCAGTAAATACTGTAACTTTGGTACCTATAAGATATGAGTGAAATTTGTCAAAAGCAAAAACTACAGCAAAGAGTTCCTTTTCAGTTACCGTATAATTGAGTTGGGCTCCCGTCAAAGTTCTACTTGCATAGTAAATAGGGTGAAACATTCTGTTTCTTCTTTAACCCATCACAGCTCTAACAGCATAATCACTTGCATTGCACATCAACTCAAAAGGTGAGTTCCAATCAGGTGTAATGATTATTGGGGCTGAGATTAATCTTTTTTTCAGATCTTTAAAAGCTTCCAAACATGTTTTGTTGAAATCAAACAATGTATCTTTCTTTAACAACAAACACAACGGTTTAGAAATTTTCGAAAAATCTTTTATAAACCTTCGGTAAAAACTGGCATGGCCTAAGAAACTTCTAACTACTTTCACATTCATTGGGGCCAGTAATCTCTCAATTACGTCCACCTTTGCTTTATCAACTTCAATTCCTCTTTTCGAGATTTTATGCCCTAAGACAATCCCTTCCTAAACCATAAAATGACATTTTTCCCAATTAAGGACAAGATTCATCTCTTTGCATCTCTTCAGTACCTTAGCCAAATTACTTAAAAAATATCATAAGTATTACCAAAAATAGAAAAATCATCCATGAAAACCTCAACAAAATTTTTGACCATATCTGTAAATACTGCCATCATGCATCATTGAAAAGTTGCAGGTGCATTGCATAAACCAACAGGCATTCGCCTAAAAGCAAACGTACCGTATGGACAAGTAAAGGTTGTTTTATGTTGGTCCTCTGGGGCTACAACTATTTGTTTATATCCCGAACAGTCATCTAAAAAATAATAGAATTCATTACCTGCCAGTCGATCTAACATCTGATCCATAAAAGGCAATGGAAAATGGTCCTTCCGAGTGGCTTTGTTCAACTTTCTGTAATCAATACAGATTCTCCAACTAGTAATAGTTCTCATTTGAATTAACTCTTTACATTCATTTTCAACAATTATGATTCCACCTTTCTTTGGCACACACTGTACCGGACTTACCCACGAACTATCTAAAATAGGATAAATGATTCCTGCATCTAACCATTTGATCACTTCCTTTCTCACAACTTCTTTCATAATAGGATTGAGCCTCCTTTTCCCATCTATTCGAGCACTTTCACCTTCTTCTAAATAATTTTATGCATGCAAAAAGAAGGGCTTTCTTAAATTTCTTTAAAACAGCAATTAGTTACTCCTCTTGATCTTTCGTTAGTTTTATTGAAATAATCATAAGCAAAGTAGAGCAGTCACCTAAATAAACGTGTTTCAAATGGGAAGGAAAGTACCTTTAGTTCGAGTTTAGGTGGTTCTTCGATTGACAACTTGGGTTGCACAAATTCTCTGACTTCTAACTCCAACGGTTCAAACCGTATGGATTGAATAAAATTCCTCAGATTGGCTTCTATTAGAGCCATGTTTTCTTCACATTCTTCATCCTCCAAAGGGTCAAGATCTAAAGCTTTCTCCAATGGATCTTCTTCAAAATTGTTTTCCATAAAAACCAAGGTTTCTATCTCTTCCATAACTGAACACTCTTCTGCCGGATCGGGAAATTTCATTGCTTTAAGAATGTTAAAGGTTACCTGATTTTCTTGAACTCGCATGGTGAGTTCACCTTTCTGCACATCAATTAACGTTCTTCCCGTGGCTAAGAAAGGTCTCCCAAGGATGACTGGCACTTCCTTATCTACTTCAAAATCTAAGACAATGAAATCAACGGGAAAAATAAATTTATCAACTCTTACCAAAATATGCTCAATCTTTCCTTCGGGATATGCTAAAGATCGATCCGCTAGCTGAAGCGTCACAGTTGTAGGTCTTAATTCACCTATCCCTAACATCTTGAAAATAAACTTAGGCATCAAGTTGATACTCTCTCCTAAGTCACATAAGGCTTTACCACAATAAGATTCACAAATTTTACAGGGTATAGTAAAGCTTCCTAGGTCTTTCAATTTTGGTGGCAGTTTGTTCTGGAAGAACGCACTGCACTCTTTTGTCAAGGCAACAGTCTCATACTCACTCAGTCGTTTCTTCTTGAACAGTATATCCTTCATAAACTTCACATAATTCAGTATTTGTTCTAAAGCCTCCACCAATAGAATATTGATTTGTAACTGCTTCAGAACATCCAAAAACTTCTTGAATTGCACCTCCTATTTCTGCTTCTGTTGCTGCAATCTTTGTGGATATGGAGGTGATAGAACTTTCGGTTGAACTGGACAACTTTTCTGAGTAGGTAAATTTGAGCTGATAACGAAGTGAGGGCGTCAACTTCATGAACTCTGGTTACACATCTTTTTGAAGCTATTTGATTTGTTGGCCATTGATAGTTATTACTCGCGATCATCTCGATGATCTCATAAGCCTCATTATAAGACTTAGACAAAATTGCACCATTCGTAGAAGAATCTACCATCAATCTTGTATGTGCATCGAGACCATTATAGAATGTCTCCAATTGGATACAATGAGGAATCCCATGATGAGGACACTTACGAAGTAACTCCTTGAATCGTTCCCAAGCCTCATACAAAGACTCATCATCCAACTGTTAGAAAGTTGTGATCTCGTTCCTCAACTTAGCGTTTTTGCTAGGCAGGAATTACTTAACCAAAAATCTCTCTGCTAATTCTTTCCATGTAGATACAGAACTTGGTGGTAATGAATTGAGCCATGCTCATGCTCGATCTCCCAATAAGAACGGAAACAACTATAACCTAAGTGCACCTTTAGTCACACTGGCTATCTTAAATGAATCACTCACCTCCATAAACAATCAAAGGTGAAGATGTGGATCTTCCATGGGCATACCACTGAATTGGCGCACCATTTGGAGCATTTGAAACATCACTGGTTTCAATTCAAATTAGGTTGCCTCAATATCTGGCCTTCTAATTCCTAGATTTAACTCATTGAAAAGTGGCACTGTATATTGTCTGATGCATTGTCCCTATGATCAGCAATGAGGATGGGATTTTGTATACGATCGGCTTCATTACCTTGGTCTTGATTCTGATTTCCAAGGTCCATCTCGACTTGTCTTTTAGTTGTTTGTTCAAGTTTTCTTTGTCTGAAAGTTTGCTCAATTTCAGGGTCTACAGGGAGTAATTCAATATTCGATCTATGCTTATAAACCCTTGAAAAGAAAATCACAAAATTAAAAAGAATAAGTTAGTAATGTTAGAAATAAATCAAATTGAAGATAAATAATTTCATGAAAGAAATGACTATGGCAACAGTTGACAATCCCCAGCAACGGTGCCAAAAACTTGTAATGCGTAGGTTTGTGCAAGTGTACATAGTCGTTACCAAGTAATAAGTAAGTATCGAGTTATCTTCTCCACAGTGATTGTATTTGTGCTAAGTCACTTAATTTGTAAAATTATATTAACAATTTGGTAAATAAAAACACAATATAGTTGAGAAATGATGATTAAAATATATTAAACTAAATGTAATGATCCCTAATGCAAATTATCCTAAGTATGCAAACTATATGTACGAAATATATTTTAGCAAAATTAAACACAATTTGCAACAATTATAACATAAATAAACTAGGACAATTACTTTAACTAAACTCAATTTATTATCAACATGCTTAATAATATTCGAAAAAACATTCCATGGAAACTCGATCTTTCATGAGTTTGGAAACCACATCAGGTCCTTTAGGAATCATTTACTTAGTAAATACGCATTTCACTGATCCTTATATACTAAGGGTTTCTTAGCATTCGTGCGAGGTAATAGGGACATGTTAGGTTTGAAACAGTTTAATCACACAAATTTAAAAACTATGCAAATAACAGAGCTTAGTTAGGGTTGTTAAGCAACCTGCAATTTAATCGGGTTAGGATCTAAATTTAGCATGCACATTTTACTTATGCGTCCAATAGCCATCGTCTAGTTAGGATCGCTCAGCTAATTTAGGTGCATTTCAATCACGTATGAATGAAATATAGACTTGATTTTAATTGAAAACATGATCGATTGAGGCACAAACATTATAAGCATGAATCTAATAAATATTATTTAATCAAAGCAATCATCCTAGCTTAAATAAAATTAAGCTATCATTTTTGTAAACAAGAACATTGAACACATAGCAAACATTTTTAAATTAAATTAAAGAAAAGAAAGATTAAACCCTATTCAGAGTGGCTGTCACCCAAGTCTCTAACTGACAAGGTTCCTTCGTTCCTTTGCTTTGCTCCTTTGCTGATGGCTCTCCAAGGAAGCCGACAAAGGGTTTTTTAAGAGACTCAAATGCTAAAATCTTTATGAAAAGATTATGATAGGTGTGGGGAGAAAAGAAGAATGCTAAGAGAATTTAGAGAGGAGAGAATAATGAATGATGAGGGATGATTAGAAGTGTGAGAATGAGGTCTTATTTATAGGTGAGAAGAGGGGGATAGTTTACTAAAATAGGAATTTTCATCTTTTGAAGCATCTTCCATGGGCGGCCGGCCATAAATTGAGGAAGTTGAGCTGATTTTTGCTTGATTTCTGGTCAATTTAAGTACCACAACAACTCAGGCCTGAGACTCGGTCAAGTGCAAATCTTCAGGTAAATCTCTAATTTCTTCAACTCTTCAAGGACCTTGTGCAATTAAACCAAAAAGTGGTTTATGGATAGCCATGTGCAGCCAAATTTTGGGTTGACTTGGTCCCTAATTTGGACAGTTTTGTAATCCAGCAAAGCTATCAGACCTGTCCAGAATAAATCAACAAGTTAGAGGACCAAAAAATAAAATTGATCCAATTTAATTAATTAATTTAAAACTCAAATTATTAATGAAATATTTTAAAATAAATAATTAAATATAATTTTATATTTATTATTTAATTTAATCATGCACGCCCACTTTCGTCTTAAAAATATAATATATTCAAATTAATATAAAATAATCCATTTATTGCATGAAAACTATATAATAAAGCAAAATCACATTTTAATAATTTCTATGTCCTAACTTCATATTTTCAAATATTTCATCAATTTATTAAACATTACTTAGTTTTAACAACAAATTTAAGTAAAAGGTGATAAATTACATAGGAAAAATCCTATATATTTTTCTTTTTACAACAACCTGGAGCTCGGATATCAATTTGTGAAAATAAAATAAAATAAAATAAAGAACACACAGATTTTACGTGGAAACCTTTTCAGAAAAAAAACCACGGGCAGAGGAGAAGAAAATTCACTATGTCGAATTCGAATAATTACAAGAGGAATAGACTATGTCTATTTATAGGCTTGTAAAGCCATATTCTAATAGAAGTGTAGTAAGATTGAAATACCTTATTTTAATCAATATAAAATAGATGGAGTTTAATAAGGTTTAAAAAGACCTTATTCTAAAATAAAATAAAAGAAGTGTAGTTCTATATAGATTTTACTTTTATTTTATTTTATCACTGTATTTTATTTAAATAAGGCAGGTCACTTAATTCTAACACCCCCAAACTACCATGTCCTCCTACAGATTCCCAGCAGTAGGGATACATCGTACCCTCTCAGCAATCTCCTCACACATATCCATGGTAAGTTGTTGCTCATCCCATTGCCTTGTTTGATGATTAATCAATTCAGACACTAGCCTGACTGACGAGTTCCCCGCTAAAATTTGTAATTTATGTTCTGGCAACCTAGAAACCCATATATCCTCCAAAATTCTTATATTAGACCTAGAGCCCACTCACCAGCCAAACCCCGCATTGAGTAGACCCCTCACAGCCGAAATGCTCTTCTAGGTATATGATCGTTAAGTACCAAGATTTGCATTCAAGAAATCAGTTGGTGGATAATACTTTACTTTAAGTGGCTGCGCTAAAAGAGAATCTGGATATTTAATCAAATGCAACCCCCTTTTTCACAAGTAAGGCAATATTAACTTTTTCCAAATTGAGAAAACCCAAACCCCCATCTAACATGAACCCAATTATGAGTTGACTCACGATTTTAATGTCTTGATTGTTTAAATAGGTACTTGCTCGGATAATGATAGAAATATGAAGGAAAAATAAATGAAAGGGGCAAACTTCGATATAATTCACGAATATAAACAAACAATAAATGAACCGATGCTATATAATAACGCGACTTGTTTTCTATATTGTTGTTAACACTCGAAAGTTTGGAAAGATGATAGAGACCTTGACCTGCTATCTATAATGAGATAGGAACTAGAGTTATAAGGTTTCTTTTTTCGCAACACTTGTGAAAGTGGTAAGAACTATTTGGTGAATGCCACAAGAATGAATTCTTAGTAAGTTTGATAGTTCTTAAAGAACAAAGAGAGTTAACTCAAAATGTATTTTATATCAAATATAGTCTAACCTTTACATAATTTAAAACCATACTATTTAAATGCAACATAAGGTAAAACAAATGGCCACAAACCAGGCATTAATGTAGTTCTAGAATGTTCATTAACCCATGCACTTAGTATTGATTATGGTGGCTGCCAATTAATTGCCTTGTGGACAAGTTCATGCATGCTTCAACCTTAAGCAAAGGAATGTTCATCTTGGGTAGTAAATTCGGCTTCTAGAATCTTCCCATTCATCCCTTCAATTTGGAATATGCATTTAAGGCTTCTTTGTGTAGATTGAATGGTCACCAGCCCACATGAACAACCATCTTTACATGTGAATATAATTGATGCTCTCGCAAAATCGAACAACCATATGGTGTGAAAACTCTTAATTCCTTTCAAAAAAAAAGAGCAGACCTTTGGAACTTTAAATAGGTTGTCCATTAAACTCTCCTAGGAACACTAAATCACACGTTAAACATGTTATCAAGACACCTTAAATCTAAGTAAAAAATTGTAATAAAATGGATAGGTTGATAGCTAGTTTTAATACACATTTAAAATGCAATAAAACTAGCTAATTAAACTATCAACCAATTTAACTAATAAACTACCATATTTAAAAACATGCTTTTAAGACACATTAAAAATGCAACAATAAAAATTTAAACTAGGATTAAAAAAGCTGTGAAATACAAATAATATTGACAAATTATTTTTTTATGCCTTAATAGCCCACATGCACATGTTGTATGGGTTTCTTGGCCCAATCTCAGGTTCGTTTAATCAAATCACATGACGTAACTGATATCACGTCACCATCCTCCATTAGCTCACACAACTTCGACCACTCATACCAATGAATACCCCTTTCCCCCATGCTTTTGCCACCAAAATCAACTAATAATATGTTCTAACCCCAAGCAAAACAAAGCTGGTAATAAGAAACATGACATTGCAAAGGTAGGAATGGCTTGCAAAACTCTTTTAATAAAAACCTCCTTACCCCCTATGACAAAGGCCTAACATACCAATTCACAATACGACTTCTCAAATGATCCTTCAAAACTTTAGGCCCACCTTTTATTTCAACCCACCATGTCGGGAAAACCCAAATATTACTCTATGTCAATAGAGGAACAAACCCCTAAACACATAGCTATATTTTCCCTACTCTACTCTTTCACATTTGCGCTGAAATAGACAACTAATTTCTCAAAATACATTGACCCAATGAATTCTTATATTTTTCCAAAATCTGATTTAAAATCATAGATCCATTTATCGTTGCCTTCCCAAATAGAATATAATCATCCGCAAACAATGAGTGTGATATTTCTGGGTGCTTCTGGCTAATTTTTTCTCCCATCGCCAACTTTTCCCGAATTTCCATTCGCATAAAGGAAAGCAACCCCTCACTACAAATTTAAAACAAATAAAGGCTAAGGGGATCCCCCTATTGAAGACCCCTTCCAAGAAAAAATTCCTTCCCATTTCACAATTCAGAACCACAGAGTAAGATATCATACTAATATAATGTAAAATGAAATCCACCTAGCTTTTCGAGAAAACCATTTTCAACATCATCTACTTTGAAACCCCCAATCCACCCTGTCATATATGCCTTACTCATATCTAGTTTGAAAGCAAAATGACATTTCTTACCCAACCTCTTACGTTATATGCATTGAGAATTTTGTAAGCAAAGAGAATATTATCTCTGATTAGCCTTTTCTCATAACAAAAATGCTTTGCGCCTCATCTACACAAAAGTTTAACACTTTTTGAAACCTATCCACCACTGTTTTTGAAATGATCTTGTACAAAACAGAGCATAAACTAATGGGCCAAAATTGTTGCATACATGTAGGAGTTCCAATTTTTGGTATAAGGACAATATTTGTTTTATTTATATCGGCAAGTGACTTATCATCAATCAGAACCTCAAGGCAATAGTCTCCAACATCCTGCCCCTATATGTGCTATTAATTTTGATAAAACATAACTGGAAGACCATCCAGTCTCGACGCTTTGGTTGGCGCCATAGATTTCAAAGCAATGAGGACTTTCTTCCTCTCAAATCTAGCATTAAGGTTATCATTTATCTCATCAATAACGCATGGTTCCACCCCCTCTAAAATATTATCAGAATTTCCCCTCCCTGTGTAGTAAATAAATACATGAAATAATCATTAGCAATGTCAAACAACTTATCTTTGCTCGTAACAATTTTCCCACCTCTTCCAATTAAACCCTTAATTATATTTATTCTCTATCTCTGTATCACAAATCGATGGAAAAACTTCATGTTTTGGTCCCCCATCTTCAATTAATTTGCATGTGCTCTCTCCTCTCAACATGGTTATTCCTTATCAATTTCAAGATTCATTTCCAACTTTGTTGTTAAAAGATCAAAGATATTCTCCCCATTTTTACCCCCTCATTGAGATCTATCAATCAATTTCGCAACCCCTTAATTCACCACCTTCCTCAATTTCAAATGAGTCACCCAATATTTCAAACCCAAGCACAGCAATGATAATCATTGGGGAACACTCCCTATACTATTTTTCCATAAACAACTAATCTCAACTTCATACAACCTCTCCAACATCCAACTAAATTCAAAACGAAACCTTTCCCCCTTACCTTTTACCGTACCACCTCCTGTAGAGTATCTATCATCAAAAGATACTGATTAGAGAATGAATGAGGCAAATGCCTCAACAAGAAAGTGGAAAACCTCTCCTACCAAGCTACATTCGCAACACCCTATCAAACCTTTCTCTAATATTATTTTCCACAAAATTCCCTCCCTCCCATGTGAACCAAGGCCCTTCATAACCCAAGTCATCCAACTGGCAATCTACTAACACATTCTAAAAAACCTTCATGCATCCCTCATCCTAATGTGCACCCCTTTTTTCTCAAAAGAGTAGAGGATCTCATAAAAATCCCCACACATCAACCAAGGAAAATTCTGATCCTAACCCAAAACATGTAAGAGATGCACATATCTGACTAAAGTCTCATATCAAGTGAACCATAGAAACCTCTTATCTTTACTTTTCACTATCAACATCCACTCAGATCTCCACATTGACATGATTCATTGAAAAGCTCATTAACTCTACAGATACCTCTATTTTCCAACCCAAACAAAGCCCCTAGTACCATCTGCTGCCACCTCAATACCATGAACAAATCCACCATTCCTAACACCCTTTGCCATTCTATTGGAATCAAGCTTTGTCTCCATAAAAAGACCATTTGGGGATTATAAAGTTTCAGCATGTGCTGAAGCCTCATCGTAGTCTATGAGCACTCTAACACACGGACATTCCAACACATGATTTTTATTGTTGTCGGCCAACCTGCCCCTTAGCGGTCGCTGATAATAGCTCATCATTTTGCTCCATAGAATCCGAAAGTTCAGAAACCCTACCGAGAAATTCATAGTTCTTTACCTTTTCTTCCAATCAAAACCTTCAATCAGACAATCTTCCAAATCATGAATCATTGGATCTTGCCCCATACCAATAAAAAAACCCATATGTCCCATCTTTCCCCTGTATAGGCCCCATCCAAATTGATTCCTAATACAGGGTAAACCTTCCTCAAACTACCTGACATTGGGAAATCATTGTCACTCTTTTCCCTCAGTCTATTAGAAGAAGCCTCCCTCAAAAAAACCCTCTCATTCCCTTTCCGTAGCCAAATACTATCTACCCTAATAGCTCTTCGTACCGGTGCCCGTAATGAAATGTCTTGTAACACCCCTTAGCCACGCTGATACCAAGTACGAGGCATTACCATTTACAATTCTCATACACATGTACTAAGTTAGATCATACGAGTCCGTTAAAATTTAAAACTTTTTCAAACTTGTTTAAACTCCTCAATATGGGACTACGAGGCCTCAAACATCCATTGGAAACCATTTAGAACCAATTCGGGTCCTTAAACTGACTTTATAAAAATGATCCTAAAATCAGGGCACATGCCCGTGTGGAAGGGCAACACGCCCGTGTGGTTCACTGTGACATGGCCGTGTCAATGGCTCGTGTGGTTCACACGGCTTAAGCACAAGGGGACACGCTCGTGCCCCAAGCCCGTGCCAATTAAATTCCAAATTTGAACCTACAGGGGTTTTCACACTGCCTGACACACGTCCATGTCTATAACCCGTGTCCCTCACACGGCCATGACACGTCCGTGTCCTAGCCGGGTCTAAAAACCTTGACATTCTATTTCTGACGTCAGCATCCAATAAAGGGCATACAGCCAAGGCACACGCCCGTCGTCACGGTCGTGTCCTTCACACAGCTGAGGCACACGGCCGTGTCTTTGTGTAACGCCCCAATTTTCGGGAATTCTGTAAAAGTTGTAAAATTTAAAATTTTGTGTTCTGTTTGTTATGTGTAGGATTAATCATGTTGGTGGGCCTCTAGAAGGCCCAAGCTTAGAGATAAAACCGGTAGTTTTAATTAAATTTAATTCTATAAGAGAAAGGGTTACGATAAATTGGGCTTTTAGGAATTATTTGTGAAAAATGGATCACAAGGAAGCAAGTGGTAAGTGGCATGTGGCGCCACCGGGAAGGATGTAGTGGCGTGTGGAAGCTTGGGAGGACCTGTGTTCAAGTCACAATGACAGCAAATTAAGTGATTAATTTTATGTACAGAAAGGAAGTAGTGGAACTGAAATAAAAGTCATCAGGAAGAGTTTAAGAGGGTAAGGGATTGAATAAGGTTAGAGATAAGGGCGGAAATCTAGGAACTGATTGGGGTGAGCTGTGTTGGCTGAATTTTGGACTCTTGAGGAGCAAGAGGTGGCCGGCCAAGGGTTTCTTTAGGGGGTAAATTCGGCTAGGTTAAAGTGCTAGTATAAATTCGGCAATAGGGAGGAGTTGTGCCATTTGTCGCTTTTCTCACCTTCTCCTTTAGCCATTTTGCTTTCTTCTTATTCTCTTTCTCCATAGCCAACCTTTCAAACCTTTTGTCCATCTCCACCCTACTCTACATCACTTTCCTCCATTAATTTTCTTAGACCAAAGCCGAACCTCAAATCTCAAAATCCCGAAAGCTATATTCTTGTGCCGTTTTTCTAAAGCCATATTCCTCAATATGTTTTCCTTTTTGACCAAAATTCCTCTCCTCTAAACCCCTAGCATCATCGACAACATTACCCGTGGTTATAGCCTCAAATCATTATTTTCTATATCACCTAGAAAAGCCGAAACTACTATAGAGTTAGGGACTTGTAGCCGAAACTTCAAAGCTTCTAGATTCAAGTTTTACGGTCATTTAAAGGTTGAATCTGCATCAGATCTACGTGGAATGTAGGAAGGAATAAGTGGTAAGTGCTCATCACTCCAAATCTAGTCTTATTTTTCAAGTTAGGAAAAAGCCGAAGTCCCTAAAATCTAGGGAGGCTATCGATTTGGGCATAGGGCATAAAGGGTCTTTAACCGATGATTTATTTTGATGATTAGTGTCTTCTCAAGGTTTGGATCGAAGGCTTGGATCTTTGGAGCGATCAGACTTGGATCTAGCCATCGGATTTCGGCAAGAAGGTAAAGTTTTAAAGGCTTTTAGGGACAGAGTCGAATTTTGGGCGCTTGCAAGTGTGCGAATGCTCGTGAGACGTATGGGTAATTATTACTGGTAATCGGAAGTGATAAAACTATAATACCCGCGATTTCGTGCGTTTTGATATTTTGGGCTTAATGGGCCAAAACTGGGTTAACGGCCAACGGGCCCAATTCGGTAAGAACGCTCGGTAAGTGTTTCTGGCTAAACGTAATAGCTACGATATGCATGAAAACATTATAAATAGTTAGATTTGCTAGAATACCCCTATGTATGCAAAATTACCATTATACCCCTATGTATGCTAAATGACCTTTATGCCCCTAGGGTTAATTTTGTCTGAAAAGCATGATGAACTAAATCTGTATGATGCATGCCATGAATGTATATCTGTTGCATGGGGACATGGGTTATATTATAGAGGAAGCGTCCTGGTGGCTATGCTACAAATTATCATTACGGTGGCCCCGCCACAAATTATCTCGATACGGTGGCACCGCCACAAAATATCTTTATCTGGTGACTCACACATTTTACGTATCTGGCGCCATGCTGCATATTTCGTGGCGTAGCGGTTGGGTGGGTCGAGTAGTCTCCTCACATGGTGAAAGGATGGTATGGGGTGTATGTGGTTGGATATGGTTGGGTTTACGCATAAGCATGATATATCTGCAGTGCATTACGGGCCTACGGGCTTTATTCGATATCTGCTCGGCCGAGGCCAACTTATTTGAACCGATTTAGGCTATGGTTGGGTTGAATTACACACTGAGTTTTCCAAAACTCACCCCTATTTTCATCCTCGCAGTAATCCTCAACCATAGTGGGCTTGGAGCTATAAGGGATTTGGATCGCCACATGTTTCTCTGAACTGGTTTCTTTCGGTGAATCGGGCGTCCTTTTAATTTCATCTATGGTTTTGGGTTTTAAGTGTAATAAGGCCTTTTAATTATTTTTATGGTTTTAATTACTTTTATTATTTTATTTTACTATGATGAAGAAAACTATGATGACTAAGGAAAATGGGTTAGCTTTAGGACGCGTTTTCAAAAACATTAAGGGATTTCAAAATAACACGATTACAAGTAAGACTTCCGCTAAGCAAACGTTTTCAAACTTAATCATTTTCTTAAGATAGACATAACCAGACGGTTTCTCAAAATTATACGAGTCGTTAAGGTGTGGCAATGGTGGTGTGCATGTCTAGGATTGGATCCGAAGGAGCTTGGTACTTAAGCGGTCAACGGACTCACCTCCTCTTCTTCCCGGTTTCCTACCGGTGCACTTCTATTTAACTTAACTCGCTTTAAAAGTATCTTTACAACCCCAACTAAGTTTTCCAAACTAAGTAAGACGGAACGTTTTGAACGCATCGATGTGGTACATCGGATCCGGTCATAACGTCTAGGCCAGGTTTGGGGTGTTACATTTAATGGTATCAGAGCCAGGTTGCAACAACTCGGCTGTAGAATGGGTTTACAAAAACGAAGATTTTCAAAAAAAAATATCAATTTTTAAATCTGGACTTCTGAAGGTGGCATTCCGAATCTCCAGCCCAAGCCTGCAAGTATTCTGAATTTTTCTGAATATATTCTGAATTATCTGAGTGTACTGAAACTTTACTAGAATACTCTAGATAGGATGCTACTGAAACCCTAGAAAAGCTTGCTACAGGACTGAAACTGTAGTTAGACGTCGATTCTACTAAAACCATCTCTGAATTACTATTTAAATCATAAAACATCTGTAATAATCACTAGAATGCTAAAATTAATGCATAAAATTCGTAATCAGATTATACGATATGAGTACGCGAGCAGCTCGAGGTAGAGGTCGTGGACGAGGTCGAGGAAGAGCTCGAGCGGGATCTTCGTCTTCAGGACATATGCCAGCGGTAGAAGCACCGGTACCTTCGGCAACGGAAGTGGAATCTCATGATCATGGTGCCGGGATGACGCCCTGTCGCAGGCAATGCTTCGAGTTCTAGAAAGGGTTGCCGGGGCAAGTTCGGGCAACGAAATTCGAGGGTCGATTTTTGAACGACTCCGGGCTAATGGAGCGAGATCTTTAGGGCGTGTCTGGTGTAGCCCGAATGTGGCGGAATATTGGTTGGAAGCCACGAACAATTATGGATGACTTGGACTTACGTGGGCGGTGAAGGGGCCGTATCGTTCTTTGCTAGATGAGGCTTATCAGTGGTGGCTCACCGTGAGGGATGGAACCCCAGCTGATAGGGTTACTTGGGAGCTGTTTAAGACAGCCTTTAAAGGAAAGTACGTCGGGGCAAGTTATGTGGACGCCCGTAGGAAAGAATTCCTGAATCTGGTCCAAGGGGGCAAAACTGTTGCTGAGTACGAGGCTGAATTTCTGAGGCTGAGTAGGTATACTGTGGGAATAGTTGCTACGGAGTATGAGCGTAGCGTTCTCTTTGAGGATGGACTCAGAGTTGACCTTAAGGTGCTGATTGCTCTGCAGAGGGAGCGTGACTTCGCGCTTCTAGTGGAAAAAGCTAAGATCGTTGAGGAGGTAAAGCGTACTGAGAGGCAGAACTGTGAGAAAGATCGGAACCGTTTCCGGAGGGATTCTGGACCTTCGAGTGGAGCAAACAAGAATGCCAAAAGGGCGAGAGTGGAGGAGCCAGTTCGAGCCGTTCCGATGAATGTGGTTAGACCGCCAATCTGTAGGGACTGTGGTAAGGTACACTGGTGAGTGTAGGAAACGTTACGGTGCTTGTTTCGATCGCGGATCTATGGAGCATGAGTTAAGGATCGCCCACAGAGAGCGATCGAGCTCGAGTTCTTTGTCTGAGGGTTGTTCAACCCATGAGAGGTGGACCACAACCACCGAGAGGACGTGGATAAGGTAGGGGCGGAAATGTGAATAGAAATGGTCGAGGTCGGAGGCGCTTTGCCGGTCGAAAATCGAGGCTCGACGGCCAATATTGGTGTATCAGACTCATCATCGAGATGAGGCGGCGCTTTTGATGTCATAACTGATGCGTTTTAGTTTCTAATATGCCGTATACTGCCTTGGTGGATATTGGATCTACTCATTCTTATGTTGCGTGTGCCATATCTGGGTCTTTGGGAGTGCATTCTGAGAAGATAGTGAGTGGGGTATCTGTGCTAAGTCCCTTGGGTCAATCGGTTAGGGTAGACAAGCTGTATAAGGATGTACCCTTAGAAACTCAAGGTAGGATCTTTCCTGGCGATCTAATGGAGTTGCCGTTTGGAGAGTTTGATCTCATTCTGGGAATGGACTGGCTTGTTAAGCATAAGGTGACTCTGGATTGTGCTGATAAGCGAATGGTGCTAAGGACCACGGAAGGGGATGAGGATATGGTGATAGGTGAGCGAAGGGACTATTTGTCTAATGTAATATCGGCATTGAGGGTGGAAAAGTGGATTCGAAAAGGGTGTGAGGCCTATTTGGCATTTGTAAGTCAAACAGATGTAGAGGGGCTGACAGTGGATAAGGTTAGAACTGTAAAAGAGTTCCAAGATGTCTTTCCGGAGGAGCTTCCGGGATTGCCTCCAAATCGGGAAGTCGAATTTGGAATCGACCTGTTGCCTGGGACAGCACCAGTGTCCATTGCACCATATAGGATGGTACCAAAGGAGTTAGTGGAGTTAAAGGCGCAAATTCAAAAATTGTTGGATAGGGGATTTATTAGGCCAAGTGTGTCTCCATGGGGAGCACCGGTGCTATTCGTGAAGAAGAAAGATGGGACGATGCGCATGCGCATTGACTATCACCAGTTGAACAAACTGACGATTAAGAATAAGTACCATCTGCCAAGGATTGACGATCTGTTCGACCAGCTTAAAGGAGCTTCTGTATTTTCCAAGATCGATCTTCGATCTGGGTATCATCAGTTAAGGGTCAAGGAGGCAGATATTCATAAGATAGCATTCAGGACTCGTCATGGTCATTATGAGTTTCTGGTTATGCCATTTGGACTAACAAACGCTCCTGCAGCGTTTATGGATCTGATGAATCGTGTGTTCCAACCATTTCTGGATCGTTTTGTGGTCGTCTTTATTGACGATATTCTGGTATATTCTGAGACCGAAGCAAAACATGATGAGCATCTCCGCACTGTGTTACAAGTGTTAAGGGAGAAAGAACTTTATGCAAAGTTCAGCAAGTGTGAGTTCTGGTTGAGAGAGGTAACCTTTTTGGGGCATGTGGTCTCTACAGAGGGGATTAGAGTGGATCCTCGAAAGATTGAAGCAATTTTGGAATGGAAGCCACCTAGGTCGATTTCAGAAATTTGAAGTTTCCTAGGATTGGCAGGTTACTACAGAAGGTTTGTGGAAGGTTTTTCTGTGTTGGCAGCACCTCTCACAAAACTTATAAGGAAAGGAGTACCGTTTGTTTGGACGGAGAAGCAGCAAGAAGCTTTTGAAAGGTTGAAGAGAGTTCTGACTGAAGCACCTGTGTTAATTCAAACAGAGTCTGGAAAAGATTTTACTGTGTACAGTGATGCATCACACGTAGGTTTGGGTTGTGTGTTGATGCAAGAGGGTAAGGTGGTTGCTTACGCGTCTCGACAACTTAAGCCTCACGAAGGGAACTATCCTACTCATGATTTGGAGTTAGCAGCAGTGATCTTTGCGCTTAAAATCTGGAGACACTACTTGTATGGGGAAAGGTGTATTATATACACAGATCATAAGAGTCTCAAGTATTTGCTGACTCAGAAGGAACTGAACCTTAGGCAAAGGAGATGGATCGAGTTGCTTAAGGATTATGATTGTTCAATCGAATATCACCCAGGCAAGGCTAATGTGGTGGCCGATACTCTAAGTCGTAGAGCTGTATCTGATCTGAGAGCAATGTTTGCTCATCTAAGTCTGTTTGACGATGGAAGTCTGTTGGCTGAATTGCAAGTAAGGCCAACCTGGATGGATCATATTAAAGAGAAGCAGTTGAAAGATGAGACTTTGGTCCCTCATTTTCAACAAGTTAAGGAAGGGGAAACTTCTGAGTTTGGGATAAATGATGAAGGGGTTCTGTGTTTCTGAGGAAGAATTTGTGTTCCGAAGGACTCTGACTTGAGACAGTCAATTTTGAAGGAAGCTCATGGGGGACTTTGTGCCATGCATCCTGGAAAGAATAAGTTGTACCATGACTTGCGAGAAGCTGTATTGGTGGCTGGACTTAGCGAGAGGTAATCGAATTTGTGGGAAATGTCGACATGCCGCGGTGAAAGTCGAGCATCGCTTACCATCTGGATTATTGCAGCCAGTAAAAATACCACTTTGGAAGTGGGAAAGGGTAACCATGGACTTTGTGAGTGGGCTACCCTTGTCACCATCGAAGAAAGACTTGATATGGGTGATTGTGGATAGGTTGACCAAGTCGGCTCATTTTATACCTGTTTGAACAGACTTTTCTCTTCAGAAGTTAGCCAAGTTCTATGTGGCGGAGATTGTGAAACTGCATGGAGTTCCGGTTTCGATTATCTCTGATCGGGATCTTAGATTCACATCTTGGTTTTGGTAAAAGTTGCATGAGGCGTTGGGAACGTGATTGAACTTTAGTACGGCTTTCCATCCCCAAACTGATGGTCAATCGGAAAGAGTTATTTAGATTCTGGAAGACATGTTGAGGGGATGTGTTATTGACTTCCAAGGTAGTTGGGAGGATTACTTGCCTTTGGCAGAGTTTGCATACAACAATAGTTATCAGTCGAGTATTCGAATGGCACCTTATGAAGCACTGTATAGGCGAAGGTGTCGAACACCTAGTTGTTGGACTGAACTGGGGGAGCGACAAGTTCTTGGACCTGAGTTGGTGGCAGATACTGAGGATAAGGTCAAGTTAATTAGAGATCGGTTAAAGGAAGTGTCTGATAGGCAAAAGTCGTATGCAGATCTGAAGCGTAAGGAGATTGAATACTTAGTGGGCGATATGGTCTTCTTGAAGGTTTCACCTTGGAAGAAGATACTACGGCTTGGCAAGAAGGGCAAGTTGAGTCCACGGTTCATTGGGCCTTATCAGGTTTTGAAGCGAGTAGGCCCAGTGGCTTATCAGTTGGAATTGCCTCCAGAGCTAGACAGGATTCACGATGTTTTTCATGTCTCCATGTTAAGGCGTTATCGTTCTGACCCTATTCATGTCGTGCCGGTTGCAAAAATTGAGGTGCAAACAGATTTGACCTTTGAGGAGGAGCCTATACAAATATTGGATCGAGACGTTAAGGTTCTGAGGAGGAAATCGGTACCATTAGTGAAAGTGCTTTGGCGTAACCATGATAGAGAAGAAGCTACTTGGGAGCCAGAGGAGGCAATGCAACGACAATACCCTCATCTGTTCAGATCAGGTAAATTTCAAGGAAGAAATTTCTTTAAGGAGGGTAGAGTTGTAACGCCCTAATTTTCGGGAATTCTGTAAAAGTTGTAAAATTTAAAATTTTGTGTTCTGTTTGTTATGTGTAGGATTAATCATGTTGGTGGGCCTCTAGAAGGCCCAAGCTTAGATAAAACCCAGTAGTTTTAATTAAATTTAATTCTATAAGAGAAAGGGTTCGATAAATTGGGCTTTTAGGAATTATTTGTGAAAAGTGGATCACAAGGAAGCAAGTGGTAAGTGGCATGTGACGCCACCGGGAAGGATGTAGTGGCGTGTGGAAGCTTGGGAGGACCTGTGTTCAAGTCACAATGACAAAGAAATTAAGTGATTAATTTTATGTACAGGAAAGGGAAGTAGTGGAACTGAAATAAAAGTCTGTCAGGAAGAGTTTAAGAGGGTAAGGGGATTGAATAAGGTTAGATATAAGGGAGGAAATCTAGGAGCTGATTGGGGTGAGCTGTGTTGGCCAAATTTTGGACTCTTGAGGAGCAAGAGGTGGCCGGCCAAGGGTTTCTTTAGGGGGTAAATTCGGCTAGGTTAAAGTGCTAGTATAAATTCGGCAATAGGGAGGGAGTTGTGCCGTTTGCTGCTTTTCTCACCTTCTCCCTTTAGCCATTTTTGCTTTCTTCTTATTCTCTTTCTCCATAGCCGAACCTTTCAAACCTTTTGTCCATCTCCACCCTACTCTACATCACTTTCCTCCATTAATTTTCTTAGACCAAAGCCGAACCTCAAATCTCAAAATCCCGAAAGCTATATTCTTGTGCCGTTTTTCCAAAGCCATATTCCTCAATATGTTTTCCTTTTTTACCAAAATTCCTCTCCTCTAAACCCCTAGCATCTGTCGACAACATTACCCAGGGTTATAGCCTCAAATCATTATTTTCTATATCACCTAGAAAAGCTGAAACTACTATAGAGTTAGGGACTTGTAGCCGAAACTTCAAAGCTTCTAGATTCAAGTTTTACGGTCGTTTAAAGGTTGAATCTGCATCAGATCTGCGTGGAAAGCAGGAAGGAATAAGTGGTAAGTGCTCATCACTCCAAAGCTAGTCTTATTTTTCAAGTTAGGAAAAAGCCGAAGTCCCTAAAATCTAGGGAGGCTATCGATTTGGGCATAGGGCATAAAGGGTCTTTAACCGATGATTTATTTTGATGATTAGTGTCTTCTCAAGGGTTGGATCGAAGGCTTGGATCTTTGGAGCGATCGGACTTGGATCTAGCCATCGGATTTCGGCAAGAAGGTAAAGTTTTAAATGCTTTTAGGGATAGAGTCGAATATGGGTAAGTAATTATGGAGATTAGTGTTGTGATTTGCAATCTAAGAATTGTAGCAACGTAATTGTAGGCAGTTCATGCATGGCTCTTGTCAGCAAGTCGTCATAAATCAGGTGTGTAACTGACACCCTTTCATAGGCTAGATCGGCAAAAGCCGAAAAGCTGAAATACCGAAAAACTGGTATTTTGGGCGCTTGCGAGTGTGCGAATGCTCGTGAGACGTATGGGTAATTATTACTGGTAATCGAAAGTGATAAAACTGCAGTACACGCGATTTCGTGCGTTTTGATATTTTGGGCTTAATAGGCCAAAACTGGGTTAATGGGCCAACAGGCCCAATTCGGTAAGAACGCTCGGTAAGTGTTTCTGGCTAAACGTAATAGCTACGATATGCATGAAAACATTATAAATAGTTAGATTTGCTAGAATACCCCTATGTATGCAAAATTACCATTATACCCCTATGTATGCTAAATGACCTTTATGCCCCTAGGGTTAATTTTGTCTGAAAAGCATGATGAATTAAATCTGTATGATGCATGCCATGAATGTATATCTGTTGCATGGGGACATGGGTTATATTATGGAGGAAGCGTCCTAGTGGCTATGCCACAAATTATCTGTTCTGGTGGCCCTGCCACAAATTATCTGTTCTGGTGGCACTGCCACAAAATATCTGTATCGGGTGACTCTATCACATTTTCTGTATCTGGCAGCCATGCTGCATATTTCTGTGGTGTGTAGCGGTTGGGTGGGTCGAGTAGTCTCCCCACATGGTGAAAGGATGGTATGGGGGTGTATGTGGTTGGATATGGTTGGGTTTCTGCATAAGCATGATATATACTGTTCAGTGCATTGCGGGCCTACGGGCTTTATTCTGATATCTGTTCTAGGCTGAGGCCAGCTTATTCTGTCTCTGTGGTTTGAACTGATTTAGGCTATGGTTGGGTTGAATTACACACTGAGTTTTCCAAAACTCACCCCTTATTTTCATCCTCGCAGGTAATCCTCAACCATAGTGGGCTTGGAGCTGTAAGGGATTTGGACTGGTCACATGTTTCTACGAACATAGTTTCTTTCTGGTGAACTGGACGTCCTTTTAATTTCATCTATGGTTTTGGGTTTTAAGTGTAATAAGGCCTTTTAATTATTTTTATGGTTTTAATTACTTTTATTATTTTAATTTACTGTGATGAAGAAAACTATGATGACTAAGGAAAATGGGTTAGCTTTAGGACGCGTTTTCAAAAACATTAAGGGATTTCAAAATAACACGATTACAAGTAAGACTTCTGCTAAGCAAACATTTTCAAACTTAATCATTTTCTTAAGATAGACATAACCAGACGGTTTTCTCAAAATTATACGAGTCGTTAAGGTGTGGCAATGGTGGTGTGCATGTCTAGGATTGGATCTGAAGGGAGCTTGGTACTTAAGCAGTCCGACGGACTCACCTCCTCTTCTTCCTGGTTTCCTACCTGGTGCACAGCTTCTATTCACCTTAACCTGCTTTAAAAAGTATCTTTTACAACCCCAACTAAGTTTTCCAAACTAAGTAAAATGGAACGTTTTGAACGCATCGATGTGGCGCACCGGATCCGGTCATAACGTCTAGGCCGGGTTTGGGGTGTTACACTTTGCCCATGTGTTTACTACCATGCATATTGACTTGCAAATTTTATGTGCAGGGGATACATAGCCAAGCAACACGCCTATGGGGCTGACCGTCTGTCACACACGGCCTAGACGCAAGCTCGTGTATCTATCCGTGTGGACAAAATAAGGCTATTTACCAAGCCTTTTTTCCACCTTTACTTGCACTAACCTACATAACATCTAACATGGCAAATCCGCACAACAATACAAGGTCCAATCAACCACACAAGGCATTATCTCATTGATACAATTTACTCATCCATGAAAATATTATCATTTGCATATATCAATAATGAACATTAGTTATTATCCAACGCTTTATACAAAATGAAGGGATCTATCCCAAGCCAACACATTTGGCCAAAATAACATTGACACAAAACTCAAATGTCTAAGCCCTATACATGCCATATTCAAAATAATAAAACCAACTATACCAAGTGCTTTGGTTGATAGTGTGACCGATGTCTCTGATGTCCAATGATCCTCGAGCTAATTAGGCGGCACATAAGAAAATGGAAAGGAGAAGGAATAAACATAAAGCTTAGTAAGTTGCATGCAAATAAATATGACAACAACTTTATCATTCATCATTATGCTCATAGTACAAAAGTAAGCATAAGCACAACTTACTCATCACTATCCAATACAATTCATATAGCATATATTGAGCTCACATCTCATACGTTTCAAATAGGTACCTGTACCACTCACAACATGGTTGTACTTTTCTCATTTAATTTAAACTGTAACTCTCACTGTTGAACCATTTGGAATACTATCAGATATTCACTAAGCCTCAAACATAGGGTATAATGTCGATTCCATGTCCTAGATATGGTCTTAAACTGGCTTATCAATCAAGTCAATGCCATGTCCCAGACATGGTCTTACACTGACTATCGAAATCGAGGCCAACACCATGTCCCAGTCTTACACTAGCTCTCACATATCCATCTCGATGCCATGTCCCAGACATGGTCTTACACTGGCTCTAATAATGTGGCTAATACATGTCCCAGACATGTCTTACACTAGCACACAAATAACCTGAATGTCACAGCATGAATATCTGATTTATTTCCTATGGTTCAAACGGGAGTTCTACTATCTCAATATTCATCATACATAATCATTTCCACAAACAAGCAATTTATGCTATATCAATTCAAACACATATAATAACTATGTAGTTGTATTATTTACGTACAATTTACCTCGAATTACAAAATGTAGACGACTAGTTCAGCTTAATTCACTTGTTTTGCTTTTCCCCGGTCTAGGCCTGGATTTTGTAATTCTTGATCTATAATGATAAAAATTCACACATTTAATCATTTTATTAATCTAGGTACTCAAAAATTTTAAAAAATTAGGCAAAATGACCATTTTTCCCCTAGACTTTTGCAAAATGACCATTTTACCCCTAGGTCCAAAAATTGATTTTTTATCACATTTTCTTACTAACCAAGCCTAGACGAATACTTTTTATACTAGAAGCAGCCCACAATTTTCGTTAAAAGTTGTTTATTTCACAACTATGATTCATTTTCTTCCATAAAATTTCAGAAAACAAAATGAACACTCTCATGGTAAAACCCTATACTTTCAACCATTTTGCAAAATAGTCCCCTTATTTGAAAGCTCATACTACAAAGGTTCTAAAAATACAAAAATCATCAAGAAAACCATCAAAATACTTACTTGTAGAGATATTAAGTGACTAAAATTTTCAAGCTTTCAAACCTCTATTCTGGCTGAAATTTTCGATGGAAGAAGGAAAGGTAAAAAGAGATGACAATATTTTTCTTTTATTTTACTTCTAGACAACATTAAGTCATCAATTCACCTAACCCTTTGACTAGATTAATTTCCTTGTCTCATGGCCGGCCAAGCATCATCCTAGGGTTTATTTCCCTTTAAAGGCCCCCAATTTTGATTTCCTAGCTATTTGACACCCTTAGCTATCAAAATAGGACTTTTGCACTTTATGCGATTTTGTCCTTTTTCGCAATTAAGCATGAAATCGCTAATATTAATTCACCAAAATTTTCATACTCTCATATAATCATGTCACAACATATAAAATAATATTAAAATAATTTCTCCAACCTCGGATTAGTGGTCTCAAAACCACTGTTCTGATTGGGCCCAAAATTGGGCCATTACATGTCTCATCCCATCTCCGAACCATCCACTTCCTCATTAGTTTAATTGGGCAAAAACTATCACTATGACATATTTTTAGTATTATGTATTAAATTGATCACAAATGAAAAAATATATAATATATAATATATATAATTCTAAAATATATTATTATAAATTTTAAAATTAAAATAATATATAAAATTAAAAAATATTTAAATTTTACTTGAAACAAACTTCAACTTTAAAAACCTTTTACAATTTTAGGATTATATATTTTAGAATTTCATAAAAAATATTTTAAACTTCTTTACAATTTTTTATAATTATTACATTTTATATATTTTAAGGATTAACTACCAAAATAGTCACTTTTGTTTGCCTTAGGTGACATTTTAGTCACTTATGTTTGAAATGTTACGTTTAGTCACTTACATTATCGTTTTATTACGAAATGATCAACGTAACAATCCGTTTTTTAGTAGTGTCGAAAATAGTATTTTCGAGGTCACAAATCCGACGAGTGAATTCGTAAATATTATTATTTAATATTTACAAGTCTAATTTAGTAATATAATAAATTTTGATTTAATAATTTATGTTATTTGAACGAATAACTAGGTTCAAGTGGTATATTCCTAAAGTCAAGTGGTCTTAGAAAAGGAGGTGTTGGGACCTCGTGTCTATAAACCGACCCATAAATATTTTATTAAATATTTAAGGAGTGTTATTATGGTCATATTAAAATTTGGTTAAAAATTTAAACATTTAAATAGTTAATTAGGTAAAATGATTAAATCATAAAAGTTGCAAAAGTTAATTTCTATAAGTTAAAGATACTAAAAGATAAAATTAATATGGTTACAAGGGTTTTTATGGCAATTGTGCTAAATCTTAGTGGCATGCACAACTAGTGCTTTGTTTAATCAATTTATATGTTATAATTTTATAATAATAAGTAAAAAGAAACTTAAGGTAAATAAAATAAAAAAAGCACATTATTTTTATTTTGTTTGTTCTTATCTTCTCCAAGCTAAAAACACCATTGTTGAAGGGAGAACTTTTGGCCAAGCTTAATCTATCTATCATGCATGATATGTGTTTGATACCCATTTTTAGTAATTTTTATGTTTTTATGTCCGTATTAGCTTAATTTAGCTAGCCAGGGAGTCAATTTGTAAAGTTGTTAAAAGTCTAGGAACTTTCCATGAATGAGTTTGAAGTGTTTTTTTATTTTAATTGATATATTATTAAAGTTGGTACTTAAATATAAGTATTTTGTTAAGTGATTTTTAGTGATTTTTAGGGATTAATTTGTTGAAATGGCAAAATTCAATGTAAATTGTGTGAAATGAGGAAAAATATAGGCTATTTGCGAACTTATTAAGAATCGGCAAGCATTGTATTTAGTTAAAAATGGTGAATTTGCAAGTTTCGAATTTAGGGACTAAATTGCATAAAAGGTAAAACATTGGGGGTAATTTTATAAATTTCTTATTGATAAGGGTTATAAGTTGTATTAATGATATTAAGTTATTTGAATGGTTTAATTGAATGAAAATTACTACTTATATCAAGAAATGAATCAAATAGATCTAAACTGAGGAAAAGCTAATGTGTCGGATTAGTCGTCGGCTTTGTTTTTACAACTGTATTTATTGAGGTAAGTTTGTATTTCATTTTAAAATATTACATTTGAATTTATAAAATTAATTAATATCTTTACAAATGTATCAATGAATTGGTTTTTTGAATTTTCTTGATTAAGAAAAGGAAAAGTTCGTGATTGAAATACATCATGGTATTATACTCAAAAAGGAAAAAGACCATGGTTGAAAGATACCATGACATTATATTCGGTATTTTCGAATCAATGAAAAGGTTGAAATGATGTTTTTCCGAAAAGGATATCAAATGAAAAGGTTGAAGAGAATATTATCCAAAAAGGATATAAATGAAAAGGTCAAAAATGTAACACCCCTAACCCGTATCCGTCGTTAGAATAGGGTTACAGAGTATTAACGTACAATTTGAACATTAAATCATACAATCCATACATTGACATAGCATGATATAAAACATTCATTCATGTACATATCGTCCCTAAATCGAGCCCTCAAGGCCCTAAAAATATTTTAAAAACAATTCGAGACTAAATTGGAAACATTTGAAAGTTTAAGAAAAAGTTAAAAAATTTGGACTGCAGAAGTCACACGCCTGTGTCTCAGGCCATGTAACTTTTGAAATACGGATACACAGTCATGTCCCAGCCCGTTTAATCACCCGTGTAACTCTCTGAGTTAGGTCACATCGCCAAGCCACACGCACGTGTGCCAGGCCATGTAACTCCCAAAATAGCTCCACACGCCCGTGTCCCAAGCTGTATGCTAGGCCGTGTAACAGTCTAACTTGCATGCATTAAAACCTACAAAGGACACACGACCGTGTCGCCTAGCCATGTGTCACACACGGCTGAGTCACACGCCACTGTGTCAGGCCGTGTGGACATGAAATTGGCCAAATTCAAGACATTTCCATCACCGAATCAAGCATGTACCTAAAAGCATTTTTGTGCACATAACCAAAGCATCAAAACCTTACCAAAACATGCATGAAATGACCAATTCAAAAAATCAAATCCATTCAACCAATATGTCATACAAGGCACCTCACATGCTAACATAAAAATTTACCTAAACATATACAAAAATCATCTAGTTCATTTCCATCTCAAAAGATATCATAACTTGACCTATATCACTTCAACATAAATTTACCATTTGATCCATACCATTCATGCATCATATGTACCAAATTGACACAATTCAACCATCATCAAAATGGTACCAAAACAACCAACTCTTACATGCCAAAAGCAACATCTAAGCATTCAATTAAACATCAAACACAAGTCCACCTATACATGCCATTATAACCTTGGCCAAAACATTAAAATCTACCAATATAATTGTCAGATAGTGTGATAGATTTCCAACGAGTTTCGAAACTGATCAAACTTTTGATTATCTACGAAACATAGAAAAGAAAACTACGTAAGCACATAATGCTTAGTAAGTTCGTAAAACATGAACATAGCTTACCACTTCAATTCATAACATTAAGATTAAGCATAACATAATCCAACCCTAAGCTTGGCACAAGCCTAAGCACCATCAACAACACATGTTAGTGCATTCAAACATAATTCACTTGAATTAACATAAGGTAAGTCATTATACATGAATATATTTCATCAGAACTCGTCATTTTCATGAACATAAGTATGTTTCCATTGAAGCTTACCATTTCAATCCTTTTCATAATACATGGTTTAGTTCATTCGCACACTTACTATTCCTTTCCTTTTTCATGCTCGATGAACTATTTAGAATATCATCGGATACTTGAGAAGCTCACACGAAGTGTGCTAAACATATAATTGTAACATTTCCTTTACACCATTACTCACACAAGCTATGAAATGGACCTGCTCACACAATTTGTGGGTCAGAATGTAAGCTACAAGATGCTAGTCACATGAGTTGTGGAGTATCCGCAACAAATGCAGGACCTCAGTCATCAGTAGGACATTTAAGACTGGCACCTGAAACATGAAAACCCTAATAATATGTCATTTGTATCCTACGAATTCCTAAAGTTCAAACGAGGCTCGATAACTGTCATAACATCATTGGATGTACATCACTTGGTTACATGACAATTAACACATTAACATATAACTCATTATAACATTAAAACAATATTTAATCATACGAACTTACCTTGATGACAAAGATATAGGAACAAGATCAACTAATCTGAGGCTTTATGTAACACCCCTAACCGGTATCTATCGCCAGAATGAGGTTAAGACGCATTACCGGAAAAGATACAACATTCATATATTCACACAGTCAGTCAAATCATATTCAAAGGTATACATTTGTAACTTCAGTTTAACAATTCTTGTAATCAAACCATTATGTCAATCAACATATATTCAAACAAACTACGAACCATTTCAAAGCATAATTATCAAATCAAACATACCAAAATGTATATGCCAACATCATGACAAAATTACAAATACATGAACAATTCATTTGCTCACCTATTCGGCCACCAAGATTAATCATATATATATATATATATATATAATACAAAATATGCCATTCAACCATAAGCTTAAATAAACATTTTCTAATCAAACAAAGTTGATCATTTCACAACCAACATAGGCATAATTTATTAACTAAACTTATTACCACCCGAATATAATCATGTATTTAGTTTACTTAATAACTAGTCACATAACCAATACAACATGTTTATAATATAATCTTGAAATCAAATCAATTCACCCTAATTTATATGTACAAATTTCAAATCCAATCATGTTAATTACACATACTATGCATTATACCAAAATTTAACACAAAAGCAACTTACTTCTTATTAATTCGGGTAGTAAAGTTAACCACAAAAATCATACAAATTTTATATACTTTGTAATAAGCCAGAACATCACTTAATAAGCCAATATATATATACATCATATTGAGCAATTCTCATTGCCGAATCATATGATCAAACACTACCACATACATTCCATCAAACACTACCACATACATGCCATATATTAAATTTATCAACATAACTAATTTATCAGTCATACATATCAATACTCGACTAAATCATATAACCAAAACACCATTCAAACATGTCATGGAATATACTTACCATAATATATTTATCCCTTGCCAAATTAATAAATCATCAACTAACCTAATAATCAAGCTGAACCATATAGCCAAATACCACACATATATATATGCCATGAAATATACTTTAATAACAATCCTATGCCATAACCGAATACACATATAAGCATTAATATCAAGATTAAGCCATTTTGGCATGGCTAAGATATATTCAAATTCAAAACCAAACATACTAATATATCAAGCCTATATATGCCATATGTTCAAAGTTTCAAACTTATAGAATAACAAAAACAGTTGATAGTGTGCTAGACTTTGCCGACGATCCTCGAGCTCGTAACTTGATCCCAAAATCTATAAAATAGAGGCAAACATATACGCACAGTAAGCTACCATAGCTTAGTAAGTCATAAGCAAATAAGCAATTCAATTTAATTAAACCAATTTACAATAACACAATCACATTTAATCTCAAGCTTAAAGTTTCATAAACAACATATAATTTCATAGATGAACTGTACCTTGGCCGATTATACAAATATCTATTATCAAAATATCATACACTTTCAAAGTCATATTATCAATATATATATAACCGAATATTAAAACACTTGTATGCATATAATTATGAATCAAATTTTAATATCACATACTTATACATAACATGTGGCCGAATATACTTCACATGTACACATATATTCACATTAGCATCATGTATATTTTTCATCACGTACCAAATAACCAACTTACCTTATTTTCAAATAGGTAATCAACTATCACATACCTGATCACTTAGCTCGATTTACTCATTTGACCACAACTTATAATTGCCCATTGAATCATTCGGAATTGAATAGAATACTCGGATAATCACGCATATCATACAATGCCAACGTCCCAGACGTGGTCTTACATGCCATCACATATCGATGCCACTATCCGAGACAGGGTCTTACACGAATCAAATACGATGCCAATGTCCCAGACATGGTCTTACACGTAATCACATATCGATGCCAACGTCCCAGAAGTGGTCTTATATGAGAACATATATCGAAAATCCTATGTCATGACATATGTATCCTAGGTATTCCTAAGGTTCGTACGGGGCTTTCGGACATCGTAACTCGATCAAATTGAACTCATACACATAGCTTTTAAGCTTATACATATTCGGCTTCCACATATATAATATCACATTATTCATTTCAGCATATATAGTTCGTATTTAATCACATATATAACATCTATTTGCTTATAAACATACCTCAGACAACGATATTCGGAATGGGATGACTAATCGACAACTTTGGTTTTCCCCCGATCCAAATCTGATTTCTTTAGTTCTCAATCTAAACATATTCAAGTTAAACTTATTCAGACATATTTTCACTCAATTTAGTCCAAAAACACGTAAATGGGAAAATTACCATTTTATCCCTAACATTATACACTTTTTACAATTTAGTCCAAATTGCACAAAACACAAAACATGCAAAATTTGCACACACCATGCTTAGGCCGAATGTTCCTTGTGTTCATACAAGTCCATACATTTCATTTATTTCACATTTTAGTCCCTCAATTTATTATTTTTGCAATTTAGTCCTAATTACTCAAAATCATCAAAAATTCCAATACAAAACATGTTAATCCAAAACATATCTTTCATATTTCATCAAATAACATCACAAAGCTCAATTATTCATCAATGGCATAACTCAAAATATTCATCAAAATTAGAAATTCAAGTATGGGCTTTGTACATTATACTGCAACGATCTCAAAAACGTAAAAATTATTAAAAACTGAGCTAGTTACATAACTATATCAAGCTTCAACAATGTTGAATGCCCTAAGCTTTATTTTCTTTCTTTCTTATGTTATTTTGGTCAAAATTATGAAAATATTAACATGGCCTTTTAATTTATGTTTTATTATAACATATATAATTTAGCATTTTACAAGTTTAATCTTTATAATAAAATATAAAACCATTATATTATAAGGTCACTAGTGTCCATTAAATGTTATCATGGGCAAATTGCATCTTAAACACATCAATTTACAAAGACATTCACAGTTCGGCCCTTACATATTAAACCATCAATTTTTCATTTTACACGATTAAGCCCTTTTATTAAATCAGCACTCAAACGATAAAATTAAAACACGCAAATTTCACGGATATTAATTCACACATAATAAACATAGAAAATAATTTTTAACTATATTTTTGACTCAGATTCATTGTAACACCCCGAACCCGTGACCGTCGCCGGTGTCGGACACGAGGGGTTAACGGGCCAAATCCTCTCAAAGTACCAACCAATTTGGCATTTCCAGACAGGCTGGAAAACTGCGTCACTGTCGTCTTAAAAATCATATCTCGAGTTCCAAAACTCAGAAACTGATTCCGTAAATTTTCCCTGAATTTAGACTCATATATCCAACCATGGATTTATTTCTAGAATTTTTGGTCGGGCTAATTGGTACAGTTTATTAGTTAAAGTCACCCATGTTACAGGGGTCGACTACACTGACCTTCGCACGTTACAACTTGAATATCTCTCTGTACAGGGCTTTAATACTGGTGCCGATTGTTTCTAATGAAACTAGACTCAAAATGGAATCTGCACATATAAGGCATGACTTCTAATTCTTTCTGGATAATTTATAGTAAATTTTCAAAGTCGCGACAGGGGACCCAAAAACCGTTCTGGCCCTGTCTCACGAGAGCTTTAATATCTCTCAGTATACTGCTCATATGGTCGTTTCGTTTCATCCATATAAAAATAGATTCATCAAGGCTGAATTTCATAATTTATTCACTATTTAATTCTACTTCTTCTATTTTTAGTGATTTTTCAATCTCGTCTCACTGCTGCTGTCCGCAACAGTTACTGCAGTAGACTATGCCAATTTCATGAATCTTTCCTTGGCCTTAATCCTCCATCATACATGACACAAATTATGGCCACCTTATCAAAATTAAAGTTTCTAAGACTCGTGGCTATAGGTTCTAGCATCCCACTCGACGACCACATAGGCCATTTTCACATGGCTTAAAGTTTACAACCCACAGTTCAACAAAACATAATAGCCTATACATGCCAAATGTTCTTCAACAACGAAGACAATACCACAAGATTTCCAGCCGGTGTGATGACTTCAACGACGGTTCCGAGCATGCAACAGTACGAGTCCAAGAGACCTAAAATGGGTGACAAGAAAACACCGAGTGAGTTTATAACTCAGTAAGTCATAAGCATTCAACAATCATCCATTGATAAAGTTATCACAACATGAACAATAGACGAGGCTAGGTACTCATCCATATTGAAGCTATACCATAAATCCTCGGACCTTTCGGTTCAATCTCATACCAAGTCATACATCCACATTTCATATTCTATACAACAAGATATTTGAGGCATTTTCACACACTAACTCATTTCCACCATAATCATACAATTTCAATCATCACATAGATTTAAGGCTTACCAAGTTCAACCCCGAGCATGAACGTATTTTCTATTCGTCATGAGCTCAAGGTACTTACCCGATCCGCTGTCCGGGATTAGCTCGATGATGTCGCACACTCAGTGCCAATTGTAATGCAAGAGCATATAGTGAATCCGCACACTTAGTGCTATATGTATTCAACTCGCACACTTAGTGCTATATAATCAAACTCGCACACTTAGTGCTGTACAATTTTAAACCCGCACACTTAGTGCCATACCCTTCGAGCTCGCACACCCAGTGCCGTATATTTCCAGCATGCACACTTAGTGCCATATATTTCCAGCATGCACACTTAGTGCCAATCTCGTCACCGTACACACGTATTGCCCGCACACTTAGTGCCGAAAGCAACTTTCTACACATTTCACTATTTCTTTTACATTCAACAAATGTCATCACTCCATACACATACATTTCATTTATATATATATATCATCCCATTAAGCACAATTGCATAGATTTTTACAATCATTTAAGCAATATCAAATATATGCTAATGACTTACCTTATATTGGATGAAACGATTTCCAATCGACTACTCGATTATCTTTGTTTTGCCTTTGTTTGATTCTCCCCTTTTGATGTCTTGATTTCCTAGTATAAATACATTTAGTAGTTAAAATTCTTGCTGGATACTTATGTGTATAATTTAATGGTTTTCACTCCATTCACAACTATCCTTGTTCAAAATATCAAAACCTTAGCCAACATTCAATTAATGCATCAAGGCCGAATGTATTATCACTATTAAGGTAATCTAGTCTCAAGTATTTTCAATTCTAATGTACAACATCTCAAATTCCCATGACCGATCACACCTATTCTTACTTTTCAATATTCAAATATTCAAAATCACATCTTAAACACAATAGTCATGGACAATGCCGAATCCTCAAGTGTTTGAACATAAATTATTTTACTAATATAAACATTCACGAATCATATTCATAGGAAGACCAATTTCTTTCCATAGCACATTCATCATCCATACTTAGATGAAACAACCAAAATCCCTTCCTTTATACCCTAGCCGAATGCTCCAATCATCCATACAAATTACAAATTTTGCATGGCTAAGTAGAAGCCATTTAACATGCAAGAAAAATAATCATAGGAGAAGAATTTATCATTCTAAGTAAGCTCCTATCTCCAACACTTAATCATTTGGCATTTTGCCTAGACACACACAAGAAATCTCAACTTCCTTGACCTTACCAAGAGTGCATCCACCATTCAACTTAGCATATTACAAAACCAAATCAACAAATTCAATGCTTACCTCCTAGTAGCCGAAGATGCTTGCCGAATTGACCTAGGTGATCTTCCTTCCTTTCATTTTTTTTCTCAAGAACAACCAAAAGAATGAACAATGAATGAACAAAACCTTTTTTTCTTTTCTTTCTCTCTAGCTACGGCACAATGGGGGCATCCATGCTCATTTTTTTCATTTCTTTAATGCTAGTTTTTATTTTATGGCTTCCTACATACACCACTAGCAAAACATGTTGGAAACATGTTTCCTTTACCCATAATCTTGTCATGGCGGCCACTCACCTTAGGAAAGGGGGTTATTTGACATGCAAGGACAACCATTTTCCCACATGTATTAATAGGCCACCTTACATTTGCCTAGCACATTTTTAAATTTTCTCACATAAGTCCTATTTGATAAAATTCACTTACGATTAACAAAATCCAAACATTCAATTTTTCACACATTCATATTCACATATTCTAGACAATAAATATTACGTTAGAACATTTCGGTGACTCGGTTTAGCGGTCCCGAAACCACTTCCCGACTAGGGTCAATTTTTGGGCTGTCACATTCGTGGCCCCGAAACCACTGTTCTGAATAGGGTCTAAATCAGGCTGTTACAACTCTCCCCCCTTAGGGATTTTCGTCCCTGAAAATCTTACCGGTGAATAGGTTCAGATAACGTTCTTTCATTGCATCCTCTGGCTCCCACGTTGCCTCGTCAACTTCGTGTCTATGCCATAGTACTTTCACTAACAGAATTTTCTTATTTCGTAATTCTTTAACTTCGCAAGCCAGAATACGAATCGATTCTTCCTCATATGTCACATCAGACTTAATCTCAATCTCTGATGGATTAATCACATGTGAGAGACCAGATCGATATCTATGAAGCATTGAAACATGGAATACATTATGGATCTTTCTAACCCAGGGGGCAACAACAGTCTATAAGCAACCGGCCTGATACGCTCTATAATCTCAAACTGCCATATAAATCTCAAACTCAATTTTCCTTTACGACCGAATCTGAGTATTTTCTTCCACGATGAGACTTTCAAAACTATTTTATCCCTGATCTGAAATTCTATATCTTTTCGTTACAAATCCGCATAAGATTTCTGACGATTTGATGCTTTTTTCAGACTTTCAAGAATTACTTTCACTTTCTGTTCAGTCTCTCTGATCAAATTGACCCCATGTAACTTATTTTCACAGAGCTCGATCCAATACAATGGTTACGACATTTACGATCATACAAAGCCTCGTAATGTGCCATTTTGATACTCGATTGAAAGCTATTATTGTACGCAAATTCAATCAGAGGTAAGAATCGTTCCCACGTACCTTCGAACTCGATAATGCAACATCTCAACATATCCCCAAGTATCTGAATGATTTGTTCGGGTTGGCCACTGTTTGCGGATGGAAAGCAATGCTGAAATGTAATTTCGTACCTAGAACATCTTGCAGTTTCTTCCAAAACTGCGATGTAAACTTCGAATCTCTATCCGAAACAATAGAAATAGATATTCCGTGCAATCTCACAATCTGAGAAACATACAATTCAGCTAGCTTATTCAAGCGAGTAATCTGTGTGAATGAAACAAAATGAGTCGATTTAGTCAATCTATCCACGATAACCCAGATTGCATCTTTCTTGCTCAGTGTCAACGGCAAACCAGACACAAAATCCATCGTGACTCTATCCCATTTCCACTCAGGCATCATGGCCGGCTAAAGCAATCCAGAAGGTACCTGATGCTCGGCTTTTGCTTGCTGACAGACTAAACATTTCAAAACAAAGTCAGAAATGTCTCGTTTCATGCCATGCCACCAGTAAAGCTATTTTAGATCGTTGTACATTTTCGTACTACCTAGGTGAACAGATAACGGACTGCTGTAAGCTTCATTCAAAATCATCTAAATCAACTCTGAATTTCTCGAAACACATATTCGGTTTCTGAACCTCAGACAACCCTCAGCATTAACTCGAAACTCTGAATCAGTATTCGAATCACATTGGTTCCGCTTTGCTAACAAGTCATTATCAACTTTCTGAGCATCACAAATCTATTGAATATATAATGGACTTGCTTTTAACTTAGCTATAATCAAACCATCATCAAACATAGCCATATGCGCATTCATTGCATGTAAAGTAAATAGTGATTTTTGGCTTAGAGCATCAGCAACAACATTAGCCTTTCCCGGATGATTATCAATCACAAGCTCGTAGTCTTTTAACAGCTCTAGCCATCAATGATGTCTCTGATTCTGATCTTTCTGAGTCATCAAATATTTCAAGCTCTTGTGATCAGAATAAACATGACATTTCTCACCAAACAGATAGTGGCGCCTTATCTTCAATGTAAACACAATAGCTACCAATTCTATGTCGTGTGTCGGATAGTTCTTTTCATGCGGCTTTAACTGTCTCGAGGCATAAGCTATGACTTTGCCTTCCTGCATCAAAACACAGCTCAAACCATTTAAAGATGCGTCACTTTAGATAACAAATTCTTTACCCGATTTTGGCTGAACTAGCACTGGAGCTTCGGTTAAAAGGGCTTTCAACTGATCAAAACTTTTCTGGCATTTTTCTAACCATTCGAACTTAACATCTTTCTGTAATAGCTTCGCCATCGGGGTTGCAATCATATAGAAACCTTTCACGAACCGTCTATAGTAACCAGCAAGTCCCAGAAAACTTCGGACTTCAGAAACATTTCTCGGAGGTTTCCAATCAAGTATAGTAGAAATTTTACTCAGATCAACCCGAATACCCGATTTTGATACAACATGTCCCATCAAACTGACTTCACGTAACCAGAACTCACATTTATTACACTTTGCATACAACTGTTTATCTCATAAAGTCTGTAACACAAGTCTCATATATTAGGCATGCTCAGTTTCATCACAGGAATAGATGAAAATGTCATCTATGAACACAACCACAAATCAATCTAGATACTATCTGAAGATCTGGTTCATCAAATCGATAAAAATAACAAGTGCATTAGTGAGTCCGAAAGGCATAATCAAAAACTCATAGTGTCCGTACCTTGTTCGAAAAGTAGTCTTTAGTACATCAGAGTCTTTAACTCGCAACTGATAGTAGCTTGATCTCAAATCTATCTTTAAAAACACTGTAGCTGCTTTCAGCTGATTGAACAGGTCGTCAATCCATGGCAACAAATATTTATTCTTTATAGTCACCCTATTCAGCTGTCTATAGTCGATACACATTCTCGTAGTTCCGTCTTTCTTTTTTCACAAATAAAACTGGTGCACCCCAGGGAGAGAAACGCGGTCGCGTGAAACCTCTATCTATCAACTCTTGCAACTAAGCTTTCAATTCTTTTAGTTTAGTAGGTGCCATTTTGTATGGAACTATTGATATCGGAGTTGTCCCCGGCAATAACTCAATACCAAATTTTACTTCTCGGATAGGTGGCAAACTCGACAATTCTTCAGGAAACACATCTGAATACTCACACACAACTGATACTGATTTAATCTTTCTTTCAGTCACTTTACTAACAAGCACATACACAAAGTAAGCTTCACAACCCTTTCTCACATCACAACCCTTTCTCACATACTTCTGAGCTAACATCGAAGATATGACTGTTGGTAAATCATTCAGATCGTTAGATTCAATCTGAATAATCTCGTCATTCTGGCACTATAAATCAATAGTCTTTCTTTTGCAATTTACGACAGCATCGTGCAAAGTCAACCAATCCATACCTAGAATTATATCGAACTCATCAAATGGCAACAACATCAAATCAATCAGAAAACACAAATCCCGTATCATCAAAGGACAATTCTTACACACTTTTCAATCAGAACACACCAGCCCAAGGGGTTCGATACTCTAGTCACAAACTCAGTAGACTCAACAGGCAAAGTCTTTCTGAATACTAAAGTTTCACACACATAAGAATGAGTCGAACCAGGATCAATCAATGCAATTACACTAGTATCATAGAGAGTGGATGTATCAGTAATAACATATAGGGATAAAGCCTCCTTGCGTGTGCGTATGGCATAAGCTCTGGCAGGTGCGCGAGCCTCAGATCGAACTGCTATGTCTGTAGTTCCTCTCTGACTGCTACTCACATTACCCGTATTTCTGGGTGGTCTACTTCGAGCTGACATATTAATTGGTCTCGCATTCTATACTGTGTTTTGTTCAGCTAACTCAGGGCACTCACAAATGAAATGATCCATCGATCCACATTTAAAGTAAGTCCGCTGTAACACCCCACACCCAAGTCCTACACTGGGACAAGATACGAGGCGTTACCTTACTTAAACACATGCATTCCAACGTTTTCGAATCATTAAGACTTGATCAAACTTAAAACTTTTTCAAACTTTGTTTAAAATTTCTTAACATGGGCCTATGAGGCCTCAAACATGCATTCGAAACCATTTGGGACCCGTTCGAGTCCTTAACCAACTTTAGAAAATTAACCCTTAAAAATAGGGCACACGCCCATGTGGTCTTTATGACATGGCTGTGCTGATGACCCGTGTGACACACACGGCCTAAGTATCTAGGGACACGCCTGTGTCACATACCTATGTGAATTTAATTCCAAATTCAAACCTACAAGGGTTTTCACACTGCCTGACAGACGCCCGTGTCTATGGCTCTTGTCCCTCCCACAGCCATGACATGCCCGTGTCCTAGCCCATGTCTAAAAACCTTGACATTCTATTTCTGACATTAGCATCTAATAAGGAGCACACAGCTAAGGCACACGCCCGTGTCCAGAGGCCGTGTCCTCCACACGGCTAAGACACATGATTGAGTCTCTGCCCGTGTGTTTACTATCATGCATATTGACTTGTAATTTTTACGTGCAGGGGACACATGGCTGGACAACATGCCCATGGGGCTACCCGTGTGGACAATATAAGGCTATCTACCAAGCCTTGGCCACCCTAAAACACGTCTAACATCAACCAACATATCAAAGTCTAACTTATTATGATTTCTCAACCAAACAACCATAGCTAAGGCCTATATACATTTCATATTTACTAAAACAACCAACAAATTACCCATTCATGAAATAACTTATTGTATTCATATAACAACTTTTAACTTTAGCCATTTTCATGGCCTTATACAAAATGAATAAAAATGCTAAAGAAAGCCAACACATTTAGCCAATTAACAATAACACAAAACTCAAAAGTCAAGGTCCTATACATGCCATAATCAAAATAAAATATCTAACTATACCAAGTGCTTCGGATGATAGTGTGACTGGCTTCTCTAACGTGAGCGGTGATCCTTGAGCTACTATGGCGGCACTATAGGAAAATGGAAAGAAATAAGATAAGCATAAAGCTTAGTAAGTTGCATGCAATAAATATAACAATAGCTTTACCATTCATCATCATGCTCATAGTACTTAAGTAGGCATAAGCACAACTTACTCATCACTAGCCAATACACTTCACATAGCATATATTGAGCTCACATCTCATAAATTTCAAATGGGTACTTGTACCACTCACAACATGGTTATACTTTTCTCGTTTAAGTTAAACTGTAACTCTCACCGTTGAACCATTTGGAATGCTATCGGATATTCATTAAGCCTCAAACATAAGGTGTAATGCCAATGCCACGTCCCAGACATGGTCTTGCACTGGCTCATCCATCAAGTCGATGCCGTGTCCCAGACATGGTCTTACACTGACTATCAAAATAGAGGCTGACGCCATGTCCCAGACATGGTCTTACACTTGCTCTCACATCTCCGTGTCGATGCCATGTCCCAGACATGGTCTTACACTGACACATCTCGTAGTCGATGCATGTTCCAGACATGTCTTACACTGGCTTACATCTCGAGGCCAATGCATGTCCCAAACATGTCTTACACTAGCTCTCGTCTCAATGTCAATGCAATGTCTCATACATGGTCTTATACTAGCTCTCATAATATGGCCGATGCATGTCTCAGACATGTCTTACACTAGCGCACAAATGATCCAAATATCATGGTACGAATATCCAATTTGTTCCTGAGGTTCACCTGGGAGTTTTATTATCTCAATTATCATCATGTATTTTCATTACCACAATTAAGCAATTTATTCTATATCAATTCAAACACATATAATAACAATGTAGTTGTGTTATTTACATACAACTTACATCATATTACAAAATGTAGACGACTAATTCTACTTAGTCCACTTGCTTTGCTTTTCCCCGGTCTAGGCCTGAATTTTGTAATTCTTGATCTAAAGTTATAGAAATTTATTTATCTCATCAGCAAATTACTCTAGACACTCGAAAATTCATAATTAGGCAAAATGACCGTTTTGCCCCTAGACTTTCACAAAATAACCATTTTACCCCTAGGTTCGAAAATTAATTTTTATCACATTTTCTCGCTAACCAAGCCTAGCTGATCACTTCTTATACTAAAAGCAGCCCACAGTTCTCATTATTTCACACATTTATCACCTATTTTACAACTTATGCAAAATGGTCCTTAGTTAGGGTTTTTATGGAAACTACTTCACAAAAGTTTTTTATTACACTACCGTAACTCATTTTCTTCCATAAAATTTTAGAAAAAAACATGAACACACTCATGGTAAAACCCTATACTTTCAACCACTTTGCAAAATAACCCCCTCATTTGAAAGCTTATGTTACAAGGGTTCTAAAAGTACAAAAATCATCAAGAAAACCATCAAGATCACTTACTTGTAGAGAGATTAAGTGGCTGAAATTTTCAAGCTTCAAAAACTCCTCTAATGGCTGATATTTTCAATCAAGAAGAAAGGATGGATGAAAAACATGAAGGCTAAGCTTTAGGGTAATTATTTTATCACATATTATGTCATCAAATACCTAACATATTGACCATTTAATTTCTTTGTCTCATGGTCAGCCAAGCTATAATTTAAGGGTCTATTTGTCCTTTAAATACCCCCAATTTAAGATACATGACAATTTAACACCCTTAACTATCAATTTAATACTTTTTTCACTTTATGCGATTTAGTCCTTTTTCGCAATTAAGCTCACAAACGCTAAAATTAATTCACCAAAATTTTCATGCATCTTTATAAACATGTCATCACACATAAAATAATATTAAAAATAATTTCTCCGACCTCAGGTTAGTGGTTCCGAAACCACTGTTCTGGCTAGGCCCACAATCGGGCCGTTTCACCCGATCATGCAATCTACAACTGCCGGGATGTCGTTTATCACAATGTTTACACTCGGGTTGATTCGATTTAACATTACCAACACTAGCTACTGAGGTAGCTCTCAAGCACACAGGTGGTCTATCTCAATCACGTCTAGTATAACATGCAATAGCCTTTGAACGGCTAGAATCATCCTGGAATCTCTTTGATGCCGACTGAAATGTTTTACCCGACGATCTTTTACGCAAATCACTAGCTTCAAATTCAGCTTTTCTTTTCTCTTTCCCGAACTCTTCAGCTTTGCATGCTCGCTCAACCAGTACTACGAACTCTTTTATTTCAAGTATGCCAACTAGTAGTTTAATGTCTTCGTTCAACTCATCTTCGAATCTTTTAGACATTATAGCTTTGGTTGAAACACACTTTCGAGCATATCGACTGAGTCACACAAATTTTTGCTCATACTCTGTCACAGTCATGCGACCCTATTTCAATTCCAGAAATTCTTTGCGCTTCTGGTTGATAAATCTCTGGCTGATGTATTTCTTACGAAATTCAGTCTGGAAGAAGTCCCAAGTCATCCATTCTTTCGGAACCACCGATACTAGTGTATTCCACCAGTGATATGCGGTGTCTCGTAGCAAATATATGGCACATTTTAGACTTTCATCCAAGGTACAAGATAACTCATCAAACCCGCGGATAGTATTATCAAGCCAGAATTTAGCTCGCTCAGCATCATCATCATCAGTAGCTTTGAATTCCTCATCCCTGTGTTTTCTAATTTTATCAACAGGAGGCTTATGTAATCTCAACGGATCACTCACTTGAGGTATAGCAGGCATCGGAGAAGGATTAGTCAGGGGCGGAGGTTGTTGTGCAGTCAGATTCGTCCAGATATATTGAGTAAACCAGTCATTCATCATTTGCTAAAAGGCTTGTCTAGCCTCTCCCTCTTGGTTACTCGAAATCGGTCGAGAATCAACCGACACTATCCCTTGTGCGGGAGTAGGCGCTATACCATTGACATCATTAACTATGGCTCTATCGGGATCCATTTATTATACAAAAACACATTTTCAAATGTCAGAAGTCATCACGCTATCGCGGTATAAAATATGGCATGTATAGCTAGACTCACATGCACTACGTTAGTCCTAGAATCGACTAAACCGTAGCTCTGATAAAAATCAAATGTAACACCCATAACCCGTATCCATCACCGAAATAGGGTTAAGAGGCATTACCGAAAAAGATACAACATTCATTTATTCACACAGTCAGTCAAATCAATATTCTAATGTATACATTTGTAACTTTAGTTTAACAATTCTTGTAATCAAACCATTATGTCAATCAACATATATTCAAACAAACTACGAACCATTTCAAAGCATAATTATCAAATCAAACATGCCAAAATGTATATGCCAACATCATGAAAAAATTACAAATACATGATCAATTCATATGCTCACCTATTCGGCTACCAAGATTAATCATATATATATATATATATATATATATATATATATATACAAAATATGCCATTCAACCACAAGCTTAAATAAACATTTTCTAATCAAACAAAGTTGATCATTTCACAACCAACATAGGCATAATTTATTAACTAAACTTATTACCACCCGAATATAATCATGCATTTAGTTCACTTAATAGCTAGTCACATAACCAATTCAACATGTTTATAATATAATCTTGAAATCAAATCAATTCACCCTAATTTATATGTACAAATGCCGAATCCAATCATGTTAATTATACATACTATGCATTATACCAAAATTTAACACAAAACCAACTTACTTCTTATCAATTCGGGTAGTAAAGTTAACCACAAAAATCATACAAATTTTATATACTTTGTAATAAGCCAGAACATCACTTAATAAGCCAATATATATAGACACCATATTGAGCAATTCTCATTGTCGAATCATGTGATCAAACACTACCACATACATGCCATCAAACACTACCACATACATGCCTTATATTAAATTTATCAACATGACTAATTGATAAGTCATACATATCAATACTCGACTAAATCATATAACCAAAACACCATTCAAACATGTCATGGAATATACTTACCATAATATATTTATCCCTTGTCAAATTAATAAATCATCAACTAACCTAATAATCAAGCTAAACCATATAGCCAAATACCATACATATATATATGCCATGAAATATACTTTAATAACAATCCTATGCCATAACTGAATACACATATAAGCATTAATATCAAGATTAAGCCATTTTCGCATGGCTAAGATATATACAAATTCAAAACCAAACATACTAATATATCAAGCTTATACATGCCATATGTTCAAAGTTTCAAACTTATAGAATAATGAAAACAGTTGATAGTGTGCTAGACTTTGCCGACGATCCCCGAGCTCGTAACTTGATCCAAAAATCTATAAAACAGAGGTAAACAAATACGCACAGTAAGCTATCATAGCTTAGTAAGTCATAAGCAAATAAGGAACTCAATTTAATTAAACCAATTTACAATAACACAATCACATTTAACCTCAAGCTTAAAGTTTCATAAACAACATATAATTTCATAGATGAACTTTACCTTGGCCGAATATACATATATCTATTATCAAAATATCATACACTTTCAAAGTCATATTATCAATATATATATAACCGAATATTAAAACACTTGTATGTATATAATTATGAATCAAATTTTAATATCACATACTTAAACATAACATGTGGTCGAATATACTGCACATGTACATATATATTCACACTAGCATCATGTATGTTTTTCATCACATACCAAATAACTAACTTACCTTATTTTCAAATAGGTAATCAACTATCACATACCTGATCAGTTAGCTCGATTTACTCATTTGATCACAACTTATAATTACCCGTTGAACCATTAGGAATTGAATATGATACTAGGATAATCACGCATATCGTACAATGCCAACGTCCCAGACGTGGTCTTACATGTCATCACATATCGATGCCACTGTCTCAGACAGGGTCTTACATGAATCAAATATGATGCTAATGTCCCAAACATTGTCTTACACATAATCACATACCGATGCCAACGTCCCAGATGTGCCCTTACATGAAAACATAAAAAATCCTATGTCATGACATATGTGTCCTAGCTATTCCTAAGGTTCATACAGGGCTTTCAAACGTCGTAACTCAATCAAATTGAACTCGTACACATAGCTTTTAAGCTTATACATATTCGGCTTCCATATATATAATATCACATTATTCATTTAAGCATTTATAGTTCGTATTTAATCACATAAGTAACATCTATTTGCTTATAAACTTACCTCGGACAACGATATTTAGAATGGGGCGACTAATCAACAACTTTGGTTTTCCCCCAATCTAAATCCGATTTCTTTAGTTCTTGATCTAAACATATTCAAACTAAACTCATTCAAACATATTTTCACTCAATTTAGTCTAAAAACACATAAATGGGAAAATTACGATTTTATCCCTCACATTTTACACTTTTTACAATTTAGTCCAAATTGCACAAAACACAAAACATGCAAAATTTTCACACACCATGCTTAGGCAGAATGTTCCTTGTGTTCATACAAGTCTATAAATTTCATTTATTTTACATTTTAGTCCCTCAATTTATTATTTTTGTAATTTAGTCCTAATTACTCAAAATCATCAAAAATTCCAATACAAAACATGTTAATCCAAAATATATCTTTCATATTTCATCAACTAACATCACAAAGCTCAATTATTCATCAATTTCATAACTCAAAATATTCATCAAAATCAAAAATTCAAGCATGGGCTTTGTACATTACACTGCAACGATCTCAAAAACGTAAAAATTATCAAAAACCGAGCTAGTTACATACCTAAATCAAGCTTCAACAATGTCGAATGCCCTAAGCTTTATTTTCTTTCTTTATTTTGTTATTTCGGTCAAAAGTATGAATATATTAACATGGCCTTTTAATTTTTTTTGTTATAACATATATAATTTAGCATTTTACAAGTTTAACCTTTATAATAAAATATAAAACCATTATATTATAAGGTCACTACCATCCATTAAATGTTATCATGGGAAAATTTCATCTTAAACACATCAATTTACAAAGACATTCACAATTCGGCCCTTACATATTAAACCATCAAATTTTCATTTTACGCGATTAAGCTCTTTTATTAAATCGGCATTCAAACAATAAAATTAAAACACGAAAATTTTACAGATATTAATTCACACATAATAAACATAGAAAATAATTTTTAAATATTTTTTTTACTCAGATTCGTGGTCCCGAAACCACCGTTCCGAATAGGGTCTAAATCGGGCTATTACACTTTAGTTTATCCTCGATCTAGATCCATACATGGTCTATCTTGATCTAAATAGATAAATTCAATACATTTAGTTCTTCTATTATTCAATTCAGTTCATATTTCATATTTTTGTAAAATTACTATTTTGCCCCTAACATTTTAACTTTTTACAATTTAGTCCTTAAGCTCATACATTGAAATTTAAGCATTTTAATCCCTAACTCTTGCTAGCCAAATTCACTAAGGATCTATATCAATTCACACAAACCATCATTTCACAATTTCACCATGAACTTTTATCATTTTTACAAATAAGTCCCTAAATGACAATTTTATCAAAAATCACTTTACAAAACTTGTTTATTTATTAACAAGGATTCGTTATCTTTCATAAAACATTAAGAATCATGCAATAATATTCATGGAAAAACCCTAAATCTTTAACAATTACAAAACTAGCTAGATTAAGCTATAATGACTTCAAAAACATAGAAATCTTTAAAAATGGGATCAAAAATCGCTTACATGCAACACTTGGACATAGTCGAACCTTCAAGGTGAAAAAAATGAAGGTTCTGTGAAGAAGGTTGTTTAGAAAGATTATACAATTGTTTGTATTATTTTAATTTAACTTACTTATAAATTTACCAAATTAACCTTCATTTTTAACTTTAAAAACACTTAATTCTATGTCCATAAAATTCCACTAACACATTAAATGGTCTAATTACCATTTAAGTCACCCACATTTAAGTTTCATAGCTATTTAACACCTTTAGATATTAGAACTCCACTTTTGCACTTTTTAGGATTTAATCCTTTTTACGTACTTAAGCATGCAAACATCATAATTTCTTAAAACTTTATAACATCCCATAGGCATTAAAATAATAATTTACTCATCAAATTTGTGGTCCCGAAACCACTATTCTAATTTCACTAAAAATGGCCTGTTACAAAAAAGGATCGCAATGAAAAGGTCGGTAACTCATCCTTCAACCATTCGCTATTCATGTAACATGTTTCTGGTGAGGTATGTATCATAAGTATGAAAATGAGATGAATGTTTTGATTAGTATAGTTTGATAATGAATATTAATGCATTGGTGTTGTTATATGTTTCATATGTGTTTATAAATATGTCATCTAATTATGTTTGTAGTGTGTTTAGAGAATTAAATGGTTATCTGAGTATTTTTCGAGTATTTGATAATGTTTCATTTGGTTCAATGGGTAATTAAGGTTTAAAACGAAAAGGTACGTATATGAAATGAGCTAGGTTATTAAGAATATGGAATGGAAAATTTAATATGTATAATTTGAAGGAAAAAGGTAACAAATGGATTATATGATGGATGATTTATATATAGAAATCCTTTACATGATATGGGTCATGTTTCATTGGTTAATATATTCTCAAATGTATCTATTATATGTGAAGTGTTGTGGACAGAAAAGAAGAATATTCATCTGATCTAATGAGCAATGTTTAATGGTTTAATCGTTTTGTGTTTGGTAAGTTTAAGTTTTCGTTATACGGGCTTACTAAGAACTAGTTGCTTACGTAGTTATTTTTCTCTGTCTTATAGGTCATTGAAAAGCTCGACTAGTTGGAATCTCGTCGGAGCACCATCACACTATCCATTCATCATATTGGTAGTTTTGGTTGTTTTGGTTAGCAGTTATAAATGGCATGTAATAGGAGTTTATTTTATGATATTTACCAATGTGATATGGTTTAAATTTATTTGCCTATATGCCTTGATGTTGACTTATAAATGTATATGTAAGTATGGGTTTTAGTCACTTGTGAATGCCTTGTTATTTAGATGGCTTTTAGTTTATTGAAGTGTGAATGAAGTGGCTAAATGGTAGATGTGTGATGTGTGATGTGTGGTGTAAGTTTAAAATATGAATTTATGGCATTAAGCATGAGTTGGTTTGGATGTTAACTTCTAATACCAATGAGGGTACATTGGATAGAAATTTAGATTAAATGATATAGGTGTGCTTTAGCATGTAATAGAGCTTGAATATTGATTTGATAACTTGGTTTGTCTTGAGTTTACGCCAAGCCTATATGTGTCTTAATGTCCTTAGTTGATGAATTGCAAATGAAAGTGAAAACATATGGTATGTGACATTTATGTATCCTCATATGAAAGTAGGTAAAATATAGTTGAATGGTGTGCTTTTGAAATGGTTATTTGGTATATATGATTTATGTTTAATGAATGGACTTGAAATGTTGAATTGAGTCAAGTTGATGTGTTAAATTCTGGTGTCAATTGAATGGTGTGCCGCACACAATCACCCACACGGTCGTGTGTTTCAAGTTAGTATGCTACACGGTCTAAGACACAACCTGCGACACGGTCGTGTGACTCAACATCGAATGCACACATGGTCCAGTACACTGCCATGTGGCCTTATTTCAAATACCCACACAAGTGGACACACAGGCTGGGTCACGGCCATGTGTCTAAACTTTGAATGTCCATACGGTCTGGGCTATGTCAGACAGCCTAGCCACACAGTCGTGTGACCCCTGTTTTCAGGTTTTTTTAAAATTTTCTGTTTTTTTCAAATTGATCCCTAATTGTTCTATTTTAGGGCCCTGAAGGCTCGATTTAAGGCCTCGTAAGAGTATTTTTACTATTATTATATTATGTTACATAATTTTTTTTGTTTTGAAGTTAAATGTTCTAATTTGTATGGTAATGCTCTACAACCCTAATCCGACAACGGAAACAGGTTAGGGGTGTTACTGTCACTCTACTGTTAGGATCTGTTACCTCCCAAATGACAGTCTGACGTGACAATTAAAATGAGTTTTAAATGCCAACATGGATATCCAGCTGAGATGAGAAAAGTTAAAATGTTGATAGAATTCAAAATTTTGCCCTAAACCCTAATTTTTTCCAGTTTAAAAAGAAGCAACGGCTGGGGTCTTTTTGTTACCATAAGAGAATAGTAGAGTAAAATAGAACGACGGAAAAGAAGAAGAGATGGACACACCAACCTCTATACTTGCTTACTATTGTGGTTGGCCAGCTATGTTGAAAACTTCATGGTTGAATGAAAATCCAGGTAGGAGATGTTTTGAGTGCCCAAATTATGGGAATGGGAGAAGGCATTGTTGTCATTTTTTTCTATTAGTTTGATCCACCTATGGCACCTCATGCAAAGGTGTTGATTATTGGACTGATAAGGAAAGTGAGAAACTTGGAGAGGGTGAAGAGAAAGGAGAGAATGATTTGGATTTTGCAAATAAACATAGAACCATGCATAAATGAAGCATGTCCTTTTTGTCTGTAACATATACAGAAAAAAACATGAAAAGATGGACCACCTTTTTTTGCAAAATAAACCATAATATCTAAATCCAAAACTCAGGTAAAAAACAAAAAAAAAACTCATTACTTACATTCATGCTTGGACCTTCCATTGAATCGATCATTTGTTCTTCTATTTTGAATAAAAAAAATTCAACTGATTGATGGAGCACTCAATTTAATTTCTACTATTTCGATTTAACAAAGATGACTATGAAAATGGATGGTTTTTCAGTCAAAATGGAAACAAAACTAAAAGAAAAAAGGAGACCAAGGGTTTTTTTTTTTTTTCCAATTCAAGGATTAATATGATACATTGGTTTTGGTTATTTCTGGAAACCAAATTATCATTTTCCTTTAATTAATTTAGAAAAATTAATTAATTAAATTTTTTTAATTAAAAAATTAATTAATTTACTTGGCTGGACATCTATGTTTAGGGGTGAGCGTTCGCTCGAATCGAATGAAAAAATTTCGAGTAATCGAGTTGACGAATCATATTTTATCATCCTAATTTGATTTGAAATTTTCTCGAATCGAGTCGAGTGAGATGGAATTTGAATCGAATCTAATCGAATATATTTGTTCGAGTTAAATTTTAAAAAATAATTTTGGGTCCTTGTAACCACTGTCACCTATCATAATAAAATTTGTCCAGCTTAATCAAATTTTTTATTAACTTTCATCACCTCATAATTTATTTAGTAATCTTTTATATACTGAGTTAGCTTCTTTGCTTGCTTAGTTGTTTCAATTATCTTGATTCTTGTCACTATGTATTTTGGAATTAAAAATATTTTAAATGTAAAAATGTGATTTTTTAATAAAAGTTATTTTAAATATAAAATGTGAAATTGATACCGATATAAAATTTTAGCACGAATATTTTATAGCATAATTAATAAATCAATTTTAATATAAATATTTAATATGACTAAACAATTCAATAATATAAATAATATAAAATGTGAAATTTAATTTAATAATATAAATAGTATATATAAATAAAATTATTACTATTTATGTTTAGTGATATTTTTGGATAATGTTGATTTTTTATTTGAGAGTAAATGATGAGAAGTAAATGTTTAGGAGGAAAATAAAAGTTTGGGGGAATAAAAGTTTGAAAGAAAGAAAATGGGGGAGTAAAATTTTAGAGGGAAAATATTAAAAAAAATTTGGGAGGGGGGATGGGTTTGGGGTAAATGGAAGGTGGGATGGGAAGGGAGTAAAAGTTTTAGGGGGAAAGTGGGAGAGAGTAAAAAATTTGAGAAAAAATAAAAAGTTTTGAAAGTTTTTAAGAGTAAAATTTTGAGAAAAAGTAAATGGGAGAGTAAAATTTTATAGGAAATAGATTTTGGGTAAATTGGGGGGTTGGAATGGGAGTGGAGGAGAGTAAAAGTTTTGGGGGGAAAGTTGGAAGCAAAAGTTTTGAGAGAAAAGTAAAAAGATTTGAGAGTTTAGGGTAAAAATGTAAAATATTATAGTTTGATATTTGAATTATTCGAGTTATTCGAATTCGAAAACTCAACTCGATTCAAACTCGAAATTCGAAATAAAATTCAAGTTGTCTCGAATAACTTGAATAACTCGATTCGTTTAATTCAAAATTCGAGTTTTTTTCAATTTTTTCGAGTCGAATTGAATTTTGCTCATCCCTATCTATGTTAGTATTTAAAACCCATTTTAAGTACTAGGTTAGATTGCCATTTGGGAAGTAATAAATCTTAATGGCAAAGTGATCATTTTATAACAAAAAAATAACATAAGTGATTAAAACGTAACATTTCAAACATTAATGACTAAAATATAACCTGAAACAAATAAAAATGACTATTTTGATAGTTTACTCTATTTTAATAATATTATTAATTTTAACTAATTTATGTTCAATTATTGTAATTTTTCTAAATTTTATATAATTACATTTTATATATTTAAAGTATATATACATTTAATAAAAAATATCTTTACATAAACACGTCATGTAATGCTTTGTATTGATTATAAAAATTATTTCTTAATTTCTATCAAATAAAATAACTAAAATATATAATGAAAGCATATTTTAACTAAATTGAAAATTTGAATGTACTTTAGATAAAAAAAATAGGTACCATAGTAAAAATTCATAAATTAATTCTTCCTTAAATTATAATCCAACAATCCATTATAAAATTCGTACTTATATTGCCTCTCTTTATGCCTTCAAACATGATATTTTTGAATGTCATAGAAATCATTTTAGTAAACCTTTTATTTATTTATTATTTGCTAAAATGTTTAATTTTTAATTTTCTAAATTTTGATTATTTTACTCAAATTAATTATGTTTTATTTTTACCTTTGGAGAGTAACAAAATCCAAAAATATAGTGAAGTCTAGTAGCAATGGTAAATTAACCGTAATCATTCTTTGATTTTCTTTAAAATCCAAAGCTCCGTTTTCCTTTCCCTGTAGTGCTATCCAAGAAAAATGAAGCACAGCAGCAACAGCTATCCTTCAGTCCATCCAATCATCATCATCTTCTTCTTCTGACAAACTTCACACCCTCCATCCTGTCACACAACCCATACTGCTGCTGCTTTGCCATCAACATTCAAATCAAAACACTCTCTTTCCACACTTTAAATCCTCACCGAGATGGTAAGCAAACCACAGTGTTCCGACTATTAGCATCAACATGCATCAAGAAAACAAAAATCACCTTTACTACTACTACTACTTCTTGTTAAGGAGGTTGGCAAGGTTCCGGAGTTCCTCAAATGCATGCATTGTTTCAGAATCAAATCCTCCTGCAAACTGCACCCATAAAACCACCACATGGGTCACTCTACGTGTTTTAAACGCTAAAACACGATTTACTCATGTACAATGCATCAAACTAAAGGGTACAACCAACCTGATGTATTCTGAATGCAAATCTGACTCCTTGAAGTAGCATATAGTCCATTGAAGGATCCTTCTCCAAGGTTGCCTTCACCTGCAGTTCCATGGCTACCCGTTTCATGTACCTCTTCGCCAGTTTCACTGATCCAAGCTTAATCTGAAGTCAACAGAAATTAAGCCTCCTGTCACATATGATGCTTATTTATATGTAGAAAAGCATATGGAAAATTACAACTCCAAGTACCTTGCTCATAATCCCATTATCAAGCATCCAGTCTGTGGGAATTTGGAATTCCCTGCAGTTGCGCATCAATGACTCTCTTGTACGTAGGAGGTTATAAACAGTACGTTCCATCCTGGGAATTTAATTCAAAAAGAAATTTACAGAGATTTTCAACTTGCATAAATTGTTTGGTTTTTCTTTCACAAGAAAAAGATTCAACATTCTTACTTCTCAGACAAGGCAACCATTTTCTTTAAGGCAATATCACAAGGCATCCTGGAATCATCCTTGTAGTATAACACCTCAGATTCCAATTTCTTGAGATCTTGGTATCCGAATGCTGCTTCTCGCAATGTGTCAGCTTTTTTCTCTGGCCAAGCAAAGTGCTTCAACACTGCCCTTTCATCAACCTTGAAAAGATATATTTCCATGATGTCTCTTTTTAAGCATACTAGATAAAATCATTAGCAACACTTGGCTAACTAGCAAAATCATTTACTCGATGCATCTATGTTGCTTGAACCCTAGTGTAAGTGTTTATGGAGAATCATGTCTCCATACCCATATCGAAATCAGATAAATAATTTTTTTTTTTTTTTGAATGAAGAATAAAAAGTAACATAGTTATGTCAAAGTTAGTAAAACTTCAATAATTTTAGCAACTTACTAGATAGCAAAGTTCGTCATCAAGCCACTTAACAAATGCTACAACGTCTTCAATGTTCTGATAAACAGCATTATTGACTTCTCTTATCAACGAATTCACAAATTCTCCTTGAGTTTCAACATCCGCCTTTATCTGCATAAAGAATGAACCAAGTTCGATATCTTATACTAATAAGATGTTAATACAAATTTTGAACATCATCAACTCCAAAAACCATGCTATATGAATGTCAGTTTTACTTTGGTCCCTATATTTCCCAAGGGGCAGAAAACAAATAGAAAATGCAACTTGGGAGCTGAAATCATTAACATAAACAAAATCCAAGCACTTACAGCAAGCAAGTGTGATGATCTATTCTCAATTTCACCGATCATGCTGCTACGAACATTTGCAACATCGGGCACATCACATATTCCTCCATTTGTGGAATCCTTTCTAGAATCCCTTTTCATGAGAGAATGATAAAACTCGACCACTTGCGGGGCACGCTTCACCACACCAGTGCTACTTCTCACTGAAAACTTTGGAGGGGGAGGTGGTGGTGGTGGTGGAATTTGTGTACAACTTTCCTCTTTAGGTCCACTAGGGACCGAACAGGAAGGCCTGGGAGGAGGATTAGGAATTCTCAAAGCCCTTCTCTCAAAATCCAAGGAAGCTGAAGCAGCAGGCTTTTGAGAACTTACTGGCTCAGCCTCCTTCTCCATTTCTTTGGTACACATAAAACCATCAGATTGTCTTCTCTTATTTGGTACCAACTCTTGTATGTAACATTTTGATCCACTTATAGAATGTCTTCTTCCAGGACTTCTCAGCTCCTCTATATGCACCCACTCCTTGTCCATAACATTAGCTGCATACTCTACACTGGAAGGTTCCTGGCTAGTGATAGGCCATTTCTTCATCTTTTTAATTAAATTTAATCTCTTTATACTTGCACTACTGCGTTCTGAGCTCTTACTGCTTGTGGAATTCGGTGAGCCTCCATATTCAACCTTGCTTTTAACTGGACTTAATGCCTTATCGGAATTCATTGTTGAGCATGAATTTCGTAGTTCATCTCGTAAACAAGAATTAACCCACCTCAAGTATGCAAGCTCCTCAACTTCATTCAACCGGCTCATTTGTAGACCTTCCACTTGTTTACTCAGGTTTTCATTGGTATGCCTTAACATTGATGCCTCAGCTTTAACTTTGGCAACAACATCACTCTGATAAAACCAAGATATGAAGCAAGGAAATAGAAAAATCAGTTAGTTAATGCAAAAGGAAGAAAAAGAAAAGAAACAAATCAATCATCTTCTTGATTCACCAACCAAACAGAGGAATTAGAAAAAGAAAGAAAAAAGTTAACGAAGCTACCTCATTGGCTTTGGCAAGAGAAGCTAACTGGGATTCCAAAGATGAAAGCTTGCAAGCAAGATTCCTCTTTTGCATCTGTAACTCCTTGTTCAACCTCCTCAACTCCACAACTTCCATTTCAAGATCCCTAATCGATTGCGGTTCCTTTGAGATTTCCAAATTTTCCTCATTCCTTTCCAAAATGGAAGTCAAAGTTGCCAGTTGACCACATAAGCTGGTCTTCTCCGACTCCAACGACCCAACTCTGTGTGAAAGATTATCTACTTCAATGTTCCTTGTTTCAAGCTGGGTCTGGAGATCCAGAACTTTAACATTTGTCTTCCACTCGGCAAGCTCAGCTTGCAGCTTAAGCTCCCTTTCTTTAGAGTCCTGAAGAAGGCTCCTAACGTGGTCTAATTCGATGAAGAGATCTCGAGAACCAGAGGACTGCCTCCGGTGAGTTGGGTAGACTTGAGGGTGGACTTGGGTTGCACTGACAGAGCAAGATAAATCAGAAATGAGGGACCTTTTAACTCTAGAATGAGAATGCAGAGATGGGTTAGCAGTGGGGACATCAGTGTTTGATATAGGAGGTTTCTTGGTTTGGACAGTGATGGTTTGAACCTTGGTTTTCTTGTCAGCTGTGCCTGTGAAGCCCTTCACAATGTGTGAACCCCATGAAGACTTGGGCTTGGATTGATTGGTAATAGTCTTGGTGTGCAGAGATTTTGGGAGTTGATTTTGATCACCAAATTTTGATGCTTTGGCTCTGTTCTCAAATGAGTTTTCTTCTCTCATTGTAAAGACTTTAGAAGAAGGAAAGATGTTGTAAGACAAGCTGCTGAAGCAAGAGAAAAAATCACTACATTCTCAAGAGAAAAACACTAAGGTTCGGTTGATTGCAAAATGCCAGAAAGTTGGAAGGAAGAGGGTTTGAAATTTGAAGAGAAGATGAATGGGAAGGGATTGTTTTGTAAGCTGAAAGAGATCTCCGATTTTAAGAGAAGGGTAATGGTGGCACTTGCAGCTTTCTTTCATTATTTATCGTATTTTGTTCCCTTCATTTTGAACTTTTGAAATTTGAATGAGTAAGATTTTTTTTTTTTTTAAAGAAAGGACGGAGGAGAGCCACTGCAAGGCAACGGTCCTTTTTACGGGTGGGTGTGGCCCACCTTTTCTTTCTTTTTTGTTCGTTCAATCCTAACGTGCTCAGCTCAGCCTATTTAACATGGTTTAAAATCACACCCCAAGTTGCTTTGAAATTGAAATTCTTGGGCTTTTTTTTGTTCCATCTGCGCTATTTTGGAATAAAATGTCAACACCAGGTTTCGAAAAAATAAATGTGACCACCACGAGCTTAAAATATCCCAAGGGTCCTTCTTTGAATTGAAATTCTACATTAATAAATGCTAGTTGAAGTAATATAGCATATTAGAATATATGTAAATTTGAAATTTAAAAAAAATATCGTTGAGAAAATTAACTATAAATCCTAAATATAGATCATAAAATAAACATCAACAATATAAAAAAATGAAGTTTTACTTTTTTTAAGAATAATTGCAATTCAATTGTTAAATGAAGTTTTTATTCTTTTTATGTTTGAATATGTAGTATTTTCAAAATATGACATATATTAGATAAATAATATGAGATGAAAAAATAATATGGACATAGTAATTTGAGTTGAGGAAGATAAAAGTTTTAGAAAATTAAACTAAAACACAGTAGCAACTTAATTTAAAACTAGCCTAATGGAAAAGTTCGTTTAAAAGTGTTTTTAAAAGTTTCTTATATACTCCTGACAAATTTAACCTAGAATGGACAAAATTGTCCATGCTTAACAATTAATCTGGCCTATTTTGATTGAGGAATACCCTTGCAGATTTTATCTCATCGAGCTTTGATGTCACGACATCTAAACATTAGTATTGCGACCTTGCCAACAATTTCCTCCCAGGTATGTTTGGTAGCATCGGTGTCACGAATCTAACCCCTTGGATGGTGGGATCCCTCAATAGTGGGGATTGCCCCCAATGTCACAACCTAGAACTCGAAGTCACAACTCCATCAGCAGTTCACCTATAATGTTATACTTGTTGAAATTCAAGTCTTTAGAATGATGGAATGCTTCAATGTCATGACACAAAGGATCTAGTGTTGCAACTTAGAGGATAGCAGTAAGACCTCTTCAAGTTTTTACCTTAGCCACCTCCTACACAAGCTCAATGTTAAACTCCAAAAGGCATGGTTTTTTCCATTTAGGTCCAAAAACACACTAAAAATGCATAAAATTGGATTATAAGGTAAAAAATCTTATAAATACTGAAAAGTATAAAATAAAACCATAAAATGCTTAAGTACAAGCTCATTAAGTGTCAAAAAGGACTTAATTTACCTAGCAAGTTATGGTAAATCAGGATGAAAAAATTGAATGGCTTAAATATCCTTGACTAGTACCGTAACTTGAGGATTGTCCTCAAACATGAATGGAAATTCTATGTCATTAAAGAACCCATCCCTGAGCTACTGGTAACGGCTACCACTTGGGCTGAGAAAGTTGTTCATAAGAAGCATCTTGGTGACGTGTTAGACATAGGATGTCTAATGCTTGCCACTATAACTCCTGAGCTTCAGAAGTAACATAAGAACATGGTTCACTCGATTTGATCGAGCACCTAAAACAACTATATCAGGGGAAAGCAGTCAAGAGAGGTATGAGACCTCTAAAGCCATTTTCAATGCAAAATGGCTGAATGGCTTCTTTGGGAACCCATTTTCTCAAGAATATAGGTTATATTGAAAGCCTTAAGAAATTAGGATTCTTTATGGGCCAAAAGTTGGCCACTGATTAGATATAGCCAATTTTCCTCAAGTTCAATATGAATGAGATTGACAAAACTTTGCCTAACTTACTTAGCATGTTATGAACTATTGAAAGTAACATGAAGAAGCTTTCACCTAAGCCAATTCCGATGGCCAAAAGGATATGAGGCAAGGGTAAGGCCAAGGCCAATGCAAAGTCCAAGGAAAAAGGCAAGGGCAAGTTGCACAAAGGAAAGGTTACACTTGTTTTGGCCCTACTAAACAATATTGGATAAGGTTTTTGTATAGTTGGCATGTCATATGATGTGTTTTGAGTTAGAGGAAGCATTTGGCACTTATGTGCATATTTACTTATTGACACTTGTGTGCACCATTATGAAGTGTTAGATAAAATATGTTTACACATGTAGAAGTATTTATGCCTGCTTGTGTTGGATTTGGTACCCTAAGTGTAGCATTTTTGTCTATGTACACTTATAATTTTTTCGAACTGATTGGTTAATAAAATTATTCATGAAATATACTAACATCTTTTGTACATTATCCTCAATGGTTTTTGCATGCAAAAAAAATATTAGCTCACCGACTGTCTAATGTTTAACTAATACTAAGTGGTATTATATGGTTGGGTCGTAATACAAAAAGACAACTTACATTAGTAGACAAACCTGAACATGTCCTTAGTCTAATCGAAAATGAGTAAACCGATTGAAAGGCTAATATGTTGTCTATCAAGTCCAATTGGAAAGATGCTTTGTCTTGAGCATCATAGCAGATGACTCTCAGAAGATCTCGATATGACTGACTAGACTGACAATAAATCAAACAGGACCCAAGTAGAATGGATCATAAATCCGTTTACGGATTTATTCACTTGTGACTTTCAAAGTGTGACATACTTTAATCTTAGTGGATGATGGACTATGTATGCGTGACTCGTATACTTTGATCTAAGTAAAAGCCTAAGTTTGAATGGAAAAAGGAATTGAAAACTAGTGCGTTAGGTATACAACTTCTGTAGTATGTAACATCAGTCACAATAGTGGAATTCATAACTCAATACATGAGTAAATGATATCCTCTCATTGGCATTACATGATAGACGAAAAGTAAACATGGCTTCGAATCATTTGTCTTTGTGATAAATGACTTAATTACTCTTTGATAGTAATTGAATTTTCATGAAGGAAGATGTAATGGTTACCATGAGATAAAATAAGATCATATTAGGAGAATGGATTTATCCCAAAGAGATTAAGGATATCTTATAAGGGTAACACACTTATGATAATGTCATTAGACGAGCACTAATCGAGTAGCTTTTGTAATGATATGTCATTAAGGAAAGCTCAGTCACGATACTATAGTAGAATGACTTTATGACTAAATAAGTTTATAATTAGTAAACAAAAAGCAGGAACTTAATTATAAATCATTTGAACCCTAATCACATGTGTCCAAACAATCCCTCCGCTAGTTCATTGAAACTAGAAAAGAATTGCATGTTGAATAAAATGAATAGAAATGGATAGAAATGATAAAGTTAGAAAAATGTGTTACATACAAAAATGAATGTAGTTTTCACACTAAGTATGGAAATAACTTTGAACAAATTATTATTTAATTAATTAACTAAATAATTGAAGTTTGAAAATATATTTAAATTAATTAGTCATTGTGAATCCGTTGAATATAGAAAAATTAAATATATTTTCTCATTGATTCTTTTACGGTAAAGTTGTCATGATTTTAATGGAATTAGAATTGGGTTAAGAAAAGTATTTAATTAGGAAAGCAGATAATATTTAATTTGGAAAATAGAAAAGTATATATTAGGTTGGAATAAATTATAAAGTGTTGGGTTAAAAGTCCAAAGAGCACATATAAAATGACAAACCCTAGTATTTTTTTCCTATGGTTGCCACCCCTCTTCCTAAATAATAGGGGGGCTAGATTTTTTCTATTAAATTAATATTACTTGGCTTCTACTAGTTGAACCAGGATTCTCCCAACTCTTACTATAAATAGTGGAAATTTATTTTTTAGAATAAATTCTATTTTTTGGGAATTGTAATTCTATTAGTTTCTATTTGAGAGAAAGTGTAACACCCCAGGCCCGACCCAATCGTCGGATCTGGGTACAGAGAGTCACAGGTTGACCTGATTAGAAAACACACCTATTTACTTTTTTTTATAGAAAAAAATATTATCCTTATGGCAGGTACCCTCTTTTTTCAGAGCGATATTCCCTTAGTTTAAGACCATTTTTATTTGGAAGAGCAATTTAAATACAAACTCGTTGCATTAAATATGCATGAAATAACCCTTTAATGACCACTTAATTAACGTGTATGAGTTACAATAACATTATGTTGTCAAGGATTCTAATTTACATTCAACATGATCAAAATATAGTTCAATACAAACTAAATGTAACAGCACACCCAGCAAAAACTATATCGAGTTATTGTTTGGGTGTATAGTTGTTTTTACTATCGACAGTAAATGAGTAAACTAATTAAGTATTTGTTTTTTTTATTATGGCGTATTCTATGAGATTAGTCATTTGGTAAACTCTAAGTCTTGGTGAACTCTAGGGTTTGGCAGACTCTTCTGGTAGATTATCCGCTAACCCTAGATGTTTGGCCTAACCCGTAAGTTTGCAACTTGATAGGGTTGTTTCCATGGTTAGTATATGTTACGATGACTTTATAAGTGATGTTGGAGTTTAGTTGAGACCTAGTTAGAATTGAAATAGGGTACTATAGATGATTTGATACTTAATTAATTTCCTCTTGAATTTCTAGAGCAATCATGGGATCCTCTAACCTTCCACTAAGTTTTGTTCCTAATTGTCTCCACTATATAAGGATGGCTAACTATCATGTTTTTACATTTTATTTTTGCTTCTTTTTCCTTGCATTTTCGTTAAACCCTTAGAAATCTATAAGTTGGAATCGTTAGCGAGGAGTTTCTACTATTTAACTGACGCTATTGTTAGTACAAGTTTACTAGTAATTTCTAGTAAACCCTTAGGTTATTGTCAAAGGAATTTACGTGTTTGCAGTAATGCATGCATGGGTTTTAGAATGTTTGTGAGGAAGTAAACTTCCTAATTCTGGGTTGCATGCTATCGGCTCATGCCAAATTTCGATAGTTTGATGATCTAATAGGTGTATTTATCTCTCTTTTAGCTCAAGAAGCTAATGAGGGTCCGAGCAACAAGGGAAAAACCTGTTGAGTAGATTATTATATTCGATTCTCTAGTGAGTTTCTTCTTATTTCCATGTATTATAAATTCTTTTGATGTATTAATTGTGTAAGGTAAGTATTTCCTCTCAATAATGTAATGTGTAGTGATTAGTTGAGTGGTGTTAAACTAGTATTATCAGCGTGAGTATGGTCAGTTCATATTTCAATGTAAACACCCTCCTTGTTGTACGAGCCTAGTACCATATATATGTGAACTACTATATGTGACGGAGGAGAAGGGGATATGTTTGTGATGCCTCTAGTAGGGCAACTATAATGCAAACCGGATTGGCACATCATGAGAAAACATGCTTAATAGAACATAACTGATATGATGAGTTAATGAGGTTTATGCATATAAATAAGTTTGATTGATATGACTCTGATTTTGAATTCTAGGTCTGAGGCAGGCACAAGGATAGGTTGTGTATAAATTGTGCTTGTTATATAAGTTATGGTTAAGTTGGAGGATAGTGGCCAACAGTGTGTCAAGTTAAGTTAACGTGTTGAGTCTGTCTGAGTTAAGTGAATGCCATTGGATGTATTGTGTATAGAACTACTGAACCTCTCTGAAAGGTTGAATATCATCATGAGCATTAATGCTTGTCTACCAGGTATCTCTTTATATTGTTTGTGTTTTCGCTATTTATGGAACTCACTAAGTTTGTATGGACTTACTCTGTTATCCTTTCCTTCTCAGGCATGTTGAATTAAGAAAAAGATTTTATTAAAGGGGACTACAGTAGAGTTTTTGGTAGTGAGCCACTTGACTAATTTTTGTATCATGCATGATCTATGTGTAACATCCTGAGATCAGGCCTGAAATTTTTGGCCTCACAAAGTGAGGGTTCGCTGGTGCTTCAATGAATTAGGGTTTCACCAAGATTTAGGCGAGTTGGGGTTCACCAAAAGAGTATCACGAAGAAGTTTGCCAAGAGTTTTAATGAAGCAACATACGCCAAAAGATGTGGTAAGTGGTTGTTTGACAAACTGGTGTTTGCCAGGTAAGTTGTGAAATAGAGGTTAGCAAGTCTGTTTGGTGAATTAGTGCTCACCAGTTGAATTGCGAACTGGGTGTTCGCCAATCAAAGATAGAGTCAGAATTAAATTAGAAAATAAAGATATAGTGTATTTAGGAATACTTTACGAGCAAGTAATGTCTTTCCTAAGTCAAGTAGGGTATCCTAAGATTTCCAGGACACTAAGGTCTATAAATATAACCCTTATTTCATGAGGATTCTCTCATTGAATTTTTTTTATCAAATCTTTATTCTAAGTCAAGGTCGTAGCACCTGGAGTAAGCCTCTGTCCTATTAAGGCTGATTGTCCATGTTCGCTTACATGTGTGAATTATGTAAGCTTTGTTTGTTTAAGTAATTTGTATGTTTATGTATATGAGAACCAGCTGAACCATCTACCAGTAAGGATAAAGGCAAAGTCAAGCTTGTTTAATTATCAGTTTTCTGTGAGTGAAGTGGGTCGTCATTAAGTATGTTCACTATCATGATTTTCAGTATGAAAATTTAAGGTTCGTATCTTGCATGTGAACTATGATGGTTTTCAAGAACTTTATTTTTAAACTAAGTTTCAAAAGTAAGTTTTCGATAAAACCCTGCTTTCAAGTTCTAGGACTATTTTCAAAACATGTTTTTACGATATGTTTTAAAGACTTGTTTTATGCAAGCTCTTAAGCAAGCCTATGTTTTTAAGAAACGTTTTTAAGAACTATTTTATGAGATTTTGTGTGAGCTCTTTACAAGTGTTTTCAAGCAAGCTCCCTATGCGAGCTCATGTGATAAGATTATGTGCAATCTCCCTTGCAAGCCTAGCTCCCTATGTGAGATCTCTCTGGTATGTGTTTGTGTATACTCTTTTGCGAGCCATGTTAGATATGTTGGTATACCAAAGGATTATGAGTACTCACCTTTCTTTTTCTGTGGTTTAGGCGCTAAGGTCCTAGGACATGTGGAGAGATAACTGAATGTCGAGCTATGCTCTATTCACTGGGACATGCTAGTGTACAGGAGAGTGTATTGCTTGCGCTGTACTTATGGGACATGTTATAAGGACTCTTTGAGATCCACATATCCAATAAGACAAATTTTTGATAAGTGTGGGCGAGAATATATTCATGTTCCTCTACCATTCTGATAAGTGTGGGCAAAAGCATATCTTATGTTCACCAGCCCTTCTGATAAGACAAGTTTGTGAACGTGTTTCACATTATATAAGTTTTATTTTTTGAACAAGTACAAACTAAGTTTTTAAGATTGGTTTTTAGTAACACATGTGAAAATGTTTTACAAACTTATGTTTTTTTGACAAGATCTGCGAACTGGGTCTCGCAACCACACCCGCAAACCTTGCACGCGAAATGATTTTTAAGACTAAGTTTTTTTTTCTTCTGATTTAAGCTTTGTTTTCAAGCATACCTTGTTGATTCCTAATTATTCGTTGAGTTCGCAATGAACTCACCCACTCCTCTCTTACTTCACAGGTAAGTAGGTCGCAGATAGCAGTGGTGAGGTAAATGACTTGGCAAGGCTCACTCCTGACTAGATATTGGTGACCTTGGGAAAATAGGTGACGAGCTTATTTTATGAAGATTTTAGACTTATTATGCTTTGATTATGTTATTCAAATAGTTACTTTAAAGTTTTAATTATATTGTTTTGCAAACCATAACTTAGATTTTTTTTTATCTTTTGTTATGATTAAAATTGATATTTTTCATGCATGAGTGTTACGTTGATTTACTATTAAAATATACGAGTCTAATTTATTGCTAAGTACTGTTTTCGGTGACCCTTGTATGTTTGTGATTCTAAAAATGACATGCGTACCCCTGTTAGTGATAATCTTATTACTTCGCGGTCCTAGGTGAATTGTGCAAACCCATATATGAATGTGAACCCATGTATGCATGCGAGCCCTATTAAAGTACGAAAACCCATGCATGTATTATACCTCTTGTTGCAAAATTTGTTTGTTTGTGAAACTATACTGCATGTTGCGAACTTAGGTACTATACAAACTAATAATATTTGCAAACCTATGCTTTATTTTACTATGCTAACTCACATGTTATCTTGATAGGCGAACCCCTGCCATTTTATGTGTGCATATCTAAAGTTGTGTTTGCGAACTCTTAAAGAATTTTTTTTCTATCAAGGAATATAAAACAATTATGGTGTACATACTCACAAAATCAACATTTATTTTATAATTTACTTAACATAAAAATACTTGAAATATATAAAATATCATACTTGAATTTGAACTAACATACCATACAAAATTGATATTGAACATCTTTTCTGCTTATCTACCTTTCTACATGAATTCATCTTCTACAAAACCTGAGGCAAAAGTTGAAAAAATTTAAGGCCCAGTCCCCCAAAACTTAAGCGAAACAATGTCATTGTTCAAAACATTCATTAGATAAGAAATAAGAGAAACATTTGAAAAATAATTGCAACTAGAATTTATTTTGAAAAAAATTAAAACAACAATAAAAAATAAATTTTTTGTTTCTAAAAATAAAAAGAAAGAAAACTAACTAAAAAGAAAGGTCTTTAAATAAAGAAAACCCCCTCATTTATTTATTAACCCATCATTGTCTGTGTTTGTCTCCTTCTCCGTGTTAATATCTTGCCTAGGTGTGCCGGAGTCCTCAGGACCGGTTCCACGAGTTGGGTTCCACGGCTTGAATATCGAATCTAGAAACTCAAGAAGAACATCAAAAGATTTAAATAAGCTTTGAAAAGCAAGTTGACTCGATTCATCTTGAACTTTGGCATACTTCTAGTATACTTGTTGCTACTTATTCATATGATATAATAAATCCATAATTTCTACCTATGTTATCAAATTGGCAGGAGGCTGAGTAGACATAAAAGTAGGTGTGGTATCATCAGGTGGGTTGGTACTTCTTGAATCGGCTTTTGGTACTACCAATCCCATCTTCATCAATCTAAATTATCTGTCTTTTTTTAGTGAAGTCGCCTAATGCCCTAGAGATATCATAGGTAGTGATCATACCTTTGTTGTAAGGATATTCAATGTCTCGCATCGGTATGTTTATTCGGCAACACATTAGGATGATGAGTGATGGAAAATAGCAATAACATGTCTTTCCTATTGCACACTCTCGAATTTTGTTAAGTAATATTCTCCCCATATTAATTGACTTTCTAGTCAATATACAATATAGGGGAATCATTTGAATTATCGAAACATTGTAACAAAAAAATGCAGGAACAATACTTGTTCGAATGAAGTAAAACCATACATTTGCCTCTCGGGTTAGATATTCCTTATGGCAATAGCGAGTACCTTATCTCGAAATTATCCATTTGGCTCTATGAATCATGACAATTTTTAGAATATCTTGAATCATCTCTTTATTGGCATTGGCTACCATGGCAAAAGAGCCATCATGATCAATATTAAGTAAATTGAATATGAAATTAATTGTCGTTAATGATAGAGATAATTCCTTTCTTCGCACTTGGAGTGTTGTCAGTGTTGGCGAATTCAAGTGAGCATAAAACTCTTTAACGGTGTCTTCATTAGGAGAAGACTGGATATCACACAAAAACTTTCATCCTTGTTTCTCAATTATTTCCCGAATGAATGTTGGTACATCATACTAATTACCAAATTGAAAACCCTTTTCTAGAAACATGGGTTTTTTCCTTGAATATTCTAATGTATCTTGCTTTTATTCTCGAGGTTCGAAACCAAGGTTGAAATTCATCATCTTGAATATCTGAATTCTTCTTTTTCTGATTTATCTTCAAAAAGAATAATCAAGACAAAAACCACTTAGTAGAAAAAAATAAATCCCAAAAATACCTCAAGACGGGCTAGGAGTGGTAAGAAGCGATTGCCAAAGGTTAAGGGGTCAGTCACAAATCGCCAATGGGATTTGCTGAAGAACACTACTGCTACTGCATGGAGCAGAAGTGCTACTGGGTACAAGGTTCTGTTGCGCATGGGGTGTGACTGAAGCTACTGGGTAGCAGATCATTCAATTGCCAAGGGATCGACAAGGCATGACTACTGCACTGATGCATAACGAAGCGAGGTTGATGTCAAACAATGGCCTGAATGGTGGCGGTAGTGAGGAAGGCACCAACTAAAAAAAATAAACAAGAGAAAAAAAAAAGGGGGAAGAGTGAAAATAATAATAATAATAAGTTAACCTTCATTTAATTTAGATTAAAAATTTAACCCAATTTTTAGAGTTTTATTAGTATTATTATTTCATTTTATTTATTTAGATGCTAATTGTTTACAACCTATTAAAATAAAATTGAAATTGAAATTAAAATTAAAATTAAACTAAGGATGAAAAATAAAAAATAACAAAAAATAAAATTAATTGTTTTAAAAGATAACAATCTTCCAATAGAAAAAAAAATTCATGGATTGGTTAAAATGAGCGAGGTGTTTTTCTGCTCAACTTCACTGGTCCAATAATGTTTCGGTCGTTGACCATTAACCTTAAATATACCTCTTTTATTATCTTGGAGTTCAACTACTCTGTGTGGGAAAACCTAATTAATTGTAAAGGGTCCTGACCATCGGGATTTAAGTTTACCTAGGAATAACTTCAATCTCAAATTGAACAAAAGGACCTGTTGGCCAGCTTTGAACACACAGTGATGGATTTGCTTATCATGCTATCTTTTTTATTTTCTTTAAAAATTTTGGCATTCTCGTAAGAGAAAAATCCTATCTCTTCTAACTTATTGAGTTGTAACATCCTTTTCTCTCTGGCAGATTTCAAGTTTAGATTGAGCTGTTTAAGAGCCCAATAGGCCTTATATTCAAGTTCCAAGGGTAAATGACAAGCTTTTTCATACAGTAATTTGTAAGGAGACATCCCTAAATAAGTTTTAAATATCGTACAGTAGGCCCACAAAGCTTCATCAAGTTTCTGGGACCAATCTCTTCGGTTTGGGCACACTACTTTCTCAAGTATGCCATTTATTTCTTTATTTGCAAACTTAGCTTGGCCATTCGTCTGGAGATAGTAAGCTGTAGCAACTGTATGTTTTACATTATATTTATCCAACAACCACTTTAGCCATTTATTCACGAAATAGGAACCTTCATCGTTAATTATAGCTTTGAGAGCCACAAATCTCGTGAATATATGTTTTTGAAAGAAACGCATCACCTCCTTGGCATCATTATTCAGATATGCCTTGACTTCCACCCATTTGGAAACATAATCGATGGCTACCAAGATGTACCTATTACCATAAGAAGAAGGAAAATGACTTAGACAGTCAATACCCCAAACATCAAATAATTCTACCTCAAGAATGTTAGTAAGTGGCATCTTATTTCTTCTAGGAAAATTTCTGACTCTTTGGCACCAATCACATTTCTTCACTTAGGCATATGCATCTTCAAACAAGTTTGGCCGAAAGAAATTGGCTTGCAATTCTTTGGTTGTAGTTCGTGACCCTCCAAAATGTTCCATACTCAGGGATGAATGGCAATGGTACAAAATATCGACTAATTCACTCTTGGCTACACACCTTCAAATCATCTAGTCTATACATTTTTAAAATAAATAGGGTTCCTTCCAAAAATAATATCTAACATCATGAAGGAATTTCCTTCTTTGTTCATATGTCAATTCGAGTGACATTAAACCATTGGCTTAAAAATTAGCATAATTAGCAAGCCACAGAATATTATGGAAATGGCTTACCTCAAAGATGTTTTCATCTGGAAAGTACTCGTTAATAGGAATTGAGGAATGGGTATCATCTTATCGTTCCAACCTGGATAGATGGTCTGCCACTTGATTCTCTACTTCTTTTTTGATCCTATAAATCAAACTCTTAAAGTAACAAAACCCAATGAATCAATTGTGGTTTTGCATCTCTCTTGTGTTGCTTGTGTTGCACATCAATTTAAATGGTGAACTCCAATCTTGGGTAATGATGATTGGTGCTAAGATTAATATTTTCTTCAACTCCTCAAAATTTGTTAAACAAATCATCGTTAAAAATAATTATTAAATCTTTCTCTAAGAGTTTACAAAGTGGTTTGGAGATTTTGGAGAAATCTTTAATGAATCTCCTGTAAAACCCATCATGTCCTAGAAAACTCCTAAAGCCCTTTACAGACACTAGGGGTGGGAGTTTCTTGATAACATCTATCTTTTCCTTATCAACTTCTATTCTTTATCTTATGATTCTGTGTCCCAAAACAATGCGTTCTCTCACCATGAAATGACATTTCTCCCAATTGAGAACGAGGTTCATCTCTTCGCATCATTTGAGAACTTTGACCAAATTATCTAAACAGTTGTTATAAAAGTCTCCAAACACATAAAAATCATTCATAAACACTTTCAATAATTTTTCAACCATGTTAGTGAATATAAATATTAGACATTGTTGAAAAGTAGCAAGTGCATTACACAAACCAAAAGGCATATGCTTGAAAGCAAACGTACCATATGGACATGTGAAGGTTGTCTTATACTAATCTTCTGAGGCTACAAAAATCTGATTGTATCGGTAATCAATACAAATTCTCCAACATGTAACCTTCTTGGTTGGAATCAACTCATTATTTTTATTTTTTACAACTGAGATGCCACCTTCTTTGGCACATATTGGACTGGACTCACCCAAGAGCTATTTGAGATGGAGTAAATGATTCCCACATCTAACCACTTGATGATATCCTTTTTAACTACCTCTTTTATGATTAGTTTTAACCTTCTTTGGCCATCAAGATGATTTTGTGCATGTAAAAAAATGGGCTTATACCCCAGATTTCAGCTATCGTTTAACTGATTACTTTCTTAAATTTTTTTAAGACATTAATCAACTTCCTTTCTTGATTCTCAGTTAATTCAACTGAAATAATCATAGGTAGAGTAGAAGAGTTACCCAGAAAAACATGTTTAAAATATGAAGGAAGTAACTTTAATTCTAGCTTGGGCGGTTCTTCAGTTGAAGCTTTCAACTACTTATACTCATGAGATTTCAACTCTAAAGATTTGAAATAGGGTTGCAGAATGAATCCCTTCAATTCGGCTTCCAATTCAGTTTGATTTTCATCTTCATCATTGTAACTTAGCATCCCTGGTGCTAAGAGTTGTTTCAACAAATCATTCGTAGAAACTAACGATTCTGTCTCATCCATACCAGAACATTCTTCTCCTACATTGGGGTATCTCAGAGCTTTGAAAACATTAAAGGCTACCTTATTGTCTTGGACTTTCATAGTGAGTTTTCTCTTCTAAACATCAATTAATGTTCTTTCGGTTGCTAAGAAAGGTCTTCCCAAAATGATAGGGACTTCTTTGTCTATTTCAAAATCTAAAATAAGAAAATTAGTAGGGAAAATAAATTTATCAACAGGTACCAAAATATATTTTATCTTTCCTTTAGGACATGTTATCGATCAGTTTTCTAGTTGTAGTGTCACCATTGTTAGTCTGACTTCACCAATTCTAATTTGTCTAAACACAGACATGGGCATCAAATTTATGCTTACCCCCAAATCACATACGGCATACCACAATATGAATTACCGATGTCACATGGTATGGTAAAACTCCTCGAATCTTTTATCTTTGGTGGTAACATATTTTGCAAGAATGCACTGCACTCCTTAGTCAGAGCCACTGTCTCAAACTCTCCCAACCATCTCTTTTTATAGAGGATATCTTTCATGAATTTCACATAATTCGGCATATGTTCCAGAGCCTCTAGCAACGAAATGTTGATATGTAACTATTATGTACATCTAAGAATTTTTAAAATTGTACCTCTTGATGCTTCCTCTGAAATGTCTACGGGTAAAGAGGTGGTGGAATTTTTACCTTAAATGGACAACTTTTCAGAGGTAGTGTTGGTTCTGTATCTACCGTAGGTGTTGATTTTTTAGGGCTACTCTACTATGGTTGTGCCTTAGTGGGGATCATAGGAACAAGATTATTCTTTGTGGAAGATTCAACTCTTAGTTAAACTTTCTTTTGATTTTGGACAACAATAGGCTCATATTTGGATTCAACAACTGTTGGTTCCAACACCGTTCCACTCCTCAAAGTAACAGTTTAACACTATTCTTTACCTGTGCTTCAGGATTCTTTGTATCATTTTGCAAAGCACCCTAAGGTTTGTTTCTTAGTTTATTAGCTATCCCATATGGTTCTTTAGATTCCTTAGGGTAGCATCATTTTTAGCCATATATACTTCTAAAAGGTTTTTCAAGCTATTTGAAAACTCGGTTGGTTGAGGTTTTACATCTGTGAATAACTTGACAAATGATTTGAATGATGATGCATATAGGAATTACCTGAACCTGTCCCTTGATTACTCTAGGAGAAATTAGAATGATTTTGCCATGAAGGATTATAGTGATTTGATTGTGGACTTGGGCCATTCCTATTTTGATGTTGGTTTCCCACGTAATAGATAGATTCTAGGTTTGATGGGTATTCTTCAAATGTGTGACCATTACTACAGTAAACACATGCAGTGTTCTCGAACTGACTTCGTTATTGACCTGTTAGGTTAATGTTGCAACCATTCACAGAAATATTCTTAAGCATGGAAGTCGTAGTTGATACTTGAGCAGTTAAAGATGTAAGAGTGTCCACTTCATGAACTCCTACTACTCTTCTTCCTATAGCTGGATGATGGGTCGACCACTTGTAGCTATTACTTGAAATTCTTTCAAGGATCTCATATGCTTCATTGTATGACTTTGAAAGAAGAGTTCCATTAGCTAAAACATCTACCACCATTCTTGTGTGAGCGTTGAGACCATTACGGAAAGTTTTTAGTTGAATGCAATGAGGAATACCATGATAAGGGCTTTTTTGTAATAACTCTTTAAACAGTTCCCATTCCTCATACAAGGACTGTTCATCGGATTGCTGAAACATAGTAATTTCATATCTAAGCTTAGCATTCTTACTTTGTGGAAAATACTTCATCAAAAAATGTTTCGCCAGTTCTTGCCATGTGGAAACAAAATCGAGCAGTAAGGAATTCAACCATGTTTGTGCATGATTTCGCAACGAATATGGGAAAACCTTCAATCTTAAGGCATGTTCAGATACTCCTTGTAACTTGAAAGAGTCATTTACTTCCATAAATAATTGGAGATACAAATGAGGATCTTCAACAGGTATCCCACTAAACCATCCCACTATTTGCAACATCTAAAACATCACTAGCTTTAACTTGAACTGAAGGACATCAATCTCAGGTCTTACAATCCCTAGATTGAGTTCACTAAATAAAGGCACAGTATACTACCTAATCACTCGATCTATGTCATCAGTAACAAGGATCGGATCCTGATTTTTACAAGTTGTGTCTTCTCTTGGGTCTTAATTCATTTCTTCGACTTGTCTTTGGGTTAGCCATTCCTTTTTTCTTTACCTAAAAGTACGTTCAATTTCTGGGTCAATTGGCAATAGATTGATAATCCGGTCTATGTTTATAAACCTAGAAAAATCACGAAAATAACAAAGTTAAAATTGAAAAAACAAAAATACAAATAATCCAAACTAAAAAAGAATTATCTTCACAAATAGCAACAAAATATAGTCCCCGAAAACGGTGCTAAAAACTTGTGTTGCATGACTACGTACAAGCGTACATGGTTGTACAAGTAATAAATAGTAAGTAAAGAGTATTGTCTCCATAGGGACTGTTGTGTGAATTATTTGTAAAGTCAATTTTAATTAATTTGGTTAAACAAAATAAAAAGAAGATATAATTTTTAAAAGTCAATTGTTTAGTTAATGGTGTAATCAATTATCAAATACCCACAAAATAAAACAACATACCTTACAAAAAAATAATCACAACAGGAATTAAACACAAGATTTAATATAATACAACATGAATAGGCTAAAATAAATATTTCACTTAACAAGAACTTATTGGCATTCATAGAAAGAATATCAAGAAAGGATCGTGGCAATATGAAAATTCATTAAACCCATTTTAATTAAGGCATAGGCTTCTCTCAAAGTCTTATTATATCCCCAAGTTAATTAGCATATGTCTATGTCAAAACTAACTTAGAAATCACCCTCTCGGGCATTTACATAATTTATGCGTACAACAATCATCTTTTGATATCAACATGATATGCACCATTTAGGTCTTTTGTCAATTTACCATTATCTCTTCTCAGATTAAACAATTAATTCATTAATCTACAAATGTTTGCCATACATTTACAAGTATAATCATGAATTAAACCTAAATGGATGAAATAATCATTTGCACAAAATATTTAGAAAACAAAAACCAATTAATTCAAATCAAGATTCATATATATTTTGAATAAACAAAATTAAGTCATGTCATATTAAATTAAAAACATGAATATGAGATGCAATTTTGTCTTTTGACATAGAACACAATAATTAACAGTAAAGAGAAAGAAAGGGAAGAGTATCTAAGGGGGTAATCCACGACTATTTCACAATAAGAAAAGGAAATATAAGGGGTTATCTGCGGCTGTTCCTTGCAGCTTCCCATAGTGGCTCTCCTCATCATCTTTATGATAAAATCATCTAGACGGCTTCAAGTCATCCTCCTAGCTGCTCTCATTTTGGCAAGTGATTGCATTATTTTTCAGAATTCAAGTGTTTAACAAGCCACGAGAAAGGCAATAACACTTAATAACATTTTTCTCTAAAAACTTAATATGAGAAAATTGTGTGTCAAAATTGGTGTGTCTCTTGAATGAGAATGAAGTCCCTACTTATAGTTGATGAAGTTACCTTGTTTCCTTTTCCCCTTAATGTCGTTCTTGATTTGAGGAAGAATGGGTCTTTCCTTGCTATTTTTAGCAAAAAAGGTAGCTGGTTTCCTCTATATGTGGTCGGCGAATAAGTGGTTAAAAGGTTATGGTTTTTTTAATGCTATTTTTAATAGCAAGGTGGAAGGCTAAGGCTTGTTTCAATTAGAAAAATGTGCTGATTTTTATTTAGTGAATATTGAGGAAAAATTTGTTAGATTTAGGAGTTGAATGGGTGGTTAGGGACTGCAAATTTTAGCAATGGTTGTTTCCATTTTATTTCTTGGTAGAATGGGTAAATGGAATGGTTTTGTGCTTCCAATTTGAACAATACTGGGCCTCCTCAACTTTAACTTTAGATTAATATTATTTTAAAGTTTGTGTTTGTACTGTCAATCTTTCAACATGTACCTGTCTAAGACCCAAATACTACCAAAATTCTATCATCATTTTCCTTAGCCCAATTATTCTCAAAAAGCTCAATTATTCTCAAAAATAATAAAATAACATGCATTTTAACATAAAATTCACTAAATTAACACATTCCATTGAAATAGTAAAATATAACAAAATAAAGTGAAAAATCACATAAAATGTTACTTATATAGTCAAAATCTATATGAATTATTCATAAGAGAGTGCTGAAATATCTATACATTTTAAAGTTTATAGGTAGTGTTTTTTCCCAAACCCCTCTTTGATTGTTTGTGATGTTCTATTGTGATTCTTTTTTTTGAAATTATCTTCAACTGTTTGTGAGTTTATTCTCTACTATTTGTGATTTTTTTTAAATTACCTTGACAAGATTAGGGAAACCAAAAATTGTATGTACTTAGATGGTTGTAAATGTTTGTTAAGTGAGATTACATTTGTGTTATTTATTGACATATTTGATTGGCAATGAGTAAATAATCATGAAAAGTGCATGTTATTTATTAAAAATTAACATGTGAGAGACATTTTATTGATAATTTGCATGTATTGAGACTACTTGTTCTTTTATGAGAGGATGAACATTTTTATTTGTCTTTTCTGATAAAATAGTCTGAAATGGACTTATTTGTACATTTGCTCCACCCAAACAGCAAGCAGCTACTTTTTCACCCGAACAACAACCATTTACTGTAGCTGTTCCAATTGAACCTCCAAATTTGAAACTTGCTCTAACTAGATGGAGACCTAATCCTCCAAGTGCTACTAGACCACCTAAACTTCGATGTGAGTATTTACTCTAATAGCATTCTTAATTTTAATTTTACCTTTCATTTATAATTTGGATTGCCATCGTATCTGATCTGCTACTATGATTGTGATTGGTTGTTATAATCATTTTGTTTATTCTCTTTTCTCTTTTTAAACACTTGATTGTGGTCACTTGGTTGAATTTTGGTTATTTGTGACTAAATTTTTCGTGGTTTAATCACTGTAGGGTTTAAGATACATTTAATGTAAAATGGTAGGATGTACAAACTTTTGATTTATTATGTAACTTCTACCATTTTTATTTTGGATATTTTGAATGTTACTTATTGAATTATAATACATATGAAAGAATATTTTGCTTCTCAATTATTCATCTCCATTTTCTTTCTTCATTACCATTAACATATTAATTTTTTTCTTCACAATCATATTAACCCATTTAAACTTGAACAGCATATTAAGTCATCTCCAAGTTTTCACTATACAATTTAGAATGGAATTCTAAATGAATGCAAAATGTCAAATAATCAAAATTTTCCATTTGAATATTTTTCCATGCTATTTTTCATTAATTCTAAATCCAAAATCTAACAACTTGAATATTTACAAAATTGATACTACATTAAAATAAGTTCATAAATTACAAAACTCATACTTCAACATTACTTATCTAAAATTACCTATTAACATTTAAACTTTTTTTAAACCCTAAACCAAGAAAAAAAACCAAATAAAGATGGAGACCTAACTGAAATTCTACAAAATTATCCACATTATCTTCATCATTTCACCACCCAAAAGCAAAAAAGCAGTACCACCGTCAAAATACCCATATACAATGCTCATTCATTCTTTCCCTCTCCATATATCTTATCTTAATAAACGAACAAGAAAAGCTCTTGAACGTGGACACAATGGAGGATCAAACCATTTAAAAAAAATACAAGAATGCTTAAATAGATGCCTGTAATTTTCACAGTCGAAAAACCTTCTCCCCAAGTCTCCATTTGACCACGAAATCCATAAGGAAGCTCACAAGCCATAATAGCACACTGGGATTGCATTGGGTAACTCCATACTTGGGCGTTGAAGCTTCAATTTCATTCCCTGTTCTCTTTTTCTAATGGCAAAAAATGAAGCTTATGAAAAAAAATGATTTAGGGTTAGGGCTTTTACATATGGTAAAAATAGGGGTAAATAAATTTAAAATACTTACCTTATTACATGCAAAATACTGATCAATAATGATTGATTAAAGGATATTGAGACAACGGATGGATAACCAAAATGATAAATTATTGTAACGACAATAATCAAAATGAAAGTTCCAAAAAATTGAATGACCAGCTAGACTGTTTACCCTAATATTTTCTATACCATGTTTGTAATTAAAGTTTTTGACCACCATTTTAAATTTTATTTACGGAAGTGGGCCAAATTTTTCATTATTTATCGGAAAGGATCGAAAACTATAAAATGTGTCCACATGGCAAAATCACTCCCTCGGGAACGCGATTTGCTGAAATTTCCCCCAAAAATGCTCCTACGTGGACGCATTTTGTAGTTTTCGATCCTTTCCGGTAAATAATGAAAAATTTGGCCCACTTCCGTAAATAAAGTTGGAAATGGGCCTTTATTGGTAAAATGGTAAAAAAATTTAAATTTAAATATGGTATAGAAAATATTAGGGTAAACAGTCTAGTTGGTCATTTAATTTTTTGGAACTTTCATTTTGATTATTATGGTTAGGGTTAGGGTTATTTGCATGTTTAGTCCTTAGGGTTTGTGAGTTTAAGGTTTTAGGGTTGTAGTGTTAGAGTTTTGTTAAAATAATTTAGGGTTTTATTTATTTAAGGGTTAAGAATTTAAAAATAAAAAATTAAGATTTAGAGTTTTTTAAAATAATTAAATTAGGTTTTAGGGTTTTAAGAAAATTAATTAAATTAGGATTTAGAGTTTTTAAAAATTAATTAAATTAGGGTTCAGCTTTTTTAAAAAATAATTTTGTGTTTAGGTTAAGGGTTTAGAAAAAATTATATTGACAATAAGGATTTTGTTTTTTTTTTTCTACAGTAGTTTCAGAAAAATTAATTTTGAGAAGACGGTTCTGAAAAGAAAATGTCAAAAACGCTTCAAACAGGATGCATTATCAGCAAAATTACTAAAAAAAGCTCCCACGTGGACGCTCTTTTTCTACAGTAGTTCTTGAAAAAATAATTTTGAAAAGATGGTTCTGAAAAAATAGCTTCAAAAACACTTCAAGCAGAATGTACTGTCAGCAAAATTACTGAAAAAAGCTCCCACGTAGACGCTCTTTTTCTACAGTAGTTCCTAAAAAAATAATTTGAGAAGCCAGTTTTGAAAAAATAGTATCAAAAACACTTTAAGCAGGATGCACTGTCAGCAAAATTACTGAAAAAAGCTCCCACGTGGACGCTCTTTTTCTACAGTAGTTCATGTCTGGCCTTTGGCTAAAAATGGGCCAAATTTCATTCTCAGGTTGCATAAGTTACAGCAAGAAAAATTAGAGAGACTAAGCAGAATAGAAATTAAAGATGAGTGAACGTATTGTTGCTATTATTTACTATGATGGTGAGGTCCGTGATACCAAGAACGAAATTGTTTTTTTATCAAAAACACAACGCGACTGATTTTTAACCAGAACATAATTTAACAGAACTTCATAAAAGAATTACGCACAAAATCTTCGGAACGATGCTAATGAGAGTTTCTTCTATTAAGTATCAATTTTGTGTTTCGGTTGATCCTGTGACATATGACTCATTTGATATCAAAGATGGTCGTAGCTTGGAGGCAATGGTGCAGACTCATCTCGCTTGTGGATCATTATATCTTGAGTTATATGTACAATTTTCATCGCCAAATGAAGTATTTGCGACTTCAATATCTATTGCTATTCGAGAGGAATACACCCCTACCCGACACTCTGTTAGTGGGAGACAGAACACGGAAGCGTCCTTGCTTGGTGGTAGTATGGAATATACAACTCCTGCACGAGACTCGGTTAGTGGATGGAACTTGCACCTCGATGGGCCGATGTTCGATGCTAAAAATACGTACTGGCGAATTACATCAACTTTTAGTGGTTAGCAATCTACATCTGATTGGGGATGTTACGAAACGTCCACAAGAAGGGATGATGTACTCTCTACGACGTCCACCGGTGAGGGGACATAGTACATTGCAGATGATGGTAGGTTGGATGATGAGTCGATGTGGATCCACCTTGAGAGCCCAGCCCCGATGGTGCAAAAGTTGCATTATTTTCTAAACCAAAACATGTTCCAACTGAACCTAAAGACGTTGAAGGGGGTTCAGATGAAGAAGAAGAAGATCACAATTCAGGACGTACTCACCTCCAGCCCACATGCATAATGCCAATCTATCGGCAGATGATGCGTTGGAGTTTTTAGATCTACCACACAGAAGGCGTGACTGTATAAGTTTGTCATTAGATTCGAGTGAATTAGAAGTTGGTAAGAAGTTTTCCAGTAAGCATAGTTTTCTTGGTGCATTGAAATAACATAGCATCATGAACAGGGTTAACAGCAACATGGTTAAATCCAAATTTAAAAAGTTCGAGGCCAAGTGTATAGTGTAAGATGGTACATGTTCATGGAAAATCATAGCTTCAATTAGGAAAAAGATAGGCTTGTAGGAGATAAAAAAGTACAAAGGTCCACATACCTGTGTTGTTAGTATATTATCATTGGGTGTTTAGGGTTTTTGAATAATACTGTTATTACTTAATGTTGCATTATTTAACATACTTCGTTGACAGGTGTTTCACAAGATTATCCCAAGATGGATTCAAATATGATAGCTAGCTTAATTCTACCGATAGTGAAGGCAAATCTCAAGACTTCTGTGTTGGTCTTAATTGCCAATATTCGTAGCCAATTGAGGCACATGCCCTCTTACCACAAGGCTTGGATAGCTAAACGTAAGGCGTTGGAAAAGATGCATAGTGGGTGGGACGCTTCTTATAATGATGTGTGGCAGTGGTGTCAAGTGCTGGAGAGGTACGTCCTAAGTTGTATAACAGACCTTGAAACGAGCCCTACATACTACAACAACCGATTTCTCCCAGTTAACAAACAAGGCGCAGACTACTTCTGTAACGTACCTTTCGGTTAGTGGACACAATCATATGACGGCGGCTTACGATATGGTCATATGACCTCAAACTTAGCTGAATGCATAAATTCTGTTATAAAAGGAGCACGTCATTTGTCAATAACTTCAGTTGTTTGAGAGATATATTTCTATTTGGCGGCACTATTTCCAAAGCGAGCACTGTGTTATAAAGGCCAAATGCAAGAAGGCCATGTATGGTGGCGGAAGGTATTGCAAGAAATTAACAAGGCGAAGACGCTGGCCAACACCATGCATACAGTGCGTCATGATCGCATCAACCTATAGTTTTGTTTGATGGAGTTCGACAGACCAAACTAATGTATTACCGGTGAGCAATATCGTGTACACCTGATAAATAGAACTTACGACTGTGGGACGTTTGACGCACTTTGCTATCCACGCGCTCATGCAATTGCAACTTGTCAGAACCTCCGTTTGGATCCCGTGAGATATGTTGACGAGGTGTACAAAATAGAATACATGTACAATGTGTGGAGACACGTATTCCTACCGATCCTAGATGAATATAAGTGGTCGTCTGTATTGCTTGCTCCATTTAAGTTGTTACCGAATACAGAATTGCGTCGCAAACTAAAAGGTCGACCTTGCTTGAGTAGAATACGTAATAATATGGATATCTGGGAAAAACAAACCAGCAGAAGTTGTGCGGATGGTGTAGAAATCCAGGTTATACAATTTGAACATGTTCAAATTGAAATAGGTGATAATTGCTGTAATAAAATTATGTTGTATTATTTCTATTGCCTTATTCAAAAGAACTTCTATTTTATTAAAAAGATAAAAATAATTTACTATTAAAATATTCAAAACAACTTTTATTTTATTAAATGAAACAATATAAAAATAGTTTGTACAAATATATTAAAAAAATCAATGTATGTGTCGGTCGGAATCAGTGCCACATGGGGTGGTTGATTATTATCTATTTGATTCCTCCTTGGTTTAGCTTTCGGCGGGGGTTGTGGTTGCTCCGGCGAGGGTTGTGGTTGTTCTGGTTGTGGGTGTTGGGAGGATAACCCACCTTAATAGAATAAAGAATGCGAAGGTGTTTGCATCACCCACGGCGGAGATGTTTGAATCCCATAAGGCGATGGGGATTGGTAATAAGATGAGCTCCCCAACGGTACCTCGTGCAATCCCTCCTACGATGATGACTTATATATCGTCGATTAAGTCAGAGTCATCGAAAAAGGAGATGCATCGGGCCATACATTTCAACCTGGCATAGGACTGGAAAAAGGAAACATATAAGAGTTAGGATACATATAAGGACTAGGATACGCACCTAGCATAATCTGAAAGGGCTGTGGTGTGGATGTTGTCGCTTGAGGCGGCCCGGTGATTGTGTGGGTGTTGTTGATGGGCCTGTGCTGTCATCCATTCTCCTTGGATTTAAAGGGTTCCGTCGTTCCTTTTCGACACGGATTTGCCTACGTCTCTGCTCTCCCGATAGCAAATATGGCTTGCCATGGATCCTAAACCATGGCATGTAATCTGGCGAGCACACTAACTCTGGAACGATGATCGGTTCGCGAATAGGTATATGATCAAACTAATTTTCCCAAATTTTGATATATTCCGAGAAGAATACCGGCCAATTCGTATTTGATTGCCATAAGTCAATTTTGTGCTCATCATTGAGCACTTCGGGTGCCACGAGAATCAGCTGTCGAAATCTAAATTGCCGCAACACTCTATTCGTCTGGTGCATCTCGACAGTAGTATAGTTGACCAATGGGACCTTAACATGCCAAATGTTCGGATTTTAAAAGAATTCATCCAGAATTACTGCCCGAATTGCTGAATCCTCATATGGTGTCCATTGAAACTATATGAACATGATAAAAATATTAGTTATATACATAATATTAAATACTAAATATAAAACGACTATGTTATGTATATATATTATTAATACTTACATGCGCTTTCAACCGTTGGTCTAATAGAAGCCGTATATCTTCAAGAGCGGTAGGTATTCCAACATAAACTTGTCAAATGGTTCCACCTAATTAAATAATTTTTTAGCGTAAAATTATATTTTAAATCTATGTAATAATTGTAAAATATAATATAAATTTTACCTCGTTATAATTGAGAATGTATATGGGTGGTTCACTCGATGACGTAAAAATGGAAAGCAAAACCGAGCCCATGATTGTAGTAGTGATAGACAACCTTCGATTTTGACTTTATTTAGTAGCATCGTCCTGCACATCTCCTGGTACAATGTTGCCAACACGGCAGACCTTCAACTAAGTTCGCTAGCTGCTCTAAACTCAATGAGTTTCAACAGCCACCTCAGATGTACGAGGTTTCGTGACAAGTCCGGCATCAAATAACCTCCAATCATCTCAAGGATGTATGCCCGAGCATATCATATTTTTTCTACTTCAGTCGAATCATTCCCCGGCTCTGGGAATGTGTCTCGTAACCAGCCCATCTCAATCCAACCTCCGTAAATATTATTTGAAATTGCATCTAAAAGATTGTAACATATTGCTCCCCAATCAGTAGATTGAACAGACCCTGTGAGTACGGATCCATCCACTGGCAATCCCAGTTGTAACTGCACGTCCTCTAAAGTGATGATACACTTTCCGCATGGAAGATGAAATGTGTGCGTCTCGGGTCTCCACCTTTCTATTAATGCACTAATGAATTTCGGGTCCAACTTGCAACCCCGGTCTATATTAGCCACGTGCCAAAAACCCGCTTCCCTCAAGTAGTTTTCTATCAATGATGATGGAGGACTCTAGATATATTACGAATATAACATTGTAAACCCGATTTATAGACTGTTACAAAAAATTATAAAATAAAAATTAATTAAAATTACATAAATGAAAATATAATTAAATAATATTAAAAAATTAAAATTAACCCTTACCATTTTCATTTGTTCGATATAGATATGTTTATAATCGAGACGAATTAATTCCCTGGCCATTGCTAACCCAATCAAATATTTTTGAAATTATAAAAAAAATACTAATTTAAAAAAATTAAAGAAATTAATTTAATTAAAAAGAGCTTTGAGAGATTTATAGAGAAATTTGAGAGATTTTTTGAGAAATTTGGAAGAAATGTTGTGTGAAAAAAATAGGAGGGGTTTTTTATAGTTTTTTTTTTTTTATCGTTAGATGCCCAACTAAAATTTTAAATGACTGTTGAAAAAAAAAATACGAGTTGCGTCCTTGAAGGAACAATTTTGCCACATCAGCAAAGCAAGTCCACATCAGAGCGTTTTGTGCTGACATGGCAAAATCGTTGCCTTAGGGATGAAATTTATTGAAATTTCTCAAAAAAACGCTCCCACATGAACGTATCTTGTAGTTTTCGGCCGTTTCCGATAAATAATGAAAAAATTAATCTATTTTCATAAATAAAATTAGAAGTGCCTTTACATCAAAATTTGTTTATTATGTAATTAAATTTTTTTGTAAAATGGTGTGCTCCGCCTTTTACAACTGTTGTTGGTCTCCCCCTCTCAGTGTAGAAAAGATGTCAAGTATTTATATTTGAAACGTACGCAGTGAGGCCCTAAGACAGGGAGGGAGGGACCTGCTCTGCTGCCTTGCCTCGCCTTGCCTTGCCTTTTTACGTTTACTCTCTCTCTCACGTTTTCAATCATCGTGGCTGGGTTCTTTCTTGCTTTTAATTTATTCTAAAGTTTCTTTGCATTACATATTTGCATGTATTACAAATGTGATGTTTAGATCCTTTTGCTGATGCCAAGTTCATCCCTCTTTCCCTTGCCTTTTTCCGTTGTTTTGTTTTTTCTTTTGTTTTTTCTTGGCCTTCTTCAAAGTCTCATTAATGTTCTTTTGTTTTTATTTTCTGGTAAATTTCTTTTTATTCCATTTCCTTTGGTGCCTCTGCCATGAAAGTCCTGGTTTTCGTTTTGTGCTTTTCTATGATTTCTCATTTGAGAATAGGGTCACATTTCTTTGGTGGGATTCTTTTTCTTTGCCTAGGTGATTTCAGATTCTAGCTTTATTTTCTTAACTGGGTCTGTCTCTGATTAATCAAAGTAAAATTAAATGTTTAATTGTCTAATTGTATTGTTTTTTTTGTATTAATAATTTTTTATTCTACTGCTTGACCAAACGTGCTCTGACAAAGAATTGCAAATGTGTTTATTTATTTATTTTTATTATTTTCATCTCTTTAATTTTTATTTTATTTTCTTATTTACTTGCTATTTGTTTTTTTTTTTTTGGATCTTGAATTTCAAGTTCTCTTCTGTCTGTGATTATAGGAATTTGAAATGTAATATGAAAATGATCCTGGCTTCTTTTTTTTTTTTCCATTTAAATTTATTATAATTTTCGAATTCAACCTTTTGTGGTGTCCTTTCTATTTTCTGAATTCAATGGATGGTCCATATATAATTGATTTTTGTTTCTTTATTTTACCAATTTTCTGTATATGTTATGATTCTCTCATGTTTTAAGAAATGTTGTAATCGTTGTTAACCTTTTTCTGTTTTTGTTTTTAGAGCAGATTTGCCACAAAGCCATTTCCAAGGAAGGCTCTTTGATTGATCCTTGAAATTGAAACATAAATTGTGTTCATATCACAAGAAGTTTTCTTCAAATGCTAAATTTTGCAAGAGGGAGAAGCCAGCCAAGGTCTACTAGATCCATGCCGTTGTCCGGTAACATTTTCTCTCAACTTCATTTTCTAAGTTCTAATCCATTTCTGGTTCATTTTCTTATATAATCTCGATGCGCTTTCATTTCTTATTACTTATGATGAACTTAATCCTCCCATTTTCATTTAAAAAGTTTGAACTTTACCCATTCATTTGAAATTTGGATAATCAAACCATCTTCTGCTGAGAATTTTGTTGAAAATACTTGTTTACTTTTTAAAATTGTAGTAACTATTTGTTGCCGAGTGTGGAAAACAAATTATATATTCAATTTTTTCTCAAGTTATTTATGATATATGACTTGCTTACATTTTAAGGCAGAGCAGAGCTGATGATGATATAAAATTGGAAAAAGAAAATTGTTCTGTAAATTTAATTTTGTTGTTTGTGTTTTATTGCAGGAATGGAATATCCTGATCCCAAGAGGAAGAGCAATTTTGTAGGTAAAATCCTTATGGCTGCAACCCTTACAGCCTTATGCATTATCATGCTCAAGCAATCCCCAAACTTCAACACTCTAAGTCGGGTATGTACTCAATTCGTTCTCTGGTTTTCTCTTCCCTCTCTATAATGCTATACCGAAGTTAATATGCAATATTTGTTCTCTCTATCACAAGAAAAAATGGGGCATAGTGATTCTATAATACCAGGTTCAATCTATCAAAAGATTGTGCCGCATTTTTCCAGTGCAGATATCTTGGTTACTTTGACAATTGAAGAACAACTGACATTGTCAATAAGACTTTTTTTCTTTATTTGATTTTCTTTAAATTGTTAAGTTAGTTCTGATATGTGGTTATATTTCTGGGGCTTCACTAGCAATTATAGCTGGACCCTTTGCTATTGTCCATAAGATTCATCCTTGCATGTTGTCGTTGCCTGCTGCTGGCTTATTTCATCAAACTGTTCACTTGATGGTGGATTTGTCCTTTGGCCTTCGAATGTGGTTAACATCTTCCCTTCTAGTTGAGGAAAAAACATAATTGATGCTACTTTATATGAACACTTGGAATCAGTCCAGTTGTTTTGTAGTTATATAGTGTTACAACTTCTGAAATCTCTTACCATTCTTGACTTTTGTCATTCCAGTTCTCCGAACATGAAGAAGGTGTAACACATGTTCTTGTAACTGGTGGTGCTGGCTATATTGGTTCACATGCTGCTTTACGACTTCTGAAGGAGTCATACCGTGTAACTATTGTGGTATAATTCAGGATTCCTTATATTTCAGTTGTTTTGCATAGTGATTAGTCCTGGTTTTAAGGAAGAAGTTTCCTCTCTTGCAGGACAATCTTTCACGTGGAAACATAGGTGCTGTCAAGGTTCTACAAAAATTATTTCCGGAGCCCGGACAGCTTCAATTCGTTTATGCTGACTTGGGGGATGCAAAAGCAGTATCCTTTTCTTGAAATTTGATATGATTATTATTTTTCAAAATTATCAATTTAATGCATTTAAATGTGGATGTGGTGTACTGTGTTTCCTTGATTTTATAGGTAAACAAAATATTTTCAGAAAATGCATTTGACGCTGTAATGCACTTTGCAGCTGTTGCATATGTTGGGGAAAGCACACTTGATCCTCTCAAGTAAGTTTCCTTAGCTTCTTCATAATTTATAATTGGCTGAGTTAATATAGATCAGATGAGCTGTGAGGTAGATTGCACATTTTGCTATTTTTCCATTGATATTTTGACAAGTGCTTATTTAGTTGATGAACCCAACTGTGCTGTAGTACCATGAAATGAGTAGAAAGAGTGTATTGTTTCATTGGTCCTGCTGATGGCAACTCTGCCTATTTAATTGTACCCTTGTTTATAAATTACATGGCAGGATACCAGTTTCTAAGGTCCATTCTATTTCACAAATAATTTAAGCTTTGTTACCTGACCTTACCATGATTTATGAGAGCACTAGAACTGAAGCTAATAAATTTCCATCAGTCAAAGAGCAGTTCAGGGAAGAGCTATTCTAGGTCACTACATTTCGAAAGAAAAACTTAAGTTGGATTCCTTTTGTTTATGTGGACCTATAGATGAATTTTTTCCACTAAGTATGCTTGATACATTGTGTCTTCCACGTATAAAGCCTTAGACTTGTCTAGGGTCCTTTCTTATGCTTAACCCAACAGTTTGAGATGAAAAAGGGATTGTCCTGGGGTTTGATTGTTGTTTTATTTCTGAGTGCTTCTGTCTAACCAACTGTACCATATAGCCACAACCTTTGGCGCTGCTATTCACTAAATTACTGGCAGTCTGGCACTGCCACTGATACCATTACCATTCAAATGTCTTCATTGTAACACTCCTTACCCGAGTGAACTCGAGCAACGAATGTTACATTTAACACTGAACATACATTTACGATTTCAAATGCTTTTAAATTGAATTTTTAATAATGATTTGAAGACCTTATTACATTTTAGGAACATAATTAGACTATTAATAATGATTTCAAGACCTTATTACTGAGGCCTACATTTCTTGAGACATTGCCATGGCATTGTAGAAGTTCAGCTTCGATGTTGCCCTGTCTCGAGACAAGTGAGTGCATGTCTCCAGACAAAGTCCTTTATGTCTCGAGACACGACTCAGTTATTGTAGACTTTTAGCTTTGAAGTTTGTATGTCTCGAGACGCAATTCACATGTCTTGAGACCTTGGGATAGGGGGCTTAAAAATTCTGTTTTCAAACACATCCAAACCATACCAAAATCATTCATAATCATTCCAAGCACAAACCATAACTCATATACCAAATAATACCTTATATTTACTCACCAAAACACGTCAAAATCAAGCGTGGGAATCAATTAGTTCCTTATTACTTACATAAACATTCACCTATGTACATGCCATATACTTAAAACAAAAATAGTGGAGATAGCATACTTTTCTCCAAGCTCTTGGGGTGTGACGAGATGTGAAGAGACTGATGCTCGATAAATCCTCACTTCACATCTTTACCTATGCGTTAAAAATAACGTGGTAAGCTTGTGAAAGCTTAGTGAGTACAACTAGAATTAAACTTACCTTTAATTAAATAAATGAAATATAGTTCAATAGCATTATAGCAAATAAGTATAGAACAATTTAGTATTAGTATCCCCATACTATAACTCAATCATTATAATTTCTTTAATTATCATTCCATCACTAACACATAATCTTGTCATATTATTCTTAGCTTTATTTTTGTCTTTTATCATTCAATGGTCGCCCAACGTAGACTTTACAGAACACTTAGGACATACGGAAATAGTATAGGGATGCACTGAAGTGCAATAACAGAACAGAGTAGCACCAGAGTGCCATGTCATCACAGAATAGCACTCAAGTGCTTAATCAGAACAAAGCGACACCGAAGTGCCATGTCAGAACAGAGAGAGTGCTAAGTATTTCGTAATGGCATGCCATCTATATCCCACTAGTTCTCATCTTGTCTACTTGGGCAATTATATCAGAATCAACTTCATTTTCACATTTCAGAACAGAATTTGCACATTTTGAATTTATTTCTCATATATTTTCATTAACTAAGTTATTAAAAATCATCGTTTTTTACATTTAAAATCAACTTCTCAGTCTTTGATTGAGAAGTTTTCATATGATTTAAATTAATCTTGAAATTATCTTCTTTATGGTATATATATTCCCATGAATTTTAGGTATTATCACAACATTACTTCAAACACCTTGGTGATCTTAGAGTCAATGGCTGCACATGATGTTAGGACTTTGATATATTCTAGTACATGTGCCACATATGGAGAGCCTGAAAAGATGCCAATCACTGAAGAAACCCCACAGGCAAGTTGCAAACTTGGTTTTATGCTTAACCATTTTGCTATTTTTTTGTTTGGGGCCAAAGATTAAGTGATCAACATTTATCAACTTATTGATTAATATAGAGTTATATTACAAGGCAACTGACCTTTGTTTTGGAACCAACTCAGGTTCCAATCAATCCATATGGAAAAGCTAAGAAGATGGCAGAGGATATCATCCTGGATTACTCTAAGAACTCAGACATGGCAGTAATGATCCTAAGGTTTTTTTTTAGTTTACTTTAGAAGCTTTTAGGTTACTTGTTTTTTTCTCAATGTGCATAATTTTAGTAACTCACCAAAATCCTATAAGTCTTCCAGGCCTTAAACCAAAACTAAGTATGTTAGATCTTCATACTTTCCCATTGGAGGACGTTAATTGATAAGTTCTCATTGTTCTTCCAGCCAACTTCTGCATAGATAAGACATAGACATGGAAGGTCTACCTATTCCTGTTTTTATTGTATTTTGTAGTTCTAGATTACAAGGAAACCTTAGAAGGTGGCTGAGTTCAGATTATTGTAATTATGAAGTTAGTATTGATGAACTTTGTAGGCCTAGAAGGACTTCTAGTATCATATTCAATGTGTAGAGTTCTGACCACAACTACTAATAGTCCAACAATATGCTCTTCTTTTTATTTATCCTTTTTACAGATTAAAAACTTGCAGCAGTTATGATTAATATATTTTTGGTAAATTTTAGATACTTCAATGTGATTGGATCAGATCCTGAAGGAAGATTAGGTGAGGCTCCCAAACCTGAGTTGCGTGAGCATGGACGAATTTCAGGTGCTTGTTTTGATGCAGCACATGGTGTTATTCCTGGTCTAAAGGTGTGTTATTCCTTTAATCCCTTCACTTTGATTCTTTAATGATTGCTTCGTACTTCCAGCTTCACCTGGGGTCAAGAAGTAAACTACTAGTCATATACAGGCAACCTAGATAATAGTTTGACATATTTTAGGAAGATTGTGAACACCAAAAATGGTGCAGATCCAATTCAATGTTCTGATTTTAATTTTTAAAACTTGGAGAGTAGCAGCAGCGAGCTTTCTTGAAGGCCTGTGCAATATATTGTTGATGTAAAATTGCATAATTTTGAGAATGCTATTCTCTTTCTACATACGAGGAAGTGCAAATAAGTCTACTGAAGTGATGATCTAACATGAAAGCAATCAAATTGTTGATTCTTTGTGTGAAAACAAAAAAAAGTTCATTATCAAAATTATATATAAGTGACTCTGGGGTTTGACAACCAATAGAAAAATTTCTGTGAACATATAATGCCTACATTTTCATCTTTTCCTTGAAACAAGTTTGTTGTAGATGATTTTGTATAGCCAGATGCATTATGTATTTAATTTTATTTTCTTTTATGGTGACATCCTCTTTGCAAGCATCTGCCTAATACTTTAGTTAGATCTTGGAGCTCATGGACGATTTGAAAGATCTGGGTGAAGAATTCAGTCATTTCACATGTTTAACAATGGTTCCTTTCTCAAGTGAAAAACTACATGTAGTGTATATGATAAATTAACTCTGTATTATTTATTACAACTGTGCTTTGTATGTGCTTATTGCATGTTTGTTTATTCTTGTAACTTTACAAGTTATCACACCTGTCATCCAACATGTCCATGGTTTTGCCTTTATGTTTCAAATGATTTCAGTGAACAAAGGGCACGATGGGGCTTTGTGGTAATTTTATTTTGGTTATTGGGATTTTCATGCAGGTCAAGGGAACAGACTACAAAACACATGATGGGACTTGCATACGTGATTATATTGATGTTACCGACCTGGTTGATGCTCATGTGAAAGCTCTTAAAAAGGCAAAGCCCGGTGAAGTGGGAATCTACAATGTTGGCACTGGAAGAGGTAGATCAGTGAAGGAGTTTGTGGAAGCATGTAAGAAAGCCACTGGGGTGGAGATCAAAGTTGACTATCTGCCCCGCCGACCTGGAGATTATGCTGAAGTGTTTAGTGATCCAACTAAGATCAGGCGTGAGCTGAATTGGACAGCTCAGCTTACTGATCTCCAGGAAAGTTTACAGATTGCATGGCGATGGCAAAAGGCACATCGTGATGGATACGCAGCAGCCTCTTAGGTGATGGTTACCTCTCTAGAGTCTACTCACAACCATTTTATTTGTTATAGCAATTGGCATATTGAAGACTACCCCTAGGTGGCTCCAATTTTAAGCTGTTTATGGAGGGGAGGGAAAATGGAGATGAAAATTCACTTTTTCAGTACTTGGCTAGTGATATATATATATATAATATATATAGAGAGAGAGAGAGAGAGAGAGAGAGAGAGAGTAAGCAGCTAATTCATTATATATGTGTATTTGAAGACCCAGCTCAGGCTCAGTTTTATTGATTTTCTTTTTCTTTCGCCCATATTTTCTTCCATGCTTTGTTATCATTACCAATCCAATACATTGATTCAATAATTCTTGCTGCTTGTGTGCCTGCTGAAAAGAAAACCCCTGTGAGGTGAAATTAACAAGTTATGTTTCTTTTAGACCGACAGTGAGACTTTTTTTGTAAGATTAAAAACAATGATAATACGTGTTTAGATATAAACATTGTGATGGGGGTGAGGAAAAATAAAAAATGATTTTTAAAGATATTATATTAAAATAAGTGTATATAAAAATATTAAAACCATACTTATATTAAATAATAAAATATAAAATATAAAATAAAATAAAATAAAATAAAATAATGTTAATGTTAACGTTAAATGAATCTTAGAAAATATTAGAGTTATATTTATATTAACTTATTAAAATCATTTTATATTGATTAATATATATAATCACTATATATTTATACGAATTAAATCTTAACAAAACAACATTCAATTATTTATATTTTTCATATTTTTATAGTATTTTAATTTATTCAATATTTTAAAGTATAAAATTTAATTCACTCAAAATATTACCATATTATTTTATATTAAAATTCAATTAATTATTAATTTATTTACATAGTTATATTTATTATTTTATGATTCTATTAATGTATATATTGATATTATTTTTATATAATTAATGATCTAAATTTATATGTATATCTCTTACTAAGAACATTAAAAAAATGCTGGTACTGGAAAACGAAAGAGCATGTTAGTAAAGACAAAAGATAAAAATGTAATTTAAGTTGTAAACGCAACTTCACTTTTTTTCTATTGGCCCTTAAAGGTCCAGTGAGAAAAGTAAAGTGTGGTGCCATCAAAATTTTTAAACGTAATAATTCAAACACATTGTAGTGATGAGATTGCACAAAAAACATACAAAACGTGGTAAAACAAGGGTTCTTCTGAATCCAAAGGAGCCCTTATTCTTGCATTGTTCCCTTCAAGGCCACCAAAGACCATTTTTATCTATCTTTATATTTTGGATAATTATTAGTAATTAATAGATCACAATATGCCTCAATTCTGGCAAGATAAGGTTTATAGGCCATTTTTTTTAATTTGGGTTTTTAGCTAATTTTAAATTTAATTGGGGATATAAGTCGGTTTGTTGGAAAATGTGTTCAGCTGGACGCATTTTTTAATTCTCTCTTCTAGGGTTAGCTTTTTTATTAGAGTTTAGGATTTTGGGTATTTTGAAAGTGTTTAAGGTTTTTGACTGAAAAGGCAAAAATTCTTAGGTAATTTTGGGAAGTCGGGGATGTAACAGCCCAATTTCGATAAAATTAAAACAGTGGTTTCGGGACCACAAATTCGAGCCGAAAATAAAATTTATTTTTATTTTATATATGATCCGTACTATATTAGAAATGTCATGTGAAAATTTTGATAAGAAAATTTTACCGAATATGTGTTTAATTACGGGAAGGACCAAATCGCATAAAATGCAAAAGTTGAATTCTAGTAGCTATAAGGATTAAATAGCTATGGAATTCAAAACTTAAGGTCCTTATATGGTAATTAGACCATTAAAGAAAGTATGTAGATATTTTGGTATGACTCATCCATAGAAAAAAAAAAGGCTAAGGACTAAATTGGAAAGATGAAACGTTATTAAATGACAATTTAATTAAATGAAAAAAAATTTCATATCATCTTCCCCAAATATTTCTATGGAAACCCTAGGAGAGAGGAAGAAAACTTATCAAGCCTATTTGGGTAAGTAATCAAGCCTCGTTTTTAGTAATTTTTATATTTTTGAAACTGAGATAGTCTTAATCTATCTATTTGGGGGATTAATTTGAAAAGTTATCAAAATGTGAAAAATGGGTCATGGATGTATATGGTGAAAATTAGAAATTTATGGTAGAAAATGAAAGGTTGTTGATAGATAAACAACTTTTACAAAATGATTTTTGATAAAAACATGATTTAGGGACTAAAATGTAAAGTTGTGAAATTTGGTTAAAAATTCTGAAATTTTATGAAAAATTCTGAAATTTTATGAATGCATGTGCTATAAATGTTGTAATGGGATTTTGGTTGCATGTGCTATAAATGTTGTAATGGGATTTTGGTTAGGCTTGGAATAAGGAGTAAATTGCATAAATTTCATTTTCCTAAATTGCATAAATTTCATTTTCTGAGCTTAGGGACGAATTGGGAATTTATGGAAAAGTTAAGGGCAAAATGGTAATTTTTCCTAGGATAAAAATCGAGTCCACTTGAATATAAAATATGATAAATTGATGTCAAATTTACTCGTATAGATTCGTTAGACCAAATTCGGAGCTAGAACGAGGAAAAGAGGAAAAAGTCGGATTAGTAGATTTTTCATACACGAACAATTGTCGAGGTAAGTTTGTGTAACTAAATTTTATATGTTTTTATACTTGAATTAAGTGTTGTGTTTGTGAATTGTATAAATATTATATATGTATATGACGTTGAAAATATACCTAACAAAGCCTGATTAACGAAAATGCCCGATAAAGGATAAACGAGAAAAATGTTACTTTTATGCTTGGAACGAATGTGGAATGTGATCATTTAAATTATATGAATGCTATAGATGTATAAAATAACTACATGCCGGGAAATGCTTGAAAATGTTAAATCTCGTTGAATAAATGAATATCGATAGATATGTGATTTCTCGAAATGAATGAGGACTTGCATTTGTTGCTGACGGGATTTAGCTCGGACGAGTAATCCTATTGACCTCATTTATGAAAGGATTTAGCTTGGACGAGTAATCCTAATATATAAATCCTCTTGAGCATATGTTATGAATTGGATTTAGCCCGGACGGGTTGATGCGGTCGTTGAGAGCACCAAAAATATCCTATTTCCTACAAAGTAATGAAAAAGAACAGTAAAGGGGAAGTAGGGTCGAATCCTCAGGGACCGGATTGCACGAATGCTTGTTTCTCGAAATCCTAGGTAGAATCGTGCCCAAGAAAACCTACGTTCGTAAAAAAATAAAAATAAAAGCAGAATTAAAAGTTTTGATCTCGAAAAATAAAATAAAAATAGAATTGAAAGTTGAATTGAAATTGTGAAATTAAATAAATTAAAATGGAGAATATAAAAATAAACACAGAGAGAGTTTCTTATGTGGTGAGATTCCAGCCTCCGGTTGTCTCGATTCGCCTTGGGTCCAATCGTTGGCTTTTAAGTGATCCTTCTCAAGCAGAGTATGTAACGTCCCCTAACCCTATACCGTCACCGGAATAGGGTTACGAGACATTACCAGTCAGTACAGTCCAATTTCGGTCATTAATTAAAATAAATATTCACACACATCCTAGTTTTAAGATGTCGTCCCTCTAATGGGCCCTCGCGGTCCAATATGAACAGTAAATTCAATTCGGGACTAATTTAGAATCACTACGAATTTTTAGTAAATTTCAAAATTCATACTACATACCATTGCCAACCATAATTTACTCATTTCATCAATACTTTTACAACCTAAATGACTCTCATTAAACATCCTGGGTACATGCCATTATCAATACTCAACATACTTTACCTTAATGAATTTGGGATCGTCTTGGGATGCTGATTCAACGTACTATCTTTACTTAACTCACAAGACGAAACAAACCGTATAATCGAGTATGGTATACTCAAGTGTTATTTCTATAATCCGAACAATTAATAATATAACAAATACTTAAGATCATAATAACAATTACAATTATTCAATTATTTATTCATAGATAAATTTCAACTACTTACCATATAAATTTTATACAAATCATATAATAAACACAATAACATAATTGTTCAATTCTTAACTAAATCCATTATTATTTACTCCGTTCTTTCACTTACTACTTGGTATAGCTTTCCTTAATTTACTCACAATTCAATATCATTAAACTATATTCAACTATACACTTATCAATCATATTCCATTTTAATTCATTTCAATAACATCAATTTCATTTATATCATATCAACTTACTATCCCGATAGCTTTCAAGATATACATATGATTCATATATCTCAAATCACATTTCAATTCATCAAGTGGCATCATATATCATCAATTCGAACTCCAATCATTTCATGAACCTTTGGTTCATATTTTCAATTTCATATCTAAATTTTCAATTCTCAATTCAATTTCTCGTTTCATTTCAATAGCTTGATCAATCAAATTTATTTGATTTATCTTTCACTTATTTACCCCTATTAACAAACCTGGACTTTGACGGATACACGAATTCCAACCCAAACACACCAGTACGGCACATTGTGCCTAAAACGGTACATAGTACCTGATCAATATACGACACATAAAGTGCCTAAAACGACACACAAGGTGCCTGATACGACACACGAGGTGACTGATACGACACACGAGGTGCCTGAAATACAACACATAAAATGCCTGATCGATAAAGCCGGCAAATCCCGTACACTTCCAGATCCTATGGCATGCCAATTATATCCGACTCAGCCCGACTAGTTAATAGGGTATTCCATTCACTTTCTCAATTTAATAATTCTTTCATCAATATCTCATTCCGATAATTACACATATTCACCCATTTTCACAATTCATACAATTTCATTCAATTCAACAAATATATTTCAATTATGCACATTAATTCATAATTCAATACAATTCAATTCACTTTTCAATACCAAATATTCAAATATCACAATCTCATATATTCATATCAATTTCCTCATATTTCCAATCAATATATTTTCAATATAACATTCATTCAATATTCAAATTTCTACATAAGTCATATATATTATATAATTCAATCAATATAAATTCAATCAAAATAATTTGAATCAATATAAATTCAATAAATTCATCGCATACCAAAATCAATCCATTCCAATTGTAAAACATCATAATTCTAACACTAACAATTGCCATATGTATATAAATATAACAAATAATAACTAAGTTCGGATTATAGAAATACAAACCATAATTTTTGAGCTAACTCCCGTTGACTTTGTCTTGTCCTTTCTTAGCCGAGATTTCTGGTACCACATTGACTACGAAATTAATACAATTCATAATCATTAATACATTACTAATTCACCCCTATTCTGCTGTTTGACAGTTTCGTCCCTTCTTTACTAAAAATTAGTTATCTCATAGTACAGAACTCGGATAATATTCCTATTGATTTCTAATGAAAATAGACTCATTAGGGATTCTAAACATATAACTTTAAGCCTATAATTATTTTTCTTCAACTTTTTTGTGATTTTCCAAAGTCAGAACAGGGGAACCCGAATTCATTCTGACCTTGTCTCACAAAATTCATTATATCTCATAATTTACAATTCAATTGCTTATATAGTTTCTTCTATAAGAAACTAGACTCAATAATATTTAATTCCATATTTTACTCATTCTCTAATTCAATTTCTACAATTTTTGGTGATTTTTCAAACTTAGACTACTGCTGCTATCCAAAATAGTCTTAGTACAAAATGTTGATTTACTTTAATTTCAATTTAATTCTAACTAAATTCACTTGCTTTTCTATCTTAATTCATACTTTATTTCTACTCAATTTTAACCAAACTTAGACATAATTATCTATTTTTCATCATAAAACCATAATTTCGAAATTCTTTCAATTTAGTCCTTAAAGCATAAAACTTATGAATCACTTTACAATTCAATCATTGCATCATTTTTAACTTGAATTTCTATCAATTTAGCCCTTAATTCATCATTTTATTTAACATGGACAATATCTAGAAATCTAATAACTATCAAAATATCAACTTAATTTCATCAAAACTTTGTTCTAAAACTTCTAAAACATCAAAATTAAATAAAAAGGGCTTGATTGACTTACCTATTAAAGCTTAAAGTTTCAAACCTTCAATTTTCCCTTTTCTCCCATTCTTTCTTTCTTTTTCTCCCCTGCTCTCTGTTTTGTTTCATTCTGTTTCTATTTCCTTTCATTTGCTTCTTTAGTTTATATATATATAATATAATATAATATAATATAATTAAAACATAAAGTATCTTTATTATATAATAATATAATAATATAATAATATACTAAACAAAAAAAATCTTAGATTTTCTTCACGATAAACAGCCTCAATTTATACTTTTTGTATAATTGCCCTTTTAGTCCTTTTTATTTTCTTTTAATCTATAATTCAACTTTCACACTTTATTCAATTTGGTCCTTTTACTTAATTACTCTTAATTAAATTAAATTCACTTAATTAAACTCTAATTAACCACTCATTTTACTTCATAAATATTTTTAATAAATATTTACGAATCCATTTTTCAGAAATAGAGACCCGAAAATACACTTTTTCGGTAACGGTAAAATTCGGGTCATTACAGAGTAAGCCAGTTATAGTAGAAGAGGACGCCTACGACTATCAGCTCCAAGAATTTAGACTTAAGATTTGGCGGAACCTGACTCTAGCTAATAATCACTTTTGTGGGACTATCTTCTGCTAGATCATCACTTCCCAACAGTGAATACCAAGCCATTTTGTCTCTTGAACTCGCCAACTTCTGATGTAGAAAGCCAACGAACCGACTGTGCAACCTTCCCCAAACGTACACAGCGGCCGTTCCTTGCACAAGTTGAAAAGATCACCTATTAAGGACATGGACGGAAGCGCCAGCCCCGTAATGCAGAGAAGTGATGAATACCCTGTTGAGAAGGCTAAACGTGGATTCTAAGCCTCATGAACCTTTTTGGAGAATTTTGACAACCTTCGGCTAGATTAGATTTAGTGGCTCATGATTTTTGGGGAAAAACAAAAAATAATGGAAAGAGAATTTTTTTATTGAAATATGAAAATAACAAAAAGACTAAATTTACGGGGGAGAGAGTGTTACAGCTAAAAAATGATGTCCCATTTGTGTCACTTCATCCCCTATTTATAGTACTAAGAAACCTAGTCTATTTCTAATTAAATTCTAAAAGATAACCACAAATAAATAAAGATAATTAAAGATAATTAAAAATAAATTCTAAAATTAAATCTAAACAATTGTCCTTAATAATAACCCTTAAATAATTAAACATTAAATAGAGTCTTGTGCTATAAAATCTCTTCTTTTGCATTTTTGCCCCAAAAGTCTTCCACACTTTGCATTTTTGGCACCACTTCCCTCTTACTTCGCATGTTGGGATACTTTATCTCCAAATTCATGCTTTTCACCCTTAAATTTACTTTTGCCTTCAATTTAGTCCCTAAAAGATAAAAGACCATAAAATAGCCAAAAATAGTAGGATCATACTCAAAATAAACATGCAATTAGCACATAAAATATGTCGTTCTAGAGTATTATCAAATTCCCCCTACTTAGCCCATGCTTGCCCTCAAGTATGGTTCCTATCCATTGTGAAAGTTAAATCCTGCCATGAAAGAAATACTACTCCAAAGTTTTATAAAAATTAGTCAAAATGCATATGAAAAATAAAGAAAACCCTTAGCTTGCTTTAAGTAAAGTTGAAAAAGTATTCCAATTAACATACAAAAAATTAAGATTGTCTTGGATTATTCAATGAAAATTAGGTAATTTACCAAACCTATCAAGACACCCTATTTGTTTCTTCCTTTAATCCCCCCACTTTATCAATATATATATTTTTAATTTAATTTAATTTATTTATTTTTGCTTAAGAATATATTGAACATTTTGATGTGAAGAGAGATGACAGCCAAGCCCCGTACCCCGGTTACTCTGCCCAACATACTCCTAATTTTTATTTTTCTTAAGAACATATCGAACCTTTTGACGCGAAGAGAGGTGACAGCTAAGCACCTCACCCTGGTTAAATTAATTCCGGTTAGCGGAGTTTTACCTAACACGTCACACAACCTTTTAACACGAAATAGGAGGACAACCCAAGCACCTTATCCCGGTTACTCAGCTAGTCACATTTTAAGCTGCACTCATAACCACAAAAACATTATTATTATTTTAATTTTAGAGGACTTAGGAGCAACAATCAAGTGTCAAAAATAAGTTTCAGCATCCACCTTAATAGTCATGAACATATTTTAAGCATGCAATTGTATTAACTGTCCTCTTTTCATTTAAACTTAATCAACTTTACTAAAAGCAAAATAGGGTTAACTCTATTAATCATAATTATTCAGCCTACAAGAAATAAAGCAATGGAGATGCAATCAAACAAGCAAAATCATAACTAACTCAGTAGACCAAAAGCATGCATGTGGATCAAATGGTGGGAAAGTCATGGTCAAATTCTTGAGTATGAAAAGAGGCAGAATATTCTTCTTACAAAAAAAAAATTATATGGGCAGCAACAACCAAAGTACCACCAACAACAAAAAATCATCATCTAAAACAACAGAAATAATGAGGAATGCCTCCCTCTACTTAAAACACATAGTCCTAGATGTAGAATAAATAAAGAAATAGGCAGAAGAAAAGTTTAGAAGAACTCTCCGTGTAGTTACTGTCGTTTGCGCATAATGGTAATGAGTTCGGCTAGCTGTTGGCCAAAAGTGTCGAGTCGAGCCTCGATGCATTCTAAATGTTGCTCAACAGTCATCGAAGGTTGGGCGAGAGTAGGTACTTCATTCTAATTTTACTGTCGAAAGACTTGCTCAGTCGGTGCAGAGTGAACACCTAGAGAGACAAAATGAAAGGAAGATGGAGTACCAAGAAGCAGTCCCATTGAGTCGAGGCATTAAGCATCCAAAGGATTGGCCTGACAAGCAACATGCAATTCTGACATAGGAGCATTAGAACCCTGCAGGGAAAATAATAATTGTGTAATAAATTAGCCTAAAATTCGAGGACGCTTTGCATTTATAACATGTTTGAATTGAAGCGCATACCAATATACATACACCACAATAAGAATAATTCCATCTTCGAAACGGTAGCCGGAGCATCTCGACGGCTTGAAAAATTGTAAGCCAAAAAACGGTGTATGTAACATAAGGCGGGGTTACGAAACCATAAGTCCTTTGATGTTTTTGGGCTATACATGGATTCGACATTATCAGTAGACATAGGCTATTTTTATAATCAGTAGACATGGTATGGTCCTTAGTCACAAAAGATAATGCAATATTAAAATCAGTGAGGGACAAACTATGCATGGTACCAAGTAACCGAAACTTGACAACACCAGGTGTATCCAATGAGATTGGACCATGTTGCTGAAAATGAAACGTGGAATAAAATTTGAAAACCAGCTTATAATAGGCACAATTAGTAATATCAAAATTTCCAACCTAACCAATATTGTGGAAATAATTAGTAACAGCAGTTTCAAGATGTAAAGCATCTAAAACAGGTAAGGATAAGCATTTGCAAGGCACTAGTTGGTTATGATATAAACGATCATACCTATTTTGGTTGGTAGGAGTATCAAATACTAAGTTACTGTGTAAATGCCACTCGGGTGGTAAGACAGTTGTGCGAGACTAGTAGGTTCGGCCACGAGTGGACAGTGGCCGCTGGTCGTCACGAATATTGGAGGTGCTGGAGCGAATGGGTTATTCGGGTCGTTGACGTTGGAGTTGTGTGAAGAACTCGTGAGGGCCGCTATTGGTTGGGCCGATTAGTGAGGTGGTTGACGACGGGTTCAGCGTCGTGGGGGATCGGATGCATGGGTCTTACGGGAGTGTCGACATTAGTGTTGGAGGAAGAACCGGCATTTGATGTTGTTGGTCAGGCCGAGGGCCACGTGGTCCTTCGATGGCGTTGGCGTTGTGATTGTTTGGGTGCGAACCCCTTGCTTGTATCGGTGGTGGAAGGCAAAGTATGGGTGACGCGGCATGTAGAGGAGACGTTGACAGGGATGGTGTGGCTTATGAGGGTGAGGGAAGAGGAGTGTGTGTGAAGAGAAAGAAGAAGAAGATGATAGTGGCGCCGCTTGAAGCGGAGAAAAAAGAGAGGATGACAGGGTCGACGTTGGGGGTGGAGAAGACGGCATCGTGGAGCGTGAATCGTGTGGCTGCAATAGAGAGGAGACGTATGGCAGAGAGGAAGAATAAGAAGTTGCCCCATCGGTGAGATCGACAGCTTAGGGAGCAAAGAAACGACGTCGATGGTGGTTGAAGGTGAAGGAAGGCTCGGTGACGGCGCGATTGCAGGTTCATGCCATGATGGTTGGCAAATCGGCAATAGGGGTTGGGAGGGTGAGAATTTCGGTGGCTAGGAAAAATTTTGGGAAAAATGGGTAAATTTTTTTTAAGGTTTGGGGTGTATTAGGCTAAAAGGTGGCATTTAGTTGCAGGGTTATATGATGTTTGGTTGCGGGTTTTGGGGAATCAAGGGCAGGAAGGCGTTATTCTAGGCTAGAATAGGGATGGAATATGAACTGTTTGGTTGCAGGTTTTATCTTTGCTCTTTGTACTTCCTATTTCTGTTTCGGTTTACCTAGACAGAAGAAGAGAATTTTTATTAATAACCAAAATCAAATAAATAATTAAGTAATAAATAATTAAGATAAAATAATAAATAAAATAAGAATAAAAATAAAGAGAAATAAAAATTGGGTTGCCTCCCAACAAGTACTTGTTTAACGTCGTTAGCTTGACGCTGTGAATGGGATTATGGTGACTCTAATTGAATTTTTTCGACTGTGTGGGCTTGAAAATTCTCGTAAAATGGCTTCAACCGTTGACCATTGTCTACGAACTGTTTTCCTATTTCTTCACTCTCTATTTCAATAGCACTTTGTGGGAATACTTGGTTCACAATAAAAGGTTCTTGCCATCGAGATCGAAGCTTCCCTGGGAATAGCTTTAATAAGGATTTATAAAGCAAAACTTTTTGTCCTATCAAAAAATGCTTCGTAGCTATTTTCTTATCATGAAATAACTTTGTCTTGTCTTTATAAATGCGAGCATTCTCGTAGGCATCATTACGAATTTCCTCCAACTCTTGAATGTCCAATTTCCTTGCCTTCCCCGTGGGTTCTAACTCCATGTTACAATGTCGAATAGCTCAATAAGCTTTATGTTCCAATTCCACTGGAAGATGGCAAGCTTTTCCAAAAACAAGTCGATACGGGGTTATGCCAATTGGTCCTTTATACGCCATCTGATAGGCCCAAAGTGTGTCATTAAGTCGAAGACTCCAACCCTTTCAGTTGGGCCGAACTGTTTTCTCTAAAATAGTCTTGATCTCCCTATTCGAAACCTCTGCTAGGCCATTCGTTTGGGGATGGTAGACCGTCACTATACGATGATGAAATCCGTATTTTGACAATAGTGCCTCCATAACCTTGTTGCAAAAATGAGTGCCACAGTTACTGATCAGAGCTTGAGGTGTGCCAAACTTGGAAAAAATAGTTCGTTTTAGAAATTCCACAATAGTTTTAGCATTATCATTATGAGTAGGCTTTGCTTCTACCCACTTAGAAACATAGTCTACTGCAAGAATTATATATAAGTTCCTAAATGAGAAAATAAATAGGCCCATGAAATCAATGGCCCATACATTAAAAATCTCACATACATGAATCGGGGATAGGGGATTTGATTTCTTTTAATGATGTTACCTGTATGTTGGCATTTATCGCACGACTTACAAAAATTATAAGCATCTCGAAAAATTGTGGGCCAATATAGCCCACATTCCAATACCTTGTGAGCAGTTCATTTAGGGCAAAAGTGACCTCCACAAGCTTCTATATGACAAAAAGTGAGCATAGAGGTACCTTAATTTCTAGAACACATCGTCTTATTATCTGATCTGAACAGTGTTTCCACAAGTATGGGTCGTCCCAAATGTAATATCGAGCTTCCCGTCTAAGCTTGTCCTGCACGGAACGTGCTAACTCAATGGGTAGCGAACCTGTGGTTAAGAGATTTACAATATCCACATACCATGGGTAATGAGCCTCAGTGGAAAATAAGCTCTCATCAGGGAACTCATCCTTTATAGGAGCGTCATCAGTAGGTAATTTTAGCCTACTCAAGTGGTCGGCTACCAAGTTTTCACATCTCTTTTTGTTACAAATCTCTATGTCAAATTCTTAGAGCAGCAAAATCCATCTAATGAGCCTTGGCTTTGCTTCCTTCTTTGAGATCAAGTACTTGAGAGCTGCATGATCAGAAAAAACAATCACCTTAGAACCCAATAAATATGATTGAAATTTATCCAAAGCAAATACAACAGCTAAGAGTTCTTTTTCTGTGGTGGTGTAGTTGCTTTGTGTAGCATCTAGGGTTTTTGAGGCATAGAAAATGACATGAGGCTCTTTGTTAATCCTTTGTGTAACACCCCGAACCCGAGACCGTCGCCGGAGTCGAACGCGAGGTGTTAACAGACTTCAACCCATTTATTGACAATTTTCAGACAAGCTGCCAATCTGAGTACTAGTCGCTCCAAAATTCATAACTTGAGTTTTACAACTCGAAAATCAGTTCCGTAAATTTTTCCTGAAACTAGACTCATATGTCCATCTACATATTTTTTCTAGAATTTTGGTCGAGCCAATTAGTACAGTTTATTAGTTAAAGTCTCGCCTGTTGTAGGGATCGACTACACTGACCTTTGTGCGTTACGAATTGGATATCTCCCTGTACAGGGCTTCAATACTAATGCCGTTTGTTTCTGTAGAAACTAGACTCAGAGAGGAATCTACACATATATGGAATGACTCCTAATTATCTCTGGTTAATTTACAATGATTTTCCAAAGTTGGAACAGGGATCCAGAAACCGTTCTGGCCCTATTCCACAAGAACTTTAAAATCTGTTAACTTATAACTCATATGACCATTTCGTTTCTTCCATATGAAAGTAGATTCATCAAGGTACACTTACATAATTTATTTGCTATTTAATACCATTCCTACTATTTTTAGTGATTTTTCACATCCACGTCACTGCTGCTGTCAGCATCTGCCTTTAGTAGGCTTTACCTATTTCATACTTTCCATGATTCAATCGGCCCTTTTTACATACATAGCACAAAGTGTGATCATGATTAACCATTCCAATGGCTAATCGTTTCAAAATAATTCCATACCTCATAAGGGTCAACATACAAACGATTATAGTTCTATGCTAAAAACGTATATAAGCCATTTTCGCATGGCTATCTAAGTTTACACAAACCGAAGGTACATGACCTTCAACGAAGGATGGTCCTATACATGCCATTTCAAAGTTCAACCAAAATTTGTACCAAAATGGGGCTTCGATAGTGTGGATGACTTCGACTTCTTTGATCCCGAATCCGATAGCTAACGAGCGAAACCTATAAAACAGAGAGCCAAAACAACGGGGTAAGCATTTTAATGCTTAGTAAGTCTCAAGCAATGAAATCAGCTTTGACTAAGGTATTTTATTCACATGGCTAATTAAACCACTTTACTAATTCACATTCCCATACTCATACTTATTTCACATCACCGACCCTTATGTTCATACACAAAAGAACAACTTAGCCCAAGGCCGGTAGCTCGTTTATCAACTTAGCGCATACTTACTTGTAAGAATTCAATTAGTACAAGCACATACAAACATACCTCATTGCTGGAATTTTCACAAGTGTATAAGCTGAAATTTTCACAGCAAGATTGCTCACTCGAATCACATACTTTCGGATTTAACCGGATATAGCGACTCATACGATTGCCTTCGGTCATAACCCGGATTTGGTGACTTGCACAAAGGCCTTGGGTCTTAGCCGGATATATCAACTCGCACGAATGCCTTCGGTCTTAGCCCGATATATCAACTCATACGAATGCCTTGGTCTTAGCCCGGATATATCAACTCGCACGAATGCCTTCGGTCTTAGCCGGATATATCAACTCGCACGAATGCCTTCGGTCTTAGCCGGATATATTTCCAATGTTCACTTACACATATATCAATATTCAAGACACGTCCATAGTTCATTTTCGTTACTAAAGCTCTAACACAAAATATCTATCAACCTTTACTATTTCGGCTCAATGGCCACACAAACAAGGAGCATAATTTTGATATAATTCAAGTAGGGTCATCACTCGAAGACTTACCTTGAATGTTGTCGAGCGATTTCGACGGCTATTCAACTACTTTTTCCTTCCCTTTATCGGATTTAGCTCCCCTTTGCTCTTGAGCTAATTCACACAAATTTAACTTATTAAAATCTCATCATGATAGCTTATGGCGAATATGACAAGGAGTGTAAATGGTCATATGGCCATCCTTTAGCTCAAATACACAATGGTCATGCACATTTTTACATCACAACAAGCAATTCAATACATTCAAACATCAACGTGAAGTTCAAAGTACTTGGCCCTTATATACATACATCCACATATTTAAGCTCAAGAATTTTAACATAACATCAAGTGCTCAAATTACTCATGTGGCCGATTACACATGGTCATAAATACACAAAATCAAAAATAATTTCAAGGTTTTTCACACTATACATGTACTAGGCCGAATGTACATGCAAATTTCACAACATTCTTCAACAAATTTCTTCTTTAAACAAACATATTTATCACTTTCTTCATAATCAAAATATCATGTGCAAACATATATACACATATAGGTGCATGGCCGAATCTCAAGGTGTTCATAACCCTCTAAAACACAAATTTTACCAATCAAGTAACAAGCATAAATCATGCTCATGAATGCATCATGGCGAATACATCACAATCATACCCCATTGAACTTTGGTCATGGTTAAACAAAGAACTCAATGTCTTACTCAAGATTGCTACAAAGAAATTTCAAGAGTAGTCAATCCATCATTGCATGCATCATTAGCAAGCTTCACATTTAGCATGCAATGGCTTTAACACAATATCAACCTTGGCCAAATACCATTTTTCATGGCATAACAAGGATTTGAACCATGGCTAACATGCACATCAAGTTAGCAACCAAAACAAGCATGAATCTCATGACACAACCTCATACATACCTTAATCTTGATGCAAGTTTAGCCAAATCTCCTTCTAGATCTCTTCTAAACAAAGAAAATGAAGCAAAAAATCTCTTCTTCCTCTTAGGAATTTCGGCCAAAGGAAGGAGGGGAAAAGATGAACAATTTTTTTGTTTTTTCTTTCTTAGTCTTTGCTCAAAGAAAGGATGAATGACAACTTTTTTTTTTTCTTTCTTTCTCTCTAGCTACGGCACCAAGGGGGCATCCATGCTCATTTTTTTTTTTCATTTCTTAATTCTTTCTACATAATGCACTAACTAAACATGTTGGAAACATGTCCCTTGCCCATAATCTAGACATGGTCAACACTCATTCAAAATAAATGGAGTATTTGACATGCAACTCCATTTATTTTGCTTCATTCCTTTATTAACCTCTTGAAATTAGCTACATATTTTTAAATCCTTTCACATGAGTCCTTTTTCTTTCAATTCACAATCAAATTAACTAAATCAAAGAATTCAAAATTCACACACGAGCACACATATTATAGGCATCAAAATAAATTTTAAATTATTTTTATGCCTCGGTTTTGTGGTACCGAAACCACATTCCGACTAGGGTCAATTTTGGGTGTGACAACTCTCCCTACTTAAGAAATTTTCGTCCCGAAAATCTTACCGTAAATAGGGTTGGGTATCGCTCTTTCATAGAGTTCTCGGTTTCCCAAGTAGCTTCTTCTATCCCGTGTTTGAGCCATAACACTTTCACTAGCGGAACCCGCTTGTTTCGCAACTCTTTCACTTCACGTGCCAGGATACGAATCGGTTCTTCCTCATAACTCATATTGGCTTGAATTTCAACCTCGATGGACTAATCACGTGCGATGGATCGATCTATAGCGTCAAGCATCGAAACATGAAAGACATCGTGAATCTTTTCGAGTTCGGGGCAAAATCGACGATATGCGATCGACCGACTCGCCGGATATCTCATATGGCCCGATGAACCTCGGCTCAACTTGCCCTTACTACCGAATCTGAGTATCTTTTTCCACGGCGAAACTTTAAGAAACACTTTATCTCCCACCGATACTCAATGTCCTTTCGTTTCAAATCCGCATACGATTTCGACGATCGGAGGCTATCTTCGATTTTCACGGATTACTTTTACTTTCTGCTCAGATCTTTAATCAAATCCACTCCAAAATTTTGTTCTCACCGAGCTCGGTCCAAAACAATGGTGTACGGCATTTACGCCTCGCATAAAGCCTCGTAAGGCGCCATCTTAATACTTGATTGAAAACTATTGTTGTGCGAATTCAATCAAAGGTAGGTACCGCTCCCATGAACCATCGAACTCGAGGATGCAACATCTTAACATATCCTCAAGTATCCGAATTATACGCTCGGATTGACCATCGGTTTGGGGGTGAAAGGCGGTGCTGAAATGCAACTTGGTGCCCAATGCTTCTTGTAATTTCTTCCAAAATCGCGAGGTGAACCTCGGATCTCTATCCGACACAATGTAAATCGGTACCCGTGTAATCTCACAACTGAGAAACGTACAATTCAGCTAGTTTATCCAATGAAAATCCATACGCATTGGGATAAAGTGAGCCGACTTAGTCGGCCTATCAATAATAACCCAAATTGCATCCTTCTTACTTGTCGACAACGGCAGTCCGGACACAAAGTCCATTGTGACTCGATCCCATTTCCACTGGGTATTGTGATCGGTGAAGTAACCTCAAGGCACTTGATGCTCCGCTTTCACTTGTTGACATATTAAACATCTTGCAACAAAATCGGAGATGTCTCGTTTCATACCATGCCACCAAAACCGACGTTTCAACTCATTGTACATCTTCGTACTCCCGTGGATTGCCATTCGGCTACAATGAGCTTCGTTCGAATTATCGAAATAAGTTCAATTCTTTGGAACACACAAACGACTTCGGACCTCAAACAATCGTCATCATCAATTTGAAACTCCGATTCCTTGTTCGTAACACACTCACCCGCTTTTGCACGCAACTCCTCATCAATTTTCCGAGCTTCACGAATTTGATGAGTCAACAATGGTTTGGCCTTTAATTCGCTACTAACACATTGTCGGGTAGGATAGACAAGTGTACATTCATCGTCAGAAGCAAACAAAGTGATTTCGGCTTAAGGCATCCGCAACCACATTAGCCTTTCCCGGTGATAGTCAATGACCACTCATAATCCTTTAACACCGAGCCAACGCCTTTGTCGCAGATTTAAGTCTCTTTGAGTCATCAAATATTTGAGACTTTTGTGATCCGAATACACATGGCACTTCTCACCAAATAAGTAATGTCGCCATATCTTTAAGGCGAATACGATGGCGACCAATTCGAGATCATGGGTCGGATAATTTTTCTCATGTGGCTTTAATTGTCTCGACGATAGGCCACAACTCGACCTTCTTGCATCAATACGCAACCTAACCCAAGTAGGGAGGCGTCACTATAGATGACAAACTCTTTGCCGATTCGGGCAGTACTAGTAATGGAGCTTCCACAAATGAGTTTTCAATTGGTCAAAACTTTTCGACACTTTTCCGTCCATTCAAACTTGACATCTTTCAAGCGGTTTAGTCATGGGTGTGGCTATCATCGAGAATCCTTTTACAAACCGTCGGTAGTAACCGCAAGTCCCAAAAGCTCCGAACCTCAAGAATATTTCTTGGAGGTTTCGATTAAGTATGGTTGAAATTTTGCTTGGGTCGACTCGAATACCGATGCGGATACCACGACCCAAGAAGCTAACCTCTCTTAACCGTAACTCACACTTGCTAAACTTAGCATATAACCGCTTATCCCGTAAAATTTGCAACACTAATCTCGTGTGCTCGCATGTTCGGTCTCATCTCTTGAATAGACCAAGATGTCGCCGATGAACACAACTACGAACCGATCCAAATATGATCCAAGATCCGATTCATCAAATCCATAAATACCGCAGGGCATTAGTGAGCCCGAACGGCATCACTAAGAACTCGTAGTGACCATATCTCGCTCAAGGCGGTTTTGGGTATGTCCGAATCTCGGATTCATGAATCGATAATAGCCCGATCTCAAATCTATTTTTGAGAACACCGAGGCTCCTTCAGCTTGATCGAACAAATCATCGATACGTGGTAACGGATACTTGTTCTTTATTGTCACTTTATTGTCGACGATAGTCGATGCACAACCTCATGGTTCCGTCCTTCTTTTCACAAACAACACCGGTGCACCCCAAGGTGAAAAACTCGGCGAGCAAAACCTCTATCCATCAACTCTTGCAACCGAGCTTTCAACTCCTTTAATTCCGTTGGTGCCATACGATATGGAGCTATCGAAATCGGTGTGGTCCTGTGTACAAGCTCAATGCCAAACTCTATCTCCGAACAGTGGCAAACCCGCAATTCTTCTGAAAACGTCCGGTATTCACAAACCACCGCACAGATTTGGGTTCTATTCCTAACTCCTTATCATCAAGTACATACGCAAGGTATGCTTCACACCCTTTTCTTACATATTTCGGGCCAACATTGATGATATTACAATGGCAACCCTTCAAGTTCGTAGACTCAACTCGGATCATCTCGTTGTTTGCGCATCTCAAATCAATAGTCTTGCTTTTGCAATTCACAACCGCATCATGCACGGTCAACCAATCCAACCCAAGAATAACATCAAATTCATCGAACGGCAAAAGCATCAAGTCCGCGGAAAACAGTACCTCAATTACTAGGGGCATTTCTTACACACTTTGTCGACCAAACACATAACGACCCAAAGGATTTGACACCGAATTACGAACTCAAGAGACTCAATAGGCAAAGTCTTACTTGGATGCTAAGGTTTCGCATATATAAGAATGAGTAGAACCGTGGTCAATCAAAGCAATCACATTAGTATCAAAGAGAGTGAAAGTACCAGTAATAACATCCGGCGAGGAGGCATCCTCGCGCACGTATAGCATAAGTCCTAGCTGGAGCGCGAGCCTCGGATCCGTCGCAGATCTCTAGATCCTCTCGACCACCACTAGCCTTGCCCGTATTTCCGGATGGTCTACCTCGAGCGGTGGTAGTACCGGTTTCCCACTCCGATCTACATTCTGCTCGCACAACCTCGGGCAATCTTTAATGAAGTGGTCAACTGATCCACACTTGTAACAGAGCGGTCACGGAATCTACAGACTTCAAAATGCCATTTGCCACAATCACGCACTCCGTCCTCTCTCGTCGATCATTCCCACTCGGGCGATCAAGTGATTCGTGTGGTCACAGGGGTCGATCGCGATCTCGCCTAGAAAAGCCCGAAGTGTCTCTAGATCGGCCTAAGCCATCTCTAAGTTTCTTTGATGATGTTGGAAGGGCTTCCCGAATACCTCTTACTGAAACTCCTTGCTCCCGCTTCCGCTTTCCTTTTTTCCATACTAAGCTCCTCGGCTTTGCACGCTCGCCGACGAGAGTCACAAACTCTCGATTTCCAAAATGCCAACATACGACTTTATCTCATCATTCAGTCCATCTTCGCGTTTACACATCACACTTCAAGAAATGCATTCTCGCTGCATCGGCTAAGCCTCACGAATTTTCGCTCATAGTCGAACCGACATGGAACCTTGTTTAAGTTCGAGAAATTCCTTTCGCTTTTGGTCCATAAATCTCGATCGATATACTTTTTCCGAAATTCGGTTTGAAAGAACTCCCAAGTTACTTGTTCATGGGCACAACAGAAGTCGAGTACTCCACCAATAGTAGGCGTAATCACGTAGCAAGGAGATGGTACACTTTAGGCATTCATCGGTGTACAAGATAGCTCATCGAGTACCCGGATCGTGTTGTCCAACCAAAATTCGCTTGCTCGGCATCATCACTATCCGTAGCTTTAAATTCAGAGCCCCATGTTTTCGGATTCTATCAACTGGGGCTTATTCGACCTTATTTGGTCAATTACCGGAGGCATTGTAGGTGCGGGTGTGTGTTTGTTGGGAATGGAGGTTGTGGAACAGTAGTATTAGTTCGAATGTATTGGTTGAACCAATCATTCATCACGCTATAAAAGGCTTGTCTAGCCTCGTCATTCGGATTGCTAGCAACAGGTTGAGAGTCCGCCGCTGTCCCTTGTGCGGGGCAGGCGCCACACTCTCCACATCATCAGCTATCGCTTCGGTTGGGATCGGATCCATTACTATAAATAAACACAAGTTCAAACGTCAGAAATCACCACACTATCATATAATCACATAAAATGGCATGTATAGCTAGACCCAAACGCATTACGGTAGTCCTAGAATCGACTAAACCGTAGCTCTGATACCAATAAAATTGTAACACCCGAACTCCGAGACCGTCACGAGTCGAACGCGAGGTGTTAACAGACTTCAACCCATTTATTGACAATTTTCAGACAAGCTGCCAATCTGAGTACTAGTCGCTCCAAAATTCATAACTTGAGTTTTACAACTCGAAAATCAGTTCCGTAAATTTTTCCTGAAACTAGACTCATATGTCCATCTACATATTTTTTCTAGAATTTTGGTCGAGCCAATTAGTACAGTTTATTAGTTAAAGTCTCGCCTGTTGTAGGGATCGACTACACTGACCTTTGTGCGTTACGAATTGGATATCTCCTGTACAGGGCTTCAATACTAATGACGTTTGTTTCTGTAGAAACTAGACTCAGAGAGGAATCTACACATATATGGAATGACTCCTAATTATCTCTGGTTAATTTACAATGATTTTCCAAAGTTGGAACAGGGATCCAGAAACCGTTCTGGCCCTATTCCACAAGAACTTTAAAATCTGTTAACTTATAACTCATATGACCATTTCGTTTCTTCCATATGAAAGTAGATTCATCAAGGTACACTTACATAATTTATTTGCTATTTAATACCATTCCTACTATTTTTAGTGATTTTTCACATCCACGTCACTGCTGCTGTCAGCATCTGCCTTTAGTAGGCTTTACCTATTTCATACTTTCCATGATTCAATCGGCCCTTTTACATACATAGCACAAAGTGTGATCATGATTAACCATTCCAATGGCTAATCGTTTCAAAATAATTCCATACCTCATAAGGGTCAACATACAAACGATTATAGTTCTATGCTAAAACGTATATAAGCCATTTTCGCATGGCTATCTAAGTTTACACAAACCGGAAGGTACATGACCTTCAACGAAGGATGGTCCTATACATGCCATTTCAAAGTTCAACCAAAATTTGTACCAAAATGGGGCTTCGATAGTGTGGATGACTTCACTTCTTTGATCCCGAATCCGATAGCTAACGAGCGAAACCTATAAAACAGAGAGCCAAAACAACGGGTAAGCATTTTAATGCTTAGTAAGTCTCAAGCAATGAAATCAGCTTTGACTAAGGTATTTTATTCACATGGCTAATTAAACCACTTTACTAATTCACATTCCCATACTCATACTTATTTCACATCACCGACCCTTATGTTCATACACAAAAGAACAACTTAGCCCAAGGCCGGTAGCTCGTTTATCAACTTAGCGCATACTTACTTGTAAGAATTCAATTAGTACAAGCACATACAAACATACCTCATTGCTGGAATTTTCACAAGTGTATAAGCTGAAATTTTCACAGCAAGATTGCTCACTTCGAATCACATACTTTCGGATTTAACCGGATATAGCGACTCAGACGATTGCCTTCGGTCATAACCCGGATTTGGTGACTTGCACAAAGGCCTTCGGTCTTAGCCCGGATATATCAACTCGCATTTAATGCCTTCGGTCTTAGCCCGGATATATCAACTCATACGAATGCCTTCGGTCTTAGCCGGATATATCAACTCGCATACGAATGCCTTCGGTCTTAGCCCGGATATATCAACTCATACGAATGCCTTCGGTCTTAGCCCGGATATATTTCCAATGTTCACTTACACATATATCAATATTCAAGACACGTCCATAGTTCATTTTCGTTACTAAAGCTCTAACACAAAATATCTATCAACCTTTACTATTTCGGCTCAATGGCCACACAAACAAGGAGCATAATTTTGATATAATTCAAGTAGGGTCATCACTCAAGACTTACCTTGAATGTTGTCGAGCGATTTCGACGGCTATTCAACTACTTTTTCCTTCCCTTTATCGGATTTAGCTCCCTTTGCTCTTGAGCTAATTCACACAAATTTAACTTATTAAAATCTCATCATGATAGCTTATGGCGAATATGACAAGGAGTGTAAATGGTCATATGGCCATCCTTTAGCTCAAATACACAATGGTCATGCACATTTTACATCACAACAAGCAATTCAATACATTCAAACATCAACGTGAAGTTCAAAGTACTTGGCCCTTATATACATACATCCACATATTTAAGCTCAAGAATTTTAACATAACATCAAGTGCTCAAATTACTCATGTGGCCGATTACACATGGTCATAAATACACAAAATCAAAAATAATTTCAAGGTTTTTCACACTATACATGTACTAGGCCGAATGTACATGCAAATTTCACAACATTCTTCAACAAATTTCTTCTTTAAACAAACATATTTATCACTTTCTTCATAATCAAAATATCATGTGCAAACATATATACACATATAGGTGCATGGTCAATCTCAAGGTGTTCATAACCCTCTAAAACACAAATTTTTACCAATCAAGTAACAAGCATAAATCATGCTCATGAATGCATCATGGCCGAATACATCACAATCATACCCCATTGAACTTTGGTCATGGTTAAACAAAGAACTCAATGTCTTACTCAAGATTGCTACAAAGAAATTTCAAGAGTAGTCAATCCATCATTGCATGCATCATTAGCAAGCTTCACATTTAGCATGCAATGGCTTTAACACAATATCAACCTTGGCCAAATACCATTTTTCATGGCATAACAAGGATTTGAACCATGGCTAACATGCACATCAAGTTAGCAACCAAAACAAGCATGAATCTCATGACACAACCTCATACATACCTTAATCTTGATGCAAGTTTAGCCAAATCTCCTTCTAGATCTCTTCTAAACAAAGAAAATGAAGCAAAATCTCTTCTTCCTCTTAGGAATTTCGCCAAAGGAAGGAGGGAAAAGATGAACAATTTTTTGTTTTTTCTTTCTTAGTCTTTGCTCAAAGAAAGGATGAATGACAACTTTTTTTTTTCTTTCTTTCTCTCTAGCTACGGCACCAAGGGGGGCATCCATGCTCATTTTTTTTTTTTCATTTCTTAATTCTTTCTACATAATGCACTAACTAAACATGTTGGAAACATGTCCCTTGCCCATAATCTAGACATGGTCAACCACTCATTCAAAATAAATGGAGTATTTGACATGCAACTCCATTTATTTTGCTTCATTCCTTTATTAACCTCTTGAAATTAGCTACATATTTTAAATCCTTTCACATGAGTCCTTTTTCTTTCAATTCACAATCAAATTAACTAAATCAAAGAATTCAAAATTCACACGAAAGCACACATATTATAGGCATCAAAATAAATTTTAAATTATTTTTATGCCTCGGTTTTGTGGTACCGAAACCACATTCCGACTAGGGTCAATTTTGGGCTGTCACACTTTGCCCCAAGACGGCCCCCACACTGCGTTCGCTTACATCGCACATAATCTTAAAAGGGTATTTCCAATTTGGCGCTTGTACTATAGGAGCGAACGCCAACTTCTGCTTGAAAGCATCAAAAGCCTCCTTACATTTTGGGTTGAACTTGAATTTTTTATCTTTTTGCAATAATTCGCACAGTGGTTCAGCTACTTTCGAGAAGTTCTTTATAAAATGCCTGTAAAATCATGCATGGCCAAGGAAATAATGAATTTCCCTTACAGTAGAGGGATATGGCAAAGAATTTATAATGTCAGTTTTGGCCTTATCGGCCCCAATTCCCTTACCTGAAACTATGTGTCCTAGAATCAAACCTTTGTCTACCATAAAGTGATACTTTTCATAATTCAAAACAAGATTAAATTCTATACACCTACTTAAAATTATCGTGAGATTTTTAAGGCATTCATCAAAAAAAATTCCTATGCACAGTAAAATCATTCATGAAAACTTCAATAATTTTTCCACATATTCAGAAAATATACTCATCATGCATTTTTGGAAGGTGGCCGGTGCATTGCAAAGTCCAAATGGCATCCTTCTGTATGCAAATATGCCGAATGGGCACGTAAAAGTGGTCTTTTCCTGGTCCTCTGGTGCAACTGGGATTTGGAAGAAACCTGAATATCCATCAAGACAACAAAAGTTAGTTTTGCCAGCTAATCGCTCAAGCATTTGATCTATAAAAGGAAGAGGGAAATGATCTTTTCTAGTGTAAGAATTCAACTTCCTGTAATTTATGTAGATAGGCCACCCATTTTGCACTTGAGTTAGTACTAAGTCTCCTTCAGCATTTTTTTTTGCTGTCACCCCCGTTTTCTTGGGCACGACTTGTACTGAACTTACCTATCTACTGTCTGAAATGGGGTAGATTATGTCAGTATCCAGCAGTTTGATTATCTCCTTTTTTACTACCTCCATCATATTCAGATTCAACTGTCTTTGCACCTCTCATATTGGCTTAATGTTTTCCTCCAAGTAGATTTTGTGTGTGCATGTCAAAAGGCTTATCCCTTTTAAATTGGTAATGGTCCAGCCAATTGCCTCCTTATGATTTTGTAGTACCTAGATCAAACTTTCTTATTCAAGCTTAGAGAGTTTATTGGAAACTATAATCGGTAAGGTTTTACCTTTCCCCAAAAACGCATACTTAAGATGTTTGAGAAGCGGCTTTAATTCCAAATCTGGAGCCTGTACAACAGAAGGTAAAAGTTTAGTATTTGATAGAGACAATAACTCATTAACAGATTCATAGTCATCAACTATAAATTTAGACTTATCTTCATAAATGGACTCAAAAGTCTCCTCTATTAAAGAGTCAATTATGTCGACACGGTTTACGCTCAATATTTCACTTGGATGACTAATAGCATCGTAGACATTAAACTTCACGATCTCCCCATCAAATTCCATTCTAAGAGTTTCATTTCGAACGTCAATTTTGGTGCTAGCGGTACTAAGGAAAGGTCGGCCCAACAAGAGGTCTGAAGATCCAAGAGCGTTATCCTCCTCCATTTTTATCACATAAAAATTTGCAGGGAAAATAAGTTCGTTAAATTTTACCAATACGTCCTCGAGGACTCCTTTGAGATGCACAATGGACCTGTCTGCCAGTTGAATGATAACACCTATTTTTGTCAAAAATCTTGCTTTAAGTGATTCATAGATAGAATAAGGCATGACATTTATTGAGGCCCCTAAATCACACATAGCCTTCTTAATTCCAAAATGGCCTACCTTGCATGGTATTGCAAACATGCCCCTATCTTTATATTTTGTTGGCATTTTCTGCTGTAAAACTGCAAATACATTTTCACCAACACTTACCTTTTTATTACCTGTTAATTTTTGTTTGTTGGTGTAGAGTTCTTTAAGGAACTTGGCATACCGTGAAATTTGTCTGATGGCATCCAATAGTGGTAAATTGATCTCGACATTTCTGAATGTTTCGAGGATCTCTTTGTCTTCTTTGGACTTTCGACATTGATTTAATCGTCCTGGAAATAGAGGTTGAATTTTTAGCAATGGAGGTTTCGCTTGGACCTGTTCGTCATTTTTGGGATTTTCCTGGGCGTTTTCTTGGCTAAGATTTCTACCAAGAATTGGTTCCAGTACCTTTCCACTTCGCAGCATCACTGCATTCGCATTTTGTCTCGGGTTCAATTCTGTTTATGACGAGAGCTTACCTTGAGAACTCATTTTCTTAATTGATGTGGTCAATTCTCTTATAGATGCCTTTGTTTCTTTTTGGAAATTAAGAGTTTGCTGTTGGAAATCAAGTACATTAGCTGCTAATTTATTGACCATAGTTTCTAGAGAAGTACCTGAATCTTGCGGCTGTTGTGGAAACGAATTTTGGTATGGCTGATTACACCGTGGATTGGCTCCATAACTTAAGTTAGGGTGGTGCCTCCATCCTGGGTTGTAGGTGTTAGCATAAGGGTCGTATAACCTTTATGGTGGCCTAGGGAAATTTCCCACAGCATCTAAATGAGCCATAGCATCATCAGAAACTAGGACATGCATCAGTTGTATGTTCAGGTGTAGCACATATTCTGCATACTCAGGCTGGTTTTTCTTTTTCTGCAACAAGGGAATTCACAATATTAGTAAGTCTATCAAGTCTATCCTCAAAGGTAGAATTACTTAGCTGGTGAACCCTTCAAGGGGGTTTAGGATTGGCTCAAAATTGCTGAGAATTTGTAGCCATCGTGGAGATCAAGTCTCTTGCTTGCTAAGGAGTCATGTTGACCAACGCTCCTCCACTAGAGGCGTCTACCATATTCATTTCCATGGGTTTCAGGCCTTCGTAAAAGTACTGGAGGAGAGATTGCTCTATTATACTATGTTGTGGGCAGCTTGCATACAACTTCTTAAATAGCTCCCAATAATCATAAAAAGACTCTATTTCTTTTTGTCTTATTCCAACAATCTCTCTTCGTAACTTAACTGCTCGTGATGTTGGAAAAAACCTGTTAAGAAATAAACGAGAAAGATCAGGCCAAGTTGTAATAGATTCAGGAGGTAAGTAAACTCGCCATTCCTTAGCTAAATCTGCTAGGGAAAAATGGAAAGCGCGCAATTTAATTTGATTCTCAGTTACCCACTGAGGTTTCATACTAAGGAAAACTATATGGAACTCTTTCAAATGCTTGTGGGGATTTTCGTTTTGCAACCCACAAAAAGTTGGCAGTAGCTGGATTAAGTCTGACTTTAATTCAAAATCAGTATCCATAGTAGGATACGCGATGCACAGTGGCGGTTTTTCTGCCAGAGCTTCGGCCAGTTGCCGAATTGTTTGAGCCATTGGTTGATGTGCTAAATTAGGGTTTTCGTTAACCCTAGTGTTAAGTTCTTCTTCTGGGGAATCAACTTTTACTTTTTCGCTTTCAAATGTTTGAGTATGGTTTTCGTTAACCCTAGACTCTACTTCGTCGTCGATTCTGACGTTTGGTGGTGGGTTACTCTAAGTCCCAACCACTCTTGACTGCTCTTTCCTTAGCTTTGTTTCCTTACGATTAGCTCTCGCAGTCTTTTTGATCTCTAAATCAAACGCAAGAGTACTTGAAGCAGATCTGGTCATAAGAAACATAAAAAAAAAAACAAGATTAGTACGTTGCCAGTCCTCGACAACGGTGCCAAAATTTGACGCGGTTGTTGAGAGCACCAAAAATATCCTATTTCCTACAAAGTAATGAAAAAGAACAATAAAGGGGAAGTAGGGTCGAATCCTCAGGGACCGAATTACACAAATGCTTGTTTCTTGAAATCTTAGGCAGAATTGTGCCCAAGAAAACCTGTGTTCCTAAAAAAATAAAAAAACAGAATTAAAAGTTTTGATCTGGAAAAATAAAATAAAAATAGAATTGAAATTACGAAATTAAATAAATTAAAATGGGGAATATAAAAATAAACAGAGAGATAGTTTCTTATGTGGTAAGATTCTAGCCTCCAGTTGTCTCGATTCGCCTTGGGTCCAATCCTTAGCTTTTAAGTGATCCTTCTCAAGTAGAGTAAGCCAGTTATAGTGGAAGAGGACGCATACGACCACTAGTTCCAAGAATTTAGACTTAAGATTTGGCGGAACCTGACTCTAGCTAGTAATCGCTTTTGTAGGACTATTTTCTTCTAGATCATCACTTCCCAACGGTGAATACCATGCCATTTTGTCTTTTGGACTCGCCAACTTTTGACGTAGAAAGCCAACGAACCGACTGTGCAACCTTCCCAAAACTTACAAAGTGACCTTTTCTTGCACAAGTTGAAAAGATCACCTATTAAGGGATATGGACGGAAGCGTCAGCCCCGTAATGCAGAGAAGCAATGAATACCCTGTTGAGAAGGCTAGGCACAGATTCTAAGCCTTATGAACCTTTTTGGGGAATTTCGAAAACCTTTGGCTAGATTAGATTTTGTGGCTCATGATTTTTGGGGAAAAACAAAAAATAATGGAAAGAGAAATTTTTTATTGAAATATAAAAAGAACAAAAAGACTAAATTTATGAGGGAGAGGGTGTTACAGCCAAAAGATGATGTCCCATTTGTGTCACTTCATCCCCTATTTATAGTACTAAGAAACCTAGTCTATTCCTAATTAAATTTTACAAGATAAATACAAATAAATAAAGATAATTAAAGATAAATAAAAATAAATCCTAAAATTAAATCTAAATAATTATCTTTAATAATTATCCTAATATAATTAAACATTAAAAAGAGTCTTGTGCTATAAAATCTCTTCTTTTGCATTTTTACCCTAAAAGTCTTCCACACTTTGTATTTTCGGCACCACTTCCCTCCTACTTCGTATGTTGGCCCACTTTATCTCCAAATTCAAGCTTTTCACCCTTAAATTTACTTTTGCATTCAATTTAGTCCCTAAAATATAAAAAACCATAAAATGACCCAAATTAGTAGGATCATACTCAAAATAAACATGCAATTAGCACATAAAATATGTCGTTTTAGAGGATTATCACGGGTAATCCAGATTAAACTCATTAGAGCATTTGTCATGAAAAGGATTTAGCCTGGACTGGTAATCCTTTCGTATACATGTATGGCTCGAGAGTGTACTCTCCGATTTAGCACCCTATAGGTACCATTGAACATGAATTGACAGATTTTGATTCGTACACCTCGAGTGTACTACCTATGTAACCATCGATATTTCAGATAAATTCAACAGGTAAAAATGTTGATGTGAAAAGATATGGATAAGAAATGAGTTATTACACGTATCCAGATGAAATACAAGTAAATGATGATACATGACATATGATATATGAAAACACGAGATGATGATATTTGTACATAGACTTTATTTGATAAATATAAGTAAAGTTCTGATATGAAATGATCTGAACTCGAAATGAAATATTATGAAATTATACTTGAAATAATGAGATGATTTATACATGTTAAATGAATACATGATGTGGAAAGCATATGTGCATGGGATTTTGATTGCTGTTGAGCCATATATGTTTTGATGATATTATGAAATATATGACTAACAAGGGCAATGAGGATATGTGTAGGGCTTGAGGTCAAATTGATTGAATATGCCTTACATTGTTACCTCAAAATAGAATGAATGGTAAGTCAAGTACCATGTTATACAAAATTACTAAGCATTTTATGCTTACTTAGTTTTATTTTCCTATTTTAGAGTAAATAGAAGCTGGTTGGATTGGAAGCCTAGCGGAGATCACTTACACTATCTATCGGCCCATGTCGGTATAATATGGTAAAACAAATATTGGTTACAATGGCATGTATAGGTTGTATTGGTCATATTGGCATGTAAATGTAAATGATTATTGTAATCTAGCCATTGGAATGGCTAGTGATGATTATGTTTTGGTACATGTATATATATGTATTTAAGTTTACTTTATGGAGATAACATAAGTGTTTATTATTTATTGATTGAGAAAGGTTAAATGAATATGCTTAACTAAAGTAAGATTATAGACATGTATGCATGAAATGAAAAGCCATGATGAATGATGGAATTTGCTTACATTGAATGCTTGAATTGGTTAGTTTATGGATGTGAGTTTTAGTGCAGGACATGGGTGTGATTTTGGGTGAGAAATGAAGCTAGAAATGGCTTTATTTTGTCCACACGTATAGACACACGGGAGTGTGTCTAGGCTGTGTGTGACACACGACCGAGTATATTGGTGTGTAGTTAGGCCGTGTGTCCTCTGCACCTAAATTTTTAAATACAAAATGCTCAGAATTGAGCACACGGGTAGAGACACGGGCGTGTGTCTCAGTCGTGTATGCTACACGGCCTAACATATGGGCATGTGTCTTGGTCATGTGAAACCTGTATCTAATTTCAAAATGAATTAATTGACCACATGGCCTAGCACACGGACGTGTGGCATGGCCGTGTGCACAAGTCAGAAAGTTACACGGGGTCGAACACGTCCTGTAGCACGGGTGTGTCCTAAGGTTACACGGGCGTGTCCTTTGGACCACATGGGCGTGTGAGCCCTGCACCCTGGAAAAATTTTGAAATTTCTCGAAAAATTCTTAGAGGTTCCGATTAAGTCCCAACTCGATTCTAATGCTCGTATTGGACCTCGAGGGTCCATTTAAGGGTCATTATGAATGATTTCAGAATTTGAATAGTAACTTGCATGATTTATCTGTAAATGTTTCTAAAAGTTTTGGTAATGCTCCAAAACCCTGTTCTGACGATGGATACGGGTTAGGGGTGTTACAGGGGATGTGATAACGCACCTCAGCACATATACATTTCATATGTCATAGTGGAATAAGACCATGACCTTAGAAACCCATCATGGGAAATTAAGTTTCAGGGTAATAATGCTTGATACAATCACGGGTTGAATTCAATGTGAAAGTCCCAATCAGTGGCCATGATATGGTCACGGGTTCGAGTATAATTGGGGGACCAGATGATGGTCGTTACGCGGTCAGGAGTTCAAGTTTTTTGGATACCCGCAAACAATGCCCTATATATACCATACATTAGGTTGAGGCCATAATCATACGAAAAAACTCTAGGGACTTCCTGTGTAATCAACTTAATTTTTTCTCTATTTCTAAGAACCTGATATCTCTAACCTTTCATTCTTGTTCGAAGGCCAACACCGAGGTGGATACAAGAGGGCTCTTAGGAGGAGAACAGATGTTCCAGCATAGTAGAGGTTAAACTCGAGTTGACATGGCAATGGATGTAGTTATTAATGGGTTGTGTAATAACAAAAATCTCTGTTGCTTTAAAAGGAGCATCACCTTTACTGCACTGTAATAGCCACTCCTCGCCTGAGAGTCCTCTTGCGTCAACGATAGTGCCAACCTTCGAACAAGAATGAAGGTTAAAGGTACCAATTGCCTGGAAATCGAGAAAACAATTACACTAATTATAACTGGAAGCCCCAGAGTTATTCTGTATGAATATGCCCTTAAACTTCTGTATGGTATTTATAGGGCATCATTTTCAGGTATTCAAGGTTGAGCGCGTGGCTGCGTAATGACTGTCAATTGGCTCCCCCATTATACCCCGATCCATTACCACATAATAACCGTCGATCTACATTGACTTCCACCATTGACCGTACAAAGTAAATCACCCCATAATCGATTTCCTTAGGATAAGCTTCGGAGGAATAGATCCCATCTCGACATGATATATGAAATGTGTGCGACTCAGAGCAATATCGCATCACCGATGAGTTAAGAATACCTCAGATGTAAATGAAATATCCTTTGTGATCAGAATTTTTAAGACTGGGAAATGGTTTATAGTGGAGAAGTAGAAAGGATTGGAGAGAAATTATATGAGTGAGAGATGATGAAGCTGGTACATGAGAGCCATTTTATAGGCTCATGGAAGGGTCTATTTGCAAAGGTAAACCTTTAAAGCGCACTGGAACATATTTTAAATTTGTTGAAGTGTTTAAATCATCTGAACTATTTGAAGTGTCATGCTTTCCAGCCCAGGGAATAGTAAATTCATTAGATAATCTTGCCCAGATGAGAGGGCTTCCTGCCAACAGAGAAAGTACCTTCTCGTATGATTTTTGTGCACGTTATTAAGCGTAGAATCTCAATAAAGTTATATGAGTTCTGAATGCATGATTAAAATTATTTGCACCATACTGAATGCATGATTAAAATTATTTTCACCATACACTATACAACAAATGTGTGCATTCATAAAAATAATTCATAGCATGTATTCTTTTTCTTCCTACACAATTCTCTTATAACAGGGCGTAATTTTCATAACATAGACACACATCAAGTTAATATCAAACAACTCCCTACTTTTTTTTTTGCGTTTATTCATCCAAACCATGATTGATATCGAAATGAGTCAATAAGAGTCAACAAGTGAAATCCGTTATATACTACAACAGTCAAATCTGTAATACAGAGTTCGGAGTGGCATTTGTGAGTGAAGTCCGTGGAATTAGCGTTCAATAGTACCTTTCAAATGTGTGAGCTATGGACTAGAATTAGGAGGAAAGTTGACGAATTGAGCTGGGGAAGAATTCAATGTGATTAGCGAGACACATATCGAGACGGTCATATCATCGCACATCTCAAGCGGAAATGTTGTTATTGAGTTATATGTCGAGTTCGTCGATGCTGATAGATCTGGCCCATCTTTGACCTCAGGTACGATAAATATGGGTACATAAATTGTTATAATGTTGTTTTAAGCACATACAATTTATTTAGTTTTCGATAACAAGGTAAATAAAAAAATTCATATTCAAAACAATACGTAAATAAAAAAAATCTGACATTTGTTATTTATCGATAAAACATAAATAGTAATAATGACAAGTGGTTTGTTTGAATGAATAACCTCGGTTTTTATTTATTTTTTTATGACATGTCTATATTGAAATAATTAAAATAAAAAATACAATCAATGGTGTTGTTAGGGAGAATGTGTGCCACAAGGCTATAAATGCTGGTCGTGTGGAGGATTTTTGCGTACAATCGATCGTACCACTGGAGATGTATCTGGAGGTGCCAACCTGTAGACTTCCTCCTCGTTGTTGTCATTGCTTGAGTACGTAGCTAGTACAACCTCCTAGGCGATGGTATCTTTGGGGTCAACACCATCATCATCTTTCTTTGTGGTCGATTACTGTGTGGTCCTCGCCTTCCATAATGTATCTACCACTCCCTTGACCATCGGTCGCGACGATGAACCGCCCCTATAAAATAGTGATGCACGCGGTGTTTGGGTCATTATAGGTGTGAAACCATAAGGTGCCCCAAATCCCAGGTACGTTGGAAAGGTACTGGGTATTGACAATGCCATCGACTGTTGCATGTGCACTTGCATCAGTGGCGGTGGGTACATAGAAGACTGTTTCGATATGGGGTTCAACATCGACATTTGTGCAGGGGTGTAGTATGCAGGGGACGTCAGTGGAGCGAAATATGTACCTGTGAGAATAAAAGAACTGACCATGTGCGGTGGTGGTCCATAGTGTGGTGGTGTTTGTGAATAAAACACATGGTTTGTTAATTGAATGAGAATGCCTGGAGGGAAGTGACTCAGATATTGTATAGCCATAGGCGACACATCTTTTTCTGGAGTGGATGATGAACCCGTCATGTGACTGCGTCCCCTTTCAGTATACTTTGGTGGTTGATGTGACCTCTTCACTCAAATTTGTCGACTCCTCTTCTCTAGTGATAGCAGATACGACTTACCAACTGCTCTGAACCATGCCAAGTAATTATCAATTGTCACTGTGTTTGCTGAGAAATTTTTTTGGAAATGGGTATGGATTGCATCATATGATCCTACGCCTTGATGTACTCCCCGTGCTGCACCGACCAATTGATGTTGACCTTCCCCCACATGTCCACCTTGTGCAGTTCCTTCAGGTCTTACGGTGGCGGCGGAATTCGTTGTCTCCACCTAAACTACCTCAACACCTGATTTGTTTCGTGCATTTCTACTGTCTTGTCCACTATCAATGTCACCTTCATGTCCCACATCTTTCGATTTCCCAACACTTCTGGCGGAATGCAGGATATAAAATCGGGGTCGGCATATGACATCCATTCAAACCAATAAGCAAAATTGTAACTATCGTTGTTTATGAATTTTTTTATAAATCATTACGTAATTAAAATAGGTTCGAAAGAATAGGTAACTAACCTCGACTTTTGACCATTGATCTAACAATAGCCTAATATTTTCTAGAACCTCGGGCAGTCCTACGTAGCTCCACCCATGGTTCCACCTGTACAAGTAATATGTTAGTCGAAACGTATAATAATAAAAATTATTGTACAAACTACATATTTGTTAATAAATGATGTTTACCTTATCACCAATGGGAACATATATGGGTCGGTCACCTTAGCACATAGAAACAATAGTTGCTACTAGGCCTATGACTGCAGCAGGAGTAGACAACCACCGATTGATGTCGACCTCAATTGTGTGGCCCGACACATCTCTCGGTATAACATGGACAATACGATAGATCCCCAACTTAATTTCTCTAATCATTGAAGTCCACTAGATGTAGTAGTGCAATACCCCTAACCCGTATTCGTCATCGGACTAGGGTTACAGGTATTACCAGACAAACCAAAACATTTTACATGCAATTCATATAAATCATCCACAATCATAATCAAACATTATCATAGAGTCCCTTATATAGGTCATCGAGACCTTAAACATGCATTAGAAAGGGGTCAGGACTAAACCGAGCGCATACAAATTTTTTCAAAACTTTAAACATTTTTCAAAGTTGTACAGGTCATACGCTCATGTAAACAGGCCGTGTGCCTCACACAGATTTAGACACGCCTGTGTGTACAGGCTGTGGCAAAACTGGGCATACATACTGGCTTATCCACATGGTTGGAGACACGTCCGTGTGCCTTGGCCATGGTCGAAACTGACTTGGGTCATACAGCTGACCACACGCTTGTGTGTCTCTCCCGTGTACCCTTCGAAATGGCCACACACGCCCATGTGCCAAAGCTGTGTGCCTCACACAGCCACCAGACGAGCCCATGTGTCTAGGCTGTGCTCGAGACTAACTTGCATTACAAAGAAACATTGAAGGACACGGTCAAGACACACACCCATGTGCTCAACTGTATGGGTAAATACAGATCATTTGCAAGGCCAAATTGCCACCCATTAAGGGTCAACCCTACAAGCAACAAATAGGCATTTAAAGCACCATATTTTCAACCATTCTATACACCAAAACATACACCATTCGATATCATAAACAACCAAATTCATACTTATAACCTTACCAAAATCATGCCAAATCATAATTCAAATTCATACCAAAACTATGTTTTATAACATTAATTTACTTCATTCAATTTCATGCCATAAGCTTACCAATTTCTCAAATACTCACATACCAAAACTTACCAACATTGACCACTTCATTTTGTCATTCATGAACACATCACATAGGTATAATTTGCATCACATTTTACATACCAAAATCAAACCATAAGTGCAACCATAATTAAGCCATATCACATGGCTAAATATACACATTACTAAACATATTCAAATACCTCTAGCCTATACATGCCATACTAAAATATTTACACTTTCAAAATGTACCAAAATAGAGTTCGATAGTGTGGTGATGATCCTCGACGATCCCCGAGCTCACAGTAGCTTCGATAGCTATAAAACAATGTAAACACATACAACATAAGCTTTCAAAAGCTTAGTAAGCCATATACAAATAAAATTATTATTCAAAACATGAAAGCATCATCAAATTACATATATTCCATGGCTAAATACTATCTCAAACCACATAGTTCAGAAACATTTCACATATTCCCAATTCGTTTGCACGTATAGCATATTTTCTCATACATATAACACATATAATCAATTGTACATGTACTTAACTTTTTATTCTCAAACATAGTATACATTTCAAACGTACCTGAATTGGATACACATTTCATATAATCATTCACTTCTCGGAATGCCTGTTCAACCATTCAGAATCATAAGGATACCCAGATAGCTCAGAAAGCTCATACAATGCCAACGTCCCAGACGTGGTCTTACATGTAATCAAATATCGATGCCACTGTCCCAGATAGGGTCTTACATGAAATCAAATATGATGCCAATGTCCCAGAAATGGTCTCACATGTATAGCACAGATCGATGCCAACATCCCAGACGTGGTTTTACACGAAAATACATATCAGATCCTATGACATGATATATGTATCCTAACTATTCCTAAGGTTCATACGGGGCTTTTTTGGACGTCGAAACTTTATCGATACTTTCCCGTATATCTTATGCCCAACTCATACAACCATTCATCAATGTTCAATATGATATTTACAATAATAATTCAATTCAAAACACGTTTATTTGTATATCGACTTACCTCGTACGGATTTGAACGAACGAAGTCGACTATTCAGCGACTTTCAACTTTTCCCGATCTAATTCTGTTTACTTTGGTTCTTGATCTAAATCAATTCAAATATAACTTATTCAAACTCACATTCATTAAAATCAATCCAAAAACACATATTTAGGGCATTTTACAATTTAGCCCTCACATTTACACAATTAACACTTTAGTCCTTAATTCACAAAATCACAAAATACACATAATTTCCATATACCCATATTAAACCGAATTCTCAAGGTACTCATACAAGTCCATATATTTCATTTATTTCTCATTTTAGTCCCTCAAAATCTCTTTTTTACAATTTAGCCCAAATTACTCAAATTCATCAAAAATTCAAAGACAAAATATATCAACCCAACACATACCTTTTATTTTCCAACAACTAACATCACAAAGCTCACAATTTCACTAATGACATAATTCAAAATCATAAACAAAATCAGAAATTGAGACATGGGCTTGATAAAACATAAGCAACGATCACAGAAACGTAAAAATTATCAAAAACAGATCAAAACAAATACCTTAATCATAGATGTCCTTAGACGAACCCTAGAGTTCTTTTTCTTTTCTTTTGTTCATCAATTTTCGGTAATTTCATGAACATAATGGATAATTTTAATTTTTAGTTTTATTAATAAACATTAATTCATCATTTACCAATATGCCCTTGTTTTAATACTTATAAAACATTAATATTAAGGTTATTTATGACCAATCCCACTATCTGTAACATCCTGATTTTGGGCTTAGTCAGAACAGTGGTTTCAGGACCACAAATCTGATGAGAAAAATTTCATTTTTATTATATTTTTATGGTCTACGATTTCACGAAATGATTTCGTGAAAATTTCGTTGACCATAAAAATATAATAAAAATGAAAATTTTCTCATCAAATTTGTGGTCTCGAAACCACTATTCCGACTAAGCCCACAACCAGGATGTTACACTATCCATGGTCGAATTACATAATAAGGACCTCTCACTTAATAAGACAAATCAAAGAGGCACTTTAGCAATTAGAGCACATCTTTTACATTTGACACGATTAGGTCCTTTTATCAAATTAAGCACACAAATGATCAAATTTTCACACGAAACTTTCACACATGTCAATTCACATATTATAAACACAAAAAATAATATTAAAATTATTTTTTTGACTCAGATTTGTGGTCCTGAAACCACTATTCTGACTAAGGTCTAAACCGGGCTGTTATAAGTAGCCACCTTACTTGCACTAAATTTTGAGATTTGTTGGGCATTAAAATTCCCTCGATTAACCTCATGATGTATGCTCAGGTGTATTGTTGTATCACCTCCCCTATTTGTTCTGTAGGTTCTTTAGGGAACTCGTCAAAATTATCCTTCAACGAATTCATTGATATCCGACAACCTTCGAACTTGTCCGGGACCTTCCCCAACAGTGATCGATAGAGGGTCACTTTGTCTGGAATGATCCCAGATCCTGTGATGACTGGCCCATCCACTGGTAGACCGATTTGTAGCGCTATGGCTTCAAGTGTGATTGTACATTAGCCGTATGGAAGATGGAAAGTGTATGTTTCGGGCCTCCATCTTTCTACCAATGTGTTAATTAGTTGTAAATCGAGTTTGCAACCCTTGGACATTTGAGACACTTGTAAGAATCCAATATTTTGCAAGTGGCCATGAATTTCAGGAATCATAGGCTTTCCCATATTATGGATGAAGCCATCCAGAACACGATCATCCACCTATTTTACACACAAAAAATTATAATTATAATAAAAATAATTAAATTTAACATCATTGAAATTAACAAAATTTAAATTTTGGTCTTTCCATTACTAATTGTGTAACACCCCTAACCCATATCCTTCGCTGAATAGGGTTACAGAGCATTATCGTAAAAACATAACTTAAATCATTCATTTCCAATGTTTCATAATCATTGTAAAACCCAATCAAGCACATGCATAACGTCCCTAATTCAAGCCCTCGAGGCCTTAGAAACACTTTAGAAATGATTTTGGACTAAATTGAAAACATTTAAAACTTCATGAAAAAAGATGGAAAAATTCACATTACAGGGGTCATATGGCTGAGACACACGCTTGTGTCTCAGGCCGTGTAGACATTCGAAGTAGGGACACACAGCCGTGTCCCAGCCCGTGTAACTCTCTGACTTGGGTCACACGGCCAAGCCATATGCTTGGGTCCCAGGCCGTGTAACTGCTTGACTTGCAACCCTTTGAAACCTACGGGGGGCACATAGCCGTGTTGCATGATCCGTGTCACACACAGTTGAGACACATGCCCGTGTCTTAGGCCGTGTGGACAAGAAATAGGCCTAATTTAAGGCATTTATTTCATCCAATTCAAGTACACACTTACAAACCATTTGTACCTATATTCAAACATTCAAAATGTACCTAATACTTGCATATTAGAGCTAGATCATTATGGTATTTGTTCATACAACCAACATATACGTACTAAATTAATGTCTAAAAGGTCATAATTCAACCAAACATATTTGATTAAATTCTATACCAAAACATGCCATAAATGATCATTTTGCAACCATGCAAATACTCACCACTTTGGCCACAAATCATACATCAATTTGATCTTATAAAAACCAACCATTAAGCATCAAAGTGCCAAAAGCACACCAACCATCAAAGCATCCAAAAAACATAAGTTTCAAAAATTCAAAGCAACACTTCGTGCCAATAACTTTAACTAAACATTAGACATAAGTGCACCTATACATGCCATTATAAACACGACCAAAGCATCAAAATCTACCAAATAAAATTGATGAATAGTGTGATGGATCTTCGACTAGTTTCCAACTTGATCGAGCTTCCGATAATCTGTAAAGTAAAGAAAAATAACTACGTAAGTAATGATTGCTTAATAATCTTGTATAAACTTTAAGCATAATATTCCATTTCAATAATGAAATTTATAGGTTAAATATAAACCTATACCAATGCCTCAAGACTTATCAAACCATAATCATCAACTCACAAATGAATAAGCTCATTAATGTCGCATATTTATTAACCATTCATAACATGATAGGATTTTATGAGACATAATATATAATCATCAACCTTTTATAAGATTATATATCTTTCTATTTACTTGATTTCCATTCCATCCCTAATGCTTATTATAAACCTAAATAATATTATTAATTCCCAATTTAGTGTATTTATCCATGACATAGGTAGATTCATCCATAGTATAAACAATTTGCTCACATACAAGTACATCATTTATCACATTAAACCTTTTATAACATCATAACACATCCCAATTAAGTACTTACCATTTCATTCCCTTTTCTTACCCGTTTCATATTGATAGTACAAGCATAATCATAAACATCAATCATATCCACAAGCTTGGCATAAGCCTAAGCACATCAATAACACATGTTAGTTCATTTAAACATGATTCATTTGAGTTCATTTAAACATGATTCATATGAATTTGACATAGATAACCATTATACTTGAGCATGATTCAATTGGATTTATCATCCCTCAACATAACGTATTTTTCATGTAGCTCACCATTTCAAAGTCTTTCATACATACATGTCTTGGTTCATATTGAACACTCACCATTTCATTTGCATAACACTAACATTAACCATAGCCACAAGTTAGTGATTAAACACATAACTTAGCAATATCATCATATGGTAAGATATAGTACATAAACATAACATCACTTAAATCATAATTTTCATAATCATGAATGTTCATACTTTGATCATCGATACATCATACATTTTGATAATTGTCATAGTGAAATCAATCGAAACCCAGTTCATCCCTTTTTAATGCCCGTTGAACCAATTAGAATACTATTGGATACGTAGGAAAGCTCACATAAAGTGTTCTAAACATATAGTCTAGCTCATATGAGCTATAAATGGGCCTGCTGTAACAGCCCGATTTTAGATCCTAATCGGAACGATGGTTGAATCTGAGTCAAAAAAATATTTAAATATTATTTTTTGTGTTTATTATATGTGAATTTGCATGTGTGAAAGTTTCGCATGAAAATTTGATTGTTTGTGTGCTTAAATTAATAAAAGGACTTAATCGTGTAAATTGAAAACTTGATAGTTTAAAGCATAAGGGCTGAAGTGTTAGTGGGTTTTTAATTTGGAGTATTTATGTTGCAGTTTTCCCTTTTAATTATAGCATGGACGGTTTAGGACAACCAATATAAAGTTTCATATTAATTTATAAAGGTTACAAATGTAATTTAAATATTAATATGTTATTATAATAAAACATAAAAAAATAATAAGTCATGCATTCATTCTTTGAAATAGCCAAAAGTTGTAAGAAAGAAAAGAAACAAAAACTTTGAGGTATTTGGCCATTGTTGATTCAAATTCAAGGTTAGTTTGGTTTCAATTTTTGATAATTTTTACGTTTTTGAGATCGTTGCTTCACTACTATCCGATCCATGCTAGAATTTCTGATTTTGATGAATGTTTTGAGTTGTGCCATTGATGAATATTTGTGTTTTGTGATGTTTGATGATGAAATATTAAAGATATGTTTTAGATTAACATGTTTTGTATTGGAGTTTTTGATGATTTTGAGTAATTAGGAATAAATTGTAAAAATAATAAATTGAGGGACTAAAATGTGAAATAGATGAAATAAAAATATATGGACTAGTATGAGTATAAGATAGATTCGGCCCAACTATGTTATTGTGAGATTTTGTGTATTTTGTGTTTTATGCAATCAGGACTAATTTGAAAAAGTATGAAATATTAGGGGTAAAATGGTAATTTGCCCATTTATGTGTTGTTGGATTACATTGAATGAAATTGGGTTTGAATGAGATTAATTTGGAAATTGTATAGATCAAGAACAAAAGAAATAGAACTTGGATCGGGGAAAAGTAAAAATAGTCGGATAGTCGATTTATATTGTTCTTCGATATCCGAGGTAAGTCTTTAAGCAATTAAACATCGTTTATCTTGAATGTAACTTAGTTTAAAATGCTGATTGGGAATTTATAGATTTATAAAAGAGCTAGCCAAATGTGTTTAAGCATAGAAATACTATATTTGAGTTTAATTCGACTGAGTTATAACATTTGAAAGCCCGTATGAACTATATGGAATATCTGGAGTTTTTGTTTTATGAATTGTGTATGAGATAGCTTTATAATAGTGATATTTGGGCTTTGAGCCTAGCAAGCCTTGTGCTGGTGAATTTGATCGGGCTTTATGCCTAGCAGGCTTATTGTCGTTGAATAAAATCAGACTTTGAGTCTAGCAGGCCTTGTGCCGGTGTGTGATTCAGGCTTATGCCTAGCAGGTTTTATGCCAGTGATTTATTTTAAGCCTATGCCTATAAGACTTCATGTTGAGGTGGTAATTTAGTAAGTAAACTGAGCTAAATGACCATGTATATTCGGCCACTATAGGTATGTACATATGTGATGTTATATTTGATCTTGTATATTCGGCCATAAAGGTATGTACATATGTGATGTTATATTTGATCTTGTATATTCAGCTACATAGGTATGTACATATGTGATGTTATATTTGATCTTGTATATTCGGCCATATAGTTATGTACATATGTGATGTTATATTTGATCTTGTGTATTTGGCTAAATGAGTGATGTTGGTATATGAAGTTAAATTTTGTTTTGTGAGCTTGTGTAAATGTGTGGAAGTATATTTTAATGTATAATGATTTTTGGCTTTGAAAGTTGAATGAAAATTTGTAAAATGTTAACCTTATAAGTATTCGGCCAAAGTGATAGTTATGTTAAACATGTGTGATTATGGATTGAATAAGTTGAAATTAAATAAAACATTGGTATAGTAAATTAGTTTAGTTTAAATTTTAAGGAGTTGAATATATTATTGAGTTGATATTTGCTTATGACTTACTAAGCTATAAAAGCTTACTTTGTGTATATGTGCGTTTCTGTTTTATAGATTTTGGATTTGAGTTACGAGGTCAGGGATCGTCAGCCAAGTCTATCACACTATCGACTGTCTTCGGTATTTTAATAAGCAAACTTTCGAACCTATGGCATGTATAGGCTAGATTATGTTTTGGAATATTGTATTTTGGTATGTGTTTTAATGGGAGCCATGCGAAAATGGCTTAATTTCTATGCTTGAGTTCGGTGTTGGTTAAATTATAGTTTAAGTCTATTTTGATTATCATGCCGTGTGCCATGGTTGATTATAAGTTGTGTTATGGGCTTGTATTCGGAGGTGGTATGGATGAATGGGCTATGTTATATATGTTTAATCTTGTCCTGAGTTTATATCAAAAGTGTATCCAAATTGTATGATGTTTATGAAGCTTGTTATGTGATTCGGCCATATGGTATTTAATGGTTGCCAATTGAGCTAAAGTAGATCATGTGTTAGTTAGGTAAAAACCAAAACTTATGCATGGTGCGTATTTGATGTATACATATGGACTAATTTAATGATATGAATGACACTTGATTTATTTGTTATGATAAATAAAACATATTGGGACTTAGATTCATGTGAGGGAATTTAAATATATGAAAAAGGACATGTGTACCTTGGTAATTGTTCATGATATGTTAGTTGAGTTCTTATTGGTTATTACATATATTTATGTGTGCTTATATTGTGGTTGGTATGTGCATGTGTATGACTATACAAGATTGTTAGTTACTTGTAAGCTTACTAATAGGTGCAAAAGAACTAAGTTAGTCGAATAGATAAGGAAAAATAATAATAAAAAATAGGTTTGATATTCAATTAATGAATTTGCTGATCCGATATATGTTCTATATATGTATATATACTTAAATTTTAATTTGTTTGATATATGCTAAATTATGTTTTAATTATATTATCAAATGAATGATATGAAGTTTAAGATCTGATATTTGAAAATGATATGAGTATTGATGTGGTTATAATATTGAATTGTAAAATGTAATGCATATTGGTATGAACTGTGATCTGATCGGTATCGCCTCATAACCCTAATCTAGCGACGGATACGGGTTAGGGGTGTTACACCTGTTCACACAAGCTGTTGGTCGAAACGTAGCTACACAATGATGCTCACACAAGCTATCGAGTATCCGCAACAAATGCTAGAACTCAGCCACTGGTAGGACATTCAGGACCAACACCCAAAACATGGTAACCTGGGTCTGCTTACACAAGCTGTAGGTCAGAACGTAGCTACATGGTGCTGCTCCACAAGCTATCGAGTATCCGCAAAAATGTCAAAACTAAGCCACCGGTAGGACATTCAAGACTAGCACTCGAAACATGGTAACCCTATTGATATGTCATTTGTATTCTATATATTCCTAAGGTTCAAACGGGGCTCGATAGTCGTCATACGTTGTTGAATTTCCATCGTTTATTTTCAAGATAGATTGCATAATAACATATATATATATATATATATATATATTGATTTAATCATAATAGAATCACATACTAACATTCAATTTAATCAACATTATATAGAATTCAGTTCATACAAACTTACTTGGCTAAATTGCAGAAATGACAAAGTATAAGGGCATTTTGATAATTTTTCCTTCTCCTTGATTTTCCACTCGATCTTGATCTAAATTAATAATTTTATTCAATCTATTAATTTAGACATTAAAACAATATATTTTATTCAATTTATTCATTTTTGACATTTTTACAAAATTGTCCCTAACATTTTACTTTTATTCAATTTTGTCCCTGAGCCTAAAACATGCAAATTAACCATTTTTAATGCCAATTCACGTCAACCAAATATTCATGGCACACAAAAAAGCCCACATTTTTAATAATTTCACATCAAATCCTTGTATTTTTACTATTTTAACAATTTAGTCCCTAATCGGTAAATTCATCAAAAATCACTTAACAAAATACTTTTAAATACCATCTAACACTTCAAATTCATCTTTTAACATAAAAAATCACAAGGTTCATCAATGTAAACATTCAATATCTTTAACAGTTTCAAAATTGAAGGTACGGGTTAGCTGAACTTAGTTGCAACAATATCAAAAACATATAAATTATAAAAAAAACAGGGCTAAAATGGACTTACATGCATCGTCCAAAGCAAGGCCGAAGCTTGAAGCTTCTCTATTTCTTTTTCCATGGCCATTTGGTGTGTTAAAGAAGAAGATGGATTTTCTTTTAATTTATTAACCATTTTATTCTTTATTTTATCATTATCATATAATAATAACATTATAATATAGAAATCACATAAAATTAAAAGAACATAAAGCTTTAACAGTCCACAAACCTAAGAACGGGTAATTTATCTATTAAGACCCTCCAATTATAATTCTTTAATCAATTATCACATTTAAACTAATAGTGATTGACTTTTTTAATTTTTACGATTTAGTCCTTTTGCTTAGTTAACTATGGAAACATTCAAATTTCTTAACGAAACTTTAATACTACCTTAATGACACCCTGTAAGTATTTATAAAAATATTTATGACTCGGTTTATAGAATCGAAGTTTTGATACCTCATTTTCTAAAACCACTTAATCTTAAGGTCTTACCACTTGAACTAAATAAATCGCTTATATAACATAAATTATCAGATCAAAAACCTTTTAAAATCACATTTGATTTTTAAATATGAAATAATAATATTTATGAATGGAATTTGGTGGCCCCGAAACTACTGTTTCTGACACCAATGAAAATGGGCTGTTACAAATTGGGTGGCAGAAATATGCTTGTCGTCGAAGCGGATTAGGGAGGCAGCCATTTGTGAGAAATTGATTTAAAAGAATAAAACAATATAATTTTAAAAAATATTTTTAAATAAAAATATTGAAAATTATTAAAAACGAGAGACTTGAGAGACTTGAGAGGGTTTGAGAGAATTGATAGAGTTGAGAGAAGGATATGAATGTAAAAAAATGAAATTTGAGGGGTATTTATAGGATAAAAAAAGTTACCGTTGTTAGGGTTTTAATTTTTTTTTACTGTTGGCTGCAATGTTCAAAAAGCTGTTGGGATCTAACCATTAGCTGGAAAGGCGTCCAGCTAGATGCACTTTCCAGCAAAATCGGCCTATATCCCTAATTAAATTTAAAACCGACGTAAAACCCAAATTAAAAAAACCTATAGACCTTATTTTACCCTCAATTATATATATGTTTTAAATATTAATTTAAAAATATTAATTAAGTATTAAAAATCTCAATCATTTCTATATCAAATAATAATCTATATAATTTACCATTATCTTCCTCATTTTAAACTTTTTATTTTATTGTATCTTTTAAAAAGTCTCTTGGGTTTTTGAACAATTTTTATTATTATTTAGAAACTTGAATTTGAGAAATTTTTTAAGTGTTTAATGAAAATTTAAATTTGGATTTAAATACATTTCAAAAGAGATAAAATTTATATATTAAATTGATTTAAAACTTCAAATTTACAAAATTTACATTTTATCAAAAGATATTTTCTTTTGTAAAGACATATGCTTATTGTAATTGTTTTGGTAAAAATATATACACTAAGGTATGACACACCCATGAATGTAGGCAAAAATTGAATTATATAACAAATATATTTATAAAAGCAGATGTAGATAACAAATTACGTGAGATGGTAAAATCTAAATGTTAATATAGAGGCTTGAGTTCAAATCATATTTTATGTATATATTTTATTTCATTAAATATGACTCTATTTTCAGTCAAATTTGAAAAATAGTCTTTTAGTTAAACTCTGCTTACTTGTTTCAATCAAACACTAATTAGTTTAGATTATTTTATTATTATTATTTGATCTATGAATTTAGCCTATAAATAGGCTCTTTTACATCCTTAGAAAATACACCCATTAGAGATTAGAACTCATAACACATTTAGAGAATTTTGTGTTTACGTTTTGTGGGTTCTTTGTTTTCGGGTTTTCGGGGTTTAGTTTTTATCTCCATCTTTTGTACTCTTCGTTCTTTTGCCATTATAGTAAAATTATCTTTGCCTGTGGTTTTTTATCCTCTTTGGAGGGGTTTTTCCACGTTAAATTTGTGTGTTCAATTTCTCAATTTATTCTGCTATTTTCTTGTTTGTTACTTAATCGGGTTAAAATCCTAACAAGTGGTATCAAAGCTAGTTCAATTTTCATAGATCAGCCCGTTCAGAGATGTCAACAACAAGGTTTGAAATTGAGAAGTTCGATGGTGAGACAAATTTCAATCTGTGGCAAGTTCGGATGATGGCAATTCTAGTTCAATCAGGCTTGAAAATGGTTGTTATCGGGAAAAAGCCTGAGAATCTAAATAAAACAGAATGGAAAGACCTTGATGAAAAGGCTTTATCTGCAATCTAGTTGTGCCTCACAAATACGGTATTGCAGGAGGTATTGATGGAGAAGACCTCATCTGCCTTGTGGAAAAGGTTAGAAACTCTTTATGCGACTAAGTCTCTAGCTAATCGTTTAGTGTTGAAACAACGTCTATTTACGTTTCGCATGAACGAAGGTGAGCTTCTTAGAGATCACATCAGTCAATTCATTACTCTTTTAAATGATTTAAAGAATGTTGAGGTTCATATTGACGATGAAGATCAGGCTATGCTATTATTGTGCTCTTTACCCCCTTCATACAAGTCTTTCAGGGAGACCCTGATTTATGGCAGAGACAAACTCTCGTTTGAAGATGTGAAGGGTCATTTGTTGAGTAGAGACAAACTCGACAATGAGATTCATTTGGATAGCAAGACAGATAGGCAAGCTTCCGTTTTGGTAGCATCAAAGAAACAAGATAAAAGGTGTCGCTATTGTAAAAAGTTAGGTCACGTCAAAGCAGATTGTTATAAACTGCAAAATAAAAAAGCTGTTAAGAGTAACGAGGAAGATGTAGCTGGTGCTAATTTGGCCGATGAAAATGGGGATGATTTCTTGTTAGTGTCAACAAGTGATAACACCAAGCTCACGTCCGAGTGGATCCTAGATTCAGGATGTTCTTTCCACATGTGTCCCAATAGAGAATGGTTCTCCACATACAGTTCGATTGAAGGTGGAGTTGTGCGCGTGGGAAACGATCATCTAGTAAGGTAATTGGTATTGGTACTGTTAAAATTAAGATGCACGATGGGACGATAAGGACACTCTCAGATGTCAGATATGTACCTGATTTACGAAAGAATCTCATCTCCTTAAGTATTTTAGACTTAAAAGGATGCAAAATCAACATCGAGTCGAGCGGTATTAAAGTATCTCGTGGAGCTCTCGTTTTGTTAAAAGGTAAAAGAACCGTCAGTCTTTATATTCTGGAAGGTTATACAGTGACCGGTGAAATCGAACGTCCCTCATCTGTTACGGAGTTGAAGTCAACTTGTTTGGAGCGGAGGCAACTTGGTCATAGGAGGGTAAAAGGTATGACTGTTTCGTTGAAGAGAGGTTCTCTTTTAGATGCAGGTTTTGAAAAGTTAGGGCACTATGTTCGTGAAAATCAGACCCGGGTTAGTTTTGATTTGGCAGTGTACAAGTTGAAGGCTAGAAGTCTTCCAGTTTCTAAGTACAAATTCGACTCATTTAATTCCCTGCATAGTTCAAGATAGGCTCGTGGTGGGCTTTGGCAAAGATGGCATTGTGGAAATATGAATCAAGGTGGAGATTTGTTAAATATGACTCCTATTTTCAGTCAAATTTGAAAAATAGTTTTTCAGTTAAACTCTGTTTACTTGTTTCAATCAAACACTGATTAATTTAGATTGTTTTATTATTATTTGATCTATGAATTTAGCCTATAAATAGGCTCTTTTACAACCTTAGAAAATACACCCATTAGAGATTAGAACTCATAACACATTTAGAGAATTTTGTGTTTACGTTTTGTGGGTTCTTTGTTTTCGGGTTTTCGGGGTTTAATTTTTATCTCCATCTTTTGTACTCTTTGTTCTTTTGCCATTATAGTAAAATTATCTTTGCCCATGGTTTTTTATCCTCTTTGGAGGGGTTTTTCCACGTTAAATTTGTGTGTTCAATTTCTCAATTTATTCTGCTATTTTTTTGTTCGTTACTTAATCGGGTTAAAATCCTAACAATTTCATATATAGCCATTCATATTCATAATAAAATCTTAATTTTAGGATTCTGATTTATTTTCCCCTTAGTAGTCTTAGTATGACAAAATCTCGATACTTGGAACGATGGAAATGTGCAAGTGTATACAATCGTAATAAGTAATAAAGTGATAAGTAAATGTCGAGTTATCTTACCCATAGGAATTGTGAAAGAAAATATTTATGAAATACAACTTTAAACAATTTGGTGAAAAAAAAATATGTCGATTTGAAGAAGTGTTTATAAAAACTAAAAATTAACCGAGAAAAACAAAAAGTAAAAATTCTAATGTGTGATTTCTAAAAACGAGTTTAATCAATATGACATAAATGTTTTAGATCAATTACATTTCTTAACTTAGAATTACTAAACCCATATTCATGTTGTTACGAATAATTTCATGGCAAGTTGGTATTTTGTTAACTAATGCACATACATACTTACTAAATCAATTAATCTATTGAACATATTCCAATGTCAATTCAAACAATTAATCAATTTTCATAAGCAACTATAAGATTAAGTGAAGTAACAACATATGCCTACATTGAAACAATTTAATCACAATAATCTTGCAAGATATGCTGGCTAATGTACTGTTTAATACTGTCACTAATTTAACTTTCAACTACCTTAGAAGATTAAACATGCACCAATTAAATACTATGTCAATTAATTACAATTTCAAAATGATTAATAATTAATTCACTCGTCACCTTACAATTGTAATGCAAGTATAACCTAAGCGTGGTTTTATTTAATTTAACAATCTACCAAGGCCTAATAACTACACAAACATGATTTTAGTAATTTAAGTGAACATAATGCAATAAATCTAATATGAATTAAATTTAAGCTATTTTTATTAAACCAATAATAACAACACAACAAATATTTATGTTCATAATTACAACATAAACGAGAAAAATTAAAGAGAATGAAACTAGGAAGCAAATCCAAGTGTTTATTTGATGCTAGACTAGTGTGCTCCTCTTCTTCTCTACTCATTTTGTCGATTCAAGGCCTTCATGAACACTTGAATGTCGATTGAAGGGTTGAAATCGACTTGGGAAGAGGACAAAGGAAATGAGAAAAAAATGAAGGAAATGGAAGAGAGAAATGAAGTGATGTGTGTGAAATGAGTTGTGTGAAATGAGGAAGGCAAGAGGGGTATTTATAGGTAGGATTGGCTGCTAAAAATAGAAAAGAATTATCAGCCACTCCCTCTCCCTTGGCCAACCATGCATTGAGCAAGTTTGAATGATTCAAACTTGCTATTTTTAGCTTGGGGCAAAAAGTAAAAGGTATGGAAAGTGGAGGGGGTTTGAATTACATTTAGGAGAAGTTCAAGGGCTGTTTTGCAAGTGTGAAAATAAACTAAAATCAACTAATTGGGTCAGCCATATGGGCAGTTTGGGCTGCCCCATTATTGTTGGATCAGTCCTTTTTTATCTAGCACAATTGAGCCTTTTTTCCTTATTCAGGCTTATGATTAATTTTTAACCCAATTAATTTTTGATCAAAATTACTTATAAAATATGCATAATAATAATTATTAGACCCTCCTTGGCTGGAAGCCTTGCTCCTGATTCACTTGATGCGGAAAATTTCCCCAATGGTTCAAGCCTTTTGAGGTGACTGCTGAGCCAATTTTTCACTTTTATGCAAAACTGTTGAAAATAATAATTAAAATTAAATATGTTAATAATTTAAGTGAAAATTAATTATTTTATAATTAAAGTATGAATTTCAAAAAAATTACTATGAAACTGCATGAATTAGAGCTCAAAAGGTATTGAAAAAGTTTACATATTTTTGTGTTTCCTATACTTGACATTCCAATCGATCACCTTGAAACATTGTGCTAGAATCGTGTCCATTCTAACACCTATGAAATGAATCCGTAATGCACAGAAGTGGGATGCCGAAAGACATCTTCTAACCACAATCTTCTAACACACATACACTCGCTAAGTAATCCCTATGAAATGCCAATTGTATTCTCACCAATAATTAAGTTTTCTAAGGCATATCATAGTATAATCACTTTACACTTATTACATGGTTTTCATATTTCCATAGGCAATTCATAATATAAGGCAGTTTTTCCAAATTAGAACATTGGAGCTTTTTGAGCATCCATCCATTATCTCATATTTTTATTTCCACATACACATAGCACTTTCTTATGTCTTTCATAAATTTCACTATTATTAATGTAACCATTAATTATACACATACATTTAAAATTTATTTATTATAAAGTTCCCCTTTTCACAAAATCTCATTTCATTATGGAACAATAATTTTTAACTCAATACTTCATCAATTAATTACATTTTTATCACATGGCATAAATTCACAAGGCATATTTTCCAACTATTTTCAATTAACTAAGCCAAGTTTCATAAATCCCATTAAGTTTTCTCAATTGACATAACTTAGTAAACCTTGGTATTTCACAATTATGACTCAAATCTTCAATTTTGGGCAGAGGATACTTATTCTTTATAGTTACCTTGTTCAACTGATGGTAATCTATACATAGGTTCATTATTATATCTTTCTTATTCACAAACAGAATTGGCACACCCAAAGGTGACACACTTAGTCTTATAAAACCATTATCCAACATATCTTGCAACTGTGGTTTTAGCTCTTTTAGTTCTAACTGTGCCGGTGCCATTCTGTAAAGAGTACAAAAGATAGGTGTTGTACCAGGTTCCAACTCAATTGAAAAACTCTACATCTCTCTTAGGTGGCATCCTTGGAACCTCTCTTGAAAACACATCTGGAAATTCCCTTGCCACTAGAACTTAATTAACTTCCTTTCTTGACTCAGATAAATCCATTATGTATGCCAAATAAGCATTTGCACTCTTAACTATCAACTTTCTAGTGGATACAACATAAATTATTCTGTTTGTAGGGCATCAATACTTCCTTACCCTTAGTAGTTATCAAAAGTACACTTTTAGCACGAAAATCAACCATAGCATTATGTCGAGTCAACCAATCCAATCCCAAAATAGCATCAAATTTATGGAAACTCGGTAACAAGTCTGCCAAAAATGTGTGCCCACCAAACACTAATGATCAATTCTTTATCAACTTATTCATTGCAGTGCCCACCAAACACTAATGATCAATTCTTTATCATCTTATTCATTGCAGTACTCTAACCCAGTGGATTAGTTACTAACACATTCATTTCGTAATGTACCACTTCAAGACTTAGACCCTCTACAAACTTAGTAACAATATATGATGAGTGGATCTTGGATCCATCAATGCATAAATACTATTTTTGGGAAAAGAAAATTTACCCGTTATAACTTTTGGCAGATCAACATTCTTCTTTGCTTTCATTACATATGCTTGGGCTGACACTCCAGAACTTGGCTTACTAAAATTTTTGCTTGGTGTTCCTTATATTGAAACAGAATTTGCTACCATTACAGATCTAGTCTCTTGCTAAAACTTCTGAGGTTCTCAAACAAACTACTATATGCTTGCTTCTATCTTGGAAGGATAGTCTTTGACCATATGATCCTTGGACAACATCTAAAACATGCCCCTGAACGTCTCCAGCATTATCCACCATGGTTTCTACCACAGTTTTCACATTTAACATTTCTTACCACTCTAAACCAACCAAAACTTGTCATTGAAATGACTAGTCTATTAAATCCTTCACGCCTGAAACTTATAGATAGTGAATCTCTTCTTGAAGTTGAAAATGTTTGATCTTTGGGTTTCTTAAAACTTGTTGGAGGTGGAGAACTAATCATTCCCCTCTTTATCTTTTCTCTTTCAAAATTTTTCCTTCTATCTCTAATAACAGTTTACATATTACGTGTGACATCCCAAAATTGGCCCTAGTCGGGAAGTGGTTTCGGGATCACTAAACCGAGTCACCGACATGCTCGAACGTAATATTTATTGTCTAGAATATGGGAAAATGCATGTGTGAATTTTGAATTCTTTGATTTAGTTAATTTGATTGTGAATTGAAAGAAAAAGGACTCATGTGAAAGGATTTAAAAATATGTAGCTAATTTTAAGAGGTTAATAAAGGAATGAAGCAAAATAAATGGAGTTGCATGTCAAATACTCCATTTATTTTGGATGAGTGGCCGCCATGTCTAGATGATGGGCAAGGGACATGTTTCCAACATGTTTAGTTAGTGCATTATGTAGAAAGAATTAAGAAATGAAAAAAAAAAAAGAAAAAATGAGCATGGATGCCCCCCATGGTGCCAGTAGCTAGAGAGAAAGAAAGAAAGAAAAGTTGTCATTCATCCTTTCTTTGAGCAAAGACTAAGAAAGAAAAACAAAAAAATTGTTCATCTTTTCCCCTCCTTCCTTTGGCCGAAATTCCTAAGAGGAAGAAGAGATTTTTGCTTCATTTTCTTTGTTTAGAAGAGATCTAGAAGGAGATTTGGCTAAACTTGCATCAAGATTAAGCTCAAGAGCAAAGGGGAGCTAAATCCGATAAGGGGAAGGAAAAAGTCGTCGAATAGCCGTCGAAATCGTTCGACCACGTCCGAGGTAAGTTTTCGAGTATCGAAACTTAGATTTTGATTCGATTGAATGAAGTAATAAGCAATCGAATTTGTGCCTTTGTATGTGGCCATTGAGCCGAAATGATATTTTTGCTAAGTGAATTGTGCATAAAAGTTGTGTTATGAAATTGAAACAAAGATGTGTATGAATGTTCGAGTGATATCCGGGCTAAGCCCGAAGGCAATTGTGCAAATTGTGATATCGGGCTAAGCCCAAGGCAATTGTGCGAAGTTATGATATCCGGGCTAAGCCCAAGGCAATTGTGCAAATTGTGATATCCGGGTTAAGTCCCAAGGCCTTTGTGCGGGTTACCACAACCGGCTATGTCCCAAGGCGTTTGAACGAGTAGCTATATCCGGATAAACTCCGAAGGTATGTGATTCGAGAACTTTGAACTTGCTGGAAAATTTTCAGTTAATGCACTTGTGAAATTCCCAACAACAAGGTATGTTTTGTGTGTGCTTCGCACACTATGAGTAAGTGCGTATGAATATTCGCTCTAATGATAAATGAGCTATCGGCATTAACTAGGCCGTTATTTGTGTATGAATATAAGAGTTGGGATTGTGAAGTAAGCATGTCTTTGAGAAATTGTGCATATGAATTATTGTTTAGCTACTTGAATGCTATGCTTTGGTTGTGTGTATATTATGGCTCAAAACTTACTAAGCATAAATTGCTTACTCCGCTTTCTTTGTTTCTCTGCTTATAGATTTTGCTCGTTAGCGATCGGATTCGGGATCATAGAAGTTGAAGTCAACCACACTATCAAAGCCCTTTTGGTACTCCTTTAGTTGAGTTTTGGATATGGCATGTATAGGACTACCCTTGTTGGTTCAAATGTGTTGTGATGTACATGTGTACGGCCATGCTAAAATGGCTCGTAGAAGTAAAGTACGAACTTAGACCATTTGTGATTTGTATATATATATATATGGTTTCATGATGTGATTATGGATTGGAAATGGGAGTGTTGGTCACATGATCAGCCATTGGAATGGCTAAAAATGATCATAGGTGAACCTATGTATGGCAAGACTAGTTGGTTCATGGAGACAACAAAATAGGTAAGACCTGCCTTAAAAACAGGTGCTGCCAGCTGCAGTGACGGGAATGTGAAAATCACCAAAATTGTAGGGATGGTATTAAATAGTGAAAGAATTATGTAAATGAACCTTGATGAGTCTACTTTCATATGGAAGAAACGAAACGGTCATAGGAGTTACGTGTTAAGAGGTATTAAAGTTATTGTGAGACAGGGCCAGAACGGTTTCTGGGTCCCCTGTCGCGACTTTAAAAATTTGCTATAAATTATCCAGAAAGAATTAGAAGTCATACCTTATATGTGCAGATTCCATTTTGAGTCTAGTTTCATTAGAAACAAACGGCACCAGTATTAAATCCCTGTACAGAGAGATATTCAAGTTGTAACGCGCGAAGGTCAGAGCAGTCGATCCCTGTAACATGGGTGACTTTAACTAATAAACTGTACCAATTGGCCCGACCAAAAATTCTAGAAATAAATCCATGGAAGGATATCTGAGTCTAAATTCAGGGAAAATTTACGGAATCAGTTTCTGAGTTTTGAAACTCGAGATATGATTTTTAAGGCGACAGTGACGCAGTTTTCCAGCCTGTCTGGAAATGCCAAATTGGTCGGTGCTTTAAGAGGATTTAGCTCGTTAACCCCTCGCGTCCGACACCGGCGATGGTCTCGGGTTCGGGGTGTGACAATTTTATTGGTATCAGAGCTACGATTTAGTCGATTCTAGGACTACCGTAATACGTTTGGGTCTAGCTATACATGCCATTATGTGATTAATTGATAGTGTGGTGATTTCTGACGTTTGAATTTGTGTTTAATTATAGTAATGGATCCCGATCCCAACCGAGCGATAGCTGATGATGTGGAGAGTGTGGTGCTTGCTCCCGCACAAGGGACAGCGCCGGTGGACTCTCAACCTGTTGCTAGCAGTCCGAATGATGAGGCTAGGCAAGTCTTTTATAGCATGATGAATGATTGGTTCAACCAATACATTCGAACTAACATGGCTGTTCCACAACCTCCATTTCTGACTAATGCAACCCCAGACCTACAATACCTCCCAGAATCGACCAAATAAGGTCAAGTAAGCCCCCGATCGACAGATTCAAAACATGGGGCCACTGAATTTAAAGCTACGGATGATGACGATGCCGAGCAAGCTGAATTTTGGTTGGACAACACTATCCGGTGCTCGATGAGCTATCTTGTACGCCCGATGAGTGCTTAAAGTGTACCATCTCCTTGCTACGCGATTCCGCCTACTATTGGTGGAGTACTCGACTTGTGGTGCCTAGAGAGCAAGTAACTTGGGAGTTCTTTCAAACCGAGTTCAAAAAAGTATATCATCGAGATTCATCGACCAAAAGCGAAGGAATTTCTTGATCTTAAGCAAGGCTCTATGTCGATTCATCGACTACGAACGAAACTTTGTGAGGCTTAGCCGACGCTGCGAGAATGCATTTCGTCCGAAGCTATTATGTGTAAACGCTTCGAGGATGGGCTGAATGATGATATAAGGATGTTCGTTGGCATTCTCGAAATACGAGAGTTCGTAGTACTTGTTGAGCGAGCTTGTAAAGTCGAAGAGCTTAGAAAGGAGAAACAAAAAGTTGATGTGGGAACTGGAGAATTTCATAAGAGGTCTTCGGGGAAGCCCTTCCCACAGTCATCAAAGAAATTTAGAGATGGTTTAGGCCGGTCTAGAGACACTTCGGGCTTTTCTAGACGAGACCGCGATCGACCCCCTATGGGCACGCGAGTCACTTCGATCGCTAGTGTTGGCAATGATCGTCGAGACAAAACGGAGTGCCAATATTGTGGCAAATGGCATTCTGGGAGTTGTAGATTCCGTGACCGCTCTTGTTACAAGTGCGGATCAGTCGATCATTTCATTAAGGATTGCCCGAGTTTATCTGAACAAAACATAAATCAAAGTGGGAACCCGGGTGCTACCACAACTCGAGGTAGGCCACCTAGAAATATGGGCAATGCTAGTGGCGGTCGAGAGGATCTAGAGATGCTACCATCGATCCGAGGCTCGTGCTCTGCTAGGACTTATGCCATACGCGCATGCGTGAAGATGCTTCCTCGTCGATGTTATTACCGGTACTTTTACTCTCCTTTACACTAATGTGATTGCTTTGATTGACCCCGGTCCTACTCATTATTATATATGCGAAACCTTAGCATCCAAGAAGACTTTGCCCATTGAGTCTCGAGTTTGTAATTCGGTGTCAAACCCTTGGGTCATTACGTGCTTGTCAACAAAGTGTTTAAGAAAAGTCCCTAGTATTCCGAGGTTCTTGTTTTCCGGCGGACTTGATGCTTTTGCCGTTCGACGAATTCGACGTCATTCTTGGTTTGGATTGGTTGACCATGCACGATGCGGTTGTAAATTGAAAAAGCAAGACTATTGATCTGAGGTACACGAATAACGAGATAATTCGGGTTGAGTTTACGGACTTAAAGGGATTGCCAGCTGTAATATCAGCAATGTTGGCCCAGAAATACGTAAGAAAGGGGTGCGAAGCATACCTTGCGTATGTTCTAGATGACAAGGAGTTAGAAAAGAAACCCGAATCTGTGCTAGTGGTTTGTGAATACCGGATGTTTTCCACAAGAATTGCCGGATTACCACTGTTCGGAAATATAGTTTGGCATCGAATTGGTACCGGTACCACCCCAATTTTGATAGCTCCGTATCGTATGGCACCAACGAATTAAAGGAGTTGAAAGCTCGGTTGCAAGAATTGGTGGATAAAGGTTTTGCTCGCCAATTTTTCACCTTGGGGTGCACCGGTGTTGTTTGTGAAAAGAAGGATGGAACCATGAGGTCATGCATCGACTATCGTCGACTTAATAAAGCCACGATAAAGAACAAATATCCGTTATCACAGATCGATGATTTGTTCGATCAACTGAAGGAGCCTCGGTGTTCTCGAAAATAGATTTGAGATCGGGCTATTATCGATTCTAATTCGAGATTCGACGTACCCAAGATTGCCTTCAGAACGAGATAAGGTCACTACGAGTTCCTAGTGATGCCGTTTGGGCTTACTAATGCCCCTGCGGTATTTATGGATTTAATGAATCGGATCTTCAGACCATATTTGGATCGGTTCGTAGTCGTGTTCATTGATGACATCTTGGTCTATTCAAGAAATGAGACCGAACATGCTGAACACCGAGGTTAGTCTTTGCAAATTTTACTAATAAGCAATTATATGCTAAGTTCAAGAAGTGTGAGTTCGGTTAAGAGAGGTTAGCTTCTTGGGTCATGTGGTATCTCATCGGGCATTCGAGTCGACCGAACAAAATTTCAGCCATATTTAACTGGAAACCTCCGAGAAATATTACGAGGTTCGAGCTTTTTGGGCTGGCGGTTATTACCGACGATTTGTAAAGGTTTCTTAACGATAGCCACGCCAATGACGGCTTACTCCAAAAGGACGTAAGGTTCGAATGGTCGGAGAAATGTCGAAAAGTTTCGATCAACTGAAAACTTATTTGACTAAAGCCCCAATTCTAGTGCAACCCGAATCGGCAAAGAGTTTGTCATCTATAGTGACGCCTCCTACTTGGGTTAGGTTGTGTATTGATGCAGAAGGTCGAGTTGTGGCCTATCGTCGAGGCAATTAAAGCCACATGAGAAAAATTATCCGACCCATGATCTCGAATTGGTCGCCATCGTATTCGCCTTAAAAGATTTGGCGACATTACTTATTTGGTGAGAAGTGCCATGTGTATTCGGATCACAAAAGTCTCAAATATTTGATGACTCAAAGAGACTTAAATCTGCGACAAAGACGTTGGCTCGAGTGTTAAAGGATTATGAGCTGGTCATTGGCTATCACCCGGAAAGGCGAATGTGGTTGCGGATGCCTTGAGTCGAAATCATTATTCGCTTCGAGCGATGAATGTGCACTTGTCCGCTCGATCCGACAACGTGTTAGTTGCTGAATTGAAAGCCAAACCATTATTGATACATCAAATTTGTGAAGCTCGGAAGGTCGACGATGAGTTGGTTGCAAAAGCGGGCCGAGTGTGTTCGAATAAGGAATCGGAGTTTCGGATCGATGATGACGATTGTTTGAGGTTCAGAGTCATCTGTGTTCCAAAGAATTGAACTTATTTCGATAATCTTGAACGAAGCCCATTGTAGCCGAATGGCGATCCACCCGGGAGTACGAAGATGTACAACGATTTGAAACGTCGGTTTTGGTGGCATGGTATGAAACGAGACATCTCGACTTTGTTTCGAGGTGTTTAATATGTCAACAAGTGAAAGCGGAACATCAAGTGCCTTCAGATTACTTGACCGATCACGATACCCGAGTGGAAATGGGATCGAGTCACAATGGACTTCGTGATCCGGACCGCCATTGTCGGTGAGTAAGAAGGATGCGATTTGGGTCGTTGTAGATAGATTGACTAAGTCGGCTCACTTTGTCTCCGTGACGTCGGACTTTTCAATGGACAAACTAGCCGAATCAGACGTTTCTCGATTGTGAGATTGCACGGGTGCCTATTTCCATCGTGTCGGATAGAGATCCAAGATTTACCTCGCGATTTTGGAAAAAGTTGCAAGAAGCTTTGGGTACCAAGTTGCATTTCAAAGACCGCCGAGCGGATAATTCAGATACTTGAGGATATGTTGAGATGTTGCATCCTCGAGTTCGATGGTTCATGGAACGGTATTTGCCGTTGATTGAATTCGCCACAACAACAACTTTCAATCAAGTATTAAGATGGCACCCTACGAGGCTTTGTACGGTCGTAAGTGCCGTACACCATTGTTTTGGACCGAGCTCGGTGAAAGCAAAATTTTCGGTGGATTTGATTAGAGATGCTGAATGAAAGTGAAAGTAATCCGTGAAAGTCCGAAGATAGCCTCGATCGTCGAAGACGACGCTGGTCTGAAACGAAAAGACATCGAGTATCGTGGGAGATAAAGTGTTTCTCAAGGTTTCGCCTTGGAAAAAGATACTCAGATTCGGCCGTAAGGGCAAGTTGAGCCCGAGGTTCATTGGGCCATATGAGATATCCGAGCGAGTCGGTCTAGTTGCATATCATTTGATTTTGCCCCCTGAACTCGAAAAGATTCACGATGTCTTTCATTTTTCGATGCTTCGACGCTATAGATCTGATCCATCGCACGTGATTAGTCCATCAGAGGTTGAAATTCAAGCCAATATGAGTTATGAGGAAGAACCGATTCGTATCCTATCACGTGAAGTGAAAGAGTTGCGAAACAAGCGGGTTCCGCTAGTGAAAGTGTTATGGCTCAAACACGGGATAGAAAAAGCCACTTGGGAACTTGAGGACTCTACGAAAGAGCGATACCCGAGCCTATTTACCGGTAAGATTTTCGGGGACAAAAATTTCTTAAGTGGGGGAGAGTTGTGACATCCCAAAATTGGCCCTAGTCGGGAAGTGGTTTCGGGACCGCTAAACCGAGTCATCGACATGCTCGAACGTAATATTTATTGTCTAGAATATGGGAAAATGCATGTGTGAATTTTGAATTCTTTGATTTAGTTAATTTGATTGTGAATTGAAAGAAAAAGGACTCATGTGAAAGGATTTAAAAATATGTAGCTAATTTTAAGAGGTTAATAAAGGAATGAAGCAAAATAAATGGAGTTGCATGTCAAATACTCCATTTATTTTGGATGAGTGGCCGGCCATGTCTAGATGATGGGCAAGGGGACATGTTTCCAACATGTTTAGTTAGTGCATTATGTAGAAAGAATTAAGAAATGAAAAAAAAGAAAAAGAAAAAAATGAGCATGGATGCCCCCCCCATGGTGCCGTAGCTAGAGAGAAAGAAAGAAAAAAAAGTTGTCATTCATCCTTTCTTTGAGCAAAGACTAAGAAAGAAAAACAAAAAAATTGTTCATCTTTTCCCCTCCTTCCTTTGGCCGAAATTCCTAAGAGGAAGAAGAGATTTTTGCTTCATTTTCTTTGTTTAGAAGAGATCTAGAAGGAGATTTGGCTAAACTTGCATCAAGATTAAGCTCAAGAGCAAAGGGAGCTAAATCCGATAAGGGAAGGAAAAAGTCGTCGAATAGCCGTCAAATCGTTCGACCACGCCCGAGGTAAGTTTTCGAGTATCGAACTTAGATTTTGATTCGATTGAATGAAGTAATAAGCAATCGAATTTGTGCCTTTGTATGTGGCCATTGAGCGAAATGATATTTTGCTAAGTGAATTGTGCATAAAAGTTGTGTTATGAAATTGAAACAAAGATGTGTATGAATGTTCGAGTGATATCCTGCTAAGCCCGAAGGTAATTGTGCAATTGTGATATCGGGCTAAGCCCAAGGCAATTGTGCGAGTTATGATATCCGGGCTAAGCCCAAGGCAATTGTGCAAATTGTGATATCCGGGTTAAGTCCCGAAGGCCTTTGTGCGGGTTACCATAACCGGCTATGTCCCGGCGTTTGAACGAGTAGCTATATCCGGATAAACTCCGAAGGTATGTGATTCGAGAACTTTGAACTTGCTGGAAAATTTTCAGTTAATGCACTTGTGAAATTCCCAACAACAAGGTATGTTTTGTGTGCTTTCGCACACTATGAGTAAGTGCGTATGAATATTCGCTCTAATGATAAATGAGCTATCGGCATTAACTAGGCCGTTATTTGTGTATGAATATAAGAGTTGGGATTGTGAAGTAAGCATGTCTTTGAGAAATTGTGCATATGAATTATTGTTTAGCTACTTGAATGCTATGCTTTGGTTGTGTGTATATTATGGCTCAAACTTACTAAGCATAAATTGCTTACTCCGCTTTCTTTGTTTCTCTGCTTATAGATTTTGCTCGTTAGCGATCGGATTCGGGATCATAGAAGTTGAAGTCAACCACACTATCAAAGCCCTTTTGGTACTCCTTTAGTTGAGTTTTGGATATGGCATGTATAGGACTACCCTTGTTGGTTCAAATGTGTTGTGATGTACATGTGTACGGCCATGCTAAAATGGCTCGTAGAAGTGAAGTACGAACTTAGACCATTTGTGATTTGTATATATATATATATGGTTTCATGATGTGATTATGGATTGGAAATGGGAGTGTTGGTCACATGATCAGCCATTGAATGGCTAAAATGATCATAGGTGAACCTATGTATGGCAAGACTAGTTGGTTCATGGAGACTACAAAATAGGTAAGACCTACCTTAAAAGCAGTCTGCCAATTGCAGGATTTGGAATGTGAAAATCACCAAAATTGTAGGGATGGTATTAAATAGTGAAAGAATTATGTAAATGAACCTTGATGAGTCTACTTTCATATGGAAGATGAACCTTGATGAGTCTACTTTCATATGGAAGAAACGAAACGGTCATAGGAGTTACGTGTTAAGAGGTATTAAAGTTATTGTGAGACAGGGCCAGAACGGTTTCTGGGTCCCCTATCGTGACTTTAAAAATTTGCTATAAATTATCCAGAAAGAATTAGAAGTCATGCCTTATATGTGCAGATTTAATTTTGAGTCTAGTTTCATTAGAAACAAACAGCACCAGTATTAAATCCCTGTACAGAGAGATATTCAAGTTGTAACGCGCGAAGGTCAGAGCAGTCGATCCCTGTAACATGGGTGACTTTAACTAATAAACTGTACCAATTGGCCCGACCAAAAATTATAGAAATAAATCCATGGAAGGATATCTGAGTCTAAATTCAGGGAAAATTTACGGAATCAGTTTCCGAGTTTTGAAACTCGAGATATGATTTTTAAGGCGACAGTGACGCAGTTTTCCAGCCTGTCTGGAAATGCCAAATTGGTCGGTGCTTTAAGAGGATTTAGCTCGTTAACCCCTCGCGTCCGACACCGGCGATGGTCTCGGGTTCGGGGTGTTACATTACGAGCCTTGGGTGTCATGGCTACTAAACTTTTACATTCAGAAGCTGCTACTAACGCATGAATTTCATCTCTTAGCCTTCACTTAAACTTATCACACATTTCTTTTTTTTGTTTTAATGGCTAAGAATGACAAATTCTCACTCATATACCATCACATGCATTCTTTCTTGTCCTAGATACATAAATTCATTCTTCATTTGCTCAACATACATCTGGTTTACGTTTCTCTAAAATTTTCCAAAAAGAAATCTCAGTCAATTGTCTTTTCAAGAGTCACACTAATCAATGTTTCCCACCACTGGTAAGCTTCTCCTTCTAGCAAATATATGACACATAAGAGACTATATTTTGGTGTATACTTCAATTATTTTATCACTTAGTATACACGAGACAACCACCGCTCAACCACGGTGGGATCGTCACTTTTGTCCCCAGAAAAAATCCTTAGTAACCACCTTCGAACATACCAACTTCTAGAGTAGAAATCCTACACAAAAGATGTGAATAAGTAGTATCCGCAAATATATAGGTTAGGTTGTAATATAGTTCGAATATAGTAGGTAAGTACTTCGAGGATCGTACCCAAGGGGGGCTAGCACTAAATTAATTCTAATTTAAACATAAATAAATCTAATTAATACTTTAATTAAATTATAGTATGAAAGATTAAAAGAAGGGTCTTAATAAAATATACTATGAACATAAAAGAAAATTAAATAAATGAAAAGCAAGAAGTCAAAAAAGGAAATATGTATCAAATCTAGGCATGGGTGATTAGCTTGCTGCGGTAATCTTAATCAACTATTGTCCTGGGTTTTCTTGTTCAATCAACTAGTCAATACCCCGACAGGATCTTCTGATACATCTATTGAAATATTGAGTCAGCAAGAACTACTTATCTTTTGACCTCACAGTCCAGACTGATTTAGGGTTAAGGTGTTCACGGATAGGCTATACAAATTTTGAGTTAGTTCCTACCTTGATAACTTCATAGGATTTTTGGGCCTAGGGTTTAGGTTCTTCTTCTTCTGAATAGTTGATCTATGAAGAAATCCATACAAAATAGTTAATTATTCATACCTCCACTCACTAATCCCCTACGAGAGGATTAGTTCCTCACGGATCTAGTAAACAATATAAACTTGAATGAAAGTTTGAACATAAAGAAAATTTCAAGAATAAAGTTTAGAAGAAACTTGATTGTCTTGAATTTAAGAGTAGAATCCTCACAGAGTTTAAGAATAATTCCAGAATATGATTTCTTCCCATTAGAAAATAACAAGAACGAAAATCTAAAACCTAAAAAAAGAGAAAATCTAAAGTCTAGATCTAAAGAGAAAATTATACAAAGTGAAAAGTGTCTGTAACATGTTTTAGCTGAGCCTATTTATAGACTTAGAATGGTCGTTGTCCTTAACCCTAAGTCAGCTGACGTTCCCAAGGTTTAAAGTTGGATTGTGTGGACCAAAATGCCCCTGGCTTATATTAATTTCCCGTACAGAGGTGATGTCGTAACACATCAGGTCCTATGTCACGACATCGAAGGCAGTATGCTCAACTTCAGGGTGTCTTCAAGGGTATGTCACAACATCCTTAGGCTGTGTTGTGACATTGAGGTAGTCTTGGACTTTTCTTATTCTGCTCCTGATGTTGCAAATGTTGCGACATCTTATACTCCATGTTGCAACCTAGCGACTAGTATTGAGTTAATACGCCTTCTGGTGGTCTTCTGCACACTCAAAATGTATATTAGCTCCCTGTAGGCCTCATTCAACCCCTAAGGTTAATAAAAGACTCAATTTACATGTTTATTAAACTTAACTAAGCTTGCTAAAATATAATTAAAATGCAACTAAAATGCTTATGTTCAAGCTTCTAAAGTGTGAAAACTATTTAATCTGCTACAGTAAATTACGGTAGATCACTTAGCACCCCATTTTTTGAACATCTTTAACAGGGTCACATTTAAGTGGAGTCGCAATAGGTGCTTGTGGGGCAGGTTGTGCTGGGCGAACCACTTCAAGCTGCGGTTGCTGAGGTTATTGTGGCTGGGGCGCTTGACTATTCCCCATAAACTGATCAAACATTTATGCCATCATTGTAAAGAAAACATTTCTGAAGGCGTTTCTAGTAGCACGCATACTATTTATAGGAGTTGCTCTTGAGCAACAGGAGGCATATGACTTTCTATTTCCTGTCTAGTAGCTTCCCTTGATCCGTTTGACATCTTTATTATATCATTAAAAGAAAATTCAAATTAGTTCAAACAATAAGGACTAAGCCAAAGGCATATCATGCATGATGGGGCATGACATAGCCTTTGATTTTCTGAGAATGGGTTCAACCTTGACTCTGATACAAAACTTGTAACATGCCAAACCTGACCTTATAATAGGATTTGAGTATAGTGTGTCACTACATGAAAACAAATTAACTTTAAAACATTTCGGCGGATTCTTTGAATAATTTTTACAAAGTTATATATAAAAACATAATTTAGCTGGTATTTTACTAAGGTAAAAGAAATATCATCAGTTTAAAAATACTATACAAGTCATATGTCGTATAAGTTTAAACATGGTAACCTAGTAAACAAATTGTATTAACTTAAATAGTATATTAGTACTTCATAAAAAGCTCATCAAAATAGAGTCTTAACAAAATGAAGTTCTTTATAAAATTCCTTTTCAAAATACAGATATGCGCCACCCCCATAAGACATGCATGATACAGACACAAAGTAGTCAACTCATAATCGTAGTAGTACTTCAGCATAGTCCTTGAACAAAATCTTCCTTCTATTAGCAATCTTGAGAAGGAACAAGGAATAATAGAGTAAGTTCGTTTAAACTTAGTGAGTTCCAATGAAAAATCATACAATACATTACAAGTACATTTACCAAACCTTTCTAAAGATCATTCACAAATTACATAGAGTATGCCTACTAGCTTATACATAACACAAACAGACTTAGAACGCCAACTTACTATTCATTTAGGTGTATACTATATGCGAACTAAACATAACTCAGACAAATCCATCTTCATGCCAGTGGCTTACCCATAATATAGAATTAGAAGCATATCATTCAGACTTATTCACAATAATTCTCCTTATTAACTCCTTATATCATTTTTATTCAGAACATCATGTTTTATTGTGATCTGCCAATCTGTTTAGCAAGCAATCTGCCCTACCGAAGGCTACACAAACAAGTCTCTACATTCTTATCACCATATATCAGATCGTATTGTATCATACATATCAGAAGCAGATGGTAATGGCGTAAGCATGAAAAATGACATTTACTTCATTTTATAGACAATCTATACTCAGACTGATAACTGTGGATAACTATTATCCATACAAACATCTTTCATTCATTATCCACTCATATACTTTTTATCCTTTATAGAGGAAGAATACTTACCTTACACGAAATATAAAGTAAAGAAACTACAACACATGAAAATAAGAAGAAACTCACTAGTAACTCTAACACAAGTTTATAAAGCAGGTCCTTTGCCCTTATCACTTGGACCTTCGTTATCTTCTTGATCTAAAATAAATATAATTAAACATATAATATTATGAACTTATCAAATCTGGTCATGCATGCAAGAATCAGCAACACTTAAACTAGAATTAGGAAGTTTCTTTCATCACAACCATTCTGACACTTATGCTTGCACAACGAAGAACACGTAAATAACTTAAAGAATAACCGAGGGTTTATCAGTAACTACCAATAAGTTGTTACTAACGTATGAGTTAGCTGAGTATTATGAACCTTACTTCAAAGAATTTTTCTAAACTTAAGTTTTTAAAGAGTTTTCAGAGAAAATCAAGAAAGAAGAACAAAACGTAAAGGTGTTCAGAAAGACCACCGCTATCCTTATATACTTAAGCTCGAAAATAAGGATTAGTGGAAAAATAAGATAATTTCACTAACTCTCTTAATTCTTGTGATTAAGTACTCTCAACTTAATTTAAGTTTCATCATCTACAATAGTCTAGTTCTGTTCTAACTAAGTCTCACCTTAACTAACCAAATTATCATACTTAAATGATAAACAAATCTAAACAACTGTAAACTTATTGAGTTCACCCAAAACAACTGAGTTGGGTAGATACTTATAGAAGAGTCTGCCAAACCACAGAAAATGCCAAAACAAAGAGTTCTCAAAATGGCACATCACACAGAGTCCTATTCTTAGTCAAAACAAACACTTACTCATATCTATCCTTATTTTACCAATAACACACTAAACAATAACCAGATACAGAGACTTCGCTGGGCGGGTTGTCACATAATAATTACTCAAAGTAATCCTCTCTATCCATCCAACATGTTTTTCTCTCTGTGGCCATAACGTCTTCTCACTAACCCACTTGAAACCTTAGGCTCAAATGAAGATGATGATGGTGGAAACCAAGTAAATGGTTATTTTTTAGTAAGATTTATTGAAAGAAAACTTGGGTGTCAGGATGGGTTTCATTTTGGAGAAAAAGGAGGAAAAAAAGCCATGGGAGGAGGGGTTCTCTTCTTCTCTCTCATGTTGCTTCCAAAAATGGAAGTGAAAAATGAGAAAAAAAATATCATCTTTCCATTTTTTATTTGCCATACAAAAAGGGGGTCAAAGTAAAAAACTATGTAAATGTGTTGTCCACATTTAATGTAACAGCCCGTGTTCAATGAAATCGGAACAGTGGTTTTGAGACCACAAATTAAAAGTGAAAAAATATTTTATTATTATTTTATTATCTACAGTATGAAAGTATTACCGTAGAAAAATTTTGTTAAGAAATTTTACTGTTTACATGTTTATTTTGATAAAAAGGACTAAATTGTGTAAAGTGCAAAAGTTGAGTTCTAATAGCTAATGTATTAAATAGATATAGGGCTTTAAAGTGGAAGTCCTTATATGGTTTTTAGCCCATTAATGAGATAGTGGAGGATGTTGGCTTGGCATTTTGTGTAAATATGAATGTTTTTAATGGTAATTAATGTTAAAATAAATAAAACCAAAACAAAGCTTTCATCTTTTATTTCCTATCTTAACTGAATGTAGAAGAAAAATCTATCCATCTTTGAGCTTGAAGTTTCGTCCATCTTTGTAATGCCCCTAACCTTTATCCATCGCTGGAATAGGGTTACGAGGTATTACCGATCAATACACATCATTTAACATACATAACTCATACATTTATGCATTCATATTCAAATACAATTCAACACAATCATATTGTCCCCTATAAGGGCTTACGAGGCCTTAAATATGCTTTAGAAGTGGTTCGGGACTAAACTGATAACATATGAAAATTTTGGAACAAATTTCAAACATACAGGGACCACACGCCCGTATGAACAGGTCGTGTGCCTCACACGACTAGTAGACACGCCAGTGTCTTATACCGTATGGAAATAGGGTATACATACTAACTTGCATCACACGGCCGAAGACACGCCCTTGTGTCAGGCCTTGTAAAAACTAGAGAGTATATTAACTTATGCAACACGGCCAAGTCACATGCCTGTGTGCTAGGCCATGTGCCAATTAGGGGGTATACTGACTTGTACCACATGGCCAGTCACATGCCCGTGTGTGAGACCGTGTGAAGCATACTGACTTCATTTTAATTCAACAGTAGGGGAGACAGCCATGTAACATAACCGTGTGTCACACACGACCGAGACACATGCCCGTGTCTCTGCCCATGTTCACAAAAATAGGCTATTTGCAAAGCCATTTTGCCACCCTATTGTCACATACATACACAAGCATAACATTTCATCAATTCATAACTCAATAGGCAACCATTCCAATACATTTTATACATATATGATACCAATTCAACATAGTATTCAAATACCTAATTGACATCATGCATTTTCCAATCATATGCCAACCACATATCAAGATATCATTTGCATAATTCCAATCCATCTACTACTTATCAAACATACCCTAATTAAACACATATATACAACACAACATTATACCAAATTTAGCCAAATCACACGGCTTAGACTTATACTACACAATGTACCAAAATTCATTATCTCAAGTAACCATATTAACAACTTTAATACTAGCCTATACATGCCATATTTACATATATACACAATATCAAAAGTACCAATCGGTAATTGGATAGTGTGATGTGTAACTCCGACTTGTTCAAAACGAGCAAGCTATCAAACCTCTATAAAACATGGAAAAAGAAATAGAGTAAGCTTTATAGCCTAGTAAGCCTGTATAATTCAGAATTAAACTTAGCATAAATACCAAAATCAAGGCAAATAATCGAAGTGTATTCAATTCAATTACCAAATGCCTAAACAAAAGCATTCATCATAAGTTAGTCATTTAAATACATGAAATCATCCATTATCTCAATACATTGCATCATACCAAATTCATAAATCATGTACAACATTGGTAACATATCATTTCCAATCATATAAAAAATAATTAATTTGAAAACTGTAACTCATCCGTATAAACATTTCTTCATTCAAATAAATAGAATTTATGCTCGTTGAACTTATTAGAATCTCGAGGGATACTCGAGTGATATACAATACATATAAATTAGTAATCAATCAATTCCTTATCATTTTCTGCTCTTTCGAGCTATGAACAGTAAGCTCCTCCTGAGCTGATAGACAGTAAGCTCTATTGAGATGAATCGCTAAGCTCATACGAGTTGAGAACAATAAGCTCCAACGAGCTGAAAACAATAAGCTCTTACGAGTTGATATATCAGTAAGCTCATTTGAGCTGCAGTGAGTCTGCAACAGATGCAGGATCTTGACCAAAATAGTAACCCTAATGACATGTCACTCGTATCCTACGAATTCTTACAGTTTAAACGGGACTCGATAATTATCAAACTATATCGGTAAAGCATTAGTATTCCAAGTATATCAATTATCAATTATACACATTCATTACAAATAAATCCAAATATTTTAAAACTTCGATTCTAATCATACAAACTTACCTGGTATTGCTCGGATAACAACTATCGGCTAATCGTCAACTTTCCCTTTTCCTCAACCTAAACTCGATCTCGTCTTATCTTGATCTATATATTATCAAATTCAATACATTTAGTATTCAATCTATTCAATTTATCCCATAATTCATATTTTTGGCAATTTTACACATTTGCCTCTAAACTTTCACATTATTTACAATTTAGTACTTTTCACATAAAATTGCAAATTCATGCAATATAGTACAATTACATGCTAGCTCCTAGCAGCCCATATCTTTCATTATTCCACTCTTTTAACCACCACATTTTACATTTTTATAAATTAATCCTTTTTTGACATTTTTTGTCAAAAATCACTTTACAAAACATGTAAAACTATCATCGAACTTTCATAATCTATCATAAATCATAAAATTACTCAAGCATTAAAAAATGGCAACATGTTAAGTCTTCAACAATTTCAAAATCTAGGGTACAAACAAGCTAGAATACAAAGCAATGATCTCAAAAACGTAAAAATCATTAAAAATCGAGTCAAAATCACTTACCAATTTAACTTCCAGGTGACCGAACCCTAGTAAGCAAAATTTTCTTCTTTTTCTTCTTTAAGATCGGTTAAGTGAAGATGATAATGAGAAAATAGGTTTTTGTTTTAATTATTGTATCATTTGTTAAACATTTACCATTTTAACCTTAAAATTAATTCAAAATTTCATTTATGCCAAACCATTAACATCCATTAACTTAGAAATGGTATATTTATCACTTAAAGACCTTTAGTTTAATGTTCTATAGCTATTTGACACTTTTAGCTAATAGAACACAAGTTTTATGCTTTACGCATTTTTGTCCTTTTTACCGAATTAAGTATTCAAACAGTAAAATTTCTTTATGAAAATTTCACACAATAATTCTATCATGTTGTAAAATTTAAGAAAATAATAGAATAAATATTTTGACCTCGATTTGTGGTCTCAAAACCACTGTTCTGATTTGACTTAAAAACGGGCTGTTACAACTCTCCCCTCTTAGGGATTTTCGTCCTTGAAAATCTTACCAGTGAATAAGTTAAGGTATTGTTTTCACATAGCTTCCTAGGGTTCCCACGTAGCTTCCTCGGTTTTGTGCTTATGCCAAAAAACCTTTACTAGGGCTATGCGTTTATTTCTCAATTCTTTGATTTCACGAGCTAAAATCCTGATCGGTTCTGAGCTATATGTCAAATCAATTTGTATCTCAACATCTACCGGAGAAATCACATGTGATGGATTGGATCTGTATCTACGTAGCATAGAAACATGAAAGACATTATGAATCTTTTCAAGTTCTGACAGTAAAGCTAGTCGATACGCTACAGCCTATTCTCTTAATAATCTCATACGACCCGATGAATCACGGACTCAGCTTTCTTTTACGACCGAATCGAAGAATCTTTTTCCACGGTGACACCTTTAGAAACAGTTGATGCCCGACTTGAAATTCAATTTTTTTACGTTTCAAATTCGCATATGATTTCTGTCGATCTGATGCTACTTTTAAACTGTCGCGAATCATTTTCACTTTTTCTTCAGTTTCTCTGATCAATTCAACCCCATGAATCTTTTTCTCGCTCAGTTCAGTCCAATATAGCAGAGTTCAACATTTACACTTTATACTCGTTTGAAAACTGTTGTTGTACGCGGATTCAATCAACAGTAAGTATTTTTCCCAACTGCCCTCAAACTCTAGAATACAACATCTCAACATGTCTTCAAGAATCTGAATAACTCTCTCAGTCTGACCATCAGTCTAAGGATGAAAAGTAGTATTGAAATTCAACTTCATACCTAGGGCTTCTTGCAATTTCTTCCAGAATCGTGACGTAAATCTCGGATCTCTATCAGAAATAATAGATAGTGGCACTTCATGTACCCGAAAAATCTCAGAAATGTACAATTTAGCTAATCTGTCAAGTGAGTAATCTGTACGTACTGGTATGAAATGAGCAGATTTCGTTAGTCGATCAATGACAACCTAGATAGCATCTTTGTTTTTCAGAGTTTGAGGCAATCCCGACACAAAATCCATTGTAATTCTATCTTATTTTCACTCAGGAATCATCACAGGCTGTAGTAAACCCGATGGTACTTGATGTTCAGCTTTGACTTGCTGACAAATCAAACATTTAGAAACAAACTCTGATATATCTCTTTTCATGACTTGCCACCAATAAAACTATTTTAAATTGTTGTACATTTTAGTACTTCCCGGATGAATAGATAAGCAACTATGGTGTGCTTCGTGCAAAATTTTCTGAATGAGTTCTGAATTTCTCGGTATGCAAATTCTATTTTAGAACCTTAAACAATCATCGATTCCAATTTGAAACTCTTAATCAGGGATATTCTCATATTGAATTCGTTTAACTTGCAATTCGCAGTTATCTTTTTGAGCTTCACAGATTTGTTGAAGAAATACCGTTCAGCTTTTAATTCGGCTAAAATAGACCTATCATCACAAATTATCAACTGGGTATTCATTGCTCGTAATGCAAACAAAGATTTTTGGCTTAGGGCATCAACAACAACATTAGCTTTCCTTGGGTGATAATCAATCACAAATTCATAATCTTTCAATAACTCAAGCCATCTTCGTTGTCGCAAATTCAAATCCTTCTGTGACATCAAATATTTTAAACTTTTGTGATCCGTATAAATATGGCATTTGTCACCATATAAGCAATGTCGCCAAATTTTCAATGCGAACACAATTGCAGCCAACTCTAAGTCATGCGTCGAATAATTCTTTTCATGCAGTTTCAATTATCGGGAAGCATAAGCTATAACTTTTTCATCTTGCATCAGGTCACATCCCAGACCGTTTAATGATGTGTCACTATAAATCACAAATTCTTTCCCCGATTTTGGTTGAACTAAAACTGGTGCTTCAGTTAACAGTACTTTCAACTACTTGAACCTCTGCTGACATTTTTCCGACCATTTAAATTTCACATCTTTTTGAAGTAGTTACGTCATCGCTGTTGCAATCATCAAGAATCCTTTCAGAAATCTTCAGTAATAGCCTACTAAGCCCAGAAAAACACAAACTTCAGACAAATTTCTCGGAGGTTTCCAATCAAAAATAGCAGAGATCTTATTCAGGTCAACTCTAAGACCATCAGCTGAAACAATATGCCCCAAAAAACCAACCTATTTGAGCCAAAACTCGCATTTGCTGAACTTTGCAAATGATTGCTTATCACATAGAGTTTTTAACACAATTCTCAAGTGCTCGGTATCTTCAGATTCATCTCACGAATAGATTACAATGTCGTCAATGAATACAACAACAATCTATCTAAATATGGTCTGAGTATCCAGTTCATCAAGTCCATAAAAAATTACAGGAGCATTAGTTAATCCGAAAGGCGTAACCAGGAATTCATAATGTTTGTACCTTGTTCTGAATGTGGTTTTCGGCACATCCGACTCTTTAACTCTCAACTGATAATAACTCGATCTCAAATCAATATTTGAAAATACTGCAGCCCCTTTCAACTGATCAAATAAATCATCAATCTGCGATAGAGGGTATTTGTTCTTTATAGTCATTTTATTCAGCTGTCTGTAGTCGATAGACATTCTCATCGTGCCATTTTTTTCACAAACAATACCGGTGCACCCCAAGGTGAATAACTCGGTCGTGCAAAACCTCTGTCTGTCAATTCTCGTAACTGAGCTTTCAACTCTTTTAATTCTATTAGAGCCATTCTGTATGGAGCTATTGATATTGGTGTTGTTCCCTGTATTAATTCAATACCAAATTCGACTTCTCTGATTGGTGGCAAGCTTGGTAATTCTTCTGGAAATACATTTGAAAACTCAAAGACAATAGATACAGATTCAATCTTTGATTCAAACACCTTAGTATCCTATGTATGAAAAATATGCATCATAGCTCTTTTTCATATATTTCTGAGCTAAAATAGACGATATCACAGTAGGTAATTCACTTGAATCATCAGACTTAATTTGAAGAATTTCACCATTTTGACATTTCAATTTGATAGTCTTTCATCTACAATTCACAACTGCATTATGCATAGTTAGCAAATCCATACCAAGAATCACATCAAACTCATCAAACGGTAGAAGCATCAAGTCAGCCCAAAAATAGTAATCCGGAGTCATCAAAGGACAAGTTTTACAAATTTTATCAATTAAAACAGACTTGCTTAAGGGGTTCGATACTTTAATTACAAGCTCTTTAGATTTGACATGTAAAGCCTTTTTAAATACTAAATTCATACAGATATATGAATGGGTTGATCCAAGATCTATCAACGCAACTATATCAGTATCAAAAAGAGAAAAAGTACTAGTAATAATGTCTGACAATGATGCCTCCTCTCGTGCACTGATAGCATAAGCTCTGGCAGGTGCTCATGCCTCAGATCTCACAGCAGAATTTCTCGTAGCACCTCGGTTACTACTCGTATATCCAGTGTTTCGGGATGGTCTCCCTCTAGTAGTCATATTGCTCACTTTTGTCGGTTTGTCTGTTTTAGCTGTAAACTTTTCTGGACAATCCCAGAGATAATGATAAAGAGATCCACACTTAAAACAAGCTCCGCTCACCAATCTACATTCACTGTAATGTCGCTTATTGCAGTGTTTACATTCAGGTCCAACATTTCTAACACTACCCACGCAGCAACTGATGTCGTCTGAGGTTTAGAGCTAAAATGTCTTACATCTCTATCTCTGATCAAAATCCCTATAGAAGCCGTAAAATGAGGATGATATTCTCCAGATTTCTTTGATGCTAACTGATGTGATTTGCCCGCAAACTTCTTTCTAAAGCCTCTAGCCTCAAAATCGACTTTTCTTTTCTCTTTGCAAAGCTCCTTGGCTTTACAAGCTCTGTCAAACAGAACGACAAACTCTTTCAGCTCAAGAATTCCAACTAAAAGTCTGATTTCTTCATTCAATCCGTCCTCGAACCTTTTACACATTATAGCTTCGGAAGAAACACATTCACGAGCATATTTGCTAAGTCGTCCAAACTCTCTTTTGTATTCTGTTACTAACATACGACCCTGCTTCAATTCAAGAAATTCTTTTCTCTTTTGATCAATAAACCTTTGGCTAATATATTTCTTTCTGAATTCAACTTGAAAGATCTCCCAAGTAACTTTTTGTCGTGGAACTACGGATATTAAGGTATTCCACCACTGATATGCGATGTCTCTCAACAGTGATACTACACATTTTAAACCTTCTTCAAGTCAGCAGGATATTTCATCAAATACCCGAATTGTGTTCTCAAGCCAAAACTCGGCTCTCTCAAGGTCATCATTAACAGTGGCTTTGAATTCCTCAACTTTGTATTTCCATATCTTATTAGCAGGTGGTTTATTTAATCATAGAGGATCCATACCTTGAGGAACTATAGGGATTGTTGGGGAATAGGTGGGGGTGGAGGTTGTTGAATAGTCGGGTTTGTACGAATGTATTGTGTGAACCACTCGTTCATTATTTGAAAGAAGGCTTCTTTAGCCTCACCCCCACGACTGCTCGTCATGGGTCTAGATTCAGAAGGCACTGTCCCTTGAGCGGGAGCTGAGGTGTTACTCTCTACATTATCCACTACAACTTATTCGGGATCCATTACTATATAAAAACACATTTGAAAATGTCAAGAGTCATCACAGTATCATGGTTTTATATATGGCATGTATAGCTAGACTTACGTACGCTACGTTAGTCCTAAAATCAACTAAGTCGTAGTTCTAATACCAAATAAATGTAACACCCCTAACTCGTATCCGTCGCCGGAGTATGGTTACGAGGTATTAACGATCAATACACATAATTTAACATACATAACTCAAACTGTAACACCCCTAACCCGTATCCATCGCCAGAATAGGGTTACGAGGCATTACCATTCAACCACAACATAAATCATACATTTGTATAATCATAATTAAAACCCATTCATCTCAATCACTTTGTCCCTTATAAGGTCCTACGAGACCTTAAAACATGCTTAGAAGTGGTTCGGGACTAAACTATAACATTTGCAAACTTTGGAAGACTTAGAAAATTTTTAAATATTCCAGGGTCACACGCCCGTGGGAACAGGCTGTGTGCCTCACACGGTCACTAAACACACCCGTGTCACAGGCCATGTGAAAACAGGGCATACATATGATTTTTACCACATAGACGAAGACATGCCCATGTGCAATGGCCGTTGGAAAACTGGATAGGTTACTGACTTGGGTCACACAACCGGCTACACGCCCATGTGCTAGCCCGTGTGTCACACACGGCCAGTAGACACGCCTGTGTGTCTAGGCCGTGTCAAAACTGTAAGGTATACTGCTTTAATTCGAAAGGGTACCCCAGGGGACACACGATCGTATAACATGACCATGTGTCGCACACAGCTCAGACACACGCTCGTGTCTCTACCGTGTGGACAAAAATAGGTCATTTGCAAAGCCAATTTGCCACCCTTTTCTCATGCACACCTAGCCATCAAAATGGTATCATTTCAACACATATATAGGCAGCCAAAACATGCCAATTCACACACATATCATGCCATCTATCATCAATCAATTCAATTACTAAATTCCATATTCAAAACATACCAAATCAACATGCCACAATCATCAAACTCACATAAATCCTAAAAAAAATTTCCCACAATTCTATCAACCAAAACATGCTTCTTAAACATACCAATTCATCATTCACAAACCATACCAAAATATACCATTCCTCAAGCATTAATACATCAACTAACAATTAACCAAATGAGCAACCACTTAGCCATATCAACAACCATAGCAAACATGCCAAAACACATGGTAACTTATAAGCCTTATCAAACACATAATTTAAGCCAACTTAAATGGCCATACATACCAATATTTACATCAAAATCAAGCTAAATCTCATAGCTAATATCATGAATTAAAACATACCAAAATGACACTAGCTTATACATGCCATATACCATATATACAAAGCTCCAAAAGTACCAACAAGCAGTTGATAATGTGATGATGGTTCCCGATGATCCCTGATGTCTGAGCTAGCCTTGATAATCTATAAAACATGGAAAGAACACACAAGTAAGCTTTAAAAGCTTAGTAAGCCATATACAAATAAAGTCATCATATGAATATTTGCATAACAATAAAAATATGCTAAACATAGCTATTCACATTCAAATTCACAAACCTTTCTCATTGAACACATATTCAACATCTTAATCAAATTCATCATTTACTTCACTTTTCAATACTCGTATGAATCTTGTATGTACCTGAGTCATTTAACTCATTCACACATTTTTTCTCGACTTGACTTTTTCTGTTGAGCCATTTGGAATCGTTAAGGATACTCAAAAATCACATAAGCTTGAACAATGCCATATCCCAGATATGGTCTTACATGTTATCACATATCGATGCCACTGTCCCAGACAGAGTTTTACACGAAATTGGTTAATGATACTAATGTCCCAGACATGGTCTTACACGTAATCTCAATACAATGCCAATTTCCCAGACATGGTCTTACATGTAATCACATCTCAAGAACCTAATGTTATGACATTCGTATCCTATACTATTCTTAAGGTTTGTACGGGACTTTCGGATATTGTAACTCTGTTGATTCTTCCTCATAATGACTCGTTCAATATTCATAGCAATTCAATGATATTGAAACATATATAATTCAATCTAAAGACATTTATTTGCAAACGAACTTACCTCGTAGTCAGAATAAACAAACTGGGTCGATTATTCAACAACTTTTAATTTCCCTTGATCTAAGTTCATTTTCTTTCGTTCTTGATCTATATACATTCAAAATTAACTTTTTTATTCAACAACACATTCAATTTAGTCCACAAACACATTTTTGGGAATTTTTGTACTTTAGCCCCTAAAGTTACACATTTATTCAATTTAGTCCCTATTTCACAAATACACAGAATTCAAAAATTTCAATTACACCTAAGCTTGCCGAATTTTTATAGACTCCATAACAGCCCATATTTGTCAATATTTCACACATTTAACCACACATTTTACACTTTTCACAATTAAATCCCTAGTTAACATTTTTGTCAAAAATCACTTAATAAAACTTGTATATCTATCATTAAACCTTCATAATCTATCATTAAACATCACAAAGCTCATAAATTCAACAATGGAACCTCAAAAAATCATCAACAATTTCATAAATTAGGGTACAGGCTAGCTAATACTCAAAGCAAAGATCACAAAAATGTAAAAATATCAAAAATCGAGCTCAAAACATACCTTAATCAACCCAAATGTGTGCCGAATATCACAAGCCCTAAATGGATTTCTTCTTCTTCTTATTTTCAGCTAGGATGAACTAAAAATGATGATAATTTCACTTGATTTTATTTAATATAACATTAATAATCTAATTACCATTTTAACCTTATTTAAAACCTTTTAAAACCATTCATTTAATGGTCATTTATGTCAAATTCCACTATCAATGGTCTATTTACAACATAAGGACCTTTCATTTAATAAGCCATGGAAATTAAGTACTTTTAACATTTAGAATGCAACTTTTGCATTTTATGCGATTAAGTCCTTTTCTCAAATTAGCCATTTAAACGATAAAATTATTTCACGAAATTTTCACACACATATATTCAAATGCTGTAAAAACAAAAAATAATCTTAAAATAATCTAAAAACCTCAAATTTTTGGTCTTGAAATCACTGTTCTGATTTAGCTAAAACCGGGCTATTACAACTTTCCCCTCTTAGGGATTTTAGTCCCCAAAAATCTTACCAGTGAATAGGTTTGGATATTGCTTTCTCATAGCATCCTTGGGTTCCCACGTAGCCTTTAACCCCGTGTTGATGCCATAATACTTTCATTAACGCTATTCTTTCATTTCTAAGTACTTTGATCTCACGAGCCAAAATTTGGACCGGTTCTTCACTGTACGATAAATCTGACTGAATCTCAACTTCTGTTGGGGAAATAATATGCGAAGGATCATATCGAAATCACCAAAGCATCGATACATGAAAGACATTATGAATATTTTCTAACTCAGATGGTAATGCTAACAGATAAGCCACCTGTCCAATTCGCTCAATAATCTTGTACGGTCTGATGAATCGTGAACTGAATTTACCTTTACAACCAAATCGAAGTATTTTATTTCATAGAGATACTTTTAAAAACACTCTATCCTCGATTTGAAACTCAAAATCTTTCCATTTCAAGTCTGCGTAAGATTTCTGTTGATCTGACGCTGCTTTCAAACTATCACGAATTACTTTCACTTTTTCTTCTATTTATCTAATTAGATCAACCTCGTGAATCTTATTCTCACTAAGTTCAGTCCAATACAATGGTTTTCGACACTTTCAACCGTATAAAGCTTCGAAAGGTGCCATTTTAATACTCGATTGAAAACTGTTATTATACGCGAATTCAATCAACGGTAAATACTTTTCCCACGTGCCTTCGAACTCAAGAATACAACATCTCAACATATCCTCGAGTATCTGAATATCTCACTCGAATTGACAATCCGTCTGCGGGTGAAATGTGGTACTAAAATGTAGTTTTGTGCCCAATGCATCTTGCAGTTTCTTCTAAAACCTCGATGTGAATCTCGAATCTCTTTCAAAAACAATAGAAATAGGTACTCCGTGTAATCTCACAACCTCAGAGATATACAACTCAACTAACTTTTCAAGCGAATAGTCCGTTTGTACTGGAATGAAATGAGCCGATTTTGTCAACCTGTCAACAACAACCCGGATAGCATCTTTCTTTTGTGTGGTAGAAATGTGAAATAAATGGAAAATATGGCCTGCTAGGGTATAATGGTAATTCGGCTAGCATAAGTTGGTCTTGAATTTCATGAATTTTTGATTTTTGTGTAATAAGGACTAAATCGTAAAAATATGAAAGTTTAGGGGCTATTGTGTAAAATAACTCAAATGCATATTCTAGATTGAATTGAATAAATAGAAGAATAAATAAGCTGATTTTGATTACTTATAGATCAAGAAAAGATGAATTCAGAATTAGATCGGGGAAAAAGCAAAGTAATTGAATAGTCGGTCCGTTCCATCCTTTTGGTATACAAGGTAAGTTCGTATAATTGAACTTAAATGTGTATTTACTTAATAGAAGGATAGAATTGTCATTTTAATTATTCTATTAGTTAAATTTGAAGATCTTAAATTAAATGTACGGTTTAAGTAGATGAGTTGCTGAATAAGACCATAGCTGGGCTATGACAAATTAGAAAATAAGAGCAAAACCATGTGAATGTAAGACTATGGTAGGGCCATGGCAATGTATGCGTAAGACCATAGTTGGAGTATGGCATCAAAAAATTGATGTACTCGTATAGTAAGAATTTATAAACTCAGAGTTATTTGATAGGTGAATTGATGAGAAATAGATACGTATCAGTACAGGTATGTACGAAAAACTATTCGAATAACGAGTTAAAAGAAGTTGAGAACTTATGAATTACTATGGGGTTCCATTTTATGTTAAACTTATTGAATGATGCTTTAAATGCAAATTTATATTATTCCAATTGAAATGTTAATGAATGATGAGGTTATTTCATTTTTACATATGAACTTACTGAGCTTTTGTAGCTTACTTTGTTTATTTTTCTATATTTATAGTATTTTGAAGCTAGCTCAGATCTAGGGATCATCAGGGACTTCATCGCACTATCAGACATCTATTTTGGTACTTTTGAGTTGTATATGTGGTATATGGCATGTACAAGATTTGGTTATTTTTGTGTGTTTGATGGAAATGTATTTTCGCCATTAAAGGTAACTTATGAAAGTTATGTAGTTTGTTATAAATATTGCCATATGATATGGTTGAGGTTGAATTATGATACTCAAATGGTTATTATGATTTGGGGTATTTATTTGGTTGAGATATGTTTCTTGTAGATTGGTTTTGGATGATGAATTAGATGAATTATGGTACATGATATACATATGTGAGTTATGTCTAGAGAAGCAAGTTGAGTTAATAGGTATGTGAATTGGTAAATGACATTGAATTGAGTATTGAAATGGTATGAATTGAATATTGGTAGATGATATTTGGCTGCTTATTTGTGTCTTCAAATGGAACTATTTGAACTTGTATAGGTATGTGAAAAATCTGTGGCAAAATGGCTTGGTAAAAAGCCTATTTTTGTCCACACGAGTAGAGACACGAGAGTGTATCTCAGCCGTGTGTGACACACGGTCATGTTACACGGTCGTGTGTCCCCTGGTGCTGAAATTGAAGTCAAGTAAATATGCTCCACACGGACTCACACATGGGCGTGTGACTTAGCCGTGTGGCATAAGTTAGTAGACCTACAGGATTGGCACGGCCTAGCACACGGGTGTGTATGGCCATTTTTAGGGCACACGGGCTAGCCACACGGGTGTGTGTGTTGGCCATGTGACCCAAGTTAGAGAGTTACATGGGGTCGGACATCGATTGGGACACGACCATGTGCTTCCATTTTGAATGTCCACACGACTTGTGACCCAGGCGTGTCCAGTGGCCATGTGAAACACACGGCTTTGCCACACTGGAGTGTGTCCCCTGTTTTGGAGAAAAAATTTCAAAGTTTCGTGAAACTTTCTTGAGTTATCGGTTTAGTCCTGAACCACTCCCAAAGCATGTTTAAAGCCTCGTAGACTCATATAAGGGACAAATTGATTGAGATTGAATGATGAATGATTGAATTGAGATAATATATGCTAAATGGATGTTTAATTATTTTGTAAGTCTGGTAATGCTCCATAACCGTATTCCAGTGTTGAATACAGGTGAGGGGTGTTACATTTATTGGTATCAGAACTACAGTTTAGTCGATTCTAGGACTAACGTAGCATGTGTGAGAGTGTACCTATACATGTCATATATAACCTGTGATATGTGATGAATATTGACATTATGAACTATGTTTTCGTATAGCAATGGATCCCGAACGAGCTATAGCAGATGATGTCGAGAGTAATACGCCTACTCCCGCTCAAGGGACAGCGCTTTTTGAATCTAAACCTTTTATGAGTAGTCACAGAGGTGAGGCTAAAGAAGCCTTTTTCCAAATCATGAATGAGTGGTTCACTCAATATGTCTGGACAAATTTGGCTACTTAACAATCTCCACCCCCGCCAATTCCTCAACCAATTCCTGTAGTTCCTCAAGTTATTGATCCTATACGATTGAACAAGCCACTAGTTGATAAAATTTGTAAGCATGGGGCTAACGAATTCAGGGCCACAGTTGATGATGATCCCGAGAGAGCTGAATTCTGGCTTGAAAATACAATCAGAGTATTTGATGAGTTGTCGTGTACACTCGAAGAGTACATTAAATATGTTGTATCCTTGTTGAGAGACACTGCTATCAATGGTGGAATACTTTGAAATCAGTGTTACCGAAAGAACGAGTTACGTGGGATTTCTTTCAATATTAGTTCAGAAAGAAATATATCAGCCATAGGTTCATTGATCAGAAATGCAAGGAGTTTCTAGAATTAAAATAGGGCCGTAGATCCATGATAGAATATGAGCGCGAATTTGTGAGGCTCAGTAAATATGCCTGAGAATGTGTTTTAATGAAAGTTATTATGTGCAAAAGATTTGAAGACGGGTTGAACAAAGATATTAGATTGTTAGTCAGGATTCTAGAGTTGAAAGAGTTTGTGGTACTTGTCAATCGTGCTTGCAAAGCTAAAGAACTGGGCAAGGAAAAGAGAAAGGCTGATTCTGAAATTAGAGATTTGAGAAAGAGTGTAACATCCCAAAATTGGGCCTAGTCGGACTAGTAGTTTTGGGACCAAAAATCTGTTGTAAAAATATTTGTTTTATAATTGTTATGAGGGCTAGGATATGAAAATAAGCATGTGATAAAGTTTCATGAAGAAATTCTAAGTATAAGGTGTCCAATTAGAAATTAAGGACCAAATTGAATAAATTGCAAAACTTGGGTTCTAGAAGCACTTTGTAAGGAATTACTTTGGATTATAAATTAGGAGGTCTTAAATAGCAATTTTCCCAATTTTTAAGTTTTTGGACAAAAGTGGGCATGCATGGAAAAATTTGAAAGTTTAGTAAGAAAGGGCATTTTGGTCTTTTGGTAATAAAATTAATAAACAGGGAAAAAAAAGCAAAAATTCATTCATCTTCTTCTCCATAGCTGCCGAAGTTTGCATGCTCTCTATAGCAAGGGTTTTCAACATTTCAAGCTCAATAGTAAGTGCTCCTTAGCCTCGTTTTTAATGTTTTTCGTATTTTTGAGATCCTTGTAACATGCTTTCTATATTTCTACCCATATTTCAAGTTAGGGTTCATGTTCAAAAATTTACCCATGCATGAGATGTTTGTGTTTTGATGATTTATGGAGGAATATGTGACTTTAAAGGATAGTAAACAACTTTTACTAAGTGGTTTTTCATGGAAATGACTTAAGGGACCATTTTGTAAAAGTTGTGAAAATGGGTAGAAAAATGTGAAATGAAAGAAAATGTGGGCTGCTATAAGCAAGAAAAATATTCGGCTAGGCTTGGGTAACTTAGAAATTTCATGCATTTCATTATATGAGCCTTAGGACTAAATTGTAAAAGTATGAAAGGTTAGGGGCAAATTGGTCATTTTTCCCGGGGTGAGTTTTAGACTGAAAATGAACAATGTGAGGTATTAATAATTTATTTTTACTGATATAGACCTTGAGGAACTAATTCCGATGGTCGACCATGGAAAAAAAATTTCGATGGTCGACCGTGGAAAACAAAAGGTTTCGGAATAACCGAAATACGAACTCGAAGCAATTACCAAGTAAGTTCGTGTAACTCGAAGTAAACTCTTAATATACACAAAATGTATATACTTGAATGTATGACAATTTAGACATTCATTGCATGAATATCCATGAAATGTGGTAGTATAGTTAAAAGAGAACTGAAGTTTCTTGATTGAAATAAAAGGATATCTGATGGATTTCTCGAAATGAATTGACGGTAAAAAGGATCTAGCCCGGACAGGTGTTCCTTTAGTGGTCAAGCCTCCCGAAGAATAAGTGTGCTAAAATGGATTTAGCCCGGATGGGTAATCCGATTAGGGTATGAATTTAGCCTGGACTTGTAATTCAGATCTGATCTTATTAGAGTACATGTCATTGTAAGGGATTTAGCTTGGATTGGTAATCTCGATATTACTCTATGAGTTTACATTTTGAGGGATTTAGTCTGGTTTGGTAATCCTGCCGTAAAAGCGAGGTTCACTAGAGTGCGTATTTAAAATGATCACTTACACAATTTGACAGTAAATGAGATATCCATCGAGATTCCGAGAAGTTCAATGAGACTAAAATGAGGAACGAAAATAAAAATGCTTGAAATGATGAGCTCATCTAAGATTAATGTTTAATTGTATTGACATGAAACCAACATGATGATTGTGTGTATGTGATAGGGAAATTATACTATGCATGTTGGCATGAATATCTAATAGGGTTGTATACTAAATAACCGGTAAGCTTACTTTCCCGTTATCCAAACTTACTAAGCATGTTAATGCTTACCCCCTTTCTTTTCCCTTGTCTTTCAGAGCTCATGGATTCGGGAAGATTGGAAGATGATTGGGGAAATCATAACACTATCTACTTGTCTTGTTTTGGTATATAGAAACTTTTATTTTGTTATAATGGCATGTATAGGATTTTTGGTTATTTTGTTATATGTGTCATATGGCTAGCCAATGTAAAGGCTTGAATGATATACTTATTCATTTTGTATATGGCCATGGGATATGGCCCATTTTAATGTAGGTTGTAAACCTACTAATTGTGCATGTATCATGAATGGACATGTGAAATGTGGCCAAATCACTTGGAGTTGGTTAGGTCATAATTGGCAATGAGTTAGAAAATGTGCCAAGTACAAAAATGTGTGATTGTTGAAATGGTAACCTTAAAACAAAAAGGGTAATATTATTATAGGATAAAATGAGACATGTAGTACTTTGTATGACCTTGGCCAAGAAGGTTTTAAGGGCACACTTATGTCATGTTAGTTGTTTAAGGAACATGTGAGTGTGAATGAATGTTTGAGGGTGACCAAAGGCTTGGAAAAATAGCCTTTAAAATGGTCCACACAGGTAGACACACGAGAATGTGTCTAGGCCGTGTGTGACACACGGCCAGCCCCTTGGGCGTGTCGCTTAGCTGTGTGTCCCCTGCACCTATAATTTTTAGGTCAGTTTGCATGGTAATAAACAGACAGGTAGAGACACGGCCGTGCGTCTCAACCGTGTGGAGTATATGGCTTAGCACACGGGTGTGTGCCTTGGCCGTGTGCCCCTAGATGATTGATGATGTCATAAACAGAATGTTCGGGTTTTTGGACATGGGCTATGACACGGGCCTGTCTAGGCCGTGTGAGGGACACGGGTCAGAAAAATAGGCGTGTGTTCGGCCGTGTGAAAACCCCTATAGTTTCGAAATGAAAAATAAATTCCAAAAATTCAACAGGGGTAAGGGAGACGGGCATGTTCTCAAGCACAGGGGCGTGTGCATTGCCTCCATACGGGCACGTAAGGCTTAACCCTAGGAATTTTATAAATTTTTCTTAAGTTCTCGGTTTTGTCTCGGATCGCTTTTAATGTATGATTTGGACCTCGTAGGTCCATAATGGGGACAATAAGATTTTGTTTGATCGATTTTAAATTGAAATGAAATTTTATAGCCCGTATTTTTCGGAAGTGTCCCGTTTGTGTATGGTAATGCCTTGTACCTTGTCCCTATCTTTGGTACGGGTAAGGGGTGTTACAAAGAGATTGATGAATAAACCCTATCACTCTTTATCTAAGAAATCACGAGATGTTTATAGTAGATCAAATGCATCGATGGAGTACTCTAATAGAGATCGTGGGAAGTAATTTACGAGTTCAAAAACTCCAGCTATGTCAACGACAAGTGTGGGTAATGTTAGATCGAATAAACCTAATTGTGGACGATGTGGAAAATGACATTTTGGAGAATGTAGAATGAATGACAAAGCCTGTTTTAGATGTGGCTCGCATGAACATTTCATTCGAGACTGTCTTGAGTTAGATGAGAAAGATAAATCTCAGAATGCAAGATCAAGCAACACGACTACAAGAGGAAGACCATTCTGTAATGTTGGAAATGTGAGTGGTAGTAGAGGTGCAACATGAGATACTGCTGTAAGACTTGAAGCTAGAGCACCTGCCATAAGTTATGCTATTCAAGCTCGTGAAGAGGCGTCGTTATTACTGGTACATTCTCTCTTTATGACACTGATGTAGTTATGTTGATAGACCATAGATCAACTCATTCATATATATATATGTGTGTGTGTGAACTTAGTGTCTAGTAAGAATTTATTTGTTGATTATACTGAGTTTGATATAAAAGTGTCGAACCCCTTAGGTAAATATGTCCTGGTTGACAAAGTTTGCAAGATTGTCCGTTAATGACTCGGGGTTATTATTTTCTGGCTGATTTGATGTTGTTGTCGTTTGATGAGTTTGATGTAATTCTGGGTATGGACTAGTTGGCATTGCATGATGCAGTAGTAAATTGTTGACGAAAGACAATTGAGTTGAAATGTCAGAATAATGAGACTGTCCGAATCGAATCAAATGATCTGACTGGTTTACCAACTGTAATTTCATCGATGTTAGCTCAGAAATATGTGAAAACGGGATGCAACACATATCTTGCATATTACTTGATACAAAAGTGTCAGAATCAAAGATTGAATCAGTACCAATTGTTTGCAAGTACCCAGATGTGTTTCTAGAAGAGTTACTGGGTTTGCCACTAATTAGAGAGGTTGAATTTGCTATTGATTTAGTATCGGGAACTTTACCGATATCGGTAGCTCTGTACAAAATGGCTCCGATAGATTTAAAAGAGTTGAAAGCTCAGTTGCAAGAATTAATAGATAGAGGATTTGCACGATCGAGTTTCTTGCCCTGGGGTGCACCAGTGTTGTTTGTATTGACTATCCTCAGTTCAACAAGGTTACGATAAATAATAAGTATCCATTGTCGAGAATAGACAGTTTTTTGATTAGTTGAAAGGTTCAAAGTGTTTTCAAAGATTGATTTGAGATCAGATTATTATCAGTTGAGAGTTAAAGACTCAGACGTGCCAAAAACTACATTCAGAACGAGGTACGAACACTATAAATTCCTTGTTATGCATTTTGGACTAACTAATGCTCCTGGCATTTTTATGGATTTGATGAATCAGATCTTTAGACCGTATTTAGACAGATTCATTGTTGTATTTATTAACGATATTCTGATTTATTCTCGAGATGAATCCGAGCATGTCGAGCATTTGAAAATAGTGTTACAAACCTTGAGAGACAAGCAATTGTTTGCAAAGTTTAGCAAATGTGAGTTTTGGTCCGAGAGGTTGGATTTCTGGGGCATATTGTTTCTGCCGAAGGTATTAGAATTGACCTTAGCAAGATTTCTACAATTATAGATTGGAAACCTCTAAGAAATGTATCTGAAGTCTAAAGTTTTCTGGGACTAGCTAGCTATTATTGACATTTTGTGAAAGGATTTTCTATGATAGCAACATCGTTGACTCGATTAATTCAAAAAGATGTAAAGTTCGAATGGTTTGAAAAGTGTCAGCAGAGTTTTAAACAGTTGAAAGCATTATTGACAGAGGAACTAGTGTTAGTACAGCCTGAGTCGAGTAAAGAATTCGTAATTTTCAGTGATGCATCGTTGAATAGTCTAGGTTGTGTATTGATGTAGAAAGGCAAAGTAATAGCTTATGCTTCTAGATAATTGAAGCTGCATGAAAAGAATTATCCGACACATGATTTAGAGTTGTCTGCGATTGTGTTTGCATTAAAAATTTGGTGACATCACTTGTTTAGTGAGAAATGCGACATTTATATAGATCACAAGAGCTTAAAATATTTAATGACTCAGAAAAGCTTGAATTTGGGACAACAAAGATGGCTTGAATTACTGAAAGACTATGAGCTAGTAATTGATTATCATCCCAGGAAAGTGAATGTAGTTGTTGACGCTCTGAGCAGAAAATCATTCTTTGCCTTGTGTGTGATAAATACACAGTTAGCTTTTTCTGATGATGGTTAGATTGTAGCTGAGTTGAAAGCGAGACCGTTATTTTTTCAGCAAATTTGTGAAGCTCAGAAATGTGATAGTGAATTGCAAGCTAAAAGAGTGCAAAGTGAGTCGACTAGTGATTTACAGTACCAAATCGGAGCCGATGATTGTTTAATGTCCCAAATAGAATCTGTGTACCGAGAAATCTTGAGCTTATTTAGAAAATTCTGCATGAAGCATATAATGGATGTTTATCTGTTCACCCGGGGAGTACCAAAATGTACAATGATTTGAAACAAGTATATTGGTGGTCGGGTATGAAACGAGACATTTCAAAGTTTGTATCGAGATGTTTAGTTTGTCAACAAGTTAAAGTTGAACATCAAGTATCGTCGGGACTACTTCAGCCAATGATGATACCAGAGTGGAAATGGGATAGAATGATGATGGATTTCGTGTCGGGATTACCCCTGTCTTTGATGAAGAAAGATGCAATTTGGGTTATCATTGATTTACTGATGAAATCAGCATATTTCATTTCAGTACGTACAGACTATTCACTTGATAAATTGGCTGAATTGTACATATCTGAGGTTGTGAGATTGCACGGTGTGTCAGTTTCGATTATTTCAAATTGAGATCCGAGGTTTACATCGCGGTTTTGGAAGAAACTTCAAGAAGCTCTGGGTATGAAGTTGAATTTTAGTACAGCTTTTCATCCGTAAACTGACGGACAGGCTGAACAAGTAATGCAGATCCTCGAAGACATGCTCAGATGTTGTGTTTTAAAGTTTGAAGGCAATTGGGAGAAATATTTGTCGATAGTTGAATTTGTGTATAATAACAGTTTTTAATCGAGCATAAAAATGGCACCATATGAAGCTTTTTATGGTCGCAAATGCTGAACTCCATTATACTGGACCGAGCTTAGTGAAAAAAAAATTCATGGGATTAATTCGGTTAGAGAAACCGAAGAGAAAGTAAAAGTAATTCGCGACTATTTGAAAGTAGCTTCAGATCGTCAAAAGTCGTACGCGGATTTGAAACTAAAAGACATAGAATTCCAGATTGGTGATAAAGTATTTTTGAAAGTGTCTCCATGGAAGAAAATACTTAGTTTTGGTCGCAAAGGCAAGTTGAGTCCGCGTTTCATCTGGTCATACGAGATCATCGAAAAAATAGGGCCAGTGGCTTACCGGTTAGCTTTACCAACTGAATTAGAAAAGATCCACAACATGATTCATGTATCGATGTTGTGTCGATATAGATTAGATCCATCACATGTAATTTCCCCGTCAGAAATTGAGATTCAACCTGATATGTCATACAACGAAGAACCGATCAGAATTTTGGCTTGAGAGATAAAGAGTTGAGAAATAAACGAATAGCCTTAGTGAAGGTTTTGTGGAAACGTCATAGTCTTGAAGAGGCTATGTGGGAGCCCGAGGAAGCTATGAGAAAACAATACCCAAACCTATTCACTGGTAAGATTTTCGGGGACGAAAATCCCTAAGAGGAGAGAGTTGTAACAACTCGTTTTTGGTCAAATCAGAATCGTGGTTTCAGAACCACAAATTCAAGGTCAAAATATTTATTTTATTATTTTAATGTTTACAACATGATTGAAAGATTGTGTGAAAGTTTCGTTCAGTAATTTTATCGTTTGAATGCTTAATTTGATAAAAAAATAAATCGCTAAAGTGAAAAAGTGATGTTCTAATAGTTAAAGGTATTAAATAACTATGAAATTAAATAGTGGAGGTCCTTATGTTTTAAATAGCCCATTTTTAATATGAGTGGACATTTATGGACTTATATTAAGTCATTTTAGTGAATATTAATGAAGGTTAAAATAGTTATTTACAAAATAACTTAAGCTAAATAATAAAATAAAAGGCCATTTGATGTATTTATCTTCTCATAGCTAAATATTAGGGTGGAGGAAGCTATTCAAATAGCTTGAATCTTTCGGTCACTTTTGTACTCAATTGTAAGTCCCTTTTTGTTCTGTTTTTAATGATTTTTACGTTTTTGAAATCGTTGCAACTAGGTCTATCTAGCCCAGGAATTATATTGCAAAATTGTTAAAGATTTTGAATAATTTCATTGATGAATACATGTGTGTTTTGAGGTTTGATGATAGATTAGGAATATTTGTTATGAATTATACAAGTTTTATTAAGTGATTTTTAGTGAAAATGCAAAATAGGGATTTTATTGAGAAATGTATAAATTCTGTGGTAGAAATGTGAAATGAATGGAAAATATGGGCTGCTAGTAGAGGTGTGCATGGGCCAGGCAGGGTCGAGTTCGAGTTGAGCCCAACTAAAAATTTAGGCCCGTTTGCTAGGCCCGGGCTCGGCCTGGTCCGAAAAATAGGCTTAAAATTTTGCCCAAGCCCTACCCAAATAAAAATGTTAAAACCCGAGCCCTAATTCTACCGCCCATATTAATTTTTATATTAATTTTATATAATTTTAAAATATATATAAACCATCAAAAATACTAAAAATATCAAATAAATATTTCTCAACAATTGAAAATAAATTTTAAAAATATGTATACTTAAATAACACTAAAATAGATGCAACTTAACAAGAAAATGTTTCTAAAATAATAACAAAATTAACAAATGTCTTTAAAACAATAAAAAATTAACAATAAAAGAAGTTTTATACAATATCCAAACAATAACAACAAAATAGTGGCAACATAATAGTAAAATAGTAGCAAAATAAGAAGAAAACAATAAGAAAATTATATTAAAAAAAAGATTTTTTGTCATGTAGTGAATTCGGGCTGGGCCCGGGCCAAAAATGCCTTACCCGATGCCAGGTTCGTTTTTTAAACGGGCCTTATTTTTTTGCCCAAGCCCATTTTTCGGGCCTATATTTTTTCCCAAACCCTCCCACATTTTGGGTGGGCCTTCGGGCCGGGTCGGGTGGCCCGGTCCATGCACACTTCTAGCTACTAGGGGTATAATGGTAATTCGTCTAGCATGGGTAATCTTGAATTTCATGAATTTGTGATTTTTGTGCAATAAGGACTAAATTGTAAAAATATGAATTTTTAAGGGCTATTGTGTAAAATAGCTCAAATGCATATTTTGGATTGAATTGAATAAATAGACGAACAAATAAGCTGATTTTGATTACTTATAGATCAAGAAAAGAGGAATTCAGAATTAGATCGGAGAAAAAGTAAAGTAATTGAATAGTCGGTCCGTTCGTCATTTCCGTATACGAGGTAAGTTCGTATAATTGAACTTTAATGTGTATTTACTTAATCGATGGATAAAATTGAGATTGTAATTATTCTATTAGTTAAATTTGAAGATCTTAAATTAAATGTATGGTTTAAGTAGACGAGTTGCTGAATAAGACCATAGCTGGGCTATGGCAAATTAAAAAATAAGACCATAACCGGGTTATGGCATGTGAATGTAAGACCACGGTAGGTCCATGGCAATGTATGTGTAAGACCATAGTTGGACTATGGCATCGAAAAATCGATGTACTCGTATTGTAAGCATTTATAAACTCAGAGTTATTTGATAGGTGAATTGATGAGAAATAGATACGTATCGGTACAGGTATGTACGAAAAACTATTCGAATAATGAATTAAAAGAAGTTGAGAACTTATGAATTACTATGTGGTTCCATTTTATGTTAAACTCATTGAATGATGCTTTAAATGCAAATTTATGTTATTTAGATTGAAATGTTATGTACTTTGTTATACATGTTTCCATATGATATGGTTTAGGTTGAATTATGATACTCAAATGGTTATTATGATATGGGGTATTTATTTGGTTAAGATATGTTTGTTGTAGATTGGTTTTGGATTATGAATTAGTTGGATTATGGTACATGATATACATATGTGAGTTATGTCTAGAGAAGCAAGTTGAGTTAATATGTATTTAAATTGGTAAATGGCATTGAATTGAGTATTGAAATGGTTGATAATGAAATGGTATGAATTGAATATTGGTTGATGATATTTGGCTGCTTATTTGTGTCTTGAAATGGAACTATTTGAACTTGTATAAGTATGTGCAAAACGGGTGCAAAATGGCTTGGTAAATAGCTTATTTTTGTCCACACGAGCAGAGACACCGGCTTGTATCTCAGCCGTGTGTGACACACGGTCATGTTGCACAGCCGTGTGTACCCTGGTGTTGAAATTGAAGTCAAGTCAGTATGCTCCACACTGCCTCACACACGGGCGTGGGACTTGGCCGTGTGGCATAAGTTAGTATACCCTATAGGATTGGCACGGCCTAGCACACGGGCGTGTATGGCCATTTTTAGGGCACACGGGCTAGCCACATGGGCATGTGTGTTGGTCGTGTGACCCAAGTTAGAGAGTTACATGGGGTTTGACGCATTCTTGTTAACAGGTGTGTATTCATGTCCTTTTTTGTTGGAAGTCGGCAAAAGCCGAAAAGTCAAAACTTCCATATTTGGGGCCTCACGAGCATGCGATCGCTCGTGGGGTAAATCGAGCCCATGAAACGTGGTGAGCGATCTCATGGGCCTGGGCTGCAACAGGCTATATGGGCCCAATGGGCCCATGGGCCGTGTGTGTAAACTTCACTGTTAAGTGGGGTATAGATAGACTTGTCATGTCGCGCACACGACTTAGGTAGTTTTGGGCCACGTTGGGCCTAGATAGGCCGTGTGGGCCCAATAGGCTCCTGAGCCCCACACGGATTAAATCTGTAATTTGTGATAATTATTGGATTGGGTTATGCAGGTCACATAGCCATATCTAAATTTGGGTTAAATAGGCCACACGAGGGTGTGGGCCCACTTGGGCAGAGTAATGGGCCTTAGGCCCATTTGTACCGTTATGTCTATTTAGGTCACTTAAGTCGCTCGAGGCGACAGTGGACCTTCTGTTGGGTCATTAAGACCCCGGTTTTTGAAATCACCAAAATACCCTTTAGTGTTAAATGACCGTAATACCCCTGATGGTAGAATGACGATTATGCCCTTATGTTTCATATGACCGATGTGCCTATGATTTACATATATGATTGTGCTGAGTATGACTTTGCATGCACGTAATATTTATGATATGACATATTGCATGGGGTTGGGTTATTATGGACGGAGGAAGTGTACGGCCCGTAGCCGTCTTATATAAGGCTTTCGGCCTTTCTATGATACTTATGGCTTATAGCCGTTCTATTAACTAGCAGCGTTGTTGCATTATTTACGGCCTTTAGTTGTCCTGCCTACGATGTTGAGCTGTCCTGTCTACGGCCTTTAGTCGTCCTGTCTACAGCGTTGAGCCGTCCTGTTGACTTATAGTCGCAACCTGTGCTAAGCTTGGTGTGTTGGCTGGGCGGGTCGATTTTATCCCCACATGGTGTGTTGGTTGGTATGGGTCGTGTGTTGGTTGGATTGGGCTAGAATCTGTCTGCATATATAAATCTGATACTGATTCTGTTAATGGGCTAGGCCCAATTGATTCTGATGAGGGCTGAGACCCAAGTGAAATTGTACTGGGCTTTGGCCCACGCACATTGTTCTGTTACTGTAATAGGCTCCAACCCAGACTGATTCTGAATTCTGTTTGTTTACTAATTGTTTTAGTTTAACTAGGGCATTACACACTGAGTTTTCATAAACTCACCCCGTTTATTAACTCTGCAGGTAATCCCCAACATGAGGAGGATCGGTGCTGCGAGGGACTCGGAGGTGGCCATACAACTGCTATTGTTTCCGATTTTCTTTTAAGTTATCTATTTACAAGTACTTATATTTGATCTAGGTTGTAACAAGGCCTCTTTTAATTTCTGGTTCTAAATTTGGAATTTTATATATTGTTTTATAACTGCTGGAGTAGAACACAGTTTTCTTTTCCAAAACAATACTTGTTTTTCAAAATATCATATTTCTGCAAAAAAAGTTTTAAAGGTGATAATATTTTACATGAGAATGACTTTTAATAAACCAACGGAAACTGAGGTTCACAAGTTTTAAAATGGCCAGAGGTTTTAAATAGTAAGAAGGGTTTTCAATGAGAAGATGGTTTTCGAAGAACATTTAAATGTGACACGTCAGATTTCGACCATAGCGTCTAGGCCGAGTTTAGGGTGTTACACATAATCACATAGTTCCTAGTGACATGTCACATTGTATCCTAAATTATTCCTAAGGTTCAAAGGGATTTTCTCGATAACGCATATTTGTCGAACTCGTTCATAATGTCATGCTCATAGAAAATAAAGTCATTCATACACTCGTCATAATAATTAAACATAGAGATTCATACATAAATAAAACATTCAAACATGATATATCGTTGCATTATTTACACATGAACTTACCTTAGTACAAAATATGGTTAATTAATTTGATTTAGTCCAAAATCTTGTTCTTTCCCCAGTCTAGGTTTGGACTCCTTTTTTCTTGATCTATAATAGCAAATTCAGCTCATTTAATCATCACATTATTCAAATCAGTCAAAAAACTATATTTAGGCAAAATTATGATTGTAACATCCCGAAATAGGGCCTAATCGGAATAGTGGTTTTGGGACTACAAATCTGACATTGAAATATTCATTTTATGATTATTATGAGGCCTAGAATATGAGTATATGCATGTGTTAAAGTTTTATGAAGAAATTCTAAGTATAAGGTGTCCAATTGGAAATAAGGGAGTAAATTGAATAAATTGCAAAACTTGGATTCTAGAAGCAATTTGTATGAAATTGCTTTAGATTATGAATTAGAAGGTCTTGGAGAGTAATTTGCCCAAATTCTAAATTTTTGGACAAAAATAGGCTTGCATGGATGAAATTTTAAAGAAATGGCATAAGGGTATTTTGGTCATTTGTCATTTTAATGAATTAAAATGGGAAAAAATCAAGCCAAAATCAGCCATTTTCTCCTTCATCCAGCCGAAAATTTGGGGTTCTCCATAGCCAGGGTTTCAAGCTTTCCAAGCTCAATAGTAAGTGCTCCCAAGCCTCGTTTTTAATGTTTTTGTATTTTTGAAATCCCGATAGCTTGCTCTCTCCATTTCTAGCCATATTTCAAGCTAGGGTTCATGTTCAAAAATTTATCCATGCATGAATTATTTGTATTTTGATGGATTATGGAGGAGTATGAAAGATAAATGTGTGTTAAACATCTTTTCCAAGTTGGTTTTCATGAGAAACCCTTATAGGGACCATTTTGCAAAAGATATAAATATGTGATAGAAATGAGAAAAATATGGAAATTTTGGGCTACCAAAAGAAGTATGAGTGTTCGGCTAGGCTTGGGTAAGATAAAATGTGCATGTATTTCATTATACGAGCCTAGGGACTAAATCGTAAAAATGTGAAAGGTTAGGGGCAAAACGGTCATTTAGACCGGGGTAGATATTAAACTTGTGATGTATAATTTGGGGTATTAATGAATTAATTTTGTTGTTATAGACCCCGAGAAACAAATTTCGGAGGTCGATCGTGGTAAACCAAGGTTTCGGAATAACCGAAATGCAGCTCTGAAAAGAATACCAGGTAAGTTCGGATAACTTAAAGTAAACTCCTAATATGCATAATTGAATGATTTATGAATGCATGATGATTGCATTTATTATTAGCATGAAATATCATGGAAATGCATATTTGATGGTAACATGTGAAAAATGTCTCGGATGAGGTTGACAAAGGGAATTCGATGGATAAACCCTCATTGATGTGTAAAGAGATCCTGCATGTGTTGCAGTAAGGATTTAGCCCAGGCGGGTAATCCGTGATCTCGAGTATGGAAAAGATCTAGCCTAACGGGTGTTCCTTGAATGATCGAGCCTTCCGAAGAATATATGTGCATTGAGGATTTAGCCCGAACGGGTAATCCTATTAGGGTCTGAATTTAGCCTAGACTGGTAATTCAGATCCGAGCTCATTAAGGGTGTTTGTCGCTATAAGGGATTTAGCCTGGACTGGTAATCCCGACATCACTTTATGAGTTTATAATATGGGGGATTTAGCCTGAACTGGTAATCCTGCCATGAGATGTAAGGTTCGCGGGAGTGCATATGTGAAATGATCATTCGTAAGAATTGACGGATAATGGGTATTCCATCGAGATTTCCTAGAAACTCAATAGGATTAATATGATGTATGTCAATAAGATGATGAATGATGAGCTCATCTACATAAATTACATGATGCTTTGTTATGTGACTAACTCATTGATTGAGTGCATGTGATAGGAAATCACTTCATAATTGATGATTTCATGATTTAAGTGTGGATTTATGCTAATTACTCAGTAAGTTTACTTTCCGGTTATTTGAGCTTACTAAGCATGAAAATGCTTACCCCCTCTCTTTTCCCTGTTTTACAGAGCTCGAGGACTCATAAGGATTGGAAGACGGTTGGAGAAGCAACACACTATCAACTAGTCAAGCTTTGGTATAAAGACACTTATATTTTGTTAATGGCATGTATAGGGCTTTGAGATTTTGTCATATGTGTCATTTGAATTGCGAAATGGAGGCATGTAAAGATGTATTCATCTTTTTGTATAAGGCCATGGAAATTGGCATATTTGGAAGTAAGCTATGACCTGCCTTTATATGCATATTTTGTTCTTATATGATGGGTTGCTACAATTGGCAATAAGTTCAAAAACGAGCCAAATTTTGAATGTACTACAATATCATAAGAACCCATAAATACTACATGGGAAATAACTTTTTTGTCTGAAACCAATGATATAAGGTTTCCATACAACTAACTTCATCAAGATCATTTACAAGTGTATAATCATGTTTTACTTTGAATTTGGTATCTATTAAAAAAAAGAAGTAGAAAGGGGTGACTAAAGGCTTGGAAAATAGCCTATTAAGGTCCACATGGTTAGACACACGAGCGTGTGTCTAGGCCATGTGTGACACACGGCCCATCCTTATGGGTGTGTGTTATGGCAGTGTGTCCCCTGCACCTAAAACTTTAAGTCAAATTAGCACATGGGTAGGACACACGGGCGTGTGTCTAGGCCGTGTTAATTTAACAGAATGCTCAAGTTTTGGACACGGGGTGAGCCCACGGGCGTGTGTCTTGGCCGTGCCTAAAAGTCAGTGTTGCCCACGGGTTAAAGGCATGGATGTGCCCTAGGCCACAGGGGCGTGGGTGACCACACGGCCCCTCATACACGGGCGTGTTACACTTGTAAATAAGGAAATTTTCTAAAGTTATTAAATGTTCCTGGTCCTATCCCGAACTATCTCTATGTATATTTAGGGCATTGAAGGCCCATTTAGGGGACAAGATGTGAATGCCTAAAAGTTTCAGATCTGAGCTAAACTTGGTGAGTCGATTCATTATGTTTTAAATGTAGAGTTCCGGTAATACCTCGAACCCTATCCTGATAATAGATACGAGTGTGGGGTGTTACAATGATTTTGCCCTAAACTTTCACATATTTGCAAATTCGTCCCTAGGCTCGTAAAATGAAATGTGTTCAGTTTCTTTGTTATCCAAGCCTAGCCGAACTTATAACATACTCATACAATCCCACATTTCTCATTAAATCATACATCTTACTACCCATTTTACAAACTTTACAAATAAGTCATTTTTAGCCATTTTCACTAGAAATCACTTGGTAAAAGATGTTTATCACACATCAAACATTCATATTCCTCCATTAAACATCAAAACACATGCATGTCATACATGGGTCGAATTTCAAACATGAACCCTACTTTAAAATAATGGTAGAAATAGGTAAATCAGGTTACGAGGACTTCAAAAATGTAAAGAGCATTAAAAACGGGGCTAGGATGTACTTACAATCAAGCTTGAAAGATGACAAAACCCTAGCTATGGATAGCTTGAGAATTTTGGCCAAGGGTTGGAGAATATGGACAAATTTTGGCTTTAATTTCCCATTTTATTCTTTTATTAACCAAATGACAAAAATGCCCTTAAGGCTTTTCTTTCAAAATTTTCCTATTCATGCCCATTTTTGTCCATAATTATAGAAATTGGATAAATTGCTATTTAAGGACTTCTAATTAATAATCTATGGCAATTTCATGCTTAAGGCTTCTAGAACTCACATTTTGCAACTTTTGCAATTTAGTCCTAAATGTCAAATTGGACACTTTATCAATGAAATTTCCTCATGAAATTTTCACACAAGCATGCAATCATATTATAGACCTCCTAATAATCATAAAATAATTATTTTTACTTCGGATTTATGGTCTCAACACTACTGTTTCGACTAGCCCCTAATTCGGGATGTTACAATTCTCCTCTCTTAGGGATTTTCATCCTCGAAAATCTTACCGTGAAAAGGTTTGGGTATTGGTTTCTCATGTTTTCCTTGGTCTCCCATATAGCCTCTTCAACCCCATGTCTTTGCCATAAAACTTTCACAAGGGCAATACTTTTGTTTCTCAATTGTTTTACTTCCCAGGCTAAAATCTTAACCAGCTCTTTGCCATAAGTCATATACGGTGAAATCACATGCGAAGGATTAGATCAGTATCGATGCAACATAAACACATGGAACACATCATAAATCTTTTCCAATTTAGATGGTATGGCTAACCAATAGGCAACTGGCCCTACTCTCTCGGTGATCTTATACGGTCCAAAAATCGTGGACTTAATTTGCCTTTTCTACCAAATCCCAAAACCTTTTTCCATGGAGACACTTTTAAAAATACCTTATCACTGATCTAAAACTCAATCTCTTTCCGTTTTAAATCCGCATACAATTTCTGTCTATCCGAAGTGGCTTTTAAATAATCACGTATTACCTTTACTTTTTCTTCGGTTTCTCTGACTAAATCAACTCTGTGAATTTGTTTCTCTCTGAGCTCGGTCCAATACAAAGGCGTTCGGCACTTACGCCCATACAATGCTTCATAAGGTGCCATTTTCAAACTCAACTGAATACTGTTGTTGTAGGCAAATTCTACCAACGGTAAATACTTTTCCCAATTACCTTGGAATTTAAGGACACAACACTGCGACATATCTTCAAGAATTTGAATTACTCGCTCAGACTGACCGTCAGTCTGCGGATGGAAAACGGTACTAAAATTCAACTTTGTACCTAAAGCCTCCTGCAACTTCTTCCAAAATCGCGAAGTATACATCGCGGTTAACTTATCAAGTGAATAGTTAGTGCATACCGGGATAAAATGAGACAATTTTTTCAATCGATCTACAACAACCCATACAACATCTTTCTTTCTCGGTGTCAAAGGCAAACCCGTCACGAAATCTATAGTAATACGGTCCCATTTCCACTCAGGTACCATCACAGGCTGAAGTAAGCCTGAAGGTACTTGGTGTTCAACTTTCATTTGTTGACAAATTAGGCATATCGAAATGAACTCGGAAATATCTCTTTTCATACTCGGCCACCAATACAATTTCTTCTAGTCATTGTACATTTTTGTACTATCTAGATGCATAGACAAATGACCACTATGGGCTTCATGCAAAATCTTCTAAATCAGCTCAGTATTCTTAGGAATACAAATCCTATCTCGAAACATCAAGCAACCATCAGAACTAATCCGAAAATCTAATTCCATACCCGATTCACATTGGATTCTTTTGGCTTGCAAATCACTGTCACTTTGCTAAGCTTCATAAATCTCTTGGAGAAACATTGGTCTAGCTCTTAACTCAGCTAGAATCAAACCATCATCTGATAAGGCTAACTGAGTGTTCATATCCCTCAATGCAAACAAGGATTTCCTACTCAAGGCATTGGCAACCATGTTCTCCTTCCTTGGGTGATAATCAATCACTAGCTCATAATCTTTATCAACTCTAGCCATCTCCGTTGTCGTAGGTTCAAATCATTTTGATTCATTAAGTACTTTAGACTTTTATGATCAGTATACATACAACATTTCTCACCATACAAATGATGTCTCCAAATCTTCAACGCAAACATAATGGCAGCCAATTCCAAATCGTGCATCGGATAATTCTTCTCATGCAGTTTCAGCTGCCTCGAGGCATAAGCTATCACCTTGCCTTCTTACATAAGTACACAACCCAATCCATTCAAGGATGCATCACTATAAACCACAAATTCTTTTCCTAGTTCAGGTTGTTCTAAAATTAGAGCCTCAGTCAACAATGCCTTTAGTTTCTCAAAACTCTATTGAAATTTTTCTGTCCATTCGAACTTGACATCCTTTTGTCACAATCTCGTCATCGGTGTAGCAATCATGGAAAATCCTTTAACAAACTGTCTGTAATAACCAGCTAAGGCTAGGAAGCTTTTAACCTCTGACACATTCCTCAGCGGTTTTCATTCAACAATAGTTGAAATCTTACTCGGATCTACTCGAATGCCATCACCCGATGTGCCTCAAGAATCTGACTTATCGAAGCCAAAACTCACTTTTACTAAACTTAGCATACAACTGCTTGTCTCTCAAGGTTTGTAAAATCGTTCTTAAGTGTTCGACATGCTCGGTCTCATCACGAGAATAAATCAGTATATCGTCAATAAAAACAACCACAAATTTATCTAAGTATGGTCGGAAAATAAGGTTCATCAAAATCCATAAATACCGCAGGAGCATTCGTTAAACCAAAAGGCATAACCAAAAATTCATAGTGACCATACCTCGTCCGAAATGCAGTCTTCGGTATGTTTGAATCTTTAACTCTCAATTGGTAGTAATCGAACCTCAAGTCTATCTTTGAAAATACTGTAGCTCCCTTCAATTGGTCAAGCAAGTCATGTATTTTAGGTAAAGGATACTTGTTATTTATGGTTGCCTTATTGAGCTATCGATAGTCAATGCACAATCTCATTAAACCATCTTTCTTTTTCACAAATAGCACTGGTGTGCCCCACAGAGAATAACTAGGTCTAGCGAAACCTTTATCCGTTAACTCTTGTAACTGGACTTTTAACTCCATTAACTCCATTGGAGCCATCCTATATGGAGTAGTCGAAATAGGTGTAGTACTCGAAACTAATTCAATACCAAACTCGACTTCCCTAATTGGAGGCAATCCGGGCAACTTTTCTGGAAACATATTTGGATATTCGCATACTACCAGCACTGACTCAATTTTCAACTCAAACTCCTTTGTATTCAACACAAAGGAAAGATAAGCTTCATAAACCTTTCTCATACATCTCTGAGCAGTCATAGAAGAAATCACTTCAGGCAAGCTATCTGATTCATCTGATTCAACCCAAAGCATATCACCACTTTATTCAATGATTTTCCTTCCACGGTTTACTACTACATCATGCATGGTCAACCAATCCATACCAAGTATTATATCAAATTCATCAAATGAAAAAAGCATAAGATTAGCCGAAAAACAATGGCCTCTAATTATTAAAGGGCACTTCTTACATACTTTATCAACTATCACATGCTTGCTTAGAGGGTTTGACACTTTTATCACAAATTCTGTAGACTTAACGGGTATATTCATACTAGACACCAATGATGCATGATATTCGTGACAGGTTTTAAATATTTATAATGAACCGTTCTTGAAACTAACTATTATGAAGATGAAGGCAAGTGTACCTATCGAACAGTAGTATAGTTTTAGCAAGACCAGATTGTCGAACCCAAAGGAACTAAAAGTACTAGTAATGACTGTCCTTTTATTATCTAGCCTAAGAATAATGGGGTTTGTTTTAACTAGCTAATTAACTAAACTAAGAAATCGTAGAAAATAAATTGGGGAATTACTTTTGGAAAAATGATTGAATTAAGACAATACCTAAGGAAAAATCCACCCAAACTTCACTTGTTATTTAACTCTGAATCGGATGATTTATTTATTTGACTTGATCTGTAGAAATCCCTAAGTTACATTATTATCCCTCTCGAGACTAACAACGTCTAACCCTAGGTTGAATAATTGAAATCTCTTTGTAATTAACTTCCTAGGGTTGCATTAACTCGATCTATGGATCCCCTTATTAGGTTTCACCCTAATCCAGCAAAATCTTGTCACCCCTATCTCTAGGCGTGCAACCAACTCCGCTTAATTATGACAAATGTACTCTTAGACAGGGTCTGTTCCTCCTCTGAATAATAGCTTAACTTGAGTCAATATCCTGGAATATCAAAACAAGAATTAAGAACACATAATTAAGAACACGTCAAATATTTATCATACAATTCAAATAATAATAACAAGATCTGTCTTAGGTTTCATTCCCCTTAGATATTTAGGGGTTTTAGTTCATAACTAAAAAGGTAAACATCTCAGAAGAATAATGAATACAAAACATAAAGAAAAACCCAAAACTCCTGAAAGGAAATTGAGGGGAGATCTTCAATCTTGATGATGAATTTGGCTTCTGAGATGGATCAATTGGCTTTCCTTGAGATGTTCCCTACTTCCTCCTCTGTGCCTCCCTTTTTCCTCCTCCTTTATGGTGTATTTATAGGCTTTGGAATGCCTAAGAACCCTCAAAATTGGCCTTTTCCGAATTGGACTCAACTTGGGCTCGATAGGGACACGCCCGTGTGACATGTCCGTGTGCGGTTACTTAAGGTCGTGGTCAAGTTTGTTAAATAGGCACGGGCGTGTGGTCCACCCGTGTGAGTCGTGCTTCGATTTTGCCAAATTGACATGGCCGTGTGGTCTACCCGTGTGAGGAAGTCCAGGCCGTACTGATTTCGTACGTTGGCCCACTTTCTTTGTTTTTAGGCCGTGGGGCATGCCCGCGTGCTCTAAGCTCAGCTCGTGCATTTCGTAATTTTTGAAATTAGGCGTATTGGTGTACACGGTCATGTTGCACGGCCGTGTCGATTTTCGTTCACTTCTCTCACGCCCGTGTATGCAGGCACACGCCCGTGTTAAATTGACAGGTTTACCCACGGTTTCAAAACACACGCCCGTGTTATTTTGGCAGTTTCACCCAAGGCCATATCACACGGCCGTGGCTACTTATCGCATCCCGTGTTGGGGAAGAAATTTTTTCCCTATTTTCACACGGCCATATCGCACGGCCGTGGTTCATCCTGTGGTATGTGAATGGCCTACGGAACGCCCGTGTACCTGGCTGTGTGGTTCTGAAAATCTTGTGTTCAATGATTTGGTTAGTACGCTAGATTTTAAAAACTAAAATTTAAAGAAAGTAATATTGTTAGTGCTCGAGTTGCCTTCCGAGAAGCGTTTATTTATAGTCTAAGCTCGACTTACCTTTCTATTGAATGGTCATGGTGTTTCGAGGAGTTTATACTCCTCATTCCTGTTGTGAATTTCATCAAAATAAGGTTTTAGGCGGGTATTGTTTACCTTAAAAGTGTCGAACTTAGGATGATATACCTTGACTGTACCGAATGGGAAAATGCTAAGTACCGTAAGAGGAATTTCTTCATTCAGTTTGGAAGTGATAATGTGAGGATCTGCGACATCTAATAAAACTTTTTCTCCAACCTTAAGTTGATTTGGAAAGGTATTGAGCTTGTTCTGGCGTAGTTTTGGTTTATCATGTGTTCTCAGTTTATGCGTCCGCCATTCATCTAGCTCCTCGATTTCTAACCTTCATTCTTCACGAATAGGTCCTCTACTATTGCTTGAAAATGGCTCATGTACTTCCTTTAAACTCATTTCCCGCAAAGTAGGTTGCACCATATTGTCAGTTGTAGTAGAATGGTTTAGACAATCACCTTTAATTTTCGATGTGTTGCCGGAATTGCGAGCTTGAAGGGTGATTGTTTCGTCTCCCACACGAAGTGTGAGCTCACCTGTGCCAACGTCAATAATCGTTCTAGCAGTTGCTAAAAAAGGCCTTCCTAAAATCAAAGGGGTGTTGCTATCCTCCTCTATATCTAGAACAACGAAGTCAACGGGAAATATAAATTTATCGATTTTAACTAGCACATCTTCAATAATACCCCTAGGAAATATTATAGTTTTATCTGCTAATTGAATGCTCATCCTAGTCTGTTTGGGTTTCCCAAGACCTAGTTGTTTAAACATTTTTTAAGGTATGACATTAATACTAGCCCCTAAATCAGCTGATGCATTATTAACATCTAAACTACCAATTAAGCAAGGAATCGTAAAACTCCTTGGATCTTTCAATTTGTTGGGTAGTTTATTCTGTAGAATAGCTGAGGAAACTACGTTTAGCTTCACATGTGAAGCCTCGTCCAACTTTCGCTTATTTACTAAAAGCTCCTTTAAAAATTTCATTGCGTTTGGCATCTGCGATAGAGCTTCAATAAACGGTAAGTTAATATGTATTTTTTCAAGAGTTTAAGGAATTTAATAAATTGTTCATCTAAACGGCTTTCCTTGTCGCATTAGGGTATGGTACACGAAGTTTGTATTTTGTACTTACTGGTTTCTGCTCATTGTAGTCTACCTCACCTTTACCTTCGCTTATCTCAGTTTCTTGCCTTGGTTCTGGTTCAGGTGTGACTAACCCTTCCTCATCTTAACTAGTAATGGCGTTGAGTTGCTCCCTTGGGTTAGATTTTGTATTGCTTGGTAAGCTACCTTGTGATCGTTTAGAAATCAATTTGGTAAGCTGACCAATCTGAGTTTCAAGCCCTTTGATCGATGCTTGTTGATTTTTGAGTGCTGTCTCAGTATTCTAAAAATGAGTTTCTGATTCCGAGATGAATTTGGTTAGCATCTCCTCAAGGTTTTGCTTCATTTCTTGCTGGTAAGATGGTTGTTGGAAGCCTGGAGGATGCTGTGGCTTTTGATTTCCTTGACCACCCCACGAGAAATTTGGGTGATTCCTCCAACCTGCATTGTAAGTATTGCTATAAGGATTGTTTTGAGATCGAGGATTATTACCCATATAATTTAACTACTTGTTCTCCATGTTATGGCCATAAGGTGGGTATTCTGAATTGCTCGAGCCACCTCCATTTGCTTCGTACTGCATTACTGGGTGAACCTGTGAAGAACTAAGAAAACCATCAATTTTCTAATTCAAGAGTTCTACCTGATTAGAGAGCATGATGACCGAATTGATGTTATAAATGTCGACTATTTTCGTTGGCTTTGTCCTCATGACTTTCCACTGATAGTTATTCAGTGACATCTTCTCAATAAATTCGTAAGCCGTCTCAGGTGTCTTATTATTGACAGTTCCTCCAGGGGCTGCATCAATCATCTGACGAGTCGAAGGATTCAGGCTATTATGGAATGTTTGAACCTGTAGCCAAAGTGGTAACCCATGATAAGGGCATCTTCTCAATAGGTCGTTGTATCTCTCCCATGCATCGTAGAGTGTTTCCAAATTCATCTGCACAAAAGAAGAGATATCATTACGTAGTTTGGCTGTTTTAGCCGGTGGAAAATATTTTAATAAAAATTTTTCAGTCATTTGTTCCGAAGTAGTGATTGACCCTCATGGTAACGAGTTCAACCATTGTTTATCCTTATTCCTTAACAAAAAGGGAAACAACTAAAGATGTATGGCATCATCAGAAACGCCATTGATTTTAAACGTATTGTAAAAATCTAGGAAATTTTCCAAGTGAGCGTTGAGATCCTCGTCTTGCAAACCATCAAACTGAACAAACTGTTGTATCATTGAATTGTGTGAGGTTTCAGTTCAAAATTATTTGCAGCAATAGCAGGTCTAACTGTACTTGACTAAGTTCCTGTTAAATTAGGTTTAGCATAATCATACATAGTGTGCGGAGCAGGATTTTGATTAACAGCAATTGTAGGAGGTAGAGGATTTTCTTGGTTGTCAGTCATCTCCTCAGTTGGGGTTTGAATATCATCCTCTTGCTCGTTCTCTGTGTATCTTAAGCTTCGCCTTATTTCTCTTTGGTTTTTGCGAACTGTGCGATCGATCTTACTATCAAAAAGTAATGGTCCTGATGGTAGTCATAAACTATAAAAAACCTATCAGAAGAAAATAAATGAAGAATTACAAAAGAAAATAAAAATTTAAATTGCAATAAAAGTAAAATGGCTAAAGTAATAAAAATTGAGTGTTCCTAATATATTAGTTCGTGATAGTTTTTAAATATTTATAGCGAATCGTTCTTGAAACTAACTACTATCACGATGAAGGCAAGTGTACTTATCGAACAATAGTATAGTTTTAACAAGACCGGATTGTCGAACCCAAAGGAACTAAAAATACCAGTAATGACTGTCTTTTTATTATCTAGCCTAAGAATAATGGGGTTTGTTTTAACTAACTAATTAACTAAACTAAGAAATCACAGAAAATAGAATTGGGGAATTACTTTTGGAAAAACGATTGAATTAAGACAATACCTAAGGAAAGATCCACCTAGACTTCACTTGTTATTTGACTTTGAATCGGACGATTTATTAATTTGACTTGATCCATAGAAATCCCTAAGTTATATTATTATCCCTCTCGAGACTAACAATGTCTAACCCTAGGTCGAATAATTGAAATCTCTTTGTAATTAACTTCCTAGGGTTGCATTAACTCGATCTATGGATCCCCTTATTAGGTTTCACCTTAATCCAGCAAAATCTTGTCACCCCTATCTCTAGGCGTGCAACCAACTCCGCTTAATTATGACAAATGTACTCTTAGACAGGGTCTGTTCCTCCTCTGAATAATAGCTTAACTTGAGTCAATATCCTGGAATATCAAAACAAGAATTAAGAACACATAATTAAGAACACGTCAAATATTTATCATACAATTCAAATAATAATAACAAGATCTGTCTTAGGTTTCATTCCCCTTAGATATTTAGGGGTTTTAGTTCATAACTAAAAAGGTAAACATCTCAGAAGAATAATGAATACAAAACATAAAGAAAAACCCAAAACTCCTGAAGGGAAATTGAGGGGAGATCTTCAGTCTTGATGATGAATCCAGCTTTTGAGATGGATCAATCGGCTTTCCTTGAGCAGTTTCCTGCTTCCTCCTCTGTGCCTCCCTTTTTCCTCCTCCTTTAGGGAGTATTTATAGGCTTTGGAATGCCTAAGAACCCTCAAAATTGGCCTTTTCCAAATTGGACTCAACTCGGGCTCGATAGGGACACGCCCGTGTGGCACGCCCGTGTGTGATTACTTAAGGTCGTGGTCAAGCCTGTTAAATAGGCACGGGCATGTGGTCCACCCCTGAGAGTCGTGCTTCGATTCTGCCAAATTAACACGGCCGTGTGGTCTACCCGTGTGAGGAAGTTCAGGCCGTGTTGATTTCGTACGTTGGCCTATTTTCTCCATTTTTGGCCCATTTCTTATTCCTTTCACTCTCCTATGCTCATCTAAGTATAAAATATGAAATTAAGGCATTAGGAGTATCGAATTCACCAATTTAGGGAAAAATCATCCATAAAATATACTAAGCATGGGATAAAAATATGTACAAATTACGGTTTATCAACCAATTTCACACATACATATGAATGGGTAGATCTCGGATCAATCAAAGTAACAACAGAAGTATCATAGAGAGAAAAAGTACCCGTAATCACATTAGGGGATGAAGCCTCTTCGCCAACGCTAATGGCTTAAGTCCTCACAGGGGCTCTACGCTCGGGCCTCACAGCTGGTTCCCTGGGTGCACTCTTACTACTCATTCCATTTCCTAGATTCTTCTGTGGTCTCCCTCTAGAAGTAGCATTGCCCGATCTTGCACTCTGAAATTTTTCCTTTTCAACCGTCTCAAGACAATCCTTGATAAAATGATCATGTGAACCATACTTGAAACATGCCTGGCTATTCATCCAGCATTCATCGGGGTGACATCTGCCACAATGTTGACCTTTAGGTCTATTAGGTCAAGCGTTACCCATACTCGCTATTGAAGTAGTTTGAGCCTTATGACCCGTATACTGTTTTCAATGGTTTCTATTCGAAAACCCAGCTAAAACACTAGATTAAGTATTAAACTCTTTCGATTTCTTAGTTGAAAACTGAAATGATTTACCCATCTATCTATTCTTTGAATCTCGAGACTTTAACTCAAATTTTCTCTTCTCTTTAGCCAATTCCTCGGCTTTACAAGCTCTCTCTATGAGCGCAACAAATTCTCTCAATTCAAGGACACCCACCAACAGTCGAATGTGTTCGTTTAATCCATCTTCAAATTTTTTGCACATGGTAGCCTCAATTGGTACACATTCTCGAGCGTATTTGCTCAGTCTCACAAATTCATGCTCATATACCATTACCGTCATTCGGACTTCTTTTAACTCGAGGAATTCCTTCCTTTTCTAATCAATAAATCTTTGGCTAATGTACTTCTTACGAAATTCTTCTTGGAAGAATTCTCAATTAACTCTCTCATTTGGTACCACTGACACAAGGGTGTTCCACCACTGATAAGTCGAGTCTCTCAGGAGGGACACAACACATTTCATGCATTCCTCAGGTGTGCATGATAACTCATCAAACACCCTAATGGTATTCTTGAGCCAGAACTGTGCTCTCTTAGGGTCATCATCTTTACTGGCTCGAAAGTCTTCAGACTTTTGCTTTCGAAATTTATCCACTGGAGGTCTATTCGGTCTCATAAAACCCATACCTTAGGGTGCTACAGGAATAGGCTGAGGAATAGGCGGGGTGGAGGGGGTTGAGCGTTCGAGTTCGTTTGAACAAACTCTATATACCTAGCGTCCATCAAATGGAGAAAGGTTTCCCTGCCTCCTTCTTCTTGACTAAATGTAGGGGTCCTACTATCAGACGGCGCTGCCCCTTCAACTGGTGCAGGCGCATTGCTTTCAATATCATTTGCCACTACTCTGTCGGGATCCATTTACTATATGAAAACACATGTCAAAATCGTCAAGAGTCGTCACACTATCATAATATAAGTATGGCATGTATAGCTAGACTCTTCCATGTGATATGTTATTCTGAAAATCAACTAAACCGTAGCTCTGATGCCACTAAATGTAACACCCATTACCCATGTCTGACACCGGGACAGGATACGAAGCATTACCGGACTTAAACACCAGTAGACATACACAACCAGCCATAAAACTTCGTTCAATTTAAAACCATTCATACACATGCAAATTATCCCTTAGATGGGCCTACGAGGCCCAAAACTTACATCGAAAGTAGTTGAAGACTAATCTGATAACTTTAGAAAAATTTAGAAAAAAATTCATGAAACAGGATCACACGCTCGTGTGGGTAGACCGTGTGGTCACACATGCCCGTGTGGCTTGGGACACGCCCATGTCCTTAGCCCGTATAACTCTCTGTTTATGATATCATCAACACAAATAGGGTTACACGCCCAAGTCACACACTCGTGTGCTCAGACCGTGTGGTGAATTAAATTCCAAAATCAGGTGCAAACTTCACACGGCCTAGGCACACACTCATGTCCTAAGGTCATACCCTTTACACGGTAGAGACACACGCCTGTGCCTATGCCTATCTAGTTACTACTGGGCATTCTGTTTTGCATTAATTAGGGTGCAGGGGACACAAGGTCGAATCACACGCTTATGGGGCAGACCGTGTGTCACACACGGCTTAGACACACGCCCGTGTGTATACCCGTGTGGACAACTTTGAGGCTATTTTCCAAGACATTTGTCACCCTTAAATGCTCATTCACTCATACATTTTTGATGGCATGCAACATAGTATATATAGTCACTCAAATACTCATAAACTTGATTAATTCATGACTTTGTCATGTCAACATATCACCTATCCAAACCATCATGCTTTCATATGGCATTCCACACCAATTTCATATTTATTCATCATGGTAAACCTAGTTCCAGTTTACTCAATTATACCATAGCTTTGGTCATACCTAGTAGCCAGGATTCATTCATTTAGCATATATGCCATTCATCACACATTTCATCCACAAGCAACCACATTAAGCATAACACATTGCATGCATGCATAATTAATTAGGGTTACAACCCAAATAATCAATATGAACTATACCACATGGCCATATACAAAATGAATCAAATTTTACCATAAGCGAACACATTTGGCTAGACCAATATGACATATAACAAAAAGACCAAGCACTTATACATGTCATACTCAAAATGTTGAGACTAACTATACCCAAATGTCCAGATGATAGTGTAATCGAGTCTCCAATGTCCTTCGATCCCCGAGCTAGCTTAGTGATACTATAAGAAAATGGAAAAGAGAGAGGAGTAAGCATGAAGCTTAGTAAGTTCACATGCAAATAAATAGCAACATAATCATATATAGATATAAATACCATGGACATAACATAGTTTACATATGTGTCATCATAAATTCATAGGCATAACATAAATTTGTAGGCATAACTTACACATTTTCAATCTTACCAAAAGTTCATCACACACCGAGCTCATTTATATAAGTTTTTCGTACATACCTGTACCAACTCTTAACACATTGTCATATTTCCTCATCATTGACTTTCTTGTCGAATAACTCACAGGTTTACCCGTTGAACACTCAGAATACTATCGGATAAACGGAAGACTTGCACATAGTGCTTCAAACATAGCCACATGCTACCTCATATTGTAACACCCCGTACCCGAGACCATTGCCGGAGTCGAACACGAGGTGCTAACAGACTTATTTCATTGTAAAACACAGTTCATTTAAAATTTCCAGACAAGCTGGCTAACTGCATCACTGTCACCTTAAAAATCATATCTTGAGTTCCAAAACTCAAAAACAAGTTCCGTAAATTTTTCCTGAAACTAGACTCATATGTCCATCTACAAATTTTTTTCTAGAATTTTTGGTTGGGCCAATTAGTACAGTTTATTAGTTAAAGTCTCCCCTGTTTCAGGGTTCGACTGCTCAGACCTTCATGCATTACGACTGATATATCTCCCTTTACAGGGCTTCAATACTTATGCCATTTGTTTCTAACGAAACTAGACTCAAAAAGGAATCTATACATATATAGAATGATCTCTAATTATCTCTGGTTAATTTATAGGGAATTTCCAAAGTCAGATCAGGGGATCCAGAAATCGCTCTGGCCCTGTTCCACGAAAACCTAAATATCTCTTAAAATACAACTCATATGATCGTTTCGTTTCTTCCATATGAAAGTAGATCCATCAAGGTACAATTAAATAATTTATTCACTATTTAATTCTATTCCTACTATTTTTAATGATTTTTCAAATTTACATCACTGCTGCTGTCAGCATCTGCCTTTAAGGTAGACTTTACCTATTTCATAGTTTCCATGATTCAACTAGCCCTTTAGCATATATAGCACAAATTATGATCGTGATTAACCATTCCAATGGCCAATCATTGCCAAACATATCCACACCTCTCAATAACCATATACATACAAAATGATTATAACACTATGCTCAAAATATATAAGCCATTTTCGCATGGCTATCCAAATATATACAACACCAAAGTACTTGACTAATAACACAAGGGCAGTCCTATACATGCCATTTTCAGAGTTCAACTAAAAGTGTACGAAAAGGGCTTTGATAGTGTGGACGACTTTGACTTCGACAATCCCGAGTCCGATAGTTGACGAACCAAAATCTATAAAACAGAGAATCAAAGAAACGGAGTAAGCATTTAATGCTTAGTAAGTTTTGAGCAATGAAATCATGCACAACTGAAGTATAGCATTCATACGACTAAACGAATAATTTCATATACACATATTCTCACAATCATACCTACTTCACATTTCCAACCCTTATATTCATACATAAGGAATCAACCTGACTAAAAGCCGGAAGCTTGTTAATCGATTGAGCAAATACTATTTAGAAGGAATCAATTATCTCAATGCACATACGAAACATACCTCATCGTTGGGATTTTACGAGCGTATTAATTGAAATTATTACAGCAAGATCGCTCATTCCCAAACCCAAGTATCTTCGGGATTTAGCCGGATATAACCACTCGCACAAGGCCTTCGGGTCTTAGCCCGGATATGGTCACTAGCATAAATGCCTTCGGGTCTTAGCCCGGATATAGCAACTCGCACAAATGCCTTCGGATCTTAGTTCGGATATAGTCACTAGCATAAAAGCCTTCGGGACTTAGCCCGGATATGATTCGAATAACCATGCACATATATCAATAAATCATGACACAACCATATTTCATTTTCATTACCCAAAGCTCAAACACAGGACACTTATCACACTTACTAATTTTGGCTCAATAGCCACACACAAACAGCATGATTTGGTTTGCTTTATGACATGATCTCTATGCACATACGGCTACCCATCATACGTATAGACTAATTAACTCAACATATAATTCGAGTAGAATCATTATATCACCGTATATTTGTTATGATTATACGTCATGACTTAATCAAATCGTAAACTAAGTTTCATTACTCGAAAACTTACCTCGGATGTTGTCGAACGATTTCGACGGCTATTCGATCACTTTTTCCTTTCCTTTATCGGATTTAGTTCCCCTTTGCTCTTGAGCTTAATTTAACAAATAAATTGATTTAGTCATTTGAACATCAAAAAGAGAAACTCAAGGTACCTAACCCATATATACATTAGACATTAGAGTCACATATATATGAAATCATGAATCAACTCATCATATTAGCCCACACTCTCTTTTAGCCGATTATCTAAGCCAAGATAAAAGCATCAATATGCTTGCCTCTAACCGAATACATGCAACACCAATCTACCTCATGTGGCCGAATATGCATGTCTATGTTGAGGCCGATTCTATACTTAATACATTCTACAAATATGGTTACTTGTATTGACTAAATACCATTTTGTTTCAAGTTCAAAACTCGGCTAATACCCATATATACACTAGAAATCAAATACTAACATTTGCACTTCACCTTAATAGCTAACTTAGCAACCCTTAATTTAACATATAATTGTTCATAACAAAATTAGAGCATCCTCTCCATTCCATCAATTCAAAACACATACATTACTCAATAATATTCAAAGTCACATTCGGCCTTAGCACACAACTTCTCTACTTCATCTAACATGAACAACAACTATATTTCTCTTCCACTTCCTACCATGGCCGAATGCTTCATGAAGTTGCTAAGACCTACCTTTTTCAAATTCTCACACACACTCACATCCAATCCTTTTTGTTGAGCACTCAAACTCTATCATCTTCATATCTCATCAACACAACATCACACCAACCAAGAAGACAACACCCATGGCCGAGTATCGTCTCCCTCATATAGCAAAGATTTAAACCATGGGCTAGGTAGAACTCAAGCTAACAACTAAAAATATACATGAATCTCATGGAGCAACATCAAACATAACTTAGCCTAGTTACATGCATGGCCGAACCTCTTCAACCTTTCTTCTTCCTTCCTCCTTAGAATTTTCGGCCAAGGATGAACATTTTTTTTTTCTTTTCTTGTCTAGTCACGGCAATGGGGAGTAAGGGGGGACAACTTTGGTTTCTCCTCCCACTCACCTCATGTTTTATCATTCTTAATTCACTATTTTATTTTCTAAACCCATAATGCTAATAGGAAATTCATATTATCATCTATGACCCATCCATGGCCGGCCACTACTCAAAATAAATGGATATTTGACATGCAAACCCTTCATTCTTATAACATGCATTAATAGGCCACTTACATTTGCCTAGCACATTTCTAAATTTTCTCACATAAGTCCTATTAACTAAATTCACATGCAATCGACTAAATCGAAGCTTATAACTTTCACACATTCATATTCACATATTCTAGACAATAAATATCACATTCAAATACTTCGGTGACTCGGTTTAGCGGTCCCGAAACCACTTCCCGACTAGGGTCAATTTAGGGCTGTCACACATATCACGATCACACGTTGCTCACTCTCGAGCTAATCACAGGCCTGCTAACTCAAGATGATAGTCAGGACGTAACTACTTAGGTTACTCACACAAGCTAACAGGTACCGGCAACACATGCTGGGCTACCCAGCCACCTGTAGAACGTACAAGACTAACACCTGGTTTCACATAATCAAATACACACATAATTTCATGAGCTCATAATCACATAGTTCCTAGTGACATGTCACTTTGTATCCTAAATTATTCCTAAGGTTCAAACTGGATTTTCTCGATAACGCATATTCGTCGAACTCGTTCACAATGTCATCCTCATAGACAATAAAGTCGTTTATACACTCGTCATAATAATTAAGCATAGAGATTCATACATAAATAAAACATTCAAACATGATATACCATTACATTATTTACACATGAACTTACCTCGGTACAAAATATGAATAATTAATTCGATTTAGTCTAAAATCTTGTTCTTTCCTCAATCTAGGTTCGAACTCTGTTTTATTAATCTATAATAGAAAATTCAGCTCATTTAATCATCACATTATTTAAATCAGTCCAAAAACTATATTTAGGAAAATTTATGATTTTGCCCTAAACTTTCACATGTTTGCAAATTAGTCCCTAGGCTCGTAAAATGAAATGTGTTTATTTTCTTTGTTATCCAAGCCTAGCCAAACTTATAACATACTCATAGAAGCCCACATTTCTCATTAAATCACTTACTACCCATTTTACAAAATTTACAAATAAGTCCTTTTTAGCCATTTTCACTAGAAATCACTTGGTAAAAGATGTTTATCACACATCAAACATTCATATTCCTCCATTAAACATCAAAACACATGCATGTAATACATGGGTCAAATTTCAAACATGAACTCTACTTTAAAATAATGGTAGAAATAGGTAAATCGGGTTACAAGGACTTCAAAAATGTAAAGAGCATTAAAAACGGGGCTAGGATGTACTTACAATTAAGCTTAAAGATGAACAAACCCTACCTATGGAGAGCTTGAGAATTTCGGCTAAGGGTTGGAGAAGATGGACATATTTTGGCTTTAATTTCCCTTTTTATTCTTTTATTAACCAAATGACAAAAATGCACTTAAGGTCTTTCTTTCAAATTTTTCCTATTCATGCCCATTTTTGTCCATAATTATAGAAATTGGGTAAATTGCTATTTAAGGACCTCTAATTAATAATCCATGGAAATTTCATGCTTAAGACTTCTAGAACTCACATTTTGCAACTTTTCAATTTAGTTCTAAATGTCAAATTGAACACTTTATCAATGAAATTTCTTCATGAAATTTCCACACAAGCATGCAATCATATCAAAGACCTATTGATAATCATAAAATAATTATTTCTACTTCGAATTTGTGGTCTCAAAACCAATGTTCTGACTAGGCCCTAATTTAGGATGTTACACTAAGTTTAAATGATTCGATGAGCATGATTTACATGCCTAAAGTGTTATTCTGTGAAAAAGTGAAAATGTATTTATTGCGGCCATATCACATGCATGGTGTTGGGACATGTGTAAGGAGGAAGTATTAACAGTTTATCTGCATCACTGGTGGCTTGTCCACATTACTGGTAGCTTGTTTGCATTACGCAGTTTATTTGCATTACTGGCAGCTTGTCTACACTGCTAGAATTTTATCTGCATTACTGGTAGCTTGTCTACATTACTGGCTGTTTATCTGCATTACTGGTTGCTTGTCCATAAATTGGAGTGTTTGGATGGATGAGTTCTGAGGAACTCGATTTTGGAGTGTAGCGGTGATGGGTAAGATGTTTTAAAGAAATTTGCATAATTTTTTTTATAAAAATTGCATTGCCATGATCATATGCACAAAGAAAATTGATTAATTTGTATGATAAGTATGTGCTCATTGTTACTTGATTTGTATACATAATTCTTGCTTGCTCCTTGAGTTAAGACTCAAACTGATCTTTATAGCTCACTCCCATTTAGTTTTCTGATTCTATAAATAACCCCAAGGTTAGGATTTGATGATGGCATTTGGAGGAGTTTCTCAGAATTCTTTTTAAATTAAAGTAATTTAAAGCTTATCTTACTATTTTGTTATTTTGGGATTATAATAAGTTTGAGTATGGAATATGGCATGGAACTGTACTTTGGGGATTTTTTATTCTGATTTGCATGAATTGTTTGCATGACATTAAGTTTTAAAAACTGAAAAAATTAGTATTTGATTAAGATTATGCATGAAACTTGGTTTTTATTAAAACTTGACAAAATCACTCTTTTTGGGTTTGATAATGAAAATGTGTTTTAGACAAATATATGACTTAGTTTTTGAGGTTTTAAATTTTCTATTGATGTTTTATCGAATTTACATGAAATATTGATTGTTAGCAAAACATGGTTTTAGCAAAATGGTTCGTTGTGATTTTCATAAAAAATATGCCAATATTACATTTTTACGCTGCAAATATGAGAAATGAGTTCTTAATAAAATTGGACTTAGTTTCAAATTTTATAATGTTTACAAATGAGATTTCTAAAGACATTTGATTTTATGAATTTAACTTTTTTTCAAATAGTGACGAATAGTCAAGTTATTTAGTTTTGATTAAATAAACGAATGATTTTAAAATATGATTGAATTTATGAAAGTTTTGAATAGTGTTCAGACTTTTACAAATACATAAAATATCAAAATCATTTATTTCTAAAATTCTCGATTTCACTAGTTTTGAACAATTTACGCAAATGGTTTAAAAAGTATGTTTGAAATATAAGAAAGATTTTTTGGGTCATTTCGGTGGCCAATTTAGCTTTCCAAATTCGACCATAACGTCTAGGCTGAGTCTGGGGTGTTACATTTATGGTGTCACTTCGTAGAGAAAATTATTTAATTGGAAAATAAATGTTTATTTTTTAAAATAGAAAAATATGTATTAGGTTGGATTAAATTATAAAGTGTTAGGTTAAAATTTCAAAAAGCACATATAATTGGGCCCAATACAATAAGAGGATAAATTCCCATCATAATATATATGAAGGGAAACACACCTTATTAGGCCCTTTCCCTCTTCTAGTTAGACTAGGAAGTTATTTTTCTATTTGAAATAAAACTTCTACAATTCAACACGGGTTCTACCTTCCCTCCCTATAAATTGATGGCACCGATAAAGCTATTTAAATAACTTGGAGAGATATTTACTCCGCTGAAAAATAGAGAGAATTTATTCTCAAATATTAAATATATTTTTCCAGAATAACAATTCTACCAGTTTCAACTAAAGAAGAGAGAATTTTTGTTTTCACTCTAAATATAAAAGAAATCTTTTACTAGTTCTGTGTTTTGATTCAATTGGTCCGAGCCCACACTCGAAGCAATTTGTGGTACGAGAATAGCAGAGAAGATTGTTTGGTTCAAAGCTGGAAAACGTCAAGGATCGGTTTATTCGAAAACATAGGTATGGTTTTGATTTAAGGTTTATTGCTATAAATATCACAAATTAGGCTGGTTTTCAAATTTTAAATTTTCCATTATGAAAGAAAGCTGTTTTCGAACCAGATTTTTTTTTCAACAGTCATTTATGTCGAAATTATTTTATGTAGCTAACAATGAGGTCAGGACATCGAGGGACAAGGTATAAATGGGTGAAAGACAACAAACTCGATTTGTGCTAACTCAATTGTTTTGTTTCATGATTTATCTAATTAACTAAATGAACAAAATGGTTGATAATATGAGGTAATTAGCCATGTTTGTAGTTTTAATTCTATGATGGGTTAGTAAATTAATGGCAACTTCACTTGGAACTTATTATACTTATTGATTTGTATCTTGACATGTATCATTTGTGTGTATAAAGTGGTTCAACTATAGGTGGATTTTAAAGCTTAACGATATTAATATGTTAAGATATTGATGAGCTAATTGCATGAAGATCATACTTAATGTGTAACATCCCGGTTTAGACCCTAGTCAAAATAGTGGTTTTAGGACCACAAATTCGAGACTGAAAAATATTTTAATATTATTTTTCATGCCTATTATATGTGAATTAGTATGTGTGAAAATTTTGTATGAAAATTTGATCATTTGTGTGCTTAATTTGTAAAAAGGACCTAATCGCGTAAAATGTAAAAGTGGCCTTCTATTGGTTAAAGTGCCTATTTGCTATGACTTATTAATTTTGAGGTCCTTATGTGGTTATTTAACCATGGAATGCATTAAATGACTTAGTTGGACATTATATAATGGTTTATTAAAGTTTTAATGTAAGGGCAAAATGGTAAAATAATTAATAATGTTGATTAAATAAAACAAAAGCATGAAAATAAGGCGATTATTCTTCATTTAGCTGAAATTGAAGACAAAAAATAGGGTTTTAAAGTATTCAAACATTTGGCACTTGCAAGCATCAATTAGGTATGTGTTTTTTTATCGGTTTTTGATAATTTCTACGTTTTTGTAATTGTTGCTTAGTAATCTATCAAACCCATGCCCTAATTTTTGATTTTTTTTTATGATTTTGGGTTATGCCATTTTTGATAATATGAGTTTTATGAAGTTTGATGATAGTAAATGGAAGATATGTGTTAGATTACTAAGCTTTGTCTTTGAATTTTTGATGAATTTGAGTAATTTGGACTAAATTGTAAAAATGAGATTTTGAGGGACTAAAATGTAAAATAAATGAAATATATGGACTTATATGAATACTATGAGGACTCGGTCTAACATGGGTATATGGAAATTATGTGTAATTTGTGATTTTGTGAATTAAGGACTAAAGTGTTAAATTGTGTAAATGTGAGGGCTAATTTGTAAAATGCCCTAAATATGTATTTTTGGATTGATTTGAATGAATGTGAGTTTGAATAAATTAAATTTGAATTGATTTAGATCAAGAACCAAAGAAAACATAATTAGATCGGGGAAAGTCGAAAGTCATTGAATAGTTGACTCCGTTCGTTCAAATCCATATGAGATAAGTCAATATACAAATAAATGTATTTTGAATTGAATTACTATTGATTATATGCTTATGAAAAATGAATGATTATATGTGTTGAGAATGAGACATTTGAGAAAGTATTGATAAAGTTCCAACGTCCGAAAAGCCCCGTATGAACCATAGGAATAGTTAGGATACATATGTCATGACATAGGACTCGATATGTGTTTTCGTGTAAGACCACGCCTGGGACATTGGCATCGACTTACGATTTACATGTAAGACCACGTCTGGGATGTTGGCATCGTATTTGATTTACGTGTAAGGCCACGTCTAGGATGTTGGCATCGTATTTGATTTCATATAAGACCCTGCCTGGGACAGTGGCATCGATATTTGATTACATGCAAGACCACGTCTGGGATGTTGGCATTGTATGAGCTTTCCGAGTTATCCGTGTATCCTTATGATTCTAAACGATTCAACGGGCATTCCGAGAAACGGATGATTATATGAAATGTGTATCCAATTCAGGTATGTTCGAAATGTATAGTATGTTTGAGAATAAAAGGTAAGTATATGTACAAGTGATGATATATGTTATAAGTATGAGAAAATAAGCTATATGTGTAAATGAATTGGGATTATGTGAAATGTATATGAACTATGTGGTTTGAGATAATATCTAGTCATGGAGTATATGTAATTTGATGATGCTTTCATGTTTTGAATGATAAGTTTATTTGTATATGGCTTACTAAGCTTTTAAACACTTACTTTGTGTGTGTTTGCATTGTTTTATAGATATCTAAGCTACTGGGAGCTCAGGGACCGTCGAGGATCATCACTACACTATCGAACTCTATTTTGGTACATTTTGAAAGTGTAAATATTGGAGTATGGCATGTATAGGCTAGAGGTATTTGAATATGTTTTATGAAATGTATATTTAGCCATGTGATGTGGCTTGGTTTTGGTTGTGTATGTGTGTAACACCCCATACCCGAGACCGTTGCCGGAGTCAGACACGAGGGGTTCGCAGACTTAAATCACTTATTTGCACAGTCCATTTTAAATTTCCAGACGAGCTAGCTAACTGCGTCACTGTCACCTTAAAAATCATATCTCGAGTTCCAAAACTCGAAAACCAGTTCCGTAAATTTTTACTGAAACTAGACTCATATATTCATCTACAAATTTTTTTTCTAGAATTTTTGGTCGAGCCAATTAGTACAGTTTATTAGCTAAAGTCTCCCCTGTTTCAGGGTTTGACTACACTGACCTTTGCGCATTATGACTTGGATATCTCCCTGTACAGGGCTTCAATACTGATGCCGTTGATTTCTATAGAAACTAGACTGGAAAAGGAATCTATACATATATGGCATGACTTATAAGTATCTCTGGTTAATTTATAATGAATTTCCAAAGTTGGAATAGGGAATCCAGAAACCGTTCTGACCCTGTCTCACGAAAACTTAAATATCTCTTAACATACTGTTCATATGATCGTTTCGTTACTTTCCTATAAAAATAGATTCATCAAGGTTAGATTAAATAATTTACTCACTATTTAATTCCATCCTAATATTTTTAGTGATTTTTCACATTCACATCACTGCTGCTATCAGCATCTATTTTTAAGGTAGACTTTACCTATTACATAGTTTCCATGATTCAACTAGCCCTTTTTCATATATAGCACAAAATATGATCATGATTAACCATTCCAATGGCTAATCGTTCCCAAACATTTCCATACCTCTTAATGAACATCATACAAGACGATTATAATATTAAGCTCAAAGTGTATATAAGCCATTTTCGCATGGCTATCCAAATTTATACAAAACCAAAGGGTCCATGACCAACAACAAAAAGGGTAGTCCTATACATGCCATTACAAAGTTCAACCAAAAGTGTACCAAAAGGGGCTTTGATAGTGTGGGCGACTTTGACTTCAATAATCCCGAGTCCGATAGCTGACGAACCAAAATCTATAAAACAGAGATTCAAAGAAGCGGAGTAAGCATTTAATGCTTAGTAAGTTTTGAGCCATAAAATTAGACACAACTAAAATGTAGCATTCATATGGCTAAACGGATAATTTCATATGCACAAATTCTCAATATCATACTTACTTCACATTACCAACCCTTATATTCACACACAAAATATCAACTTAGCCAAAGGCCGGTAGCTCATTTATCGACTGAGCGAATACTAATTGTAAGGGATCAACTAAATCAATGCATATACGAGACATACCTCATTGCTGGGATTTTACGAGCATATTAATTGAAACTATTACAGCAAGGTCGCTCATTCCCAAGCCAAGTACCTTCGGGATTTAACCAGATATAACTACTCGCTCAATGCCTTCGGGACATAGCCTGGATATAATAACTCGCACCAATGCCTTCGGGACTTAGCCCGGATATAGTAGCTCGCACAAATGCCTTCGGGACTTAACCCGGATATAGTAACACGCACAAATGCCTTCGGGACTTAGCCCGGAACTAGTCAATTGTGACAGCCCAAAATTGACCCTAGTCGGGAAGTGGTTTTGGGACCGCTAAACCGAGTCACCGAAATGTTTGAGCATAATATTTATTGTCTATAATATGTATTTATGAATGTGTGAAAATTTCAAGCTTCGATTTAGTCGATTGCATGTGAATTCAGTCATTAGGACTTGTGTGACACTTTTGAAATGTGATAGGCTAATCTATAAGGACCTAATAGTGAATGTAATCAAAAGGGAGGACTTGCATGTCAAATTTCCCCTCTAATAACTAGTGGCTGGCCATGACAAGGGATTATGGGCAAAACATGTCATAGACATGTTATGTTGGTGCATCATGGGAGAAAAAAAATAAATTAATGGTTATGGGTAATAAAGAAATGGAAAAGAAAAAAAAAAGAAAGAATGTGTGTGTTACCCCCCATTGCCGTGAGTTGAAGAAAAGAGAAGAAAAAAAATTTGTTCATCCTTTTCATTCTCTCTTGGCCGAAAATTCTAAGGAAGAAGGAGGGAGTTTTTGCTTCATGTTTGGTTTGGAAGAGGATTAGGAAGAGGTTTGGCCATACTTGTATCAAGATTAAGGTATGTTTGATGTTGTGCCATGAGATTCATGCATGTTTTTGGTTGCTAGCTTGATGTTCTTATTAGCCATGGTTCAAATCCTTGCTATGTCATGGGGATGGTATTCGGCCAAGGTGGATGTTGTGTTAATGCCATTGCATGTTAAATATGAAGCTTGCTAATGATACATGTGATGGTGGATTGATGGCTCTTGGACTTTCTTTTTAGCATTTTTGAGTGAGACATTAAGTTCTTTGTTTAACCATGACCAAAATCGAAATGGTATGGTGTTGTGATGTATTCGGCCATGGTACATCCATAAGTATAATTTATGCTTATTGCATGGTAGATAAGATTTGTGTTTTGGATTTATGTTCATGTTTAGTTATAATCAACTTTGAGATTCGGCTCTAGCATATATATATATATATATATATATATATATGTTTGCACATGATGTATTGGTATGACATATATACTATCTCAAGGTATATATTTACATATGATGATGTTTCGGTTATGAAGTAAATGATTGGTGCGTATTGAGTTACAATATGGAATGCGTTAGTGAGTAAAATGTATGCCGTTTATGTGTGGTATTAAGTGTATAATTGGCCTCAACATGGACATGCATATTCGGCCACATGAGGGGGATTGGTGTGCATGCATTCGGTTAGAGGCAAGCATATTGATGCCTATTCTTGGCTTAGAAAATTCGGCTAAGGAGAGTACTAACTAATGTGTCGAGTTTGATTCATGATTTCCGTACATATGTGACTTTAATGTCCAATGAAAATATGTGGGCTAAGTACCTTGAATTCCTCTTTCGATGCTCAAATGATTAAATCAATTTATTTGTTAAATTAAGCTCAAGAGGAAAGGGGAGCTAAATCCGACAAAAGGGAAGGAAAAAGTGGTTGAATAGCCATCGGAATCATTCGACAACATCCGAGGTAAGTTCTTGAGTAATAGAGCTTAAATTATGATTTGATTAGATCATGTCTCAAGTAAATCGAAATCATGCTCTTTGTGTGTGGATATTGAACCGAAATGTGCAAGAGTGATAAGTGTATTGTATTTGAGTTTTGCTAATGAAAATGAAATACTGAATGTGTCATGATTTAGTGTTAAATGTGCATGTTTATTCGAATGGTGTCCGGCTAAGTCCCAAGGCTTTTGTGCTAAGTGATTAAATCCGGTCAATTTCAAGGCATTTGTACGAGTTACCAAAACCGGTTAAGTCCCAAGGCATTTGTGCGAAGTTACCAAAACGGGTTAAGTCCCAAGGCATTCGTGCGAGTTACTAAATCCGCTAATTCTCAAGGCAATTGTGCGAATCACTATAACCGGCAATGTCCCAAGACAATCGAGCGAGTCGCTATATCCGTTAAATTCAAGGTACGTGATTCGAAATGAACGATCTTGCTGTAAAAATCCCAATTAATACGCTTGAAAAATTCCAGCAATGAGGTATGTTCGTATGTGCATTGGAATAGTTGAGTTCCTTCAATAATATTCACTCGGTTGAGTAATGAGCTTCCGTATTTGGCTAAGATGATCCCTTATGTATGAACATAGGGGTTGGAATGTAAAGTAGAAATGATTTGAAAGTATGTATATACGTAATTATCCGTTTAGTTATATGAATGCTATACCTCTGTTGTGCTTAAATTCTTCGCTCAAACTTACTAAGCATAAATTGCTTACTCCGTTTCTTTGTTTCTTTGTTTTATAGATTTTGGCTCGTCAGCTATCGGACTCGGGATTTTAGGAAGTCGAAGTCTCCCACACTATCAAAGCCCCCTTTTTGGTACAATTTTGGTTGAGCTTTGAAATGGCATGTATAGGACTACCCTTTGTTGTTTTTCAAGTACTTTTTGTGATGTATGTGTGTACGGCCATGCAAAAATGGCTCGTAGAAGTGGAGTATGGCATTAGACCATTTGTGTTTATGTATATATGTATGGTTTCATGATGTGACTATGGACTGGAATGGAAGTGTTGGGCAAATGATCAGCCATTGTAATGGCTAAATATGATTATATGTGGACCTATGTATGACAAAACTCTAGTTGGTCCATGGAAACCACGAAATAGGTAAAGTTTACCTTGAAAACAGATGCTGACAGCAGCAGTGGTGTGGATTTGAAAAATCACTAAAATTTGTAGGAATGGAATTAAATGGGGAATAAACTATGGAAATGAACCTTGGTGAATCTACTTTCATATGGTAGAAACAAAACGGTCATATGAGTTATATGTTAAGAGATATTAAAGTTCTCGTGAAACAGGGCTAGAACAGTTTCTGGATCCCCTGTTCCGACTTTGGAAATTCACTATAAATTAACAAGAGATAATTAGGAGTCATTCAATATATGTATAGATTCCTGTTTGATTCTAGTTTCTATAGAAACAAACAGCATAGGTATTGAATCCCTGTACAGGGAGATATCCAAGTTGTAATGCGTGAAGGTCAGTGTAGTCGAACCCTGGATTAGGGGAGACTTTAACTAATAAACTGTACTAATTGGCCCAACCAAAAATTCTAGAAAAAAATATGTAGATGGACATATGAGTCTAGTTTCAGGGAAAAATTACGAAACTGATTTCCGAGCTTTGAAACTCAAGATATGATTTTTAAGGCGACAGTGATCCAGTAACCAGCTTGTCTGGAAATTTTTTTAATGGACTGTGAAAATAATTAAGTTAAGTCTGTGTGCACCTTGTGCTCGACTCCGGTAATGGACTCGGGTACGGGGTGTTACAATTTTATTGGTATCAGAGCTACGGTTTAGTCGATTCTAGGACTACCGTAATGCGTTTGGGTCTAGCTATACATGTCATTTTATGTGATTATTTGATAGTGTGGTGATTTCTGACATTTGTAAATGTGTTTATTTATAGTAATGGATCCCAATCTCGACCGAACGGTAGCTGATGATCTTGAGAGTGTAGCGCCTGCTCCCACAAGGGACAAATACCATGGACTCTCAACCTAATGCTAGTAATCCGAATGATGAGGCTAGGCAAGCTTTTTATAGCGTGATGAATGATTGGTTTAACCAATACATTCGAACTAATACTACTGCTCCACAACCTCCATTCCCGACAAATACCACCTCAAGACCTACAATACCTCCCAGAATCGACCAAATAAGGTCAAATAAGCCCCAGCTTGATGAAATCCGAAAACATGGGGCTACTAAATTTAAAGCTACGGATAGCGACGATGCCGAGCAAGCTGAATTTTGGTTGGACAACACTATCCGGGTACTCGATGAGCTATCTTGTACACCCGATGAATGCCTAAAGTGTACTATCTCCTTGCTACGTGATTCTGCCTACTATTGGTGGAGTACTCTGACTTCTATTGTGCCCCGAGAGCAAGTAACTTGGGAGTTTTTCCAAACTGAGTTTCGGAAAAAGTATATCAGTCAGAGATTTGTTGATCAAAAACGGAAAGAATTTCTTGAGCTTAAGCAAGGTTCTATGTCAGTTACTAATTACGAGCGAAAATTTGTTAGACTTAGTAGATACGCTCGGGAATGTGTTTCGTCCGAGGCTATCATGTGTAAACGCTTCGAGGATGGGCTGAATGAAGATATAAAAATGTTCGTTGGCATTCTTGAAATACGAGAGTTCGTAGTACTTGTCGAGCGAGCTTGTAAAGTCAAGAGCTTAAAAAGAAAAACAAAAGTGGATGTGGGAACCGGAGAGTTTCAGAAAAGATCCTCGAAATTCTCTTCAACAGCATCAAGAAATTTCGTGATGATGTGGGCGGTCTAGAGGCACTTCGGCCTTTTAGACGAGATCGTGATCGACCCCGTGGGTACACGAGGCACTTCGATCGCCAAGTGTTAGGAATGAACGTCGAGACGAACGAGTGTCGATTGTGGCAAATGGCATTCGAAGTTGTAGATTCCGTGACCGCTCCTGTTACAAGTGCGGATCGTTGACCACTTCATTAAAGATTGCCCAAGGTTGTCTCGAGCAGAATGTAGACCGAGTGGGAAACCGGGCGCTACCACCGCCGAGTTAGACCATCTAGAAATACGGCAATGCTAGTGGTGGTCGAGAGGATCTAGAGATGCTACGACCAGATCCGAGGCTCGCGCTCTGCTAGGGCTTATGCCATACGCCAAGACGTGAGGATGCTTCCTCGCCGGATGTTATTACCTGTACTTTCACTCTCTTTGATACTAATGTGATTGCTTTGATTGACCCCGGTTCTACTCATTCTTATATATGCGAAACCTTAGCATCCAAGAAGACTTTACCTATTGAGTCTCATCGAGTTCGTAATTCGGTGTCAAATCCCTTGGGTCGTTACGTGCTTGTCGACAAAGTGTGTAAGAAATGCCCTTAGTAATTCGAGGTTCTGCTTTCCGGCGGACTTGATGTCTGTTGCCGCTTGACGAATTTGATATTATCCTCGGTTTAGATTGGTTGATCATGCATGATACGGTTGTGAATTGCAAAAGCAAGACTATGGATTTGAGGTGCGCAAATAACGAGATGATCCGAGTTGAGTCTACGGACTTAAAGGGGTTGCCAGCTGTAATATCATCAATGTTGGCCCAGAAATATGTAAGAAAGGGTGCGAAGCATACCTTGCGTATGTATTTGATGATAAGGAGTTAGAAATAAAACCCAAATCATGCGGTGGTTTGTGAATACCGGATGTTTTTCCCAAGAATTACCGGGTTTGCACTTGCTCGGAGATAGAGTTTGGTATTGAGCTTGTACGGGACTACGCCAATTTCGATAGCTCAGATCGTATGGCACCAACCGAGTTAAAGGAGTTGAAAGCTCGGTTGCAAGAATTGACGGATAGAGGTTTCGCCGACCAAGTTTCTCACCTTGGGTGCACCAAGATTGTTTGTGAAAAGAAGGACGGAACCATGAGGTTGTGCATTGACTATCGTCACCGAATAAAGTGACGATAAAGAATAAATATCCGTATCACGTATTGATGATTTGTTTGACCAACTAAAGGGAGCCTCGGTGCTTTCAAAGATAGATTTGAGATTGGGTTATTATCGATTCTTGGATTTGAGATTCGGATGTACCCAAAACCGCTTTCGACGAGGTACGGTCACTACGAGTTCTTAGTGATGCCGTTCGGGCTCACTAATGCCCTCGCGGTATTTATGGATTTGATGAATCGGATCTTCGAGCAAGATTTGGACCGGTTCGTAGTTGTGTTCATTGATGACATCTTGGTCTATTCAAGAGATGAGACCGAACATGCTTGAACACCGAGATTAGTGTTGCAAATTTTAAGGGATAAGCGGTTATATGCTAAGTTCAGCAAGTGTGAGTTCGGTTAAGAGAGGTTAGCTTCTTGGGTCATATGGTATCTGCATCGGGTATTCGAGTCGGCCCGAGCAAAAATTTCAGCCATACTTAATCGGAAGCCTCGAGAAATATTACCGAGGTTTGGAGCTTTTGGGACTTGCTTACTTACCGACGGTTTGTAAAAGGATTCTCGATGATAGCTACACCCATGACGAAGCTACTTCAAAAGATGTTAAGTTCGAATGGACGGAAAAATGTCGAAAAGTTTTGATCAATGAAAACTTATTTGACTAAGCTCAATTTTAGTGCAAACCGAATCGTGCAAAGAGTTTGTCATCTATAGTGACGCCTCCCTACTTGGGTTAGGTTGCGTATTGATACAAGAGGGTCGAGTTGTGGCCTATGCGTCGAGACAATTAAAGCCACATGAGAAGAATTATCCGACCCATGATCTCGAATTAGCTGCCATCGTATTCGCCTTGAAAATATGGCGACATTACTTATTTGGTGAGAAGTGCCATGTATTTTCGGATCACAAAAGTCTCAAATATTTGATGACTCAAAGAGACTTGAATCTACGACAAAGGCGTTGGCTTGAGTTGTTGAAAGATTATGAGCTGGTCATTGATTATCACCCGGGAAAGGCTAATGTGGTTGCGGACGCCTTAAGCCGGAAATCACTATTCGCTTTGCGAGAGATGAATGTACACTTGTCTGTTCTACCCGACAATGTGTTAGTAGCTGAATTAAAAGCCAAACCATTATTGATTCATCAAATTCGTGAAGCTCAGAAAGTCGATGATGAATTGGTTGCAAAACGGGCTGAGTGTGTTCCGAACAAGGAATCAGAGTTTCAAATTGATGATGATGATTGTTTGAGGTTCAGAAGTCGTTTGTGTGTTCCAAGGAATTCAGAACTCATTTCGATGATTCTGAACGAAGCCCATTGTAGCCGAATGTCAATTCACCCGGGGAGTACGAAGATGCACAACGATTTGAAACGTCGGTTTTGGTGGCATGGTATGAAACGAGACATCTCCGACTTTGTTTCGAGATGTTTAATATGTCAACAAGTGAAAGCGGAACATCAAGTGCCTTTAGGATTACTTCAGCCGATCAAGATACCCGAGTGGAAATAGGATCGAGTCACAATGGACTTTGTGTCCGGACTGCCATTGTCCGCAAGTAAGAAGGATGCGATTTGGGTTGTTGTTGATAGACTGACTAAGTCGGCTCACTTTATCCCCGTGCGTACGGATTTTTCATTGGATAAACTCGCTGAATTGTACGTTTCTCAGATTGTGAGATTACACGGGGTACCGATTTCTGTTGTGTCGGATAGAGATCCGAGATTCACCTCGCGATTTTGGAAGAAATTGCAAGAAGCTTTGGGTACCAAGCTGCATTTTAGCACCGCTTTTCATCCACAAACCGATGGTCAATCCGAGTGGATAATTCAGATACTTGAGGATATGTTGAGATGTTGCATCCTCGAGTTCAGTGGTTCATGGGAACGGTATTTACCTTTGATTGAATTCGCTTACAACAATAGTTTTCAATCAAGTATTAAGATGGCACCTTACGAGGCTTTGTACGGTCGTAAATGCCGTACACCATTGTTTTGGACCGAGCTCGGTGAAAGTAAAATTTTCGGAGTGGACTTGATTAAAGATGCTGAACAGAAAGTAAAAGTAATCCGTGAAAGTCTAAAGACAGCCGCAGATCGTCAGAAATCGTACGCGGATTTGAAATGAAAAGACATTGAGTATCAGGTGGGAGATAAAGTGTTTCTTAAAGTTTCACCTTGGAAAAAGTTACTCAGATTTGGCCATAAAGGCAAATTGAGTCCGAGGTTCATCGGGCCATATGAAGTCTCCGAACGAGTCAGTCCAGTTGCATATCGATTGATTTTGCCTCCTGAACTTGAGAAGATTCACGATGTCTTTCATGTTTCGATGCTTCGACGCTATAGATCTGATCCATCGCACATAATTAGTCTATCAGAGGTTGAAATTCAAGCCGATATGAGTTATGAAGAAGAACCGATTTGTATCCTAGCTCGTGAAGTGAAGGAGTTGTGAAACAAAAGGGTTCCGTTAGTAAAAGTGTTATGGCTCAAACACGGGATGGAAGAAGCTACTTGGGAACCCGAGAACTCTATGAAAGAGCGATACCCAAACCTATTTACCGGTAAGATTTTCGGGATAAAATTTCTTAAGTGGGGGAGAGTTGTGACAGCCCAAAATTGACCCTAGTCGGGAAGTGGTTTCGGGACCGCTAAACTGAGTCACCGAAATGTTTGAGCATAATATTTATTGTCTATAATATGTATTTATGAATGTGTGAAAATTTCAAGCTTCGATTTAGTCGATTGCATGTGAATTCAGTCATTAGGACTTGTGTGACACTTTTGAAATGTGATAGGCTAATCTATAAGGACCTAATAGTGAATGTAATCAAAAGGAGGACTTGCATGTCAAATTTCCCCTAATAACTAGTGGCTGGCCATGACAAAGGATTATGGGCAAAACATGTCATAGACATGTTATGTTGGTGCATCATGGGAGAAAAAAATAAATTAATGGTTATGGGTAATAAAGAAATGGAAAAGAAAAAAAAAGAAAGAATGTGTGTTACCCCCATTGCCGTGAGTTGAAGAAAAGAGAAGAAAAATTTGTTCATCCTTTTCATTCTCTCTTGGCGAAAATTCTAAGGAAGAAGGAGGAGTTTTTGCTTCATGTTTGGTTTGGAAGAGGATTAGGAAGAGGTTTGGCCATACTTGTATCAAGATTAAGGTATGTTTGATGTTGTGCCATGAGATTCATGCATGTTTTGGTTGCTAACTTGATGTTCTTATTAGCCATGGTTCAAATCCTTGCTATGTCATGGGGATGGTATTCGCCAAGGTGGATGTTGTGTTAATGCCATTGCATGTTAAATATGAAGCTTGCTAATGATACATGTGATGGTGGATTGATGGCTCTTGGACTTTCTTTTTAGCATTTTGAGTGAGACATTAAGTTCTTTGTTTAACCATGACCAAAATCGAAATGGTATGGTGTTGTGATGTATTCGCCATGGTACATCCATAAGTATAATTTATGCTTATTGCATGGTAGATAAGATTTGTGTTTTGGATTTATGTTCATGTTTAGTTATAATCAACTTTGAGATTCGCTCTAGCATATATATATATATATATATATGTTTGCACATGATGTATTGGTATGACATATATACTATCTCAAGGTATATATTTACATATGATGATGTTTCTGTTATGAAGTAAATGATTGATGCGTATTGAGTTACAATATGGAATGCGTTAGTGAGTAAAATGTATGCCGCTTATGTGTGGTATTAAGTGTATAATTGGCCTCAACATGGACATGCATATTCGCCACATGAGGGGATTGGTGTGCATGCATTCGGTTAGAGGCAAGCATATTGATGCCTATTCTTGGCTTAGAAAATTCGGCTAAGGAGAGTACTAACTAATGTGTCGAGTTTGATTCATGATTTCCGTACACATGTGACTTTAATGTCCAATGAAAATATGTGGGCTAAGTACCTTGAATTCCTCTTCGATGCTCAAATGATTAAATCAATTTATTTGTTAAATTAAGCTCAAGAGCAAAGGGAGCTAAATCCGATAAAGGGAAGGAAAAAGTGGTCGAATAGCCATCGGAATCATTCGACAACATCCGAGGTAAGTCCTTGAGTAATAGAGCTTAAATTATGATTTGATTAGATCATGTCTCAAGTAAATCAAATCATGCTCTTTGTGTGTGGATATTGAACCGAAATGTGCAATGATGATAAGTGTATTGTATTTGAGTTTTTCTAATGAAAATGAAATACGAATGTGTCATGATTTAGTGTTAAATGTGCATGTTTATTCGAATGGTGTCCGGCTAAGTCCCGAAGGCTTTTGTGCTAAGTGATTAAATCCGGTCAATTCCGAAGGCATTTGTGCGAGTTACCAAAACCGGGTTAAGTCCCAAGGCATTTGTGCGAGTTACCAAAACCGGGTTAAGTCCCAAAGGCATTCGTGCGAAGTTACTAAATCCGGGCTAATTCGAAGGCAATTATGCGAATCACTATAACCGGGCAATGTCTCAAGACAATCGAGCGAAGTCGCTATATCCGGTTAAATTCAAGGTACGTGATTCGAAATGAACGATCTTGCTGTAAAATCCCAATTAATACGCTTGAAAAATTCCAGCAATGAGGTATGTTCGTATGTGCATTGGAATAGTTGAGTTCCTTCAATAATATTCACTCGGTTGAGTAATGAGCTTCCGTATTTGGCTAAGATGATCCCTTATGTATGAACATAGGGGTTGGAATGTAAAGTAGAAATGATTTGAAAGTATGTATATACGAATTATCCGCTTAGTTATATGAATGCTATACCTCTGTTGTGCTTAAATTCTTCGCTCAAACTTACTAAGCATAAATTGCTTACTCCGCTTTCTTTGTTTCTTTGTTTTATAGATTTTGGCTCGTCACCATCGACTCGGGATTTTAGGAAGTCAAGTCTCCCACACTATCAAAGCCCCCTTTTTGGTACAATTTTGGTTGAGCTTTGAAATGGCATGTATAGGACTACCCTTTGTTGTTTTTCAAGTACTTTTTGTGATGTATGTGTGTACGGCCATGCGAAAATGGCTCGTAGAAGTGGAGTATGGCATTAGACCATTTGTGTTTATGTATATATGTATGGTTTCATGATGTGACTATGGACTAGAATGGAAGTGTTGGGCAAATGATCAGCCATTGGAATGGCTAAATATGATTATATGTGGACCTATGTATGACAAAACTCTAGTTGGTCCATGGAAACCACGAAATAGGTAAAGTTTACCTTGAAAACAGATGCTGACAGCAGCAGTGGTGTGGATTTGAAAAATCACTAAAATTTGTAGGAATGGAATTAAATGGGGAATAAATTATGGAAATGAACCTTGGTGAATCTACTTTCATATGGAAGAAACTAAACGGTCATATAAGTTATATGTTAAGAGATATTAAAGTTCTCGTGAAACAGGGCCAGAACGGTTTCTGGATCCCCTGTTCCGACTTTGGAAATTCACTATAAATTAACCAGAGATAATTAGGAGTCATTCCATATATTTATAGATTCCTCTTTTAGTCTAGTTTCTATAGAAACAAACGGCATGGGTATTGAAGCCTTGTACAGGGAGATATCTAAGTCGTAATGCGTGAAGGTCAGTGTAGTCGAACCCTGGATTAGGGGAGACTTTAACTAATAAACTGTACTAATTGGCCCAACCAAAAATTCTAGAAAAAAATATGTAGATGGAAATATGAGTCTAGTTTTAGGGAAAAATTACGAAACTGATTTCTGAGCTTTGAAACTCAAGATATGATTTTTAAGGCGACAGTGATGCAGTAACTAGCTTGTCTGGAAATTTTTTTAATGGACTGTGAAAATAATTAAGTTAAGTCTGTGTGCACCTTGTATTCGACTCCGGTAACGGACTCGGGTACGGGGTGTTACATCACTAGCGCAAATGCCTTCGGGACTTAGGCCAGTTATCATCCGAATATCCACGCACATATCAATAAATCATGACACATTTATATCTCATTTTCATAATTAGAGTTCAAACACAAGTCACGTATTAAGCATTAACATTTTCAGCTCAAGAGCTACATACAAAGGGCATGATTTTGATTTGCTTATAACATAATCTAATCGAATCATAATCTAAGTTTCATTACTCGAAAACTTACCTCGGAGGTGGTCGAACAATTTCGGCGGCTATTCGATCACTTTTTCCTTTCCCTTATCCAACTGTGGTCCTCTAAGCTCTTGAGCTAATCCAAACAAATTTAACTTATTAAAGTCTCATTATGCTTGCTTATGGCCGAATATGACAAGGAGTTTGATAGGTCATATGACCACCTTTAGCTCAAATACAAAATGGTCATAGGCATTTTTAATCACATTGAGCAATTTAGTACAATTAATCAAACATTTCCTCATGTGCACCTTTATGACCAAATACACACATCATTAACCTAATATCAATTAACTAAGCACTTAACAAATTCTCCTTGAGCCGATTGTCTAAGTCAAGATAGGATCATCATTATGCTTACCTATAGCCGAATGTACAACATCAATCTATGCATTCATTCGTGTGGCCGAACATGCATGTCTATGTTGAGGCCGATTGCATACTTAATACATTCTACAAGTATGGTCACTTGTATTGACCAAATACCATTTTGTTTCAAGTTCAAAACTTGGCTAATACACATATATGCACTATTAAAACATCCTCTCCATTCCATCAATTCAACACATGCATTACTCATTAATATACAAAATTATATTTGGCCTTAGCACACCTCTTGCTGGCCGAATTTTTTTCTCCATCTAGCAACATTTTATGTACTATGCCGAACCAAAAAGATCAAAAACCTAGCTTAATCATTTCCAAAACACTTAACCAGCCTTTGACCAAGACTTTAAACAAAGTCTATGTTCGACTATCACACATATGGGCATTATTAGTTCAAAGTTTTAACAAGATTAATTTCTTTGATCTTAACCTAAATGACAACCTCCATTGTTCATCTAGATTTAGCATGAAACAAACACCAACCAAGAAAACAACACCCATGGCCGAGTATCATCTTCATCACATAGCAAGATTTAAACCATGGGCTAGGTAGAACTCAAACTAACATAAAAAATATGCATGAATCTCATGGAACAACATCAAACTTACCTTAACCTAGCTACAAGCATGGCCGAATCTCTTCAACATTTCCTCCTTTCTTTCCTTTTGAATTTCGGTCAAGAAGAATGAAAAAGGATGGACCTTTTTTTTTCTTTGTTTTCATAATTTTCCTTTTTCCATTTCTTTATTACTAGCTTTTTATTTTATTGTTTCCTACATACCACATTAGCACACCATGCTTAAAATATGCTATGCCCCATAGCATGGCCGGCCACTAGCTCAAATATTGGGCAATTTGACATGCAAACCCACCATTTCTATAACATGCATTAATAGGCCACTTTACATTTGCCTAGCACATTTCTAAATTTTCTCACATAAGCCCTATTTACTAAAATTCACCTACAATTAAACAAAATTCAAATATAAAATTTTCACACATGCATATATACATATAATAAGCATCAAATATGACAGCTAATTATTTTTATGACTCGATTTTGTGGCCCCGAAACCACTTCCCGACTAGGGTCACATTAGGGCTGTCACAATGTGAATGAGATTTTGGTATGAAATATGTGATGCAAATTATGCCTATGAGATGTGTTCATGAATGATCAAATGAAATGGTCAATGTTGGTAAGTTTTGGTGTGTGATTATTTGAGAAATTGGTAAGTTTATGGCCTGAAATTGTATGAAGTAAATTGATGTTAAGAAACATAGTTTTGGTATGAATTTGAATTGTGATTTAGCATGATTTTGGTATGGTTATAAGTATGGATTTGGTTGTTTATGATATGGCATGAATAGTGTATGTTTTGGTATATGAAATGGTTGAAAATATGATGCTTTAGATGCCTCTTTGTTGCTTGTAGGGATGACCCTTAATGGGTGGCAATCTGGCCTTGCAAATGGCTTATATTTGCCCACACAGTTGAGCACACGGGCATGTGTCTTCACCATGTCCTCCAATGTTTCTTTTAGAAGTAAGTTAGTCTTGAGCACAGCCTAGACACACGGGCGTGTCTGGTGGCCGTGTAAGGTATACAGCCTTGGCACATGGGTGTGAGTGGATATTTTTAGGGGTACATGGGCTAGACACATGGGTGTGTGGTTAGCTGTGTGACCCAAGTCAGTTTTGACCATGGCCAAGGCACACGGGCGTGTCTCCGTCCATGTGGATAAGTCAGTATGTATGCTCTGTTTTGCCACAGCCTAGAGACATGGGCGTGTCTAATGCCGTGTGAGGCACACGGCCTGCTCACACGGGCGTGTGACCTGTGCAACTTTGAAAATGTATAAGTTTCAAAAATTTTGTATGGGCTCGGTTTAGTCCCGACCCCTTTCTAATACATGCTTAAGGTCTCAAAGATCTATATAAGGAACTCTATGGTAAGGTTTGACTATGATTGTGATGATGTAACAGCCCAATTTAGGGCCAAAATGGAACAGTGGTTTCGAAACCACGAATCCGAGTTTTTGACTAAGTTTTAATGTTTATATTATGATTCCATAATTGTCTGAAAAAAATTTCATTGCGAAATTTTATCAAATGGGTGTTTAATTTGATGTTTAGGACTAAATTAAAATAGGTGAAAAATGTGTGTTCTAGTTCATAAAGTACTTGATTGAAATGGGGGTTTTAAGCAGAGGTACTTAAATGAAAATTAGACCATTATACTTTATATGGACAAAAATGGGCATGAATAGGACAAAATTTTAAAGAAAGGCCTTAAGAGTATTTTTGTCATTTGGTAATTAAAAGAAATAAAATAGGAAAAATAAGCCAAAATTTTGTCCATCCATCTTCTTCCTTGGCCGAACCTTGTATGTTCACCATAGCTAGGGTTTTTTCCAAGCTTTCAAGCTCAATAGTAAGTGCATTCAAGCCCCATTTTTAATGTTCTTTACATTTTTGAAATCCTCGTAGCTCGGTCTACCTATTTCTACCATTATTTCGAGTTAGGGTTTATGTTTAAAAATTTACCCATGAATGATATGCATGTATTTTGATGGTTGATGGTAGAATATGAATGTTTGAAGTTAGGAGAATGATCTTTTCTAAGCGATTTTTAGCGAAAACGAACAAAACGGCATAATCGGTAAAAATACCTAATGTTCATAAGTACATGTTAGAGTGAGAATTTGATGTTGCCATAGAAGAGAAAAATGTTCAGCGTGTCATAAAACATAAGAATAAGGGTTGAAATTAAATTTTCGAGCCTAGGAACAAAATCATAATTTTGTAAAAGTTAGGGGGCAAAAATATAATTTTTCCGTAATATGATTTTTGTATTGAAATAGATAGTATGAGTGTTAAATGAGCTAAATGTGTTGTTATAGATCAAGAATTGCAAAATTTCTATATTTTGCACCGAGGTAAGTTTGTATGTAAATAATACATTATCTTTATTCACGTTTTTATATTTCAGCATATTTTATATATTGTAGCTGAGTTTGAATCATAATCGACTATTGGAAGAATGGAAATAAGTATTAGAAAGTGAAATACTTCCTGGTTGAACCTTCGGAATCGAAAGATACAGATGGTATGTAGCTAGGTCACATGTATGGTGCTAAGTGCACATCATGTGTACAAGAAATCTACGAGATACTATGTGGTAGCTAGGTCACATGTGTGATACGGGATGTATACCATGTAGACAAGAGAGCTACGGGATAAATGTAGCTAGGTCGCATGTGTGGTTCCAGGTGAAGAACATCATGTAGACAAGAGAGCTACAAGATAAAGTGGCTAGGTCACATGGGTGGTACTAAGCTAAGTGTTCATGTTCACCATGTGTACAAGAGAGCCGGACTATGTGATGGGTGGAACTACGTGTTGAAACCACCAAGCATCGGGGACTTGATCCGAAGTGTTCAACGGGAAAATCGACTAAATAAAATTATGTATGACCTTGTAATGATAAGTATAAGTATATACATGTGTAACATATGAGTAAAAAGCTCGATATGTGATTGGAAGTTGGAAAAATTGTTAAGGATAAGCAATGAATGCAACTAAAGTGTGAAAGATCAAAATTGATAATAAAACTGTTTGGACAGTTGCAGAGACTTGAATTTGAAAAATCACCAAAAATAGTAGGAATTTAATTAGAGGCTGAATAAGATATGAAATTAAAGCTTAATGAGTATATTTTCATGTAAAAGAAATAGAGAAAATAAAGGAATCCTATATTTTGAGATATTTATATTTTTGTGAGACTTGTTCAGAATGACTACGTGATCCCCTGTTCTGAATTTGAAAAATCATTACAAATTGTACAAAAATAATTAAGAAATATAGTTTATATTAATAGATTCCTTATTGAATCTACTTTTAAATCAAACAAATTTCATGGATATTTGACATTTTTACAAGGAGAAAATCAATTCGTAATGAACAGAGGTCAGATCAGTCGATCTGTATAACAGGGGAAACTTTAACTAATAAACTGTACTAATTGGCTGAACCAAAAATTCTAGAAAAAAATCATTAATAATTTATATGAGTCTAATTTCAGGGAAATTTTACGGATTTGAATTTCAAGTTTCGTAACTCGAGTTGTGAGTTATTCAATGAACATGACACAGGAGGGATAGCTTGATCAAATTGGAGTAAATAGTGAAATTTAAAAATTTGATATAGTTGTGTTGTTTTGTAAACATATTAGATTTCTTATTTATTATTTATATACTTACTTACTAAGCTATAAGCTTACTTTTTTTTCTCTCTTTTGTCTTATAATGTCATCCAGCTAGCACAGGAGTTGGAGATCGTTGAAGATCTGCCTACACTATCAATACTTTTGGTATTTGAACTAAACATTTTGAATTATGGCATGTATAGTAGGCTTAATTATTTTGTTACGTGTCATAGTTGCCTAGGTTTAAAATATTGGTTACTGTATTTGGCCGATTTTTTTGTACAAAGCCATTGAAGTTAGCTAATATTGTTAAAGGCATATGTTATAACCGTGCATGATCTAATTGGATGCCATATTTCTGTCTCGATTTTGTTTAATAGTATGTGTTATGTTCTGGTAATACCTCGTACCCTGTTTCGGTGATGAACGCGGGTAAGGGGCGTTACAGATGATGTATATGAATTGTTCGTAAAATATTCTGATTTTTCTGGTAACACCTTTAGCCCTAGTTCGGCGACGGATAGGGGTTAGGGGTGTTACATAATGAAAGCAAGTGAAACATTCTACTTAATGTGTTAATTGATTATGTGATGATAGATTAAGATTTATTTATAAAATGAGAAATTAAAGTGTTGTGAATGGTTGTGGTATAGTTTGAATGCCATATGATAGGACATAAAAGATGGCCAAAAGAATGTTTGCGTATCACTTGATGAGCATGTGTCATATATGAGACATGGAAATATGATGATATGTGATATATAGAATATGAACAAGTTACCTTAATTTCACTCAATGTAAAAACATGAAATATGTATTCCTGTGTAACTTGGTAGAAATGCTAGGACACAGTTGGCATGTCATAGAGTTACTTGTGCTTACTATACGGGTTAGATTCAGATTAGAATACTTTTTCATGCTATCTAATGATTCAACATTTGTTGCGAATCATCACATATGTTTTCATGTGACTTGATTGTGTTGTTATGAGTTAAAATAGTGTATTAAACTTGAATTATAAGCCTTACAAGTCATGTTTTTTGTTTAGTAATGTATTGGGTCAAAATAAGTAAGTTTTGAGATGATTTTTTGGGTCCAAGCAAACTTGATTCGGTACAAGTGAGGCATAACGCCTCAATGTGCAATCTCGAGCACTTGTATCAATACATCTAAGCACTTCTATCGTAAAAAGTTCTCCAGACTCAAGCAACTGCACTATTTTGAGTCCTTTTAACCTTTTGGGGTCTGTTTTGGGTCTTGAGCACCTTTAACCACCATGAGCATCTTCAAAATGAATTTAAATTGTCTCAGAAGGCTTTTAATTGTCCTAAACTTGGGTTAATGATTTTATAAAAAATGTTTTAAAGTTTCAAGTTTAATAAATTTTTTATTTCTCTCAACCCGACTCATTCCACTTTACGTCGTTAAGTTTCAAATACTCAGTTTACAATTTAAATGAGTTATAATATGTATTCTATGACCTAAAATGACTTCAATTCATAATTGATACCTTCTTAAATATTGAATTTTATAAATTCTTTTCTTGATTCAATTGTTGATGAATGATGTTCGAGTTGCTTCGACAATGTGTTGTGACATCTCATATTTAGATTCGACGACTAGGTCGAGAGTGGGGTGTTACAACTTCAATATTAAAGACAAGGTATCTCCCCATTTCAACTAATAAACAACACAATAGTCCCCATGAATCAATTACTCATTTAGATTCCATATACTATAAGCAATTTAGATTACCTACTAATATAAGTTATCTTCTCACATCATAATTCATTCATTTGTTGCAATTTAATATTAGGCAAACCTTTAGGTAATCAATGAGCTAAATATTTACTAATTCATTTTGCTCTTTCATTCAAAAATCATTCAAGACAATCATACAAATGGTACAAAATCCTAACAAGTACTTATAAAGATACGATAGAGGGGCAAAATCTAGTTGAATATATTTGCTACCTTAAAATCCTCTAACAACAAAAGAAACATAGTGTAATTTTTTTTTTTAAATAATGTGCTTAGTTTCCTAAATTGAGATACAATGAGATCTCAATATACACAAGTGGCTAAATTTAAGTAACAACATAAAAATTAACTTTCTTTTTCCTTTCTTTTCGAGGCATATTAGGATCCATTTTCCTTGAAGAATTTCAAGATTTAAAGAAAATGTTAGGCCCAAAAGCAAGATTATAATTGAATCCGATAACATCTCCTAATTTGGCCTATTTTTTGTTAGGTAAGAATAATTAGACAATGTATTTGTTATACTAAGCTTTTACCCATCAAATTCTAATTCCAAGATATCAAATGCATCACCGGAACAATATATATTTTTACAATTGTGCTTTCAAACTCGTGTTATTTTTAGGAAAAAAAAAGCTCATAAGGACTAGTTATTTATTGTTGTGGCGGTTGAAAAGGACTTCTTAGAAGTACTTTTGATAAGTGTAGTAGAAAAATATTGTAAATAACTTCTATTGTTTCCCATTGTTGCTAAAAATTGTGAGTTATCTTTTTAGACATTATAATTAAAAATTAATTGAATTATATGATATTTAAATATTTAAATATAATGATAAATGAAATATAAATTTTAAATACTTTTTAAGTAATTATAAATTATTTGTTAAATTAATGATAAATAAGATATCTAAAAATTAAATATAAAATAATTTAATATAATGATAAATGATATTTAAATAATTTAATATAATGATACATAAATTAGAAATTAATCTAATTTTTATACACTTTTAAATAGATAATATAAATAACGATATTTTGATAATTTTTGCTTCCAAACTCAAAAATCAAAAGTCAGAACCACCTAAATATTAAGTTTTGCGTTTGAGTGTAAAAATACTTTTTCACTATAGTTTTGACTGGAGGTGAGTGTTTGATCAAATCGAGTGAAAAATTTTCAAGTTAGTCGAGTTCACAAGTCCTATTTTATCATCCTAACTCAATTTGAATTCTTTTCAAATTGAGTCGAGTGAAATGAAATTGAATCAAGTAAAATTATTCAAGTTAAATTTAAAAATTAAACATGTCAAATAAAAATATTGTTATACTATAACTAATTCATTATAAGAGTACATAAATTTGAAACTATATATATTTGAAAAACAATTCAAAGAAAATATTAAAAATAAGATACCGAGTATGATAAATTTGAATTATTAATTAAATCCCAAAATTATTATTTTAACCTTTTTATATATTTTAGAATTTTTAAAAATTTATAATTTTAAAACATATAAATTTTGAAATTTTTATAAATATTTTGAATTTTAAAATTATTTTGAATTTTAAAAATTAATTTAATTTTTTGTAATTTTTATTGTGAGAGAGACCAATTTACTTATTTTCAAAGTTGATAGAGACTAAAAGAATATTTATACCAATCTGTTATTCGAGTTATTCAAATGTGAAATTCAACTCCACTCGAACTGAAAACTGAATCAAGTTATTCGAGTCGACTCGAATAATTCGAATAACTCAATTCATTTAAATCAAAATTTAAATTTTATTTTTATTTTTCGAATCGAATCGAATCGAATTTTACTCACCCTTAATTTTGACCCAAAAATTAAATGTTTTTTTTATTGATTTTGCAATAAAAAAACACTTTTGATTTTCCAAGGTCAAAGTAGAACGAGCCAAACTCATAATTTGGGCCTGTTGAAACAACATTTTGTTGAGGTTATAGATGAACAGTTTTTTGGTACAAAAATACTTTTTCAGTTAATTGTAATAAATGCTAACAAAAAAATTACACTTCAAATTAAATATTATAAAATATAAATTATAAGTTTTGATTAAATTTCTCCAAATGTTTTTGTAACTTACATTATTAGTCATTAAACTATTAGTAAGTTTTGTTTTGATCACTTAATTAAAAAAAGTTACAATTTGGTTATTAAATTATTCGAAAGTTTTCATTTAAGTCACTAGACTGTTAAAATCGATGTTATATGGCTTTCTCTATTCGCACTATCTATACCAATCAAAAGCTATCTTTTCCCTTATTATCTATACCAATCAAAAGCTATCTTTTCCCTTATCTTCTATAGTTTAATTTATTTTTCATGAAATAGCTTTTGAATTCACAAATCTGTAAACCAAAATTCAAATAATTTTTTTCGATCTTTGATACTAATCATTAGATCGACTTTGTAACACCCCTATCCCGTAACCGTCGCCAGAATAGGTAAGGAGCATTACCGGACTTGTAACTCATGTCGGAACAGTAAAATTTTAAACTTTTTCTTGAAATAAAGATCATTCATTTAGATAAGTACTAAGCATAGCCAGAGATAAAATTTAAACTTCACTAAGTAAACATTCAAAAGATGCCATTTTCGATAGCTTATATACATTAACCAAAAATATTCTTCCGCCACTAGTCTATTCTATACATGCCATAAAATAGTTCTAAACATAACAAGAACAAGCGTTGGATAGTGATAGTGTGACTAGTTGTCGACGATCCCGAGCCTCAGTAGCTTCGCAATGTGATCTATAAAAGAGGAAACAGAGCAAACGGAGTAAGCATTACAATGCTTAGTAAGTTTTAAGCAAAGGTCAACAGATAACAATCAAATTATAACATAGTTGTTCGTATTTTTATTTCACTCTTCCTTCGGCATACCATCCCTTTACCGAATATGCACATCTCATCATATACAATAGGCGATAAACTTTCACATAAAAGTGAGCTCATGTGACATAGATATATCGTATGATTTCACATAACCTCTCACACTGATCCGATGTCACATAATCATAGGAATAGTCTCATAGATTGCTCTCGTATGCATCACATAACTACCTTATGATTTAGTTCAAATCAAGCTCACATATAAACTTGGAGTACATACCTGTGTAACCTTTCGCATTGAATATATTTATAAGCAATTCTTATTACGAAGTCTTATAGCTTTAACCTCTACTCGGATTATCGGCGAGACCTTTAGCTCGGACGTAATCTCCACACGAAGTTATCGGGTCTTACCCGGACAAAATCTCCACACGTAGTCATCGGGTCTTACCCGGACAAAATCTCCACACGTAGTCATCGGGTCTTACCCGGACATACTCTCCACACGTAGTCATCGGGTCTTACCCGGACATAATCTCCACACGTAGTCATCGGGTCTCACCCGGAATATATTTCCAAGTTTCATGTACATTTAATCACATGTTACAACATTCACATCAACTGTCATATTTGTTATTCATTTGCCTCATCAAATATCTAATAATACACACCTTTCACATTTGGTCATTCGGCCACAATATACGCACATCGCCTACATATTTCACACTAGCCATTTGGCTTTACCACATAAATGCATTTTCATATTCACCACATTGGCCATTCGGCCTTATCACACATATGCATGCTCACATTCATCACATTGGCCATTCGGCCTTATCACATATATGCATGCTCACGTTTATCACATTGGCCATTCGGCCTCATCACATATATGTATGTTCACATTCATCACATAGGCCATTCGGCCTTATCACATATATGCATGTTCATATTCACCACATTGGCTATTCAGCCTTATCACACATATGCATGCTCACATTCATCACATTGGCCATTCGGCCTTATCACATATATACACATTCACATTCATCACATAAAATCCTAAATCAAAATATAAATTTTCATGAATTCACATCACAATTATCCAAATATACTTCACATACCACATATACTATCATGTATACACTTTGTCTTGGCCGAATCTACACCAATCATTTTCCAATGAATAATTCAATTTCACGCCATACTATCATTTCATATTCGAATACTCATAAACTTACAATTTCACAAAATTTTAATATCGAAGATCCGTCTAGCACTCATATATCATTTTACAATATCACGATTTAGAATTCACATATGGGTTTAATCAATAGCTTGTGAGCAACTAAAACAAGTTTTATCCATATTTACAACAAAATCACATATTCACTACGAGCTGTTTTCCTGAGCAGTAGTCACTAAATTATTTATAACTGGAGCTACAAAACTCCAAATCGCTTGCCGTTAATTTTCCATGAATATAGACTCGTATATCTTCCATCCATAAAATTTCCAGAATTTTAGGTTTGGCCAATCAGTACCAGATTTTTCTTAAAGTTTCCCCTGTTTCACTGTTTGACTAATCTGACCACTCTTCACTACGAATCAAATTATTCATTGTACAGGATTCATAATGTATTCTATTTGATTTCATTTGAAACTAGACTCGTTAAGGAGTCTAAGCATATAAATCTTATCTTATAACCATTTTTGTACAAATTATAATGATTTTCCAAAAACAGAACAGGGATTTTGAGTCATTCGACACTTTGTCCCACACAACTTTTAATATCTCTTTATAGGGAATTTCTTTGCTTACACGGTCTCTTTTATAAGAAATTAGACTAACCAAGCTTTGATTACATATTACATATTTTATTCAGCCTATAATTCCACACCAACAATTTATAGTGATTTTCTAAAATCACGTTACTGCTGCTGTCCAAAGCAAATTATTACAATTTGCTCTTAAATTTCCAAGTCCAAACACTTATGAACTTACCATTTGAGTTTAAGACATATCATGACCACATCATATCTTATTAAATCAACTCATTATGTCCTATTATGATTGAATTTACTCAACGTTTAATCACTTAAAACTTACAAAGGAATCAAACTCAAATACTTAAGAACTTACCTCGAAATTGCCGAACGATTACAGATCGACTATTCGGTTAGGTAGCTTTTCTCTTTTCGAATTAGACTCCTAAGCTCTTGAGCTTGAATAAACAAATTTAATCTATTACAAACCAATTATACAAACTCATGGCGAATATAACAAGAAGACTACTGGATTCTACTAGCCACTCATTGCTCTATTATTAACCTTACTTAATTATAAACGATTCGCAATTTGATAATTAAGTTCATATCATGGTATCATAACTCAACATTTATCAATATATCATTAACAAAATATGCTCATGTCAAATTTACTCCCAATCAAATCTCAAAATTCAGCAAGCTTAGAACTCATTTAATAATTAAATTCGGTAGCTTAATCACTTTGCTAACTACTTATGCATATAATTCAATGATTTTTACATCATCTTACAATCACCATTATTCAAGACTTTGAGATTTCCACAAATGTTCATCTAATGCCTCTAGGCGAATGTAATATTGCATCCAAATTCACATAGTTTTTGTTATATCTAATTCTAATGTACATAATCATAATTCAATTCAACATTATAAACCATTATCACCCATTTAGCCGAATATACCACATTAATTTTTAACATTACCCATGTAAATACCTATAGGTTCTTATACCTTAAATTCACACATTTAACCCTTTAATGCCTATTGATCATTCCTTTGGTCTTAACCTAAATGACAGTTCTCATTCTCCATATTTCAACCGAACTTTTCATAGCATGAAGACTTTCATACATTTATAAAAACTTTCATAACTCATTTGGCCTTATCAAGAACCATTTAACATGCAAGGAAAATAATCATAGAGGAAGAAATTAACATTCTAAATAGACTCAATCTTTGACCGAATGTACAAGGTGCCTCTAAGCCACTCATCCAAAAATCTTTACCCCATCTAGTCATTCCCCCATTTGACCGAATGAACATTTGTTTATTGATGCATGAAATTAAACCATGGGTTAAATAAGCTATGCACTTATCAATCTAATCTCATAGTCAATTAAAAAGAAAATCACAATGCATACCTTAAACTAAGATAGCCGTGGCCGAATACCTTGGTTTTTCCTCTTCAATCTTCCCTTTCCCAAATTCGGCCACCAAGAAGAAAGATGAGGATGTAAAAATTTTTTTTTTCTTTTGTTATCTTTCTTCAACTCACGGCAATGGAGGGGGGGGGGGAACATGGATGAGACAACTTTGTTTTCATCACCCCTCCATTTTCATTTCTTTATTACTAACCTTTTATTTTATTCTTTCTCCCATAAAACACTAACACCAAATGTTTTTAATAGGCTTTAACTTGTAGCATGGCCGGCCACCTTCTTGTTCTTTGGTTAATTTGACATGCAAATACAATTATTTTGCAACATGCATGAATAGGCCACTTACATTTGCCTAGCACATTTCTAAATTTTCTCACATAAGTCCTATTTAATAAAATTCACTTACAATTAACAAAATTCAAACATGAAATTTTCACACATGCATATGTACATATAATAAGCATCAAATATGATAGCTAATTATTTTTATGACTCGGTTTTGTGGTCCCGAAACCACTTTTCGACTAGGGTCAATTAGGGGTGTCACAACTCTTCCCCCCTTTAAGGATTTTCATCCCCGAAAATTTCTACCGATGCATAGTTTAGGATAACGTCCTCTTATTGAATTATATTCATATAAACATTAGCTCATCGATAGCAATTGTAATTCATTATTGATTTCGCATCGATCTATAAAACCATTTTCTTATCTTAAAACAAATACATAAACATTTCTACAAGTATGCACATATATCTCATTTTCTTGATTTCATAAGCAATAATCACTTAATTTAATTCACAAATGCATTTCAAACACATATTAAGCACATATTAATATGTATAATTCACATCATCAACCCACATATTTGTAACCCACATTTTCATTCATGTATAAGCTGTAATCTGACCGAAAGTACACATATACTCAAACATCCCAATAAATATCCTTTATCACTTCATCATATCTCACTATTCAACTTAACCTATTTCCAACAGAAAATCAACTTCCACATACCTGAGCATTGAGTTCATTTAGCACATTCAATCGCCGTTAACGATACCCGTATACAATCGATTTGGCATCAAGCCTCATATTGTATACCGGCATGGGATTTATTTTAGCACATAACCCATATATCCAAAATTATCAGCATTCTTCACAAATTCTTACAGACTTTCAAATGTCGAACTTAATCGAAATAATTTCTTGAATATGATTAACAAAAAAAATAGGGTCATTTAGCAATAGCACATATGACTTCATATACCAAGCATTCCATAGACTAAATCCAGTAACACATTTATAACATGAATTCATTTCTTAACAACATATCCACCATCTTTTTACTTTCATCCGATTTTCTCATACCTTCCGTACATACCTGTATCACTTATTCTGATCTTACTTAATTTATCATCTTAAATATACCCGTTGAATCATTCGAAATCATTACGGATACTCATTAAGCACATATAGCTCTTACAATGCCATATCCTAGATATGCTCTTACATATTCTCACATATCGAGCCGATGCCATGTCCCAGACATGGTCTTACACACTATCTCAAATCAATGCCTTCATCCTGCACGAGGTCTTACATGAATTCCACTTCACACACTTAGTGCCCATCGACCGATCTCGCACTCATAGTGCTCGGTTAAAGGAATTTGCACACACACAAGCCTCTAATCATTCACACACATAGTGTTCTTATTCATTCGTTATTACACAATGAAATGACTTAACCAAGTCTATAAACATCATGTATGTACACTTGTAAACATATCATATCATTTAAATTTGAATTCGTATAGTAATGAACACTTAAACTTTGCTCAAATTACCAAGCACGAAGCCTACTAGGCACGAAGGCTTAATACACGCCACCAAAGATGATTGCTCTTCGGGACCTAGCCCGGATATAACGCCAGCACGAATGCTCTTCGGGGTTTAGCACGGATATATCACTAGCACGAATGCTCTTCGGAACTTAGTCCGGATACATCACTAGCACGAATGCTCTTCGGGATTTAGCCCGGATATATCACTAGCATGAATGCTCTTCGGAACTTAGTCCGGATACATCACTAGCACGAATGCTCTTCGGGATTTAGCCCGGACATTTCACTCTCAATTCTCATGTACATATACACATATAGCAATACACATTAGTATATCATTTACATTTCTTGAATACAAACACAACATGCTTATCAACCATTCAACTTCCAGTTGCATAGCTACATACAAAAATCACATTTATAGTCATAACACTCTTTCAAAATTGCATCACTTATACCCTTATAATTCAATCCAAATCGAAATTCAAATACGAGTACATGATACGTACCTGATCAACTTAATAATTTAGGCATATCTAAGTGAAGTTATATCGCAGATTCTCATAGTCAGAAGCTTGCTACAGCTCGATCGGGATCAAGATTCATTACAATACAGCAAACACATTTTAATAGTCAAAAATCATCACACTATCATTTTATCACTTTATGGCATGTATAAATAGACTCACGTGTGCTACGTTAGTCCTAGAATCAACTAAACCATAGCTCTGATACCAATAAAATGTAACACCCCTATCCCGTAACCGTCGCCAGAATAGGTAAGGGGCATTACCGGACTTGTAACTCATGTCAGAACAGTAAAATTTTAAACTTTTTCTTGAAATAAAGATCATTTATTTAGATAAGTACTAAGCACAGCCAGAGATAAAATTTAAACTTCACTAAGTAAACATTCAAAAGATGCCATTTTCGCATGGTTTATATACATTAACCAAAAATATTCTTCCGCCACTAGTCTATTCTATAAATGCCATAAAATAGTTCTAAACATAACAGTAACAAGCAGTGGATAGTGATAGTGTGACTAGTTGTTTGATCCCCGAGCCTCAGTAGCTTCCGCAATGTGATCTATAAAACAGAGGAAACAGAGCAAACGGAGTAAGCATTACACTGCTTAGTAAGTTTTAAGCAGTGTCAACAGATAATAATCAAATTATAACATAGTTATTCGTATTTTTATTTCACTCTTCCTTCGGGCATACCATCCCTTTACCGAATATGCACATCTCATCATATACAATAGGCGATAAACTTTCACATAAAGTGAGCTCATGTGACATAGATATATCGTATGATTTCACATAACCTCTCACACCGATCCAATGTCACATAATCATAGGAATAGTCTCATAGATTGCTCTCGTATGCATCACATAACTACCTTATGATTTAGTTCAAATCAAGCTCACATATAAACTTGGAGTACATACTGCTTAACCTTTCGCATTGAATATATTTATAAGTAATTCTTATTACGAAGTCTTATAGCTTTAACCTCTACTCGGATTATCGTGAGACTTTTAGCTCGGACGTAATCTCCACACGAAGTTATCGGGTCTTACCCGGACAAAATCTCCACACGTAGTCATCGGGTCTTACCCGGACAAAATCTCCACATGTAGTCATCGGGTCTTACCCGGACATACTCTCCACACGTAGTCATCGGGTCTTACCCGGACATAATCTCCACACGTAGTCATCGAGTTTCACCCGGAATATATTTCCAAGTTTTATGTACATTTAATCACATGTTACAACATTCACATCAACTGTCATATTTGTAATTCATTTGCCTCATCAAATATCTAATAATACACACCTTTCACATTTGGTCGTTCGGCCACAATATACGCACATCGCCTACATATTTCACACTAGCCATTCGGCTTTACCACATATATGCATTTTCATATTCACCACATTGGCCATTCGGCCTTATCACACATATGCATGCTCACATTCATCACATTGGCCATTCAGCCTTATCACATATATGCATGCTCACATTTATCACATTGGCCATTCGGCCTCATCACATATATGTATGTTCACATTCATCACATAGGCCATTCGGCCTTATCACATATATGCATGTTCATATTCACCACATTGGCCATTCGGCCTTATCACACATATGCATGCTCACATTCATCACATTGGCCATTCGGCCTTATCACATATATGCATGTTCATATTCACCACATTGGCCATTCAGCCTTATCACACATATGCATGCTCACATTCATCACATTGGCCATTCGGCCTTATCACATATATACACATTCACATTCATCACATAAAATCCTAAATCAAAATATAAATTTTCATGTATTCACATCACAATTATCCAAATATACTTCACATACCACATATACTATCATGTATACACTTTGTCTTGGCCGAATCTACACCAATCATTTTCCAATGAATAATTCAATTTCACGCCATACTATCATTTCATATTCGAATACTCATAAACTTACAATTTCACAAAATTTTAATATCGAAGATCCGTCTAGCACTCATATATCGTTTTACAATATCACGATTTAGAATTCACATATGGGTTTAATCAATAGCTTGTGAGCAACTAAAACAAGTTTTATCCATATTTACAACAAAATCACATATTCACTACGAGCTGTTTTCCTGAGCAGTAGTCACTAAATTATTTATAACTGGAGCTACAAAACTCCAAATCGCTTGCCATTAATTTTCCATGAATATAGACTCGTATATCTTCCATCCATAAAATTTCCAGAATTTTAGGTTTGGCCAATCAGTACCAGATTTTTCTTAAAGTTTCCCCTGTTTCACTGTTTGACTAATCTGACCACTCTTCACTACGAATCAAATTTTTCATTGTACAGGATTCATAATGTATTCTATTTGATTTCATTTGAAACTAGACTCATTAAGGAGTCTAAGCATATAAATCTTATCTTATAACCATTTTTGTACAAATTATAATGATTTTCCAAAAATAGAACAGGGGATTTTGGAGTCATTCTGACACTGTCCCACACAACTTTTAATATCTGTTTATAGGGAATTTCTTTGCTTACACGGTCTCTTTTATAAGAAATTAGACTAACCAAGCTTTGATTACATATTACATATTTTATTCAGCCTATAATTCCACACCAACAATTTATAGTGATTTTCTAAAATCACGTTATCTTCTTGTCCAAAGCAAATTATTACAATTTGCTCTTAAATTTCCAAGTCCAAACACTTATGAACTTACCATTTGAGTTTAAGACATATCATGACCACATCATATCTTAATAAATCAACTCATTATGTCCTATTATGATTGAATTTACTCAACGTTTAATCACTTAAAACTTACAAAGGAATCAAACTCAAATACTTAAGAACTTACCTCGGAAATTGCCGAACGATTACGATCGACTATTCGGTTAGGTAGCTTTTTCTTTTCTGAATTAGACTCCTAAGCTCTTGAGCTTGAATAAACAAATTTAATCTATTACAAACCAATTATACAAACTCATGGCGAATATAACAAGAAGACTAATGGATTCTACTAGCCACTCATTGCTCTATTATTAACCTTACTTAATTATAAATGCATTCGCAATTTGATAATTAAGTTCATATCATGGTATCATAACTCAACATTTATCAATATATCATTAACAAAATATGCTCATGTCAAATTTACTCCCAATCACATCTGAAAATTCAGCAAGCTTAGAACTCATTTAATAATTAAATTCGGTAGCTTAATCACTTTGCTAACTACTTATGCATATAATTCAATGATTTTTACATCATCTTACAATCACCATTATTCAAGACTTTGAGATTTCCACAAATGTTCATCTAATGCCTCTAGGCCGAATGTAATATTGCATCCAAATTCACATAGTTTTTTGTTATATCTAATTCTAATGTACATAATCATAATTCAATTCAACATTATAAACCATTATCACCCATTTAGCGAATATACCACATTAATTTTAACATTACCCATGTAAATACCTATAGGTTCTTATACCTTAAATTCACACATTTAACCTTTTAATGCCTATTGATCATTCGTTTGGTCTTAACCTAAATGACAGCTCTCATTCTCCATATTTCAACCGAACTTTTCATAGCATGAAGACTTTCATACATTTATAAAAACTTTCATAACTCATTTGGCCTTATCAAGAACCATTTAACATGCAAGGAAAATAATCATAGAGGAAGAAATTAACATTCTAAATAGACTCAATCTTTGACCGAATGTACAAGGTGCCTCTAAGCCACTCATCCAAAAATCTTTACCCCATCTAGTCATTCCCCCATTTGACCGAATGAACATTTGTCTATTGATGCATGAAATTAAACCATGGGTTAAATAAGCTATGCACTTATCAATCTAATCTCATAGTCAATTAAAAAGAAAATCACAATGCATACCTTAAACTAGGATAGCCATGGCCGAATACCTTGGTTTTTCCTCTTCAATCTTCCCTTTCCCAAATTCGGCCACCAAGAAGAAAGATGAGCATGTAAAATTTTTTTTCTTTTGTTATCTTTCTTCAACTCACGGCAATGGAGGGGGGGAACATGGATGAGACAACTTTGTTTTCATCACCCCTCCCTTTTCATTTCTTTATTACTAACCTTTTATTTTATTCTTTCTCCCATAAAATACTAACACCAAATGTTTTTAATAGGCTTTAACTTGTAGCATGGCCGGCCACCTTCTTGTTCTTTGGTTAATTTGACATGCAAATACAATTATTTTGCAACATGCATAAATAGGCCACTTACATTTGCCTAGCACATTTCTAAATTTTCTCACATAAGTCCTATTTAATAAAATTCACTTACAATTAACAAAATTCAAACATGAAATTTTCACACATGCATATGTACATATAATAAGCATCAAATATGACAGCTAATTATTTTTATGACTCGGTTTTGTGGTCCCGAAACCACTTTTTGACTAGGGTCAAATTAGGGGTGTCACAGACTTAGATCTAAGGTATGTTCTTCTACTCGTTGATGAGTACTAATCCAGTGTATCGATCGTTGAATTGTTACTTGGAGCTCACTAGTGGAATTTTTTTTTAATTAACAGTTCAATGACCAAAATGAAAACTTTCAAATAGTTTAGTGACTTAAAATGAAAATTTTCAAATAACAATAGCCAAATTGTAAAATTTTAATTAAATGACCAAAACAAAAATTATCTATAATTTAGTGACTAATAATATAATTTACTTAAAATTATGATTGCTTACTAATAATAAAATTTAGATACTATAAGAAATAAAAATATCATTAAACACCCACCGCCATGCCAAAGAATGTCATGTCGTTACACTATTTTTTTTTGGTCCAAAGTTTGTTTTTTGACCTTTCTGATTTTGCAACCTTTCATGTGTTTTTATTTTATTATGGATTAATATTTGTTGGATTGTTTAGATTATTTATTTATCATTTTATTGATAGCCGAATAAAGATGAATGCTATGAGAAACCGAAAGAGCATCCAGAAATTGTGCAGATGCTAAAAGAGAAGGGAGATAATAATACATGAATTGATGAGGAATGGAAGTGGGTGCATTTGCATTGTCACTTTGGAGATAAGTCAACGATATATATGATTCACGAGTTACCTTCCACCGTTATTAACTCACACTGACTCAGTGACTGACAGCTCCCATGATGTACCCTTTATAAACAAAGGTACAAAATAACTGAGTTCAGAGCCCCAACAAAGTTGGTTCATGTCATTACTGTAGGTATAGAAGAAGAAATAAATATTTGATGATCATCATGTCAGAGAGTCAAATGAGGGGTCCGCTGACGGTCAAGCCTTTGACTATTGCATTAAAATCCATCGGTGCTGCTGGACCCTCGCCATTGATGCTGATATTACCTGCCAACTCTCTGTGCTTGGCTTTGTCTTTTTTATGCAATATCTACAATACAATATCTCGTCATCACCATCTTTAACTAACATAAAAGATTGCTTCTCATACCTTACGTAACTAGGACAAGTCTTAGTGATTGTTGGAATTCGATAAGAAGGTTTGACCAATGATCTCTAACCACTGACCAAGTGACCAGCTCCACTTTGATTGCAATTTTTGGGTATTGAAGCAAGGGTTGGACTCTTACCGGTACCTTTCACATTAACTTGCAATTATGATGCTACCAACTTCACCCATCTTTTGCTTTTCATCCACCTGTATATTCTTCAACCATCATAAAAGTGCGTCTGCTTCTTATGATATCATATTCTTTACTGTATCATATATATCTTTAGAATAATCATATATTACATGTTGATTTGATATAATGCAACTTCTCTTTATTCATCTTGTTAACTTTGGTTTTTTTTTTTTTTCTTTCTTCCTAAGTTTAGAAAAGAGCCACTGTAATACATTAATTATTATTTTTAATCAGAGGTGAAGCCATAACTTTTAAAACCATGGAAATGTTGGTTTAATAATTAATTCACTTGTAATCATTGGATTGCCGGTGCATCTTGTGGTGCATGGAAAATTACATGGGTCATCACAATTCATGAATTTATGTGTGAGGAATAAATCTGAGTTAAAAAATTTTAGAAAATGTCAGGGAGGAATAAATCTGAGTTCAAAAATTATAGAAAATATACCTTCAATAATTTGAGAATAGAATATTAATCTTGTAGTGTGTTTTGATGCGTGATCCAACCACAATCACAACGTTTTGCTCTGGCATTTAAAGTATCCACCTAGAAGAAAATAATCGGAAAACCCTCATTGAACTTTTTAGAGAATTTTGAAAAAAAAAAATTCGGTTCAACTTGAGAAAATGGATCAAGATTTGTCATTCAAATGTCCTTAAAGAATAGTCAAATCTACGAGGGTTTAAGTGATTAGAATAAAATGTGATATTCTTTCCATAAAAGATATCCTTAAAGTATATCATTGATCGAAATTAAAATAAATCCCTTAATAATTATAGTAAAATATACCCATTAAAATTATATGAAATCTATTTCATATTTATTTTAATTGGATCCTCTATGAATGTGCATTAAACATGTATACATATTGTATTTAATATTCAACTCTGTAAAATTAATTATAAGAATATTTTTATAATTAATTTATAGAGTGTGATAGTTAAATATGACTCCAACTTTCTTTTTATTCCAATCGTTTTAATCATAGGGTGTGTCCCTTTAGGATCATGTAATGTTAGCAGTGACATTAAAATAATTTCAATTTTACACATAATGAGTGGCATTTAGCAATGTATCACTATTACCCAAATTACAAAAAGTCATTGTTCAACATAACCTTTCTATGATAATATTATCATATGGTATATCCCTTTGTGATGTCCAATTTGAACACAAGTCATGGAACAACCACACTTATATGGTACAATCTTTTGTTTCTTAAATCTCTAGTAGGCTAAGATAAACAAATTAGTATGATATCTCATATTAACTCATTTTAGCACGACCATGCATTTCTAGCCTCACTCAATCAAGGAGCCCGAGTATCACTCTCATTATGTGGGAGAGACAAATCCTATCTTGATCATTCACATCCGATTACAAAGATTGTGGCATGCACAATATCAGCCTTTATAGTACAACCATTTACGAAATATGTTTAATTGTGTCAAAGCATACGACTCACAATGTTGGGACTATGTTTATCTCAAGTATAAGGATGATACATACAATTATCAATATGAGAAAGGTTATGACTATTACTGTAACACCCATAACTCGTTTCTGTTATCGAAGTAGGATTACAGAGTATTACCGTACAAATCAGAGCATTCCATAATAAATAGCACCCAATTATTAGATTAATTTTAACAAATACATATATGATTCAGAATGGAATAAGCATACACTTACGGGCCTTAATTTGGGCCTACGAGGACGTAAATGTAACACCCCTAACCTATACCCGTCGCCAAAACAAGGTTCTAGAGCATTACGGAGTTTACAGAGTGTTTTCATATAATTCATGTCATTTACTTTTCATATCTGAAATTAATCATATTGTCCCTTGTGTGAACCCTCGAGGCCCAATTTAAACATTAGAATCAAGTCGGGACTAAATCGGGAACTTAGAAAAATTTTTGCAAAATTTCAAAATTATTCTTATATACAGGGGTCACCGCCCGTGTGGGTAGGTCGTGTGGCTCACATGGCCATGTAACATGCCCATGTCTCAGGCCATGTGGGCATTCGATGTAAGGCACACGACCGTGTCCATAACCATGTAACTCCCTGACTTGTGCCACATGGCCTGCCACACAATCATGTGCTAGGCCATGTGGTCAATTTAATTTTCACAAATTAGGTGAAGGTTTCACACGGCCAAGACACACACACGTGTTCTACGCTATAACAGCCTAATTTTAGTTATATCGAAACAATAGTTTTGAAACCAAAAATTCGATGTTAGAAAATTATTTTAATATTATTTTTGATGTTTACAGCATGTTATTTGATATGTGTGAAAATTCCGTGAGCTAATTTTATCGTTTAATTGTTCAATTTGAGAAAAAGAACTAAATCGCATAAAATGCAAAAGTTGTGTTCTACTTGTTAAAGGTGTCAAATAGCTTTGGATTTTAAATATGATGGCGTTAAATGGTAATTAGACCATTTTAAATGTTAGTGGACTTATATGAACATTAAATGGATGATATTAAGTGATTTATAATAAGGCTAGTTTAGTAATTTGGTTATTAAAGGTTAAAGTAAATAAAATAAAGTTAATTAAAGCTTCATTCTCATCTTCATGCACTGCAAATTAAAAGAAGAAGAAGGTAAAATAGGGTTTTTCATTCGGCTAGGCAAATTCAAGCAATTCTAAAGTATGTTTAAGGCCTCATAGGCCCTAATAAGGGACAATGTGATCGTGTTGAATGGTATTTGAGTATGAATACAAAAATGTATGAGTTATGTATATTATATGATGTGTAATGATCGGTAATGCCTCGTAACCCTATTCTGGTGAAGGATACGGGTTAGGGGTGTTACATTTTATTAGTATCAGAGCTACGGTTTAGTCGATTCTAGGACTAACTTGGCGTGTGTGAGAGTCGAGCTATACATGCCATATATACTCTGCGATAGTGTGATGATTCCTAACAGCTTAAATTGTGTTTTCATATAGTAATAGATCCCGAAAGAGCTGTAGCCGATGATATAGAGAGTAATGCGTCCGCTTCCTCTCAAAGGGCATCACCATTAGATTCTAGACCTGTAACAAGTAGCCACAGGGGAGAGGCTAAATAAGCCTTTTTTCCAAATGATTCCAAGCGAGTGGTTCACGAAGTTTGTTCTAACGAATCAGGCTGCTCAACAGCCTCCACCCCCATCTATTCCTCAACAAATCCCTGTTGTTCCTCAAGTTGTAGATTTGATATGGTTAAACAAACCGCCAGTAGATAAGATACGTAAACATGGGGCTGAAGAGTTCCGAGTTACTGTTGATGATGAAACTGAGAGAGCTGAGTCCTGGCTCGAAAATACAGTTTGAGTATTCGATGAATTGTCCTGTACTCCTGATGAATGTATTAAATATGTTGTATTCTTGCTAAGAGACACCATGTATCAATGGTGGAACACGCTAATATCTGTGTTCCAAGAGAATAAGTGACCTGGGAATTCTTTCATACAGAGTTTCGAAAGAAATATATAAGTCAGGGATTTTTTTATCAAAAGCATAAAGAGTTTCTAGAGTTAAAGCAGGGTTGTATGGCTGTCATCGAGTATGAAAGAGAATTTGTATAGTTAAGCAAGTATTCTCGAGAGTATGTGTCTAATGAAGAAATAATGTGCAAGCGATTCGTTGATGGATTGAATGAAGATATAAAACTACAAGTCAGAATTCTTGAGTTAAAAAAATTTGTCGTTCTAGTTGAAAGGGCTTGTAAAGCCGAGGATCTTAGCAAAGAAAAGAGAAAGGCAGATTCAGAAGCTAGAGACTTGAGAAAAAGATCAATGAGTAAGATGTTTCAATCATCATCAATGAAATCTAGAGATTCGTACGCTCGCCCAAATGCTTCAAACAAATATTTGAATAGAGATATTAAAAAACAATACTCATCTTTTAAAGCTCAAGCTACATCAGTATCGAGTGTTGGCAGTGTAAAAGACAACAAACCCGAGTGTCAGCAGTGTGGGAGAAGACATTTCAGAGAATGCTGGAATAAAAATAATAAAGCTTGTTACAAATGTGGTTTGCTAGATCACTTCATCTAAGATTGTCTTGAGCTGGATGAGAAAAATAAAATTCAGAATGTGAGACCAAGTAGCACGTCAAATAGAGGTAGACCACCTAAAACTACCGTGAATGTAAGTGGTAGTAGAGGGTCGAGAAAGGATTCAGCTGTGGGATCAGAGGCTAGAGCACCTGCTGGAGCCTACGCTATTTGCGCTCGCGAAGAAGCGTTCTCTCCAGATGTTATCATCAGTACTTTCACTCTCTATGATACTAATGTGATTGCATTGATAAATCCAAGATCAACTCATTCTTATATATGTATGAATTTAGTATCTAGTAGGACTTTTCCTGTAGAGTCTACTAAATTTGTGATTAGAGTATTGAACCCCTTAGGAAAATATGTTTTGGTTGACAAAGTCTGCAAGAATTTTCCGCTAATGTATTAGGATTTCTGTTTTTTGGATAATTTGATGTTGTTGTCATTCGATAAATTTGATATGATTTTGGATATGGATTGACTAACGATGCATGATGCTATAGTGGATTGTAGATGAAAGACAATTAACTGAAATGTCAGAATAATGAGACTATTAGAATTGAATATGATGATTTGAGTAGTTTGCCAGTTGTGATCTCGTCTATGTTAGCTTAAAGATTTGTGAGAAAGGGGTGTGAAGCTTATATTGCTTATGTAATTGATACGAAAGTGACAGAAACAAAGATTGAATTAGTACCAGTTGTGTGTAAGTATCCAGATGTATTTCCCGAAGAGTTACCGGGTTTACCACCTATCAGAGAGGTTGAGTTTGGTATTGAATTAGTACTTGGTACAACACCGATATTGATAACTCCGTATAGAATAGATCCGACAGAGTTAAAAAAATTAAATGCTCAGCTGCAAGATTTGACAAATAGAGGTTTTGCTAGACCGAGTTTCTCTCCCTGGGGTGCGCCGGTGTTATTTGTGAAAAAAAAGATGGCATGATGAGAATGTGTATAGACTATCGACAACTCAATAAAGTGACAATCAAGAATAAATACCCTTTACCACGAATAGATGATTTGTTTGATTAGTCAAAAGGGGCAACAGTGTTTTCAAAAATTGATTTGAGATCGGGTTATTTCCAATTGCGAGTTAAAGACTCAGATGTGCCAAAGACTGCATTTAGAACAAGGTAAGGACACTACAAGTTTCTTGTTATGCCTTTCGGACTAACAAATGCATCTACTATTTTTATGGACTTAATGAATCAGATTTCCAGGCCGTATTTAGACCGATTCGTAGTTGTGTTTGTTGATGACATTTTGATTTACTCTCGTGATGAATTTGAGCATGTCGAGCATTTAAGAATCGTGTTACAAACTTTGAGAGATAAACGATTGTTTGCAAAGTTTAGCAAATGTGAGTTTTGGCTACGAGAGGTCAATTTTCTGGGACATATAATTTCAGCCAAGGGTATCCGAGTTGACCCGGGCAAAATTTCTGCAATTATATATTGGAAGCCTCTTAGAAATGTATCCGAAGTCTATAGTTTTCTGGGACTAGCTGGCTATTATAGACAATTTGTTAAATGTTTCTCGATGATTTTGATTTCGATGACACGATTGCTTCAAAAATATGTTAAATTTGAGTGATCAGAAAAGTGTCAGCAGAGCTTTGAGTGGTTGAAAGCATTATTGATAGAGGCACCAGTGTTAGTTCAGCCTGAGTCGAGTAAAGAATTCGCAGCTTTTGATGATGCATAGTTAAATGGCCTGGGTTGTGTTTTGATGTAGGAAAGCAAAGTTGTAGTTTATGCCTCGATACAATTGAAGCCACACAAAAAGAATCATCTGACGCAAAATCTAGAGTTAGCCGAAATAGTGTTTGTATTGAAAATTTAGCGTCATTACTTGTTTGGTGAGAAGTGCCATATTTATACCGACCACAAAAGCTTGAAATATCTAATGACTCAGAAAAATTTAAATTTGCGATAGCGAAGATGGTTAGAATTGCTAAAAGACTATGAATTAGTGATTGATTATCGTCTAGGAAAAGCGAATGTAGTAGCTGATGCTTTGAGCTGAAAGTCCTTATTTGCTTTATGTGCTTTAAACATACAATTAGCTTTGCATGATGATGGTTCGATAGTAGCCGAGTTGAAAGCGAGACTGTTATTTCTACAGGAGATTTGTGAGGCTAAAAAATTTGATAATAAATTACAAGCAAAACGAGCTTAGTGTGAGTCGATTTTTGATTCTGAGTTTTGAATAGGGCCTGATAACTATTTGATGTTTCGTGATATTATATGTGTACCAAGAAAGTTTTAGCTCATTTGGAAGATTCTAAACGAAGCACACAGTATTCGTTTTTTAGTACATCCGGGAAGCACGAAATGTATAATGACTTAAAACAACTTTATTGGTGGCATGACATGAAACGAGATATCTCAGAATTTGTTTCAAAATGTTTGATTTGTCAGCAAGTCAAAACTAGACATCAAGTGCTGTTAGGTTTATTACAACCCACTATGGTTCTTGAATGGAAGTGGGATAGAGTAATAATGAATTTCGTATCTGGTTTGCCCTTATCTTTGAAAAAAAAGATGCAATATGGGTTGTTGTTGACAGATTAATGAAATCAGCTCATTTCATTCCTGTACGTACGAATTATTCACTTGATAAATTGGCTGAGTTGTATATCTCAGAGGTTGTTCGATTGCACGGAGTGCCACTATCTATTGTTTCGGATAGGGATCCGAGATTCACTTCGCGATTTTGTAAGAAATTGCAAGAAGCTTTAGGTACAAAGCTGCATTTTAGCACTACATTTAACTCACAAACGAATGGTCAATCTGAATGAGTTATTCAGATACTTGAGGATATCCTACGTTGTTGCATTCTTGAGTTTGAAGGTAGTTGGGAGAAATATCTACCACTAATTGAATTTGCTTACAATAATAGCTTTCAATCGAGTATAAAGATGGCATCGTACGAAGCTCTATATGGTCGTTAATGTCGAACAAGTTGTAGTGGAATGAGCTCAGTGAAAATAAGATTCATGGGGTTGATCTAATCAGAGAGACTGAAGAAAAAGTGAAAGTAACTTGCGATAGTTTGAAAGCAGTATCGGATCGATAGAAATCATATGCAGACTTGAAACGGAAAGATATTGAGTTTCAGATCAGGGATAAAGTGTTCTTGGAAGTTTCATCATGGAAAAAGATATTGCGGTTTGGTCAGAAAGGGAAATTGAGTCCACGATTCATCGGATTGTATGAGATTATCGAACGAATTGGGCTAGTGGTATATCGGTTGGCGTTATCGTCTGAATTAGAGAAAATACATAATGTGTTTCATGTATCGATGCTATGAAGATATCGATCAGACCCTTCACACGTTATTTCTCCAACTGAAGTTGAGATACAGTCAGATTTATCATACAGTGAAGAACTGATTCGAATTCTAGCTCATAAGATCAAAGAGCTAAGAAATAAGAAAATTGCACTAGTGAAAGTGTTATGGAATCAACACGGGCTGGAAGAAGCTACATGGGAACTTGAGGATGCTATGATAAAACTACCCGAACCTATTCACTGGTAAGATTTTCGGGGACGAAAATTCTTAAAAGGGGAGAGTTGTAAAGGCCCGGTTTTAGTTAAATCGGAACAGTGATTTTGGAACCATAAATCCGATGTTAGAAAATTATTTTAATATTATTTTTTTATGTTTATTGCAAGTTATTTGATATGTGTGAAAATTTCGTGAGCTAATTTTATCGTTTAATTGCTCAATTTGAGAAAAATGACTAAATCTTGTAAAATGCAAAAGTTGCATTCTACTTGTTAAAGGTGTCAAATAGCTTTGGCTTTTAAATATGATGACCTTAAATGGTGATTAGACCCTTTTAAATGTTATTGGACTTATATGAACATTAAATGGATGATATTAAATGATTTATAATAAGGTTAGTTTAGTAATTTAGTTATTAAAGGTTAAAATAAATAAAAAAAGCTAATAAAAGCTTCATTCTCATTTTTATGCATCGGAAATTAAAAGAATAAGAAGCTAAAATAGGGTTTTTCATTCGGCTAGAGAAACTCAAGCAATTAAGGTACGGTTTTTGATTCGTTTTTGATGATTTTTATGTTTTTGTAATCGTTGTAGCTTAATCTAGCTAGCCTGTACCTTTAATTTTGAAGCTGTTAAAGATTTTAAGAGTTTCCATTGATGAGTTTATGTGTTCTTTGGTATTTGAAGATGAAATATGAAAGCTTGATGATAGATTTTCATGTTTTGTAAAGTGATTTTAGATGAAAATGCATAATAGGGATTAGATTGTGAAATATGCAAATTGAGTAGTTGAAATGTGAAATAAATGAAATTTTTGGGCTATTAGGGACCTATATGTAATTCGACCAAGCTTGGGTTTAATGAAATTATGTGAATTTTGTGTATTTGTGAAATAAGGACTAAATTGTTAAGTATAAAAATTTAGGGGCTAAAGTGCAAATAGGACTAAATGTATGTTTTGGACTAAATTGAATGAGTGGTTGATTAAAGAAGTTAATTTTGAAAATATTTAGATCAAGAAAAGAGGAATTCGAAATTAGATTGGGGGAAAGGTAAGGTTATCGAATAGTCGATCCGATCTATCAATTCCGAATACGAGGTAAGTTCGTATGTGACGATTTCATTATAAATGTATGTTAAATGCTTTGATATTGCCTAAAATGTGATTATGATATTTTCATTAATGTATAAATAGTAAATACGAATCTACGGAATTATTTCAAAGATGGAATTGTCGAGCTAGAAATCCCGGTTGAACCTTTGGAATAGATTTGGATACTTGTGACTTGTTATAAGATGATATACTGATTTGGCTTCGGGCCATGCATATCGGATGAGTTGGCTTTGGGCCATGATTTTAGCACTTCGGGTGCGAGTTATACAGATTTGGCTTCGGGCCATGCATATCGGATGTTTTTGCTTCGGGCCATGAAAATAGTTCTTTGGATAAGTTACATTGATTTGGCTATGGGCCATGGTATAGGTACTTATCGTACGAGACTCATGAGTATCTAATTTTTATTCCGAATGGTTCAATGGGTAAATGAATGATGTGGTTGTGAAAGTGGTTAGTAAAAGACAATACAGGTATGTACTATTCGTGTATTAAATAGAGAAAGTTTGATGAGTTAGTATTTAATCATGTTTTAATACATGAGAAAGGTTTGTAGATAGTGTGAAATTGGTTTATTTACTTTTATTTGACTAATTAAGTTAATTACATATGAGCTTACTGAGCTATGAAGCTTACTTCGTGTTATTTGTCTATGTTTTATAGTGAATCAAGGCTAGCTCGGATCCGAAAGTTGTCGGGAACATCATCGCACTGTCAAACATCTAAGTTGGTACTTTTGAGTTAAACATCTTTGGTATATGGCATGTATAGGCTAGATGTGGTATTTTGGTTGTGATTATAGTGATGAGAGTGGGCTTGTAAATGATGTTAATATTGATGTGTGTTTAGCTATTAGAAATGACTTGTAAATGTACATGGTTTGGTATGTAAGTATATAACCATGAGTAATGGCTTATTTTGATATGTTTTGTATGAATGTGGTTAAGGTTTCATTGTTGTTCAAATGGTTATTTGAATTATGGTAAATGATCTATATTGTTTTGTATTGTTTTGCCATATAATTGGCTAAGTAAATGATAGTGAGTTGAGTTTTGGTATAGATGAGATTATAATTATATGAATTTTGCATTTGGTTGATGTTTTTGGCTGCCTAACTGAATGATGAAATGGTATCATTTTGGTTGTTTAGGTGAGCATGAGTTGGGGTGGCAAATTGGCCTTGCAAATGGCTTATTTTTGTCCACACGGGCAGAGACACGGGCGTGTGTCTTGGCCATGTGCAACACACGGTCATGTTACACAGCTGTGTGTCCCCTGGTGTCGTTATTAAAATGAAGTCAGTATGCTCCACACAGTCTCACACATGGGCGTGTGACTGGTTGTGTGGTGCAAGTCAGTATACCCCCTAATTGGCACACGACCTAGCACATGGGTGTGTGACTTGGCCGTGTTGCATAAGTCAGTATACTCCCCAGTTTTCACACGGTCTGGCGCACGGGGGTGTCTTCGGCCATGTGATGTAAGTCAGTATGTATGCCTTGTTTCCACATGAACTGAGACACGGGCGTGTCCGGAGCCGTGTGAGGCACATGGCCTGTTCACACGAGCGTGTGACCTCTATATGGTTGAAAAATTTCTAAGTTTCTAAAAATTTTCGTATATTATCGGTGTAGTCCCGAACCAATTCTAAAGCATGTTTAAGGCCTCATAGGCTCTAATAAGGGACAATGTGATTGTGCTGAATGGTATTTGATTATGAATGCATAAATGTATGAGTTATGTATATTCTATGATGTATATTGATCTGTAATGCCTCGTAACCCTATTCTGGTGACGGATACAGGCTTGGGGTGTTACACACATGGGTGAGACACAAACTCGTGTCTCCACCCGTGTTTCCAATTCTGAGATTTTGTTTCTCAATTTTAGGATGCAGGGGACACACGACCAAACCACATGCCCATGTGCCAGGCCGTGTGTTACACACGGTCAAGACACACGCCCGTGTCTACCTGTGAGGACAAAATAAGGTCATTTCCTAGCCCTATTTCTCACCCAAATTTAACCTTCAACCTACGACAACATTTGCATATATTTTCCAACCAATTCAAGTATTATAAATTAAGAAAACATCATTAATATATATGAAATAGTATCACATATTCATATGATCAAGCTTACTTTCTTGTAATTATTTATAGTTTACTCTAATACAATTTAACCAAACCTTATCCATATATGTATTAAACATGATATAACTTTATATTATCATACCAAAATATACCATTTCCAGCCATTCCAATAGCTAGATTACAAACATCCATTTACATATAATCATTGGTAAAATTAGCCTATACATGCCATTATGTCAAAGTAAGTTTTCTATTTATACCAAAACAAGTTGGAGGATAGTGTGATGATACTTCGACGGATCTCCAACCTTTACGATCTTCTGAGCACTAAAATAACAAAAAGAAAACCTAATAAGCATTTAATGCTTAGTAGGTTTGTATAACAGGAATTTAACTTATGATATATTTACATTTAAGATAAACATACAATAATGCATACAAGCAATTTGTCTTATAGCCTAAAACACAACTTCAAAAATCATGTTAGTCAAATAATTCATGTAATACCAAGAATGTGGATGAGCTCATCATTTAACGTCTTTGATATACATATGATTTTCATAACATTATTCCATATTACATGTACATTTTAATGACAAATTATTTTAAGTTTAGTTTAGCCATGTCAGAACTTTACCCGTTGAATTTATTTGAAATATCGATGGATACGCTCATATAGTACACTTTAGTGTACACTACTAGAATTCATCAATTCATTTCCACGGGTACTCGATTAGGGAACATAATCGGGAAGCACACTCTTGAGCCTTGTAACGAGAAGCTCACATAGAATCATTTCAGGAAGCTCATAAAGAGCCTATCGGAAAGCTTATTCGGGCTATATAACGGGTAGCTCATAAGAGCCATAATCGGGAAATTCACAAAGAGCCTTGTCGGGAAGTTAAAAAAGAACCATATCAAGAAGCTCCGGATAGCCAATATCAGGAAATTCAATCGAGCATTATTGGGAAGCTCATAAAGAGCCACTTTAACAGGATGCTCATAAAGAGCCTTTAATCGGGATGCTCATAAGAGCTAATGTGACACCCCTAATTTGACCCTAGTCGAAAAGTGGTTTCGGGACCACAAAATCGAGTCATAAAAATAATTAACTGTCATAGTTGATGCTTATTATATGTATATATGCATGTGTAAAAATTTCATGTTTGAATTTTGTTAATTGTAAGTGAATTTTATTAATTAGGACTTATGTGAGAAAATTTAGAAATGTGCTAGGCAAATGTAAAGTGGCCTATTAATGCATGTTATAGAAGTGAGGGGTTTGCATGTCAAATTGCCCAAAATTGAACTAGTGGCGGCCATGCTATGGGACATAGCATATTTTAAGCATGGTGTGCTAATGTTCATGTTGGAAAGAATAAAATAATGAGTTAGTAATAAAATAAGGGGATGAAGGGTGAAGGAAAGAAAAAAAAGGGTATCACCTTGTTCTTCTTAGCCGTACAAGAAGAAGAAGAAAGAGGAGGGGGCATTCGCCTTTTGAATGAAGAGAAGGTTAGAAAAATTCGTTAATCTTTCTTTTGAAATCTTAGTTTGTTCAGGTTAATCATCATGTTTTTCTTACCTAGCCATACTAAAATTTTGAATTTAGAGTGTTGGATGGAACTTTCGGTTATAGCATGTGTGAGAAGAACTTGATTTTTTCTTACCTTTAAGTTTTGATGGATAAAGAAACAAAAAGATTGTTGATGGAAGAAATTAATGTGTTAAGTGATTATATGAAACTTATTCATGTTTAGATGTGTTATATGCATTGAAAATGGTTGATGATTTTGGAGGTGATTAGATTGAATCGGCCATGGTATATCCATAAGTATGATTTATGCTTGTTATGTTACTCATGGGTAAAATGATTCGCTATGGTTCATGTAAAATAAAATATACATAATTTGGTATTAAATGATATTAGGTTATATTCGAACATAGAAAGAGTTTATTTTGGTATGCTTATTACATGGTAGGTAAGATTTGTGTTTTGGATATATGTTTATATTTGGTTAATGATTTGTTCTTGTGAAGTATAAATTTGTAACATGAATTGAGTTGGAAGTTATTATAATGTACTTGTGCATTCGGGTATATGATGAAAATATATGAGGTGGTTATAATCAACTTTGTGATTCGGCTCTTGCACATATATATATATATATATATATTTGCACATGATGTATTGGTATGACATATATATTATCTCAAGGTATATATTTATATATAATGGTGTTTCAGTTATGGAGTAAACGATGGATGCGTATTGAGTTATAATATGTAATGCATTAGTTAGTAAAATGTATGCCATTTATATGTGGTATTAAGTATATAATTGGCCTCAACATAGACTTGCATATTCGGCCACATGAGATGGATTGGTGTTGCATGTATTCGGTTAGAGGCAAGCATATTGATGCTTTTATCTTGGCTTAGATAATCGGCTAAAAGAGAGCGTGGGCTAATATGTTGAGTTTGATTCATGATTTCATACATATGTGACTCTAATTTCTAATGTATATATGGGTTAAGTACCTTGAGTTTCTCTTCTTGATGTCCAAGTTATTAAATCAATTTATTTGTTAAATTAAGCTTAAGAGCAAAGAGGATCAAAGTCGGATAGGGGAAAAGAGAAAGTAAACGAATAGCCGTGGACATCTAATCGTCGACCACTTCCGAGGTAAGTTTTAAGTGATTAAACGTTGAGTAAATTCAATCATAATAGAACATAATGAGTTGACTTAATAAGATATGATGTGGCCATGATATGTCTTAAACTCAAATGGTAAGTTCATAAGTGTTTGGACTTGGAAATTTAAGAGCAAATTGTAATAATTTGCTTTGGAGAGCAGCAGTAATGCGATTTTAGAAAATCACTATAAATTGTTGGTGTGGAATTATAGGCTGAATAAAATATGTAATCAAATCTTAGTTAGTCTAGTTTCTTATAAAAGAGACCATGGAAGCAAAGAAATTTCCTAGAAAGAGATATTTAAAGTTGTGTGGGACAGTATCAGAATGACTCCGAAATCCCCTGTTCTGATTTTAGAAAATCATTATAAATTGTAAAAAAATGGTTATAAGATAATATTTATATGCTTAGACTCCTTAATGAGTCTAGTTTCAAATGAAATCAAATAGAACACATTATGAATTCTGTACAATGAAAAATTTGATTCGTAGTGAAGAGTGGTCAGATTAGTCAAACAGTGAAACAGGGGAAACTTTAAGAAAAATATGGTATTGATTGGCCAAATCTAAAAATCCGGAAATTTTATCGATGAAAGATATACGAGTCTATATTCAGGGAAAATTTACGGCAAGTGATTTGGAGTTTTGTAGCTCCAGTTATAAATACTTTAGTGACTATTGCTCAGGAAAACAGCTCGTAGTGAATATGTGATTTTGTTGTAAACATGGATAAAACTTGTTTTAGTTGCTCATAAGCTATTGATTAAACCCATACATGAATTCTAAACCGTGATATTGTAAAATGATATATGAGTGTTAGACGGATCTTTGATATTAAAATTTGTGAAATTTTAAGTTTATGAGTATTCGATTATGAAATGATAGTATGGCGTGAAATTGAATTATTCACTGGAAAATGATTGATGTAGATTCGGCCAAGACAAAGTGTATACATGATAGTATATGTGGTATGTGAAGTATATTTGGATAATTGTGATGTGAATACATGAAAATTTATATTTTGATTTAGGATTTTATGTGATGAATGTGAATGTGTATATATGAGATAAGGCCGAATGGCCAATGTGATGAATGTGAACATGCATATATGTGATAAGGCCGAATGGCCAATGTGATGAATGTGAGCATGCATATGTGTGATAAGGCCGAATGGCCAATGTGGTGAATATGAACATGCATATATGTGGTAAAGCCGAATGGCTAATGTGAAATATGTATGAGATATGTATATGTGGTAAAGCCGAATGGCTAATGTGAAATATGTATGAGGTATGTATATGTGGTAAAGCCGAATGGCTACTGTGAAATATGTATGAGATATGTATATGTGGTAAAGCCGAATGGCTAATGTGCGATATGTATGAGATATGCATATGTGGTAAAGCTGAATGGTCAATGTGAAATATATATATGAGATATGTATATGTGGTAAAGCCGAATGGCTAGTGTGAAATATGTAGGCGATGTGTGTATATTATGGCCGAACGACCAATGTGAAACGTGTGTATTATTAGATATTTGATGAGGCAAATGAATTACAAATATGACAGTCGATGTGAATGTTGTAACATGTGATTAAATGTACATGAAACTTGGAAATATATTCCGGGTAAGACCCGATGACTACGTGTGGAGATTATGTCCGGGTAAGACCCGATGACTACGTGTGGAGATTTTGTCCGGGTAAAACCCGATGACTATGTGTGGAGATTTTGTCCGGGTAAGACCCGATAACTTCGTGTGGAGACTTCGTCTGAGCTAAAGGTCTCGCCGATAATCCGAGTAGAGGTTAAAGCTATAAGACTTCGTAATAAGAATTGCTTATAAATATATTCAATGCGAAGGTTAAATGTATGTACTCCAAGTTTATATGTGAGCTTGATTTGAACTAAATCATAAGGTAGTTATGTGATGCATACGAGAGCAATCTATGAGACTATTCCTATGATTATGTGACATCGGATCAAGTGAGAGATTATGTGAAATCATACAATATATTTATGTCACATGAGCTCACTTTTATGTGAAAGTTTAAGCGCCTATTGTATATGATGAGTTGTGCATATTCGGTAAAGGGATGGTATGCCCGAAGGAAGAGTGAAATAAAATATACTGAACAACTATGTTATACTTTGATTGTTATCTGTTGACACTTGCTTAAAACTTACTAAGCATTGTAATGCTTACTCCGCTTACTCTGCTTCTCTGTTTTATAGATCTCATTGCGAATCTACGTGGCTCGGGGATCGTCAAAGAACTAGTCACACTATCACTATCCACCGCTTGTTACTTGTTATGTTTAGAATTATTTTATGGCATGTATAGAATAGACTAGTGGCGGAAGAATATTTTTGGTTAATGTATATAAGCCATGCGAAAATGGCATCTTTTGAATGTTTACTTAGTGAAGTTTAAATTTTACCTCTGGTTGTGCTTAGTACTTATTTAAATGAACGATCTTTATTTCAAGAAAAAGTTCAAAATTTTACTGTTCTGACATGAGTTACAAGTCCGGTAAGGCCTCTTACCTATTCTGGTGACGGTTACGGGATAGGGGTGTTACAGCTAAGGTGTGTCCGCAAAAAATGTAGGATCACAACCTATCGGGACGCTCCGAAGAGCTATAACGGAAAGCTTGCTAAGCTATATAACGGGAAGCTCAAGAGGGTTTATAACGGGACGCTCATAAGAGCTATAGTGTGTCCGCAACATATGCTGGACCACAACCAATACGGGAAATCATGTATCTATCGACTTTCATTTATTCAAACAGGATTTGACATTTATCAGGCATTATTGGATATTCAATCAATTTCACATACATGATAATTATACAAGTCATATATACAACATTTAATTCAAACATATAAATGTACACAATTTAGTTACACGAACTTACCTCAATACTTGTTCGTACACGAAATCTACTAATCCGAACCTTTTTGTTTTTCTCGATCCAACTCAGTATTAGGTCTTTCAGGATCTATATAAATAAATTTAACATCAATTTAATCCATTTCATACTCAATTTAATTCAATTCACATCCTAGGTAAAATTACTATTTTTCCCATTTTTCACAAATGACGGTTTTCTCCCTAGGCTCAGAAAATGAAATTCATACAATTTAATCCTTATTCCGAGCCTAATCAAAATTTTCATGTAACTTTTTGTGACAGCCCAAAATTGACCCTAGTCAGAATGTGGTTTCGGGACCACAAAACCGAGGCATAAAAATAATTAAAAATTTATTTTGATGCCTATAATATGTGTGTGCTCATGTATGACATTTTATGATGATTGATTTAGTGTTATAAAGGTGAATTCCACTAGAAAGGACTTAGTAGTGAACTTTGAAAGTACGATAGGGAAATGTGTGATGACTAATTAAAGCATGCATGCAAAATAATGGACTTGCATGTCAAATTCCCTTTTACAAGTGATGGCCGCCATGACAAAGAGATATGGGCTAAACATGTCATGAAACATGTTTTGTTGGGCATTAGGGAGAAATAATAAACAAATAAGCATGGGTAAGAAAAGAATGAAAAAAAATGTGTCTCGAGAGAGTAGCATTCCCCCCATTGCCGTGCAACCAAGAAGAGAAAACAAAAAATTTGTTCATCCTTGTTCTCTCCTTTTGGCCGAAAATACTAAGAGGGAGAAGAGATTTTGCTTCATTTCCTTTATTTAGAAGAGATCTAGAAGGATATTTGGCTAAACTTGCATCAAGATTGAGGTATGTATGAGGTTGTGTCATGAGATTCATGCATGTTTTAGTTGCCAACTTGATGTTCATGTTAGCCATGGTTCAAATCCTTGTTATGCCATGGAAGTGGTATTTGGTCAAGGTTGGTATTGTGATAAAGCCATTGCATGTTAAGTGTGAAGCTTGATGATGATGCATGCAATGATGGATTGTCTACTCTTGAAATTTCTTTGTAGCCATCTTGAGTAAGACTTTGAGTTTTCTTTTTGTTTAACCATGATTGAAGATGAAAGGGCATGATTGTGATGTATTCGCCATGATGCATTCATGAGCATGGTTCATGCTTCTTGCATGTTAGTTAAAATTTGTGTTTTGGATGGCTATATGGACACCTTGAAATTGGCCATGCTCATATATGTATATATATGTTTGCACATGATGTTTTGGTTATGAAGTAAGTGATGAATATGTTTGTTTAAAGAAGAAGATGTTGAAGAATGTTTGTGAAATTGCAAGCACATTCTGCCTAGCACACATATGAGTGCTTGATGCTATATTATAAGTTTTGAGCTACAATATGCAAAGCATTAACTAGTAAAATGCATGCTGTTTTGTGTGGTATTAAGTGCATAATTGGCCTCAACATGGACATGTATATTCGGCCTTAGGGAGCCTATTGATGGCCTTAGCTTTTCCTTGATGCTCGAATGAATTGTATTGAATTGCTTGATGTAGTATAAAATGTGCATGACCATTGTGTATTCAAGCGAAAGGGTGGCCATATGACCATTTAAACTCCTTGTCATATTCGCCATAAGCTAGCACAATGAGGTTTTAATAAATTGAATTTGTTTGAATTAGCTCAAGAGCTTAGAGGGCCACAATTGGACAAGGGGAAGGAAAAAGTGATCGAATAGCCGTAAAAGCCGTTCGACAACATCCGAGGTAAGTCCTCAAGAAGTGACCCTACTTGAATTATGTGAAATGAAATATGGATGTATATTGATTATTGATTTATGTGTGTATGAGTATTTGAATGATACCCGGGCTAAGTCCCGAAGGCAATTATGCTTGTGATTATATTTGCGTTTGAGCCTTAGTAACGAAAATGAAATATGAATGTCTAATGATTATTGATGCATGTGTGCATGAGCAATTGAATGATATCCGGCTAAGTCCCAAGACATTTATGCTGGAAATTATATCCGGTTAAGACCAAGGCAATTGTGCTAGTGGCTACATCCGGCTAAGACCAAGGCATTCGTGCGAAGTCATTCTATCCGGCTAAGACCAAGGCATTCGTGCACGTGGTTATATCCGGTTGTATTCAAGAAGCTTGGGCTGGAGGTGAGTGTTGGTTGCTGTAATAAATTCAATTAGTACGCTCGAAAGGCCCAAAGAATAAGGTATGTTTATATGTGCATTGGAAAGTCGACATGTTTGAGCAACATTCGCTCAATCGACTAACAATTTCAGCTATTAAATAGGTTGATACCTTGTGAAAGTATATAATGATGAAGTGGGAAGTAAGAATGATTATGTGAATGTGTATTAATGAAATGATGCATTTGGCTATGTGAATGTATTGCTTTAATTAAAGCTGATTTTATTCCTTGAGACTTACTAAGCATAAAAATGCTTACCCGTTGCTTTGGCTCTCTGTTTTATAGATTTTGCTCGTTAGCAATCGGATTTGGGATCATTAAAGTCAAGTCATCCACACTATCAACGCCTCCATTTTGGTATAAATTTTGGTTGCACTTTGAAATGGCATGTATAGGACTACCCCTTTGTTGGTTTAAATATGTTGTGATGTATATGTGTTCGCCATGCGAAAATGGCTCGTAAAAGTGAAGTACTGAACTTAGACTATTTGCGGTTTGTATATATATATATGGTGTCATGATGTGATTATGGATTGAAGTGGGAATGTTGGTCACATGATCAGCCATTGGTATGGTTAAAATGATCATATGTGAACCTATGTATGGCAAGACTAGTTGGTTCATGGAGACTACAAAATAGGTAAGACCTACCTTCAAAACAGATGCTGCCAGCTGCAGTGACGTGAATGTGAAAAATCACCAAAATTTGTAGGGATGGTATTAAATAGTGAATAAGCTATGTAAATGAACCTTGATGAGTCTCTTTTCATATGGAAGAAACGAAATGGTCATAGGAGTTACATGTTAAGAGATATTAAAGCTATTGTGAGACAGGGCCAGAATGGTTTCTGGGTCCCCTGTCGCAACTTTAAAAATTTACTATAAATTATCCAGAAAGAATTAGGAGTCATGCCTTATATTTACAGATTCCATTTTGAGTCTAGTTTCATTAGAAACAAACGGCACCAGTATTAAAGCCCTGTGCAGAGAGATATTCAAGTTGTAACACACGAAGGTCAAAGCAGTCGATCCCTGTAACATGGGTAACTTTAACTAATAAACTGTACCAATTGGCCTGACCAAAAATTCTAGAAATAAATCCATGGATGGATATATGAGTGTAAATTCAGTGAAAATTTACGAAACCAGTTTCTGAGTTTTGGAACTCGAGATATGATTTTTAAGGCGACGGTGACGCAGTTTTCCAGCCTGACTGGAAATGTCAAATTGGTGGGCAAAATATGTGGACTTGGCTTGTTAACCCCTCGTGTCCGACAATCCATGATGGTCTCGGGTTCGGGTGTTACAATTTTATTGGTATCGAGCCACGGTTTAGTCGATTCTAGGACTACCGTGATGTGTTTGGGGTCTAGCTATACATGCCATTAAATGATGAATCGATAGTGTGGTGATTTCTGACAATTTGACTTTGTGTTTGTTTATAGCAATGGATCCCGATCCCAACCGAGCGATAGCTGATGATGTGGAGAGTGTGGCGCCTGCTCCAAGAAGGGATAGCGCCAAGGACTCTCAACCTATGGCCAGCAATCCGAATGATGAGGCTAGGCAAGCCTTTTATAGTGTGATGAACGAATGGTTTAACCAATACATTCGAACTAACACTACTGTTCCACAACCTCCATTCCCGACAAATGCAACCCCGCACCTACAATACCTCGGTGACCGACCAAATAAGGTCAAGTAAGCCCCAATCGATAGGATTCAAAACATGGGGCCACTGAATTTAAAGCTACGGATGATGATGATGCCGAAGCGAGCGAATTTTGGTTGGATAACACGATCCGGTGCTCGATGAGCTATCTTGTACACCGATGAGTGCTTAAAGTGTACCATCTCCTTGCTACGTGAGTCCGCCTACTATTGGTGGAGTACTCGACTTCGTGGTACCTAGAGAGCAAGTGACTTGGGAATTCTTTCAAACCGAGTTCAAAAAGTATATCGATCGAGATTCATCGACCAAAAGCGAAGGAATTTCTTAATCTTAAGCAAGGTTCTATGTCGCCATCGACTATGAACGAAAATTTGTGAGGCTTAGCCAATACGCACGAGAATGCATTTCATCCGAGGCTATTATGTATAAACGCTTCGAGGATGGGCTGAATGATGATATAAGGATGTTCGTTGGCATTCTCGAAATACGAGTTCGTAGTACTTGTTGAACGAGCTTGTAAAGTCAAGAGCTTAGAAAGGAGAAACAAAAGTTGATGTGGGAACCGGAGAATTCGAAGAGGTCCTCGGAAAGTCTCTTCAACAGCATCGAAGAGATTTCGAGATGATGTGAGCCGTTTAGAGGCGTTTGGGCTTTTCTAGACGAGGACGCGATCGACCCCTGTGACCACACGAGTCACTTTGATCGCCAGTGGTGGAAATGATCGCCGAGAGAGGGCGGAGTGTCTACATTGTGGCAAATGGCATTCGGGAGCTGTTGGTTTCGTGATCGCTCTTGCTATAAGTGTGGATCGGTGACCACTTTATGAAGGATTGCCCGAGGATGCTTGAACGTAATGTAAGTCGAGTGGAAACCCGGTGCTACCATCGCCGAGGTAGGCCACCTAGAAATATGGGCAATGTTAGTGGCGGTCGAGAGGATCTAGAGATGCTACCATCGATCCAAGGCTCGGGCTCCTGCTAGGACTTATGCCATACGCAGCACGCGAGGATGCTTGCCTCTCCGGATGTCATTACCGTACTTTCACTCTTTTCAATACTAATGTGATTGCTTTGATTGACCCCGGTTCTACTCATTCTTATATATGTGAAACCTTAGCATCCAAGAAGACTTTGCCTATTGAGTCTCATCGAGTTTGTAATTCGGTGTCAAACCCTTGGGTCATTACGTGCTTGTCAACAAAGTGTGCAAGAAAAGTCCCCTAGTGTTCCGGGTTCTTGTTTTCCTGCGGACTTGATGCTTTTGCCGCTCGATGAATTCGACGTTATTCTTGGTTTGGATTGGTTGACCATGCATGATGCGGTTGTAAATTGCAAAAGCAAGACTATCGATTTGAGGTGCGCGAATAATGAGATAATTCGGGTTGAGTCTACGGACTTAAAGGGTTGCCACCGTAATATCGCAATGTTGGCCCGAAAATATGTAAGAAAAGGGTGCGGCGTACCTTGCGTCGTGCTCGATGACAAAGAATCGTAAAAGAAACTGAATCTGCTGCGTGGTTTGTGAATACCCGGATGTTTTCCTCAAGAATTGCCGGTTTACCACCGTCGGAAATAGAATTTGGCATCGAATTGGTACCGGTACCACTCCAATTCGATAGCTCCGTATCGTATGGCACCAACGAATTAAAGGAGTTGAAAGCTCGGTTGCAAGAATTGGTGGATAGAGGTTTTGCTCGCCCGAGTTTTTCGCCTTGGGTGCGCCGGTGTTGTTCGTGAAAAGAAGGATGGAACCATGCGGTGTACATCGACTATCGCCGACTTAATAAAGCAATGATAAAGAACAAATATCCGTTACCACGTATCGATGACTTGTTCGATCAACTCAAGGAGCCTCGGTGTTCTCGAAAATAGATTTGAGATCGGGCTATTATCAATTGCGAATCCGAGATTCTGGACGTACCCAAGACGCGCTTGAACGAGATATGGTCACTATGAGTTCCTAGTGATGCCGTTTGTGCTCACTAATGCCCTCGCAGTATTTATGGATTTAATGAATCGGATCTTCGACCATATTTGGATCGATTCGTAGTCGTGTTCATTGATGACATCTTGGTCTATTCAAGAAATGAGACCGAACATGCTGAACACCTGCGGTTAGTCTTTGTAAATTTTACGGATAAGCAATTACATGCTAAGTTCAGCAAGTGTGAGTTCGGTTAAGAGAGGTTAGCTTCTTGGGTCATGTGGTATCTCGATCGGTATTCGAGTCGACCAATAAAATTTCAGCCATACTTAATTGGAAGCCTCGAGAAATATTAATGAGGTTCGAGCTTTTGGGGCTTGCGGTTATTACCGACGATTTGTAAAGGTTTTTCAACGATAGCCACGCCGATGACGGCTACTCCAAAAGGATGTTAAGTTCGAATGGACGGAGAAATGTCGAAAAGTTTCGATCAATGAAAACTTATTTGATGAAGCCCCAATTCTAGTGCAACCCGAATCTGGCAAAGAGTTTGTCATCTATAGTGACACCTCCCTCCTTGGGTTAGGTTGCGTATTGATGCAAGAAGGTCGAGTTGTGGCCTATGCGTCGAGGCAATTAAAGCCACACGAGAAAAATTATCCGACCCATGATCTCGAATTAGCTGCCATCGTATTCGCCTTAAAGATTTGGCGACATTACTTATTTGGTGAGAAGTGCCATGTGTACTCGGATCACAAAAGTCTCAAATATTTGATGACCCAAAGAGACTTAAACTCGCGACAAAGACGTTGGCTCGAATCGTTAAAGGATTATGAGTGGTCATTGACTATCACCCCGGAAAGGCGAATGTGGTTGCGGATGCCTTGAGTCGTAAATCATTATTCACTTTACGAGCGATGAATGTGCACTTGTCTGTTCGATCCGACAGTGTGTTAGTGGCTGAATTGAAAGCCAAACCATTATTGACACATCAAATTCGAGAAGCTCAGAAAGTCGACGACGAGTTGGCTGCAAAACGGGCTGAGTGTGTTCCGAACAAGGACTCGGAGTTTCAAATCGATGATGACGATTGTTTGAGGTTCAAAAGTCGTCTGTGTGTTCCAAAGAATTCGGAACTCATTTCGATAATTCTGAATGAAGCCCATTGTAGCCGAATGGCAATCCACCCGGGGAGTACAAAGATGTACAACGATTTGAAACGTCGATTTTGGTGGCATGGTATGAAACGAGACATCTCCGACTTTGTTTCGAGATGTTTAATATGTCAACAAGTGAAAGCGGAACATCAAGTGCCTTCAAGATTACTTCAGCCAATCACGATACCCGAGTGGAAATGGGATCGAGTCACAATGGACTTTGTATCCGGACTGCCATTGTCAGCAAGTAAGAAGGATGCGGTTTGGGTCGTGGTAGATAGATTGACTAAGTCGGCTCACTTTGTCCCCGTGCGCACGGATTTTCAATGGACAAATTAGCCAATTGTATGCGTTCTCGATTGTGAGATTACACGGGTGCCTATTTCCATCGTGTGGGATAGAGATCCGAGATTTACCTCGCGATTTTGGAAAAAGTTGCAAGAAGCTTTGGGTACCAAGTTGCATTTCAGACCGCCTTTCACCCCAAACCGATGGTCAATCCGGCGGATAATTCAGATACTTGAGGATATGTTGAGATGTTGCGTCCTTGAGTTTAATGGTTTATGGGAACGGTATTTGCCGTTGATTGAATTCGCTTACAACAACAGCTTTCAATCAAGTATTAAGATGGCACCTTACGAGGCTTTGTACGGTCGTAAATGCCGTACACCATTGTTTTGGACTGAGTTTGGTGAAAGCAAGATTTTCGGGGTGGATTTCATTAGAGATGCTGAACAGAAAGTGAAAGTAATCCGTGAAAGTCTGAAGATAGCCTCCGATCGTCAGAAGTCGTACGCGGATCTGAAGCGTAAGGATATCAAGTATCAGGTGGGAGATAAAGTGTTTCTCAAGGTATCGCCTTGGAAAAAGATACTCAGATTTGGCCGTAAGGGCAAGTTGAGCCCGAGGTTCATTGGGCCATATGAGATATCCGAAGCGAGTCGGTCCAAGTGGCATATCGCTTGATTTTGCCCCGAACTCGAAAAGGTTCAAGATGTCTTTCATGTTTCGATGCTTCGACGCTATAGATCTGATCCATCGCACGTGATTAGTCCATCAGAAATTGAAATTCAAGCCAATATGAGTTATGAGGAAGAACCGATTCGTATCCTATCACGGAAGTGAAAGAGTTATGAAACAAGCGGGTTCCGCTAGTGAAAGTGTTATGGCTCAAGCACAGGATAGAAGAAGCTACTTGGGAGACCGAGAACTCTATGAAAGAGCGATATCCAAACCTATTTACGGTAAGATTTTCGGGACGAAAATTTCTTAAGTGGGGAGAGTTGTGACAGCCCAAAATTGACCCTAGTCGGAATGTGGTTTCGGGACCACAAAACCGAGGCATAAAATAATTAAAAATTTATTTTGATGCCTATAATATGTGTGCTCATGTATGACATTTTATGATGATTGATTTAGTGTTATAAAGGTGAATTCCACTAGAAAGGACTTAGTAGTGAACTTTGAAAGTACGATAGGGAAATGTGTGATGACTAATTAAAGCATGCATGCAAAATAATGGACTTGCATGTCAAATTCCCTTTACAAGTGATGGCCGGCCATGACAAAGAGATATGGGCTAAACATGTCATGAAACATGTTTTGTTGGGCATTAAGGAGAAATAATAAACAAATAAGCATGGGTAAGAAAAGAATGAAAAAAAATGTGTGAGAGAGTAGCATTCCCCCATTGCCGTGCAACCAAGAAGAGAGAACAAAAAATTTGTTCATCCTTGTTCTCTCCTTTTGGCCGAAAATACTAAGAGGAGAAGAGATTTTGCTTCATTTCCTTTGTTTAGAAGAGATCTAGAAGGATATTTGGCTAAACTTGCATCAAGATTGAGGTATGTATGAGGTTGTGTCATGAGATTCATGCATGTTTTAGTTGCCAACTTGATGTTCATGTTAGCCATGGTTCAAATCCTTGTTATGCCATGGAAGTGGTATTTGGTCAAGGTTGGTATTGTGATAAAGCCATTGCATGTTAAGTGTGAAGCTTGATGATGATGCATGCAATGATGGATTGTCTACTCTTGAAATTTCTTTGTAGCCATCTTGAGTAAGACTTTGAGTTTTCTTTTGTTTAACCATGATTGAAGATGAAAGGGCATGATTGTGATGTATTCGCCATGATGCATTCATGAGCATGGTTCATGCTTCTTGCATGTTAGTTAAAATTTGTGTTTTGGATGGCTATATAGACACCTTGAAATTCGCCATGCTCATATATGTATATATATGTTTGCACATGATGTTTTGGTTATGAAGTAAGTGATGAATATGTTTGTTTAAAGAAGATGTTGAAGAATGTTTGTGAAATTGCAAGCACATTCTACCTAGCACACATATGAGTGCTTGATGCTATATTATAAGTTTTGAGCTACAATATGCAAAGCATTAACTAGTAAAATGCATGCTGTTTTTGTGTGGTATTAAGTGCATAATTGGCCTCAACATGGACATGTATATTCGGCCTTAGGGAGCCTATTGATGGCCTTAGCTTTTCCTTGATGCTCGAATGAATTGTATTGAATTGCTTGATGTAGTATAAAATGTGCATGACCATTGTGTATTCAAGCGAAAGGGTGGCCATATGACCATTTAAACTCCTTGTCATATTCGCCATAAGCTAGCACAATGAGGTTTTAATAAATTGAATTTGTTTGAATTAGCTCAAGAGCTTAGAGGGCCACAATTGGACAAGGGAAGGAAAAGTGATCGAATAGCCGTAAAAGCCGCTTCGACAACATCCGAGGTAAGTCCTCAAGAAGTGACCCTACTTGAATTATGTGAAATGAAATATGGATGTATATTGATTATTGATTTATGTGTGTATGAGTATTTGAATGATACCCGGCTAAGTCCCAAGGCGATTATGCTTGTGATTATATTTGCGCTTGAGCCTTAGTAACGAAAATGAAATATGAATGTCTAATGATTATTGATGCATGTGTGCATGAGCAATTGAATGATATCCGGCTAAGTCCCAAGACATTTATGCTGAAATTATATCCGGTTAAGACCAAGGCAATTGTGCTAGTGGCTACATCCGGCTAAGACCAAGGCATTCGTGCGAGTCATTCTATCCGGCTAAGACCAAGGCATTCGTGCACGTGGTTATATCCGGTTGTATTCAAGAAGCTTGGGCTGGAGGTGAGTGTTGGTTGCTGTAATAAATTCAATTAGTACGCTCGAAAGGCCCAAAGAATAAGGTATGTTTATATGTGCATTGGAAAGTCGACATGTTTGAGCAACATTCGCTCAATCGACTAACAATTTCAGCTATTGAATAGGTTGATACCTTGTGAAAGTATATAATGATGAAGTGGGAAGTAAGAATGATTATGTGAATGTGTATTAATGAAATGATGCATTTGGCTATGTGAATGTATTGCTTTAATTAAAGCTGATTTTATTCCTTGAGACTTACTAAGCATAAAAATGCTTACCCCGCTGCTTTGGCTCTCTGTTTTATAGATTTTGCTCGTTAGCAATCGGATTTGGGATCATTAAAGTCAAGTCATCCACACTATCAACGCCCCATTTTGGTATAAATTTTGGTTGAACTTTGAAATGGCATGTATAGGACTACCCCTTTGTTGGTTTAAATATGTCTGTGATGTATATGTGTTCGCCATGCGAAAATGGCTCGTAAAAGTGAAGTACTAACTTAGACTATTTGCGGTTTGTATATATATATATGGTGTCATCATGTGATTATGGATTGAAGTGGGAATGTTGGTCACATGATCAGCCATTGGTATGGTTAAAATGATCATATGTGAACCTATGTATGGCAAGACTAGTTGGTTCATGGAGACTACAAAATAGGTAAGACCTACCTTCAAAACAGATGCTGCCAGCTGCAGTGACGTGAATGTGAAAAATCACCAAAATTTGTAGGGATGGTATTAAATAGTGAATAAGCTATGTAAATGAACCTTGATGAGTCTATTTTCATATGGAAGAAACGAAATGGTCATAGGAGTTACATGTTAAGAGATATTAAAGCTATTGTGAGACAGGGCCAGAATGGTTTCTGGGTCCCCTATCGCAACTTTAAAAATTTACTATAAATTATCCAGAAAGAATTAGGAGTCATGCCTTATATGTACAGATTCCATTTTGAGTCTAGTTTCATTAGAAACAAACGGAACCAGTATTAAAGCCCTGTGCAGAGAGATATTCAAGTTGTAACGCGCGAAGGTCAAAGCAGTCAATCCCTGTAACATGGGTAACTTTAACTAATAAACTGTACCAATTGGCCAGACTAAAAATTATAGAAATAAATACATGGATGGATATATGAGTCTAAATTCAGGTAAAATTTACGAAACCAGTTTCCGAGTTTTGGAACTCGAGATATGATTTTTAAGGCGACGGTGACGCAGTTTTCCAGCCTGACTGGAAATGTCAAATTGGTGGGCAAAATATGTGGACTTGGCTTGTTAACCCCTCGTGTCCGACACCGGCGATGGTCTCGGGTTCAGGGTGTTACATTTTTATAGCACATGTATTTCAAAAAATTCATATTTTTTCCATAACTTTTACATCTTTACAGTTTAATCCCTAAATCATATTTTCATCAAAATTCACTTTGTAAAAGTTGTTTGTCTATCAACTACCTTTCATTTTCTACCATAAATTTCACAATTTCAGCATATTCATCCATGGAAAAACTTCTATACTTTGATAACTTTTCAAATTAATCCCCAAAATAGATAGACTATCCTGATCTCAAAAATATAAAAATTACTAAAAAGGGGACAAGAAAACATACTAATTAAGCTTGATTAGTTTTCTTTCTCTCTCCTAGGGTTTCCGTAAAATTTGGGGATGAAGATGATGATATCATCTTTTAATTTTTCTCATTTCCAATTGAATCCTTAACCTTTTCTAATTTTTCCATGGATGAATCACCAAAAATATCTACTAACTTTTCTTTAATGGTCTAATTATCATATAAGGAACTCAATTTTTGAATTTCATAGTAGGAATACAAAAATTTACATACTTTTTCATACCTTTTTTAACTTAATTTCATGGGAATTTGGTTAAATTCTTGTCAAAAAATAATTAATTTTGTAAAATAATTAAAGTGCACTTAAAATATGAACATCTTGATTTTTATTTAATTTCATAATTATATTTTGATAAATTTTGGTTATTTTCGACACATTTGTACAAAGGGCGAAAAATGGCTCGGCAGACACTACTAGAAGCACAAAATCAAGAAGCAATTTGAAGTATCGAGGCGAACTAAATTTTAGCCTAAGACGGTCCAAAATTATATGTATTAATTCATAATATAATTAATTTTAATTTATACCCAAGTTAATTTTGGTTAATAAATTATGATTAATTAATTATGAAAAAAATGGTCCGATTGAATCGAACCGGCCAAGAAAAGGACAGCCCAAAACCGTCCAAGTGCTGAACCAATTAAGCTTATTAGCTGATTATTTAAGTTGCAAAGAAGCCCTTGAAGACTTGTTCAAATTGCAAATCAGCCTCTCCACAATTGATGGCTTTGAAGATTTGCCTCAAGCCAAATTTAGCAAAGTTGAAGCCATCAACTTTGCTACATAGATGGCCGACCAACGGGTGGCTCTTTAGCTTCTATTTTTAGCAAATTTTAGCTGCCATATTTAGCTATAAATACCCCCTTGGCTGATCATTCAAGGCATCCCTCATTCATTCACATCTCTTCTCTCCTCTCTCACTTTCTCCTCTCATTTTTCCTTTCAATGTAACACCCCGTACCCGAGACCGTTTCCGGAGTCGGACACGAAGTGTGAACGAACTTAACTCATTTATTTATACAGTTCATTTTACCATTTACAGACAAGCTGGCTAACTGCGTCACTGTCACCTTAAAAATCATATCTCGAGTTACAAAACTCGAAAACCAGTTTCGTAAATTTTTCCTGAAACTAGACTCATGTTTCCATCTACAAATGTTTTTATAGAATTTTTGGGCCAGCAAATTAGTACAGTTTATTAGTTAAAGTCTCCCCTATTTCAGGGTTCGACTATTCTGACCTCTGTGTATTACGAACCAGATATCTCTCTGTACAGAGATTCAATGGCTATTTCGTTTGTCCCTAATAAAAGTAGACTCAATATGGAATCTGTACATATAAAGTATGACTTCTAATTATCTTTGTAGAATTTATGGTGAATTTCTAAATTCGGGACAGGGGATCCAGAAATCGTTCTGGTCCTGTTTCACAAGATTTTAAATATCTCATACAGTATAGCTCATATACTTGTTTTAATTCTTCCATGTAAAAATAGACTCATCAAGCTTCGATTCCATAATTTATCCATTATTTAATTAAATTTCTACTATTTTTAGTGATTTTTCAATTTCACAACACTAGTGCTGTCTGCCTCTATTATTAGAGTAAATTTTTTTTTTCTATTAGAGTAATTTAGCATGCATATCACCAAGTATGATCATGACTAGCCATACCCAAGGCTAATCATTACCAAGCATTTCCTTACTACTCAATAACCATATCATGAGTGTAACACCGAAATGATTAGCCATGACAAACGGCATAATAATTAAATAGACTTTAACATTACTTATAACTAAGTATCATAAGACCCAATTCAACTTAACATTTACGCCATTTTCGCATGGCTAAAAGTATACATACCAAAGTTCAAACAAAACATAATAGCCTATACATGCCGAAATGTTCTCTTAGACCAACTAAGAAGAAGATACCAAAAAGTTGCAAGCTGGTGCGATGACTTCAACGGTGATCCCGAGCACACAAAAATGGATCAAAGGAACCTAAATAAGTGACAAATAAGCACACCAATGAGTATATAACCCAGTAAGTCATAAGCATTACATACCGTATAATTATAAGAGATCATAAGAGAAGCAAATAATGCAAAAAAAAAAAATCAGTTACTCCAACTATACCGAGCTACGCTATCATTTCTTAGAATTTCGACTCAATCTCATGCCAAGTCCTACAATCAAATCAAACACCAAAACAACCCAATTGATTTAGACCCGATCCCTCAAAGCATGGAATTTTGATGCACTAGATAAATTTGTACCTACTCAGTACATGCCTCAAGTTCGATACTTTAGTTACTAGTTCTACCACTTCGCTCTTTCACGCCATTTTGTATTATTAATCGAATTTGACACATAGTGCTCGTCACACTGCACACATAGTGCCATAGCACACCGCACACTCAAGGCATTGGATTTTCTCTTATACTTCAACACCCAAATCGGCACACATAGTGCTACTTAATTCCGCACACATAGTGCCACATGTTAACTCATTTTGATAAGGAAATTTACTTAATTTAAATAGCACATATGGTCATATAAATAAATAGGAAAATTATTCCAAGAGAACTCCTAACGAAAGGAATCCCTTTTATGATTCACTAATATTATTTATATACAAGCTAATCAACCTCACAGGAGTGCTTAAGGACTTACCTTATATTGGATGAAATGATTCCCAATCGACTACTCGATTATCTTTGCTTTGCCTTTGTTTGATTCTCCCCCTTTGATGTCTTGATCTCTTACAAGCTAAAGAAGAATGCCGAATTTCTTTTGGCAAGTTCCCCTTATTTCTTCATCTCTTCATTCGGCCAAGAAGAACCGATTTCTTCTTTTTGTTTTCATCCCATTTTCATTCTTCTCTTTTTCTTTTATTATTTCCTTTCTTTTACATAAAATAATGACCACTTCATGGAAATTTACCACATATTCTAATATATGCTCCATCATGGCCGGCCATTATGTATAAAAAAAGGAGTATTTGACATGCAAAACCATTATTTTCACTACATGCTTTAATAGGTCCTTATAGATTAACCTATCACATTTCAAAAGTGTCACACATAAGTCCTATTAACTAAATTCACATGCAATCGACTAAATCGAAGCTTAAAACTTTCACACATTCATATTCACATATTCTAGACAATAATTATCACATTCAAATACTTCGGTGACTCGGTTTAGCGGTCCCGAAACCACTTCCCGACTAGGGTCAATTTAGGGCTGTCACATTCAAAATCCCTTGCTCTTGTGCCGATTTCTCCCCTTGAGAAAGGGTTTTTATTTAGCCATTTTGGAGCAGCAATTGAGTGTTCATAGAAGCCTTGATCGGCAAAGACAACAAAGAAGGAAGAACGGAGCAACCTAGTCAAGCCACAGAAAAACACCATATTTGATTCTTGTCCCCTAACTCTTTAATTTTTGTTGTTGTTATGATGAACATATATATGAATATTTATGTTGTTGGAATGGTTAATTTAATCATCTTAACTTGGATTTAATTCGTGTTGGTTTGATTGCATTTCATCTATTTAAATTATTAAAATTGTGTTTATGCTGTTATAGGCCTCGGTAAAATGTTTGATTAAGTAAAATCATGCCTAAGTTATTCTTGCATTACGATTGTGAACTAACTAATGAATTAGTTATTTAAATGGATTGAAATTGTAATTAATGGACATAATACTTAATCAGTGCATGTTTATTCTTTTAAGGTAGCTGAAGGTTAAATTAGCATTGTAACTGGCGATACATTTGCCTTGCATAACTTGCAAGATTATTGTGATTAAATTGTTTCAAGTTAAGGATACCTTGTTACCTCACATATTCTTTTATGTGCTTATTAGATTTAATTAATCATTTGAATTGACATAAGGATATGCAAGAGATTAGTTCAATTTAAGTATGTATGTGCAATAACATGTTTGCTTATTAAAATCTGTTTAATTGCTTGAATTAACATAGTGATATGTTAAGAAATGAATGGATTTGTGTAGCTGAGTATGTTCGTAAGTTAGCAAATTACCTAGTTGCTGTGAATTTATTTGTAACAACATAAACATGAGTTTAATAATTCTAAGTTAAAGAAATGTAATTAATCCAACACAATTATGTCATCTTGATTAAATCGTATTTTGAAATTGTGCATTTGAGATTTATTTCTTTAGTTTACTTAGTTTAAAATCTTAGTTTTTAATCACCATCTTCAAACAAAATATTTTTCTTTACCAAAGTGTTTTAAATAGCATTCATAAATAATTCTTTTCACAGTCCCTGTGGGTACGATAACTCGACATTTACTTGTCACTTGATTACTTGTTGCAATTGTGTACACTTGCACATTTTAGTCGTTCCACATAGCTATTTGTCCTTCCAGCTACTAGAATTCAACTTTTGCACTCTATGCAATTTGGTCCTTTCGTTAATTAAACAATAATCAATAAAATTTTCATATCAGAATTTTCATATGACACTTTATCATAATAGGGACCATGCAATAATATTAAAATAAATTTTCTTTCCGACTCGGATTTGTGGTCCCAAAACCACTATTCTGATTTCACTGAAAATTGGCTATTACAACTCTTCCCCTTTAAGAATTTTCATCCTCAAAAATCTTACCAATAAAAAGATTTGGGTTTTGCTTTCTCATGGTATTCTCCGGTACCCAGGTAGCTTCTTCAATCCCATGTAGTTGTCAAAGAAATTTCATTAATGCTACCTTTTTATTTCTTAACTATTTTGTTTCATATGCCAGGATTTTAATTGGTTCCTCACTGTAGGTCATATCGGGCTGAATCTCAACTTCTGTAGGAGAAAATTACATGTGAAGGATCTGATCTATACCGTCGTAACATGGACACATGAAAAATATTATGAAGTTTGTCAAGTTCTAGTGTTAATGGCAACCGATACGCAACAGGTTCGATTCTTTCAGTAATTTGATATGGCTCGATGAATCGTGGACTCAATTTTCCTTTACGGCCAAATCGGAGAACTTTCTAAAAAGGTGATACTTTCAAGAATACCTCGTCGCTGACCTGAAATTCTATTTCTTTTCGTTTAGGATCGGCATAAGACTTTTGACGATTTGAGGCTGCTTTCAAACTATCTTGAATTACTTTCACCTTTTCTTTAGTTTCATAGGCTAAGTCAACTCCGTGTATCTTTTTCTCACTGAGTTCTGTCCAATACAATGGAGTTCTACATTTACGACCATACTAAGCCTCATACGGTGCTATTTTAATGCTGGACTGATAACTGTTATTATACGCAAATTCAACTAAAGGTAGATACTTTTCCCAGTTACCTTCAAATTCAAGCACACAACACCGAAGCATATCTTCTAAAATCTGTATAACACGTTCAGATTGTCCATCAGTTTGAGGATGGAATGCAGTACTGAAATGTAACTGTGTACCCAAGGCTTCTTGTAGCTTATTCTAGTATCAAGATGTAAATCGAGGATCTCTGTCTAAAATAATGGAAACCGGCACTCCATGCATTCTGACAATCTCAGAAACATATAATTCAGCCAATCTATCCAAGGAAAAATCCATACTTACTGGAATAAAGTGTGCAGACTTTGTCAATCAATTGACGATTACCTAAATAGCATCTTTCTTCTTTGAAGACAGAGGTAACCCCGATACAAATTCCAAGGTAATTCTTTCTCATTTCCATTTCGGTATTGTAACTGGCTATAATAATCCCAAAGGTACTTGATGTTCAGCTTTTAGTTGCTAACATATCAAACATTTAGTTACATATTAAAAAATATCCTGATTTATTCCCGACAACCAGTACATCTTTTTTAGCTCATTGTACATTTTATTACTGCCAGGATGAATAGACATATTACCATTATGAGCTTCATGTAGAATCTTCTATATCAGTTCTGAATTCTTCGGTACACATATTCTTCCTCTGAATAACCAACGATCATCAGACCCAATTTGAAATTCTGAATCAGAATTCAACTCACTCTGTACCCGTTTAGCTTGTAATTCATCATCATTTTTCTGAGCTTCAGAAATCTACTGCAAAATCGTAGGTATAGCTTTTAACTCAGCTATGATTGAACCATCATCATATAACAATAATTGGGTATTCATTACTCACAAAATAAATAGGGATTTTCTGCTCAAAGCATCTGCAACCACATTGGCTTTTCTTGGATGATAATCAATAATCAAATCATAATCTTTTAATAGTTCAAGCCACCTGCGTTGTCTTAAATTTAGGTCTTTCTATGACATCAAATATTTCAAGCACTTATGATCAGTGAATATGTGACATTTTTAACCAAATAAGGAATGCCGCTAGATTTTTAATGCAAACACAATTGCTGCCAATTCAAGATCACGTATCGGGTAATTTCTTTCATGTGGTTTTAGCTGTCTTGAAGCATAGGCTATTACTTTACCTTCTTGTATCAATACACAACCTAAACCATTTAATGATGCATCACTGTAAATTATAAATTATTTACTCGATTTAGGCTGAACTAACATTGGTGCTTCTGTTAACAAAGTTTTCAATCTATCAAAGCTCTACTGACATTTATCAGACCACTCAAATTTCACATCTGTTTGCAACAGATGAGTCATTGGAGAAGCTATCATTGAAAACCCTTTAACAAACCTCCAATAATACTTTGCTAGTCCCAGAAAACTTCTGACTTCTGACATGTTCTTTGGTGGCTTCCAATTAACAATGGCTGAAATTTTGTTCGGATCCACTTAGATACCTTCTGCAGATGCTTTTTGTCCGAGGAAATTCACATTTACTAAATTTGGCATATAATTGCTTCTCATACAGATTTCGCAACACTATTCTCAAATGTTTGACATGCTCATTTTCATCTGGAGAATATATCATGATATCATCAATAAATACCACTACAAACCTATCTAAATACGATCTAAAGATTCTATTCATCAGGTCCATAAATACCGTAGGTGTATTTGTCAAACCAAACTACATTACAAGAAACTCATAGTGCCTGTATCTGGTTCTGAAAGCTGCCTTTGGTACATCTGAATCTTTTACCCGTAATTGATAATAGCTAGAATGAAGATCAATCTTTGAAAATATAGTGACACCTTTCAACTGATCAAATAGATCATCAATTCGAGGCAGTGGATACTTATTCTTTATTGTAACTTTGTTCAACTGCCTGTAATCAATACACTATCTCAATGATCCATCTTTCTTCTTTACAAACAAAACTGGTGTACCCCAAGGTGAGAAACTAGGTCTAGCAAAGCCTCTATTAATCAATTCTTGCAACTATGCTTTAACTTATTCAATTCAGCAGGAGTCATTCTATAAGGTGCTATGGATATCGGTGTTGTGCCCGGAACAAGGTTTATAGAGAACTCCACTTCTATTACTGGTGGTAAACCAGGTAATTCTTCCAAAAATACATCAGGAAATTCACAAACAACTGGCACTAACTGAATTTTTGACTCAAATACTTTAGTATTTAACACATATGCAAGACAAGCATCACACCCTTTTTTTTTTTATATATATTCACATGCTAAGATTGCTTAAATCACATTAGATAACCTATCTAGTTTATTAGATTCAACATGGAGTAACTCACCATTTTGACATTTCAACACAATGTACTTTTGTTTACAATTTACCGCAGCATCATGCTGAGTTAACCAATCCATACCCAGAAGTACATCAAATTCATCAAATGGTAACAACATTAAATCAGCCCCAATAACCCTTTACTATCAACAGGCAATTTTTACAAATTTTATCCACTATAACATACTGGCCTAGGGATTTCGAAACTTTAACCACAAATTCAGTGAATTCAATAGGTAAATTTTTAACAGACACTAAATTCGTGCACATGTATGAATGTTTTGAACTAGGATCAATCAAAGTAGTAATATTTCTGTTAAAAAGAGAAATTGTACCAGTAATAACATCAAATGCAGAAGCATCCTCTCTTGCGCATAAACATATGTCTTGTCGGTACTCTAGCTTTAGATTTGTTTGTTGAATCTTTTGTCACACCTTGGCTACCACTAACATTACCGCAGTGTCAAGGTGGTCAGCCTCTCAAGATAGGATTGCTCAGCCTAGAGGTCTGAAAAGTATCTTTTATAGGCTTTTCTGGGTAGTCTCTAAGATAGTGGTCAAAAGAACCACATCTAAAATAGCTTTACTTCTTATGCGACATTCACCAAAATGCAATTCATTGCAATGTTTACATCTTGGTTTAGGACTTCCAACACTCCCTACACTTGTAATGAATGGAGACGAAGATCTCGGATTAGAGCTTTGGGAGCCTCATTCTTTTCTAGAATACCCCACAGATGTAGTAAAATGATCATGGTACTTCTTTCATTTCTTTGAAGTAGATAATTGTGACTTGCCCATAAATCTCTTACTAGAAATCTAGGCTTCTTTCTCTGCTTGTTTCTTTTCTTTACTTAATTCCTCGGCTTTGTGTGCTCGATCAACCAATATCACAAATTCCCTTAATTCTAGAATTCCAATCAACAACTTGATATCTTCATTTAAGCCGTCTTCAAAATGTTTACACATATCAGCCTCAGTTGGAACCCATTCTCTAGTATATTTGCTTAACCGAACAAATTCTCGCTCATATTCAAATACAGTCATGTTTCCCTTTTTGAGCTCTAAAAGTTTTTTCTTTTTCTGATCTTGAAATCTTTGACTAATGTACTTCTTTCTGAATTCTGTCTGAAAGAATTCCTAAGTAACATTTTCTCTCGGTACAACAGAAGTTATGGTATTCCACCAATGGTAGGCTGTGTCTTTTAGTAAAGATACTGCACATTTCAAACATTAGCTGGCATGCATGATAATTCGTCTAGAACCCTAATGGTATTTTCCAACCAAAACTCAGCCCTCTCCGAATCATTTTCATAGTAGCCCTGAATTCTTCTGCCCCATATTTACAGATTTTATCTACTGGAGGCTTACCAATTTTAGCAGGTTCAACACCCTATGGCATCTTTGGAACTGGTTGAGGAGCAGGAGGGGGAGGTTGTTGTACAGCAGGATTTGTTCTTATGAATTCTGTAAACCACTCATTCATCATTTGGAAGAAGGCTTCTTTTGCCTCTTCAACTCGGCCCTCAGATTCGGCCCTTCTACTACTAGATATAGCTCTTTGAACTGAAGCTGGAGCATTGCTCTCAGCTTCCTCAGATTCAGCTCTAGTTTGGTTGGATGACATTACTATATGAAAAACACATTTAAAATGGTCAGGAGATATCACACTATCACAAATTATATAATGGCATGTATAGCTAAATTCATAATTGCTATGTTAGTCCAAGATCGACTAAACTGTAGCTCTGATACCAATAAATGTAACACTCCTAACTCGTACCCATCGTCGAAACAAGGATACAGAGCATTATTGGAGTTTATAGAGTGTTTTCATATAATTCATGTCATTTACTTTTCATATCCAAAATCAATCATATTGTCCCTTGAATGGACCGTTGATGCCCAATTTAAACACTAGAATCAAGTTGGGACTAAATCGGGAACCCAAAAAATTTTTCACAAAATTTTAAAATTTTTCTTATATACAGGGGTCACACTGTAACAGCCCATTTTTGAGTCAAATCGGAACAGTAGTTTTAGGACCACAAATTCAAATTCAAAATATCTATTTTATTATTTTATTAAAGTTTACAGCATGATAGAATTATTGTGTGAAAGTTTGCTAAAGAAATTTTACTGTTTGAATGCTTAATTCGGTAAAAAAGACTAAATCGCGTAAAATGTAAAATGCATGTTCTATTAGTTAAAAGTGTCAAATAGCTTTGGTTTTTAAATATGGTGGCCTTAAATGGTAATTAAACCATTTGATAATTGAGTGGACATTTTTGGACAAGGTTAGTTAATGTTTAAAGGTTATTATTAAGGTTAATATAGTAAATTGATTAATAATAGAAAATGTAAAAGAATTAAAAGATGAATAAGCTATCATCTTTCTTATTTTTCAACATCCATTGCCAAATATACCATTAATGAAGGAGAATAAGTTTCAGCAATTGCATGAGTAAATTAAGGTATGGTTTTAACTCGATTTTTGATGATTTCTATGTTTTTGTAATCGTTGCTTCGTATTCTAGCTAGCACGTACCCTAGATTTTGAAATTGTTAAAGATTTATCATGTTGTCATTGTTGAATGCTTGAGTAAATTGATGAGTTATGATAAATTATGAAGGTTTATTGATAGATTTACTAGTTTTGTAAAGTGATTTTTGACAAAAATGTCAAAAAAGGGGTTAAATTGAGAAAATGTAAAATTAGATGGGTAAAAGTGTGAATAAATTTGAAATATGGGCTGCTAGTAACATATGGTAAATTTGGCTAAGCATGTAATTGTACTAAATTGCATGAATTTGCAATTTTATGTAAAAAGGACTAAATTGTAAATATGTGAAAGTTTAGGGCAAATGTATAAATTTTCCAAAATATGAATTATGGGCTAAATTAAATAGATTGAATATTGAATGTACTGAATTTGATCATATATAGATCAAGATAAGCCGACATCAGAATTAGATCGGGGAAAAAAGAAAAGTGGATGAATAGCCGATAATTGCTATCCGAGCGAATGCGAGGTAAGTTCGTATAACTAGAATTAAACTTTTAAATACTTGTAATTATTTGAAATGAATGTATGTAATTAAGTAAATGATATATTCAAAAATCGAATGCCTTATTGATATAGTTTGATAGTTACCGAACCCCATTTGAACCGTAGGAATTCGTAGTATACAAGTGACATGTCACTAGGGTTACTATTTTGGTTGAGATCCTGCATGTGTTGCAGACTCACCGCAGTTCATATGAGCTTACTGATATATCAGCTCATAAGAGCTTGCTGTTCTCAGCTCGTATGAGCTTACTGTTTCAGCTCTTCAGAGCTTACCGTTTCAGCTCAATAGAGCTTACTATCCATCAGCTCAGGAGGAGCTTACTGTTCATAGCTCGAAAGAGTGGAAAATGATAAGGAATTGACAGATTATTGATTTATATGTACTGTATATCACTTGAGTATCCCTTGGGATTCTAATAGGTTCAACGAGCATAAATTCTGTGATATGGTAAAGTATTGTTTATACAAATGAATTACTGTTATACGATTGAAAGTAAAATGTTACAAGATGTTCATGATATATGTGAATTTGATATGATACAATGTATTGAGTATTTACATTAAGATTATTGATGATTTCATGTATTTAGGTGACTAACTTGTGATGAATGTTTGTGTTTAGGTATTTGGTAATTGAATTGAATACACGTTGATTATTGCATTAATTATGTATAAATGGTAAGTTTAATTCTAAATTGTACAGGCTTACTAAGGTATAAAGCTTACTCTATTTGTTTTCCATGTTTTATAGAGGTTCGATAGCTCACTGGTTTCAGACAAGTCGGAGTTACAAATCACACTATCCAGTTGCTGATTGGTACTTTTGAACTTGTGGATATATGTAAATATAGCATGTATAGGCTAGTTATAAAGATGATAGTTATGACTATTTGAGATTGTGATTTCGGTACATTTTTTGTTATAAGTCTAAGCCATGTGATTTGGCTAAACTTGTTGTTATGTATTGCTATGCTTTGGCAATTAGTTGATGGAATGGAAATATGCAAATAATGTTTTGTTATATGGTAGGCTTATGAATGGAAAATGTATGATATTAGTTAAGTATTGAATACTATGTGGAAATGGTATCATGTGACAACCCAAAATTGACCCTAGTCGGGAAGGGGTTTCGGGACCACAAAACCGAGGCATAAAAATAATTTGATATTTATTTTGATGCCTATAATATGTGTTAACTCATGTGTGACATTCTTGATGCTTTAATTTAGAGTTATAAATGTGAATTTCACTAGAAAGGACCTAGTAGTAAACTTTGAAAGTAGGATAGGGAAATGTGTGATGACTAATTAAAGCATGCATGCAAAACAATGGCCTTGCATGTCAAATATCCCTCTTTTTACAAGTGATGGCCGGCCATGACAAAGAAATATGGGCAAAACATGTCTATGACATGTTTTGTTGGTGAATCATGGGTGAAAAAAATAAATTAATGAGCATGGGTAATAAAGAAATGGAAAAAGAAAAAAATGGTCTCATGCATGCCCCATTGCGGTGTATTGAGGAAGAGAAAAGAAAAAAATTTGTTCATCCATTTTTCATTCTCTCTTGACCGAAAATACTAGAGGGGAAGGGAGGAATTTTGCTTCATGCTTGGTTTGGAAGAGGATTAGGAAGAGGTTTGGCTATACTTGCATCAAGATTAAGGTAAGTTTGATGTTTTGCCATGAGATTCATGTATATTTTTGTAGTTAGCTTGAGTTCTAACTAGCCATGGTTCAAATCCTTACTATGTCATGGAGATGATATTCGGCTAAGGTGAGGTTGTGTTGATATCATTTGCATGCTAAAAGTGAAGCTTTGTAATGGTGCATGTGATGGTGGATTGATGATTATTGAATATTTTTTTTTACACTTTTGAGTGAGAGTTTGATAGATACCATGAGGTTAAACTTCATGACATTGTAAGCTTGTAAGTTGGATGATGAAGTTCATGCTTTGTGAAGGTAAATGGGGTAGAAGGAGCATTCGCCATAATGAAAATATATGAGATAGTCATAGTCATCCTTATGATTCGCCCTTGCACCTATATGTATATATGTTTGCACATGATGTATTGGCATGACATATATACTATTTCAAGGTATATATTTGCTTGTGATGATGTTTCGGTTATGAAGTACATGAGAGATGTGTATTGAGCTACAATATGTAATGCGTTAGTTAGTAAAATGTATGCTGTTTTTTTGTGGTATTAAGTGCATAATTGACCTCAACATGGACATGCATATTTGGCCACATGAGGGGAGTTGGTGTGCATGCATTCGGTTAGAGGCAAGCATATTGATGCCTATTCTTGGCTTGGAAAATTCGGCTAAGGAGAGTACTAACTAATGTGTTGAATTCGATTCGTGATTTCATACACATGTGACTCTAATGTCTAATGTATATAAGGGCTAAGTACCTTGAGCTTCACTTTGATGATTGAATGAATTGTATTGAATTGATTGTTGTGATTAAAAAATTGTGCATGACCATTGAGTATTTGAGCTAAAGGATGGCCAAGGCCATAGGACCATTTAAATTTCCTTGTCATATTCGGCCATAAGCTATCAAAATAAGATTTTAATAAGTTAAATTTGTGTGAATTAGCTCAAGAGCTTAGAGGACCACCGTTGGATAAGGGAAAGGAAAAAGTGATCGAATAGCCGTCGAAATCGTTTGACAACATCCGAGGTAAGTTCTTGAGTAATAGAGCTTAAATTCTGAATTGATTAGATCATGTTTAAAGCAAATTAAAATCATGCTCTTTGTGTGTGGCTATTGAGCCGAAATTGCAAGTGTGAAAAGTGCCTTGTGTTTGAGTTTTGCTAATGAAAATGAAATATGAATGTGTCATAATTTATTGATAATTGTGCTCGGTTATTCAAATGATGTCCGGGCTAAGTCCCGAAGGCTTTGTGCTAAGTGACTATATCCGGACTAAGATCCGAAGGCGTTCGTGCGAGTTAATAAATCCGGGCTAAGCCCGAAGGCATTTGTGCGAGTTACTAAACCCGGGTTAAGTCCCGAAGGCATTCGTGCGAGTTACTATAACCGGGCTTTGTCCCGAAGGCATTTTAGCGAGTCATTATATCCGGTTAAATTTTGAAGGTACGTGATTTGAGAACGAGCAATGTAACACCCCAAACCCGTGACCGTCACCGGATTTGACCACGTGGTGTTACCGGGCTTACTTCCCTTATTTCTCTCTTGGAAATATTTAATTTCTGTTCCAGGCAGGCTAGCTAACTGCGTCACTGTCCTCTTAAAAATCATATCTCGAGTTTCAGAACTCGAAAATCAGTTTCGTAAATTTTCCCTGAAACTAGACTCATAATCCCATCTACAAATTGTTTTCTAGAATTTTTGGTCGAGCCAATTAGTACAGTTTATTAGTTAAAGTCTCCCCTGTTTCAGGGTTCGACTACACTGACCTTTGTGCACTACGACTTGGATATCTTCCTGTACAGGGCTCCAACACTTATGCCGTTTGTTTCTAGAGAAACTAGACTCACAAGGGAATCTGTACATATAGATCATGACTTCTAATTCTCTCTGGTTAATTTATAGTAAATTTTCAAAGTCGGAGCAGGGGATCCAGAAACCGTTCTGGCCCTGTTTCGCGAAAACCTGATTATCCCTTAAAATACAGCTCATATGGTCGTTTCGTTTTGTCCATATGAAAATAGATTCATCATGGTTCAATTTCATAATTTATTCACTATTTAATTCTACTTATACTATTTTTAGTGATTTTTCCATCTCACCTCACTGCTGCTCTCAGCATCTGTTACTAAAGCAAACAATGACTATTTCATAATTCTTCCATGGCCAACTATTTCATCATACATAATACAAACTATGGCCACCTTATCAAAATTAAGGTTTCTAAGGCTCGTGCCTATAGGTTTTAGATTCACACTCAACCGACCACATAGGCCATTTTCGCATGGCTTAAAGTTTACAACCCGAAATTCAACAAAACAAAATAGCCTATACATGCCAAATGTTCTCCTAGTTCAACTACGAAGACAATACCAAAAGATTCCCACTGGTGTGATGACTTCAACGACGGTTCGAGCATGCAAATGATACGAGTCCAAGAGACCTAAAATGGGTGACAAGAAAACACCGAGTGAGTTTATAACTCAAGAAGTCATAAGCACTTCACAACCATCCGTTACTAAAATTATCATAAAATGAAATAATGAAACAAGGCCCATTGTTCCAGCCATACCGAACTACCATAGTTCCTTAGACCTTTTGGATCAATGTCATACCAAGTCATACATTTACATTTCATATACTATTCAATAGGATATTTGAAGCAATTTCCATTCATCATTTCATTTCCGCAACAATCATGCAATTGAAATCATCACATAGATTTAAAACTTACCGACTCAACCCCGAGCATGAACATAGTATCTATTAGCCACGAACTCAAGGTACTTACTCTTTCAGCTGTCCATACTCCACTCGATATAATTGTTCGATCGGAGATATATATATATATATAGAGTACGCACACACAGTGCTTAATACTCGATTTCGCACACTTAGTGCCATGTGATTTAAGCCCGCACACATAGTGCCATACCCTTCGAGCTCGCACACCCAAAGGTCAGTATATTTCCAGCATGCACACTTAGTGCCAATCTCACACCGTACACACGTATTGCCCAAGACACTTAGTGCCGAAAGCAAACTTTCTACACATTTCACTATTTCTTTTACATTCAACAATGTCATCATTCCATACACATACATTTTCATTTACATATCATCTCATTAAACACAATTGCATAGATATTATGATCATTTAAAACAATACCAAATATATGCTTAATGACTTACCTTATATTGGATGAAACGATTTCCAATCGACTACTCGATTATCTTTGCTTTGCCTTTGTTTGATTCTCCCTTTGATGTCTTGATCTCCTAGTATAAATACATTTAGTAGTTAAATTTCTTGCTGGATACTTATGTGTATAATTTAATGGTTTTCACTCCATTCACAACTATCCTTGTTCAAAATATCAAAACCTTAGCCAACATTCAATTAATGCATCAAGGCCGAATGTATTATCACTATTAAGGTAACCTAGTCTCAAGTATTTTCAATTCTAATGTACAACATCTCAAATTCCCATGACCGATCACACCTATTCTTACTTTCCAATATTCAAATAATCAAAATCACCTCCTAAACACAATAGTCATGGACAATGCCGAATCCTCAAGTGTTTGAACATAAATTATTTTACTAATATAAACATTCACGAATCATATTCATAGGAAGACCGATTTCTTTCCATAGCACATTCATCATCCATACTTAGATGAAACAACCAAAATCCTTCCTTTATACCCTAGCCGAATGCTCCAATCATCCATACAAATTACAAACTTTTGCATGGCTAAGTAGGAGCCATTTAACATGCAAGAAAAATAATCATAGGAGAAGAATTTATCATTCTAAGTAAGCTCCTATCTCCAACACTAAATCATTCGGCATTTTGCCTAGACACACACAAGAAATCTCAACTTCCTTGACTTACCAAGAGTGCATCCACCATTCAACTTAGCATATTACAAAACCAAATCAACAAACTCAAAGCTTACCTCCTAGTAGCCAAAGGTACTTGCCGAATTGACTTGAGTAAATCTCCTTCTTTTCACCCTTTGTTTCGCTATAGCAAAAGAAAGAAAACATGAACACTTTTTTTTCTTCTTCTCAAGCCATAGCAATTGTAACAAAATGAGAAAGGATGAACAACAAAATTTTTTTCTCCTTTCTTTTCCTCAACTCACGGCAACAAGGGGGGCATCCACACTTTTTTTTTTGTTCATCATTTCCTTTTTTCTCCATTTCTTTATTCTTTCTAACATGATCCATTAACTAGACATGTTTGAAACATGTTCCCTTGCCCATGCTCTTTATTTTATTATTTCTAACATCCACCATTAGCAAAACATGTTCAAGACATGTTTTCTTTTGCCCATCTTCATTACCATGGCCGGCCACTTCCTATAGTTGGCTAAATTGACATGCAAATCCTCATGTCTTTACTTCATGCATTATTTGGCCACTTAAAATTCACCTATCACATTTTCAAGTCCTAACACATGGGTCCTTTCTTATGAATTAGCACCTAATTAATAAAATCAAGGCACGAAATATTTACGCATACAAATTCCACATACAATAAGCACGAATATAACACCTAATTATTCTTGTGACTCGGTTTTGTGGTCCCGAAACCACTCTCCGACTAGGGTCACATTAGGGGTGTCACAAGCAATCTTGCTGTAAAAATTTCAGTTTATACACTTGTGAAAATTCCAGCAATGAGGTATGTTCGTATGTGCTTGAAATTAGTTGATTCCTTCAATGATATTCGCTCACCAAGTAATGAGCTTCCGTATTTGGCTAAGATGATCCCTTATGTACGAATATAGGGGTTGGAATGTGAAATAAGTATGATATTGAGAATTTGTGCATACGAAATTATCCGTTAGCTATATGAATGCTATGCTTTTGTTGTGCTGAATCCTTGCTCAAACTTACTAAGCATAAATTGCTTACTCCGCTTTCTCTGCTTTCTCTGTTTTATAGATTTTGCTCGTTAGCTATCGGATTCGGGATCATTGAAGTCGAAGTCACCCACACTATCAAAGCCCCCATTTTGGTACAATTTTGGTTGAACTTTGAAATGGCATGTATAGGACTACCCTTTTGTTGAAGGTCATGTACCTTTCGGTTTTGTAAACTTGGATAGCCATGCGAAAATGGCTTATATCGCTTTTAGCATAGTACTATAATCGTTTGTATGTTGATCATTATGAGGTATGGAATGGTTTTGAAACGATTAGCCATTGGAATGGTTAACCATGATCACACTTTGTGCTATGTATGCAAAAAGGGCCAATTGAATCATGGAAATCATGAAATAGGTAAAGCCTACCTTAAAGGCAGATGCTAACAGCAGCAGTGATGTGGATGTGAAAAATCACTAAAAATAGTAGGAATGGTATTAAATAGTGAATAAACTATGAAAATGAACCTTGATGAATCTACTTTCATATGGAAGAAACGAAACGGTCATATGAGTTATATGTTAAGAGATATTTAAGTTCTCGTGAAACAGGGCCAGAACGATTTCTGGATCCCCTGTTACGACTTTGGAAATTCATTGAAAATTAACCAGAGATAATTAGGAGTCATTCCATATATGTATATATTCCTCTCTGAGTCTAGTTTCTATAGAAACAAATGGAATCAGTATTGAAGTCCTGTACAGGGAGATATCCAATTCGTAATGTGTGAAGGTCAGAGTAGTCGAATACTGGATTAGGGGAGACTTTAACTAATAAACTGTACTAATTGGTCCAACCAAAAAATCTAGAAAAACAATATTTGATGGACTTATCAGTCTAGTTTCAGGGAAAAATTATGAAATAAATTTTCGAGCTCTGAAACTCAAGATATGATTTTTAAGGCGACAGTGACGCAGTGACCAGCTAGTCTGGATATTTCTAAATGGACTGTGAAAATAGTTAAGTCTGTATGCACCTTGTGTCCGATTCTGGTAACGGACTCGGCACGGGTGTTACAATTTTATTGGTATCAGAGCTACGGTTTAGTCGATTCTAGGACTACCGTAATACGTTTGGGTCTAGCTATACATGCCATTTTGTGATAAATTGATAGTGTGGTGATTTCTAACATTTGAATTTGTGTTTATTTATAGTAATGGATCCCGATCCCAACCGAGCGATAGCTGATGATGTGGAGAGTGTGGCGCCTGCTCCCGCACAAGGGACAGCGCCGGCGGACTCTCAACCTGTCGCTAGCAATCCGAATGATGAGGCTAGGCAAGCTTTCTATAGCGTGATGAATGATTGGTTCAACCAATACATTCGAACTAACACGGCTGTTCCACAACCTCCATTCCCGACTAATACAACCCCCGCACCTACAATGCCTCCGGTAACTGACCAAATAAGGTCCAATAAGCCCCCAGTTGACAGAATCCGAAAACATGGGGCTACTGAATTTAAAGCTACGGATATCGACGATGCCGAGCAAGCTGAATTCTGGTTGGACAACACTATCCGGGTACTTGATGAGCTATCTTGTACACCCGATGAATTCCTAAAGTGTACTATCTCCTTGCTACGTGATTACGCTTACTATTGGTGGTGTACTCGACTTCACAGCCCGAGAGCAAGTAACTTGGGAGTTTTTCCAAACCGAGTTTGGAAAAAGTATATCACGAGATTTATGGATCAAAACGGAAGGAATTTCTTGAACTTAAACAAGGTTCTATGTCTGCCATCGACTACGAACGAAAATTTGTGAGGCTTAGCCAGACGCAGCTGAATGCATTTCTTCAGAAGCTGTGATGTGTAAACGCTTCTAAGATGGACTGAATGATGATATAAAGCTGTATGTTGGCATTTTGGAAATCCGAGAGTTTGTGGCTCTTGTCGAGCGAGCATGCAAAGCTGAGAAGCTCAGTATGGAGAAAAGAAAAGCTGAAGTGAGAGCAAGGGAGTTTTGTAAGAGGTCTTTGGGGAAGCCCTTCCCACAGTCATCAAAGAAATTCAGAGATGGCTTAGGCCGGTCTAGAGACACTTCGGGCTTTTCTAGACGAGATCGCGATCGACCCTCTGTGACCACACAAGTCACTTCGATCGCCAGTGGTGGAAATGATCGTTGAGAGAGAGCAGAGTGCCAGTATTGTGGCAAATGACATTTCGGAAGTTGTAGATTCCGTGACCGCTCCTGTTACAAGTGCGGAGCAGTTGACCACTTTATTAAAGATTGCCCGAGGTTGCCTGAACATTATACAAATTAGAGTGGGAAACCGGGTGCTACCACTGCTCGAGGTAGACCATCTGGAAATACGGGCAATGCTAGTGGTGGTCAGAGAGGATCTAGAGATGCTACAACTAGATCCGAGGCTCGCGCTCCTGCTAGGGCATATGCTATATGCGCACGCGAGGATGCTTCCTCGCCAGATGTTATTACCGGTACTTTCACTCTCTTTGATACTAATGTGATTGCTTTAATTGACCCTGGTTCTACTCACTTTTATATATGCGAAACCTTACCATCCAGTAAGACTTTACCTATTGAGTCTCTCGAGTTCGTAATTCGGTGTCAAATCCCTTGGGTCGTTACGTGTTGGTCGACAAAGTGTGTAAGAAATGTCCCTAGTAATTCGAGGTTCTGCTTTCCGGCGGACTTGATGCTTTTGCTGTTCGATGAATTTGATGTTATTCTTGGGTTGGATTGGTTGACCGTGCATGATGCGGTTCGAATTGCAAAAGCAAGACTATTGATTTGAGGTGCGCAAATAACGAGATGATCCGAGTTGAATCTACGGACTTAAAGGGTTGCCACCGTAATATCATCAATGTTGGCCCGTATATGTAAGAAAGGGTGCGAAGCATACCTTGCGTATGTACTTGATGATAAGGAGTTAGAAATAAAACCCGAATCGTGCTGCTGGTTTGTGATTACCGGATGTTTTTCCCAAGAATTACGGGTTTGCCACTGCTCGGAGATAGAGTTTGGTATTGAGCTTGTACCGGACCACACCGATTTCGATAGCTCCGTGATCGTATGGCACCAACTAATTAAAGGAGTTGAAAGCTCGGTTGCAAGAGTTGGTGGATAGAGGTTTTGCTCGCCTGAGTTTTTCACCTTGGGTGCACCAAAGTGTTGTTTGTGAAAAGAAAGATGAACCATGAGGTTGTGCATCGACTATCGTCGACTTAATAAGGTGACAATAAAGAACAAATATTCGTATCACAGATCGATGATTTGTTAGATCAATCTGAAGGAGGCTCGGTGTTCTCAAAAATAGATTTGAGATCGGGCTATTATCGATTCATAATCCGAGATTCGGATATAACCAAACGCCTTCGTAACAAGATATGGTCACTACGAGTTCTTAGTGATGCCGTTTGGGCTCACTAATGCCCTCGCGGTATTTATGGATTTGATGAATCGGATCTTCGACCGTATTTGGATCGGTTCAGTAGTTGTGTTCATTGACGACATCTTGGTCTATTCAAGAGATGAGACCGAACATGCGAGCACCCGAGATTAGTGTTGCAAATTTTACAGGATAAGCGACTATATGCTAAGTTCAAGAAGTGTGAGTTCGGTTAAGCGAGGTTAGCTTCTTGGGCCATGTGGTATCTCAGATCGGTATTCGAGTCGACCCGAGTAAAATTTCAGCCATACTTAATCGGAAGCCTCAGAAATATTACCGAGGTTCAAGCTTTTTGGGACTTGCTTACTACCGACGGTTTGTAAAAGGATTCTCGATGATAGCCACACCCATGACGAAACCGCTTGTAAAGATGTCAAGATTGAATGGACGGAAAAGTGTCGAAAAGTTTCACCAATTGAAAACTCATTTGACGGAAGCTCCAAGAATAGTACAAATTTAATCGCAAAGAGTTTGTCATCTATAGTGACGCCTCCCTACTTGGGTTAGGTTGCGTCTCGATGCAAGAAGGTCGAGTTGTGGCCTATGCGTCGAGACAATTAAAGCCACATGAGAAAAATTATCCGACCCATGATCTCGAATTGGTCGCCATCGATTCGCTTTAAAGATATGGCGACATTACTTATTTGGTGAGAAGTGCCATGTGTATTCGGATCACAAAAGTCTCAAATATTTGATGACTCAAAGAGACTTAAATCTGCGACAAAGACGTTGGCTCGAGTTGTTAAAAGATTATGAGCTTATCATTGATTATCACCGGAAAGGCTAATGTGGTTGCGGACGCCTTTGTGCCGAAATCACTGCTTGCTTTACGAGCAATGAATGTACACTTGTCTATCCTACCCGACAATGTGTTAGTAGCCGAATTAAAGGCCAAACCATTATTGACTCATCAAATTCGTGAAGCTGAGAAAGTCGACGATGAGTTGGTTGCAAAACGAGCTGAGTGTGTTCCGAACAAGGAATCAGAGTTTCAAATTGATGATGACGATTGTTTGAGGTTCAGAAGTAGTCTGTGTGTTCCAAAGAATTCGGAACTTATTTCGATAATTCTGAACGAAGCCCATTGTAGCCGAATGGCAATCCACCCGTGGGAGTACGAAGATGTACAACGATTTGAAATGTCGGTTTTGGTGGCATGGTATGAAACGAGACATCTCCGACTTTGTTTCGAGATGTTTAATATGTCAACAAGTGAAAGCGGAACATCAAGTGCCTTCAGGATTACTTCAGCCGATTACGATACCCGAATGAAAATGGGATCGAGTCACTATGGACTTTGTGTCTGGACTGCCATTGTCAGCAAGTAAGAAGGATGCGATTTGGGTTGTTGTTGATAGACCGACTAAGTCGGCTCACTTTATCCTGTATGCGTCGGATTTTTCATTGGATAAACTAGCTGAATTGTACGTTTCTCGGATTGTGAGATTACACGGGTACCGATTTACTGTTGTGTCGGATAGAGATCCGAGGTTCACCTCGCGATTTTGGAAGAAATTGCAAGAAGCTTTGGGTACCAAGTTGCATTTCAGCACCGCCTTTCACCCTCAAACCGATGGTCAATTCGAGCGGATAATTCAGATACATGAGGATATGTTGAGATGTTGCATCCTCGAATTCAGTGGTTCATGGGAACGGTATCTACCTTTGATTGAATTCGCTTACAATAATAGTTTTCAATCAAGTATTAAGATGGCGCCTTACGAGGCTTTGTACGGGCGTAAATGTCGAAAACAAAATTTTCGGAGTGGACTTGATTAAAGATGCTGAACAGAAGGTAAAGGTAATCCGTGAAAGTCTGAAGGCGGCCACAGATCGTCAGAAATCGTACGCGGATTTGAAACGAAAAGACATTGAGTATCAAGTGGGAGATAAAGTGTTTCTTAAAGTTTCGCCTTGGAAAAAGATACTCAGATTTGGGCGCAAGGGCAAGTTGAGTCCGAGGTTTATCGGGCCGTATGAGATATCCGAACGAGTCGGTCCAGTTACGTATCGTTTGATTTTGCCCCCTGAACTTGAAAAGATTCACGACGTTTTTCATGTCTCGATGCTTCGATGCTATAGATCTGATCCGTCGCATGTAATTAGTCCATCAGAGGTTGAAATTCAAGCCGATATGAGTTATGAAGAAGAACCGATTCGTATCCTAGCTCGTGAAGTGAAGGAGTTACGAAACAAAAGGGTTCCGCTAGTAAAAGTGTTATGGCTCAAACACAGGATGGAAGAAGCTACTTGGGAACCCGAGAACTCTATGAAAGAGCGTTACCCAAACCTATTTACCGGTAAGATTTTCGGGGACGAAAATTTCTTAAGTGGGGGAGAGTTGTGACAGCCCAAAATTGACCCTAGTCGGGAAGGGGTTTCGGGACCACAAAACCGAGGCATAAAAATAATTTGATATTTATTTTGATGCCTATAATATGTGTTAACTCATGTGTGACATTCTTGATGCTTTAATTTAGAGTTATAAATGTGAATTTCACTAGAAAGGACCTAGTAGTAAACTTTGAAAGTAGGATAGGGAAATGTGTGATGACTAATTAAAGCATGCATGCAAAACAATGGCCTTGCATGTCAAATATCCCTCTTTTTACAAGTGATGGCCGGCCATGACAAAGAAATATGGGCAAAACATGTCTATGACATGTTTTGTTGGTGAATCATGGGTGAAAAAAATAAATTAATGAGCATGGGTAATAAAGAAATGGAAAAAGAAAAAAATGGTCTCATGCATGCCCCATTGCGGTGTATTGAGGAAGAGAAAAGAAAAAATTTGTTCATCCATTTTCATTCTCTCTTGACCGAAAATACTAGAGGGAAGGAGGAATTTTGCTTCATGCTTGGTTTGGAAGAGGATTAGGAAGAGGTTTGGTTATACTTGCATCAAGATTAAGGTAAGTTTGATGTTTTGCCATGAGATTCATGTATATTTTTGTAGTTAGCTTGAGTTCTAACTAGCCATGGTTCAAATCCTTACTATGTCATGGAGATGATATTCGCTAAGGTGAGGTTGTGTTGATATCATTTGCATGCTAAAAGTGAAGCTTTGTAATGGTGCATGTGATGGTGGATTGATGATTATTGAATATTTTTTTACACTTTTGAGTGAGAGTTTGATAGATACCATGAGGTTAAACTTCATGACATTGTAAGCTTGTAAGTTGGATGATGAAGTTCATGCTTTGTGAAGGTAAATGGGGTAGAAGGAGCATTCGCCATAATGAAAATATATGAGATAGTCATAGTCATCCTTATGATTCGCCCTTGCACCTATATGTATATATGTTTGCACATGATGTATTGGCATGACATATATACTATTTCAAGGTATATATTTGCTTGTGATGATGTTTGATTATGAAGTACATGAGAGATGTGTATTGAGCTACAATATGTAATCGTTAGTTAGTAAAATGTATGCTGTTTTTGTGTGGTATTAAGTGCATAATTGGCCTCAACATGGACATGCATATTCGGCCACATGAGGGAGTTGGTGTGCATGCATTCGGTTAGAGGCAAGCATATTGATGCCTATTCTTGTCTTGGAAAATTGACTAAGGAGAGTACTAACTAATGTGTTGAATTCGATTCGTGATTTCATACACATGTGACTCTAATGTCTAATGTATATAAGGGCTAAGTACCTTGGGCTTCACTTTGATGATTGAATGAATTGTATTGAATTGCTTGTTGTGATTAAAAAATTGTGCATGACCATTGAGTATTTGAGCTAAAGGATGGCCAAGGCCATAGGACCATTTAAATTTCCTTGTCATATTCGGCCATAAGCTATCATAATAAGATTTTAATAAGTTAAATTTGTGTGAATTAGCTCAAGAGCTTAGAGGACCACCGTTGGATAAGGGAAAGGAAAAAGTGATCGAATAGCCGTCGAAATCGTTCGACAACATCCGAGGTAAGTTCTTGAGTAATAGAGCTTAAATTCTGAATTGATTAGATCATGTTTAAAGCAAATTAAAATCATGCTCTTTGTGTGTGGCTATTGAGCCGAAATTGCAAGTGTGAAAAGTGCCTTGTGTTTGAGTTTTGCTAATGAAAATGAAATACTGAATGTGTCATAATTTATTGATAATTGTGCTCGGTTATTCAATGATGTCCGGCTAAGTCCCAAGGCTTTGTGCTAAGTGACTATATCCGGACTAAGATCCGAAGGCATTCGTGCGAGTTAATAAATCCGAGCTAAGCCCAAGGCATTTGTGCGAGTTACTAAACCCGGTTAAGTCCCAAGGCATTCGTATGAAGTTACTATAACCGGCTTTGTCCCAAGGCATTTGAGCGAGTCGTTATATCCGGTTAAATTTCAAGGTACGTGATTCGAGAACGAGCAATCTTGCTGTAAAATTTCAGTTTATACACTTGTGAAAATTCCAGCAATGAGGTATGTTCGTATGTGCTTGAAATTAGTTGATTCCTTCGAATGATGTTCGCTCACCAAGTAATGAGCTTCCGTATTTGGCTAAGATGATCCCTTATGTACGAATATAGGGGTTGGAATGTGAAATAAGTATGATATTGAGAATTTGTGCATACGAAATTATCCGTTAGCTATATGAATGCTATGCTTTTGTTGTGCTGGAATCCCTTGCTCAAACTTACTAAGCATAAATTGCTTACTCCGTTTCTTTGTTTCTCTGTTTTATAGATTTTGCTCGTTAGCTATCGGATTCGGGATCATTGAAGTCGAAGTCACCCACACTATCAAAGCCCCCATTTTGGTACAATTTTGGTTGAACTTTGAAATGGCATGTATAGGACTACCCTTTTGTTGAAGGTCATGTACCTTTTGGTTTTGTGTAAACTTGGATAGCCATGCGAAAATGGCTTATATACGTTTTTAGCATAGTACTATAATCGTTTGTATGTTGATCATTATGAGGTATGGAATGGTTTTGAAACGATTAGCCATTGGAATGGTTAATCATGATCACACTTTGTGCTATGTATGCAAAAAGGGCCAATTGAATCATGGAAATCATGAAATAGGTAAAGCCTACCTTAAAGGCAGATGCTGACAGCAGCAGTGATGTGGATGTGAAAAATCACTAAAAATAGTAGGAATGGTATTAAATAGTGAATAAATTATGAAAATTAACCTTGATGAATCTACTTTCATATGGAAGAAACGAAACGGTCATATGAGTTATATGTTAAGAGATATTTAAGTTCTTGTGAAACAGGGCCAGAACGGTTTCTGGATCCCCTGTTCCGACTTTGGAAATTCATTGAAAATTAACCAGAGATAATTAGGAGTCATTCCATATATGTATAGATTCCCCTCTGAGTCTAGTTTCTATAGAAACAAACGACATCAGTATTGAAGCCCTGTACAGGGAGATATCCAATTCGTAATGCGTGAAGGTCAGAGTAGTCGAACCCTGGATTAGGGGAGACTTTAACTAATAAACTGTACTAATTGGCCCGACCAAAAATTCTATAAAAAAAATATGTTGATGGAATTATGAGTCCAGTTTCAGGGAAAAATTACGAAATAAATTTTCGAGCTCTGAAACTCAAGATATGATTTTTAAGGCGACAGTGATGCAGTGACCAGCTAGTCTGGAAATTTCTAAATGGACTGTGAAAATAGTTAAGTCTGTGTGCACCTTGTGTCCGATTCCGGTAACGGACTCGGGTACGGGGTGTTACATATCATATGTGTATGAAATGTTATGAAATGGCTGCCAATTGGGTTGTCAAAATGTTACTATTTATACTTGTGTACACATGTGAAAATAGGGTGGCATAATGGCTTTGCAAATAGCCTATTTTTAACCACACGGGCAGAGACACGGGCATGTGTCTCAACCGTATGTGACAAACGGTCATGTTACATGGCCGTGTGTCCCTTGGTGCTGGTATTAAAATGAAATCAGCATGCTCCACACAATATCACACACGGTCGTGTGACTGGCCGTGTGGTACAAGTCAGTATTCCCCTAATTTGGCACACGGCCTAGCACACGGGTGTGTGACTTGGCCATGTTGCATAAGTTAGTATACATTATAGTTTGGCACGGCCTAGTACACAGCCTGGCAGACGTGCGTGTGTGGCCACTTTGAATGGCACACAGAATAGACACACAGACGTGTGGTTGGCCGTGTGACCCAAGTCAATATACTCTCCAGTTTTCAAAAAACCTGGCACACGGGCTTATCTTCGGCCGTGTGATGCAAGTCAATATGTATGCCCTGTTTCTGCACGGCCTAAGACACGGGCGTGTCTACTAGCCTTGTGAGGCACATGGCCTGTTCAAACGAGCGTGTGGTCATTGTATATTTGAAATTTTTCTAAGTTTCCAAAATTTTCATATCGGTTTAGTCCTAAACCATTTCTAAAGCATGTTTAAGGACTCGTAAATCCTTATAAGGGACAATATGGTTTTGTTAAATGGTATTTGATTATGAATGCATAAATGCATCAGTTATATGTTAAGTGATGTGTATTGATCGGTAATACCTCATAAACTCTGGTGACGGATACGGGTTAGGGGTGTTACAAACATACCTGTGTGGGTAGGCCGTGTGGCTCATACGGCCGTATGGCATGCCCATGTCTTAGGCTGTGTGGGCATTCAATGTGAGGCACACGCCCATGTCCTAGCCCATGTCCTTACCCATGTAACTCCATGACTTGTGCCACACGGCCTGCCACATGCCTTTGTGCTAGGCCATGTGGTCAATTTAATTTTCAAAAACTAGGTCCAGGTTTCACACAGCCAAGACACATGCTCGCGTTCTGGGCCATGTAGCACACACGGTTGAGACACACGCCCGTGTTTCTGCCCGTATGCCCAATTCTGAGCATTCTGTTTCTCAATTTTAGGATGTAAGGAACACACGGACAAAGCACATGCCTATGTGCTAGCCGTGTGTTACACACGGTCAAGACAAATGCCTGTGTGTCTACTTGTGTGGACAAAATAAGGCCATTTCCTAGCCCTATTTCTCACCCAAATATAACCTTCAACCTACAATAGCATTTGCATATATTTGTCAACCAATTCAAGTCATATAAATCAAGCAAGCATCATTAATATTTATGAAATAGCATCACATATTCATATGATCAAGCTTACTTTCTTGTGATGATTTATATTTTACTCTAATTCAATTTAACCAAACGTTATACATTTATGTATTAAACATGATATAATTTATATTATCATACCAAAATATACCATTACTAGCCAAAACAAGCTGGAGGATAGTGTGATGATACTCTGACCATCTCCAACCTTTACGATCTTTTGAACACTATAAAATAGCGAAAAGAAAACCTAATAAGCATTTCATGCTTAGAAAGATCGTATAATAGGAATGTAACATCTCGGTTTTAGCTAAATCAGAACAGTGGTTTTGGAACCAAAAATCCGAGGTTGTAAAATTATTTTAACAATATTTTTGGTCTTTATAGCATGAGAACATATATGTGTAAAAATTTTGTGAGCTAATTTTATTGTTTAATAGCTTAATTTGAGAAAAGGACTTAATCGCGTAAAATGCAAAAGTAGCATGCTATAAGTTAAAAGTGATTAATTACTATGGCTTATTAAATGAAAGGTTCTTACGTTGTAATTAGACCATTGATATTGAAGATGGACATTAATAGCCTTATATTTGATAATTAAATGGTGTAATAACCAAGGGTAAAATGGTAAAATATGTATTAAGTTATAATAAATAAAAGAAAAACAAATTTAAGGCCTAAATTATCATCATCTTCCACCAAAAATCAAAACAAAATAAAAGATGGAAGCTTATCTAGGGTTTGACACTTGTGTGGCTTAATTGAGGTATGTTTTGAGCTCGGTTTTTGATGATTTCTATGTTTTTGTGATCGTTGCTTCGTGTTATAGCTAGCCTATGTCTCAATTTTTGAAAGTGTTGATGATTTTGAAAGTTACCATTGCTGAATTCATGTGTTTTTGGATGTTTGATGATGAATTATGAAAGCTTAGTTATAGATATCTAAGTTTTGTAAAGTGATTTTTGATGAAAATGTCAATTAGGGATTAAATTGAGAAAATGTGAAATGTTATGGCTAAAAGTGTGAAATAAATGAAAATATGGGTTGTTATGAAGCTATAGAGAATTCAGCTAAGCATGAGTCTTATTGAATTTTTTGAATTTAGTGTATTTATGAAATAATGACTAAATTGTAAGAAATGTGAAAGTTTAGGGCCAAAGTGTAAATTGGCTTAAATATGTGTTTGTGGATGAAATTGAAAGATGATGTGATTAAATGACTTGAATTTATTATAATATAAATCAAGAAAAGAGGAACCCAGACTTAGATCGAGGCAAGAACAAAGTACTCGATTAATTGGCTAATTTCGTCATTTTTACGTTCGAGGTAAGTTCGTATGTGATAGACATTGTTACAATTATGTTTTTAATGCTTTAATATTGCATAAATTATATATATGAGATGATGGTTGTGTACGACGATGAATCGATTATGTTTGGCACTTAGTGTGTATATTGAGATAGTTTCAGCTATATAAAGCACTTAGTGTGTGAATCGGAATAGCTTTGGCTATATAAAGCACTTAGTGTGCAAATCGAAATAGCTTTGGCTATATGTGGCACTTAGTGTGCAAGACTAAGATAGCTTCGGCTATGAAAGGCACTTAGTGTGCGAGATTATAATAGCTTCAGCTATGCGTTGGCACTTAGTGTGCAAGATATCGAGTATTTGACATTATCATGAAAAGGTATGAGTTCGATATGAATTTATACAGGTATGTACATATAAAGCATGAAATCTAAATAGAAGAAGTTATGAACTTGTTCATAAACACTTAGTGAGTATGAGGAAAGTTTGTTGATGACCATGATTTAGATATTAATTAGTACAAATTGATGAGTTGTATATTATGAATTGTTGAGCATATTTATTACAAACTTACTAAGCTATGAAGCTTACTGTTTGTTATTTGTTTATGTTTTATAGAGAATCAAAGCTAAGTTGGACTCGAGGATCATCGGGAAGCGTCATCACACTATCGATCATTTTATTGGTACATTTGAAGCTTTGTATATATGGTATATGGCATGTATAGGCTAGTGTCATCTTAGTATGTTTTGTGTTATGATTTTGGCCATGAGATTTGGCTTGTAAATGTTGGTGTGTATGGCCATTTAAGTTAGCTTGAATTATGTGTTTGATAAATGTTATATGTGATGTATATAATGCTTTATATGTTGGCTTATTTGGAATGGTTATATGGTTGTTCTTTTGGATAGTTATAAGTTGTGATATTATTGCTTGGAAGTTGACATATTGCGGATTGATTGAGATGATGATATGGTGTGTTATGTGCCTTGAATTAGAGGATAAGTTGATGAGTAAATGCCATTATAAGTTATGTAAGTTTTTGATGATTTTGGTATATTGAATTGGTATGTTTTTTATTATGGAATTGAGTAGTTGAAATGGTTGATGATAGATGGCTTGATATGTGTGTGAATTAGCATGTTTTTTTTGCCTATATATGTACTAAAATGATACCATTTTGATGGCTAGGTGTGTATGAGATAAGGGTGGCAAATTGGCTTTGTAAACGGCCTATTTTTGTCCACACAGGCAGAGACACGAGCGTATGTCTCAGCCGTGTGCGACACACGGTAATGTTACATAGCCATGTGTCCCCTGGGGTACCCTTTTGAATTAAGGCAGTATACCCTACAATTTTGACACTGCCTAGACACACAGGGTATCTACTGGTCGTGTGTGACACATGGGCTAGCACATGGGTGTGTGGTCGGTTGTGTGACCCAAGTCAATAACCTCTCCAGTTTTCCTACGGCCATGACACATGAGCGTGTCCACTGCTGTGTGGTGCAAGTCAGTATGTATGCCCTGTTTTCACACGGCCTGTGACATGGGCGTGTCTGGTGGCCGTATGAGGCACACGGCCTATTCACACGGGCGTGTGACCCTTAAATCAAAGAAAATTTTATAAGTTTCTAAAAGTTTGCAAATGTTATCGGTTTAGTCCTGAACCACTTTTAAGCATGTCTCGTAGAACCTTGTAAGGGACAATGTGATTTGGATGAATGGATTTTGGTTATGATTGCATAAATGTATATGAATGATGTGTATTATCCGATAATGCTTCGTAACCCTATTTTGGCGATGGATATGGGTTAGGGGTGTTACATTTATTGGTATAAGAGCTACGGTTTAGTCGATTCTAGGACTAATGTAGCGTGTGAGAAGCTATACATGCCATATATATAAACTGGGATAGTGTGATGATTCCTGATAGTTAAAATGTGTTTTTATAGCAAATGGATCCCGATTAAGTCGTTGCTGACGATGTTGAAAGTAATGCACTCACTCCCGCTCAAGGGGCAGTGCAATCTGATTCTAGATTCGTAACTAGTAGCCAAGGGGGAGAGGCTAAGCAAACCTTTTTCCAGATAATGAATGAGTGGTTTATGGAGTTCGTTCGGATGAATCCGGCTGCTCAACAACCTCCACCCTACATGTTCCTCAACAAGTCCCAGTTGTGCCACAAGTGATCAATCCGATTCGATTGAGTAAGCCACATGTTGATAAGATTTGAAAACACGGGGCTAAGGAGTTTTGGGCTACAGTTGATGATGATGCTGAAAGAGCTGAGTTTTGGCTCGAAAACATGATCCAGGTATTCGAAGAATTGTCTTGTACTCTAGAGGAATGTATCAAATGTGTGGTATATTTGCTTAGAGATAATGCATATCATTGGTGGAAAACATTGACATCGGTGGTTGGTTCCTAGAGAACGAGTTACTTGGGAGTTCTTCCAATCCGAGTTTCAAAACAAGCACATAAGTCAGCGATTTTATAACAGCTCGATTTTGACCCTAGTCAGAATAGTGGTTTCGGGACCACAAATCTGAGTTAGAAAAATATTTTAATATTAATTTCCGTGTATTTGGTAAGTGAATTGACATGTGTGGAAGTCTCGTGTGAAAACTTAATTGTTTGTGTGCTTAGTTTGTAAAAATGACCTAATCGCATAAAATATAAAAGCTGTGTGCTAGATGTTTAAGTGCTTTTTTTAGTTGGCTTTCTAGAGTAAAGGTCCTTATGTGGTTATTTGACCATTGAAAGTTTGAATGGACTTATAAGGGCATGTGTTAGGTGAATTTATAATTGTTTATAAAAGGGCAAAATGGGAAAATGTTTATTAAAGTAATTTATATGAAAACAAATTGGAAAATCATGTCATATATGAGTTCATCCACCGAAATTGAAGAACAAAAAGAAAGAATAAAGACTTTTAGGTTTCGGCACATTGGAAGCTTAATTTGGGTATGTTTTTACTTCGATTTTATATAATTTCTACGTTTTTGAGATCGTTGCTAAGTGTACTATAAAGCCCATGCCTCAATTTCTGATTTTGTTGATGATTTGAAAATGTGTCATAGATGAATTCATGAGTTTTGTGTTGTTAAATGGTGAAATATGAAAGCTTGATGTTGGGTTTACATGTTTTGTCTTTGGATTTTAGTTGGATTTGAGTAAATTGGGCTAATTTGTGAAAATGTTATTTTGAGGGACTAAAATGTGAAATAAATGAAATGTGTGGACTAGTATGAGTACTAGAAGAATTCGGCCAAGCATAAGTATATGCAAATTATGTGTATTTTGTGATTTTGTGAATTAGGGACTAAAGTGTCAAAATATGAAAATATGAGGGCTAAATTGTAAAATGCCCTAAATATGTGTTTATAGATGGAATTATATTAATTGGTGAATAAAAGGGTTAATTTTGAAAACCTATAGATCAAGAAAAGAGGAATTCGGATCGAGGAAATTCGAAGGTTATCGAGTAGATAGTCCGAGTCGACAAATTCCGAGTACGAGGTAAGTTCGTACTTAAATTATGATGTTAAGTAAGCTTTGATGCGTTTATTGTACATGGTTTGTATATAATTGAATTGGACATTATGATGATGAATCGAAAGTTGTGGTACTAAGTGTGAAATTTAACTAGCTTCACCTATTTGAGGCACTAAGTGTGCGATAACGACTTAGTCTCGATTATTTGAGATGGCACTAAGTGTGCGAAAATATTTAGTTTCGGCTAACCATATAGCATTAAGTGTACAGATGTCTAAAATACGAATAAGTTATGGAAAGTCTTATAACATTCAACAAAAAGGTGAGTACAAAGGTGAATAAGTGCGGGAAGATTCAGGTATGTATAATACCTAAATGGCAGATGATGTTATGTATATGAATTTCATTGAGTTGATATAGTTTTATGGATTGAAATTGTGCAAATACTCATATATGTTGTCATTTTATGTTTCACCTACTATGAATGAATTGAGTACGAGCTTACTAAGCTTTTGAAAGCTTACTCTGTGTGATTACTGTCTGTTTTACAGTTATCGTAGCTACTGAAGGCTCGAGGATAGTCGAGGATCGTCACCACACTATCGATCTCATTTTGGTACTTTTCAAAATGTAGATATTTGAAGTATGACATGTATAGGCTAGTAGTTGGGAGTATGTTTTGTGATGTATATATTTATATATATATTTAGCCATGTGATTTGGCTAATTTGTGTTTGAACTTATGGTTGAGAAATGCTTATGATATGTGATGTTATTTTGCAATAGTGGCATTTTCTAGTTGGATAATCGAGAAGGAAGGTTATAAGTATGTAAATGGTTGATAATATTATTGCATGAATGATGTATGTGTTTTAGCATGAGAAATTGGATTGTACATACATGCTTGTTTCTATGCTTGTAGGTTGACCCAAAAAGGGGTGGCAATTTGGCTTAAACCAAGCCTGCATTGTGCCACACGGTCAAAGGCCACAAGCGTGCTTTGTGGCCATGTTTGTTTGGCAGTAACCTCTTAAAAATCACACGGCTTTGATACACGGGCGTGTCATATGGCCATGGGCATAAGTCAGTAGCTAGCTAAGTATCACACGGCCATAGCACACGGGCGTGTCTATTGGCCGTGGGTGAAAGTTAGTATGCCCACTCTGTTTTGGCACGGCTGGTTCACATGGGTGTGTTTGATGCCCGTGTAAGGTACATGGCCTGGTCACACGGGCGTGTGACCTTAACAGAATAGATAAATTCTCTAAGTGTTGAAAGTGGTGAACATGTTCGGTTTAGTCTCGACCTCTTTCTAATACATGTTTAAGGTCTCATTGACCTAAGAAAGGGACTTATGTTGATGTTTGACTATGATGCTATGATGTTTGTGAAATGAATGCAAAGTGTTTCGATATGTTTGGTAATGCCGCTTATCCCTAGTCTGGCGATGGATACGGGTTAGGGGTGTTACAGATTTCTTGATCAGAAACATAAAGAGTTTTTAGAATTGAAACAAGGCCACATGACTATAACCGAGTACGAGAAGGAATTTGTATGGTTGAACAAGTACGCTCGGGACTATGTTTCAACTGAAGAAATAATGTGTAAACGGTTTATTGATGGGCTGAATGAAGATATTAAACTTCTAGTCAGGATAATAGATTTGAAAGAATTCGTTGTGCTAGTTGAACGGCATGCAAAGCTAAAGATTTTAGCTGAGAAAAGAGAAAGGCTAATTTAGAGGCAGAAGATTCGAGGAAAAAATCGATGAGTAAATCTTATCATTCCTTGTCGAAGAAATGTAACCGATCAACAGCTGTAGTGGGATATTAGAATAGAGATCGCGAGAAGCAATACACCAACCCTAAAGCTCAAGCCACATCAGTAGCGATGTTGGTAATGTAAAAGATGTGAAACCCGAGTGTCAACAATGAGGGAGATGGCATTTTAGAGATTGCTAGGTGAAAAATAATAATAGAACTTGTTATAGTTGTGGTTCACGAGATCATTTTATTAGAGATTGTCCTGAGCAAATTGAAAAAGATAAATCTCAGAATGTAAAATCGAACAACACATCTACTTGAGGGAGGCCGCCAAGAAATACGGGAAATGCAAGTGGTAACTGTGGTACGACGAGAGATTCTATAATGAGATCTGAGGCTAGAGCACCTGCTAGAGCCTACGCTATTCGCACTCACGAAGAAGCGTCATCTCCGGACATCATCACTGGTACTTTTTATGATATTAATGTGATTGCATTGACAGATCCAGGATATACTCACTCGTATATGTGTATGAATTTAGTATCCAGTAAGACTTTGCCTGTAGAGTCTACTGAATTTGTAATTAGAGTATCGAACCCCTTAGGCAAGTGTGTGTTGGTTGATAAAGTGTGCAAGAATTGTCCATTGATGATTCGAGATAACTGTTTTCCAGCTGATCTGATGTTGTTGCCATTTAACGAATTTGATATAATTCTTGGTATGGATTGACTAACGTTGCATGATGCTATTGTGAATTGCAAATGAAAGATGATAAATTTGAGATGTAAGAATAATGAGATTATCCGAATTGAGTCAGATGATCTGAATGGCTTGGCAACAGTGATTTCATCGATATTGGCTCAGAAATATGTGAGAAAGGGTTGCGAAGCTTATTTTGCTTATGTGCTTGATACGAAAGTGACTGAAAAGAAGATTGAATCAGTGCCAGTTATGTGTGAATATCCAGATGTGTTTCTTGAAGAGTTACTAGGTTTACCACAGATAAGAGAGTTTGAGTTTGGCATTGAGTTCATGCCGGGAACAACACCGATATCGATAGCTCCGTACAAAATGGCACCGACAAAGTTAAAAGAATTAAAAGCTCAATTGCAAGAATTAACCGATAAAGGACTTGCAAGACCAAGTTTCTCGCCCTGGGGTGCTCCTGTGCTGTTTGTGAAAAAGAAAGATTGTAACGCCCCAAACCCAGCCTAGACGTTATGGTCAAATCTACGGTGTCACACTGCATTATGTTTTGAAAAGCGTAGTTTCATTGTAAAGTCCGTTTTGTATTAAAACCCCATTGCTGTCTTTAAGAGTAGTTAACATGTCTTGTTTGTTGTTAGAACATAGGTTGGTTTAGCAAAACATATGTCATATTAAATTGTTAATACCTTTGAAAAACATTGTTCATTATGGAAGCTTTTAAAACGAGATGCGTAACGTGGTAGTTGAAAATCATTTATCTTTTGAAAACCCGAGTCATACTGCTAACAGATATAAACCAATTAAAATAAATCCCCAAATAAAAATAAAACTTAAAGTGGCCTTATTACATAAAATTTTCCCAAATAAAACTACTTTTACTGAAAAGTCAAATATGAAAACATAACAGTGGTGTGGCCATCTCCGAGTCCCTCACAGCACCGACCCAACTAAGAATTACCTGCGCAGATAAGCAGAAGAGTGAGTTTATGAAAACTCAGTGTATAATCCCTATTTATCAAGCAGAAAATCATGCAGTGTAAAACATCCGGGCCTAAGCCCTTATTAGTGGCAATATCAGTGTGGGCCTTATCCTATTACGGTAACAGTATCAGTGTGGGCCTTAGCCCCATTTTAGTACAGTATCAAAGATGCATTCAGAGATCCTACCCATCCATCCTCTACACTTCACTCCGTCTAGCCCTACACTCCATGTGGGGATAAAATCGACCCACTCATCCCTACACTCCAGAATATAGCACTGGTTGCGGCACTAACAGTATTTGTAGCAGAGCTGCTAGTAATAGGCTTATCGCCTTTCAATACACTTCCTCCAATATCATATATCCCACCCCATGCAATGCAACATAATATAAATGGCATGCTCAAACGGTCATACATCACACAGGGGCATATCTGCCATTTACTTCATAGGGGTATAACAGTCATATCATAGATTAGGGTCTAGGTATACTTACCAACCCAACAGTAGGTCTACAGTTGCCTCGGGCGGCCCGTGCAGCTTTAACAGTTAAACAACGAAAATGGGCCCAAGCCCATAATACAGCCCATGTTGGTCCACACACTCGTGTGGCCCGATAAGCCCAAATAATGGCCTTGGCTGTGAAAACTACACAGCCATCCCAATAATCTCCACACATCCCTGCGGTTTGCCCGTGCGGGGCCCACGAGCCCATTTCTGCCGAACATGGCCCAAAACGGCCTAAACACGTGAGATCGCTCATGGTGGCCTCTACGATCAAACGCATGTGTTTATACGTTCGATTCACCATACATGCCTTCCGGGTTTTTGCTGATTAACAAACTTTGCAGTGTGATTACACACCTGTTATGAATCGGTAGTTGAAACGCTTCTGAGATCCGAAACACCTATGATGAAAACAATCCCATCATTAGTTCAAGTTTATGATTAATCCAAAACCATAGTAGTGGATATACTTAACCCTATGCAACAGTACTTACCAATTGAATAGTCGCAGAACCCCCTCCTGAACTAGAACCAACACAATCTCCTTAACCCTATTCAACAATACTTACCAATTGAACAGTCGCAGAACCCCTTTCTGAACTAGAACCAATGCAATCTCCCCAATGCTCTATCCTTCACACAAATTAGTTAACCGATTCATAAGAATCTAAACCCAACATGGACATATCTAGAACTTTAAGCGCTTACCACGAATGAAAGGATCACTTGTCAGGAAAGAACAATCGACCTTATCCCTTGACTAAAGAGATCAAACCCCTTAGCAACACTCGACAAAAACATAGTGTTAAAAGAGAACCATAGGTATGGTAAAAAGAAAAAAGGAATGAACCAAACAAAGTCAACTGAGTAGCACTTACCACCAAGACCACGAAAAAGAAGCAAAAGCCAAAAGAAGTGTTGGCACACAGAGGAAAAAGAAGAAGCAGTATTCAACCAACAAAAAATAAATCACACCTGAGAGAAGAAAAGAAGAAATGGGAACCTCGATCACTCTAGGCTAAAATAGAAATGATCAGAGAGATAGGGAAGAGATAGGTATTTGGCTTAAAGGGAAACCGTTTGAGAAGAGTTGTGAGGGAGAAGACAAACCGTGGGGAAAAAGTTTGGAGAAAGAAATAAAATCGTAGGCAACAAAGAATAAAAAGGTACTTCCCAAAAGTACAGCTAGGCTTCAGAAACAAAAGAAAAGACCCCAATTTCAAAAACCCGAGAGAAAGAAGAAAGAAAAAAACACCAAAAGAGTAGCCAAAACCGAAAATCCTAAGGAAGAACTACTCAGCCGAAAGTCCCTATGCACAACACCCAAATTCGACAAAACTTCACTCAATCTCAAACTCCACTTTTTCCTCCTCCTTATCCCTCTCCTAAAATCTCTCCACCTTATTCTACTCAACCACCTACTCAAAATCCCACCAACTCCTCAATTTTGGTCAACCTAAGATACCTCCCTCACACTTGCAGAAAAAGCAAAATACTCCTTCCACCCTGCCAACGCTTGAACCTCAGACCTTTAAGAAACACCCACACGCCATTTACCACTAGACTAGCAACCGCCTTGTGAAAAATTTTACCCACAAAAATTTAAAAGACTACTAATTACAGGCAAGGGTTATACTTAAAAAGACCAAAGTTTTAGCAATTGATTAGGCTTGAAATCGGGACCTCTCCAATGCTCCTTAGGACACTCGACCACTGGAACAAGTATACATTTATGCAACTCGACCACTGGAACAAGCATACATTTATGAAACACAACATATATAATAAACACTTCAATTTTTGAGGCGTTACAACTCTACCCCCTAAAAGAAAATTTCGGCCTCAAAATATACCTGGTTAAAACAGATGAGGGTATTGTTGTCATCGCCCCCTCGGGTTCCCACATGGCTTCTTTAGAACTGTGATTATGCCATAGAAACTTCACCAGTGGAACCAACTTCCTCCTCATAACTTTCACATCGTAGACTAAAATCTGAACCGGCTCCTCCTTAAAAGTCTGATCAGGCATAACCTCAATCTCTTCTGTCGAGACGATGTGCGTAGGATCAGAGTGATATGCCTCAACATAGATACATGGAACACATCATGGATCTAGTCCAATTCTAGAGGTAACTCAAGTTGATAGGCAACCGGTACCATGTGCTTCAATATACAGTAAGGCCCAATGAACCTAGGGCTTAGCTTGCCCTTCCGACCAAACCTCAGTACCTTCTTCCATGGCGAGACCTTAAGAAAAACCAAGTTCCCCACTGAATACTCAATCTCCTTATGCTTTAGATCCGCATATGACTTCTGCCTGTCGGATACCGCCTTCAGTCGATCCCGAATCATTCTAACTTTATGTTCAATATCAGAAATCAATCCAGGACCCAGAACACGCTGCTCGCCCAACTCAGTCCAACACGAAGGAGTACGACACCTACGACCATATAATGCCTCATAAGGTGCCATCTGTATGCTAGACTAGTAGCTATTGTTGTATGCAAACTCTGCTAACAGTAAGTAATCTTCTCAACTACCACGAAAGTCAATTACACAACTCCTGAACATGTCCTCCAGTATCTGAATCACCCTCTCCAACTATCCGTCTGTCTGAGGATGGAACACAATACTGAAGTCCAATCTTGTATCTAATGCTTCATGTAACTTCTTCCAGAACCGAGATGTGAACCGAGGATCTCTATTAGATATTATAGAAACCGGTCCCCATGCAATTGCACTATCTCAGACATATACAGCTTAGCCAACTTCTGTAGTGAGTAATCAGCACGAACACGTATGAATTAGGCAAATTTAGTTAGTCGATCAACGATGACCCCTACTGAATCATTCTTAGTAGGCGTTAAGGGTAGCCCACTAACAAAATCCATAGTCACTCCCTCCTACTTCCAAAGTAGAATCTTAACTGGCTGAAGCAACCCTGAAGGCAGTTGATGTTCCGTTTTAACCTGTTGGCTAGTTAGACATTTACCCACAAAATCGGTAACTTCACGCTTAAGACCTGGCCACCAATATAACTGTCGAAGATTTCGGTACATCTTATCCCCGCCAGGATGCATAGCTTAAGGGCTACTATGCGCCTCAAATCAGTATCTTTCAGTACACAGACTCTCCCACAGAAGCAAAGTACCCCTTCGCTATTCAATCTGAAATCTGAAGTTTTCCCACTCTCTATCAGACGAAATCGAGTACCTAATGATTCATCTTTCAACTTTTTACCCTTAATCTACTCAATCCACCTCTGTTTAACTTGGAGTTCTGCCAACAAGTTACCATCGTCAAACAAACTGAGACGAGCAAACATCACCCTTAGATCAGTCATATCCCTACAACTTAGTCCATCGAACACCACATTAGCTTTACCATGATGGTATTCAATCGAACAGTCATAATCCTTAAGTAGCTCAAATCCATCTACGCTGCCTAAGGTTTAGTTCCTTCTGAGTGAGGAGATATTTGATGCTTTTGTGATCGTATCAATGATGCACTTCTCACCATATAGATAATGGCTCCAAATCTTTAATGCGAATACCACCCCAGCCAACTCCAAGTCATGTGTCAGATAGTTCGCTTCATGCGTTTTAAGCTGATGAGATGCATAAGCCACTACCTTACCCCCTTACATCAACACACATCCTAAACCAACATGTGATGCATCGCTATAGATAGTGAATTCCTTTCTAGATTCTAGCTGTATTAAGACAGGGGCCTCAGTCAGAACTTTCTTGAGTTTCTCAAAACTTTCCTACTACTTATCAGTCCAGTTAAATGGTACTCCTTTACGCAATAACTTAGTCAGAGGTGCTACAATCAACAAAAACCCCTTAACAAACCGTTTATAGTTCCCTGCTAAGTATCTCAAATACCGACTTCAGCTCCTTCCAATCCAGAACAGATTCAATCTTCCGAGGATCAACCCTAATCCCCTCAGCGATACCACATGACCCAGAAAAAGTTACCTCACGTAGCCAGAATTCACACTTGCTGAATTTAGTGTATAATTGCTTCTCTCTTAAAATTTGTAAAATAACTCGGAGATGTGCATCATGTTCATCCTTAGTCCTCGAATACACCAGAATGTCATCTATAAACACAACTACGAACCAATCAAGATAGGGTTACAACACTTGATTTATAAAATCCATAAAAGTCGCTAGTGCATTCGTCAGTCCAAACGGCATCACTGGGAACTCGTAATGACCATAACGAGTCCTAAATGTTGTCTTAAAAAGATCAGTCTCCTTGACCCTCAGTTGATGGTACCCCGATTGGAGATCAATCTTAGAGAAGATCGAAGCTCCTCGAAACTGGTCAAATAGATCGTCAATCCTCGGTAGGGGTACTTATTCTTGATAGTCAATTTCTTCAGTTGCCGATAGTCGATGTACTTACGCATAGTTCCATCCTTCTTCTTCACAAACAAAATCGGTGCTCCCCACAGAGACACACTAGGGTGGATGAACCCTCGATCCAGTAACTCTTGAATCCGAGCCTTAAGCTCCACAAGCTCCTTCGTGCCATTTTATAAGAGGCGATAGATATCGAAACTATACAGGCAAAAGTTCTATCACAAACTCAACTTTGCGGTTAGGAGGTAACCCCGGTAGCTCATCTAGAAAGGCATCCAAAAAATCTTTAACTGTTCTGATATCTCTAACAGCCGAAACCTCAGAACCAGAAGCACTAACATAGGCTAGATACACCTCGCAACCCTTACGAACCAAATTCTCAGCTCTAAGTGCAAAAATCACATTTGAGAGATTGTTTCAATGTTTTGCAATCACAACTATCTCGTCACCCTCTGCAGTTTTCAGTACTACCCGTTTAGCAGCACAATCCAAAATTCGCATGATGCTTAACTAGCCAATCCATACCCAGTATCGAGTCAAATTCTCCAAAAGGGGGTTCCATTAAATTTGCCAAAAAGATCCCTCCTTACACCACCAAAGGTACCTCATTAAACAGTTTATTCACTTTCACAGACTGTCCTAATGGACTTAACACAATAACCTCACTCGTAGTGTTTTCAAACATCACACTCAAAGTCTCAGACACAGTATATGTTATATAAGAGTGCATACACCCAACATCAATTAATGCAGTGTAATGTACATGATGAATAAAGTACGTACCCATAATAACATCTGGGGCAGCTCCATCCTCTCAGTGACGTGCAGCATAAACCAGTATTGGTTGTCTCATATTAGTATGCTCAGCACCTCTACCCGGTGCTCCACGACCACGACTCATACTATTACCACACTTGACCTGACCATGGCCTCTCGACGGCTACTGGATACCACTCTGCAGTTGAATAATACCCATACCAGAAGCTTGCATCTGATCAGGACTCCTTAGATAATCCTGATACGGTGCTCTATAGATTTGCACCTCAAACATACTCCTAACCTCTTCTAGCACTGGTACTGATGGCGCTTCCCACAATCAGCACAAGACTGCAGTCCAGTAGCAGTAACAGGGACCCCAACTCTGGCTGGCCCATCCAATCTGGTCTTCTTCTTAAGCCCATAGCTAAACCTCTCTTGTTCTTTCCCTTCTCCTTCTCATGATTCTGGCGCTCAGCGCGCTTCACATCCTCGGTGATCTTCGCCTTTTCTACTAACACAACAAAATCTCGCTCCCTCTGCAGAGCTATCATAACTCATAGATTATCTCTGAGGCCGTCCTCGAAACAATCACAACACTCATATTTAGTTGCCTCCATCCCACGTACGTAGCAGCTAAGTCGTAAAAACTCACACTCATATTCAACTAGTGACTTATCCCCTTGGGTCAGATTCAAAAACTCCCTTCTCCGGACATCCACATAACTAGCACCTACATATTTCCCTTGGAAAGCACTATTTAAAAACTCCAAAGTCAATTGGTCGGGCTGAGTACCCTCTTTCACTGTAAGCCACCAGTGATAGGCTTCATATCACAACAATGATACTGCACCCTTCAGTTTCAACTCTAGGGTGCAGTCGAAGTCATCCATGATCCTCTCCGTGGCCTCTATCCAATATTCAACCACATTAGGGGTAACTCCAACGATACCCCTAAAGATCTCAGCCCTATTAGACCTACATTGTTCCGTTACTGACCCACGGCCCATAGTGCCAGTATTGGGCCTAGTGACCCTTTCTAAAATTCGCAATATAGCTTGGGACAGTGCATCGTCCCTAGCTACCTGATTATGTGACCCAGTCTCAATCACAGGTGAAGTCGGTGCCTCTCTTGCCTCAACTTTAGACATATGGCCCAATGCCGAAAACTTGGCTCGAGCACCTTTACAGCCTCCGTCGCGACCTTTTGTACCCTGATAAACCGTAAATTATACATATTTTTACCCCATGTTTAATACATTTTATAGATAATTTCTCATTAGAATTGGTGAATTCGATGCTCCTAATGCTTTAATTTCATGTTTTGTACTCAGGAGAGCACTAAGAGTCAAAATGATCAAAAATGAGCCAAAAAGGGACAAAACGGACCAAATCGAGAAGATGACATGGCCTAAACCTTACCACATGGGAAGCTTACACGGTCGTATTTTTCGAGGGTGTCGACCAAGGCTTTCATGATTCACACGGCCTGGCCATTGACCCACATGGTCGTGTGTAATTTAACGGATCGAACACGGCTTGGCAGTCACGTCACACGGCCGTGGTACACGGGCGTGTCCCTGCTGAGCCCAAGTTAAGTCTAATTCAGAAAAGGCCACTTTGGAGGGGTTTTAGGCATTCCAGAGCCTTTAAATACACACTAGAGGAGGAGAAAAGGATAGACGGAGAAGAGGGGTAAGGAATTACCCCAAGGAAGCCGATTGATCCATCTCAGAAGCCGGATTCATCATCAAGATTGAAGATCTCTCCTCAATTCCCCTTCAGGATTTTTGGGTTTTCTTTATGTTTTGTATTCTTTATTCTTCTGAGATGTTTTCTTAATTAGTTATGAACTAAATCCCCTAAATACCTAAGGGGAATGAAACTAAGACAAATCTTGTTATTATTTTCTGAATCGTATGATAAATATTTAACTTGTTCTTAATTATTGCTTTGATATCCCAGGATACTAATTCAAGACACGCTCTTATTTAGAGGAGGAATAGACGCTGTCTAAGAATACATTTGCCATAATTAAGTGGAGTTGATTGCGCGCCTAGAACTAGGGTGACAAGATTTTTTCGGATTAGGGTGAAACCTAATAAGGGTATCCATAGATCGAGTTAATGCAACCCTAGAGTGTTAATTAGAGAAAAGTCTCGGTTATTCAATCTAGAGATTAGACGTTATTAGTCTTGAATAGGGATAATAACATAACTTAGGGATCTCTACGGAACAAGTTGAATGAATAAATCGTCTGATTCAGAGCCAGAATAACAAGTACAGTCTAGGTGGATTTTTCCTTAGGTATTGTCTCAAGTTAATCGATTTTCCCAAAAGCAATTCCCCAATTCTTTTCTCTGTGCATTTTTAGTTTAAATAATTAGTTAATTAAAATAAACCCCTTTTATTCTTAAGCTAGATAATAAAAAGATAGTTATGACTAGTACTTTTGGTTCTCTTGGGTACGATATCCCGGTCTTGCCATTACTATGCTATTGTTCGATAGGTGCACTTGCCTTTTTGTTGTGGTAATAGTTAGTCTAGGTTTGATCTTCATTATAAATATTTATTACTTGTTACGAATCACGCGATCAAGTTTTTGGAGTCGCTGCCGGGGAACCGAAATATTAGGAACACTAAATTTTTATTACTTTAGCCATTTATTTTTCTTGTAATTTTATTTTATTTTATTATTTATTAATTTACTTTTTTTCTCTCTCTCTTGGCAGGTTTTTATAGTTTATGACTAGAAGAAACCCGTCAAGACCATTACTCTTTGACGAAGAAATCGATCGTACAATTCTCAAAAATCAAAGAGAAATAAGGCTTAGTTTACACTACACAGAGAACGAGCGAGAAAACGATACTCAAACCCAACTGACGAGATGGCTGAAAACCCAGGTGATCAGCTGCCTCCTACAATTGCAGCTAATCAAAATCCCGTTCCACGTACTATGTATGATTATGCTAAACCTTCTTTAATAGGAACTGAGTCTAGTATAGTTATACCTGCTATTGCTGCGAATAATTTCGATCTAAAACCTAACACAATTCAGATGATACAACAATTTGTTCAGTTCGATGGTTTGCAGGATGAGGATCCTAACACGCATTTGGCAAATTTTATTGAATTTTGCGATACATTCAAAATCAATGGCATTTCTGATGATGCCATTCATCTTTGGTTATTTCCCTTTTCACTGAGAAACAAAGCTAAACAGTGGTTGAACTCGTTACCACGAGGGTCTATCACTACTTGGGAACAAATGACCGAGAAATTTTTACTAAAATATTTTCCGCCAGCTAAAACGGCTAAATTGCGTAATGATATCTTTTCTTTTGTGTAGATGGATTTAGAAACACTTTACGATGCATGGGAGAGATACAGGAACTTACTGAGAAGGTGCCCTCACCATAGGTTACCGCTTTGGCTGCAAGTTCAAACGTTCTACAATGGTGTGAATCCCTCGACAAGACAAATGATTGACGCAGCTACTGGCAGAACCATCAACAAAAAAACACCGGAAGATGCCTATGAATTCATAGAGGAGATGTCACTGAATAACTATCAGTGATAAGTTATGAGGACAAAGCCAACGAAAACAGCCAGTGTCTATAACATCGATTCAATCACCATGCTCTCTAATCAGGTAGAACTTCTCAATAAAAAGATTGATAGTTTTCTTGGTTCTATGCAGGTACATCCAGTAATGAGGTGTGACTCAAGCGGAGGAGGTGTACATACAGAATACCAATCCTTCAATCCTACAACTGAAGAGGAACAAGTCAACTATATGGGTAATACAAACTTTAGATCTCAAAATAACCCATACAGTAATACTTAAAATGCAGGTTGGAGGAACCACCCAAATTTCTCCTGGGGTGGTCAAGGAAATCAAAAGCCACAAATGTAACACCCCTTACCCGTATCCGTCGCCGGAACAGGGTACGAGGTATTACCGAATCATAATACATACCATTAAATAAAACCAAAACAAAAAAAAATGGCATACAATTAGATCATGAATCATTATAACATATGCCTTTAATAATATTAGCCAATTTCAAAGGCTTCGTACAAAATAATCGGTCAAATACTATACTTAATATTTTAAGACCTAGACAATTATGACACGTAACAAAATAACTAAGTCTACTATACATGCCATAATTCAAAATGTTTAGTTCAAATACCCAAAAATATTGATAGTGCAGGCAGATCTTCAACGATCCTTGACTCCTGTGCAAGCTGGACGACACTATAAGACAAAAGAGAGAAAAGAGGGTAAGCTTATAGCTTAGTAAGCAAGTATGTAAATAATGAATAAGAATCTAATATGTTTACACCATAACTCAAGTGTATCTACTTTTAATTTCACCATTTACTCCTCTTTGGTCAAGCTGTCTCTATTGCATCATACTCACTAAATAAATCATAACTCGAGTTACAAAACTCAAAATTCAATTCCGTAAAATTTTCCTGAAACTAGACTCATATTAATTTTTACTAATTGTTTTCTATAATTTTGGTCCATCCATTTAGTACAGTTTATTAGTTAAAATTTCCCCTGTTATACAGCTCAGCTGATCTGATCTCTGTTCACTACGAATTGAATTTCTCCCAGTATACAATTCAAATAGCCATGAAATCTGTTTCATTTAAAACTAGACTCAATAAGGAATCTAGAAATATAAACTATATTTCTTAATTATTTTTGTACAATTTTTAATTATTTTTCAAAGTAAGAACAGGGGATCACATAGTCATTCTGAGCAAGTCACACACAATTATAAATATCTCAAATTATAGAGTTGCTTTAGTTGCTTTGTTTCTTTTACATGAAAATAAACTCATTAAGCTTTAAATTAATATCTCATTCAGCCTCTAATTAAATTCCTACTATTTTTTGTGATTTTTCAAATTCACGTCACTACAACCATCCAAAACAGTATTATTGCTAATTCACTCTTTCACACTTTCTTTGTATTTACCTCATTTAGCCTATATATCACAATTCACTTTCATCACATTTCATACATCACAAGTGTAGGTTCATGATTACAATGTCACTATAAAATCATTTGTAACTATAAAATCATCCCGTTGAACAATTCGGATCAATCCTCGATACTTAGTGGTTTCAGCACACAGCTCCACCATCATATTTCATATAATTTGGCTCTCTTTGTTGTGACAGCCCAAAATTGACCCTAGTCGGAATGTGGTTTCGGGACCACAAAACCGAGGCATAAAAATAATTTAAAATTTATTTTGATGCCTATAATATGTGTGTGCTCATGTGTGACATTTTTTGGTGATTGATTTAGTGTTATTAAGGTGAATTTCACTAGAAAGGACTTAGTAGTGAACTTTGAAAGTACGATAGGGAATTGTGTGATGACTAATTAAAGCATGCATGCAAAACAATGGACTTGCATGTCAAATTCCCTTTTATAGGTGGTGGCGGCCATGGCAAGGAATTATGGGCAAAGAAAACATGTTATGACATGTTTTGTTAATGCATGATGTATTAAGTGATAAAATAATTAGATGAGGGAAGAGAAATAAAAAAAAATGTGTGTGAGAGTGTAGCAATCCCCCATTGCCGTGCAAGTGAAAGAAAAACAAAAAAAATTGTTCATCCTTGTTCTCTCCTTCTTTTGGCCGAAAATTCTAAGAGGAAGAAGAGATTTTTGCTTCATTTTCTTTGTTTAGAAGAGATCTAGAAGGAGATTTGGCTAAACTTGCATCAAGATTAAGGTATGTATGAGGTTGTGTTATGAGTTTCATGCATGTTTTAGTTGCTAACTTGATGTTCATGTTAGCCATGGTTCAAATCCTTGTTATGCCATGGGAATGGTATTTGGCCAAAGTTGTTATTGTATTAAAGCCATTGCATGCTAAATGTGAAGCTTGCTAATGATGCATGCAATGATGGATTTTCTACTCTTGAAATTTCTTTGTAGCAATCTTGAGTAAGACATTGAATTTTCTTTTTGTTTAACCATGACCGAAGTTGAAAGGGGCATGATTGTGATGTATTCGGCCATGAAGCATTCATGAGCATGGTTTATGCTTCTTGCATGTTAGTTAAAATTTGTGCTTTGGATGGTTATGGACACTTGAAATTCGGCCTTGCACCTATATGTGTATATATGTTTGCACATGATATTTTGGTGATGAAGAAAGTGATAAATATGTTTGTTTAAAAAAGAAATTTGTTGAAGAATGTTATGAAATTTGCATGTACATTCGGCCCAGTACATGTATAGGGTGAAAAACCTTGAAATTATTTTTGATTTTGTGTATTTATGACCATGTATAATCGGCCACATGAGTAATTTGAGCACTTGATGTTATGTTAAAATTCTTGAGCTTAAATATATGGATGTATGTATATGTGGCCATATAATGGCGTTTTGGTTCAAAGGTTGAATGATAAATTATAATAAAGTGAGATGATATGAGATGTCGAATGTGATTGACTAGTAAACATTATTGAGAAAAATATTGAATACTTCTACTTGTATTCGTTAAGCTCAAGAGCAAAGGGAGCTAAATCCGATAAAGGGAAGGAAAAGTGATCGAATAGCCGTTGAAGCCATTCAACAACATCCGAGGTAAGTCCTCAAGAAATGACCCTACTCAATTATGTGAAATGAAATATGGATGTGTAATGATTATTGATTTATGTGTGTATGAGTATTTGAATGATACCCGGCTAAGTCCCAAGGCGATTATGCAAGTGATATGTTTGTGTTTGAGCCTTAGTAACGAAAATGAAACATGGATGTGTAATGATTATTGATGTATGTGTGTGCATGAGCAATTGAATGATATCCGGCTAAGTCCCAAGACATTTATGCTAGTAATTATATCCGGTTAAGACCAAGGCCATTGTGCTAGTGACCACATCCGGCTAAGACCAAGGCATTCGTGCAAGTTGTTAAATCCGGGCTAATACCAAGGCATTTGTGCAAGTCGTTCTATCCGGCTAAGACCAAGGCATTCGTGCATGTGGTTATATCCGGTTGTATTCAAGAAGCTTGGGCTGAAGGTGAGCGTTGGTTGCTGTAATAAATTTAATTAGTACGCTCAAAAAGCCCAAAGAATAAGGTATGTTTATATGTGCATTGGAAAAGTCGATATGTTTGAGTAACATTCGCTCAATCGACTAACTAATTTTCAGCTATTGAATTGGTTGATATCTTGTGAAAGTATACAATGATGAAGTGTGAAGTAAGTATGATTATGTGAATGTGTATTAATGAAATGATTCATTTGGCTATGTGAATGTAATGCTTTAGTTAAAGCTGATTTTATTGCTTGAGACTTACTAAGCATAAAAATGCTTACCCCGCTGCTTTGGCTCTCTGTTTTATAGATTTTGCTCGTTAGCGATCGGATTCGGGATCATTAAAGTCAAGTCATCTACACTATCAAAGCCTCCATTTTGGTATAATTTTGGTTGAACTTTGAAATGGCATGTATAGGACTACCCTATTGTAGAAGGTCATGTACCTTTCGGTTTTATGTAAGCTTGGATAGCCATGCGAAAATGGCTTATATACGTTGTTAGTATGATTCTATAATCGTTTGTATGATGATCATTATGGGGTATGGAATGGTTTTGAAAAGATTAGCCATTGGAATGGTTAATCATGATCACACTTGTGCTATGTATGCAAAAAGGGCCAATTGAATCGTGGAAATCATGAAATAGGTAAAGGTTACCTTGAAAACAGATGCTGGCAGCAGCAGTGGTGTGGTTTTGAAAATCACCAAAATTTGTAGGAATGGTATTAAATAGTGAATAAGTTATGTAAATGAACCTTGATGAGTCTACTTTCATATGGAAGAAACGAAACGGTCATAGGAGTTACTTGTTAAGAGATATTAAAGTTATTGTGAGACAGGGCCAGAACGGTTTCTGGGTCCCCTGTCGTGACTTTAAAAATTTGCTATAAATTATCCAGAAAGAATTATAAGTCATACCTTATATTTTCAGATTCCATTTTGAGTCTAGTTTCATTAGAAACAAACGGCACCAGTATTAAAGCCCTGTACGGATAGATATTCAAGTTGTAATGCGCGAAGGTCAGAGCAGTCGATCCCTGTAACATGGGTGACTTTAACTAATAAACTGTACCAATTGGCCCGACAAAAAATTCAAGAAATAAATCCATGGAAGGATATATGAGTCTAAATTCAGGGAAAATTTACGGAATCAGTTTCCAAGTTTTGAAACTCGAGATATGATTTTTAAGGCGAAAGTGACGCAGTTTTCCAGCCTGTCTTGAAATGCCAAATTGGTCGGTGCTTTAAGAGGATTTAGCTCGTCAACCCCTCGCGTCCGACACCGGCGATGGTCTCGGGTTCGGGGTGTTACAATTTTATTGGTATCAGAGCTACGGTTTAGTTAATTCTAGGACTACCGTGATATGTTTGGGGTCTAGCTATACATGCCATTTAATGATGAATTGATAGTGTGGTGATTTCTGACAATTTGACTTTGTGTTTGTTTATAGCAATGGATCTCGATCCCAACCGAGCAATAGCTGATGATGTGGAGAGTGTGGCACCTGCTCCCGCGCAAGGGACAGCGCCGGCGGACTCTCAACCTATGGCCAGCAATCCGAACGATGAGGCTAGGCAAGCCTTTTATAGTGTGATGAATGATTGGTTTAACCAATACATTCGAACTAACATGGCTGTTCCACAACCTCCTTTTCCGACTAATGCAACCCCCGCACCTACAATACCTCGTAATCGACCAAATAAGGTCAAGTAAGCCCCAATGATGTAATTCAGTAAACATGGGGCCACTGAATTCAAGGCTACGGATAGCGACGATGCCGAGCAAGCTGAATTTTGGTTGGACAACACTATCCGGGTGCTCGATGAGCTATCTTGTACACCCGATGAGTGCTTAAAGTGTGCCATCTCCTTGCTATGCGATTCCGCCTACTATTGGTGGAGTACTCTGACTTCTGTGGTGCCTAGAGAGCAAGTGACTTGGGAATTCTTTCAAACCGAGTTCCGAAAAAAGTATATCAGTCAGAGATTCATCGACCAAAAGCGAAGGGAATTTCTTGATCTTAAGCAAGGCTCTATGTCAGTTACCGAGTACGAACGAAAATTTGTGAGGCTTAGCCGGTACGCGCGAGAATGCATTTCGTCTAAAGCTATTATGTGTAAACGCTTCGAGGATGGGCTGAATGATGATATAAGGATGTTCGTTGGCATTCTCGAAATACGAGAGTTCGTAGTACTTGTTGAGCGAGCTTGTAAAGCCGAAGAGCTTAGGAAGGAGAAACAAAAAGTTGATGTGGGAACTGGAGAATTCCGAAAAAAGTCCTCGGGAAAGTCTCTTCAACAGGCATCGAAGAGATTTCGAAATGATGTGTTAGTGGTTGAATTGAAAGCCAAACCATTATTGACACACCAAATTCGAGAAGCTCAGAAAGTCGATGACGAGTTGGTTGCAAAACGGGCTGCGTGTGTTCCGAACAAGGACTCAGAGTTTCAAATCGACGATGACGATTGTTTGAGGTTCAAAAGTCGTCATGTGTCCCAAAGAATTGAACTCATTTCGATAATTCTGAATGAAGCCCATTGTAGCCGAATGGCAATCCACCCGGGGAGTACGAAGATGTACAATGATTTGAAACGTCGGTTTTGGTGGCATGGTATGAAGCGAGACATCTCCGACTTTGTTTCGAGATGTTTAATATGTCAACAAGTGAAAGCGGAACATCAGGTGCCTTGAGATTACTTCACCAATCACGATACCCGAGTGGAAATGGGATCGAGTCACAATGGACTTTGTATCCGGACTACCATTGTCAGCGAGTAAGAAGGATGCGGTTTGGGTCGTGGTAGATCGATTGACTAAGTCGGCCCACTTTGTCCCCGTACGTACGGATTTTTCAATGGACAAATTAGCGGAATTGTACGTTTCTCAGATTGTGAAATTACACGGGGTGCCTATTTCTATCGTGTCGGATAGAGATCCGAGATTTACCTCGCGATTTTGGAAAAAGTTGCAAGAAGCTTTGGGTACCAAGTTGCATTTCAGACCGCCTTTCACCCCAAACCGATGGTCAATCCGGCGGATAATTCAGATACTTGAGGATATGTTAAGATGTTGCGTCCTCGAGTTTAGTGGTTCATGGGAGCGGTATTTGCCGTTAATTGAATTCGCTTACAACAACGACTTTCAATCAAGTATTAAGATGGCACCTACGAGGCCTTATGCGATCGTAAATGCCGTGCGCCATTGTTTTGGACCGAGCTCGGTGAAAGCAAGATTTACGGGTGGATTTGATTAGGGATGCTGAATGTAAGTGAAAGTAATCCGTGAAAGTCTCAAGATAGCCTCCGATCATCGAAGTCGAATGCGCGGATCTGAAGCGTAAGGATGTCGAGTATCGTGGGTGATAAAGTGTTTCTCAAGGTATCGCCTTGGAAAAAGATACTCGAGTTCGGCCGTAAGGGCAAGTTGAGCCCGAGGTTCATTGGACCATATGAGATATCGAGCGAGTCGGTCCAAAGTGGCATATCGCTTGATTTTGCCCCCTGAACTCAAAAAGGTTCACGATGTCTTTCATGTTTCGATGCTTCGACGCTACAGATCCGATCCATCGCACGTGATTAGTCCATCAGAAATTGAAATTCAAGCCAATATGAGTTATGAGGAAGAACCGATTCGTATCCTATCACGGGAAGTGAAAGAGTTGCGAAACAAGCGGGTTCCACTACTGAAAGTGTTATGGCTCAAGCACGGGATAGAAGAAGCTACTTGGGAGGCCGAGAACTCTATGAAAGAGCGATATCCAAACCTATTTACCGGTAAGATTTTCGGGGACGAAAATTTCTTAAGTGGGGAGAGTTGTGACACCCAAAATTGACCCTAGTCGAATGTGGTTTCGGGACCACAAAACCGAGGCATAAAAATAATTAAAATTTATTTTGATGCCTATAATATGTGTGTGCTCATGTATGACATTTTATGATGATTGATTTAGTGTTATAAAGGTGAATTCCACTAGAAAGGACTTAGTAGTGAACTTTGAAAGTACGATAGGGAAATGTGTGATGACTAATTAAAGCATGCATGCAAAATAATGGACTTGCATGTCAAATTCCCTTTTACAAGTGATGGCCGCCATGACAAAGAGATATGGGCTAAACATGTCATGAAACATGTTTTGTTGGGCATTAGGGAGAAATAATAAACAAATAAGCATGGGTAAGAAAAGAATGAAAAAAATGTGTGTGAGAGAGTAGCATTCCCCCCATTGCCGTGCAACCAAGAAGAGAAACAAAAAAATTGTTCATCCTTGTTCTCTCCTTTTGGCCAAAAATACTAAGAGGAAGAAGGGATTTTGCTTCATTTCCTTTGTTTAGAAGAGATCTAGAAGGTGATTTGGCTAAATTTGCATCAAGAGTAAGGTATGTATGAGGTTGTGTTGGGAGTTTCATGCATGTTTTGGTTGCTAATTTGATGTGCATGTTAGCCATGGCTCAAATCTTTGTTATGCCATGGAAATGGCATTTGGCCAAAGTTGTTATGGTGATAAAGCCATTGCATGCTAAGTGTGAAACTTGATGATGATGCATGCAATGATGGATTGTCTACTCATGAGTAAGATTTTGAGCTTTCTTTTGTTTTATCATGATTGAAGTTGAAAAGAAGCATGATTGTCATATTCGCCATGATGCATTCTTGACCATGATTCATGCTTCTTGCATGTTAGTTAAAATTTGTGTTTTGGATGGCTATGGACACCTTGAAATTGCCATGCTCATATATGCATATATATGATTGCACATTATGTTTTGGTTATGAACTAAGTGATGAATATATTGGTTTAAAGAAGAAGATGTGGAAGAATGCTTGTGAAATTGCAAGCACAATTCGCCTAGCACACATGTAGGTGCTTGATGCTATATTATAAGTTTTGGGCCACAATGTGCAAAGCATTAATTAGTAAATTGCATGCTGTTTTTGTGAGGTATTAAGTGCAAAATTGACCTCAACATGTACATGAATATTCGCCTTGGGTAGCCTATTGAAGGCCTTAGCATTTCCTTGATGCTCGAATAAATTGTATTGAATTGCTTGATGTAGTATAAAATGTGCATGACCATTGTGTATTCAAGCTAAAGGGTGGCCATATGACCATTTAAACTCCTTGTCATATTCGCCAAAAGCTAGCACAATGAGGTTTTAATAAATTGAATTTGTTTGAATTAGCTCAAGAGCTTAGAAGACCACAATTGGACAAGGGAAGGAAAAGGTGATCGAATAGCGAAAAAGTCGTTCGACAACATCCGAGGTAAGTCCTCAAGAAGTGACCGTACTTGAATTGTGTGAAATAAAGTATGGATGTGTATTGATTATTGATTGTGTATGCATGAGTATTTGAATTCTACCCGGGCTAAGTCCCGGCGAATATGCTTGTGACTATAATTGCGTTTGAGCCTTAGTAACGAAAATGAATTATGTATGTCCAATGATAATTGATGTATGTGTTCATGGGAAATTGAATGATATCCGGCTAAATCAAGACAATTATGCTGGAAATTATATCCGGGTTAAGACCGAAGGCAATTGCGCTTAGTGGCTACATCCGGCTAAGACCAAGGCATTCGTGCTAGACATTTTATCCGGGCTAAGACCAAGGCATTTGTGCACGTGATTATATCCGGTTATATTCAAGAATCTTGGGCTGGAGGTGAGTGTTGGTTGCTGTAATGAATTCAATTAGCACACTCGAAAAGCCCAAAGGATAAGGTACGTTATATGTGCATTGGAAAGTCGACATGTTTGAGCAACATTCGCTCAATCGACTAATGAATTTCAGTTATTGAATTGATTGATACTTTGTGAAATTATATAATGATGAAGTGTGAAGTAGGAATGTGTACAAATGAAATGATGCATTTGGCTATGTGAATGTATTGCTGTAATTAGAGTTGATTATATTCCTTGAGACTTACTAAGCATAAAAATGCTTACCCGTTGCTTTGGCTCTCGGTTTTCTAGATTTCGCCGAGGCAATCGGATTTGGGATCGTTGAAGTCAAGTCATCCACACTATCAAGCCTCCATTTTGGTATAAATTTTTGGTTGAACTTGAGATGGCATGTATAGGACTACCCCTTGTTTGTTAAATATGTTGTAATGTAAGTATGTACGGCCATGCGAAAATGGCTCGAAAAGGGAAGCATGAACTTAGACTAATTGTGGGTTGTATGTATATATTTGGTGTCATGATGTGGCTATGGCTTGGAAATGGGAATGTTGGTCATATGATCAGCCATTGGCATGGTTAAAATGATCATATATGAACCTATGTATGGCAAGACTAGTTGAATCATGGAGACTACCAAATAGGTAAGTCCTACCTTAAAACAGATGCTGCCAGCTGCAGTGGCGTGAATGTGAAAATCACCAAAATTCATAGGAATGGAATTAAATAGTGAATAAGCTATGTAAATGAACCTTGATGAGTCTATTTTCATATGGAAGAAACGAAATGGTCATAGGAGTTACAGGTTAAGAGATATTAAAGCTATTGTGAAACAGGGCCAGAATGGTTTCTGGGTTCCCTGTCGCAACTTTAAAAATTCACTATAAATTATCCAAAAATAATTAGGAGACATACCTTATATGTAAAGATTCCATTTTGAGTCTAGTTTCATTAGAAATAAACGACACCAGCATTAAAGCCCTGTACAGAGAGATATTCAAGTTATACCGCGCGAAGGTCAGAGCAGTCGATCCCTGTAACATGGGTAACTTTAACTAATAAACTGTACCAATTGGCCCGACCAAAAATCCTAGAAATAAAACCATGGATGGATATATGAGTCTAAATTCAGGGAAAATTTACGAAACCAGTTTCTGAGTTTTGAAACTCGAGATATGATTTTTAAGGCGACAGTGATGCAGTTTTCCAGCCTGACTGGAAATGTCAAATTGGTGGGCAAAAACATGTGAACTTGGCTTGTTAACCCCTCGGGTCCGACACCGGCGATGGTCTCGGGTTTGTGGTGTTACAATTTTATTGGTATCAGAGCCACGGTTTAGTCGATTCTAGGACTACCGTGATGTGTTGGGGTCTAGCTATACATGCCATTAAATGATGAATCGATAGTGTGATGATTCTGACAATTCGACTTTGTGTTTGTTGTAGCAATGGATCCCGATCCCAACCGAGCGATAGCTGATGATGTGGAGAGTGTGGCGCCTGCCCCCGCGCAAGGGACAAATGCGGACTCTCAACCTATGGCCAGCAATCCTAATGACGAGGCTAGGCAAGCCTTTTATAGTGTGATGAACGAATGGTTTAATCAATACATTCGAACCAACACTACTGTTCCACAACCTCCATTCCCGAAAAATGCAACCCCGCACCTACAATACCTCCGTGGATCGACCAAATAAGGTCAAGTAAGCCCCAATCGATAGGATTCAAAACATGGGGCCACTGAATTTAAGGCTACGGATGATGATGATGCCGAAAGCTGAATTTTGGTTAGATAACACTATCCGGTGCTTGATGAGCTATCCAGTACACCCGATGAGTGCTTAAAGTGTACCATCTCCTTGCTACGCGAGTCCGCCTACTATTGGTGGAGTACTCGACTTGTGGTGCCTAGAGAGCAAGTGACTTGGGAATTCTTTCAAACCGAAGTTCAAAAAGTATATCGATCGAGATTCATCGACCAAAAGCGGAGGGAATTTCTTGATCTTAAGCAAGGTTCTATGTCCGCTATCGACTACTGAACGAAAGTTTGTGAGGCTTAGCCAGACGCTGCGAAATGCATTTCGTCCGAAGCTATTATGTAAACGCTTCGAGGATGGGCTGAATGATGATATAAGGATGTTTGTTGGCATTCTCGAGATCGAGAGTTCGTAGTACTTGTTGAGCGAGCTTGTAAAGCCGAAGAGCTTAGAAAGGAGAAACAAAAAGCTGATGTGGGGATTGGAGAATTCCGAAAGAGGTCCTCGGGAAAGTCTCTTCAACAAGCATCGAAGAGATTTCGAGATGATGCGAGCCGGTCTAGAGGCGTTTCGGGCTTTTCTAGACGAGGACGCGATCGACCCCCTGTGACCACACGAGTCACTTCGATCGCCAGTGGTGGAAATGATCGCCGAGAGAGGGCGGAGTGTCCACATTGTGGCAAATGGCATTCGGGGAGCTGTTGGTTTCGTGATCGCTCCTGCTATAAGTGTGGATCGGCCGACCACTTTATGAAGGATTGCCCGAGGATGCATGAATGTAATGTAAGTCGAGTGCAAACCCGGGTGCTACCATGCCGAGGTAGGCCACCTAGAAATATGGGCAATGTCGATGGCGGTCGAGAGGATCTAGAGATGCTACCATCGGATCTCGAGGCTCGTGCTCTGCTAGGACTTATGCCATACGCGCCGCCGAGGATGCCTCTCCGGATGTTATTACCGGTACTTTCACTCTTTTCAATACAAATGTGATTGCTTTGATTGACCTGGTTCTACTCATTCATATATATGTGAAACCTTAGCATCCAAAGAAGACTTTGCCTATTGAGTCTCTCGAGTTTGTAATTCGGTGTCAAACCCTTTGGGTCATTACGTGCTTGTTAACAAAGTGTGCAAGAAAAGTCCCCTAGTGTTCCGAGGTTCTTGTTTTCCGCGGACTTAATGCTTTTGCCGCTCGATGAGTTCGATGTTATTCTTGGTTTGGATTGGTTGACCATGCACGATGCGGTTGTAAATTGCAAGAGCAAGACTATCGATTTGAGGTCGCGAATAATGAAATAATTGGGTTGAGTCCACGGACTTAAAAGGGTTGCCACCGTATGTAATATCGCCGATGTTGGCCCGAAATATGTAAGAAAAGGGCGCGGCGTACCTTGCGTCGTACTGATGACAAGGAATCGAGAAGAAACCGGAATCGTGCCCGTGGTTTGTGAATACCGGATGTTTTCCCGAAGAATTGCGGGTTTACCACTGCTCGAAATAGAATTTGGCATCGAATTGGTACCGGTACCACTCCAATTCGATAGCTCCGTATCGTATGGCACTAACGGAATTAAAGGAGTTGAAAGCTCGGTTGCAAGAATTGGTGGATAGAGGTTTTGCTCGCCCGAGTTTTTCGCCTTGGGGTGCGCCGGTGTTGTTCGTGAAGAAGAAGGATGGAACCATGCGATCGTGATCGACTATCGTCGACAATAAAGCGACGATAAAGAACAAATATCCGCTGCCACGTATTGATGACTTGTTCGATCAACTGAGGGAGCCTCGGTGTTCTCGAAAATAGATTTGAGATCGGGCTACTATCAATTGCGAATCCGAGATTGAGACGTGCCCAAGACGCCTTGAGCGAGATATGGTCACTATGAGTTCCTAGTGATGCCGTTTGGGCTCACTAATGCCCTAACGGTATTTATGGATTTAATGAATCGGATCTTTAGACCATATTTGGATCGATTCGTAGTCGTGTTCATTGATGACATCTTGGTCTATTCAAGAAATGAGACCGAACATCTTTGAACACCTGCGGTTAGTCTTTGCAAATTTTACGGGACAAGCAATTATATGCTAAGTTCAAAGTGTGAGTTCGTTAAGAGAGGTTAGCTTCTTGGGTCATGTGGTATCGCATCGGGTATTCGAGTCGACCGAATAAAATTTCAGCCATACTAAATTGGAAGCCTCAGAGAATATTACCGAGGTTCAAGCTTTTGGGGCTTGCTTGGTTATTACCGAACGATTTGTAAAGGCTTCTCAACGATAGCCACGCCGATGACGGTTACTCCAAAAGGACGTTAAGTTCGAATGGATTGAGAAATGCCAAAAAGTTTCGATCAATCTGAAAACTTATTTGATGAAGCCCCAATTCTAGTGCAACCCGAGTCCGCAAAGAGTTTGTCATCTATAGCGACGCCTCTCTACTTGGGTTAGGTTGCGTATTAATGCAAGAAGGTCGAGTTGTGGCCTATCGTCGAGGCAATTAAAGCCACATGAGAAAAATTATCCGACTCATGATCTCGAATTGGCCGCCATCGTATTCGCCTTAAAGATTTGGCGACATTACTTATTTGGTGAAAGGTGCCATGTATACTCGGATCACAAAAGTCTCAAGTATTTGATGACCCAAAGAGACTTAAATCTGCGACAAAGACGTTGGCTCGAGCTGTTAAAGGATTATGAGCTGATCATTGACTATCACCCGGGAAAGGCGAATGTGGTTGCGGATGCCTTGAGTCGTAAATCGTTATTCACATTACGAGTGATGAATGTGCACTTGTCTATCCGATCCGACAAAGGTGTTAGTGGCTGAATTGAAAGCCAAACCATTATTGACACACCAAATTCGAGAAGCTCGGAAAGTCGATGACGAGTTGGTTGCAAAACGGGCTGCGTGTGTTCCAGAACAAGGACTCGAGTTTCAAATCGACGATGACGATTGTTTGAGGTTCAAAAGTCGTCTGTGTGTCCCAAAGAATTGAACTCATTTCGATAATTCGAATGAAGCCCATTGTAGCCGAATGGCAATCCACCCGGGAGTACTGAAGATGTACAATGATTTGAAACGTCGGTTTTGGTGGCATGGTATGAAGCGAGACATCTCCGACTTTGTTTGAGATGTTTAATATGTCAACAAGTGAAAGCGGAACATCAGTGCCTTGAGATTACTTCACCAATCACGATACCCGAGTGGAAATGGGATCGAGTCACAATGGACTTTGTATCCGGACCGCCATTGTCGTGAGTAAGAAGGATGCGGTTTGGGTCGTGGTAGATCGATTGACTAAGTCGCCCACTTTGTCCCCGTCGTCGGATTTTTCAATGGACAAATTAGCGGAATTGTACGTTTCTCGATTGTGAAATTACACGGGTGCCTATTTCTATCGTGTCGGATAGAGATCCGAGATTTACCTCGCGATTTTGGAAAAAGTTGCAAGAAGCTTTGGGTACCAAGTTGCATTTCAAAGACCGCCTTTCACCCCCAAACCGATGGTCAATCCGAGCGGATAATTCGGATACTTGAGGATATGTTAAGATGTTGCGTCCTCGAGTTTAGTGGTTCATGGGAACGGTATTTGCCGTTAATTGAATTCGCTTACAACAACGACTTTCAATCAAGTATTAAGATGGCACCCTCGAGGCCTTATACGGTCGTAAATGCCGTGCGCCATTGTTTTGGACCGAGCTCGGTGAAAGCAAGATTTACGGGTGGATTTGATTAGGGATGCTGAATGAGAAAGTGAAAGTAATCCGTGAAAGTCTCAAGATAGCCTCCGATCGTCGTAAGTCGACGCGGATCTGAAGCGTAAGGATGTCGAGTATCGTGGGTGATAAAGTGTTTCTCAAGGTATCGCCTTGGAAAAAGATACTCGTGTTCTACCGTAAGGGCAAGTTGAGCCCGAGGTTCATTGGACCATATGAGATATCGAGAGCGAGTCGGTCCAATGGCATATCGCTTGATTTTGCCCCCGAACTCAAAAAGGTTCACGATGTCTTTCATGTTTCGATGCTTCGACGCTCTGATCCGATCCATCGCACGTGATTAGTCCATCGAAATTGAAATTCAAGCCAATATGAGTTATGAGGAAGAACCGATTCGTATCCTATCACGGAAGTGAAAGAGTTGCGAAACAAGCGGGTTCCACTAGTGAAAGTGTTATGGCTCAAGCACGGGATAGAAGAAGCTACTTGGGAGGCCGAGAACTCTATGAAAGAGCGATATCCAAACCTATTTACGGTAAGATTTTCGGGACGAAAATTTCTTAAGTGGGGAGAGTTGTGACAGCCCAAAATTGACCCTAGTCGAATGTGGTTTCGGGACCACAAAACCGAGGCATAAAAATAATTAAAATTTATTTTGATGCCTATAATATGTGTGTGCTCATGTATGACATTTTATGATGATTGATTTAGTGTTATAAAGGTGAATTCCACTAGAAAGGACTTAGTAGTGAACTTTGAAAGTACGATAGGAAATGTGTGATGACTAATTAAAGCATGCATGCAAAATAATGGACTTGCATGTCAAATTCCCTTTTACAAGTGATGGCCGCCATGACAAAGAGATATGGGCTAAACATGTCATGAAACATGTTTTGTTGGGCATTAGGGAGAAATAATAAACAAATAAGCATGGGTAAGAAAAGAATGAAAAAAATGTGTGTGAGAGTAGCATTCCCCCCATTGCCGTGCAACCAAGAAGAGAAAACAAAAAATTGTTCATCCTTGTTCTCTCCTTTTGGCCAAAAATACTAAGAGGAAGAAGGATTTTGCTTCATTTCCTTTGTTTAGAAGAGATCTAGAAGGTGATTTGGCTAAATTTGCATCAAGAGTAAGGTATGTATGAGGTTGTGTTGGGAGTTTCATGCATGTTTTGGTTGCTAATTTGATGTGCATGTTAGCCATGGCTCAAATCTTTGTTATGCCATGGAAATGGTATTTGGCCAAAGTTGTTATGGTGATAAAGCCATTGCATGCTAAGTGTGAAACTTGATGATGATGCATGCAATGATGGATTGTCTACTCATGAGTAAGATTTTGAGCTTTCTTTTGTTTTATCATGATTGAAGTTGAAAAGAAGCATGATTGTCATATTCGCCATGATGCATTCTTGAGCATGATTCATGCTTCTTGCATGTTAGTTAAAATTTGTGTTTTGGATGGCTATGGACACCTTGAAATTGCCATGCTCATATATGCATATATATGATTGCACATTATGTTTTGGTTATGAACTAAGTGATGAATATATTGGTTTAAAGAAGATGATGTGGAAGAATGCTTGTGAAATTGCAAGCACAATTCGGCCTAGCACACATGTAGGTGCTTGATGCTATATTATAAGTTTTGGGCCACAATGTGCAAAGCATTAATTAGTAAATTGCATGCTGTTTTTGTGAGGTATTAAGTGCAAAATTGACCTCAACATGTACATGAATATTCGCCTTGGGTAGCCTATTGAAGGCCTTAGCATTTCCTTGATGCTCGAATAAATTGTATTGAATTGCTTGATGTAGTATAAAATGTGCATGACCATTGTGTATTCAAGCTAAAGGGTGGCCATATGACCATTTAAACTCCTTGTCATATTCGGCCAAAAGCTAGCACAATGAGGTTTTAATAAATTGAATTTGTTTGAATTAGCTCAAGAGCTTAGAAGACCACAATTGGACAAGGGGAAGGAAAAGGTGATCGAATAGCCGAAAAAGCCGTTCGACAACATCCGAGGTAAGTCCTCAAGAAGTGACCGTACTTGAATTGTGTGAAATAAAGTATGGATGTGTATTGATTATTGATTGTGTATGCATGAGTATTTGAATTCTACCCGGCTAAGTCCGAAGGCGAATATGCTTGTGACTATAATTGCGTTTGAGCCTTAGTAACGAAAATGAATTATGTATGTCCAATGATAATTGATGTATGTGTTCATGGGAAATTGAATGATATCCGGCTAAATCAAGACAATTATGCTGGAAATTATATCCGGTTAAGACCAAGGCAATTGCGCTTAGTGGCTACATCCGGCTAAGACCAAGGCATTCGTGCGAGACATTTTATCCGGGCTAAGACCCAAAGGCATTTGTGCACGTGATTATATCCGGTTATATTCCGAAGAATCTTGGGCTGGAGGTGAGTGTTGGTTGCTGTAATGAATTCAATTAGCACACTCGAAAAGCCCAAAGGATAAGGTACGTTATATGTGCATTGGAAAGTCGACATGTTTGAGCAACATTCGCTCAATCGACTAATGAATTTCAGTTATTGAATTGATTGATACTTTGTGAAATTATATAATGATGAAGTGTGAAGTAGGAATGTGTACAAATGAAATGATGCATTTGGCTATGTGAATGTATTGCTGTAATTAGAGTTGATTATATTCCTTGAGACTTACTAAGCATAAAAATGCTTACCCGCTGCTTTGGCTCTCGGTTTTCTAGATTTCGCCGAGGCAATCGGATTTGGGATCGTTGAAGTCAAGTCATCCACACTATCAAGCCTCCATTTTGGTATAAATTTTGGTTGAACTTGAGATGGCATGTATAGGACTACCCTTGTTTGTTAAATATGTTGTAATGTAAGTATGTACGGCCATGCGAAAATGGCTCGAAAAGGGAAGCATGAACTTAGACTAATTGTGGGTTGTATGTATATATTTGGTGTCATGATGTGGCTATGGCTTGAAATGGGAATGTTGGTCATATGATCAGCCATTGGCATGGTTAAAATGATCATATATGAACCTATGTATGGCAAGACTAGTTGAATCATGGAGACTACCAAATAGGTAAGTCCTACCTTAAAACAGATGCTGCCAGCTGCAGTGGCGTGAATGTGAAAATCACCAAAATTCATAGGAATGGAATTAAATAGTGAATAAGCTATGTAAATGAACCTTGATGAGTCTATTTTCATATGGAAGAAACGAAATGGTCATAGGAGTTACAGGTTAAGAGATATTAAAGCTATTGTGAAACAGGGCCAGAATGGTTTCTGGGTTCCCTGTCGCAACTTTAAAAATTCACTATAAATTATCCAAAAATAATTAGGAGACATACCTTATATGTAAAGATTCCATTTTGAGTCTAGTTTCATTAGAAACAAACGACACCAGTATTAAAGCCCTGTACAGAGAGATATTCAAGTTATACCGCGCGAAGGTCAGAGCAGTCGATCCCTGTAACATGGGTAACTTTAACTAATAAACTGTACCAATTGGCCCGACCAAAATCCTAGAAATAAAACCATGGATGGATATATGAGTCTAAATTCAGGAAAATTTACGAAACCAGTTTCCGAGTTTTGAAACTCGAGATATGATTTTTAAGGCGACAGTGACGCAGTTTTCCAGCCTGACTGGAAATGTCAAATTGGTGGGCAAAAACATGTGAACTTGGCTTGTTAACCCCTCGGGTCCGACACCGGCGATGGTCTCGGGTTTGGGGTGTTACACCTTAAAGATTTGGCGACATTACTTATTTGGTGAGAGGTGCCATGTGTACTCGGATCACAAAAGTCTCAAATATTTGATGACCCAAAGAGACTTAAATCTGCGACAAAGACGTTGGCTCGAAATGTTAAAGGATTATGAGCTGGTCATTGACTATCACCCGGAAAGGCGAATATGGTTGCGGATGCCTTGAGTCGTAAATCATTATTCGCTTTACGAGCGATGAATGTGCACTTGTCCGTTCGATCCGACAACGTGTTAGTAGCTGAATTGAAAGCCAAACCATTATTGATACATCAAATTTGTGAAGCTCAGGAGGTCGACGATGAGTTGGTTGCAAAATGGGCCGAGTGTGTTCGAACAAGGAATCGAGTTTCAGATCGATGATGACGATTGTTTGAGGTTCGAAGTCGTCTGTGTTCCAAAGAATTGAACTTATTTCGATAATTCGAACGAAGCCCATTGTAGCCGAATGGCAATCCACCCGGGGAGTACGAAGATGTACAACGATTTGAAACGTCGGTTTTGGTGGCATGGTATGAAACGAGACATCTCCGACTTTGTTTCGAGATGTTTAATATGTCAACAAGTGAAAGCGGAACATCAAGTGCCTTCAGGATTACTTCAGCCGATCACGATACCCGAGTGGAAATGGGATCGAGTCACAATGGACTTTGTATCCGGACTGCCAATGTCAGCAAGTAAGAAGGATGCGATTTGGGTCGTGGTAGATAGACTGACTAAGTCGGCTCACTTTGTCCCCGTATGTACGGATTTTTCAATGGACAAATTAGCCGAATTGTACGTTTCTCAGATTGTGAGATTACACGGGTGCCTATTTCTATCGTGTCGGATGGAGATCCGAGATTTACCTCGCGATTTTGGAAGAAGTTGCAAGAAGCTTTGGGTACCAAGTTGCATTTCAAAGACCGCCTTTCACCCCCAAACCGATGGTCAATCCGAGCGGATAATTCAGATACTTGAGGATATGTTGAGATGTTGCATCCTCGAGTTCAGTGGTTCATGGGAACGGTATTTGCCTTTGATTGAATTCGCTTATAACAATAGTTTTCAATCAAGTATTAGGATGGCACCTTACGAGGCTTTGTACGGTCGTAAATGCCGTACACCATTGTTTTGGACTGAGCTCGGTGAAAGAAAAATTTTTGGGGTGGATTTGATTAGAGATGCTGAACAGAAAGTGAAAGTAATCCGTGAAAGTCTGAAGATAGCCTCCGATCGTCAGAAGTCGTACGCGGATCTGAAGCATAAGGACATCGAGTATCAGGTGGGAGATAAAGTGTTTCTCAAGGTTTCGCCTTGGAAAAAGATACTCGATTCGCCGTAAGGGCAAGTTGAGCCCGAGGTTCATTGGGCCATATGAGATACCGAAGCGAGTCGGTCCAGTGGCATATCGCTTGATTTTGCCCCGAACTCGAAAATATTCACGATGTCTTTCATGTTTCGATGCTTCGACGCTATAGATCGATCCATCGCACGTGATTAGTCCATCGGGTTGAAATTCAAGCCAATATGAGTTATGAGGAAGAACCGATTCGTATCCTATCACGTGAAGTGAAAGAGTTGCGAAACAAGCGGGTTCCGCTAGTGAAAGTGTTATGGCTCAAACACGGATAGAAGAAGCTACTTGGGAAACCGAGAACTCTATGAAAGAGCGATACCCAACCCTATTTACGGTAAGATTTTCGGGACGAAAATTTCTTAAGTGGGGGAGAGTTGTGACAGCCCAAAATTGACCCTAGTCGGAATGTGGTTTCGGGACCACAAAACCGAGGCATAAAAATAATTTAAAATTTATTTTGATGCCTATAATATGTGTGTGCTCATGTGTGACATTTTTTGGTGATTGATTTAGTGTTATTAAGGTGAATTTCACTAGAAAGGACTTAGTAGTGAACTTTGAAAGTACGATAGGGAATTGTGTGATGACTAATTAAAGCATGCATGCAAAACAATGGACTTGCATGTCAAATTCCCCTTTTTATAGGTGGTGGCCGGCCATGGCAAGGAATTATGGGCAAAGAAAACATGTTATGACATGTTTTGTTAATGCATGATGTATTAAGTGATAAAATAATTAGATGAGGAAGAGAAATAAAAAAAATGTGTGTGAGTGTAGCAATCCCCATTGCCGTGCAAGTGAAAGAAAAACAAAAAAAATTGTTCATCCTTGTTCTCTCCTTCTTTTGGCGAAAATTCTAAGAGGAAGAAGAGATTTTGCTTCATTTTCTTTGTTTAGAAGAGATCTAAAAGGAGATTTGGCTAAACTTGCATCAAGATTAAGGTATGTATGAGGTTGTGTTATGAGTTTCATGCATGTTTTAGTTGCTAACTTGATGTTCATGTTAGCCATGGTTCAAATCCTTGTTATGCCATGGGAATGGTATTTGGCCAAAGTTGTTATTGTATTAAAGCCATTGCATGCTAAATGTGAAGCTTGCTAATGATGCATGCAATGATGGATTGTCTACTCTTGAAATTTCTTTGTAGCAATCTTGAGTAAGACATTGAATTTTCTTTTGTTTAACCATGACCAAGTTGAAAGGGCATGATTGTGATGTATTCGCCATGAAGCATTCATGAGCATGGTTTATGCTTCTTGCATGTTAGTTAAAATTTGTGCTTTGGATGGTTATGGACACCTTGAAATTGACCTTGCACCTATATGTGTATATATGTTTGCACATGATATTTTGGTGATGAAGAAAGTGATAAATATGTTTGTTTAAAGAAGAAATTTGTTGAAGAATGTTATGAAATTTGCATGTACATTCGGCCTAGTACATGTATAGGGTGAAAAACCTTGAAATTATTTTTGATTTTGTGTATTTATGACCATGTATAATCGGCCACATGAGTAATTTGAGCACTTGATGTTATGTTAAAATTCTTGAGCTTAAATATATGGATGTATGTATATGTGGCCATATAATGGCGTTTTGGTTCAAAGGTTGAATGATAAATTATAATAAAGTGAGATGATATGAGATGCCGAATGTGATTGACTAGTAAACATTATTGAGAAAATATTGAATACTTCTACTTGTATTCGTTAAGCTCAAGAGCAAAGGGAGCTAAATCCGATAAAGGGAAGGAAAAAGTGATCGAATAGCCGTTGAAGCCGTTCGACAACATCCGAGGTAAGTCCTCAAGAAATGACCCTACTCGAATTATGTGAAATGAAATATGGATGTGTAATGATTATTGATTTATGTGTGTATGAGTATTTGAATGATACCCGGGCTAAGTCCCGGCGATTATGCAAGTGATATGTTTGTGTTTGAGCCTTAGTAACGAAAATGAAACATGGATGTGTAATGATTATTGATGTATGTGTGTGCATGAGCAATTGAATGATATCCGGCTAAGTCCCAAGACATTTATGCTAGTAATTATATCCGGTTAAGACCAAAGGCCATTGTGCTAGTGACCACATCCGGGCTAAGACCAAGGCATTCGTGCAAGTTGTTAAATCAAGCTAATACCAAGGCATTTGTGCAAGTCGTTCTATCCGGGCTAAGACCAAGGCATTCGTGCATGTGGTTATATCCGGTTGTATTCAAGAAGCTTGGGCTGAAGGTGAGCGTTGGTTGTTGTAATAAATTTCATTAGTACGCCGAAAAGCCCAAAGGATAAGGTATGTTTATATGTGCATTGGAAAAGTCGATATGTTTGAGTAACATTCGCTCAATCGACTAACGAATTTTCAGCTATTGAATTGGTTGATATCTTGTGAAAGTATACAATGATGAAGTGTGAAGTAAGTATGATTATGTGAATGTGTATTAATGAAATGATTCATTTGGCTATGTGAATGTAATGCTTTAGTTAAAGCTGATTTTATTGCTTGAGACTTACTAAGCATAAAATGCTTACCCGTTGCTTTGGCTCTCTGCTTTATAGATTTTGCTCGTTAGCGATCAGATTCAGGATCATTAAAGTCGAAGTCATCTACACTATCAAAGCCTCCATTTTGGTATAATTTTGGTTGAACTTTGAAATGGCATGTATAGGACTACCCTATTGTAGAAGGTCATGTACCTTTCGGTTTTATGTAAGCTTGGATAGCCATGCGAAAATGGCTTATATCGTTGTTAGTATGATTCTATAATCGTTTGTATGATGATCATTATGGGGTATGGAATGGTTTTGAAAAGATTAGCCATTGGAATGGTTAATCATGATCACACTTGTGCTATGTATGCAAAAAGGGCCAATTGAATCGTGGAAATCATGAAATAGGTAAAGGTTACCTTGAAAACAGATGCTGGCAGCAGCAGTGGTGTGGTTTTGAAAAATCACCAAAATTTGTAGGAATGGTATTAAATAGTGAATAAGTTATGTAAATGAACCTTGATGAGTCTACTTTCATATGGAAGAAACGAAACGGTCATAGGAGTTACTTGTTAAGAGATATTAAAGTTATTGTGAGACAGGGTCAGAACGGTTTCTGGGTCCCCTGTCGTGACTTTAAAAATTTGCTATAAATTATCCAGAAAGAATTAGAAGTCATGCCTTATATTTTCAGATTCCATTTTGAGTATAGTTTCATTAGAAACAAACGGTACCAGTATTAAAGCCCTGTACAGAGAGATATTCAAGTTGTAACGCTCGAAGGTCAGAGCAGTCGTTCCCTGTAACATGGGTGACTTTAACTAATAAACTGTACCAATTGGCCTGACAAAAAATTCTAGAAATAAATCCATGGAAGGATATATGAGTCTAAATTCAGGGAAAATTTACGGAATCAGTTTCCAAGTTTTGAAACTCGAGATATGATTTTTAAGGCGACAGTGACGCAGTTTTCCAGCCTGTCTTGAAATGCCAAATTGGTCGGTGCTTTAAGAGGATTTAGCTCGTCAACCCCTCGCGTCCGACACCGGCGATGGTCTCGGGTTCGGGGTGTTACACTTGTAACATGGTGAACACTTAGTACCACCCATGTGACCTAGCCAATTTATCTCGTAGCTCTCTTGTCTACATGGTGTCCTTCACTTGGAATCACAAATGCGACCTAGCTACATTTATTCTCTCTCGTAGCTCTCTTGTCTACATGGGATACATCCCGTATCACACATGTGACCTAGCTACTACATAGTGTCTCGTAGCTCTCTTGTACAAATGATGTGCACTTAGTACCATACATGTGACCTAGCTATATTTTATCTATATTATTCAATCTTTCCGAAAGTTCAACCGGGATTTCTCTTACTATTACTTATTTCCATTCTTCCAATAGTCGGTTTATGATTCAAAATCAACTAAAATATATAAAATAGGCTGAAATACAAAAATGTAAATGAAGTTAATGTATTATTTACATACAAACTTACCTCGGTGCAAAATATGGAAATTTTTCAATTTAGTCCAAAACCTTTTCCTTCCCTCGTTCGAGGTCGATTCCACGCCTTTCTTGATTATTGAGCTTGAAAGCTAGGAACAACCCTAGCTATGGAGAACATGCAAGTTTCGGCCAAGTTAAATGAGGATGAACACATTTTTGTGTTATTTTTCCCATTTTATTTCATTTATTATGCAAATGACCAAAATACCCTTACTACTAAACTTTCTAAAAATTCCATCCATGTCCAAATTTTTGTCCATATAAAGTATAATGGTCTAATTGCCATTTAAGGACCTTTAACTAAAACCCCCATTTCAATCAAGTACTTTATGAGCTAGAACACACATTTTTCACCTATTTCAATTTAGTCCTAAATGTCAAATTAAACACCCAATCGATAAAATTTCGCAACGAAATTCTCACACGATTATGCAATCATAATATAAACACTAAAACTTAATCAAAATAATAAATTCTCAGATTCGTGGTTTCGAAACCACAGTTCTGTTTTGGCCTTAAATCGGGCTGTTACAACAAAATCCTCAGGGTTTTCAACAGCCACCTTATCAACAAGAGAAAAAACCAAATCTTGAAGAGATGCTTTTTAAATTCATCTCGGTGTCAGAAACCCGTTTCCAAAATACCGAGACAACACTTAAGAATCAACATGCATCGATCCAAGGACTCGAAACTCAGATAAGCCAGCTGTCTAAACTAATCTCGAAAAGACCACTAGAAAATTTATTTAGTAATACCAAATCCAGAGAGCATGTCAAAGCAGTTACACTAAGGAGTGGGAAAGTCTTAGCGAAATCTAAAAAAAAGTTAGCACAAGAAGCAGTGGAAAGCGAAAGGCAGGAAGAAAAACCCAAAAATAATGACAAACTAGTACCGGAGGAATATTCACCACCGGTTCCATATCCAGGCAAGAAGAACGAGCAAGAAGACGATACTCAACCCCCAACCGAAGAGATGGTTGAAAACCAAGGCAATCAGTTACCTCCTGCAATTGCAGCTAATCAAAATCCTGCTCCACGCACAATCTATGATTATGCTAAACCTTCTTTAACAAGAACTGAATCTAGCATAGTTAGACCTGCTGTAGCTGTGAATACTTTTGAAATAAAACCTAACACAATTCAAATGATACAGCAGTATGTTCAGTTTGATGGTTTGCAGGATGAAGATCCCAACGCTCACTTAGCAAACTTTCTGGAATTTTGCGATACATCCATTCGTCTTCGGTTATTTCCCTTTGAACTCGTTACCATGAGGGTCTATCACTACTTGGGAACAAATGACCGAGAAAGTTTTTCTAAAATATTTTCTGCCAGCTAAAACGGCTAAATTACGTAATGATATAACTTCTTTTTTGCAGATGGATTTAGAAATACTTTAGGATGCATGGGAGAGATACAAGGACTTACTGAGAAGGTGCCCTCACCATGGGTTACTACTTTGGCTGCAAGTACAAACATTCCACAATGGCCTGAATCCCTCAACTTGGCAAATGGTTGATGTAGCTGCTGGCGGAACAATCAACAACAAAACACCTGAAGAGGCTTATGAATTCATTGAAGGAATGTCATTGAATAACTATCAGTGGCAAGTCATGAGGACTAAGCCAACAAAAACAGCCGGCGTTTATAACATCGACACAGTTACTATGCTGTCAAATCAAGTAGAACTTCTTAATAAAAAGATTGGTGGTTTACTTGGTTCTACGCAGGTATATCCAGTAATGAGTTGTGACGCGAGTGGAGGAGGTGTGCATACAGAATATCAATCCTTCAATCCCACAACCGAAGATGAATAAGTCAACTATATGGATAATAATAACTTTAGATCTCAAAATAACCCAAACAGTAATACTTATAATGCAGGTTGGAGGAACCACCCAAATTTTTCCTGGGGTGGTCAAGGGAATCAAAAGCAACAAAATCTTCAGGGTTTTCAACAACCACCTTATCAACAAGAGAAAAAACCAAGCCTTGAGGAGATGCTCTCAAAATTCATATCAGTGTCAGAAACTCGCTTCCAAAATACCGAGAAGCACTCAAGAATCAACAAGCATCAATCCAAGGGCTCGAAACTTAGATAAGCCAGCTCTCCAAACTAATCTCGGAAAGATCACTAGGAAATTTACTTAGTAATACGAAATCAAGAGAGCATGTCAAAGCAGTTACACTAAGGTGTGGGAAAGTGTTAACAAAATCTGAAAAGAAGTTAGCACAAGAATCCGTGGAAAGCGAAATGAGGGAAGAAAAACCCGAAAATAGTGATAAAATAGTACTGGAGGAATATACACCACCAGTCCCATATCCAGCAAAATTAAAAAAAGATCGCATTGATGCACAATTCGGTAAGTTTCTTAAACTTTTTAAGCAATTACATATCAACTTACCTTTTGTTGAAGCCATCTCGCAAATGCCTACCTACGCAAAATTTTTAAAGGAGCTTCTAACAAACAAAAGGAAGTTCGAGGACTTATCTATAGTAGTCCTCAACAAGGAATGGTCTGCCATATTCCAAAACAAGCTGCCAACTAAACTAAAAGATCCAGGAAGTTTTACTATCCCTTGCTTAATTGGTAATCTGAATGTTGAAAAAGCACTAGCTGATTTAGGCGCTAGTATTAATTAGATGCCATATAAAATGTTCAAACAACTTGGTCTCAGGGAACCTAAACCTACTTGGATGAGTATTCAATTAGCCAATAGATCTGTTAAATATCCTAGGGGTATTATAGAAGACGTACTTGTAAAAGTAGATAAATTTATATTCCCTGTTGATTTTGTTGTACTTGACATGGATGAAGATGTGGAAGTACCCTTAATTTTAGGACGCCCATTCCTAGCCACTGCTAGAGCGGTGATTGACGTGGGTGACGGTAAATTGGTACTTAGAGTAGGTGACGAGGAGATGATCTTTAAAATTTATGATGCTATGCGATTCTCTAGGGAACAGGATGATTTATGTTATTTCATTGACTCTATTAATCATGTTACTCAAGACTCTTTTCAGGAGATTGTACAAGAGGAGACGACGGAACCATATCCAGCTCAAGACGAGGAGACAGGTGAGGAACCTAATGACCATTCGTCAAGACAAGTAGAATATGAGGGTATTAAGATAAATGATGACCTTAAGCAAAAACCCTCTATTGAGGAGCCTCCCAAACTGAAACTTAAACAATTACCAAACCATTTAGAATACGCATTTCATGGAAATAGTTCTACATTACCAGTTATTATTGCTTCTAATTTTCAACCCAAGGAGAAAGAGGAATTAATCCAAGTACTAAAAGAACATAAGAAGGCCATAGCGTGGAAAATTTCTGACATTAAAGGAATCAGGCTTTCTTTCTGCACCCATAAAATTTTGATGGAAGATGAATACAAACCGTGTGTGCAAGCTCAAAGACATCTGAACCCCAACATGAAGGAAGTTGTAAAACCCGAGGTAATTAAACTTCTAGATGCTGGAATTATTTATCCTATTTCTGACAGTTCTTGGGTAAGTCCAGTGCAGGTTGTCCCCAAGAAAGGAGGCATGACAGTTGTGACCAATGAGAAGAATGAATTAATCCCAACAAGAACAGTTACAGGGTGGAGTGTTAGCATAGACTACAGGAAACTGAACAACGCCACAAGAAAATATCACTTCCCCTTACCATTCATTGACCAAATGTTGGAAAGATTATTCAGACACATGTATTACTGCTTTCTAGACGGACTCTTTGGTTACTTCCAAATCCCAATAGCTCCTGAAGATCAAGAAAAGACGACATTCACGTGCCCATATGGTACGTTCGCTTATCGTAGAATGCCTTTTGTATTATGTAATGCTATGATAATCATATTTGATGAACTCGTGGAAGATATCATAGAAGTCTTCATGGATGATTTTTTGGTATTTGGTAACACTTTCCATCTCTGCCTTAAAAATTTAAAATGAGTTCTAATAAGATGTGAGGAAACAAACCTTGTGCTTAATTGGGAGAAATGTCACTTCATGGTTCAAGAAGGTATTGTATTAGGGCATAAAATTTCTAGTAAAAGGATTGAGGCGGATAAATCTAAAATAGAAACAATCAAAAAATTACCACCCCCTAGTTCAGTTAAGGCTATTAGAAGCTTTTTAGGACATGCTGGTTTTTATAGAAGATTTATTAAGGATTTTTCTAAAATAGCTAAGCCTTTGACTAAATTACTAGAAAAAGATATATCTTTTAACTTCGATCAGGAATGTTTAGAAGCATTTAATACTTTAAAGGATACATTAGTTAATGCTACAATCATAATTGCACCTAATTGGAACTTGCTATTTGAACTAATGTGTGATGCTAGTGATTTTGCAGTAGGTACAGTATTGGGACAACGAAGAGACAAGCATTTTCAACCTATCTATTACGCCAGCAAAATCTTAACGGCTGCACAAGAGAACTATACTACTACGGAAAAAGAGTTGTTAGCTGTGGTTTCTGCATTTGATAAATTTCGATCATATCTCATATTGTCTAAAGTTATTGTTTACACTGACCATTTTGCCCTTCGGTACCTTTTAACTAAAACCGATGCAAAACCTCGACTCATTTGATGGATTCTCCTATTACAGGAATTCAACTTGGAAATTCAGGACAAGAAAGGAGCTAAAAATCTCGTGGCTGATCATCTGTCTAGGCTCGAGAAATGCAATACCAGAGAACTAGATGACGTGGAAATAAATGATTTGTTCCTTGAAGAACAATTTTTCGCTATATCCAACTTCGAGGTACCATGGTTTGCAGACATCGTGAATTTTTTAGCTACTAACATTATCCCAAAAGGGTTAACACACCAGCAAAAGAAGCGATTCTTTAATAATGTGAAAAACTACTTTTGGGACGATCCATTTCTGTTTTACAGATGTACAGATCAAGTCACCAAAAGATGTGTTACAGGATCAGAAATATCAAAAATAGTGGAACATTGCCACTCAGGGCCAATTGGAGGACACTACAATGGCACTAAGACCGCACACAAGATACTTGAATCAGGTTTTTATTGGCCTTCTTTATTCAAAGACGCTATCAGGTATGTTACTTTATGCGGCAAATGCCAACGGACAGGTAACATATCTAAACGTAATGAAATGCCTCAAAACTATATACTTTCTTGTGAAATATTTGATGTTTGGGGTATCGATTTCATGGGCCCATTCCCTAGTTCATTCGGAAATAAATACATCTTACTAGCAGTTGACTACATGTCCAAATGGGTAGAAGCTCAAGCTCTAGCTACTAATGACGCTAGAGTGGTAGTACGTTTCTTTAAAAAACTCTTCTCAAGATTCGGAACACCTAGAGCAATTATCAGTGACAGGGGCACTCATTTTTGTAATACCCAATTTGAAAAAACCCTTAAGAAATACGGAGTTCATCATAGAACAGCCACCCCATACCATCCTCAAACTAATGGACAACTTGAAGTAGCAAACCGAGAACTCAAACGGATCCTTGAAAAATAATAGAATCAAACAGAAAAGACTGGGCAACAAAAGTAGACGATGCCTTATGGGCTTACAAAACTGCTTTTAAAACTCCTATAGGGACATCACCTTACAGACTTGTTTATAGAAAAAGTTGTCATCTACCATTCGAACTAGAGCATAAAGCTTTTTTGGGCTATTAAATTTCTAAACCTTGATCTCGAACTTGCAGGAAAAAATAGGTTGATGCAGCTGAACGAGCTAGATGAATGGCGAGCCAATGCATATGAAAATTCACGCCTATACAAGGAAGCAACAAAGCGGTTCCATGACATTCGTTTAAAGCAACGACAACAATTTGAAGTTGGAGATCTCGTCTTATTATACAACTCAATACTCAAATTGTTTCCTGGGAAACTAAAATCACGATGGTCAGGACCTTTTGTAATTCAATCTGTTCATCCATATGGCACAATAGAGGTAAGTCACCCATCATACGGTACTTTCAAGGTAAATGGACACCGTCTCAAACTTTATAATGGTGAGAATTTTAAAGTCGATGGAGAGGAGCTACGACTCCACAAACTGCCTTGAATATACCAACAAGGTAACAGTCGAGCTTAGACTATAAATAAGCGCTTCTCGGGAGGCAACCCGAGTACTAACAATTTTAAATTATTTTAAATTCAAGTTTTAAACATTTAGGTCACTAACAGGGTATTTGAAGCACAGATTCCTAGCTCCACACGGCCGATAACATGGCTGTGCTTAAGGCCGTGTGATCAACACGGAGGGAAACACAGCCTTAAGTTACAGTCGTGCAAAAATAGGGTAAATGATTTCCCCAAAACACGGGATGCGATAAATCCCTACGGCTGTGCGACATAGCCGTGGGTGAAATTGATAGGTGGACACGGGCGTGGGAATGGAAAAACACGGGCGTGCTAGGGGCAAGGCTCGATTCTGTTTCTTCAACATGGGTGTGAGACACGCCCGTGCCGTGAAGCCGTGGACAGCAATACATGGGCGTGGGAGAAGTGAACAAAGCTAGGCACGACTGTGCGATATGGCCGTGGGCCACACACGCCCAAGACACACAAGAGTGGGATAGTAGCCAGGCACGACCTAAATTGCAAAATTCGAAAAACACGGGCTCACTTTTAGAGTACGCGGGCGTGGCCCTAGGCCGTGTGGCTTCCCCCTATACAAGCAAACCACTGTTCATTTTCTTCTTCCTTTCAAAACCCTAGCCGAAATCTCCCCCTCTCCACTCCCTAATCCCTATTCCGGCCACCATTCCACAGATTTTCACTTCCTCAACCCCCGAACCACCCTAAACTCCACTCCACCTGCATTAATCCTCACCTTCCCCTCTCTTTTCCCTCCATTTTTTCTCCATAAGGTTGTACCCCCACAGCACGAGGACCCACTAACTCAGCCACCACCACCCTCTCGCCTAGTTCATGCTGCGGCTTCATATGCTGACATCTTTGAGTGCCTCACCCGATTCGAGCAGTAGTGTTTTCAACGATTTGAAAACATTGATGCTACTCTACAGTAGATTTGTCAGCACATCTACATCTCATTGCCAATCCCACCTTGCGAACCATCCAGTGATGAAGATGTTTAGAAATATTTATTTTATTATTTTATGTTTTTAATTTTTATTCAAACTACTTTTTATTTTTATTTTTATTTTTATTTTTATTTTTTTAGCAGATTTAAAATTTTATTATAAATTTCGGTTATTTCTTTTCGAGTACTTATTCTTCCTAATATCCCCTAAAAAGTTCCTGATTTTATCACAGTTATATAGAGCTCTTAAACTCATCACATAGGAACTAAAACTCCACTAGGAAAGAGTCTCCACGACTGCCATGTCCTACTCGACCACGACCACAGCTACCACTAGATATAATATTCTTTTGGAGCAGGACTTATGGCCTAATGAACCTCTACGACCGCCGGAGTATCCTCCTCCACTCTTGAACTGATCACTCTCCAAAACTCTAGTTCAAGGAATTCATCATACAGAAAGTTTCACTTCTCTCCCTGTCTTTATACTCTAATATCTATCTTTCTACATTAAGGGCAATGTACATCTTAAGTGTGGGGGTATTTATTTTATTATCAGAAAAATCCTTGAATAATCATCTTGTTCTCTTGAAAAACTCTCATATCATATTTAGGATAAATTTTAATTAATTTATAATTTTGATTGATATATCTTGAATTAAAACATAGGGATTTATGCATTGATTATTTAAACTTTAAGACAATAGAGAGTCAAGCATGATGAGTTGATTTTTAAGAATTCAAAATCTTAGGCTGTTTCCCTAAGTCTAGGTATTACTTTGAATTGGAATTCACGAGTCTGAACATCAAAAAGCCATAATTTTTGTGAGATTTTTTAGCCTTTTGAGCATCTATTCATCCTTTCATGCTCACTTTTATTATTGCTTTAAGTGCGTCAGTATTGAACTGTTATTCTAGAACTTGCTTGATTATGCATGTTGAGACCACACCATTTGATTTGATATATCAAAATGATTAAGGGACTTAGGATTAACCCACTCATGCCATGAAAAGCCTACCCCCACGATTAATCCCTTGTAAACCTCCTTGAGCCTAACAAACCAATTTTTGTATTACCCTTAATATTAACCTTTAACCCATTATTGAAATCCCTTAAATTAATCCCTATTTTGTCGAGATTTGAGTTGAATTGATTGCCTAGCTATGTTTTGTTCTTGATATTTAGTCTGTATTATTTAACTTGTTCTTAAAAAAAAACTATGTATGCATATTTGTAACTTCATAATTCTGAGAGAAGCTCTGTTGTACACAAGTGAAGATTAACCCTTTTTCTAGTTAGGCAACTTTTCAATTCAATCTCGATTCTAACCCTTTCTTTCAGCTTGTGACCACACCCCCTAACCAAGCCTCATTACAAACCTCTAAAGACCTTTTGATTGATGTATCATCTTAAATTATAGTGGTTGAGATTTGATTTTCATGCAAGCCTATGGTAATGACTTTCCATTATTGACTATTTTGTGCTTCCTTTACTGTCCTTAAAACACCTCGAGTGATTTGAGTGAATCTTTAGTGAGGATGTAAAACTCTGTGATATTCTGAATTAAAAGTAATTACTTAGATGAGGGAAGACACCTATGTTTTCGGAATAAAATGCTCAACTTGGAATGATTGAAAATTTTATGTTCTTTTAGTTAAATTCTCAATGTATGATTACCTATAGATTAATTTGAGATATTATTAATAGAAATTATAAGTTGAGAAAGATTTATTTTGATTATAAGTTGAGAATTTTTCTTGAGGACAAGCAAATGCTTAAGTGTGGGGGTATTTGATAAACCGTAAATTATACATATTTTTACCCCATGTTTAATGTATTTTATTGATAATTTCTCATTAGAATTGGTGAATTAGATGCTCCTAATGACTTAATTCCATGTTTTACACTTAGGAGCACATAGGAGAGTGAAAGGAGCCAAAAACGAGCCAAAAAGGGACAAAACGGACCAAATCGAGAAGATGACATGGCCTAAGCCTTGCCACATGAGTAGCTCACACGCCCATGTATTTCGAGGGTGTCGACCAAGGCTTTCACGATTCACACGGCCTAGCCATTGACCCACACGGTCGTGTGCAATTTAACAGATCAAACACGGCCTGGCAATCACGTCACACGGCCGTGGCACACGGGTGTGTCCCTACCGAGCCCAAGTTAAGTCCAATTCGGAAAAGGCCATTTTTGAGGGCTTCTAGGCATTCCAAAGCCTATAAATACACCCTAGAAGAGGAGAAAAAGGAGACGGAGAATAGGGGGTAAGGAATTACCCCAAGGAAGCCGATTGATCCATCTCGGAAGCCGGATTCATTATCAAGATTGAAGATCTCTCCTCAATTTCCCTTCAAGAGTTTTGGGTTTTCATTATGTTTTGTACTCTTTATTCTTCTGAGATATTTTCTTATTTAGTTATGAACTAAATCCCCTAAATACCTAAGGGGAATGAAACCTAAGACGAATCTTGTTATTATTTTCTGAATCGTATGATAAATATTTAACTTGTTCTTAATTATGTGTTCTTAATTCTTGTTTTGATATCCCAGGATACTGATTCAAGACATACTCTTATTCAGAGGAGGAATAGACCCTGTCTAGGAGTACTTTTTTCATAATTAAGCAGAATTGATTGCGCGCCTAGAAATAGGGTGACAAGATTTTGCCAGATTAGGGTGAAACCTAATACGGGGATCCATAGATCGAGTTAATGCAACCCTATAGTGTTAATTAGAGAAAAGTCTCGGTTATTCAATCTAAGGATTAGACGTTATTAGTCTTGAATAGGGATAATAACATAACTCAGGGATCTTTACGAAACAAGTTGAATGAATAAATCGTTCGGTTTGGAGCCAGAATAACAATTAAAGTCTAGGTGGATTTTTCCTTAGGTATTGTCTCAAGTCACTCGATTTTCCCAAAAGCAATTCCCCAATTCTCTTCTCTGTGCGTTCTTAGTTTAGATAATTAGTCAATTAAAACAAAACCCCATTATTCTTAGGCTAGATAATAAAAAGACAGTCATTACTAGTACTTTTAGTTCCTTTGGGTTCGACAATCCGGTCTTGCTAAAACTATACTACTGTTCGATAGGTACACTTGCCTACATCGCGATATTAGTTAGTCTAGGTTTGATCTTCATTATAAATATTTATTACTTGTTACGAATCACGCGATCAGCATGAAACGACATATTTTAGAGTTCATTTCTAAATGTTTAATTTGCCAGCAAGTTAAAACTGAGCATCAGGTACCGTTTTGTTTATTACAGCTGATTATTATTCCTGAGTGGAAATGGGATAGAGTGACTATAAATTTTGTGTCAGGATTGCCCCTATCTCTGAGAAAGAAAGATGCGATCTGGGTTATAGTTGACAGATTGACAAAATTGGCTCATTTCATTCTTGTACAAATAGACTATTCGCTTGAAAAGTTAGCTGAGTTGTATATCTCTGAGGTTGTGAGATTACACGGAGTACCTATTTCTATTGTTTTGATAGAGATCTGAGGTTTACATTGAGGTTTTGGAAGAAACTCCAAGAGGCATTAGGTAAAAAGCTACATTTCAGTACCACATTTCACCTGCAGATGGATGGTTAATCCGAGCAAGTTATTCAGACACTTGAGGATATGTTGAGATGTTGCATTCTTGAGTTTGAAGGAACGTGGGAAAAATATTTACTATTGACTGAATTTGCGTATAACAACAGTTTCCAATCGAGTATTAAAATCGCACCGTACAAAGCTCTATATAGACGTAAGTTTAGAACACCGTTGTATTGGACTGAGTTAAGTGAGAATAAGATTCACGGGGTTGATTTGATTAGAGAGACTGAAGAAAAAGTGAAAGTAATTCGTAATAGTCTGAAAATAGCGTCAGATCGACAGAAATCTTATGTAGACTTGAAACGAAAAGATATTGAGTTTCAGATCGGGGATAGAGTGTTTTTAAAAGTATCTCCTTGGAAGAAAATGCTTCAATTTTGTAACACCCCTTACATGTACCCGAGACTAGGATAGGATATGAGGCATTACCGAACACATACATAGTCATTCATACAAAAATCGAGCCATAAAATTTTCGTCCAAATTAAAACTTTTAAACACATGTATATCGCCCCTTATGCGGGCCATTGAGGCCTAAAACATATATCGGGGTAGTTTGGGACTAAACCGAGAACTTTCGATAAACTTTGGACAAATTAACAAATTTCTTGCTTTGGAGAGTCACGTGTCCGTGTGTGTTGAACCGTGTGGCTTGGAACACGCCCTTGTCCTCAGCCCATGTAACTCTTTGTTTGTGACATCAGCAAAACAATTTAAACCACATGGCTAGGCCACAGGCCCATGTGCTAGGCTGTGTCCTCTACATGGCTGAGACACATGGCCGTGTCTCTACTCGTGCGGCTAACACTTAGGCTACTTTCCAAGCCTTCATGTTTCCCATAAACCCTTACAACCTTATACACATCAAACTCATAACTCATGGCATCATTTTAGTGATTAAACACCCTTTATTAAGACACATTCAACATTAGCTTGTCATTATACATATGATGTAAAATAGTCTAGCCATATTATTACACATTCATTTGACCTTGTCATCTCATTAACCACTTATACCATTAAACTATGGTTACTAACTTATACATCAAGCATCTATGTTTAAGGCATTACCATCTTATTACCATATTACATGTTTAATTCATGGTCATGACCACCTCGATTGGTCATAAAACATGCATTCAACACACATACATATTACCAACCATGTATGGCAAACAAACATATTCATATCATCACATCATATGCATTAAAACGTAACATGATTAGCTAGGCTTACAAACCATAATCAATATGAGCCACCTCTGATGGCCATATATAATAGCTCGATATAGGCCAATACATTTTGCCAAATCATAATAACACATGTCATAGAACTAGGTCCCTATACATGCCACTCACTTGATATTTCTAACATATGTATCAATACTCCAAAGGTATTGGCTTGATAGTGTGATGCTGTCTTCGACGATCTCCAACCCCGAGCCGACCTGACAACACTAAAAGAAATGGAAAGGAGAGAGTAAGCTTTACGCTTAGTAACCTCGCATGAAAAATAATAAGCAATGTATTAACATGTTATTTTTCAATTCCTCTCTATTCATTCAAAGTTTAGTTAAGCTATTTTCTGAAGTCACGGTCACTAAATTATTTATATCCGGAGCTACGGGACTCTAAATTTATAACTGCTAAATTTCCCAAAAACTAGACTTACATATAAAAATTTTCAAAATTTTTTGTTTAGCCAATAAGTACAGTTTATTCTTTAAAATTCACCTCTATTTCGCTGTTTGACAGTTCTGACTCCTCTGCACTAACAATTACTTATCTCTTCGTACCAGATTTGGATAATGTTCCTATTTGTTTCTTTCAAAAATAGACTCATTAATTTTAAGTATATAAATTATAACCCATAATTAGTTTTGTACAATTTTTAATAATTTTCCAAAATAAGAATAGGGGATTTCAAAATCATTCTGACTCTGTCTCACAAAACTTCAAATATCTCATAATATGAAATTATTTTGCTTACACCATTTCCTTTAGTTGAAAATATACTCAATAAGCTTTAATTTCATATCTTATTCAACCTCTAATTCGATTTCCACCATTTTTGGTGATTTTTCAAAGTTACACAATTGCTGTTGTCCAAAACTATTTTATTAAAAATTTCACTCTTACATAATTTCACTTACTCCATTCCATCTTACCGAAAATTCACTCAACTATCTTGTACATTGCTCATAAATTTCCACAAACATATACATGCACTTATTCATCACATGGTCATGTTCACATGTTAGTCAATTTCCCGTTGAACTCATCGGAATAATAACAGATACACGCTTGCCTGCACATATTACCGCCCTTGTAACCAAAGCTATCTGTTACACATAGTAGCCTGCACTTAGTACTACACATACATCCAAGAATCTGTCACACGTAGTAACCTGCACTTAGTACTACACACGTGATCGAAGTTGTTGGGTACGCATAGTAGCCTGCACTTATTACTACACATGCGACCTAACCATCTGGTACACGTAGTAGCTTGCACTTAGTACTGCACACGTGACCTAAAACCATTTTAAACACATAATAGCCTCACATAGTACTACACATGTGTTCTCACAACAGATCATTCGTATCTTTTCTATTCCGAAGGTCCAACCGGGAAATTTCTCACTTTTCAACATTTTACCAATTCATCCATAATCAATTTCAATTCATAATTTACATCAAGTGATCATTCAATATGCAACCACCTCTTATATAATAACAAAATATTATAACATAAGTAAAAATTATATATTATTTACATACAAACTTACCTTCCTTTTCACTCTTTTACAAGTTATCTAACTTAAAAAAATAGCATGTTATATCAAATTCTCAATATATTCACTATTATATAGCAAGCCATTAATGATTAAACCATCAAACATTTCATGTACTACTAGTCATATATCATTATTCTCACAAATTTTATATACCAATCTTTCATCACTTTTCAATATAGTAAATCATGCCATTTGTGCAATAATAATATAGAATTTTCAATTCAAATATAGCATTGCAATATTATTGACACACGAACTTACCTCAACACCAAAATAGCAAAAAGAAACCTAATTGTCGATTTTTCATTTTTCACCCGATCTAGGTTCAATCCTCCTTTTCCTTGATAATCGAGCTTGGAAGGTTGAAAAACCTAGCCATGATTTCTCCATGCAAGTTTCGTCCAAGAGGTTGAAGATGAACAAAAATTGGCTTTTAACTTTTTTTAATTCATTTTAATAGCTAAATGACCAAAATGCCCTTAATGAAAAACTTTGGAAACATACCTAACCATGTCCATTTTTGTCCATACTATATAAGGACCTCTAATTTAAAATTTCATAAAAATTGGACACCTCTAGCATGTAGAACTGAACTTTTGCATTTTTTAAAATTTAGTCCTTTTGACTAAATTGAGTGCCCAAACGTCAAAATTTTCAAACGAAATTTTCACGAACTCATTTCGTGAAATTGTAGACCACAAAAATATAATTGATACGTGATATTCGGGGAAGGTTTTAAATATTTATAGTGAATCATTCTTGAAACTAACTATTATCACGATAAAGGCAAGTGTACCTATCGAACAGTAGTATAGCTTTAGCAAGACCAGATTATCAAACCCAAAGAAACTAAAAGTACTAGTATCAACTTTCTTTTTATTATCTAGCCTAATAAATAAAAAGGTTTTGTTTATCTAACTAATTAACTAAACTAAGAAATCATAGAAAAGAAATTTGTGGAAAATATTTTTTAGAAAACTCGATCGATTAAGACAATACCTAAGGAAAAATCGACCTAGACTTCAGTTGTTATTTGACTCTGAATCGGACGATTTATTCATTCAACTTGTTCCGTAGAGATCCTTAAGTTATATTATTATCTCTCTAGAGACTAACAACGTCTAACCCTAGTTTAAATAATTGAAATCTCTTTCTAATAAACGCCCTAGGGTTGCATTAACTCGATCTATGGATCCCCTTATTAGGTTTCACCCTAATCCGGCAAAATCTTGTCACCCTATCTCTAGGCGCGTAACCAACTCCGCTTGATTATGACAAATTTACTCTTAGAGAGGGTCTATTCCTCCTCTGAATAAGAGCTTAACTTGAATTAATATCCTGGAATATCTGTAACACCCCAAACCCGGCCCAAACGTTATGGCCGAATCTGACGTGCCACATTGGAGTTGAAAACCCACGTTCCGTTTTTAGTGTTTTAAAACCATATATTTTGTTGAGTTAACAAAGTGTATGGAAGCTGGGCACCAGTAGGTATCCGAGATAGAGGAGGTGAGCCATGAAGGTCGCTTAAGGACCAAGCTCTTTAATTGGATCCAATCTGAACATGCCCACAACCATAGCCACACTTTGTCATATCGAGTTTAAATTTGTTTAAGTGGACGTCTTTGATAAATCGATTAATCGTGGTGTTGAGATATTTTGAAAACAAGTATCATTTTGAAAACACGTCCTAAGTCTAGCCCATTTGAATAATTATCAACCGGGTTTAAAGTTATTAAAATTAAAGTAATCCGAAAAGAAATAAAAGGAAAGTTAAAATGGCCTTATGACAACCCAAAATAAATAATATTTAAAGGAAATTTAAAGAAAACCAACGCTTATTTAAAAGTCCAAAGACAATCACCGTAGCCACTCTGAATCCCTTCCTACCAAGTCCCCACATCAAGGCTCACCTACAAGGTTAAGGAAAGGGGTGAGTTTGGAAACTCGATGTGCAACAAGCCCCTTCGAGCCCAAAACAATAACGACTGTTGGGTCTAAGCCCAAATCCAATCTCAAACATGTCTTGGGCCATAGCCCTTTTCATATTCATATTTCATAACACCGGGTCAAGCCTTTTCAAATTTCATATTCTTGGGCGAAGCCTTTCTTTAGAAACAGTATGGCCCATAGGCCCATTTCAATATCACATATAATGTTAATGAAAGAATGCAACCCATTTGGGGAGACTACTCAACCCACCATCCGCTACTCTCCACCCGTACCAACCAACACACCATGTGGGGATTTACTCGACCCACCCCGCCATAACTCTCCACTGGCAGCATAGTTGCTTTATCATATAACTGGAGGCCTAGCCTCTTTTAACAACTGGGGCAAAGCCCTTTTAATAACTGGGGCAAAGCCCTTTTAATAACTGGGGCATAAGCCTTTTAATAACTGGGGCATAAGCCCTTTTAATGGGCATAAGCCCTTTAATAACTGGGGCATAAGCCCTTTTAATAAGTGGGGCATAAGCCCTTTAATAACTGGGGCATAAGCCCTTTTTGCACTTCCTCCATCCATATAAAAACCCAACCCAATACATTTATAAACATCTCATGTGCATATCATACATATCATGTGCATATCATACATGTCATGTGCATATCATACATATCATGTTTATCAAAATCCCATGCATTAAGTTCATATATAAACCCTAGGGGTATAATGGTCACTTTTACCTAGAGGCAAAACGGTCATTGTCATGTTATAAGGGTAATCTTGTAATTTTACTGAAAATTAGGGTTTCCATGTTCATTAACGATTACTAACAATTCATGGGTGCAAATAGTGATTCTGGCCCATTTTTAGCGAAATCGAGTTATTGGGCCTAAGACCCCTAATGGCCCTACTTAGCCGATTCTGTCATCTAGGCCCATTTAGCCTATATTCCATAACGGTTTTATCAGTCTCTATGCACAATTTAACAAGTTTCTATATTCTACCAATTTTACTCAAATGGGCCCGAATGCCCATCGGGCCCTGTTTCAGCCCCTCAGGCCCAACTTACCGTGAATGCCAAAAATCACGTTCTTACCTTTTCCAACCTTTCCGATCATCATCTCAACGAATCTAACTGACTAATGAGCGTTCGCTTGCTCACAAGTCCTCGAAATGCCAGAGTTTTGGCATTTCGGCTTTTCAGCATTTATCGCTTTAAGCTATGAAAAAGGGTTCGTTACACACCTGATTTGCGATATTCCATGACGAGATCTCCTATGCGATTTCTCCTATAATCAACCACTTATAGATTAGACCATGTTAATATTAAACCAAATCGAAAACTACCTATTATCATCACTTACACATTCACCACCATCCCCAATGGCCCTTGGGTTCATACCTTTGCCAAGTTGATGACTAGATTTAGTCACTCCGATGATCCAAGCTTTTCACACACTCCTCGATCGGTAGCCTTTAATCCTCACTATCACCAACAAACCAAATAACACCAAAAACCCTTTTAGCCTTAGTCGACAAAGGGTTTTCACTTTTTTAAACCACAAGATACAAATGGAAAGAAGGTTCAATACTTAGCAAGAGATCTACTCGTTGAAGAACGTTCCAAATACCTTCCTACCCCATATCCGTTGTGAATCCAACTTAAACGTCGTGAAAATAGATCTAAATATTAATTCCGAATGACTAAAATATGAAGCTTTCGCTTTTCAAAGAAATATTAATCTAAGCTATTACGAGGTTAGTACACACATTACGGGTTGAAGTTGAAACGTTTCCAAAATCAATCACCTACGATAACCACCACATCACTCAAACTTAACTATTCCAATATCAATATATGTAAATCCTAAGCACATCACCATACTGAACATAAGGGCATATTCGTCATTTTACCATACGAGGTATTTTGGTAGTTTACAAATTGAGGGTATTGCGGTAATTTCACAAACCAAGGGTATTTTAGTAATTTTGTAAATCGAGGTAAAACAAGAATTACAGTAAATTAAGGGTAAAACAAGAATTCTATAAATCGAGGGTAAAATGGTAATTCAGAAATCGAGGATAAAAGCGGTAATTCAGAATCGAGGTAAAACGATAATTATGTAAATCGGGGTAAAAGCGGTAATTATGTAAATTGGGGTAAAAGCGGTAATTCAGTAATCGAGGTTAAAATAGTAATTACAGAACCGAGGGTAAAACGGTAATTCTGTAAATCGAGGGTAAAACGGTAATTTTACAAATCGAGGGTAAAACGGTAATTCTATAACCTGAGGGTAAAACGGTAATTATGTAAATCGGGAGTACTTTGGTAATTTACAAGTCGAGGGCATTTCAGTAATTGGTAAACTAAAGTATTCTAAACATGGATAACAATACGAATGGGCCTAAAGCCTATTCTCGGCCCAAATGGGCCCACACGCTCGTGTGGCCCTTTTAGCCCAAATCTAGCCACAGATATTAGATTCACCTAGCCTAGCCTAATATTTACTACACAATCAAACAACTTATCCAATTGGGCCTGTAGGCCCATTAGGCCCACATGACCCTTTCGACCTATCGCGTTCAAGTAGCCATCCTACATTAGAGTAGTAAGAAATACACACCGATAGGAGACCGGAGTTAATCCACACTCCGAGCACTCTTAGCCGACGCCCAACCCAAACGAGCACGCCATACAAATGAAAGGGATCAGCCAAGAAGGGTGCATTTACTCTCCTCATGGTTCCCTCTATTTAAAGCCAGCTTTGTATCCACTCTTATGTTAGCTTCCCGATGTGGGATCCCTCCAACATCAGAGTTTAAATTCAACACCAACTCTTGTCGCCCCATTTTAGCAAAATAAATGCTCTTTGCTTGCTATGGGATTCGAACCTATGCCTCCCCTTAAATGCTCCACACGCTACTTGCCACTAAGCCACAAGGCTTTTTGTGTCATATTTTATCCCCAATTAATTATAAGGTCTAAAGGCCAAAGTCCGTGTTCCTTTAAAACCCAAAATAAATTGCAAGAGCCAAGGCTTGAACCCAGTGCTCCCATACAACCTTAATGACGCCACAACCACTAGACTACAAGCTTCCTTGTGTCATTTATTTAACACAATAATTTAAAACCCTCATCCAAACATCCGTGTTTTTTCACTTAATACCAAAATTTTGCTAAAGCCCAAGTTTGAACCCAAGATTTCTCTAACACTTCTCAAAGCCATTAACCACTAAAGCAAACATTTAATTGTGTCATTTCATTACACAATTAAATACCTATATAAAACCTCCTTACGGACCCACACTCAAGGTCCAATACTTCAGGCCCAAATTGTGGTGTTACAATTCTACTCCCTTAAAGAAATTTCGTCCTCGAAATTTCCAACTATCAACTAATCGTATTACTCAAGTCAAACCTCTATGCTTCCGCTACGCACTCTAATTAAAAATAATTCTTAGTACGACCCAGAACATCTAATTACCAAAGTAAAGAAACATTTATCAAGAACGCATACAATTCGTAACACATATTTAAATAAAATAAACTTGGCGATCCCGAGTTCGATGCTCCTTGGACCCACATCTAAGACATGCTCCTGTCTTCCTATGGCATTCACCCGGATGACGTCCATTGCAGTCTTTGCAGATTGGATAGTTTGGTCGTGCCTTAACATGTTTCACGTAGCGAGGCTTGGTTTTACGAGAACTAGAATCCTTCCTTTTCTTACACTCCAAGCACCACTTGCAGCGTTTCCCTAATTTCCTTAATTTTGGTATCCAATACTTCCTCTACCACTTTCTTTACTAACTCGGCGGTGCCTCAGTACCAAGCTCAGAGTTACCGCTACCAAGTTGGTAGACTTTGCTTACCCTCGAATCCATATCAATACTCTACATTACCAAAGGCACATATCAATTAACTACAAAGATCTCAAAATTTTACTATTTATTCATATGTCTTATGCAGAGATAGTATTTTAAAGTTTCTATTTTCACGTAATCATAGCCTAGCTACAGGTCTCGGTATTCTAGAGTTTTTAGGGTTGCCTTAGTTATAATGTCATGATATGGTCTCGCCTATCTACAATAATATCTTAATACAAATGTAATATGAGGAATGTAAATACTTACAGACTTGGTGCTGGAGATTCATGTGCCACCGCTTGATTACCAAATTTCAAAACCAAGAAAATTTAAACCATTTTAACATGTATACTCAGAAACATTTTTGCAATAAACTTTCCAAAACTATTTCCAAAAAAATACCCTTCTTAAGCCTAAATTTTCGAAAAATTTTCAAACCCGATCCACAGCCGAGTTGTTGCAACTTGGCTCTGATACCACTAAATGTAACACCCCAAACCCGGCCCAAACGTTATGGCCGAATCTGACGTGCCACATTGGAGTTGAAAACCCACGTTCCATTTTTAGTGTTTTAAAACCATATATTTTGTTGAGTTAACAAAGTGTATGGAAGCTGGGCACTAGGTAGGTATCCGAGATAGAGGAGGTGAGCCATGAAGGCTGCTTAAGTACCAAGCTCTTTAATTGGATCCAATCCTAGACATGCCCACAACCATAGCCACACTTTGTCATATCGAGTTTAAATTTGTTTAAGTGGACGTCTTTGATAAATTGATTAATCGTGGTGTTGAGATATTTTGAAAACAAGTATCATTTTGAAAACACGTCCTAAGTCTAGCCCATTTGAATAATTATCAACCGGGTTTAAAGTTATTAAAATTAAAGTAATCCCAAAAGAAATAAAAGGAAAGTTAAAATGGCCTTATTACAACCCAAAAATAAATAATATTTAAAGGAAATTTAAAGAAAACCAACGCTTATTTAAAAGTCCAAAGACAATCACCGTAGCCACTCAATCCCTTCCGGCCCAAGTCCCCACATTAAGGCTCACCTGCAAGGTTAAGGAAAGGGGGTGAGTTTGGAAACTCAGTGTACAACAAGCCCTTTCGAGCCCAAAACAATAACGACTGTTGGGTCTAAGCCCAAATCCAATCTCAAACATGTCTTGGGCCATAGCCCTTTTCATATTTCATATTTCATAACACCGGGCAAGCCTTTTCAAATTTCATATTACTGGGCTGAAGCCTTTACTGTAAACGGTATGGCCCATAGGCCCATTTCAATATCACATATAATGTTAATGAAAGAATGCAACCCATTTGGGGAGACTACTCCTCTTTTAACAACTGGGGCAAAGCCTTTTAATAACTGGGGCAAAGCCCTTTTAATAATTGGGGCATAAGCCCTTTAATAACTGGGGCATAAGCCCTTTTAATAACTGAGGCATAAGCCCTTTAATAACTGGGGCATAAGCCCTTTTAATAACTGGGGCATAAGCCATTTAATAACTAGGGCATAAGCCCTTTTTGCACTTCCTCCATCCATATAAAAACCCAACCCAATGCATTTATGAACATCTCATGTGCATATCATACATATCATGTGCATATCATACATGTCATGTGCATATCATACATATCATGTTTATCAAAATCCCATGCATTAAGTTCATATATAAACCCTAGGGGTATAATGGTCACTTTTACCTAGGGGCAAAACGGTCATTTTCATGTTATAAGGGTAATCTTGTAATTTTATCGAAAATTAGGGTTTCCATGTTCATTAACGATTACTAACAATTCATGGGTGCAAATAGTGATTCTGGCCCATTTTTAGCGAAATCGAGTTATTGGGCCTAAGACCCCTAATGGCCCTACTTAGCCGATTCTGTCATCTAGGCCCATTTAGCCTATATTCCATAACGGTTTTATCAGTCTCTATGTGCAATTTAACAAGTTTCCATATTCTACCAATTTTACTCAAATGGGCCCGAATGCCCATCGGACCTCGCTTTCACCCTCGAGGCCCAACTTACCGTGAATGCCAAAATCACGCTCTTACCTTTTCCAACCTTCCCGATCATCATCTCAACGAATCTAATCGACTAATGAGCGTTAATTGCTCATAAGTCCTCGAAATGCCAGAGTTTTGGCATTTCGACTTTTCAGCATTTATCGCTTTAAGCTATGAAAAAGGGTTCGTTACACACCTGATTTACGATATTCCTTGACGAGATCTCCTATGCGATTTCTCTTATAATCAACCACTTATAGATTAGACCATGTTAATATTAAACCAAATCGAAAACTACCTATTATCATCACTTACACATTCGGCCACCATCCCCAATGGCCCTTGGGTTCATACCTTTGTCGAAGTTGATGACTAGATTTAGTCACTCTGATGATCCAAGCTTTTCACACACTCCTCGATCGGTAGCCTTTAATCCTCACTATCACCAACAAACCAAATAACACCAAAACCCTTTTAGCCTTAGTCGACAAAGGGTTTTCACTTTTCTTAAACCACAAGATACAAATGGAAAGAAGGTTCAATACTTACCAAGAGATCTACTCGTTGAAGAACGTTCCAAATACCTTCCTACCCCATATCCGTTAGAATCCAACTTAAACGTGCGTGAAAATAGATCTAAATATTAATTCCTAATGACTAAAATATGAAGCTTTGACTTTTCAAAGAAATATTAATCTAAGCTATTACGAGGTTAGTACACACATTACGGGTTGAAGTTGAAACGTTTCCAAAATCAATCACCTACGATAACCACCACCGTCACTCAAACTTAACTATTCCAATATCAATATATGTAAATCCTAAGCACATCACCATACGGAACATAAGGGCATATTCGTCATTTTACCATACGAGGTATTTTGGTAGTTTTACAAATTGAGGGTATTATGGTAATTTCACAAACCAAGGGTATTTTAGTAATTTTGTAAATCGAGGGTAAAACAAGAATTCAGAAATCAAGGGTAAAACAGTAATTCTATAAATCGAGGGTAAAATGGTAATTACGTAAATCGAGGGTAAAACAGTAATTCAGAAATCGAGGTAAAACGATAATTATGTAAATCGAGGTAAAACGGTAATTATGTAAATTGGGGTAAAACGATAATTCGTAAATCGAGGTAAAATAGTAATTCAGAACCGAGGGTAAAACAGTAATTCAGAAATCGAGGGTAAAACGGTAATTTTACAAATCGAGGTAAAACAGTAATTCTATAACCCGAGGGTAAAACGGTAATTATGTAAATCGGAGTCCTTTGGTAATTTACAAGTCGAGGGCATTTCAAGAATTGGTAAACTAAAGTATTCTAAACATGGATAACAATACGAATGGGCCTAAAGCCTATTCTCGCCCAAATGGGCCCACACGCGTGTGGCCCTTTTAGCCCAAATCTAGCCACGATATTAGATTCACCTAGCCTAGCCCAATATTTACTACACAATCAAACAACTTATCCAATTGGGCTGTGAGGCCCATTAGGCCCACATGACCTCTTTCGACCCATCGCGTTCAAGTAGCCATCCTACAGCCTAGAGTAGTAAGAAATACACACGATAGGAGACCGGAGTTAATCCACACTCGAGCACTCTTAGCCGACGCCCAACCCAAACGAGCACGCCATACAATGAAAGGGATCAGCCAAGAAAGGTGCATTTACTCTCCTCATGGTTCCTCTATTTAAAGCCGACTTTGTATCCACTCTTATGTTAGCTTCCGATGTGGGATCCTCCAACATCGAGTTTAAATTCAACACCAACTCTTGTCGCCCCTTTTAGCAAAATAAATGCTCTTTGCTTGCCATGGGATTCAACCTATGCCTCCCTTAAATGCTCCACACGCTACTTGCCACTAAGCCACAAGGCTTTTTGTGTCATATTTTATCCCTAATTAATTATAAGGTCTAAAGGCCAAAGTCCGTGTTCCTTTAAAACCCAAAATAAATTGCAAGAGCCAAGGCTTGAACCCAGGCTCCCATACAACCTTAATGACACCACAACCACTAGACTACAAGCTTCTTTGTGTCATTTATTTAACACAATAATTTAAAAACCCTCATCCAAGCATCCAGGTTTTTTTCACTTAATACCAAAATTTTTGCTAAAGCCCAAGTTTGAACCCAAGATTTCTCTAACACTTCTCAAAGCCATTAACCACTAAAGCAAACATTTAATTGTGTCATTTCATTACACAATTAAATACCTATATAAAACCTCCTTACGGACCCACACTCAAGGTCCAATACTTCTAGGCCCAAATTCGGGGTGTTACAATATCAAAACAAGAATTAAGAACACATAATGAAGAACAAGTCAAATATTTATCATACAATTCAGATAATAATAACAAGATCCGTCTTAGGTTTCATTCCCCTTAGGTATTTAGGGGTTTTAGTTCATACTAATGAAAGAAAACATCTCAAAAGAATAAATATAACAAAACGTAAGAAAACCCAAAACTCCTGAGGGAATTTGAAGGGAGATCTTCAGTCTTGATGGTGAATCCGGCTTCTGAGATGGATCGGTAGGCTTTCCTTGAGCAATTCCTTGCTTCCTCCTCTTCATCCCCCTATCTAAGTGCCTCCTCAGGTGTTTAAATAGGCTTTGGAATGCCTAAGAGCCCTTAAAATTAGCCTTTTCCAAATTGGACTAAACTTGGGCTCGGCAAGGACACGCCCATGTGACATGCCAGTGTGCGATTGCTTAAGGCTATGGTCAAGGCTGTTAAATGGGCACGGGTGTATGATCTACCCATGTAAATTGTGCTTTGACCTTGCCAAAGGGACACGGCCTTGTGGTCTGCCCGTGTGAGGAAGTCCAAGCGGTTTTGATTTCGTACGCTGGCCCATTTTCTCTGTTTTTGGCCTGTTTCTCGTTCCTTTCACTCTCCTATGCTCATCTATGTATAAAACATGAAATTAAGGCATTAGGAGCATCGAATTCACCAATTTTTAGGAAAATCATTCATAAAATGTGCTAAGCATGGGATAGAAATATGTATGAATTACGGTTTATCAAATACCCCCACACTTAAGCATTTGCTTGTCCTCAAGAAAAATCCTCAACTCATAATCAAAATAAATTCTTCTCAACTTATAATTTTTATCAATAATATCTCAAAATAATCCATAGGTAAATGATACATTGAAAATTCAACTGAAAGAACATCAAAGTTTCAAACATTCCAAGTTTGAGCATTTTATTATGAAAACATAGGTGTCTCCCCTCATTTAAGTAATTACCTTTGATTCAATATATCACAGAGTTTCACATCCTCACTAAAGATTCACTCAAATCATTCGAGTTGTTTAAGTACAATAAATGAAGCACTCAATAGTCAATAATGAAAAGTCATTACCATAGGCTCGCATGAAAATCAAATCTCCACCATTATAAATTGAGATGAAAAATTAGTCAAAAGGTCTTTAGAGAGTTGTAACGTGGCTTTGGTTAAAGGGTGTGGTCACAAACTAAAAGAAAGGGTTAGAATCGAGATTGAATTGAAAAATTGACCAACTAGAAAAATGACTAGTCATCAATTGCGTACAACAGAGCTTTTTCTCAGAATATGGAATTTAACTTCTTTAGCTCAGAAGATCACTACTACTAATATGTATACATGTATTTTTTTTAAGAACAAGTCAAATTACAAAATAGAATAAAACAGCTAAACAACTATTCCAACTCAAATCTCGACAAAAATAGGGATCAAATTAATTTAGAGGATTTTAACAATAACAAGTTATGGGTTAATATTGAAGGTAAATCAATGAATGGGTTGTTAGGCTCAAAGGGGTTCACTAAGGGTTAATCGTGAAGGTAGGCTTTTATGGAGTGAGTGGGTTAAACCTAAGTGCCTTTATCATTTGGACATATCAAATCAAATGGTGTGGTCTTGACATGCATAATCAAGCAAGTTCTAGAATAACAATTCAATACTGACGCACTCATAATGAAAGTGAGCATGAAAGAAATAATAGATGCTCTAAAGGCTCAATATCTCACAAAAATTATGGCTTTTTCGTGTTTAAACTTGTGAATTTCAACTCAAAATAATACCTAAACTTAGGGGAACAACCTAAAAGTTTTTAATTCTTCAAAAATCAAATTATCATGCTTGATTCCTTAATGTCTTAAAGTTTAAACAATCAATGCATAAATGCCTATGTTTTAGTTCAAGATATATCAATAAACATTATAAACTAATTGGAATTGATTCTAATAATGATATGAGAAGATCGCATGAGAATAAAAAAAAATCAGGGATTTTTCTGATATAAAAGACCCCCCACACTTAAAATGTACATTGCCCTCAATGTACAAAGGTAGATATATTGAAAAAGATAGATTTATAATCATAAGATAGGGAGTTTTGGAGTTTTGGAGAATAATCAGCGTGAGAGTGGAGGAGGATACTCCGGTGGTGGTAGAGGTTCATTAGTCCATAAGTCCTGCGCCAAAAGAATATTATATTTGGTGGTAGCTATGGTCATGGTTGAGTAGGACATGGTAGTCGTGGAGAACCTTTCCCGGTGGAGTTTTTAGTTCTTATATGATGATGATCTTAGGAGTTCTTTATAATTGTGATAGAATCAGGAACTTTTTAGGGAATATATAAGGAAGAATAATTACTCGATATGAAATAGCCGAAATTCAAAAAAAATTATAAAACCTAATAAAAATAAGCTTAAAGAAAAATAAAAAGTAGTCTTCAAGTAGAATAAAAGTAAAAACATAAAGTAAGAAATAAAAGTTTTTAAACATCTTCATCGCTAGATGGTTCGTGAAGTGGGGCTGGCAATGAGATGTGGAAGTGCTGACAAATCTGGTGTAGTGTAGCATCAATGTGATTGAAGCACTGAAAACACTACTGCTCAAATTGAGTTAGGCGATCAGAGATGTCAGCGTATGAAGCCGCCGCATGAACTGGACGAGAAGGAGGTGGTGGTTGAGCCAGTGGGTCCTCATGATGTGGAGGGACATCATTAGTAATGTCGTCACGGGCTCCCTCCTTAGCTAATTGGACGAGGCGATATTGAGGAGGGTGGGTTCCTCGGTACTTCTCGATCATCCTCATACTAAGCATGATTGAGATGCCTTGTGGGGGCATCTGGCCAATAAGAGTAAGGGAGGATGGTTGTGCTACTGTGTTGAGGAGCCCAAAGTGTCTTGCCAGTCGAGTCATGTAGGGGCCAATGGAGATGACCCCCCTCCGATGTAGCTCTGTCTAATGGCAAATGGTGAGGGTAATAAAGTAGGCGAAGTCGAGCACTTACCCATTCGCCATGCTCCATAGAAATTAGGTGTCGTAAGTGTTGATGACGCTGGTGCTCTCTCGACGTCGTGTCAAAGTGTGTGCGAAGATGGCGTATAGGTACCTCAAGGAGGGAGAGAGAACCGATGCCTTGGAGCGGCTCGGGTCGTAGGTGGCTAAACTGGGGACCAAAGCGTACCAACACTTCGAGGGAGAGTAGTGGATGTGGCAACAGAGAGTGTCGAGGTCGTTCTTATCCATGAACTCCTCTGTGTACAGGCCCAAAGCTATGCCGAACTCAGGCACACTCAACTAGTGGACTAACCACCGAGACGAAACTAGACTGTTCCAAGATCATCAAAGTTGGTCATGACGTCTTGAACATGGAATGTCAGTAAAGTTCAAGTGTGAGCTCAAGGTACGCCGGCTCGATGATCGCAAAGAAGAGGTCCTATGGATCGGTTGTCAGGAGTGCTCGTACATTGTCAGCCAACTGGACTTGTTCAAGCGTTGTTCAATCAATGCAACGGCCCACACCTAAAGGTCGGGCTCATAGGATTTGGAATAGTTCCACCTGATTGCCGAGTGGAAATTGGAGGTATGGGTGGCAAATTTTCGCAGTAGGTCCTGAGGAAGACACCCCTTTCCACTTTTTCAAAGTGGGGACGGTAGTTTTCTTGCCACGTGAGCTTGACATGGTATGCTTGCAAGAAGAAAGAATATAACATAACTAACTAACTAAAGAAATAGTCATGAATATAGTTAAACTAACCAGTCCAACCAATAATACTTAGCAGTTTAATCTAAATGATAGAAGTTTATAAAGTAATTGACATAATAAAAGCATGATTATTTTCAACATGAAATGACTGAACTAGACTCTATGGGAACACGCAAAAAGAATGAATGTATCAGAGAGTATTGACTAAAATGGCAAAGAATAAACATATAAGCATGACTATAGTGAGAACTATGAATATAAATAAAAAATCTGCCAAATAAAACCATAAGAATCATAAAATTAGTAAAAGAGATGAAGAAAATAGAGACAAAAGAGTAAACAAACGCTAAAAAGATAAGAATGGGTGTCGAAAATAGAGTTGGAGGCAGCGCAAGGGCGTGGCAGGGAGGCCGTATAGACTTGTAGCAGCTAGGGTTAGGGATTTTGGGTGAAGAATCTGGTGAATAGTGAAGGGTATTTATAGATTTTGGGACACAAGGCCAGGGGACATGCCCGTGTTCCCTAATTTTTCCCCATGTGATTCACGAATTTTGAATTTGGGCGCGTCTGACATTTTGCCCATGCCTGTATTCCTTGGGCGTGTGGGTGCATACGGCCGTGTCACATGGCCGTGTCTGTCTTCATTCACTTCTCCCACGCCCATGTATGTAAGCCCACGCCCGTGTTAATCTGACATGTTCGACCACTAGTTCTAGACACGGGCGTGGCGAATGCCCGTGCCATTTTTTCAGGTTCAACCATGGTTCTAAGACACGGTCGTGTCGCACGCCCGTGTTGTTTTGGCAGGTTCGCCCACGGTCCTAACGCACAGCCGTGGCGACTTATCGTATGCCGTGTTGGGGAAAATTTTGACCTATTTTCACATGGCCTCAGGCACTCCTGTGTACCTGGCCGTATGTGCTTTAGAAAGCCTGCGTTTCATGAGTCGGTTAGTATGTTAGATATTAAAACTAAAATTTAAAGAAATTAATATTGTTGGTGCTCGGGTTGCCTCCCGAGAAGCACTTATTTATAGTCTAAGCTCAACTTACCTTTCTGGTAAATGGTCATGGTGGTTCAACGAGTTTATACTCCTCATTCCTGCTATGAATCCCATCAAAATAAGGTTTTAGGCGGGTATTGTTTACCTTAAAGGTGTCGAATTTGGGATGACTTACCTCGACTGTACCAAATGGGAAAATGCTAAGTACCATAAGAGGAATTTCTTCATTCGGTTTGGCAATGTCAATGTGAAGATTGGCGGCTTCTAATGAAACTTTATCTCCAACCTTAAGTTGATTTAGTGAGGCATTGAGCTCGTTCTGGCATAGTTTTGGTTTATCGTGTTTTCTCGGTTTAAATGTCAGCCATTCATCTAACTCCTCGATTCGTAACCTTCGTTCTTCATGGGTAGATTCTTTGTTGTGGATTGAACATGGCTCATGTGTATCCTTCGAACTTATTTCCTACAAAATAGGTTGCACTGTATGATCAGTCTTAGTAGAACAGTTTGTACAATCACCTTCAATTTTTGATGTGTTGTTCGGGTTGCGAGCTTGAAGGTTGATTATTTCATCTCCTACACGAAGTGTGAGTTCACTTGTGCCAACGTCAATAATTTTTCTAGCAGTTGTTAAAAAGGGCCTTGCAAAAATTAAAGGAACATTACTGTCCTCTTCTATGTCTGAAAAAACAAAATCAACTGGGAATATAAATTTTTCAATTTTAACGAGTACGTCTTCAATAATACCCCTAGGAAATCTAACAGTTTTATCTGCTAATTGAATGCTCATCCTAGTTTGTTTGGGTTTCCCTAAACTTAGTTGCTTAAACAATTTGTAAGGCATAACATTGATACTAGCCTCTAGACTAGCCAATGCATTATTAACATCTAATCTACCAATTAATCAAAGAATCGTAAAACTCCCTAGATCTTTTAGTTTTTTGGGTAGCTTATTTTAAAGAATGGCTGAGCAAACCGCTTTCAGCTCCACATGCAACCTTTCATCTAACTTTCTTTTATTTGCTATTAGCTCCTTTAAAAATTTGACTGTGTTTGGCATCTGTGAAAGTGCTTCAATAAACAGTACGTTAATATGTAGTTTCTTTAAAAGTTTAAGGAATTTATCAAATTGTTCAACTGAGCGGTCTTTCCTTGTTGTATTGGGGTGTGGCACATGAGGCTTATATTCTGGACTTACCGATTTTTGTTCGTTTGGCCTACCTCATTCTTACCTTCGCTTACCACCAGTTCTGGCCTTGGTTTTCCCACTAACCCTTCCTTATCTTGAATGGCAATTGCGTTGAGTTGCTCCCTTGGGTTAGATTCAGTGTTGCCTGGCAGGCTACCTTGTGGTCATTCGAAAATCAACTTGGCGAGCTGTCCAATCTGAGTTTCGAGCCCTTGGATTGATGCTTGTTGATTTTTGAGTGTCGTCTCGGTATTCTGAAATCGAGTCTCGGGCACCAAGATGAATTTGGTTAGCATCTCCTCAAGGTTCAACTTTTTCTCCTACTAGTATGGTGGTTGCTGAAAGCCTTGAGGGGGTGGTGGTTCTGATTTCCTTGGCCTCTCCATGAAAAATTTAGGTGATTCTTCCAACCTACATTGTAAGTATTCCTATAAGGATTGTTTTGAGATCGAGGATTATTACCCATGTAATTTAACTGCTCGTTCTCCATGTTGTGGCCATAAGTTGGGTATTTTGAATTGCTCGATCCACCTCCATTTGCTTCGCACTGCATTACTGGGTGAACCTGTGAAGAACTAAGGAAACCATCAATTTTCTTATACAAGAGTTTTACCTGATTAGAGAGCATGGTGACTGAATCGACGTTATAACGACTGGCTGTTTTTGTTAGCTTTGTCCTCATGACTTGCCACTGATAGTTATTCAGTGACATCTCCTCTATAAATTTATAGGCATCTTCAGGTGTTTTATTATTGATGGTTCTGCCAGCAGCTGCGTCAACCATTTGTCGAGTCGAAGGATTCAGACCATTATGAAAAGTTTGAACCTGTAGCCAGAGTGGTAACCCATGGTGAGGGCACCTTCTCAAAAGGTCCTTGTATCTCTCCCATGCATCGTAGAGTGTTTCTAAATCCATCTACATAAAAGAAGAGATATCATTATGTAATTTATCCGTTTTAGCCAGCGGAAAATATTTTAGCAAAAATTTTTCGGTCATTTGTTCCTAAGTAGTGATTGACCCCCGTGGTAATGAATTCAACCACTGTTTAGCTTTGTTTCTCAAAGAAAAAGGGAATAACCGAAGGCGAATGGCGTCATTAGAAACACCATTAATTTTAAATGTATCATATAGTTCCAAAAAGTTTGCCAGGTGAGCGTTGGGATCTTCGTCCTGCAAACCATCAAACTAAACAAATTGTTGTATCATTTGAATTCTGTTAGGTTTCAGTTCAAAATTATTTGCAACAATAGCAAGTCTATCTATACTTGACTCAGTTCCTGTTAAATTAGGTCTAGCATAATCATACATAGTGCGTGGAGCAGGATTCTGATTTACTGGATCAACAGCAATCGCAGGAGGTAGTAGATTTTCTTGGTTTTCAGCCATCTTTTTAGTTGTGGTTGAAGTACCATCCTCTTGCTAGTCCTCTGTGTAACTTAGGCTTCGTCTTATTTCTCTTCGGTTTCTACAAACTGTGCGGCCAGTCTCACTGTCAAAAAGTAATGGTCCTGACGGGTTTCTTCTAGTCATAAACTATAATAACCTGCCAGAAAATGGGAAAAAGAAGAATTGGTAATAAAAATAGAAAAAAATTTAAATTGTAGCAAAAATAAATGGCTGAAGTAATAAAAGTCGAGTGCTCCTAATATCTTAGATCCCCGGCAACGGCCCCAAAAACTTGATAGGTGATATTCATGACAGGTTTTAATATTTATAGTGAATCGTTCTTGAAACTAACTATTATCACGATGAAGGCAAGTGCACCTATTGAACAGTAGTATAGCTTTAGCAAGACCGAATTATTGAACCCAAAGAAACTAAAAGTACTAGTATCAATTTTCTTTTTATTATCTAGCCTAAAAAATAAAAAGGGTTTTGTTTATATATAACTAATGAACTAACTAACAAATCACAGAAAAGAAATTTGGGAAAAATACTTTTTGGAAAACTCGATTGATTAAGACAATACCTAAGGAAAAATCCACCTAGACTTCAGTTGTTATTTGACTCTGAATCGGATGATTTATTCATTCAACTTGTTCCGTAAAGATCCCTAAGTTATATTATTATCTCTCTCGAGACTAACAACGTCTAACCCTAGTTTCAATAATTGAAATCTCTTTCTAATTAATGCCTTAGGGTTGCATTAGCTCGATCTATGGATCCTCTTATTAGGTTTCAACCTAATCCGGCAAAATCTTGTCGCCCTATCTCTAGGCGTGCAACCAACTCCGCTTAATTATGACCAATTTACTCTTAGATAGGGTCTATTCCTCCTCTGAATAAGAGCTTAACTTGAATCAATATCCTAGAATATCAAAACAAGAATTAAGAACACATAATTAAGAACAAGTCAAATATTTATCATACAATTCAAATAATAATAACAAGATCCGTCTTAGGTTTCATTCCCCTTAGGTATTTAGGGGTTTTAGTTCATACTAATGAAAGAAAACATCTCAAAAGAATAAAAATAACAAAACATAAGAAAACCCAAAAATCCCGAGGGAATTTGAAGGGAGGTCTTCAGTCTTGATGGTGAATTCGGCTTTTGAGATGGATCGATCGGCTTTCCTTGAGCAATTCCTTGCTTCCTCCTCTGTGTCACCCTATCTAAGTGCCTCATCAGGTATTTAAATAGGCTTTGGAATGCCTAACAGCCCTCAAAATTGGCCTTTTTGGAATTGGACTAAACTTGGGCTCAGCAGGGACACGCCCGTGTGCGATTGCTTAAGGTCGTGGTTAAGGCTGTTAAATGGGCACTGGCGTGTGATCTACCCGTGTAAATCGTACTTTGACCTTGCCAAAGGGACACGACCATGTGGTCTACCCGTGTGAGGAAGTCCAGGCCGTGTTGCTTTCGTATGTTGGCCCATTTTTTTCTTTTTTGGCCCGTTTCTCGTTCCTTTCACTCTCTTATGCTCACCTATGTATAAAACATGAAATTAAGGCATTAGGAGCATCGAATTCACCAATTTTTAGGAAAAATCATCCATAAAATGTGCTAAGCATGGGATAGAAATATGTATGAATTACGGTTTATCGATAATAAAAATAAAATTTTACTTATCAGATTTGTGGTCCTGAAACCACTGTTCCGACTAGGCCGAAAATCGGGATGTTGCATTTCTCTCCCCCTTTAGGGATTTTTGTCCCCGGAAATCTTACTAGAAAAGTGGTTTTGGTTTTTCACTTATTTCTCTCAATCCTATAATCGATGTCAAAGAACTTTTACTCAAGCTGAGCATTTACTACCTATCTCTTAAATTCCGCATACAAGAATCATGAGTGGTTTTCGCTTTACAACACTTTCACTGAAACATAATCTCTATCAGAAAGTTCATGTACTCAAAAGTCCAATCCATACTATCATGTTACATATACATTCATACCTGAATCTTTTTCAAATTTGAATTGTCAAACTAGGCAGTTCATCTCGGTCTTATACTTTTTATAATGCCACACAGTCCGATTATTTTCCAATTCAACTCTCAGTTACATTTCATTTCAAAGCCTCCTCTGGCTTTCCTAAGAAATCATGATATGAAACCCGGATCTCAATCCGATTAGTGGAGACTAGAATCTCAAGATGTCCAACATACATAAAGACACGAAATTCCTTGAACCTGATGAGCAAAAATTCAGTACATACCAGCATGATTTACATATCTCGTCAAATATTTAACAATAAGCTACATGGCATTTTTCTCTTTCAAAGATAAGGATGATCCTGATAGGGCCTTGAGGATAATCCTTTCTCATTTTCCATCTTAATATCAATACTACCAGAGATAACTCTGGTAGAACATGATGCTCGGTTTTAACCCCGTCAACATTTTAAATATTGTTACACAAGGATCATACAATAGCCATCTCATCATCTTTTAATACCCACATCATTTACACTATAGAAAACTCAGGTCTTTCTATGACATCAGATACTTTAAGTTATCACTTGTCCTGTTGTCTTAAAGCACATCACCATTCAAACAACAATACATCACTAAAAATTAGGAAGTCTTTGCTCAACCCAGACTAAACCAGTTCAAAAGCTTCGGTTAACACTATTATCATCTGTCCAAGCTTTGCCAATCATGAATTAAGCCATTAATTTCACAAGACAAAAAATTTACCACTTAAGCCTTTGCCAATGTTAAATCCTTATACAGAAATTTAGAGACATCCAAATACTAAGATCACCAGATCACCATGATCAAATCAGAAGCATAATCATACTTGATATATATATATCGAAAGCTAAAAGTCATACTTTAACTATAAGCCATGCTCAACAAGTTGTGAGATAAAGATGACCAAGAATTCAAGATAAGGAAATCCATAACGGAGAAATCTAGAATATAGAAATCCAACATAAAGAAATCCAAAACCAGAAAATCCAATCAGACTGATAATGCCTTTGTCTATCATTAAGATTAGGGAACATTTCCATATTACAACAATTCATCAGAGAATATACAACCACTACAACAAATTTCCAGAAATAAATGGACTCCTAGAGTGTCTTACGAGAGACAGCCATCATCTACTCACTGTAAGTACCATACCCAAACATCTCACATTCGAACATTATTATTCCTTTAACTATTTTCTGCATCAAAATTTCCATATTATTCTTTTCACTAAAGGAGATCAGCTCATGAGGGAATTTCAATCAATACATTTCTCGACGTCATATCAGGATAGGTCGTTTTACCAAAATTAACCTTTTTCACTAACTGCCAATCTTTCGGTCAATCCGATATCTTTCTAGCTTATGTCTGCACTTATCAACCCATTCTCAATCTCTAATCATACTTCTAACCACTCTATCACTGAAATCTTTAGTTTCTCACCCAAGAACTCATTCAACACAAATCTCAGGAATTTCTATTATAAAACACCACTTTGGTTAGAGGGAGGGAGTCGTAGGGCCTCTGACTCGACTCTCATATACATATACATGTAACACAATTTTCAACATCATAGAAACATCATCACAATCATGTCATTCATTTCGGGTAAACTAAATTTTATATTGATTTAAAGCCCACTTTCCAGTTATCTCATTTTAACAAGTATACTTATGCATGTATTCCATGTTTTCTGTATAACTTTACTTATCTATTCATTTAATCATACAAGTCATGCACATGATATCATACAAGGGCCAACAAACATAGATAAGTTTATCACAATCTATACTTTTACCTCGTACATCATCATTTAGACATATCATTACAATCATATAAATCAGTCCAAGCAATTTAACACATTTACTCAAATTATACGAGCTTCCCAATCATGATCATCCAATCAAATATACATGAATATTCATCCCATTAATATTTTTTATAAGTTATCTAAACACATGCATTTACTCGAGCAATTCAATCACATACATTATGGAATTATCAGTCAATCATAAGTAACTTCATTATTCCATATAATCCTTTATCTCATTTCAATAATTCATTTCAATCCATCAAATTATAATATCCAAACAGGACAATGGCATTTTATCCGTAACAGGATATTATGAATCTCATTCGTACCTTTCCAAGTTTCAATTCATCATGACTATTCTTTACTCAAATACCTCATTACCACAATCAATATGGCCAGATATAGCTCGGTTGGAGGGTACCTTTGTCTAAACAAAGTGGTCATTATACGCGTCGGGAAACATCACACTATCTCAGATCGGTGGCATGTACAACTAGACTCTCTTACATATGCTAGGTTAGTCTGAGAACTGACTAAATCATAGCTCTGATACCACTAAATGTAATACCCCTTACCCGTTCCTGAGACCGGGATAGGATACAAAGCATTACCAAACACATACACAGTCATTCATGCAAAAACCGGGCCATAAAATTTTTGTCCAAATTAAAACTTTTCAAACACCTATATATCATCCCTTATACGGGCCTTCGAGGCCTAAAAAATACATCAGGGTGGTTCAGGACTAAACCGAGAACTTTCAATAAACTTTGGACAACTTAGCAAATTTCATGCTTTGGAGAGTCACACGCCCGTGTGTGTTGAACCGTGTGGTCACACATGCTCGTGTGGCTTGGGACACGCCCATGTCCTCAGCCCGTGTAACTCTCTATTTGTGACATCAGCAAAACAATTTGAACCACATGGCCAGGCTACACACCTGTGTGCTAGGCCGTGTCCTCTACACGGCTGAGACACATGGCCGTGTCTCTACCCGTGTGGCTAACACTTTGGCTATTTTCCAAGCCTTCATGTTTCCCATAAACCCTTACAACCTTATACATATCAAACTCACAACTCATGGCATCATTTTATTGATTAAACACCCTTTATTAAGACATATTCAACATTAGCTTGTCATTATACATATGTTCCACCTACTCATGATAAACTAGTCTAGCCACAATATTACACATTCATTTGACCTTGTCATCTCATTAATCACTTATACCATTAAACTATGGTTACTAACTTATACATCAAAAATCCATGTTCAAGGTACTATCATCTTATTACCATATTACACGTTTAATTCATGGTCATGACCACCTCGATTGGTCATAAAACATGCATTCAACACACATGACATATTACCAACCATGCATGGCAAATAAACATATTCATATCATCACATCATATGCATTAAAACTTAACATGATTAGCTAGACTTACAAATCATAATCAATATGAGACACCTCTCATGGCCATATACAATAGCTCGATATAGGCCAATACATTTAGCCAATTCATAATAACACATGTCATAGAACTAGGTCCCTATACATGCCACTCACTTGATATTTCTAACATATGTATCAATACTCCAAAGGTATTGGCTTGATAGTGTGATGCTGTATCCGACGATCTCCAGCCCCGAGTCGACTTGACAACACTAAAAGAAATGGAAAGGAGGGAGTAAGCTTTACGCTTAGTAAGCTCGCGTGAAAAATAATAAGCAATGTATTAACATGTTACTTTTCAATTCCTCTCTATTTATTCAAAGTCCAGTTAAGCTATTTTCTCGAGTCATAGTCACTAAATTATTTATATCCAGAGCTACGGCAAATTGATAACCGCTAATTTTCCCATAAACTAGACTCACATATCTTCTTACCATAAAATTTTTAGAATTTTTGGTCTAGCCAATAAGTACAGTTTATTCTTTAAAGTCACCCCTGTTTTGTTGTCTAATAGTTCCGACCCCTTTGCACTAAAAATTAATTATCTCTTTGTAAAAGATTTGGATAATGTTACCATTTGTTTCTTTCTAAAATATACTCATTAAGAATTTTATGAATATAAATTATAACCCATTATTAGTTTTGTACAATTTTAATGATTTTCCCAAATAATAATAGAGGATTCCAAAATCATTCGACTCTATCTCACAAAATTCAAATATATCATAATATGAAATTATTTTTCTTACACCATTTCCTTTATATGAAAATAGACTCAATAGGATTTAATTTAATATCTTATTCAACCTCTAATTTGATTTCCTCAATATTTGGTGATTTCTCAAAATTACACAATTGTTGCTGTCCAAAACTATTTTATTACAAATTTTACTCTTACATAATTTCACTTACTCCATTCCATCTTACCGAAAGTTCACTTAACTATCGAGCACATTGCTCATAAATTTCCACAAACATATACCTGCACTTGTTCATCACATGGTCATGTTCACATGTATTTTCACTTAGTCGATTTCTCGTTGAACTCATCGGAATAATAACAGATACAGGGTTGCCTACACATATTACCACCCTAGTAACAGAAGCTATCTGTTATGCATAGTAGCCTGTACTTAGTACTACACATGTTACCAACAATCCAGTACATGTAGTAGCCTACACTTAGTACTAACACGTGACCTAAGCATCTGATACACATAGTAGCCTGCACTTAGTACTACACATGTGATTGAAGTTGTCGGGTACGCATAGTAGCCTGCACTTTGTACTACACATGTGACCTAACCATCTGGTACATGTAGTAGCCTACACTTAGTACTATACATATGATCGAAGTTGTCGGGTACGCATAGTAGCCTGCACTTAGTACTACACATGCGACCTAACCATCTGGAACACGTAGTAGCCTGCACTTATTACTACACACGTGACCTAAAACCATTTTAAACACATAGTAGCCTGCACATAGTATTACACATGTGTTGTAATATCCTGATTTTGGGCCTAGTTAGAATAGTGGTTTCGTGACCACAAAATCCGAGATAGAAATAATTATTTTATGATTATTTTAAGGTTTATGATATGATTTCATGATTGTGTGAAATTTTCGTGAAGAAATTTTATGCATAAAGTGCTTAAATTGAAATTAGGGACTAAATCGAATAATTTGCAAAACTTGCATTCTAGAAGTTTCTAGTATGAAATTGCTTTGAAATATTAATTAGGAGGTCTTAAATAGAAATTTTACCAATTTCTAAGTCTATGGACAAAAATTGGACATGGATGGAATTTTTGGAAAGTTTAGTAGTAAGGGCATTTTGGTCATTTAGGGGCAAAATGAATTAAAATACAAAATTAAAAGCCAATTTTGCTCATCTTCAACCCCATGGCCGAATATAGCAAGGAGAAACCATGGCTAGGGTTTTTCAAGCTTCCAAGCTCGATTGTAAGTTTGTTCTAGCCTCGTTTTTAATGATTTTTACGTTTTTGGAGTCCCGGTAGCTCGATTTAGCTTATGCTAGCAATAATTTAACCTAGGGTTTATATTTGGAAAAATACCCATAGGTGAAATTTGTGTATTTTGGTATTTTATGATAGAATATGAGGTTTTAAATTATGTTAAACAACTTATGCTACTCGGTTTTAAGCGAAAACTAGCAAAAGGGCTTAATCGGTAAAAATACCTAATAGTCATAAGTACATGTTAGAGTGAGAATTTGATGATGCCATAGAAGGGAAAAATGATCAGCATGTCATAAAACATAAGAAAATAGGCTGAAGTTTAATTTACGATCTTTGGGGCAAAAGTGTAAATATGAAAAAGTTTAGGGGCAAAATTGTAATTTTTCCAAATATGATTTTGGGTCAATTTGAATAATGTGAGTCCTAATTAGACTTATTTTAAATGATAGAGCAAGGAAAACTGAAATTCGGGCTAAAATGGGGAAAATACCAAGTTGTGGACGAAATGGTAAAAGTAGCCATTTTCGCAAACGAGGTAAGTTCATGTGTAAATGTAGTAACATAATTGTTGTTTTAAGGAATTTAATGTTGTTTATATGATATGATGCTTATTATTATCATGAAAAGTTATGTTTTGTGGTTATTGTTGAATAATATGTAATTATGTGAATTACTTGATGAGTATGAACTATCACCGAGTGTCAGTTCCAATATTCCGTGGAAGACGACAAAGATGTGAGATCGAGGAAAAAAGCCCGTTTGAACCTTAGGAATAGATTAGGATACAAGTGACATGTCACTAGGATGGTTGAGCATCCGAACTTGTTGAGTTGAGTCCGAGTTCACTTATGGATGTGAATGTCCGAACTCGTTGAGTTGAGTCCGAGTTCGTGAAATGTAACTAGGCATCCAAACTCTTTGAGTTGAGTCCGAGTTCACTTATGGATGCGAATGCCCGAGCTCGTTGAGTTGAGTCCGAGTTCGCTTATGGACGGGTTACATGGTAGCTTAGCTACATATGTGGCACTTATGTGCAAACTTTCCATGTATCCGAATTATATTCCGATGTGTTCAACGGGTAAAGTTCTACTGAAATGGAGGAATACTCAAGATGAAAGGGATGTATTGGTAAGTTTTGTGAAATGGGTACTTTGAACAGGTATGTACTTAACCCTCGGGTTGAAAAATCGATATAACAACAATATGGTAAGATGATAAATGAAAATGTGATATGAATGTCTTGGTGATGATTATGCAAATGATGTTTTATGTTTGCTTATATGGTTATGTTACTTGCTATTTGCATGTGAACTTATTAAGCATTTATGCTTACTCCCTCCTTTTCATTCCTTGTAGTTTTGACAAGCCAGCTCGGAAATCGGGAACGGTCGGAGGCTCGCTCACACTATCCGTATACCATCTTGGCATAATGGCTTGTATATTTTGAGTATGGCATGTATAGCATTATAATCATTTTGTATATATGGTCTTATGATATGGTTATTGAGTGGTATGGAAATGCTTGGTAATGATTAGCCATTGGAATGGCTAATCATGATCATATTTGGTGTTATGTATGTCAAATTGCTAGCTAATCCATGGAAACCATGAAATAGGTAAAATTTACCATAAAATAGATTCAGATAGCAGTAGTGATGTGAATTTGAAAAATCACTAAAAATAGTAGAAATGGAATTAAATAATGAATAAGTTATGGAATTGAAGCTTATGAGTCTATTTTCATATGGAAGAAGCGAAACAGGTATATGAGCTATATTTTATGAGATGTTTAAATTTTTGTGAAATAGGGCCAGAGCAATTTCTGGATCCCTTGTTCTGAATTTGGAAATTCACCATAAATTTTACAAAGATAATTAGAAGTCATGCTTTATATGAACAGATCCATTATTGAGTCTAGTTTTATTAGAGACAAACGGAATAGTCATTGAAGCTCTGTACAGGGAGATATCTGATTCGTAATACACAGAGGTCAGAGTAGTCGAACCCTAAAACAGGGGAAACTTTAACTAATAAACTGTACTAATTGGCCTGACCAAAAATTCTAAAAAAAAATTAGTAGATAGATATATGAGTCTAGTTTTAGGAAAAATTTACGGAATTGGATTTCAAGCTTCGAAACTCGAGATATGATTTTTAAAGCGACTGTGATGCAGTTAGCCGACTTATCTGAAATTTTAAAATGAATTGTATGAAATTGTTTAAGTAATGAATTAAGTCTATTAACACCTCGTGTTCGACTCGTGACGGTCTCGGTGCAGGGCATTACATGTGTTCTCACAACGGATCATTCGTATCTTTTCTATTCCAAAGGTCCAATAAATTCCTCACTTTTCAACATTTTACCAATTCATCCATAATCAATTTCAATTCATAATTTACATCAAGTGATCATTCAATATGCAACCACCTCTCATATAATAACAAAATATTATAAGTAAAAACGATATATTATTTACATACAAACTTACCTTCCTTTTCACTCTTTCACAAGTTATCCAACTTAATAAAACACCATGTTATATCAAATTCTCAATATATTCAGCTATTATATAGTAAGCCATCAATGATTGAACCATCAAATATTTCATGTGCTATTAGTCATATATCATTGTTCTCACAAATTTTATATACCATTCTTTCATCACTTTTCAATATATTAAATCATGCCATTCATACAATAATAATATAAAATTTTCAATTCAAATATAGCATTCCATTATTATTGACACACGAACTTACCTCAGCACCAAAATAGCAAAAAAGAACCTAACCGTCGATTTTCCATTTTTCACCCGATCTAGGCGAAATCCTCATTTTCCTTGATAATCTAGCTTGGAAACTTGAAAAACTTTAGCCATGGTTTCTCCATGCAAGTTTTAGCCAAGAGATTGAAGATGGACAAAAATTGGCTTTTAATTTTGTTTTTAATTCATTTTAATAACTAAATGACCAAAATGCCCTTAATGAAAAACTTTGGAAACATACCTAACCATGTCCATTTTTGTCCACCAACTTAACCAATGCTCTAATTACCATATAAGGACCTCCAATTTAAAATTTCATAAAAATTGGACACCTCTAGCATTAGAACTCAACTTTTGTACTTTTTACGATTTAGTCCTTTTGACTAAATTGAGTGCCCAAACGTCAAAATTTTCGAACGAAATTTTCACAAAATCATTCTGTGAAATTGTAGACAATAAAAATATAATAAAAATAAAATTTTCTTCATCGAATTTGTGGTCCCGAAACTACTGTTCCGACTAGGCCCAAAATTAGGATGTTACAGATTTGGTTGTAAAGGCAAATTGAGTTTGAGATTTATCGGGTTGTATGAGATAATTGATCGAGTTGGACCAGTTGCTTATCAGCTAGCATAGTCGTCTTAGTTAGAAAAGATTCTTAATGTATTTCATGTATCAATGCTCCGACGATATCGATCCGATACTTAGCATATTATTTCTCTGATAGCAGTTGAAATTCAGTCAGATTTGTCGTATAGTGAAGAACTGATCCGAATTCTACCTCGTGAGATCAAAAAGCTGAGAAACAAGAAAATTACATTAGTGAAAGTGTTGTGTCATCGACACAGGGTTGAAGAAGCTACGTGAGATCTCGAGGATGCTATGTGAAAGCAATATCCAAACCTATTCGCTGGTAAGATTTTCGGGGATAAAAATCCCTAAGGGGGGAGAGTTGTAACAGCCCGATTTTAGCGAAATCATAACAGTGGTTTTGGGACCACAAATTCGAGGTTTTAAAATTATTTTAATATTATTTTTGGTGTTTATAGCATTAGAACATATGTGTGTAAAAATTTCGTGAGGTAATTTTATTGTTTAATAGCTTAATTTGAGAAAATGACTTAATCGCGTAAAATGCAAAAGTAGCATGCTATAAGTTAAAAGTTCTTAATTGCTATGGCTTATTAAGTGAAAGTTCCTTATGCTGTAACTAGACCATTGATAGTGGAGATGTACATTAATAGTCTTATATTTGATGATTAAATGGTTTAATAACCAAGGGTAAAATGGTAAAATATGTATTAAGTTGTAATAAATAAAAGAAAAACAATTTTAATGCCTAAATTATCATCATCTTCCACCAAAAATCGAAAGAAAATAAAATATGGAAGCTCATCTAGGGTTCGGCACTTGTGTGGCTTAATTGAGGTATGTTTTGAGCTTGATTTTTGATAATTTCTACATTTTTGTGATCGTTGCTTCGTGTTCTAGCAAGCCCATGTCTCCATTTTTGAAAGTGTTGATGATTTTGAAAGTTACCATTGATGACTTGATGTGTTTTTGGATGTTTGATGTTGAATTATGAAAGCTTAGTGATAGATATCTAAGTTTTCTAAAGTGATTTTTGATGAAAATGTCAATTAGGGATTAAATTGAGAAAATGGGAAATGTTATGGTTAAAAGTGTGAAATAAATGAAAATATGGACTGTTATGAAGCTATAGAGAATTCGGCTAAGCATGAGTCTTATTGAATTTTTTGAATTTGATGTATTTATGAAATAAGGACTAAATTGTAAGAAATGTGAAAGTTTAGGGCCAAAGTGTAAATTGGCTTAAATATGTGTTTGTGGATGAAATTGAAAGATTATGTGATTAAATGAGTTGAATTTTTTATAATATTGATCAAGAAAAGAGGAACCCGGACTTAGATCAAGGCAAGAACAAAGTACTCGATTAATCGACTAGTTTTGTCGTTTTTACGTCCGAGGTAAGTTCGTACGTGATAGACATTTTTACAATTATGATTTTAAGGCTTTAATATTGCATAAATTATTTATATGAGATGATGGTTGTGTACGATGATGAATCAATTATGCTTGGCACTTAGTGTGCGTATCGAGATAGCTTTGGCTATATAAAGCACTTAGTGTGTGAATCGGAATAGCTTCGGCTATATATGGCACTTAAGGTGCGAGACTGAGATAGCTTCGGCTATGAAAGGCACTTAGTGTGCGAGATTATAATAGCTTTAGTTATGCTTTGGCACTTAGTGTGCGAAATTTCGAGTATTCGACATTATCACGAAAAGCTATGGGTTTGATATGAATTTGTACAAGTATGTACATATAAAGCATGAAATCCAAATAGAAGAAGTTATGAACTTGTTCATAAACACTTGAATGAGTATGAGGAAAGTTTGTTGATCATCATGATTTAGATATTAATTAGTACGAATTAATGATTTGTATATTATAAACTGTTGAGTATATTTAGTATGAACTTACTAAGCTATGAAGCTTACTGTGTGTTATTTTTTTATGTTTTATAGATAATCAAAGCTAAATTTGACTCTTGGATTGTCAGGAAGCGTCATCACACTATCAATCATTTTGTTGGTACTTTTGAAGCTTTGTATATATGTTATACAAAATGTATAGGCTAGTGTCATCTTAGTATGTTTTGAGTTATGATTTTATCCATGAGGTTTAGCTTGTAAATGTTGGTGTGTATAGCCGTTTAAGTTGGCTTGAATTATGTGTTTGATAAATGTTATATGTGATGTATATAATGCTTTATGTGTTGGCTTGCTTGGAATGGTTTTATGGTTTCTCTTTCAGATAGTTATAAGTTGTGGTATTATTGCTTGGAAGTTGGCATATTGTCAATTGGTTGACATAATGATATGGTGTGTTATGTGTCTTGAATTAGACAATAAGTTGATGAGTAAATGCAATTATAAGTTATATAAGTTTTTTATGATTTTGGTATATTGAATTGGTATGTTTTTTATTATGGAATTGAGTAGTTGAAATGGTTGATGATAGATGGCTTGATATGTGTGTGAATTGGCATGTTTTGGTTGCCTATATATATATTGAAATGTCACCATTTTGATGGCTAGGTGTGCATGAGATAAGGATGGCAAATTGGCTTTGTAAATGGCATAGTTTTGTCCACACGAGCAGAGACACGGGTGTGTATCTCAGCCGTGTGCGACACACAGTCATGTTACACGATCGTGTGTGTCCTGGGGTACCCTTTCAAATTAAGGTAGATACCTTACAGTTTTGACATGGCCTAGCCACACGGGCATGTCCACTGGCCGTGTTTGACTCATGGGCTGGTATATGGGCGTGTGGCCGGCCGTGTGACCCAAGTCAGTAACCGCTCTAGTTTTTCCACGGCCATGGCACATGGGTGTGTCCTTGGCCATGTGGTGCAAGTCAGTATGTATGACCTGTTTTCACATGGCCTGTGACATAGGCGTGTCTGGTGGCACACGGCCTGTTCACACGGGCGTGTGACCCTTAAATCAAAGAAAATTTCCTAAGTTTCCCAAAGTTTGCAAATGTTATCGGTTTAGTCCCGAACCACTTATAAGCATGTTTTAGGGTCTCGTAGAACCTTATAAGAGACAATGTGATTGAGATGAATAGATTTTGATGATGATTGGATAAATTTATATGAATGATGTGTATTATTCGGTATTGTTTCATAACCCTATTCCAGCAACGGATACGAGTTAGGGGTGTTACAAGGAATTTAACTTACCATATTTTTACATTTAAGATAATTGCATCCAAGCATTTTAGCTTATAGTCTAAAACACAACTTCAAAAATCATTTAACGTCTTTCATATACATATGCTTTCCATAACATTATTCCATATTACATGCACATTTTAATGACAAATTATTTCAAGTTCAGTTTAGCCATGTCAAAATTTTACCTGTTGAATTTATTTGAAATATCGATGGATACATTCGTATAGTACACTTTTGTGTACACTACTATAATTCATCAATTTTTCTGGGGTACCCGATTAGGGTACATAATCAAGAAGCACACTCTCAAGCCTTTTAACAGGAAGCTTACATAGAGTCATTTTGGGAAGCTCATAAAGAGCCTATCGGGAAGCTTATTCGAGCTATATAACGAGTAGCTTATAAGAGCCATAATTGGGAAATTCACAAAGAACCTTATTGGGATGTTCATAAAGAACCATATCGGAAAGCTCCGGATAGCCAATATCGGGAAATTCAAGCGAGCATTATCGGGAAGCTCACAAAGAGCCAATTTAACAGGAAGCTCATGAAGAGCCTTTAATCGGGATGCTCATAAGAGCTAAGGTGTGTCCACAACAAATGTAGGATCACAACCTATTGGGACTCTTTGAATAGCTATAACAGGAAGCTCGCTAAACCATATAACGGGAAGCTCAAGAGGGCTTATAACGGGATGCTCATTAGAGTTATGGTGTGTCCGCAACATATGCTGGACCACAACCAATACGGGAAATCATGTATCTATCAACTTTCATTTATTCAAATGAGATTTGACATTTATCAGGCATTATCAAATATTCAATCAATTTCTCATACATGATAACTATACAAGTCACATATACAACATTTAATTCAAACATATAAATGTACACAATTTAGTTACTGAACTTACCTCGATATTTGTTCGTACACAAAATCTACTTAATCCGAAACTTTTTCTTTTCCTCAATCCAACTCAAGTTTAGGTCTTTCAGGATCTATATAAATAAATTTAACATCAATTTAATCCATTTCATACTCAATTTAATTCAATTCATATCTGAGGAAAAATTACTATTTTGCCCCTATACTTTTCACAAATGACAATTTCGTCCCTAGGCTTGGAAAATGAAATTCATGCAATTTAATCTTTATTTTGAGCCTAACCAAAATTTTCATATAACTTTTACAACACATGTATTTCACAAAATTCAAAATTTTTCCATAACTTTTCCATCTTTACAATATAATCCTTAAATCATATTTTCATCAAAATTCACTTTGTTGAAATTGTTTATCTATCAACAACCTTTCATTTTCTAGCATAAATTTCACAATTTCAGCATATTCATCCATGGCTAAACTTCTATACTTTGATAGCTTTTCAAATTAATCCCCAAAATAGATAGATTATCTCGATCTCAAAAATATAAAAATTACTAAAAAGGGAACAAAAAAACATACCTAATTAAGCTTGATTATTTTCCTTTCTCTCTCCTAGGGTTTCCATAAAATTTGAGGATGAAGATGATGATATCATCTTTTAATTTTCCTCATTTCCACTTCTGTCCTTAACCTTTTCTAATTTTTCCATGGATGAATCACTAAAAATATCTACTAACTTTTCTTTAATGGACTAATTATCATATAAGGACCTCAAGTTTTGAATTCCATAGCTATTTGATCCTTCTAGCTACTAGAATTCAACTTTTACATTCTAAACAATTTGGTCCTTTTGTTAATTAAACACATAATGGAAAAACTTTTCTTATCATAGTTTTCATATGACATTTCTATCATAATGCAAACCATGCAATAATTTTAAAATAAATTTTCTTTCCAGCTAGTATTTGTGGTCCCGAAACCACTATTCCAATTTCACTAAAAATGGGTTGTTACACTAAAAATAGGTTAGGAAGGAACAGGAACCAGTTCGAAACAAATCAAAACTTTCAGGGAAAAACTAAAAATTTTCACTATAAGGGTCACATGGCCCTATGATAGAGCCTAGACTGTGTGGCTCCAATCATGGCCATGTGACTATCCTAGACGCCTGTGTGCGACCTCATACGCCAATCTGCATGGCCCGTGTAACTCTCTGACTTGGGTCACACGGCCATGTAAACCCTGCACCCAACATGCCTATCTGTGTTACCCGTGTGGGAGAGACAAATCCTATCTTAATCATTCACATCCCATTACAAAGATTGTGGCATGCCCAACATCAGCCTTTAGAGTACAACCATTTACGGAAGATGTTTAACTGTGACAAAAGATACGACTCATGATGTTGGGACTATGATGATCTCCAGTATAAGGATCATACATACAATTATCAATATGAGAAAGGCTATGACTGTAACAGCCCGATTTTTCAGTGGTGTCAGAAACAGTGGTTTTGAGGCCACCAAATCCGGTGAGTAAGTTCGTTAATATTATTATTTAATATTTATTAGTCAAATATAGTTTTAAAAAGGTTTTTGAATTGGTAATTTTTGTTTTATAATGATTTATTAAGTCAAGTAGTTTTAGAAAGTGAGGTAACAGGACCTCATTTCTATAAATTGAGCCATAAATATTTTTATAAATACTTACAAAGTGTCATTAAGGAGGTATTAAAGTTTAGTTGAAAAATTTTAACGTTTCGATAGTTAATTAATTAAAAGGACTAAATTGAAAAAGTCAGTAAAACTTGTTAAATATAATAATTAATTGATTAAATGGCTTGATAAATAAATAAGGACTTAAGAAATAAATAAATCTAAATTGAAAAGGTAAGGTGGCATAATAAGGAAAAATAACAAAATAAAAAGATTTGATGGCAAAATTATAATTTATTTGAAATCAAAATAAAACAAATAGGAAATTGAAAGTTTTCTAGACATTTCATCTTTGATTTCGGCCTAAACGACCATAGGAGAGAGTGCTTAAGCTGGTTTTTCATACTTTGGCTTCATATGAGTTCAATTCTTACTTGTTTCTTATAATTTTTATATTTTTGAGATTGTTGTAATTAGGTCCAACTAAACCATACCTTTGTTTTTTATTTCATTAAAAATTTTGGAAGTTTCCATTGATAAATATTAGATGTTTTTGATGAATAACATGGATTTAGAGCTTTGACTTTGTTGTATAATGATTTTATAAAATGATTTTGTTAAATATTGATTTTAGGATTAAATTATGAAAAGTTAAAATATTAGGGTTTGATAGTGAATTTTGGTTTATTAGCAGCTGTATGAAGGCCTAGAATATTTGGATAGATTATTGATTGAGAAAATTAGTTAATTTGATAGATTAACTAATTAAGGGATTAAATTACAAAAATTGTTAAAGTTTGGGGTAATTGTGTAAATTCAAAAAATAAAAGGGTATTAATTGTAAAATGAATTAGAAATGGAATATATGATAATAAATGAATAATTTTATATTTTAGATTAAAATCCCTTAGATACTCGTGAAAAAAGGAAAAATAGCGGAATAGTCCCTGAACTTCTACAATTACTACAATTCAATCCAGGTAAGTTCGTACGGTTAAAATTTAGCATTTGTATAAATTGATGAATGGTATTATGTATTTATTCTATTTTTGGAAATGAATTATTGTTGGAATTATAATATTGAATTGGATATTCGGTTTGAATTGAATGCGGGATTTAAGTACATTCGTAATTTGGTGTATGATGGTATTGGAGGGAGATATTCGCATTTTACCCAAGTAAAATGGAATTCAGCATTTATTATGAACTCTCATGTTTTACTTTATGTTTGGCGTAATTGGGTGGATTAGGTCTTATGAGCTTCTGTTTAACTCTTACAAGCTTTTATTTAGCTTTCGAGCTTCTATTCCCATATTTAGATGAACCAGCACTTATGAGCTTCTATTTACAATGTACTCTTATCTGTAAGTTGTTCTTCGAATGGAAACTTTCAGTAAGGTGATTTATTTAATGAATTTTAAAGACATGTTGCAACACCCCTTACCCGTGCCTGACGTCGAGAAAGGATATGAGGCATTATCGGACTTAATCACAAGCAAACATACAAAACTGGGCCATAAAAATTTGTTCAAATAAAATTCATTCATACATATGCAAATCGTCCCTTATATGGGCCTACGAAGTCCAAAACATACATCGAGAGTAGTTCGGGACTAAATCAAGAACTTTAGAAAACTTTGGGAAAACTTAGAAAAATTTTCATGAAAAAGGGTCACACGTTCGTGTGGTCACACACTCCTATGTCCTTAGCCCGTGTAACTCTCTATTTACGACATCATCACAAAATTAGGGCCACACGGTCAAGTCACATGCCCGTGTGCTTAGGCCGTGTGGCAAATTAAATTCCAAAAATTAAGTACAGACTTTACACGGCTTGGTCACATGCCCATGTCCTAAGGCCGTGTCCTTCACACGGCTAAGACACACGGCCATGTCTCTGTCAGTGTGTTTACTATAGAGCATTCTGTTTTACCTAATTAGGGTGCAGGGGACACACAGTCAGATCACACACCCATGGGGCAGATCTTGTGTCATACACGACCTATACACACGCCGTGTGTCTATCCATGTGGGCAACTTTGAGGCTATTTTCCAAGCCAGTTGCCACCCTTATTTACACAAACACATACATGACTTCAAAGGCAATTAACATGGCATAATTGAGCATTTAAACTTTCATAAACAAGACATGATCATGATCATTTCATCTTTACTAAAACATGAATAAGACTTAACACTTGGTCAAGCCAATTTTTATAAATTTGTATGCACTAAGAGATGTAGATTAATTTCATTTAACATACTCATGCCTTAGTTGTCATCATGTCATTCACTCACAATTCCATCAAGAAACAATTATAGCCACAACACATCTCGTCCCATTCTCACAATAGCCAACCACATCACAATTGCATAGGCACATGCACGCATATATGAATAGGTTTACAATCCAATAATCTATATGATCCACATCTCATGGCCTTATACAAAATGAATCAATATCATCATAAGCCAACATGTTTGTCTAAACCAATATGACATATAACAAAAAGACCAAGTCCATATACATGCCATACTCAAAATACTTAAATTCACTATACCCAAAAAATTAGTTTGATAGTGTGAATCGGACTCTAATGTCCTTCAATCCCCAAGCTAGCTTGGCGACACTATAAGGAAATGGAAAATGAAACAGAGTAAGCATAAAGCTTAGCAAGTTTGCATGTAAATAATTAACAGCATTAGCCATACATTATTATACTCATAACATGATAATATTTATCATAATGTTATCAAGTATCATAATTACATTTTAAGTCATGTCATTTGCATAATGTAAAATAAGGCTTATGATCATAATCCATTCATTCACATCTTACTGAGGTCTCATCAATTCATAATCTCAATATTTATGAGCTTTGTGTACGTACCTGTACCCTTTTAACATGATCATACCTTGTCATCTCTTTGACATAGTTTTTGGATTAGCCATTGAACCACTCAGAATTACTAAAGGATACTCGGGAACTCTCATACACATGGTAGGATGCCAATTCCATATCCTGGATATGGTCTTACATGGGATCATCTATTAATGCCAATGCCATGTCCTAGACATGGTCTTATGTGGGATCGTAGATCGTTGTCAATGGTATGTTGCAGACATGGTCTTACATAGGATCACATATTGATGTTGATCGCCCAGCTTACATGAAATTACATATCGATGCCAAAGCCATGTCCCAGTCATGGTCTTACATGGGATCGTGCATAACCCTAATGTCATGACATTTGTATCCTAACTATTCCTAAGGTTCAACCGGGGTTTTGAGATATCAAACTTCGTCGAATTGTCACCGAGTCATCATTAATTAAATCCAAAAATTAAATTACACAATTCATGCAATATTAAAGTATTAAAAACATAATAATGTAATGTTGCTTTATTTACACATAAACATACCTCGGTACCCAAAATATGGCTACTATTCTATTTTGTCCACAACCTTGTTCTTTCCTCGGTTTAGGTCCGGACTCTGTTTTTCTTGATCTATAATAGCAAATTTCGCTTATTTAATTATCACATTTTCAAAATAGTCCATAAATCATATTTTGACAAAATTACAATTTTGCCCCTAAACTTTCACATAATTACAAGTTAGCCCCTAAGCTCGTAAAATGAAATGTGTTCATTTTATTTGATACCCAAGCCTAACCGAACTTATATCATACTTATATCAGCCCACATGTTCTTTCAAATCAGATTTTTAACCACTTATTTTAGAACTTTTACAAAAATGTCATTTTTAGGTGTTTTCATGAAAAACCACTTAATAAAAGATGTTTATCATGCATCAAACTTTCATATTCCTCCATTAAACACCAAAATACATGCATGTCACACATGGATAAGTTTTTGAACATGAACCCTAGCTCAAAATAATGGTAAAAATAGTTAGATCATGCTTCAAAGATCTCAAAAACATAAAGAACATTAAAAACGGGGCTAGGACATACTTACAATCGAGCTTGAAAGTTGAAGAAAAACCCTAGCTATGGCTTCTCAAATTTTTGGCACTTGATGGAGAAGATGGAGGAGGTTTTTACTTCATTTTCCCTTTTAATTCTTTTATTAACCAAATGACAAAAATGCCCTTAAGGCCTTTCTTTAAGATTTTTCCTATTTATGCCCTTTTTTCCCATAAAAATAGAAATTGGGCAAATTGCTGTTTAAGGACCTCTAATTAACAATCCATGGAAATTTCATGCTTAAAGCTTCTAGAACTCACATTTTGCAACTTTTGCAATTTTGTCCTAAATGTCAGTTTGGACACTTTTTCCATAAGATTTCTTCATCAAATTTTCACATAAGCATGCAATTATATCATAGACCTCATAATAATCATAAATTAATTATTTCTACTTCAGATTTGTGGTCTCAAAACCACTATTTTAACTAGACCCTAATTTGAGATGTTACAACTCTCCCCCTTTAGGGATTTTCATTCTCAAAAATCTGACCGATGAAAAGGTCTGGTATTGGTTTCTCATGTTTTCCTCGGTCTCCCATGTAGCCTCCTCGACCCCATGTCTTTGCCATAATACTTTTACAAGGGCAATACTTTTGTTTCTCAATTGTTTGACTTCCCGAGCTGAAATCTTAATCAGTTCTTCGCCATAAGTCATATCCGGTCGAATCTCAACTTCTATTGGTGAAATCACATGAGAAGGGTCTGATCGGTATCGGCGTAACATAGACACATGGAACACATCATGGATTCTTTCCAACTCAAGCGGCAAAGCCAACCGATATGCTACTGACCCTATTCTTTCAGTAATCTCGTACAGTCCAATAAAGCGTGGACTTAATTTGCCTCTCTGGCCAAACCTCAAAACTTTCTTCCATGGAGATACTTTCAAGAATACCTTATCATCGACTTGAAACTCAATCTATTTTCGTTTCAAATCTGCATAGGATTTCTATCTGTCCGAAGTGGCTTTTAAGCAATCAAGTATTATCTTTACCTTTTCTTCGATTTCTCTGACTAAATCACCTCCGTGAATCTGATTCTCTCTGAGTTCGATCCAACAAAAGGGTGTTCAACACTTACGCCAATACAATGCCTCATACGGCACCATTTTCAAACTCGACTGAAAGCTATTGTTGTCAACAAATTCTACCAATGGTAAGTACTTTTCCCAACTACCTTGGAACTCAAGAACACAACACCGTAACATATCCTCAAGAATCTAAATTACCCTTTCGGATTGACCGTTAGTTTGTGGATGGTAAGTGATACTAAAATTCAATTTCATACCCAACGCTTCTTATAACTTTTTCCAGAACTGTGAAGTGAACCTCGGATCTCTATCCGATATAATCAACAAAAGTACTCCGTGCAATCTCACAATTTCAAAAATATACAATTTGGCTAGCTTGTCCAGTGAATAGTCGGCACGTATTAGTATAGAATGAGCCAACTTCGTCAATGGATCTACAACAACCCATACAACGTCTTTCTTTTTCGGTGTCAAAGGCAGACCCATCACAAAATCCATTGTAATACGGTCCCATTTCCACTCGGGAACCATCAAAGGCTGAAGTAAGCCTGAAGGTACTTGGTGTTCAGCCTTCACTTGCTGACAAATCAGGCATCTTGAAACAAACTCTAAAATATCTCTTTTCATATTCGGCCACCAATACAATTTGTTCAAGTCATTGTACATTTTCGTACTACCCAGATGTATAGTCAAACAACCACTATGTGCCTCATGCAAAATCTTCTGAATCAACTTGGTATTTTTAGGAATCAAATTCTATCTTGGAACGTCAAGCAACCATCGGAACTAATCCAAAAATTTGATTCGATACCTGACTCACACTGAGCTCTCTTATCTTGCATCTCACTGTCACTTTTCTGAGCTTCGCAAATCTCCTGGAGAAACATCGGTCTAGCTCTCAACTCGGCTAATTAGAGCTATCATCCAATAAAGCCAATTGTGTATTCATAGCCCTCAAAGCAAATAACGACTTTTTACTCAAAGCATCGGCGACCACATTTGTCTTTCCTGGGTGATAATCAATCACTAACTCATAATCTTTTAACAACTCTAGCCACCTCCGTTGTTGTAGGTTCAACTCCTTTTGAGTCATCAAATACTTTAGAATTTTATGATCAGTGAATACTCGACATTTCTCACCATACAAATGGTGTCTCCAAATCTTCAACGCTAACATAATGGCGGCTAGCTCCAAATCATGGGTCGGATAATTTTTCTTATGTGGCTTCAGCTGCCTCGAGGCATAAGCTATCACCTTGCCTTCTTGCATAAGTACACAACCCAATATATTCAAAGATACGTCACTATAAACTACAAATTCTTTTCCCGGTTTAGGCTGTACTAAAACTAGTGCTTCGGTCAACAATGCCTTTAGTTTCTTAAAACTCTGTTGGCATTTTTCTATCCATTCAGACTTGATAGCTTTCTGTAACAACATCGTTATTGGAGTAGCAATCATGGAGAATCCTTTCACAAACCGTCTGTAATAATAGGCCAAGCCTAGAAAGCTTTTAACCTAAGTTACATTCCTTGGCGGTTTCCATTCAACAATAGCTGAAATCTTACTCGGGTCAAGTCTAATACCATCGCCTGAAACAATGTGGCCCAAAAACTTCAATTCTCGAAGCCAAAATTCACTTTCACTGAACTTAGCATACAACTTCTTGTCCCTCAAAGTTTGCAAAAATGTTCTCAAGTGCTCAGCATGCTTGGTCTCATCATGAGAATAAATCAGGATATCATCAATAAAAACAACCACAAATTTATCCAAGTATGGTCCGAAACTACGGTTCATTAAATCCATAAATACAACAGTAGCATTTGTTAAACCAAAAGGCATAAACTAAAATTCATAGTGACCATACCTCGTCGAAATGCAGTTTTCGGCACATCAGACTCCTTAACTCTCAACTGGTAGTAATCAGACCTCAAGTCTATCTTTGAAAACACTGTGGCTCCCTTCAATTGATCAAAAAAATCATCGATTATTTGCAAGGGATACTTGTTCTTTATGGTTACCTTATTGAGCTGTCGGTAGTCTATACACAATCTCATTGAACCATCCTTCTTCTTTACAAATAGTACTGGTGCTCCTCACGGAGAATAACTAGGTCTCAAAAAACCTTTATCTTGTTAACTCTTGTAACTGAACTTTCAACTCCTTTAACTCCGTCGAAACCATCCTATACGGAGCAATCGAAATAGGTGCAATACTAGGAACTAACTCAATACCAAACTCAATTTCCCTAATAGGAGGCAATCTTAGCAACTCTTCGAGAAACACATCCGAATACTTACATACTACCGGCACTAATTAAATTTTCAACTCAGACTCTTTTTTATTCAATACGAAGGTAAGATAAGCTTCGCAACCTTCCTCATACATTTCTGAGCAGTCATAGAAGAAATCACTACAGGCAAGCTATCTGATTCATCAGGTTCTACCCAAAGAATATAACCATTTTCACATTTCAATTCAATAATTTTCCTTCCACAGTTTACTACCATATCATGCATGGTCAACCAATCCATGCCAAGTATTATATCAAATTCATCAAACTAGAAAAGCATAAGATTAGCCGAAAAACAATGACCTCTAATCATTAAAGGGTAATCCTTACATACTTTGTCAACTAACACATACTTGCCTAGAGGGTTTGACACTTTTATCAAAAATTCTGTAAACTCAATAGGCATATTCATGCTAGACACCAATTTCACACAAACATACGAATGGGTAGATCCCGGATCAAACAAAGCAACAACATGAGTATCATAAAGAGAAAAAGTACCCGTAATCACATTAGAAGATGAAGCCTCTTCGCGAGCACGAATGGAATATGTCCTCGCAGGTGCTCTACCTTCGGGCCTCACAATTGAGTCTCTAGGTGCACCCTTGCTACTTGCTCCATTTCCCAGATTTCTTTGTGGCCTCCCTTGAGAAGTAGTATTACTCGATCTTGCACTCAAAAATTTCTCTTTTTCAACCCTCTCAGGGTAATCTCTAATGAAGTGGTCTTGGGAACCACGCTTAAAAAAAGCTCCATCACTAACTCGGCACTCACCGAGGTGACGTCTACCATAATGTGAACACTCCGGTCTACTCGGTCGAGCATTATCAGCACTAGCAATTGAAGTAGTCTGAGCTTTTGAAATCGAGTAATGATTACCCTTATTTCTATTCCCAACTGAAGGATTCAATTAAGTATTAAACTCCCTCAATTTCTTAGTTGAGGACTGCAGTGACTTACTCATCTGTCTTTTCTTCGAATCTCAAGACTCAAATTCAACTTTTCTTTTCTCTTTAGCCAATTCCTGGGCCTTGCAAGCTCTCTCAACCAGTACAATGAACTCTTTTAATTCTAGGATGCCAACCAGTAATGGGATGTCCTCATTTAACCCATCCTCAAAACTCTTACACATGATGGCCTTGGTCAATACACACTCTTGAGCATACCTACAGAGTCTTATGAACTCACGCTCATACTCTGTTACAGTCATTCGGCCATGTTTTAACTCCAAAAATTCCTTTCACTTCTAATCGATAAACTTCTGGTTAATGTACTTCTTACGAAACTCCTCTTAGAAAAATTCCCAATTGACCCTCTCCCTTAGTACAACTAACACAAGGGTGTTCCACCACTGATAAGCTGAGTCTCTCAGTAGTGACATAACACACTTCATTCATTCCTCGGGTGTGCATGATAACTCATCAAATACTCTGATGGTATTTTCAAGCCAAAACTCTGCCCTTTCGGGATCATCATCTATACTAGCTCAAAATTCTTCGGCTCCTTGCTTACAAATTTTATCCACTGGAGGTCTATTCAATCTCATAAAATCCATACCTTGGGGTGCTACATGAATAGGTTGAGGGATAGGTGGGGGTGGAGGGGGTTGAACGTTTGGGTTCATTTGAATGAACTCCGTATACCAGGCATTCATCATATGAAGAAAGGCTTCCCTAACCTCATCTCCTCCTCCCTAACTCACAGTCATGGGTCTACTCTCAACTTGCGCAGCCCCTTGAGCAAGATCCAGTGCATTACTTTCTACCTCATCAGCTTCAGCTCAATTGGAATCCATTACTATATGAAAACACAATTTAAAAGGTCAAAAGTCGTTACACTATCATAATTCATTTATGGCATGCATAGCTAGACTTGTACACATGCTACGTTAGTCTAAAAATCAACTAAACCTGGCTTTGATACCACTAAATGCAACACCTCTTACCCGTGCCTGACTCTAGGACAAGATATGAGGTATTACCGGACTTAATCACAAGCAAACATACAAAATCGAGCCATAAACTTTTGTTCAAATAAAATTCATTCATACATATGCAAATTGTCCCTTATATGGACCTACGAAGCCCAAAACATACATCGGGAATAGTTCAGGAATAAATCGAGAACTTTAAAAAAATTTGAGAAAACTTAGAAATATTTTCATGAAAAAGGGTCACACGCCCGTGTGGGTAGGCCATGTGGTCACACATGCCCCTATGGCTTGGGACACGCCCATGTCTTCAGCCCGTGTAACTCTCTATTTATGACCCGTGTAACTCTCTGTTTATGATGTCATCACACAATTAGGGTCACACGCCCATGTCTTGAGACCGTGTCCTTCACACGGCTAAGACATACGGCTGTGTCTCTGCCCGTGTATTTACTATAGAGCATTCTGTTTTACTTAATTAGAGTGCAGGGGACACACGGTCAGATCAAACGCCCATGGGATAGATCATGTGTCACATACGGCCTAGACACACGCCCGTATGTTTATCCATGTGGGCAATTTTGAGGCTATTTTCCAAGCCAATTGCCACCCTTATTTACACAAACACATACATGACTTCAAAGGCAATTAACATGGCATATATGAGCACTTAAACTTACAGAAACAAGACATGATCATGATCATTTCATCTTTATTAAAACATGAATAAGACTTAACACTTGGTCAAGCCAATTTTTATAAATTCGTATGTGCTAAGAGATGTAGATTACTTTCATTTAACATACTCATGCCTTAGTTGTCATCATGTCATTCATTCACAATTCCATCAAGAAACAATCATAGCCACAACACATCTCATCCCATTCTCACAACAACCAACCACATCACAATTGCATAGGCACATTCATGTATATATGAATAGGTTTACAACCTAATAATCAATATCAGCCACATCTCATGGCCTTATACAAAATGAATCAATATCATCATAAGCCAACACATTTGGCTAAACCAATACGACATATAACAAAAAGACCAAGTCCATATACATGGCATACTCAAAATACTTAAATTCAGTATACCCAAAAGATTAGTTTGATAGTGTGAATCGAACTCTGACATCCTTTGATCCCCGAGCTAGCTTGGAAACACTATAAGGAAATGGAAAAGGAAAGGGAATAAGCATAAAGCTTAGTAAGTTTTCATGTAAATAATTAACAACATTAGTCATACATTATTGTACACATAAAATGATAATATTTATCATAATGTCATCAAGTATCATAGTTACATTTTAAGTCATGTAATTTGCATAATGTATAATAAGACTTATGATCATAATTCATTCATTCACGTCTTACTGAGGTCTCATCGATTCATAATCTCAATATTCATAAGCTTTGTGTACGTACCTGTACCCTTTCAGCATGATCATACCTTGTCATTTCTTTGACATAGTCTTTGGATTACCCGTTGAACCACTCAAAATTACTAAAGGATACTCGTGAACTCTAATACACATGGTAGGATGCCAATGCCATATCACAGATATGGTCTTACATGGGATCACCTATCGATGCCAATGCCATCTCCCAGACATGGTCTTACGTGGGATCGTAGATTGATGCAAATGCCATGTCCCAGACATGGTCTTATATTGATGCCGATAGCCCAGTTATGGTCTTACACGAAATTACATATCGATACCAAAGGCATGTCCCAGACATGGTCTTACACAGGATCATACATAACCCTAATGTCATGACATTTGTATACTAACTATTCCTAAGGTTCAACCGGGGTTTCGAGACATCAAACTTAGTCGAATTGTCACTGAGTCATCATTAATTAAATCCACAAAGAAAATTACACAATTCATACAATATTAAAGCATTAAAACATAATAATGTAATGTTGCATTATTTACACACGAACGTACCTCGGTACCTAAAATATGGCTACTATTCGATTTAGTCCACAACCTTGTTCTTTCCTCGGTTTAGGTCCAGATTCCATTTTCCTTGACCTATAATAGCAAATTTCATGAATTTAATTATCATATTGTTCAAAATAATCCATAAATCATACTTTGACAAAATTACAATTTTACCCTTAAACTTTCACATAATTACAAATTAGCCCTAGGCTCGTAAAATGAAATGTGTTCATTGTCTTTGATACCCAAGCCTAGCCGAACTTATATCATACTTATATCAGCCCACATTTTCATTCAAATTATATTTTTAACCACCTATTTTACAACTTTTACAAAAAGGTCTTTTTTAGGTGTTTTCATGAAAAATCACTTAGTAAAAGATGTTTATCATGCATCAAACTTTCATATTCCTCCATTAAACACCAAAGTACTTGCATTTTACATGGGTTATTTTTTTAACATGAACCCTAGCTCAAAATAATGGTAGAAATGGCTAGATCATGCTTTAAAGATCTCAAAAACACAAAGAACATTAAAAACGGGGCTAGGACAAACTTGCTACCAGGCTTGAAAGTTGAAGAAAAACCCTAGCTACAGCTTCTCAAATTTTTGACACTTGATAGAGAAGATGGAGGAGATTTTTACTTCATTTTCCCTTTTAATTCTTTAATAACCAAATGACAAAAATGCCCTTAAGGCCTTTCTTTCAAAATTTTCCTATTCATGCCCATTTTTGTCCACAAAAATAGAAATTGGGAAACTTGCTATTTAAGGACCTCTAATTAAAAATCCATGACAATTTCAAATCTTCTAGAACTCACAATTTGCAACTTTTGCAATTTAGTCCTAAATGTCAAATTTCACACTTTTTCCATAAAATTTCTTCATGAAATTTTCACATAAGCATGCAATTATATTGTAGACCTCATAATAATCATAATTAATTATTTCTACTTGGGATTTATGGTCTCGAAATTAGTGTTCTGACTAGACCGTAATTCGGGATGTTACACATGTTATTTATTTTGTATTGATTTGAATACGAATGTATTTATCAATTGAAGTTGTAAATGACAAGAAGTTTACATGAATAATTTTATTTATTTGACTTGTTATAGGATGTTGGTAAAATTTCTTTTATTTAACCAGTCAAACTTACTAAGCTTCATTTAAGCTTATTTGTATTGTTTAATGTCATTGTAGATTTTCGGAAGGTTGGACGATCGATCAATACTCAAACCATACTATCCAACTTATCTCGGTAGTTTTTAAAGCGTTCAATACGGTTTATATCGTATGTATAGGCTTTTGTATAGTCTTAGTCAAAGTTTAGCTTATGTAAATATTATGAATAATAATATTTTGTTTATATAACTAACTTAAATATTGGTATGAAATTAAAGTATGATTGTGATGAGAGTATAAGTGATATATGTATGTTTGTACTTGAGTTATAATGACCTTTGGTAACTTGGTTAGATAAATTAATTAGGTAAGGTTGGATACTTGGTTGACATGTTTTTAAGTTTAACATTTGAAGTGCCTAGGTATTTATTAGTTGTATGTGGTGATAATTCATGTTTAAGAATTGATTTTTAGCTTGATTTGAATGCCTTGTTATGACTTATTGATGTGCAAAAATATTGAGTTAGGTTGATGTCAAATTGGGTGAGAAATGTAGCTTGAAAATTGGCCTATTTTCATCCACAGGGGCAGAGACATGGGCGTTTGTCCTAGCCTTGTGTGACACACAGCCAAGTGACATGGCCGTTTGTCCCTTGTATCTTTTAATTATGCAAGTCAGTATGCTCAAACGACCTAGCACATGGGCGTGTGGTTTGGTTGTGTGACCCAAGTCAGAGAGTTACACGGGCACGAACACGGGATGGGACACAGCCGTGTGTCCCTATTTTGAATGCCCACACGGCCTGGCGACATGGCCGTGTGACCCCTACAATGTTGAAAATTTTAAATATTTTTGAAAAATTCTTTGAGTTTCTGATTTAGTCCCGACTTGTTTCTAATATGTTTTTCGGGTCTTGAAGGCTCATATAAGTGACAGTAAATATGATTTTCATTTGTTTTATTATGAATATTGATATGTAATGAAACATTAGAAATTTCTATCTGATTGATCCGTAAACCCCAGTAATGCTCTGTAACCTTATTCCAGCGACAAATACGGGTTAGGGGTGTTACAATTACTATTACATTATAATTCAAGAAGCATTTTCATGGTGGGTTAGTCCAATAAATTGGTCTCTAGCATATACTTTTGTGTTGATTTGATATCACACATCCATTGCAACACTTGTTATCAATCAAACACATATTAGTTTCAATGCATGATTGTTTTCCAAGCCAACAATAATACTTAAATAAGGTTGTATATTATTCTTAGGACTTTATCATTATACGGTTTATTTAACACAAAAGTTAAGATTATGAATAATAATGGCAATGCATTTATTAATAAATTGGGCAAACAAGTATGTTATGAAAATAATTACATTACTAATCTTTAGGCATATTGCAACAGTAACTATAGTAAAAGTTCATCTATGTTTGCACATGATGGCTCCTGGTGGGGAATTTTTAGATATTTCTCAATAATAATTAATTCACTTGTTGTAACAATGCTACAATATTAAAAATCATTAAAAATTAGTCTAAGTTTTTACAAAATGGATCATGATGGGGAATTTTCTTTTAGATACATCTTAATAATAATGTTTTCTATCATATTTATAAGGTAGTATTTCTATTGTTGTTTTAAGAAAAAGAAGATAAATTTGAAGAAAAAAAGACTGTTAGATTTTTTCTATTAGTTATTCGTTTAGTTGTAACTGGATAAAGTATCACTGGAAAAGGGATAGAGATAGACACTAAAAAATTGCTCTCATAGTCCAAAAATGTTTTATATCTATAGGTTTTGTTCAGGAAGTAATTCATTATCAAAAAAATGGTACAAGGAATGGTCTATGTTTAGCTAACTTAACTAAGTTACAACCTCACTCCTATACTTTAATCTAAATCACTCAAGTTTTTTCATTTGAAAGCTTAGATGTAAATTGATTGGCTCAATCAAGTTTACTTACAAAATTTGCACCTAAAATCAGTTACTGAATGAAGAAGTATGTGTTCGCTCTTTCATACAATTAACCTAAACAAGTTGTGCAATATAAAATAGTTAAAAGGCCTGTTGAGTTACAATAAATTGCAACATTTATTCAACTAAAGCATACACTTTAAAATGTCTTCAAATAATTAACATATTCTCATAGTCTTCTAGCAATCAAATACCTTTGAAGATTAGATCTTGTATTTATGGAAACTTCGATGGTATTGAAAGTCTATTCTCATCATTGCTTGCCTTTAATTGTAATGCCCTAGATTTTTTCGATGTTGGAAAGGTCGATTTTGAGTCAAAATTGTGAACTAAGCTATTTTGAGAAGCCAAACCTAGAAACTTCGAGGAATAAGCTTCTGGTTGAGTTGTGGGTCTTCAAGTTATGAATATTTAGTATAATTATTATGTTTAAATTAGTGTTAATTGGTGGATAGTGTGGGAAGGACTTAATTGTAAGACAATTACAGTTCATGAGGCTAGTGTACGAATGGGTAAATTTTAAATTATAAACCATAGGAGCATTTATATTATTATTTTTCCAAGGTTCCATTAGCAAATGGATCATTAGAGAAAAAAATTGAAGCAGTAAATGATTCTAGGAAACCATTTTTCACGATCAAGCTTTGTGTTCTTCAAAATTCTCTCAAAATTATCTCCGTTCTTTTATCTATTTTCTAAAATCTTGATTTAAATCATTCAATCTTGAATGGAATACATATTTTTCAGCAAATCCTTCAATATTTTAAGCATTAAAACTTAATTTCTCATTTTATTTATTTTTGTAAAAACAAGAAAGAAGGTGGGAGATTGATTTCTTGATTATTCTTGGCATTGATCCTTTGAAAAACATCATGGTAAAGATTTTATTTAACTCTATTTATTGATTTTCTATTCATGATAAGTGATTTAATGATTATCTTTTTCCAAGTTGTGTTCTTGTTTCATTGGGTTAGAAAGAGGAAATTGAGATTTTTTATTTCTTTTAGTTCCCTAGTTAAATATTTTTATTGTTAATAAGTATAGAATCTACTATATTGTTGGATTTTAGAATTAATTTAAGTTTTAACTTAGTTCTTGAAAGTTGTCATTATTGATTGCTTTAGAGAAGGTGTAGATTCAAGTTTCCAATAGAGACTTTGGTGTGTTAATGTTAGTTTTGAGTCCCTTAGTGTGAGTCTAAAGTTAGTTTTGAGTTTCGATAAGTTTGTAATAGAGTTTCAACATGTGGGTTTAGAAGCAAAGAATAGTTTTGCTTGATCACATTGCATGATTTTGTTAAATTGTAAATTTTTTGTTGAAATAAAGTAAGTGGGGGGAGAGTTCAAAAGCAAAAGGGAAGGATAAGGTCACAGAAGCTTGAGTGGTTTTAGTTTGTGCAATTTGATTTGTAATTTATTTTATTATATTATCTAAATTGAGTTACTTGGATTTATTTATGCCAGAAGTATAGCATAATGATTCCATGGTGATATGCATGACAACTCAAATATATTAAAGTATGATTGCTATTTGTTGAAGCTTGTTCAATGCCTATGGTTGAATGCCAATTTTGGGATTTATGTTGTTGTATTGTTTCTTTAGAGATGGTAATTGGATGTTAATTTATGATTAATATGATATTTAACCTTTCTAAATGAATTTGAATAGTCCTAGGGTATAGTCAGGGTGTCATAGGATATAAGGAATCGAGCTTGTTGATATTGTGCTATGGGCTAGCTTGTCTGCTTGGAATGTAACACCCCTTACTCGTATCCGACGCCAGAACAGGGTACGAGGCATTACCAGACTTAAACACAAACAAACATACATTTTTGAGTCATAAATTTTTGTCCAAATTAAAACCATTCATGTACAATCACAATGTCCCTAATACGAGCCTACGAGGCCCAAAACATACTTTAGAGGCGGTTCGCGACTAAACCGAAAACTTTATCAAATTTCACATCACTTAGAAAATTTTTCCACTAAACTAGGGTCACACGCCCATGTAACTCTCTGTTTGTCACCTAAGAACAAATTGAAGACACACAGCCAAGTCACACACCCATGTGCTAGTCCATGTGGTTGAATTAAAATTTATGATTTTTCATAAAATAAGTGCAGACTTCACACGCCCAGGACACACGCTTGTGCTTGAGGCTGTGTCACCCACACGGCTGAGACACACGCCCGTGTCTCTGCCCATGAGCATTTTCTTTCGCAAAAATTAGGGTGCAGGGGACACACGGCTTAACACATTCCTATGGGGTAAACCATGTGTCACACACGGCCTATACACACGCCCGTGTGTCTACCCATATGGACAAAAATAAGGCTATTTACCAAGCCATTTTGCCACCTTTTTCTGCACGCACCTACACAACACAACATAACACAAATTCAAGCATTTACATACAACCAAATCAGCCACAATCAAGATGTCCTCATGTCAACTACATGCTACCATCTATTATACACAAACATCACATTCAAATCATGCAAGTTTCCACATTCATGAAGGGCATCATCATATAAAGTACTTATACCAATAGTAGCCAATTTCAAGTGGCCTTATACAGAATGAAATTTCAACCAACATAAGCCAACACATTTGGCCAAATCAATTTTGACACATAACAAAATGACCAAGTCCCCTATACATGCCTTAACTCAAATGTTGAGATCATTGATACCAAAATAATTGTTGATAGTGTGAGTAGATCTCCGATGGTCTCCGATCCCTGAGCTAGCTTGGTAACACTATAAGACAAGGGAAAGGAAGAGGAGTAAGCTATAAGCTTAGTAAGTTCCTATGCAAATAGCAAACATCTTAACCACACATTTAACATACAATTGTCATAATGAAAATTGGCATGAATATTATTAAGATCTTATAGTCATAACTTACTCAATCACTACCTTACTAAGGGTTCATCATACATCGAGCTCATTACATATGAGTTTTACGTACATACCTTTACCAACTCGCAACATAACCATAGTCTTTCACAACTTTGAGATTCCTGTTGAACACTCGAAATATTAACGGATACTCAGAAATTTTGCACATAAGTGCCATATATGTAGCCAAAGCTACCTCATATTTCATAATACATATAGGCTCGTTTTCGAGCTATTCACGGGCCTGCTCATACAAGTTGTCAGTCCGGACGTAACTACACAGTGCTGCTTACACAAGCTATCAAGTATCCGCAACTCATGCTGGACTACATAGCCATTGGTAGGACGTACAAGACAAGCACTCGGATCACATAAACACATATACAGATGGGTTCCTAGTGACATGTCACTTGTATTCTATTCTATTCCTAAGGTTCAACTAGGATTTCTTGCTTGTCGAAACATTATCAAATGTGTCCCAAAAATTCAATCACAATTCATACAATATTAAAGCATTTAAAACATAGTTATAATAATGCATTATTTAACGAACTTACCTCTGTACAAAAATAGTAGAATTTGACCTAATTGTCAAACACTTTGTTTTTCCCCCAATCTAGGTCTGAACCTCGTTTATCTTGATCTATAATAACAAATTTAACTCATTTAATATAGACATTTTTCAATTCAGTCCAAAAATCATATTATGGTAAAATTATATTTTTGCCTCTAATGTTTTACATTTTTACAATTTAGTCCCTAGGCTCGTAAATTGAAATGTATTCAATTTCTTCAAAACCCAAGCCTAGCCGAACCATTTTCATATATACCAGCCCACATTTTCCACTTAATTACACTTTTACTACTTATTGTATAACTTTACAAATAGGCCATTTTTGACATTTTTACCGAAAATCACATAGCAAAAGTTATTTTTCTAACATCAAACATGCATTTTTTACCATTAACCATCAAAATATACACATGTTTAACATGGGTCAAACCCTAGACCTTAATCATACCTCAAATTAGTGCTAGAAATAGGCAGACTGAGTTACAACGACTTCAAAAATGTAAAAAGCATTAAAAATGGTGCTAGAACGGACTAACAATCGAGCTTGGAAGCTTGACAAACCCTAGCTATGTCTTCCTCTTGTAAATTGCGGTCAAGGGGTAGAATATGAGAAAAAATTGGCTTTTATTTTGCTTATTAATTCATTTAATTACCAAATGACCAAAATGCCCTTTTCTTAAAACACTAAAATTTCTCTTACTTCATGTCCATTTTTGTCCACTAACTTAACAAATAGGCTAACTACCATCTAAGGACCTCTAATTTAAAACTTCATAGCAATTAGACACCTCTAACTTATAGAACTCAAGTTTTACACTTTTTGTAATTTAGTCCTTTTTACTAAATTGAGTGCTCAAACGTCAAAATTTTCGAACAAAATTTTCACAGAATCATTCCATAAACTATAGACCATAAAAATATAAGAAAGATAAATTTTTTTGCTTCGAATTTGTGGTCCGAAAACCACTGTTCCGACTAGACCCAAAATCAGGCTATTACAAGGAAGATTCAATTTATGGTGCTTTGCGCAACCTCAGGGATTTTTTTGGTAAGTCAACTTTACACACACCGAATATTTCCTATTGTATAATTTTATATATGTGCTTACATTATAACAGTCTGGTTTAGACCCTAGTCGGAATAGTGATTTTGGGACCACATATCCGAGTCAAAAAATATTTAAATATTATTTTCTTTGCTTATGATGTGTGAATTAGCATGTATGAAAGTTTCGTATAAAAATTTAAATGTTTGTGTGCTTAATTTTGAAAAAGGACGTAATCGCGTAAAATGTTAAAGTGGCGTTCTAATTGATAAAGTGCCTATTTGATTTGGATTTATAATTTTGAGGTCCTTATGTGGTTATTTGATCATTGGAAGTTTGAATGGACATAAATAACCATCCATTAAGTGAATTTGTAATGTATTATTAAAGGTTAAAATTGTAAAAGACTTATTATTGTTAATTAAATTAAAACCAAAAGCCATCATATTCATTTTTATTTGTTCATTAACTGAAAATACAAGAAAAAGAAAAGAAAAAGTGCTAGTTAGGTTTCGGAATTTTGAGCTTGGATTAAGGTATGGTTTTGATTCGATTTTTGATAATTTCTACGTTTTTGTAATCGTTGCTTTGTATACTATCTAGCCCATGTCTCAATTTTTGATTTTTTTTGATGATTTTGAGTTATGCCATTGATGAAACTATGAGTTTTGTGAAGTTAATTGTTGATAAATGGAAAATATAATTTGGGTTAATATCTTTTGTCTTTGGATTTTTGATAATTTTGAGTAAAATGGGCTAAATTATGAAATTTGTAATTTGAGGGACTAAAATATGAAATAAATGAAATGTGTGGACTTGTATGAGTGCTATGAATATTCGGCTAAGCATGAGAATGTGCAAATTATGTGTATTTTGTGAATTTGTTAAATAGGGACTAAAGTGTCAAAATGTGAAAATGTGAGGACTAGTTTGCAAAATACCCTAAATATGTTTTTATGGATTGTTTTGAATGAATTTGTGATTGAATAAGTTAAAATTGAATTTATATAGATCAAGAGTTAAAAAAAAAACGGAATTAGATTGGGGAAAGTCGAAAGTTGTCGAGTAACCGATTTCATCCATTCGAATTTGTACGAGGTAAGTCGATATACAAATAAGCTTTTTTGAATTGAATTATTATTATTCATTTGATATTGAATTGTGATGAATGAATTTCTGAGCTAAATGTATGTTATCTGTGAAAGTATCGACAAGGTTTCGTCGTCTAAAAAGCCCCGTACAAACCTTAGGAATAGTTAGGATACATATGTCATGGCATAGGATCCGATATATGTTTTCGTGTAAGAACACGGTTGGGACATTGGCATCAACTTCTATTTTTTGTGTAAGACCCTGTCTAGGACAGTGGCATCGACGTTTGATCGCATGTAAGACCACGTCTGGGACGTTAGCATTGTATATACTTTCCAAGTTTTCCACGTATCCTTACGTTTCCAAATGGTTCAAACAAGCATTCCAAAAAATGAATGACTTGTGAAATACATATTCGATTCAGGTATGTTCGGAATGAGTATCACATTTGATAGTGAAACGTAAGTATGTATTCTTTAATGAACAAAAGATGATATGTGGTAAAAGCATGAGAAATTATGCTATATGTGTCAAGGAAATTGGAAGATATGAAATGTATGTGAATATGGAAGTTGTAATAGTTTATGACTTGAAGTATATGTAATTTGATAATGAATTAATGTTTAATGTGTTAAGTTTAGTTGTATATGGCTTACTGAGCTTTTATAAGCTTACTCTGTGTGTCTTTTAACTGCATTACAAATATCGTAACTACTAAAAGCTCGAGGATCATTGTGGATCATCACCGCACTATCGAACTTCATTTTGGTACATTTTGGAAATGTAAATATTGGAGTATGGCATGTGTAGGCTAGAAATGCTTTGAATATGTTTTGAAATATGTATATATCTCGCCATGTGATTTGGCTTATGAGTGAGTTTTGGTATAAGTTATATGATGAAGTTATGTTTATGACATGTTCTTGTTTGGCCAACATAAATGGTCAATCTGACAAGTATTTGGTAAGTTCATAGTATAAGATTGAGTGGTATGTATTAAGGTTTAATAACCATATGTTTTGAGATGTTTTTGTCTTATGTTTTGGCATAAAATAGTAAGGTTATTAAGCATGAAATTGGTTGGCAATGATCTACCATGAATGGTTAAAGTTTTGATTATGAATTAGATGTGAATTAGTTAAGAAATGTTGTGATTTTGGTTGCTTGTAGTTTTGATTTAAATGGGTGGCAAATTGGCTTTTTTAATGGCTTATTTTTGTCCACACGGGCAGAGACAAGGGCGTGTGTCTCAGCTGTGTGCGACACACGGTCATGTTGTACGACCGTGTGTCCCCTGGGGTTCCCTACAATTGTAAGTTCGGCTCGAGCACGGCAAAGGCACACGGGCGTGTGACTAACCATGTGGCTCAAGTCAGTATTGACCACAGCCAAGACACACAGACGTGTCTTGTAGCCGTGTGAGGTAGTATATATGCCCTATTTTGACACGGCCTAGACACACGGGCGTGTCTAATGCCTTGTGAGGCACACGGCCTATTCACACGGGCGTGTGACCTGTATTACTTTGAGAAATGTTTAAGTTTCAAAAAAAATTGTATGTGCTAGGTTTAGTCCCGACCCTTTTCTGATGTATGTTTAAGGTCTCGATGACCTAAATAAGGGACATTATGCTGATGTTTGCGAAATGAATGTTAAATGTTCCTATTTGTCAGGTAATGCCTTTAACCCTAGTCTGGCAATAGATATGGGTTAAGGGTGTTACATACACATTATAGTTTCAGGGGATTGGTTGGATAATATTGTCATAACATCCAACACCCGACCTGATCACTGGACATGAGACGTAAAATGCCACATTCGTTGTCGAAAAAACTACAATCTCATTTGCATATCCAATAAACAAGTTATAGAAGTTATTAGGCTACAAAACCTAGTAAATACATTATTTAATAAAAAAATGGGTTATGAACGAGCCTACAAAAGCTCTTACACTAATCAAGTAATGATTGAGGGACAAAAATGTATGTATTACAAAAAAAAAAAAGATGTAATGTCGCGACATTAAAGAATTCATGGCGCGACTATGAGGGTAAAAGCATGATGTCGCGACTTAAATCGATGTGTGTCACAACCTTAAGTATTGGATTGGATCAAATTATAAACTATTGGGTTAAAAGCCCGGGGAATACTTGTAACTAGACCCAATATGGAATACGCCCAAAAGCCCTTTATGTAATGAAAGGGGATGACAAATCCTAGTATATTTAACTAGGGTTGCCGCCTTTAAAATCCAAATAGAACTAGGATTTTATTTTTCTAGTTAAAATAAACTTTTCTAATTAACAAAGGTTCTACCTTCTCTCCCTATAAATAGATGGCCCTAATAGGGCTATGGACACACAACTTTAAAATATTGTTACTCTGCTAAAAAGTAGGTAATTTATTCTAAACTATTAAATATATTTTTTCAGAATAATAATTTTGTCGGTTTCTATTTTGAGAAGAGAATTTTCGTTTTCACCCCTAAAGTAAAGAAAATTATTTCTTGTTTCTTTTTTTGATTCGATTCGATTGATTCCACACTCGAGGTAATTTGTGGTATGAGAATAGCAGAGAAGATCGTTTAGTTGAAAGTCAAGATTGAAAACGATCCGTTTATCTGAAACCACAGGTACGATTTTGGTCTAGGGTTTATTGCTATAAAGGATTTATTTTCAAAATTTTTATGTAACACCCCAAACCCGTGACTGTCACCGGATTTGACCACGTGGTGTTACCGAGCTTACTTCCCTTATTTCTCTCTTGGAAATATTTAATTTCTGTTCCAGGCAGGCTTGCTAACTGCGTCACTGTCCTCTTAAAAATCATATCTCGAGTTCCAGAACTCTAAAATCAGTTTCGTAAATTTTCCCTGAAACTAGACTCATAATCCCATATACACATTTTTTTCTAGAATTTTTGGTTGAGCCAATTAGTACAATTTATTAGTTAAAGTCTCCCCTGTTTCAGGGTTCGACTACACTGACCTTTGTGCACTACGACTTGGATATCTTCCTGTACAGGGCTCCAACACTTATGCCGTTTGTTTCTAGAGAAACTAGACTCACAAGGGAATCTGTAAATATAGAGCATGACTTCTAATTCTCTCTGGTTAATTTATAGTAAATTTTCAAAGTCGGAGCAGGGGATCCAGAAACCGTTATGGTCCTGTTTCGCGAAAACCTGATTATCCCTTAAAATACAGCTCATATGGTCGTTTCGTTTCATCCATATGAAAATAGATTCATCATGGTTCAATTTCATAATTTATTCAATATTTAATTCTACTTCTACTATTTTTAGTGATTTTTCCATCTCACCTCACTGCTGCTGGCAGCATCTGTTACTAAAGCAAACAATGACTATTTCATAATTCTTCCATGGCCAACTATTTCATCATACATAATACAAACTATGGCCACCTTATCAAAATTAAGGTTTCAAAGGCTCGTGCCTATAGGTTTTAGATTCACACTCAACCGACCACATAGGCCATTTTCGCATGGCTTAAAGTTTACAACCCGAAATTCAACAAAACAAAATAGTCTATACATGCCAAATGTTCTCCTAGTTCAACTACGAAGACAATACCAAAAGATTCCCAGTAGGTGTGATGACTTCAACGACGGTTCGAGCATGCAAACGATACGAGTCCAAGAGACCTAAAATGGGTGACAAGAAAACACCGAGTGAGTTTATAACTCGAGAAGTCATAAGCACTTCACAACCATCCGTTACTAAAATTATCATAAAATGAAATAATGAAACAAGGCCCAGCGTTCCAGCCATACCGAACTACCATAGTTCCTTAGACCTTTCGGATAAATGTCATACCAAGTCATACATTTACATTTCATATACTATTCAATAGGATATTTGAAGCAATTTCCATTCATCATTTTATTTCCGCAACAATCATGCAATTGAAATCATCACATAGATTTAAAACTTACCGACTCAACCCCGAGCATGAACATAGTATCTATTAGCCACGAACTCAAGGTACTTACTCTTTCCGCTGTCCATACTCCACTCGATATAATTGTTCGATCGGAGATATATATATATATAGAATACACACACACGTGCTTAATACTCGATTTCGCACACTTAGTGCCATGTGATTTAAGCCCGCACACATAGTGCCATACCCTTCGAGCTCGCACACCAAAGTCAGTATATTTCCAGCATGCACACTTAGTGCCATATATTTCCAGCATGCACACTTAGTGCCATATATTTCCAGCATGCACACTTAGTGCCAATCTCGTCACCGTACACACGTATTGCCCAAGACACTTAGTGCCGAAAGCAAACTTTCTACACATTTCACTATTTCTTTTACATTCAACAATGTCATCATTCCATACACATACATTTTCATTTACATATCATCTCATTAAACACAATTGCATAGATATTATGATCATTTAAAACAATACCAAATATATGCTTAATGACTTACCTTATATTGGATGAAACGATTTCCAATCGACTACTCGATTATCTTTGCTTTGCCTTTGTTTGATTCTCCTTTTGATGTCTTGATCTCCTAGTATAAATACATTTAGTAGTTAAATTTCTTGCTGGATACTTATGTGTATAATTTAATGGTTTTCACTCCATTCACAACTATCCTTGTTCAAAATATCAAAACCTTAGCCAACATTCAATTAATGCATCAAGGCGAATGTATTATCACTATTAAGGTAACCTAGTCTCAAGTATTTTCAATTCTAATGTACAACATCTCAAATTCCCATGACCGATCACACCTATTCTTACTTTCCAATATTGAAATAATCAAAATCACCTCCTAAACACAATAGTCATGGACAATGCCGAATCCTCAAGTGTTTGAACATAAATTATTTTACTAATATAAACATTCACGAATCATATTCATAGGAAGACCGGTTTCTTTCCATAGCACATTCATCATCCATACTTAGATGAAACAACCAAAATCCCTTCCTTTATACCCTAGCCGAATGCTCCAATCATCCATACAAATTACAAACTTTTGCATGGCTAAGTAGGAGCCATTTAACATGCAAGAAAAATAATCATAGGAGAAGAATTTATCATTCTAAGTAAGCTCCTATCTCCAACACTAAATCATTCGGCATTTTGCCTAGACACACACAAGAAATCTCAACTTCCTTGACCTTACCAAGAGTGCATCCACCATTCAACTTAGCATATTACAAAACCAAATCAACAAACTCAAAGCTTACCTCCTAGTAGCCAAAGGTACTTGCCGAATTGACTTGAGTAAATCTCCCTTCTTTTCACCCTTTGCTTGGCTATAGCAAAAGAAAGAAAACATGAACACTTTTTTTTCTTCTTCTCAAGCCATGGCAATTGTAACAAAATGAGAAAGGATGAACAACAAAATTTTTTTCTCCTTTCTTTTCCTCAACTCACGGCAACAAGGGGGCATCCACACTCTTTTTTTTTGTTCATCATTTCCTTTTTCTCCATTTCTTTATTCTTTCTAACATGATCCATTAACTAGACATGTTTGAAACATGTTCCCTTGCCCATGCTCTTTATTTTATTATTTCTAACATCCACCATTAGCAAAACATGTTCAAGACATGTTTTCTTTTGCCCATCTTCATTACCATGGCCGGCCACTTCCTATAGTTGGCTAAATTGACATGCAAATCCCTCATGTCTTTACTTCATGCATTATTTGGCCACTTAAAAATTCACCTATCACATTTTCAAGTCCTAACACATGGGTCATTTCTTATGAATTAGCACCTAATTAATAAAATCAAGGCACGAAATATTTACGCATACAAATTCCACATACAATAAGCACAGAATATAACACCTAATTATTCTTGTGACTCGGTTTTGTGGTTCCGAAACCACTCTCCGACTAGGGTCACATTAGGGGTGTCACATTTTATTTTTCGTTATGCAAGAAAATCGTTTTTAAATCGGAATTTTTCCAACAACTATAAGGTGAATATGTGTAGAAAATGGTTTCTCTTGTATTCTAGTGACTGATGTCGTGACCTCAAGCAAGGTGCGCCACGACTTGAGTGGTCAATGTCACGATCTGCAAGTTTCCCATGCCCTGACACGACTTGCTGTCTAGTAGGGCAATGGTTTTTGTTTCATTTCACTCAAAACAAGTGCGGTTGACCTCTGAACGTTATCAAATAAAAAAAAGGAATATTTGGAATGATTTGAATTGCCTTAAATGGCTGTAATATAGTTAATATAAGTGATATATATATAATTATCAAGATTTAGAAATGTGTGTTGATGTCCTTTACTTGAGATAACAATTGGTCTTGGGTAAGTGGTGTTACACTGGACTACCCTTATCTTGTTTCCTTCTTGCTTCTTGGACTTATTCTTCATTTCTTCATCATGAACTCTAGCATAATGGATGATTGGATAAGTTTTGTGACCAAATAACGTTAAATATTTGAAAATGTAGAATTTGGATCTTTCTGATATTATCAATCCTCTAGATACGAACACAATCAATCATTTGTTGGACGGTTGTGATTGGTTCTTTCTTATTCGATGGTTGTACTATCTTGGTCTATTTTTTATTATCATCTTTCATGTTTTCTATTAAATGATGCGTTTCCTCAAGAAACGAAAATTAGTCAATCTTACTTAACAAAGTAAAGCACAAAACTCATTGATAGGTTTAATACTAACCTTTTAAAATCTTATTCAAACTCAATAATTCTTAGGTAAATTACATTGGCAGTCACTCAAATATTTCTTTTTGGTCATTTAACAATGAAAAATTACAAAAAAGTCATACAACTATTCGAGTTTTTCCTTTTTAGTCCTTTGTCGTTAAATGGCTAACATAATTTTGTTTTTCTAAGTACATAAATATGATAAGCAACTTTTAAAATTGACATCATAACAAATTTAGCTTTCAATGTTAGACATTGTGTTGATTTAGTTTTATTTTTGTAAAAAAATTAACCCTCAATGTTTACATATTACATAAATTTATCTTTTTGTACATGAAAATATAATTTAATACATAATGTGTAAATTAAAAATAATATATTTTTAACAAAAATCATGTTTATTATTAAACTTGATGATCTTTAAATACATTGTTTTCCTTATACTTCAAATGACTAAGAACTTAATATCTCCAAATGATAATTAATTCATTTTTTGTTAGCTTGAACTTACCACCATTGATGAAGGAAATTAAAGCTTAATTTTTAAGTTGTTAAACTTACAATTGGATTGAATTAGTAAAGTGAGTATATTTTTTTATTTTCAAGAAATTAAAATGGCTATTTTTCAAGAGCTGGGTCGTTTTATTTCTTCTTTTTCTTTTCTGCATTGAGTTAAATGCAATGACAACGTCATAAAGGGTCACAAAGAAAAGTAAAATTGCAAAATAATCAAATTATATATGTAAATGTTGAGGGTTTAGCCTTTTAGAATTAAACTAAATTGACATAATGTATAAATTTAGGGATTAAAGTTGTTATTATGTCAGTTTTAAAAGTTACCACGTCAACTTCCCATTAGTCATTTAATGGCGGATGATAAAAAAAATTCGTTTAATTAAATAACTGTTTTGTAATTTTTCACAATTATGTGTAAAAAAAAACTTCTTAATACTTAAGTTAGGACTAATATATTTATCCATTATTCTTTTATTTATAACAATTGATGCTCTCATGTATGTAAGAAAGAGGCAGTTTGAAAATAGGAAATGGTTATCGTTTCTCCAAGTCTATTTAGGCAGAATCATAAAAGTAATTGCAGATTCCTTTTCACCAATTTTACTTTCTTTCCATTAATTACTTGTAGTTACCGTAGCATTACTATAGTAATACGAGGTTAAAAAATAGTAATATATATTACAGTTTTTTTTATATATGTCATTCTCTATTTAAAATACTTATTTATAATTTGGGTACATTATTTTTTATTTATTTTCTTTTAATTTCTTTTAAATAATTTCATGCTTTTTATTTAATTTTTTTATATTTTTTATATGTTCAATATAGAGTTAATTTTAAATAAATTATTTTTTATTTTAAATTTTAATTAATTGAATTAACTTTTAATATTATCATATTAAAACTAATGAATACTAAATTGTTAGGCACAAAATATAGTTTTTAAAAAACACATATTAATAACATTTGTTGAATTAAATTTATATTTTCCAAATATAAAAGAGTTAATTATATAAATTAACTAAAGTGGAAAAATATAAATATAAATTTACAAAAATAAAATATTAATAAATTTGACATTAAAAAATTTGTTTAACAAGATATATAATAAATAACATGTAAGAATTAAAATTCATAAATATTATAAATATTATAAAATCCTTTCAACTAATTCAATGGTCTTCTTTCCTTATGTCTCGATTTTCATTTTTTTCAGTTTCAATTAATTAGCTTGAATAGTAATTCAGCACTTATATTTTTAATTGATAGTTCAATTAAATCCCCATCCAACTCATGTAATTAATCGATGTAAATCAATTCGCTCGGAAGAGTGGTTTAACGCTTTCCTTTTCTCGTATAAATGTTTATAGTATATTTATATAAATCATCTTTCCTAATCTCATAAATTTGCTAACCGGGAATTAGTTTTGTTCATTCGCAATAAAGGGTTTATATATATATATTATAAAATATAAATTGATGCGATCTTAACAAAAGTATATTGATTAACTAGTTAACATTTTTATGAGATGTAGTAGTTGGTTATGTATATTAAATTTATTTATTTTTATAATTTTATTTTTATTAAATTTTAATGAATTTTTAAAAAATTATTCATAAATTGAAAAAGTAATATAAATAATTTAAAAAATACTAATTTAAAATAAATTATATTATAGTATTTAAATATTTAAAATAGTTAATATTAGAAGAATACAAAAGTGTGAATATCAATATGAATATATTATAATTTAAATATTATTAATTATTAATTATTATCAAACTGACCAAATCGGTAATTAAATGGAATCGATTAATGAAAAGATTGGTTTGGAGTGAAGTTGAAATATGTAGAATTTTCAGCGCAAAATTAGGCAGCAGCCACAAGTTAGGCATTATGAAATTGATAGACTGTGGAAATGGGGCTTGATTTATCATTTCAAATCCACTTCAATAAAGTGGATTTTTGTAGTTTTGCGCGAAAAGGATTAATAAATAATAAAGATGTTAGATAGTGTCTTGACAAGCGTTTGAGGTGTACAACATTGGTTGAACGGCCGAGCAGCAACCCCCTTTGGTCAGTCACTGCACCCTTCCGGGCCCCCCAATTCTTGCATTTATTTAGTTTCTTAGTTTAATATTTATTTTTGTCCCATATGTGTAAGATAAAAAGAAATTCAACCCTAATATAAATACAAAAATTTAGTAGTGCATATCTTAACACATACTTTTCAAACAGATATTTGAGAAATAGACGTAAACCAAACAATCTAATCAAATTTGATAGAAAATTAACATAATATTTACAATATCAAATATTTTACTTATATTTAGTATAGGTAATCTTGTATAACTCATATTGAAGGGTAGCTAGCCAAATGGGTTGACAACCGCTAAAATGGTTCAGACCACGGGTTCTGCAGGCTAAACCACTAAACTAATTACTTAAACATCACTCACATAACTTTTTTTTTTTTTAAGATATAGTTTTATTTGAAAACATAGAACATATAGGTTGTTAGAGATTGTTAGTAAGTTACAACTATTTCTATTATCAGTTGCTAAGCGGTTTCTATTTATGTATTTGTATAAATACATTACCCAGTTATTCATTTAGAAGCAAGCAATAATAATCACAATTGTTCAAGAATTAGTTTGATTTATTTTATAGTTGAATACCATTCTTTTCATGGTATCATCAGTCGTTTCTATTTGGGCTGCTGTTCACTGTGCATCATGGCTGCTTCCAATGCCTTTGTTAATGAAGTCATGTCTCCACAATCCTCTGCACCACCTCGCATTTCTGGCTCTCCATGTTTTCTTGATGATGATAGACAATTTTGTGTGATTCACTCATTTCCCAAGCATGATACAGTAAAACTCAAGGAAGACACTTTTCTGTAATGGCAACATCAAGGTCGATTAATAGTAGATGGCTATGGATTTACAAATTATATTTATGGCACCATTTAGACCTCGACTCGGTTTATATCAGATCCCACAGGGAAGTTGGTCTCTAACCCGGCTTTTGTATCGTTTCATCAACAAGACAAGTTACTTGCTTCCTAGCTTTTATCCACAATTAGTGGAGATCTCTTGTCGTATTTTACATGTGCCCTCTCTGCACGCGAAGGTTTGATTAATCAACTCACCTCTTTGCTGCTGCCTCCGTTGCCAAGATCTCTCGCTTAAAGCATGAGTAGCATTCGTTGAAAAAGAATCATCTTTTGGTGAAGGAGTATTGGGCCAAGATTAAGAATTTTTGTGACCTGCTTGCTACCTTGGGTCATCTTTTATCTGACATAGATTAGGTGGATATAGTTCTTGATAGGCTTTCATTGGAGTTTGAAGCTGCGGTCACTGTTGCAGTGTTTTCATAGAAACCCTTGAAAATGGAAAGATTAACTAACATTCTTCTTGAATGTGAAAGTCGAAAAAAATGATTTGTTGCTAAAACCTCGATTCAGGCCAATCTGGTTTATCATTCGACTTCTCCATCTGATTCTGTGCCTTCAGAAGGGTTTGTCTCGCGTGGTGGTCATAGCTTTTCCCGGGACAGTGGTTAGAGCTCTAGGGGACGTCTTCAATGTCAACTATATGGTCGTCTTGGCCATGTGGTTTAGAAGTGTTTCTATAGGTTTGATCGAAATTTTGATGGTTTTTCGGTGCCTCATCTTTCTCAGGACTCAGAGGGCATTACGAAGGCTTCTCAAATGCCTGGAAGGTTTTCTGCTACTTCTATTTTAGGGGCAACTTCTCACCCTAGTCATTTTGGTCTATCTCATTCTGGATCAGTCTCTTTGATGTGCGTGATAAGTTTTATATTTATGATTGATCGTACTTAAAAACTAACTATTATCACGATAAAGGCAAGCGCACCTATCGAACAGTAGTATAGCTTATAGCAAGACCGGAATGTCGAACCCACAGGAACTAAAAGTACTAGTATTAACCTTCTTTTTATTATCTAGCCTAAAAATAAAGGGATTTGTTTTATCTAAACTAATTAACTAAACTAATAATGCACATGAAGTAGATTGGGGAAATACTTTTGGGAAAACTGATTGATTTAGACAATACCCAATAAAGAATCCACCTAGACTTCACTTGTTATTTGACTTTGAACTAGACGATTTATTCACTTGACTCGATCCATAGAAATCCCTAATTTATATTATTATCTCTCTTGGGATAACAACGTCTAACCCTAGGTTGATTAATTGAAATCTCTTTCTAATTAAAATCCCTAGTGTTGCATTAACTCGATCTATGGATTCCCTTATTAGGTTTGACCCTAATCCGGCAGATTTATGTTGCCCTATGTCTAGGGGTGCAATCAACTCCGCTTAATTATGCTAGATCTACTATTAGACATGGACTTTTGCTCCTCTGAATAAGCACATTAATACTTGAATCAATATCCTAGAATATTAAAGTAAGAATTAAGAACACATAATCAAGAACAAATCAAGTATTTATCATATAATTCAGAAAATAGTAACAAGATCCATCTTAGGTTTCATCCCCCTTAGGTATTTAGGGAATTTAGTTCATATGTGTAAAAGAAAACATCTAAGAAGAATAATGATAACAAAACATAAAGAAAACCCAAAACCCTCTGAAGGAAATTGAAGGGAGATCTTCAGTCATGAAGGAGAATCCGACTTCTGAGATGGATCAATCAGCTTTCTTCGAGTAATTCCTTGCCTCCTACTCTGTGTCTCCCTCTAGGTGCCTTTTCCAGTGTTTATATAGGCTTTTGGATGCTTCAAAACCCTTAAAAGTGGCCTTTTCTGAGTAGAACTAGACTTGGACTCGATAGGGACAATGGCCGTGTGACACACCCGTGTGGGGTAGTTTAGGCCGTGTTAAAGTCTGCCAAATAGACAAGGGCATGTGGTCTACCCGTGTGAGGAAGTCCAGGCCGTGTTGCTTTCCCACATTGACCCATTTTTTTCCGTTTTTGGCCTGTTTCTTGCTCTTTTTACTCTCCTATGCTCACCTAAGTATAAAACATGAAATTAAAAGATTAGGAGCATCAAATTCCACAAATCTAATGATAATTCATCTAAAAATGTGCTAAGCATGGGATAAAAATATGTATAAATTACGACTTATCAAATACCCCACACTTAAGCGTTTGCTTGTCCTCAAGCAAAATCCTCAATTCACAATTAAAAATTCATTTTTCTCAACTTATAATTCCTATCAATAATATCTCAAAATAATCCATAATCATACATTGAGAATTCAACTAGAAAAACATCAAAGAACATTCCAAGTTGTGCATTTTATCACGAAAACATAGGTGTCTCCCCTTATCTAAGTAATCACCTTTGATTCAAAATAGCACATAATTAAAAATCCTCACTAAAGATTCACTCAAATCACTCGAGGTGTTTAAGGACAACAAATTTAGCACTCAACAGTTAATATGAAAAGTTATTACCTTAAGCTTCCGTGAAAATCAAATCTCCACCACTATATATTGAGATGATACATCAATCAAAAGGTCTTTAGAGGGTTGAACATGGCTTCGGTTAGGGGGTGTGGTTATAAGTTAAAAGAGAAGGTTAGAATCGAGATTGAATTGAAAAATTACCTAACTAGAAAAATACTAAAGCTGACAAATTACATTCTTAATTAGATGATCCTAGAATTGAGCTTTTCTTCATGGTTAACATCATTTTAAACAAAGCATTACATAATTTCATAATATGCTAGACAACAAATCTCAATTGCAGCAACTTCGTTTTTTTAAAGAACAAATCAAGTAACATAGTACTTTGCTAACTATCAAAAATAAAACATAGCTAAGCAATTTATTCAAATCAAATCTCGACAAAAATATGGATCAAATTAATTAAGGGGATTTCAACAATAATGGGTTATGGGTTAATATTGAGGGTAAATCAATGAATGGCTTGTTAGGCTCAAGGAGGTTCACTACGGGTTAATTATGAAGGTAGACTTTTATGGAGTGAGTGGGTTAAACCTAAGTGCCTTTATCATCTCGACATATCAAAGCAATGGTGTGGTCTTGACATGCATAATCGAAGCAAGTTCTAGAATAACAAATCAATATTGATGCATTTATAGCAACAACAAAAGTGAGCATGAAAGAAATAATATATGCTCTAAAGGCTCAAGATCTCACAAAAATTATGGCTTTTTTATGTTAATCCTGTGAATTTCAATTTCAAGATACTACCTAAACTTGGGGAAATAACTTAATTTTTTTTAATTCTCAAAAATCAACTTATTATGCTTGATTCTCTAATTTCTTAAAGTTTAAACAATCAATGCATAAATGCTTATGTTTTAATTCAAGACATATCAATAAAAATCATAAATTAATCAAAATTCATTCTAATAGTGATATGAGTGAGTCACGTGAAAATAAGACACAATTCAGGGATTTTTCAGATAATGATATAAATAACCCTCCCACACTTAAGATGTACATTGTCCTGAATGTACAAAGATAAATTTACTGAAAAATATAGATATAAGATCATAAGATAGGGAGAGAAGTGAAACTTCCTGAATGTTAAATGGAATCCTTGAATTGGAGTCCTGGAAAGTAATTGGCTAAGGTAAGGGTGAGATTTGGAGGAGGATACTCCAATGGTGGTAGAGGTTGTTAGCCCACAAGTCCTGCGCTAAAAGAATATTATAACTGGTGGTAGCTATGGTCGTGGTCGAGCAGGGCATGGCAGTCGTGGAGGACCTTTTCTAGTGGAGTAGCAAATTCCTAAGTAATAGAGAGCTTTGGAGCTCTTCATAACTGTGATAGAATCATTAACTCTTTAGGAAATATAAATTAGCATAATTACTCGTAAAGAAATGGCCGAGAACATAAATTGTAAATCCTAAAGATGAAATAAAAATAGTATTAAAGAGAAATAAAATGAAAAGTAATTTAAAAAGATAAATAAAGATAAAAGTAAAAATAAATATAATAAATAAAAGTCTTCAAAAATCCTCATCACCAGATGGTTCGCGAGGTGGGGGTGGCGATGAGATGTGAAGGTGCTGACAAATCTGATGTAAGGTTGCATCAATGTGATCGAAGTGCTGAAAACATTGCTGCTCGAATCGAGTGAGACGCACAAAGATGTCAGAGAGTGAAGTAGCCTCATGAACTGGGCGATGAATAGGTGGTGGTTGAGATGGTGGATCCTCGTGAGGTGGAGGAACATCATCAGTAATGTCTTCTGGGTCTTCCTGTTTGGTTGACTGGACGAGGTGGTACTGAGGAGGATCAAATCCACGCCGTTATTCAATCATCCTCATATGGAGCATACTCGAGATACCTTGTGGGGACATCTAACTGATGAGGGTGAGGGAGGATGATTGCACCGCCGTGTTGAGGAGACCGAAGTACCGCACCAGGCGAGTGACATAAGGGCTAATGGAAATGACTACCTTCCTATGCCGCTCTGTCTGATGGAAAATGGTGAGGGTGATGAAATAAGCGAGGTCGAATACGTGCCTATGCACCATGCTCTATAAAAAATAGACGTCGTTAGTGTTGACGACGCTGGCACTCTCTCAGCGTCCTGTTAGGGTGTTGGTAGGATGGCGTGTAAGTATCTCAGTGATGGGGCGAGAGCCGATGCCTTGGAGCGGCTAGGGTCATAAGTGGCCGAAGCAGGGACTAGGGCCTTCTAGCAATTTGAAAGAGAATAGTGGATGTGGTGATGGAGACTGTCGAAGTCGTCGTCGTCCATGAACTCTTCCGTATATATTCCTAATGCGACACCGAACTCAGGCACGCTCAACTGGAAAACTAAACTGCCAAGACAGAACTGGACCGCTCCGGGATCATCGAACTCTATCATAACATTTTAAAGGAGGAAGGTCAAACAGAGTTCTAATGTGAGCTCGAGATATGTCGACTCGACAATCTCGAAGAAGAGCCCCCATGGGTCAGTAGTCAGGAGAGCTCGGACTACATCAGTGAGTTGAATCTGCTCTAGAGCAGTCCAATCAATACAATGGCCCACACCTAGGGGTCGGGCCCATAGTACTGGAATAGTTCCTCCTGGGGTCTCGGTGGAAATTGGAGGAATGGGTTCCGGATCTCGGTGGTAGGACCCGAGGAGAATGCTGCTCCTTTTCACTTCTTCGAGGCGGGACGACAGTCTTCTTTCCTCTAGTGTTTGTCATAGTGTGCTTGCGAATAAAAAGACGAAGTTAATAAAAAAAATAATCCCCAAGAATAGCATGGATAAGTATGCAAGCATGTTAAAACTAAATAGAAGTACTTCATTCGGATCACAGACTAAAGGAAAAATGTACTTAAAAATAACCAAATCCTAATTGACAGATATATTAAATCATTATTAGCAATAGTAATACGAGAATAGTGCTAAATGAAATACCTAGTGAATAACATAGATGACTCATATTGGACATAAAAACAATAAATTGGTGAGGAAACAATGTATATGGGAATGATAATAAGGAATATAGTGTGGTTAAGGCATGAAATCCATTGGAGCACAAGAATGAACGAATGTATCATAATGCACCGACTAAAATGGAAAATTACTAAATAAGAACAAAGAGCATAAGCATGACTATCATTAGAAGTATGAAGATTAATAAAAAACAGTCAAATAAAACAAGAGATAACATAAGATTAGTAAAAGAAATGAAGAAAATAGAGGGGAAAGAATGGACAAACGCAATAGTGCTGGGTAGAGGGAGGAGGTTGGTCGTCCGAGGAGTGGATGAGGAAGTAGCCGGCGGCGTGTGGTGGTTGTGTGACGGTGGGGAAAACGGCAGCTAGGGTTAGGGGGGGAAGGGGATGATGAATAGTGGGGGTTTATATAGATATTGGGGCACACGACCGTTGGGCATGCCTGTGTACCCTTATTTCAGCCCGTGGGTTTCGTGATTTTCAAATTTGGGTGCGTCTGAAATTTGGCCCACGCCCGTGTTCTTTGAACGTGTTGGTGTACACAGCCGTGTCCTGCTTCGTTTGCTTCTCCCATACCCATGTATATATGCCTACACCCGTGTTATTTTGACAGTTTCGACCACGGGTGGTGGGTACGAGCGTGTCGCACACCCGTGTTAATTTCTCAGTTTCTACCACGGCTTATAGACACTCTCGTGTTGATTTGGCAGGATTACCCACGGCCATGTCGTACGGTAGTGGCAACATATCGATTCTCGTGTTTTGGGAAAATTTTACTCTGTTTTCACACGGTCGTATCGTACGGCTGTGTCGCCGCCCATGGTATAAGCACGGCCTAAGGCATGCCCGTGTGCCTGGCCATATGGATTTGGAAAGCCTATGTTGAAAGACTTAGTTAATGATTTAGATGTTAAAAACTAAAATTTAAAGAAATTAATATCGTTAGTGCTTGGGTTGCCTCCCAAGAAGCGCTTATTTAGAGTCTAAGCTCGACTTACCTTTCTATTACGTGGTCATGGTGGTGCGAGGAGTTTACACTCCTCATTCCTGCTATCAATTTTACCAAAATAAGGTTTTAGACGAGTACTATTTACCTTAAAAGTGCTGAATTTGGAATGAGTTACCTCGACTGTACCGTATGGGAAAATGTTAAGTACCGTAAAAAGGGATTGCTCCATTAGGTTCAGAAGTGGTAATATGAGGGTCTGCCGCATCTAATAGTACTTTGTCTCCAACCTTAAGTTGATTTGATAAAATATTGAGTCCGTCATGGCGTGGTTTTGGTTTATCGTGTGTTCTTGGTTTCTATGTCTACCATTCATCTAGTTCATCGATTTGAAGTCTTCGTTCTTCATAGATAGGTCCTTTGTTGTTACTTGAACATGGCTCGTGTATGCTCTTCGAACGTGTTTCCTGTAAAGAAGTTTGCACCACATGATTAGTATTAGTAGCATGATTTATACAACCACCCTCAATATTCGATGTGTTACTCAAATTATGAGCTTGAAGAGTGATTGTTTCATCACCCACACGAAGTGTGAGTTCACCTGTACCAACATCAATAATGGTTCTAGCAGTTGCTAAAAAGGGTCGTCCTAAAATCAAAGGTACGTCACTATCCTCTTCTATGTCTAGAACAACAAAATCAATTGGGAATATAAATTTATCGATTTTGACAAGTACGTCTTCAATAATACCCCTAGGAAATCTAATGGTTTTATTTGCTAACTAAATGCTCATCCTAGTTTGTTTGGGTTTCCCAAGACATAGTTGTTTAAACATTTTATAGGGCATGACATTAATGCTCGCCCCTAAATCAGCCAATTCATTATTAACATCTAAACTGTAACACCCCGTACCCGAGTCCGTTACCGGAATCGAACACAAGGTGCACACAGACTTAACTATTTTCACAGTCCATTTAGAAATTTCAAGACAAGCTGGTTACTGCATCACTGTCGCCTTAAAAATCATATCTTGAGTTTCAGAGCTCCAAAATTTGTTTCATAATTTTTCCCTGAAACTAGACTCATATTTCCATCTACAGATTTTTTTCTAGAATTTTTGGTCGAGCCAATTGGTACAGTTTATTAGTTAAAGTCTCCCCTGTTGCAGGGATCGACTACACTGACCTTTGTGTGTTACGAAATGGATATCTCCCTGTACAGGGATTCAATACTGATGCCGTTTGTTTCTATAGAAACTATACTCAGAGAGGAATCTATACATATATGGCATGACTCATAATTATCTCTGGTTAATTTACAATAAATTTCTAATTTCGGAACAGGGGATCCAGAAACCGTTCTGGCCCTGTTTCAAAAGAACTTTAATATCTCTTATCATGTAACTCCTATGACCGTTTTGTTTCTTCCATATGAAGGTAGACTCATCAAGGTTCATTTACATAATTTATTCACTATTTAATACCATTCCTACTATTTTTAGTGATTTTTCACATCCACATCACTGCTGCAGTCAGCATCTGCCTTTAAGGTAGGCTTTACCTATTTCATGATTTCCATGATTCAATTGGCCCTTTTTGCACACATAGCACAAAGTGTGATCATGATTAACCATTCCAATGGCTAATCGTTTCAAAACAATTCCAGACCCATAATGATCAACATACAAACGATTATAGTATTATACTAAAACGATATAAGCCATTTTCGCATGGCTATCCAAGTTTACACAAAACCGAAAGGTACATGACCTTCAACAAAAGGGTAGTCCTATACATGCCATTTCAAAGTTCAACCAAAATTATACCAAAATGGAGGCTTTGATAGTGTGGGTGACTTCGACTTCAATGATCCCAAATCCGATAGCTAACGAGCAAAATCTATAAAACAGAGAAAGCAGAGAAAGCGGAGTAAGCAATTTATGCTTAGTAAGTTTGAGCAAGAAATTCAGCACAACAAAAGCATAGCATTCATAAAGCTAACGGATAATTTCATATGCACAAATTCTCAATATCATACTCATTTCACATTCCAACCCCTATGTTCATACATAAGGGATCACCTTAGTCAAATACCGGAAACTCATTACTCGACTGAGCGAATATTATTCGAAGGGAATCAACTAATTCAAGCTCATATGAACATACCTCATTGCTGGAATTTTTTCAAGCACATTAACTGAAATTTTACAGCAAGATCGCTTATTCTAGAATCACGTACCTTCAGAATTTAACCGGATATAACGACTCGCTCAAATGCCTTCGGAAGCTTAGGTTATAGCGACTTCGCACGAATGCCTTCGGGACTTAACCCGGTTTAGTAACTTGCACAATGCCTTGGGCTTAGCCCGGATTTATTAACTTCGCACGAATGCCTTCGGATCCTAGTCCGGATATAGTCACTTAGCACAAAGCCTTCGGGACTTAGCCGGACATCATTCAATAACCGAGCACAATTATCAATAAATTATGACACATTCGTATTTCATTTTCAATAGCAAAACTCAAACACAAGGCACTTTTTACACTTGCAATTTCGGCTCAATAGCCACACACAAAGAGCATGATTTTAATTTGCTTTAAACATGATCTAATCAATTCGAATTTAAGCTCTATTACTCAAGAACTTACCTCGGACGTGGTCGAACGATTTCGACGGCTATTCGACGACTTTTTCCTTCCCTTATCGGATTTAGCTCCCTTTGCTCTTGAGCTTAATTTAACAAATAAATTGGTTTTATCATTTGAGCATCGAAGAGGAATTCAAGATACTTAGCCAATATATATACTCATTAGGCATCAAAGTCGCATATGTACGAAATCATGAATCGAACTCAACACATTAGTTAATATTCCTCTTAGCCGAATTTTCTAAGCCAAGAATAGGCATCAATATGCTTGCCTCTAACCGAATGCATGCACACCAATTTCCCATCATGTGGCCTAATATACATGTCCATGTTGAGGCCAATTATACACTTAATACCACACAAAAACAGCATACATTTTACTACTAACGCATTACATATCGTAGCTCAATACACATCTCTCATTTACTTCATAATCGAGACATCATCACAAGCAAATATACACCTTGAAATAGCATATATGTCATACCAATACATCGTGTAAAAACATATATACATATATATATGCTAGAGCCGAATCTCAAGTTGATTGTAACTAAACATGAACAAAATTTCAATACACAAATCTTACTTTCCATGCAATGAGCATAAATCACACTTATGGATGTACCATGGCCGAATACATCACAACACCATAATTTTGGTCATGATTAAACAAAGAACTTAGTATCTCATTCAAAAATGCTAAAAGAAAATTTAAGAGTCCTCAATCCCCATCACATGTATCATTATCAAGCTTGATATTTAGCATGCAATGGCATTAACACCACATTTACTTTGGCGAATTTCATTCCCATGACATAGCAAAGATTTGAACCATGGGCTACCAAGAACATCAAGCTAGCAACTAAAAACATGCATGAATCTCATGGCACAACCTCAAACATACCTTAATCTTGATGCAAGTATAGCCAACCTCTTCCTAATCCTCTTCCAAAACAAACATGAAGCAAAATTCCTTCCTTCCTCTAGTATTTTCGGTCAAGAGAGAATGAAAAGATGGATGAACAATTTTTTATCTTTTCTCTTCCACAATGCACGGCAATGGGGGGTTTCACTCACACACACACATTTTTTTTTCTTTATTACCCATACTTATTTGTTTATTGTTTCTCCCTAATGCACCAACAAAACATGTTTCATGACATGTTTAGCCCATGATTCCTTGTCATGGCCGGCCACTACAACTTGGGGGGGGGAATTTGACATGCAAGTCCTCCCCTTTGACTACATGCACTATTAGGTCCTTATAGATTAGCCTTTCACTTTTCAAAAGTGTCACACAAGTCCTACTAACTGAATTCACATGCAATCGGCTAAATCGAACTTGAAATTTTCACACATTCATAATTACATATTCTAGACAATAAATATTACATTCAAACATTTGGTGACTCGGTTTAGCGGTCCCGAAACCACTTCCCGACTAGGGTCAATTTTGGTCATCACAACTCTCCCATTTAAGAAATTTTCGTCCCAAAAATCTTACCGTAAATAGGTTTGGGTAACGCTCTTTCATAGAGCTCTCGGGTTCCCAAGTAGCTTCTTCCATCCCGTGTTTGAGCCATAACACTTTTACTAACGGAACCCTTTTGTTTCGCAACTCCTTCACTTCACGAGCTAGGATACGAATCGGTTCTTCTTCATAACTCATATCGGATTGAATTTCAACCTCGATGGACTAATTACGTCATTTACGGATCAGATCTATAGCGCCGAAGCATCGAAACATGAAAGACATTGTGAATCTTTTCAAGTTCAGGGGGTAAAATCAAACGATAAGCAACTGGACCGACTCGTTCGGATATCTCATATGGCCCGATGAACCTCGGGCTCAATTTGCCTTTATGGCCAAATCTGAGTATCTTTTTCCAAGGCGAAACTTTAAGAAACACTTTATCTCCCACTTGATACTCAATGTCTTTTCGTTTCAGATCCGCGTACGACTTCTGACGATCGGAGGCTATCTTGATTTTCACGGATTACTTTTACTTTCATTCAGCATCTTTAATCAAATCCACTCCAAAATTTTGTTCTCACCGAGCTCGGTCCAAAACAATGGTGTACAAGCATTTACGCTCGTACAAGGCCTCGTAAGGCGCCATCTTAATACTTGATTGAAAACTATTGTTGTGGCGAATTCAATCAAAGGTAAGTACTGCTTCCATGAACCACTGAACTCGAGGATACAACATCTCAACATATCCTCAAGTATCTGAATTATCTGCTCGGATTGACCATCGGTTTGGGGGTGAAAGGCGGTGCTGAAATGCAACTTGGTACCCAAAGCTTCTTGCAATTTCTTCCAAAATCGCGAAGTGAATCTCGGATCTCTATCCGACACAACAAAAATCGGTGCCCCGTGTAATCTCACAATCTGAGAAACGTATAATTTAGCTAGTTTATCTAATGAAAAATCCGTATGCACAGGGATAAAGTGAGCCGACTTAGTCAGTCTATCAACAACAACCCAAATCGCGTCCTTCTTACTTGCCGACAATGGCAGTCCGGACACAAAGTCCATTGTGACTCGATCCCATTTCCACTCGGGTATCGTAATCGGCTGAAGTAATCTTGAAGGCACTTGATGTTCCGCTTTCACTTGTTGACATATTAAACATCTCGAAACAAAGTCGGAGATGTCTCGTTTCATACCATGCCACCAAAACCGACATTTCAAATCGTTGTACATCTTCGTACTCCCCGGGTGGATTGCCATTCGGCTACAATGGGCTTCGTTCAGAATTATCGAAATAAGTTCCAAATTCTTTGGAACACACGACGACTTCTCGAACCTCAAACAATCGTCATCATCAATTTGAAACTCCGATTCCTTGTTCGAACACACTCACCCGTTTTGCAAGCAACTCCTCATCAACTTTCGAGCTTCACGAATTTGATGAGTCAACAATGGTTTGGCCTTTAATTCGCTACTAACACATTGTCGGGTAGGATAGACAAGTGTACATTCATCGTCAGAAAAACAAACCGTGATTTCCGGCTTAAGGCGTCCGCAACCATATTAGCCTTTCCCGGGTGATAATCAATGACGAGCTCATAATCTTTTAACAACTCGAGCCAACGTCTTTGTCGCAGATTTAAGTCTCTTTGAGTCATCAAATATTTGAGACTTTTGTGATTCGAATATACATGCACTTCTCACCAAATAAGTAATGTCGCCATATCTTTAAGGCGAATATTATGGCAGCCAATTCGAGATCATGGGTCGGATAATTTTTCTCATGTGGCTTTAATTGTCTCGACGCGTAGGCCACAACTCGACCTTCTTGCATCAATATGCAACCTAACCCAAGTAGGGAGGCGTCACTATAAATGACAAACTCTTTGCCAGATTCGGGCTGCACTAAAACTGGAGCTTCCGTCAAATGAGTTTTCAATTGATCGAAACTTTTCTGACACTTTTCCGTCCATTCAAACTTGACATCCTTCTGAAGCAGTTTCGTCATGGGTGTGCCTATCATCGGGAATCCTTTTACAAACCGTCGGTAGTAACCGCAAGTCCTAAAAAGCTCGAACCTCAATAATATTTCTGAGGCTTCCAGTTAAGTATGGCTGAAATTTTACTCGGTCGACTCGAATACCGATGCAGATACCACATGACCCAAGAAGCTAACCTCTCTTAACCGAACTCACGCTTCTTGAACTTAGCATATAACCGCTTATCCCGTAAAATTTGCAACACTAATCTCGGTGCTCGCATGTTCGGTCTCATCTCTTGAATAGACCAAGATGTCGTCAATGAACACAACTACGAACCGATCCAAATATGGTCCGAAGATCCGATTCATCAAATCCATAAATACCGTAGGGGCATTAGTGAGCCCAAGCGGCATCACTAAGAACTCGTAGTGACCATATCTCGCTCGAACGCAGCTTTTAGGTATGTCTGAATCTCGGATTCATGGCGATAATAGCCCGATCTCAAATCTATTTTTGAGAACACCGAGGCTCCCTTGCTTGATCGAACAAATCATCGATCTGTGATAACGGATACTTCTTCTTTATTGTCACTTTATTAAGGCGACGATAGTCGATGCACAACCTCATGGTTCCGTCCTTCTTTTCACAAACAATCTGGTGCACCCCAAGGTGAAAAACTTCGAGGCGAGCAAAGCCTCTATCCGCCAACTCTTGCAACCGAGCTTTCAACTCCTTTAATTCCGTTGGTGCCATACGATCACGGAGCTATCGAAATCGGTGTGGTCCGGTACAAGCTCAATGCCAAACTCTATCTCCGAGCAGGTGGCAAACCCGGTAATTCTTCGGAAAACATCCGGTATTCACAAACCACCGCACAGATTCGGTTTTATTTCTAACTCCTTATCATCAAGTACATAGGCAAGGTATGCTTCGCACCCTTTCTTACATATTTTTGGGCCAACACCGATGATATTACAATGGCAACCCTTTAAGTCTCAGACTCAACTCGGATCATCTCGTTATTTGTGCACCTCAAATCAATAGTCTTGCTTTTGCAATTCACAACCGCATCATGCATGGTCAACCAATCCAACCCAAGAATAACATCAAATTCATCGAATGGCAAAAGCATCAAGTCCGCGGGAAGCGGGAACCTCGAATTACTAGGGACATTTCTTACACACTTTGTCGACCAACACGTAACGACCCAAGGATTTGACACCGAATTACGAACTCGATGAGACTCAATAGGTAAAGTCTTCTTGGATGCTAAGGTTTCGCATATATAAGAATGAGTAGAACCGGGGTCAATCAAAGCAATCACATTAGTATCAAAGAGAGTGAAAGTACAGGTAATAACATCCGGCGAGGAAGCATCCTCACGTCGCGCCAGTATAGCATAAGCCCTAGCAGAGCGCGAGCCTCGGATCTGGTCGTAACATCTCTAGATCCTCACCGACCACCACTAGCATTGCCGTATTTCCGGATGGTCTACCTCGGCGGTGGTAGCACCCGCTTCCTACTCGATTTGTATTCTGCTCGGACAACCTCGGGCAATCTTTAATAAAGTGGTCGACCGATCCGCACTTGTAATAGAAGCGATCACGGAACCTCGACTTCGAATGCCATCCGCCACAATCTTGACACTCGCTTCGTCTCAACGTTCATTCCCAACATCGGCGGCCAAGTGCCTCGTGTACCCATTGAGGTCGATCACGATCTCGTCTAAAAAGGCCCAAAGCGCCTCTAGACCGCCCACATCATCTCTAAATTTCTTCGATGCATGTTGAAGAGACTTTCCGAGGATCTTTTGAAACTCTCCGGTTCCCACATCAACTTTTGTTTTTCTTTTCTAAGCTCTTGACTTTACAAGCTCGCTCAACAAGTACTACGAACTCTCGTATTTCAAGAATGCCAACGAACATTTTATGTCTTCATTCAGCCCATCCTCGAGCGTTTACACATGACACCTTGGACGAAACACATTCCGGCGTATCTACTAAGTCTAACAAATCTTCGCTCGTAATCGAATGGCGACATAGAACCTTGCTTAAGCTCAAGAAATTCCTTCATTTTTGATCAACAAATCTCGATGATATACTTTTCCAAACTCGGTTTGGAAAAACTCCCAATTACTTGCTCTCGGGGCAACAGAAGTCGAGTGCTCCACCAATAGTAGGCGTAATCACGTAGCAAGGAGATAGCACACTTTAGGCATTCATCGGTGTACAAGATAGCTCATCGAGTACCGGATAGTGTTGTCCAACCAAAATTCAGCTTGCTCGGCATCGCCGCTATCCGTAGCTTTAAATTCAGTAGCCCCATGTTTTGGATTCTATCAACTGGGGACTTATTCGACCTTATTTGGTCGATTCTGGGAGGCATTGTAGGTATGGGGGTGTGTTTGTTGGGAATGGAGGTTGTGGAACAGTAGTATTAGTTTGAATGTATTGGTTGAACCAATCACTCATCACGCTATAAAAGGCTTGCCTAGCCTCATCATTCGGATTGCTAGCAACAGTTGAGAGTCCGCCGGCGCTGTCCCTTGTCTTGGAGCAGCGCCACACTCTCCACATCATCAGCTATCGCTTTCGGTTGGGATCGGGATCCATTACTATAATAAACACAAATTCAAGCGTCGAAATATCCACACTATCAAATAATCACAAAAAATGGCATGTATAGCTAGACCCAAACGCATTACGGTAGTCCTAGAATCGACTAAACCGCAGCTCGATACCAATAAAATTGTAACACCCGTGCACCGAGTCCGTTACGGAATCGAACACAAGGTGCACAGACTTAACTATTTTCACAGTCCATTTAGAAATTTCCGGACAAAATTTGGTTCTTGCATCACTGTCTCCTTAAAAATCATATCTTGAGTTTCAAAGCTCAAAAATTTGTTTCGTAATTTTTCCCTGAAACTAGATCATATGTCCATCTACAGATTTTTTTCTAGAATTTTTGGTCGAGCCAATTGGTACAATTTATTAGTTAAAGTCTCCCCTATTGCAGGGATCGACTACACTGACCTTCGTGAGTTACGAAATAGATATCTACCTGTACAGGGCTTCAATTCTGATGCCGTTTGTTTATATAGAAACTAGACTCAGAGAGGAATCTATACATATATGGCATGACTCCTAATTATCTCTGGTTAATTTACAATAAATTTCTAATTTTGGAACAGGGGATCCAGAAACTGTTCTGGCCCTGTTTCACAAGAACTTTAATATCTCTTAACATGTAACTCCTATGACCATTTCGTTTCTTCCATATGAAGGTAGACTTATCAAGGTTCATTTACATAATTTATTCACTATTTAATACCATTCCTACTATTTTTAGTGATTTTTCACATCCACATCACTGCTGCAGTCAGCATCTGCCTTTAAGGTAGGCTTTACCTATTTCATGATTTCCATGATTCAATTGGCCCTTTTTGCATACATAGCACAAAGTGTGATCATGATTAACCATTCCAATGGCTAATCGTTTCAAAACAATTCAGACCCCATAATGATCAACATACAAACGATTATAGTATTATACTAAAAGCGATATAAGTCATTTTGCATGGCTATCCAAGTTTACACAAAACCGAAAGGTACATGACCTTCAACAAAAGGGTAGTCCTATACATGCCATTTCAAAGTTCAACCAAAATTATACCAAAATGGAGGCTTTGATAGTGTGGATGACTTCGACTTCAATGATCCCGAATCCGATAGCTAACGAGCAAACTCTATAAAACAGAGAAATAGAGAAAATGGAGTAAGCAATTTATGCTTAGTAAGTTTGAGCAAGAAATTCCAGCACAACAAAAGCATATCATTCATAAAGCTAACGGATAATTTCATAGGCACAAATTCTCAATATCATACTCATTTCACATTCCAACCCCTATGTTCATACATAAGGGATCACCTTAGTCAAATACCGAAACTCATTACTCGATGAGCGAATATTATTCAAGGAATCAACTAATTCAAGCTCATATGAACATACCTCATTGCTGGAATTTTTTCAAGCGCATTAACTGAAATTTTACAGCAAGATCGCTTATTCTAGAATCATGTACCTTGAATTTAACGGATATAACGACTCGCTCAAATGCCTTCGGAATGAAGCCTGGTTATAGCGACTTCGCACGAATGCCTTCGGACTTAACCCGGGTTTAGTAACTTGCACAATGCCTTCGGCTTAGCCCGGATTTATTAACTCGCATGAATGCCTTGGATCCTAGTCCGGATATAGTCACTTAGCACAAAGCCTTGGGACTTAGCCCGGACATCATTCAATAACCGAGCACAATTATCAATAAATTATGACACATTCAGTATTTCATTTTCAATAGCAAAACTCAAACACAAGGCACTTTTTACACTTGCAATTTCGGCTCAATAGCCACACACAAAGAGCATGATTTTAATTTGCTTTAAACATGATCTAATCAATTCGAATTTAAGCTCTATTACTCAAGAACTTACCTCGGACGTGGTCGAACGATTTCGACAACTATTCGACGACTTTTCCTTCCCTTATCGGATTTAGCTCCCTTTGCTCTTGAGCTTAATTTAACAAATAAATTGGTTTTATAATTTGAGCATCGAAGAGGAATTCAAGATACTTAGCCAATATATATACTCATTAGGCATCAAAGTCACATATGTACGAAATCATGAATCGAACTCAACACATTAGTTAATATTCCTCTTAGCGAATTTTCTAAGCCAAGAATAGGCATCAATATGCTTGCCTCTAACCGAATGCATGCACACCAATTTCCCTCATGTGGCGAATATACATGTCCATGTTGAGGCCAATTATACACTTAATACCACACAAAAACAGCATACATTTTACTACTAACGCATTACATATCGTAGCTCAATACACATCTCTCATTTACTTCATAATCGAGACATCATCACAAGCAAATATACACCTTGAAATAGCATATATGTCATACCAATACATCATGTAAAAACATATATACATATATATATGCTAGAGCCGAATCTCAAGTTGATTGTAACTAAACATGAACAAAATTTCAATACACAAATCTTACTTTCCATGCAATGAGCATAAATCACACTTATGGATGTACCATGGCCGAATACATCACAACACCATAATTTTGGTCATGATTAAACAAAGAACTTAGTATCTCATTCAAAAATGCTAAAAGAAAATCTAAGAGTCCTCAATCCCCATCACATGTATCATTATCAAGCTTGATATTTAGCATGCAATGGCATTAACACCACATTTACTTTGGCGAATTTCATTCCCATGACATAGCAAAGATTTGAACCATGGGCTACCAAGAACATCAAGCTAGCAACTAAAACATGCATGAATCTCATGGCACAACCTCAAACATACCTTAATCTTGATGCAAGTATAGCCAACCTCTTCCTAATCCTCTTCCAAAACAAACATGAAGCAAAATTCCTTCCTTCCTCTAGTATTTTCGGTCAAGAGAGAATGAAAAGATGGATGAACAATTTTTTTCTTTTCTCTTCCACAATGCACGGCAATGGGGGGTTTCACTCACACATACACATTTTTTTTTCTTTCTTTATTACCCATACTTATTTGTTTATTGTTTCTCCCTAATGCACCAACAAAACATGTTTCATGACATGTTTAGCCCATGATTCCTTGTCATGGCCGGCCACTACAACTTGGGGGGGGAATTTGACATGCAAGTCCTTCCCTTTGACTACATGCACTATTAGGTCCTTATAGATTAGCCTTTCACTTTTCAGAAGTGTCACACAAGTCCTACTAACTGAATTCACATGCAATCGGCTAAATCGGAACTTGAAATTTTCACACATTCATAATTACATATTCTAGACAATAAATATTACATTCAAACATTTCGGTGACTCGGTTTAGCGGTCCCGAAACCACTTCCCGACTAGGGTCAATTTTGGGCTGTCACATAAACTACCAATTAAACAATGAATCGTAAAACTCCATAGATCTTTCAATTTGTTGGCCAATTTATTCTGCAGAATGGCTGAGCAAACTGCATTCAACTCCACATGCGACGCCTCATCCAACTTCCGTTTATTTGCTAAAAGCTCCTTTAAAAATCTAACTGTGTTTGGCATCTGCAAAAGAGCTTCAATAAACGGTAAGTTAATATGTAATTTCTTTAATTAATTTAAGGAATTTGCCAAATTGTTCGTCTGTGTGGTCTTTCCTTATCGCACCGGGGTGTGGCACGCAAGGTTTGTAATCTTTACTTACTAGTTTTCGCTCACTGTGGTCCACCTCACCTTTACTTTTCCTTGCCTCGGTTCTGGTTCAGGTTCAACTAACCCTTCTTTATCTCGAACGATAATCGCATTAAGCTATTCCCTTGGGTTAGATTCAGTATTACTCGGCAAGCTACCATGTGGTCATTCATAAATCAGTTTAGCAAGTTGGCCTATCTGAGTTTTGAACCCTTGGATCGACACTTTTTGATTCTTAAGTGCTATCTCGGTATTCTGAAAATTAGTTTTTGACACTGAGATGAATTTCATTAGCATCTCTTCAAGGTTTAGTTTCTTTTCCTGCTGGTAAGATGGTTGTTGGAAACCTGGAGGATGCTGTAGCTTTTGATTTCCTTGGCCACCCCACGAGAAGTTAGGATGGTTCCTCCAACCTGCATTATAAGTCTTACTGTATGGGTTATTTTGAGGTCTAGAATTATTGTTACCCATATATTGAACTTGTTCCTCCTCGGTGCTAAGGTTGAAGGATTGATATTCTGTAACACCCCTTACCCGTGTTTGACGCCAGAACAGGGTACGAGGCATTACCGGACTTAATCACTAATCATCGTATAAAAACTGATTCATAATTTCACTCTAATTTAAAACTTTTTTAAACACATTCAAGCTGTCCCTTAAAAGAGTTTACAAGGCCCATATCATGCTTTAATTCAACCACACACATAGGCAAGCATGCACAATCATAAATTGCATCATTTAATTAATAACATAATCAAGACTATCTACATTAAATGACTTTATACAATAGAGACCTTCAAATAACATAGGTCAGTATTTTAAGCCAATTCCTAGCAACTTAATAACAATTAAACGAGTCTCCATACATGCCAAAGACTTAAAATACTTTAAAACCATTATATATCGATCAATAGTTTGATAGTGAGATTTAACCTCTGGTGACCTCCAACTCGAGCTAACATCTACGACACTATAGGAAAAAGGAAAGGAAGGGAGTAAGCATTATAGCTTAGTAAGTAAGTATGTAAATATTAATAAACAATACATTATCATACTTTAAACAAAGTCACAATATGTTCCCGGAATATTACCATCACAAACACACATACTTTCACTATTACAATCATAAATAGGTTCAAAATAAGCTGTCTAGCAAAGTACCAGAAACTAAGTTATTTATTTCTGGAGCTACAGTACTCAAAATTACAAACCATTAATTTTTCTTGAAACTAGATTCACAAATATTCTTACCATAAATTTTTCAGAATTTTTGGTCTAGCCAATTAGTACATTTTATTCATTGAAGTTACCCTGTTTCACTGCTCAACTGTTCTAACCACGCTTCACTACGAATAAATTTTCTCCTTGTACAGAATTCAAAGGATGTTCTCATTTATTTAATTTGAAACTAGACTCATTAAGTATTTCAAGAATATAAATTATATCCCCTAATTATTTTTTTACAATTGTTAATGATTTTTCCAAGTCATAATAGAGGATCACGTAGTCATTCTGAACCAGTCTCTCAAAAACTTAAATATCTCATAATATAGAATTCCTTTGCTTGTTCTGTTTCTGTTATATGAAAATAAACTCATTAAGCTCTAATTTGATATCTCATTCAGTCTCTGATTCAATTTCTACTATTTTTGGTAAATTTTTAGATTCACATCACTGCAACTATCAAAAACAGTTTTATTGTCAATTTTGATCTTTCACACTTCAATTGTATTCATCACTTTCCCATAACAATCTTTCCAATTTCCAATCACATATCAAGCATATTGCTCATAAGTTACACACGTATATACTTACACTTATCATCACAAAGTCATACATAATTTCATTTAATCAATTTCCAGTTGAACACTTGAATAATAATGATCTGCGATGGTATCGCACACATTACCTTTAAAATCGAAGCTCTCTTGTACACATAGTGGCCTTCACTTAGCACCACTCATGTGACCTAGCTCGATTGTACACATAATTTTGGCTCTCTTGTACACATGGTGAACACTTAGTACCACTCATGTGACCTAGCCAGTTTATCTCGTAGCTCTCTTGTCTACATGGTGTCCTTCACTTGGAACCACGCATGCGACCTAGCTACATATATCCCGTAGCTCTCTTGTCTACATGGTGTACACATAGTATCACCCATGCGACCTAGCTACATCATAATGTCTCGTAGCTCTCTTGTACACATGATGTGCACTCAGCACCATACATGTGACCTAGCTACATACCATCTGTATCATCCAATCTTTCCGAAGGTTCAGCCGGGATTTCTCTCTCTTTCTAATACTTGAATCCATACTTCCAATAGTCAATTATGATTCAAAAATCAGCTACAATACATAAAATATGCTGAAATACAAAAACATAATAAAGATAATGTATTATTTACACACAAACTTACATACTTTCTCATTTCCATGTCGAATTAATATTGAACATTTAAATCATCATAATTATACTTAATTTCAACACCTCGGAAATCATAGTAAATATATCAATTTTACATTGAAACATGCATAAATTAATGCTTATTATACATATGAACTTACCTCGATACTAAAACAACCATTTTACAAACTTTCCCAATTTTTGATTTTTCTCCCATTCTAGATTCAAATCTCATTTTCCGGGATCTAAAACATCATATTTTACTTATTTAATTAATGTACTATTTAAAACAGTCCTTAACTCAAACTTTGGAAAAATTACAATTTTGCCCCTAAACTTTTGCATATTTACACTTTTGCCCCTAGGCTCGAGAATTAAACTTCATCCCTTATTCTTATGTTTTATGACATGCTGATCATTTTCCCCTTCTATGGAAACATCAAATTCTCACTCTAACACATAGTTATGAACAATAGCAACTTTTACCGATTAAGCCGTTTTACTCATTTTTGCTTAAAACCGCTTAGCAAAAGTTGTTTAACATAATTTTAGCCTTTAGATTCTACCATAAAACATCAAAATAAACACATTTCACCTATGGGTATTTTTCCAAATATGAACCCTAGCTTAAATTATTGCTAGAATAAGCTTAATCAAGTTACCGGGATTCCAAAATCGTAAAGAACTTTAAAAACGGGGCTAGAACGGACTTACTATTGAGCTTGGAAAGCTTGAAAACCCTAGCCATGGCTTCCTCCATGCTAATTTTGGCCTCCATGAAAAAGATGAGTAAATTTTGGCTTTATTTTCCCTTTTCATTTCTTTTAATTACCAAATGACTAAAATGCCCTTAAGGCCTTTCTTTAAAATTTTGTCCTATTCATGCCCATTTTTGTCCAAACGAAATATAATGGTCTAATTACCATTTAAGACCTCCTCTTTAAACCCCCATTTCAATCAAGTACTTATGAATTAGAACAATATTTTGCAACTTTTGCAATTTAGTCCTAGAAGTCCAATTAAGCACTTTATCAGTAAAATTACTTAACGATATTTTTACACAATATTTTAATCAATAAACAAAACTTAAAACTTAATCGGAATAAATTTTTTTACTTCGAATTCGTGGTTCTAAAACCATCGTTCCGTTTAGACCCTAAATCGGGCTGTTACAGCAATTCTACAAATAAGCCCTAATAGGTAAATTAAACATGCAATCTATAAAATTTCTTATCAATTCTCTAACACATGCATCTAATCATTCGGTAAATCATAAAAATTAATCGAAATAAACTTTTCTATCTTAGATTTGTGGTTTCGCAACCACTATTCCATTTAGGCCCTATTTCGAGATGTTACATATTCTGTGTGTAGTTTTCCTCCATTTGAATCGCATCTCATCACTGGATGTACCTGAGTAGAACCATACAAACCGTCAATCGTTTTATTTAAAAGTTGTACCTGGTTAGACAACATAGTAACCGCGTTGAGGTTGAAAACACCGGCTGCTTTTGTCGGCTTTGTTCCCATGACTTGCCACTGATAGTTATTCAGTGACATCTCTTCGGTAAATTCATCAGCCTCTTCAGGTGTTCTGTTGTTTAAAGTTCCACCGGTGGCTGCGTCGATGAGTTATCTTGTTAACGGGTTCACACCATTGTAAAAAGTCTGAACCTACAGCCATAGAGGTAACCCATGGTGAGGGCACCTTCTTAATTGGTCCTTATATCTCTCCCATGCATCATAAAGAGTTTCTAGATCCATCTGCACAAAAGAAGAGATATCATTCCTCAATTTAGCCATTTTAACCGATGAAAAATATTTAAGTAAAAATTTATCGGTCATTTGTTCCCAAGTAGTGATTGACCCTTGTGGTAACGTGTTCAACCACTGTTTAGCTTTATTCCTAAATGAAAAGAGAAACAACAAAAGGCGAATGACATAATCAGAAATGCCATTAAATTTAAAAGTGTCACAGAGTTCCAGAAAATTTGCTAAATGAGTGTTTGGATCCTCATCCTACAAACCATGAAACTGAACAAACTGTTGTATCATTTGAATCTTGTTAGGTTTCTATTCAAAATTATTTGCAGCAATAACAGGCGTAACTATACTCAATTCAGTTCCTGTTAAATTAGGTTTAGCATAATCATACATAGTATGAGGAGCAAGATTCTGATTTACTGGGTTTGCAATAGCCACAGGAGGCAACTGATTATTATGATTATTAGCCATCTCCTCGGTTATGGGTTGAATATCATCCTCTTGCCCTTCCTCTATGTATCATAGGCTTCGCCTTATTTCTCTTCGGTTTCTGCGAGTTGTGCTTTCGATCTCACTATTAAAAAGTAATGGTCCTGACGGGTTTCTTCTAGTCATAAACTATAAAAACCTACCAGAAGTAAATAAATGAAAATTTAGTAATATAAACAAAATTAAAATAAAATTTAACTTGCAATAAAATAAATGGCTAAAGTAATAAAAATTAAGTGTTCTTAATATCTTAGTTCCCCAGCAACGGCGCCAAAAACTTGATGTGCGTGATAAGTTTTATATTTATCATTGATCGTACTTGAAAACTAACTATTATCATGATAAAGGCAAGTGCACCTATCGAACAGTTGTATAGCTTATAGCAAGACTAGAATGTCAAACCCACAGGAAGTAAAAGTACTAGTATTAACTTTCTTTTTATTATCTAGCCTAAAAATAAGGGGATTTTCTTTATCTAAACTAATTAACTAAACTAAGAATACACATGAAGTAAATTGGGGAAATACTTTTGGGAAAACTGATTGATTTAGACAATACCCAAGGAAGAATCTACCTAGACTTCACTTGTTATTTGACTTTAAACTAGAGGATTTATTCACTTGACTCGATTCGTAGAAATCACTAATTTATATTATTATATCTCTCGAGACTAACAACGTCTAACCCTAGGTTGATTAATTGAAATCTCTTTCTAATTAAAACCCATAGTGTTACATTAACTCGATTTATGGATTCCTTTATTAGGTTTGACCCTAATCCGGCAGATTTATGTCGCCCTATGTCTAGTACTACTCATGGGTTTGGCAGTTTGAATGTGTCTAGGCCTAGGTCGACTGCTACTGGATATTTTCCATTTTCAGGGACTACTATTAGACATCATTTAGTTGGGCCGGTTGTTGGGCAGCATTTGGTTCGGTCGTCTACCCCGATTATTGCTCTATCTGTCCAGTTACAATATGCACATTTTGCTCAATTTAAAAGGCCTACTAATTATGTTGAGCCATATGTTCCTATGCCCATTAATTCTTTTGAACCGACCATGTGGTATCTAACTTGGGAGCCACTAATCGCGTGTGTCAAAAGGCCTCTACATTTCAGATAGCATTGCTTTACTTATAAGTGATGGTACATATGCTAATATTAAGCGTTTGGGTCATTGTACAATTATTACTATTCATAAATTGTTGCATTTAACTAATGTTTTACATGTGCTTAAAATTTAGAAAAAGTTACTTTCAGTCTCGCAACTTGCTTGGGAAAATAATGTTTTTTTTTCGAATTTCACCCTTTTCACTATCTTGTCAAGTATTTACAGACTCAAGAAATCTTGTTATGGGGCCACACACATGAATGATTGTACTGGTTCTCCTTGGTTCATGATGGGTCCATTCGATCTGTCGATCCAACTATTCTCAATATTGAGTTGGGCTTCAATCATTCATTGTCTCCCAAAACCAAGTTGTTTGACTTGTGGCACCGACGAATTGAGCATCCATCCTCAACTATTTTCCAGTCAGTTTTAAAAGATTGTAATATTTTTTTATAGTAATAAATTTCAACATATTTGTATGGCTTGTCAACAAGGAAAATCTCACAAATTACCATTTTCAGATTCCACTACTATATATCATCAACCAGTCAATTTTATAGTTTCTGATCTATAGGGACATGCGACTATTAGTTGTGGAAATAGTTGGTACTATGTTGTTTTCGTTGATGTTTCTAGCAGATTTACTAGGTTATTTCTGATTCAACGTAAATCTCAAGCCATTGACTATTTTATTCAGTTTAAAAAAATGGTTAAAGTACAGTTTGGCAAAGATATCAAATAATTTTAGAGTGATTGGGGCAGGGACTTTCATTCATTCACATCTTTATTAGGTTAACATGGCATTTTACATCGTGTAACATGCCCACATACATCTGAGCAGAATGAGATTGTTGAAGGGAAACATCGTCATATTGTTGAAGTTGGGCTCTTGTTGCTTGCTCAAGCCAATCTACCTTTGAAATATTGGGGTTTTGCTTTTACATATACGGTTCATTTAATCAACTGGTTGCCCACGCTTGTTTTGCAACATAACTCCCCATACTTGGTTCTGTATTGTACTTCTCTGATGTACGACCATCTCTAGGTATTCGGGTGTTGTTGCTACCTATATATTCCGCCGTATAATCATCACAAAATTGAATTTTGTTCTGAACCGTGTACATTTTTAGGCTATAGTTCTCAGTACAAAGCTACCAATGTCGCGCTTCAAATGGCTTTAATTTGTATCTCGCCATATGGTGTTTGATAAAAATATGTTTCTTTTTTCCGAGAAGACTCCGTCTATTTCTTCGACAACCAACTATATCACCACCTATTTTTCTCTTGTTCACTCTCAACCACGGTGCTCCATAACCTCGAGTACTATTGATCAATCCCAACGTCACTGTCATTCTTCTCCTTCTTTATCATTACATGATTTAGAGTCCTCTTTTTCGAATAATGACAGTGAAAACTTAGGACCTGTCATCGATACCTCTTCTCCCACACTGGTGTTTACTACTACAACTATTGACTCTCCACCACAAGTGGGCAATACTCACACTATGGTTACTAGATTGAAGGTTGGTATTTTTAAACTGAAAGTGCTCATGGTTGAGTTGTGTGATCGAGAATGTGCACTATAGATGAAGCCTTTACATCTAAGGAGTGGAAAATGACGGCTCAAGATGAGTATGATGCTCTCATTCGAAATCGCACTTGGAGCATGGTACCCTTACCCCTCGGACTGAAGGCGATTGGTTGCAAATGGTTGTTTCGAATCAAAAGACATCCCGATGGTACTGTGGCTCGTCAGAATAGTCGGTTGGTTTCCAAAGGGAGTTCACATGTTCCTGAGTTTGACTTTCATGAGACATTTAGTCTCATGGTTAAATCGGCCACTATACACACCATTCTCTCCATTGCTGTCACCAACAGTTGGTCATTAAGACAAGTACATATGAACAATGCTTTTCTAAATGGTGATCTCATTGAAGAAGTCTATATGTAACAGGCCCCTGGGTATGTTCAAACTGATTCTAATGGCCAACCACTTGTCTGCTGGTTTCACAAAGCTTTATATAGTTTTCAGTAAGCCCCGAGAGCATGATTTGACAAGTTGAAAGGGTTTCTTATCTCTAGTGGTTTTGTTCTCTCGAAATTAGATGCTTCTTTATTCATTTGTTTCACGAATGAGTTCCACATGTATGTTCTGGTATATGTTGATGACATTATTATTACAGGTGATTCTTCTTTAGAGATTAATACTTTTGTTCACAGTTTTCACTCTGAATTTTCTATCAAAGACATAGGGTCTCTTCATTATTTCTTAGGTGTTAAGGTGAATCGCTCTTCTACTAGGTTCTCTACCTGTGTGAACATAAATACATTCTCGACCTTTTTGATAGGTGTCGTATGGTTCAGGCTAAAGGTGTTCACACACCCATGCTTAGCTCCTCTTCACTGCCTAAGCATGAGGGAACTTGATTAATGATCCTCGTGAGTATTGTATTATTCTGGAGCATTACAATACATTGTTTGTGACAGCCCAAAATTGACCCTAGTCGGAATGTGGTTTCGGGACCACAAAACCGAGGCATAAAAATAATTTAATATTTATTTTATTGCCTATAATGTGTGTTAACTCATGTGTGACATTTTTGATGTTTTGATTTAGAGTTATAAATGTGAATTTCACTAGAAAGGACCTAGTAGTAAACTTTGAAAGTATGATGGGGAAGTGTGTGATGACTAATTAAAGCATGCATGCAAAACAATGGACTTGCTTGTCAAATTCCCCCCCTAATAGCTAGTGGCCGGCCATGACAAGGAATCATGGGCAAAAATCATGTCATGAAACATGTTTGGTAAGTGGGTTATGTTGGAATAAATAAAATAAGGAGTATGGAATAAAAAAAAAATGTGTGTGTGAAGGCTTCTCTCCCTCCCCATTGCCGTGTAGGTAGGAAAAAAACAAAAAATTTTGTTCATCCATTTTCACTCTCTTTTTGGCCGAAAATACTAAGGATAAGGAAGGAGTTTTGCTTCATGCTTGGTTTGGAAGAGGATTAGGAAGGGGTTTGGCTATACTTGCATCAAGATTAAGGTATGTTTGATGTTGTGCCATGAGATTCATGCATGTTTTTGGTTGCTAACTTGATGTTCTTATTAGCCCATGGTTCAAATCTTTGTTATATCATGGGGATGGTATTTGGCCAAGGTGGATTTTGAGTTAATGCCATTGCATGTTAAATATGAAGCTTGATGATGATACATGTGATGGTGGATTGAGGACTCTTAGATTTTCTTTAAGCATTTTTGAATGAGATACTAAGTTCATGACCAAAATTATGGTGTCGTGATGTGTTCGGCCATGGTACATCCATAAGTGTGATTTATGCTCATTGCATGGAAAGTAAGATTTGTGTTTCGAAATCATGTTCATGTTTAGTTACAATCAACTTGAGATTCGGCTCTAGCATATATATATATGTATATATGTTTGAGCATGATGTATTGGTATGACATATATATACTATCCCAAGGTATATACTTACTTATGATGATGTTTCGGTCATGAAGGAAATGATAGATGTGTTGTGACAGCCCAAAATTGACCCTAGTCGGGATGTGGTTTCGGGACCACAAAACCGAGGCATAAAAATAATTTAAAATTTATTTTGATGCCTATGATATGTGTTAAATTGTGTGTGACATTTTTGATGATTTGATTTAGTGTTATAAATGTGAATTTCACTAGAAAGGGCCTAGTAGTAAACTTTGAAAGTATGATAGGGAAATGTGTGATGACTAATTAAAGCATGCATGCAAAACAATGGACTTGCATGTCAAATACCCCTTTTTATAGGTGGTGGCGGCCATGGCAAGAGAGGATGGGCAAAACATGTCATAAACATGTTTTGTTGGTGCATTAGGGAGAAATAATAAACAAAGGAGTATGGGTAAGAAAAGAATGAAAAAAAATGTGTGTGAGTGTGGTATTCCCCCATTGCAGTGAGTTGTAGAGAAAGAAAGAAAAAAATTGTTCATCCTTTCTTTGAGCCAAAACTAAGGAAGAAGGAGGATTTTTGCTCCATTTTGGTTTAGAAGAGATCTAGAAGGAGATTTGGCTATACTTGCATCAAGATTAAGGTATGTTTGAGGTTGTGTCATGAGATTCATGCATGTTTTAGTTGCTAACTTGATGTTCATGTTAGCCCATGGTCCAAATCCTTGTTGTGCCATGGAAATGGTATTTGGCCAAGTTTGATATTGTGTTAAAGCCATTCCATGCTAAATGTGAAGCTTGTTGATGATGCATGCAATGATGGATTGACTACTCTTGAAATTTCTTTTAGCATTCTTGAGTAAGACATTGAATCCTTTGTTTAACCATGACCAAAAAATTAAAAGGGTATGGTGTGTGATGTATTCGCCATGGTATGCTCATGAGCATGGTTTATGCTTCTTGCATGTTAGTTAAAATTTGTGTTTTGGATGGTTATGGACACCTTGAAATTGACCTTTCACCTATATGTGTATATATGTTTGCACATGATGTTTTGGTTATGAAGTAAGTGATAAATATGTTTGTTTAAAGAAGAAAGTGTTGAAGAATGTTTGTGAAATTGCAAGTACATTCGGCCTAGTACACATATGATGTGAAAATCTTGCAATTTATTGTTGATTTTGTGCAAGTATGACTAAGTATAATCGGCCACATGAGGGGAATTATTGTGCATGCATTCGGTTAGAGGCAAGCTTAATGGTGCCTATTCTGACTTAGGTAATCGGCTACCTTGTTGTGAGCTAAGGCGAATGTGTGCATAATTAAAGAAAATTGACTAAAGTGCTTAGTTATGTGATGTTGAGTCAATGATGTGTGTATTCGCCAAGGCTAGCAAGCGAGACTTTAATAAATTGAATTTGTTTGAATTAGCTCAAGAGCTTAGAGGGCCACAATTGGATAAGGGAAGGAAAAAGTGATCGAATAGCCGTTGAAGCCGTTCGACAACATCCGAGGTAAGTCTTCAAGTAATGACCCTACTTGAATTATGTGAAATGAAATTATGGATGTGTAATGATTACTAATATACGTGTGTATGAGTATTTGAATGGTACCGGCTAAGTCCCAAGGCAATTACGCTAGTGATTATATTTGTGTTTGAGCCTTAGTAACGAAAATGAAACATGAATGTGTAATGATTATGGATGTATGTGTGCATGAGCAATTGAATGATATCCGGTTAAGACCAAGGCAATTGTGCTAGTGACTTTATCCGGCTAATACCCAAGGCATTCGTGCAAGTTGTTATATCCGGGCTAATACCAAGGCATTTGTGCGAGTCGTTATATCCGGCTAAGACCAAGGCATTCGTGCGTGTGGTTATATCCGGTTGTATTCAAGAAGCTTGGGTTGAAGGTGAGCGTTGGTTGCTGTAATACATTTAATTAGTACGCTCGAAAAGCCCAAAGGATAAGGTATGTTTACATGTGCAATGGAAAAGTCGATACATTTGAATAATATTCGTCAATCGACTAACGAATTTTCAGCTCTTGAATTGGTTGATATCTTGTGAATGTATATGTTGATGAAGTGTGAAGTAAGTATGATTATGTGAATGTGTATAAATGAAATGATTCATTTGGCTATGTGAATGTAATGCTTTAGTTAAAGCCGATTTCATTGCTTGAGATTTACTAAGCATAAACATGCTTACCCCGTTGCTTTGGCTCTCTGTTTTATAGATTTTGCTCGCTAGCGATCGGATTCGGGATCATTGAAGTGAAGTCATCCACACTATCAAACCCCCTTTGGTACTCTTTTAGTTGAACTTTGGATATGGCATGTATAGGACTACCTCGGTTGTTTTCAAGTGCTTTTGTGATGTATATGTGTACGGCCATGCGAAAATGGTTCGTAAAAGTGGAGTACGAATTAGACCATTTGTGGTTTGTAATTTTATATGGTTTCATGATGTTATTATGGATTGGAATGGGAGTGTTGGTCACATGATCAGCCATTTGAATGGCTAAACATGATCATAGGTGGACCTATGTATGACTAGACTATAGTTGGTCCATGGAAACTACAAAATAGGTAAGGCCTACCTTAAAAACAGATGCTGCCAGTTAGTGACGTGGATGTGAAAAATCACCAAAATTTGTAGGAAGGGTATTAAATTGTTATGCAAACGAACCTTGATTTAGTCTATTTTCATATGAAAGTAACGAAACGATCATATGAACAGATATCGAGAGATATTAAAGTTCTCGTGAGACAGGGCCAGAACGGTTTCTGGGTCCCCTGATGCGACTTTGAAAATTTACTATAAATTATCCAGAAAGAATTAGAAGTCATGCCTTATATGTACAGATTCCATTTTGAGTGTAGTTTCATTAGAAATAAACGGCACCAGTATTAAAGCCCTGTACAGAGAGATATTCAAGTTGTAACGCGAAGGTCAGTGTAGTTGACCCTGTAACATGGGTGACTTTAACTAATAAACTGTACCAATCGGCCCAACCAAAATTCTAGAAATAAATCCATGGATGGATATATGAGTCTAAATTCAGGAAAATTTACGGAATCAGTTTCGAGTTTTGAAACTCAAGATATGATTTTTAAGGCGACAGTGACGCAGTTTTCCAGCCTGTCTGGAAATGCCAAATTGGTCGGTACTTTAAGAGGATTTGTCTCGTTAACCCCTCGTGTCCGACACCGGCGATGGTCTCGGGTTCGGGGTGTTACATGTGTATTGAGTTACAATATCGAATGCATTAGTTAGTAAAATGTAGGCTGTTTTTGTGTGGTAATAAGTGTATAATTGGCCTCAACATGGACATGCATATTCGGCCACATGAGGGGAAATTGGTGTGCATGCATTCGGTTAGAGGCAAGCATATTGATGCCTATTCTTGGCTTAGAAAATTCGGCTAAGAGGAATATTAACTAATGTGTTGAGTTCGATTCATGATTTCTTACATATGCGACTTTGATGCCTAATGAGTATATATATTGGCTAAGTACCTTGAATTCCTCTTCGATGCTCAAATGATTAAATCAATTTATTTGTCAAATTAAGCTCAAGAGCAAAGGGAGCTAAATCCGATAAAGGGAAGGAAAATGTAGTCGAGTAGCCGTCGAAATCGCTCGACAACATCCAGGTAAGTTCTTGAGTAATAGAGCTTAAATTCGAATTGATTAGATCATGTTTAAAGTAAATCAAAATCATGCTCTTTGTGTGTGGCTATTGAGCCGAAATTGCAAGTGTGAAAAGTGCCTTGTGTTTGAGTTTTGCTAATGAAAGTGAAATACTGAATGTGTCATGATTTATTGATAATTGTGCTCGGTTATTCGAATGATGTCCGGCTAAGTCCCAAGGCTTTGTGCTAAGTGACTATATCCGGACTAGGATCCAAGGCATTCGTGTGAGATAATAAATCCGGGCTAAGCCCGAAGGCATTTGTGCAAGTTACTAAACCCGGGTTAAGTCCGAAGGCATTCGTATGAAGTCACTATAATCGGGCCATCCGAAGGCATTTGAGCGAGTCGGTATATCCGGTTAAATTCCGAAGGTACGTGATTCGAGAATAAGCAATCTTGCTGTAAAATTTCAGTTAATACGCTTGAAAATTCCAGCAATGAGGTATGTTCGTATGTGCTTGAATTAGTTGATTCCCTTCGAATAATATTCGCTCAGTCGAGTAATGAGTTTCCGGTATTTGGCTAAGATGATCCCTTATGTATGAACATAGGGGTTGGAATGTGAAATGAGTATGATATTGAGAATTTGTGCATATGAAATTATCCGTTAGCTTTATGAATGCTATGCTTTTGTTGTGCTGGAATCTCTTGCTCAAACTTACTAAGCATAAATTGCTTACTCCGTTTTCTCTGTTTCTCTGTTTTATAGATTTTGCTCGTTAGCTATCGGATTCGGGATCATCGAAGTCGAAGTCATCCACACTATCAAAGCCCCCATTTTGGTACAATTTTGGTTGAACTTTGAATGGCATGTATAGGACTACCTTTTTGTTGTAGGTCATGTACCTTTTGGTTTGTGTAAACTTGGATAGCCATGCGAAAATGGCTCATATACGTTTTTAGCATAGTACTATAATCGTTTGTATGTTGATCATTATGAGGTATGATATTGTTTTGAAACGGTTAGCCATTGGAATGGTTAATCATGATCACTCTTTGTGCTATGTATGCAAAAAGGGCCAATTGAATCATGAAATCATGAAATAGGTAAAGGCTACCTTAAAGGCAGATACTGACAGCAGCAGTGATGTGGATGTGAAAAATCACTAAAAATAGTAGGAATCATATTAAATAGTGAATAAATTATGTAAATGAACTTGGATGAATATGCTTTCATATGGAAGAAACGAAAGGGTCATATGAGTTATATGTTAAGAGATATTAAAGTTCTCGTGAAACAGGGCCAGAACGGTTTCTGGATCCCCTGTTCCGAATTTGGAAATTCATTTTAAATTAACCCGAGATAATTAGGAGTCATGCCATATATGTATAGATTCCTCTCTGAGTCTAGTTTCTATAGAAACAAACGGCATCAGTATTGAAGCCCTGTACAGGGAGATATCCAATTTGTAACGCACGAAGGTCAGTGTAGTCGATCCCTGCAACAGGGGAGAATTTAACTAATAAACTGTACTAATTGGCTTGATCAAAAATTCTAGAAAAAAATCTGTAGATGGAAATATGAGTCTAGTTTCAGGGAAAAATTACGAAACTAATTTTCAAGCTTTGAAACTCAAGATATGATTTTTAAGGCGACAGTGATGCAGTAACCAGCTTGTCTGGAAATTTCTAAATGGGCTGTGAAAATAGTTAAGTCTGTGTGCACCTTGTGTCCGATTCTGGTAACGGACTCGGGCACGGGGTGTTACATTGTTCTCACTCGACCTGATATCGCATATGCTGTTAACCGCATTTGTCAGTTTATGCATTCTCAAACTTATGTCCATTTTGTGGCACTAAAACACATATTGTGCTATCTATGTATCACTATCGATTATGGCTTACTCATGCGACCGACCGAGAGGTTATCTCTAGATGGCTATGCAAATACAAATTTGGGGTTAGGCTTTGATAATCATCATTCCACTACAGGATTTTGTGTGTATTTTGGCTGGAATTTTGTTTTATGGTGCTCCAAGAAACAACAAGTTGTGTCCTAATCCACTGCAGAAGTCGAATATCGAGGGTTAGCTGCTATCGCTGCTGACATTACGTGGTTAGAATCTATATTGAAAGAGCTTCAGTATGATTCTATTGTTACACCGACCATATGGTGTGACAACTCTAGTGCAGTTGTTGTTGCAGCAAATCCTATTCTTCATTCAAAATTTAAACATGTCAAGCTTGACTTGTTTTTTTGTTTATGAAAAGGTAGCAAATAGTTTTCTGGGTTGGCGAGGTTCCTACATACGACCAGGTTGCAGATATTCTTACCAAACCATTATTTGCTTCTCAATTTTGTCATCTTCGACAGCTTCTTCGGGTCTCGACATTGCAATAGTTGGGTGAATGTTAGAGATTGTTAGTTAGTCAGTTATAACCATTTTTGTTATCAATTGCTAAGTATTTTCTATCTATGTATGTGTATAAATTCATTACCCAGTTATTCATTCAAAAGCAAGAAATAATAATGACAATTGTCAATTTTTAGAAAGATAATTAGGTAATCATTTGTAATTTGTAAAATGAATTTCAAATAATTTTTTATTAATTTTGAATTATAAATGAATAATTTATATATCTAAATAAATTAATATAAAATTATGTTCACAAGTGATGTTTGTCTACTTATGGTTCTTAATGAAAATTTCATAAGTTCATATAAGTAAAGTCATATTTTACACCTACTGATCAAATAGGGAACCTTTTATCAAATTTCTAATGAAAAAGTATTCAAATTATTGACTTGAAAGCGGTTGCTGAGGATTTGTCTAGGCAATATTAGAGTTATTAGTAGTTTTTTTTTCTGCTTAGGATCCATCTAAGTGACTCAACCTACTGCTTAGGTGTTACTGATTGATAGAGATTGTTCGTCAAGAATTTTCCTAGGTGGCACATGTTGTTATTGGATTTGGTGCCCTAAGTGTACTATATTTGTTTTGTATATTTGTATTTTTTGAATAAATTAGTTTAATAAAATATGTATTAATTACATTAATACCATTTTTATATTGTCTTCAATGTTTTTCCATATAAATCAAAATGGAAGAAAATATTGGCTCAATAGTTATCTAATATTTAACTAATACTAAATCATAAGCTAATCATTACCAAGTATTCACATGCCATTCTTTAATCATATCATAAGGACATACACACAAAATTGCCAAATCCCTATACATGCCATAACTTAAAGTATTTCTAGTCACAAAATACTGAGATAACTCATTGATAGTGTGAGGCAATCTCCGACATCCTTATGATTTTCCGTGTTGGCTTTGCGATACTATAAAAAAGAGAGAAAAGAAAGGGAGTAAACATAAAGCTTAGTAAGTTTGCATGTAAATAAATAACAACATTCTAAATGAATTATTAAGATAACCTAAACCTTTCGAACAAGGACTTATCTTACCTTCCCTTTGGTACACTCTTTGAATTTTCCGTTGAACCCTTTGGAATACTAAGGGTACACGGGTACCTTTCCTTTTTAAACTTACGTGGTATCCTTGCCTTATGAACTCACCATTGCCATGTCTTGACTTGATCTTACGTGGTATCCTTGCCTTATGAACTCACCATTGCCATGCCTTGGCATGGTCTTACATGGGATCTTTGCCTTATAGTAGTTTATCAATGCCATGTCTTGACATGGTCTTACATGATTTCCTTGCCTTGTAGAAATTACCAATGCCATGCCTTGCCATGGTCTTACTTGGTATCCTCAAACCCTAATGTCATGACATTGGTATCCTACACATTCCTAAGGTTCAACCGAGACTTTTTAAGTATCATTTCTCCGTCAATTCTTGCTTGAATCATCAAGGAATAAATTTACAAAATAAATATATAGAGGCTGAAAAATAACATCATTAATTATAAATAATAAAACATTGCATTTATTTACCGCAAACTTACCTCGATACAAAATACGATCAAATGTTTTGATTTAGTCCTCAACATTTTTCTTTCCTCGGTCTAACCCCGAATTTCGTTCTTCTTGATCTATAATAGAAAGTTTAACTTATTTAATATTCACATTTATCAAAACAGTCATTAACTCTAACTTTAGCAAAATTATGATTTTACCCCTAAACTTTTGCATATTTACACTTTTGCCCAAGGCTCAGAAATGAAATTTTATCCCTAATTCTATGTTTTATGACATGTTGATCATTTATTTACCTACGAAAACATCAAATTCCCACTCTAACATGTACTTATGACCATTAGGTATTTTTACCGATTATGTCATTTTACTCGTTTTCGCTTAAAATCGGTTAGCTCAAGTCGTTTAACATAATTTCAAGCTTCATATTCTACCATAAAACATCAAAATAAACACATTTCACCTATGGGTATTTTTCCAAATATGAACCCTAGGTTAAATTATTGCTAGAATAAGCTAAATTAGGTTACCGAGACTTTAAAAACATAAAGAACATTAAAAACGGGGCTGGGAATCACTTACTATGAAGCTTGGAAGCTTGACAAAACCCTAGCTATGAAGAACTCTTGAAATTTTGTCCTAATTAAGAAGAGGAGCACATTATGCCATCTTTTTCCTTTTTTTAATCTTTTAATTACCAAACGACTAAAATACCCTTCATTAAAACTTTAGTTATTTTTATCTATGTATGTCCATTTTTGTCCATGAAAACCTAATGGTCTAATTACCATTTAAGGACTTCTACTTCAATTATACTCTTCAATTCAATTATACTCTTCAATTTAATCCTTTAGCATCTAAAACTCATATTTATCAACTTTTGCAATTAAGCCCTAGTAGGCAAATTAAGCATGCTATCTATAAAATTTTTCCTCGATACTTTAACACATGCATCTAATCGCTCAGTTAATTATAAAAATTAATCGGAATAAACTTTTCTATCTTAGATTCGTGGTTTCACAACCACTGTTCTGTTTAGTCCCTATTTTGGGATGTTACATTTCTCCCTCCTTTAGGGATTTTTGTCCTTGAAAAACTTACCTGTGAAAAGATTTGGATATTGTTTTTGCATAACCTCTTCAGGCTCCCATGTAGCTTCGTCTACCCCATGCCTATTCCATAATACTTTCACAAGTGCAATACTTTTGTTCCTTAGTTTCTTGACCTCTCGAGCTAAAATCTTTACCGATTCTTCACCATTAGTCATATCTTACTGAATCTCAACCTCTGTCTGTGAAATCACATGTGAAGGATCAGAACAGTAATGACGTAACATGGACACATGGAACACATCATGAATCTTCTCTAACTCTGGCGGCAAAGCTAACCGATATGCTAATGCTCCAACTCTTTTAGTCACCTCAAACGGTCTAATAAAACGTGGACTTAGTTTACCTTTCTTGCCCAATCTAAAGACTTTCTTCCACAGGGATACTTTCAAGAACACTTTGTCACCAACTTGATACTCAATCTCTTTTCTTTTCAAGTTTGCATAAGACTTCTATCTATCTGAAGCTTCTTTCAAGCAATCTCTGATAACTTTCACTTTCTCTTCAGGTTCTTCAACTAAATCAACCCGTAAATCTGATTTTCTTTAAGCTCAGTCCAATACAAAAGTGTGTGACATTTACGTCCATACAAAGCTTCATAAGGTGTCATTTTCAAACTCGACTGGTAACTATTATTATAAGCAAACTCTACCAACGACAAATATTTTTCCCAACTACCTTGAAATTCTAAGACACAACATCTGAGCATATCCTCAAGTATTTGAATAACTCTCTCCGACTGACCATCAGTTTGAAGATGGAAAGCTATATCTGAGCATATCCTCAAGTATCTGAATAACTCTCTCCGACTGACCATCAGTTTGAAGATGGAAAGCTATACTAAAACTCAACTTTGTGCCCAAAGCTTCCTGTAACTTCTTCCAAAACTGCAAAGTGAATCTCAGGTCTCTATCTGAAATAATCAATAACAGTACTCTATGTAGTTTGACTATCTCTGAAATATATAACTCGACCAACTTGTCAAGTGGATAATACATATGAATAGGAATAAAATGATCCGACTTCGTTAGCTTATCAATCACAACCCATGCTGCATCTTTCTTTCTCGGTGTCAACGACAATCTTGTCACAAAAATCCATGGCAACTCGGTCCCATTTCCACTCAAGAACTAACACAGGCTGCAATAAACCTGAAGGTACCTGATGTTTGGCTTTTACTTGCTAACAGATCAAGCATCTAGAAACAAATTCTGAGATATCTCTCTTCATTCCTACCCACCAATACTTTGTACTACCTGGATGAATAGACAAAGAAATGCTATGTGCTTCCTCTAAAATCTTTCGAATAAGCTCATCATTCTTTGGTACACATATCTGATTTCTGAACATTAAAAAACTGTTAGAACTGATCTAAAAATTTGACTCTATACCCGACTCATACTGAGCTCTTTTGGCTTGCAACTCACTGCCATCTTTCTGAACTTCACAAATTTCTTCAAGAAACATTAGCTTAGCTCTTAATTCGGCTAAGATAGAACCATCATCTGATAAGGTTAAACTAGTGTTCAAAGCTCTTAATGCAAATAAAGATTTTCTACTCAAAGCATCAGCAACTACGTTTTCCTTACTCGGGTGATAATCAATCACTAGTTCATAATCTTTAATCAACTCTAGCCATCTTCTTTGCCTCAAGTTCAAATCTTTCTGAGTCATCAAGTATTTCAAACTTTTATGATCAGTAAATATTCGGTACTTCTCACCATACAAGTGATGTCTCTAGATTTTCAACGCAAATACAATAGCAGCTAGTTCTAAATCATGTATCGGATAATTTTTCTCGTGCGGCTTTAGTTGTCTAAAGGCATAAGCAATTACCTTTCCTTCCTGCATAAGTACACAGCCTAGTCCTTTCAAGGATGCATCACTGTAAATCACAAACTCTTTACTCGGTTCTGGTTGTACTAAGACAGGAGCTTCAGTCAACAATGCCTTTAACTTGCCAAAACTCTGCTGACACTTTTCAGTCCATTCAAACTTGACATCTTTCTGCAGTAATCTTGTCAATGGAGTAGCTATCATGGAAAATCCCTCCACAAATCATCTATAATAACCGGTGAGACTAAGAAAACTTCTGACTTTTGATACATTCCTGGGAGGCTTCCAATCAAAAATGGTTGAAATCTTTCTCGGATCAACTTTAATACCTTCACCTGAGACTATATGTCCAAGAAAACCAACTTCTCGTAACCAGAACTCACTTTTGCTAAACTTGGCATAAAGTTGATTGTAGCACCCCTCACTCGTATCCTAGACCGGGACAGGGCTCGAGGCATTACCAGATTTAAACATTCATAAAAATACAAAACCGGGTCATTAAATTTTACCCAAAATTAAAACTTTTAGAACATATGCTATCATCCCTTAAACAGGCCATCGAGGCCTATAACTTACATTAAGGCAGCTCGGGACAAAACCGAAAACATTCGGTAAACTTTGGGCAACTTAATAAATTTCTAGCTTTGAAGTGCCACACGCCCGTGTGGCTTGGGGCACGGCCATGCCATTAGCCCGTGGGCAACACTGACTTTGGGACACGGCTATGGGACACGCCCGTGTGACCCACCCGTGTCCTATACTAACCCAAAATTTTATATGGAAGGGACACGCGGTCATAGCACTCACCCATGGGAGGGAATCGTGTGACACATACAGCCTAGACACACGCCCGTGTGTCCAACCATGTGGACCTTAATAGGCTATTTTCCAAGCCTTAAGTCACCCCTTTTTACTCGTTACACAATTATACTATGTTTACAAACTTATAAATTAAACATCCATGTTCAGGGTATTATCAACTTATTACCATATCACACATTTATTCCATAGACATGACCACCTCAAATGGTCCTAAGGAATTCACCCTGTATATATGTTATATACTTCTTATACATAGTGAACAAGCATAATTACATACCCACATCACGAGACATTTACACATATCATGGATGAATAGGCTTGTAAGCCAAAATCATTATAAGCCATATCTCATGGCTACATACAAAAAATCATTATAAGCCAATACATTTGCCTAAACATAACAACATCGATCATAGAAAAACTAAGTCCTTACACATGCCACTCACTTGAACACGTTTAAAATATACATGTTAATACTCCAAGGGTAAAGGCTCGATAGTGTGATGCTGCCTTCGACGATCTCCATCCCCGAGCTGACCTGACAAAACTAAAAAGATGGAAAGAGGGAGTAAGCTTTACGCTTAGTAAGTCCATATGAAAATAATAAGCATTATAATAACATGTTTCCTTAAGTAAAACAACTATAATTATGCTTTTATTCATATTCTGGTCAAGCTGTCTACTCGAGTCATAGTCGATAAATTATTTATAACTCGAGCTACAGAATTCCAAATTAATATCCGTTAATTTTCCAAAAAACTAGACTCATATCTCTTCTTATCATAAAATATTTAGAATTTTTGGTCTAGCCAATAATTACAGTTTATTATTCAAAGTCTCCCCTATTTTGCTATTTGACAGCTTCAACCTTTCTTAACTAAAATTTATTTATCTCCTAATACGAGACTCGAATAATGTTTCTGTCTCTTTCTCCTGAAATTACACTCATTAAGGATTTCAGTAATGTGAATTTTGACTCATAATTATTCTTGTAAAATTTCTAGTGATTTTCCAAAGATGAGACAGGGGAGTCTGGAATCACTCCAACTCTGTCTCACAAGAATTCAAATATCTCATGATACAGAAGAAATGCTTACACCATTTCCTTTATGTGAAACTAGACTCGTTAAGCTTTGATTCCATATTTTATTCAATCTTTAATTAAATTTTCACAATTTTTAGTGGATTTTCAAATTCGAACCAATGCTGCTGTACCAAATTTGTCTTAGTGCAACAAGATAACAACCATCACAATTTGTCGTAGAAATTATTCTCATAAATATCATTCATTCATTTGCACCATCGTCATAAGTCCATTTCATTTCACATGTCAAGTACGTGTTCATGGGTCTCGAGTACTTACTTGGGCTATCATTTAGCACCGCACTCATCCAAACAAGACAACTCACATGCATCATAATATTATCATATAACATACATTATGTATCATGGCGAGAGCCTTTTATTTCATTTCTCATATTAATCTCGTTGAATTTTCTTCGGAATTTCGATGGATATCCCATTCACTGTCAATTCATACAAATGATCATTTCATATGTGCACTCCCGCGAACCTCACATCTTACGGTGGGATTACCAGTCTAGGCTAAATCCCCCATATCATGAACTCGTAAGGTGATGTCGGGATTACCAGTCTAGGCTAAATCCCTTATAGACATACACCCTTACTGAGCTCGAATCTGAATTACTAGTCTAGGATAAATTCAGATCCCAATCGGATTACTCATCTGGGCTAAATCCACAATGCACTCATATTCTTCAGGAGGCTTGATCATTCAAGGAACACCCGTCCGGGCTAAATCCTTTTCAACAACACATGCAGGATCTCAAGTCATGTAAGCCATGGTTTATCCATCAAATTTCCCTTTTTATTCAACCGAGATTTTTCTCTTTTCATCAATTATCTCATTATGCATAGTTGCTCATGCCATGTACATCTAATTTAACACACTTCCATGTTTATTTAGACATTAGTCCATAAGATAAACATGGTGTTACATATAATTATAATTTGGCAATTGTTACAATATATAATCTTCATATAAACTAAATAAATATCCATCACACAATGTGAACACATCAATTTAAGTTCAAGTATGAACAATAATATTATTGCATTATCATTGACATATGAACTTACCTCGGTTTCAAGTACGACTATTTATTTCTAGTTTGTGCTTAACCTTGTTCAACCTCGTTCTAAGTCCGAATCTTGTTTTCCTTGATCTATAATATCACATTTAGCCTACTAATTAGTCACATTATTCATAGGAGTCCAAAAATCATATTTTTACAAATTTTCATTTTGACCCCTAAACTTTTGCATATTTGCACTTCTTCCCCAATGCTCGGAAATTAAACTTCATCCTACTTTCTTATGTTTTATCACATGCTGATCATTTTTCATAACTATGACAGCCCCCAATTTCCATTAAATCACCCATTTATGACCAATTTTACAACTTTTACAAAACGATCCTTTCAGATATTTTCATCGAAAACTATTTAGTAAAAGCCATTTATTAAACACCTAACACTCATTTTGTATCATTAGACATCAAAATGCATGCATATTGCTCATGGGTAGATTATTAAACATAAACCCTAGCTCAAAATAATGGTAGAAATAGCTAGAACATGTTACTGGGATTTGAAAAATGTAAAGAACTTTAAAAACGGGGCTCAGGAGCACTTACAAATGAGCTTGGAAGCTTGAACCAAACCCTAACCATGGCTTCCATGGGGGTTTCGGCTGGTACATGGAGAAGATGACCAAATTTTGGCTATTTTGGCTTTTTAATTCATTTAATTATTAGTTTACCAAAATACCCCTATCTTAAAAATATTTTATTACACCCATTTTATGTCTATTTTTGTCCAGCAATTAACTAGTGGTCTAATTACCATTTAAGGACCTCCCATTTAAAATTTCATAACAATTAGACACCTCTAACATGTAACTAAACTTTTTCACTTTTTACAATTTAGTCCTTTTGACCAAATTGAGTGCCCAAACGTTGAATTTTTTGAACGAAATTTTTACGAAATCATTTCGTGAAATCGTAGACCATAAAAATATAATAAAAATAAATTTTATTACGTTAGATTTGTGGACTCGAAACCACTGTTCCGACTAGGCCCTAATTCGGGATGTTACATTTCTCCCCCCTTTAAGGATTTTCATCCCTAAAAATCTTACCAAAAGAGTGGTTTAGTTCCTCATAATCTTTACTATCTCATAATTAGTGCTAAAGAACCCTTTACTTTAGCCATTTTTTTTAAAAAAAAAAATCCATGGTCTTATTCAGCTTTCCAATAACTCATGATATATGAAAGTCCGTATCCCAATCCAATTAACCAAGACTAGTTTCCCGAGAAATCTAATACTCTCATCAATACATGATTCTATTAACCCGTTGGGCAGATTTAATATTTACCAAGACAATTTGCGAATTTCATGATATGTCCACCAAAAATCCATATATCATTTTCCTCTTTCAAATATAAGAATAATCCTGACAAGAAATCCATAATCATCTCTTCCTCATTTCCATTCTAGTTGAGGAAGATCGTTCTGATATCACCTGGTGTTCAACAATAGTCCTGATAATTTTTCATATATTCAATTACAAAGATTAGAAATGTCGAGTTCTAAACTTGATCATCGATATATTACTCCTATGATTTTTCTTGTAAACTTTCTGCATAAGCCTAAAATTTTCATTTTAAGAACTTGTAACCACATTCTTCCCTTTTCAGAAATCAGGAAATAATTGAATTAAGTCATTTGCACAATCTCACACTCAATTCTCCTTAGGACAGTAGATACATTAGCCATCCATTGCTTTACTGACTTAGGGCACATCACAAGTTATTCAATAACACAGTATTGAAATTCAAGAATTTTTTATTTATTTATTAAGCACATACACCATCGGTTCAAAAACTTTGGTCAATAACATTCTCGCTCATTCAAAGCTTTAATAACATGAAATAGACCATTCAAATTTCACAAGACAAAAACTTTATCATTCAGAACAGCATTAAATCGTATCAGGGTCTTCTAAGATATATATATATGTATGCACTTTCATTTAGACTATCTATCCTATACCAAAAGAGAGGTAAAATCTTGTTTCCAGACACGAATACTTTATTTAACCTTTCCAATAATAATCAATACCACTTGAACCAATGAGTAGGTATTAATCATCAATAAATGACATTTTAAAAGATCCTCTCTTTTAGTTGATAGGACAGTCTGACATGAAACTATTCAAACTCGCTTAAATTGCATTAGCATAAGATAACAAAAATGCCTAAATTGAATGCATTAGCTTCGATTAACTTACTCGAGGAAAGGAACCCACCATACAAACTGAAACTGAAATTTTTATCATATATGCCTTTATTGATATCAGTTCTTTACACGAAGATTTAGAGAAATCCAGATATGGGGGTCATCACGTTACTATAATCAAACCAGGAACACGTTTATAATCGACATAGCCATCACAGGTTGAAGAACATATCTTGGATACAAGTAATCATTGGTAATTTTACGAGATGAAGATAACAAGAAAACTAGAATAAAGAAATCCATGACAGAGGAATCCATGATAAAGATATCCAAGGTACAGAAATCCAAGATATCATATCATAATGAAAGACCCAGAAAAATGTTCATAAGAAAGATATGAAAGATCTTGATACGTCTTCAGAGAAAAGAAGTCCAGAAGATTACATTAATCCAACCAACTAGGATTAAATGCAATAAGGATAATTTATATTCCCATATATGTATATTGAATAAAGCATCAATTTAGAGAAACAATTTTATACCATCGTGTGTATTATTTCATAAAGTCCCATTAGATGGATTGTAGTGATATGCCAGAGAGACACACAACAATACAGATTATGTACCAATCAGACTATTAATATTTTCGTCTATACTTCGTGATTAGGAAACACTCCCATAAATCAAGGATTTTATCAGTAGGGCAGTAACCGTAAAAATATTTTTGAGAATAGTTAAACATACAGAATACCTCGGAAATGATTGCAACAATCTGGTATCTCACCTTTCAACATTATTCCTTCAGTTATTTCTGCCATTGTAATTCTCACATTATGCTTCTCATTAAAGAAGTTCAGTTCTGGAGAAATTTCCAGTTAATACATTTGCCAACATCTCACCTTACTAGTCCTATCATTTCTTATCAACTGATTTAATCTCTAATCGTGTTCATAACCATTTAATAGCTGAACCCTTTGGTATCATATTTGTGGACTTATTCAATACGATTCTTGTGAAATTCCTTCACAAAACACCACTCTGGTAAGGGGGTGGGGTTGTAAAATCCCTAACTCGTTTCTCATACTCATATACATATATCACTAGTTCATTATCAAAATAACATTTTCATAAACATATCATTCACTTCAGGAAAACTGTTATTCACGTTCATATGAAAATAACTTTTCAGTTATCTTATCTAAACAAGTATATTTAGGTATGCATTCTATAGATTTTGGGCAGCCTACTAATCTCATTCAGTCAATCCAATAAATCAGGCATATAACCTTTTAATAAGGCCAAACAAACATGGACAAATGCATCACAGTTTAAACTTTCATCTCATATGTTATCGTGTACACATCATGAATTTTTATTCGTACTATTCAAATTTTAAGCTCATCATAACTGTACTATACTCAAATGCCTTAGCTTCTCATCAAACATGGTCGGTATAGCTCGGTTGGAGGGCACCATTGTCTAAACAAAATGGCTCTCATACACGTCGGGAGACATCACACTATCATAGATCAGTGGCATGTATAGCTGAACTCTCATACATATGCTAGGTTAGTCCGAGAATTGACTAAACCATAGCTCTAATACCAATAAATGTAACACCCCTCACCCGTATCCCAAATCGGGACAGGGCTCGAGGCATTACCAGATTTAAACATTCATAAACATACAAAACTGGGTCACTAAATTTCGCCCAAAATTAAAACGATTAGAACATATGCTATCGTCCCTTAAATAGGCAATCGAGGCCTATAACTTACATTAAGGCAGCTCGGGACAAAACCGAAAACATTCGGTAAACTTTGGGCAACTTAATAAATTTCTAGCTTTGAAGTGCCACACACCCGTGTAGGTGGGCCGTGTGAACTCACACGCCCGTGTGGCTTGGGGCACGCCCATTCCCCTAGCTCGTGGGAAACATTGACTTTGGGACACGGCTATGGGACACGCCCATGTGACCCATCCGTGTCCTATACCAACCCAAAATTTTAAATGCAGGGGACACACGATCATAGCACACACCTATGGGAGCGAACCGTGTATCACACATGGCCTAGACACACGCCCGAGTGTCCAACCATGTGGACCTTAATAGGCTATTTTCCAAGCCTTAAGTCACCCCTTTTTACTCGTTACACAGTTATACTATGTTTACAAACTTATAAATTAAACATCCATGTTCAGGGTATTATCAACTTATTACCATATCACACATTTATTCCATAGACATGACCACCTCAAATGGTCCTAAGGCATTCACCATGTATATATGTTATATACTTCTTATACATAGTGAACAAGCATAATCACATACCCACATCACGAGACATTTACACATATCATGGATGAATAGGCTTGTAAGCCAAAATCATTATAAGCCACATCTCATGGCTACATACAACAAATAACTATAAGCAAATACATTTGCCTAAACATAACAACATCGATCATAGAAAAACTAAGTCCTTACACATGCCACTCACTTGAACACGTTTAACATATACATGTTAATACCCTAAGGGTAAAGGCTCGATAGTGTGATGCTGCCTTCGATGATCTCCAACCCCGAGCTGACCTGACTAACCTAAAAATATGGAAAGGGGGAGTAAGCTTTACGCTTATTAAGTCCATATGAAAATAATAAGCATTATAATAACATGTTTCCTTAGGTAAAACAACTATAATTATGCTTTTATTCATATTTTGGTCAAGCTATCTACTCGAGTCATAGTCAATAAGTTATTTATAACTCAAGCTACAAAATTCCAAATTAATATCTGTTAATTTTTCCAAAAACTAGACTCATATCTCTTCCTATCATAAAATATTTAGAATTTTTGGTCTAGCCAATAAGTACATTTTAGTATTCAAAATCTCCCTTGTTTTGCTATTTGACAGCTTCAACCTTTCTTCACAAAAATTTATTTATGTCCTAGTACAAGACTCGGATAATGTTTTCGTCTCTTTATCCTAAAATTAGACTCATTAAGGATTTCAGTAATGTGAATTTTGACTCATAATTATTCTTGTAAAATTTCTAGTGATTTTCCAAAGATGAGACAGGGGAGTCTGGAATCACTCCAACTCTGTCTCACAAGAATTGAAATATCTCATGATACAGAATTCATTGCTTAATCCATTTGCTTTATGTGAAACTAGACTCGTTAAGCTTTCATTCCATATTTTATTCAATCTTTAATTAAATTTCCATAATTTTTAGTGGATTTTCAAAGTCCAACCAATGCTGCTGTACCAAATCTGTCTTAGTGCAACAAGATAACAACCATCCCAATTTGTCATAGAAATTATTCTCATAAATATCATTCATTCATTTGCACCATTGTCATAAGTCCATTTCATTTCACATGTCAAGTACGTGTTCATGGGTCTCGAGTACTTACCTGGGCTATCATTTAGCACCGCACTCTTCCAAACATGACAACTCACATGTATCATAATATTATCATATAGCATACATTATGTATCATGGCAAGAGCCTTTTATTTCATTTCTCATATTAATCTCGTTGAAATTTTTTTGGAATCTCGATGGATATCCCATTCACCGTCAATTCATACAAATGATCATTTCATATGTGCACTCCCGCGAACCTCACATCTTACGGTGGGATTACCAGTCTAGGCTAAATCCCCCATATCATGAACTCGTAAGATGATGTCGGGATTACCAGTCCAGGCTAAATCCCTTATAGACATACACCCTTACTGAGCTCGAATCTGAATTACCAGTCCAGGCTAAATTCAGATCCTAATCGGATTACCCGTCTAGGCTAAATCCACAATGCACTCATATTCTTCAAAAGGCTTGATCATTTAAGAAACACCTGTCCGGGCTAGATCCTTTCTATATTTGATATCAATCGATTACCCGTACGGGCTAAATCATTTTCTGCAACACATGCAGGATCTCAAGTCATGTAAGCCATGGTTTATCCATCGAATTTCCCTTTTTATTCAACCGAGATTTTTCTCTTTTCATCAATTATCTCATTATGCATAGTTGCTCATGCCATGTACATCCAATTCAACACACTTCCATGTTTATTTAGACATTAGTCCATAAGATAAACATGGTGTTACATATAATTATAATTTGGCAATTGTTACAATATATATTCTTCATATAAACTAAATAAATGTCCATCACACAATGTTAACACATCAATTTAAGTTCAAGTATGAACAATAATATTATTGCATTATCATTAACATATGAACTTACCTCGATTTCGAGTACGACTATTTATTTCGAGTTTGTGCTTAACCTTGTTCAACCTCGTTCTAAGTCCGAATCTTGTTTTCCTTGATCTATAATATCACATTTAGCCTACTAATTTGTCACATTATTCATAGGATTCAAAAAATCATATTTTTATATATTTTCATTTTGACCCCTAAACTTTTGCATATTTGCACTTTTTCCCAATGCTTGGAAATTAAACTTTATCCTATTTTCTTATGTTTTATGACATTCTAAACATTTTTCATAACTATGACAGCCCCCAATTTCCACTAAATCACCCATTTTTGACCAATTTTACAACTTTTACAAAACGGTCCTTTCGGACATTTTCATCGAAAACCGTTTTGTAAAAGTCATTTATTAAACACCCAACACTCATTTTCTACCATTAGACATCAAAATGCATGCATATTACTCATGGATAAATTTTTAAACATAAACCCTAGCTCAAAATAATGGTAGAAATAGCTAGAACTTGTTGCTGGGATTTCAAAAATGTAAAGAACTTTAAAAACGGGGCTCGGGAGCATTTACAAATGAGGTTGGAAGCTTGAACCAAACCCTAACCATGGCTTCCATGGGGGTTTCGGCTGGTACATGGAGAATATGACCAAATTTTTGCTATTTTGGCTTTTTAATTCATTTAATTATTAGTTTACCAAAATGCCCCTAACTTAAAAATATTTTATCACACCCATTTCATGTCTGTTTTCGTCCAATAATTAACTAATGGTCTAATTACCATTTAAGGACCTCCCATTTAAAATTTCATAACAATTAGACACCTCTAACATGTAGAACTCAACTTTTACACTTTTTACAATTTAGTCCTTTTGACCAAATTGAGTGCCCAAACATCGAAATTTTTGAACGAAATTTTCACAAAATTATTTCATGAAATCGTAGACCATAAAAATATAATAAAAATAAATTTTATTACGTCAGATTTGTAGTCCCGAAAACACTGTTCTGACTAGGCCCTAATTTGGGATGTTTCATTGATTATCTCTCAAAGTATGTAAAACTGTTCTCAAATGCTTTGAATGCTTAGTCCTATCGTGAGAATAAATCAAGATATCATCAATGAACACAACTACAAATTTATCCAAGTCTGGAAAGCAGTCTTCGGAACATTTGACTCTTTAACTCGCAATTGATAATATCTTGATCTCAAATCTATCTTGGAGAACACAGTAGCCCCCTTCAATTGATTAAACAAATCGCCAATTCTAGTTAGTGGATACTTGTTCTTAATAGTCACCTTGTTAAGCTGCCGATAATCTATGCACAATCTCATCGAACCATCTTTCTTTTTCACAAAGAGTACTGGTGCACCCCATGGTGAACAACTAGGTCTTGCAAACCCTTTCTCTGTTAGTTCCTGCAACTGAACTTCCAATTCTCTCAATTCCATTGAAGCCATTCTATAAGGAGTAATAGAAATGGGTGTTGTACCCGGAACCAATTCAATACTAAACTCAACTTTTCTAATAGGAGGCAAACCTGGTAGATCTTCCGGAAACACATCAGGAAACTCACATATCACAAGCACTGATTCAATTTTCAACTCTGGATCTTTAGTATTCAACACAAAAGCAAGATAAGCTTCATATCGTTTTCTCAAGCATTTCTGAGTAGACATAACATAAATCATCGCAACTGAGCTATCTGATTCATCTGAATTAACCCAAAGAATTTCACCAATTTCGTATTTCAACTCAATAAATTTCTTTCCACAATTCACTATCACGTCTTGCGCAGTCAACCAATCCATACCAAGAATCACATCAAACTCATCACATGGAAATAGCATGAGATCGGCCTGAAAACAGTAACCTTTAATCATCAAAGGGCAATTTTTACATACTTTGTCTACTAATTCATATTGACCCAATGGATTCGATGCTTTAATCACAAATCCCGTAGACTCTATGGACATGTTCATACTAGGCATCAATTTCATGCAAACATAGGAATGGGTTGAACCCGGATCAATCAAAGCAATAACATTAACATAATGAAGAGAAAATGTACCCGTAATTACATTGGGGGAGGATGCCTCTTCACGAGCATGGACAGCATAGGTCATTGTAGGTACTCTAACATCGGGTCTCACTGTTAAACCTCGAGATGCACCTCTACCTGCCCCTATTCCCAAACTTCTTTGAGGTCTACCTCTAACGGGGGCATTGCCTAATCTTACACTTTATATTACTTCGCTTTTAACCATCTCAGGACACTCCCAAATGAAATGATCTGATGCACCACATCAGAAACAACCAGTTTTAGTTGCTCGACATTAACCTGGATGACGTCGACCACATTAAGGACACTTGGGTCTATCAGGCTGAATACTACCAACACTCGCAATTGAAGTGGTCTGAGCTTTCTGACCAATAAACCTTCTACCTCTGTTTCGGCTAGAATACCCTGCTGAAAAATTAGATCTCGTAGAGAATTCTCTAGGCCTTTTGGATGTAGACTGAAACGACTTGCTCATTTGTCTTTTCTTCGTGTCTTGCATCTCAATTTTAGCTTTACCTTTTCCTTTCAGCAACTCTTCTACCTTACAAGCTCTTTCAACTAAAATGACGAACTCTTTTATTTCTAAAACGCCGACTGACATTCGAATATCATCATTGAACCCATCTTCAAATCTCTTGCAAATAATAGCTTTAGTAGACACATACTCTCGAGATAATTACTGAGTCTGACAAATTCACGTTCATATTCAGTCACTACGAAACTCCTCTTGAAAGAAATCCCAAGTAACCCGATCTTTCAATACTACAGACACAAGTGTTTTCCACCAATGGTAGGCTGAGTCTCGTAAAAATGATACAACACACTTCATGCACTCTTCAGGTGTGGAGGATAACTCATCAAAGACCCTGATAGTATTCTTGAGCCAAAATTCAACTTTCTTTGCATCTTCATCTTTAGTAGCCCGAAACTCTTCGACCCCTTGTTTTCTAATTTTATCAACTGGTGGCTTCTCTCTTTTGACTGTATCTATGACTGGGGAAGCTACATGGGTAGTCTGAGGATCATGAAGGGGTGGAGGTCTAACAGCCGGATTCGTACAAATGAACTCAACAAACTATTCATTCATAGCTTGGAATAAGGCTTCTAGAGCCCCTACTCCTTAACTAACTGTAACAGACCTTTCACTACTATCTGGTGGCACTGTCCCTTCTGCGGGAGAGGGTGCGTTACTTTCTACATCATCTGCGCCAACTCGTTCGGGATCCATAACTATTAAAGAAAAACATTTTAAAATCGTCAAGAGTTGTCACAGTATCAAAATATAAGTATGGCATGTATAGCTAGACTCTTACTCATACTGAATATTCTGAGAATCAACTAAACTCTTGCTCTGATACAAATAAATGTAACACTCCTTACTCGATATCATTACTGGAGTTGAGCACGAGGCGTTACTAGACTTATCTTACCTGTTCGAGGCATAAAAAAATTTACTTTTAGAAAAATATTAATTCGCTCACATTCATCTAATAAATCCCTAAAAAGAGACCTCGAGGCCCTAAAACATGCAATTGGAATGGTTTGGGACTAAACCGGGAACATTAAAAATTTTTCAATTACTTACACAAATCAAAACAATTTATTTCACTATTCATAATAAAACTGTCCATCTGCATAACAATCACTAAATTAATTATAACTCGAGTTAAAAAACTTGAAATTTAAATCTTTATTTTTTTTCTTGAAACTAGACTCATATATCTTCTTACCATAATTTTTTCAGAATTTTTGGTTTGGCCAATTACTACAGTTTATTCATTAAAGTTTACCCTGTTTCACAGTTTAGTGGACCTGACCTCTCTTTACTAAACATCAATTATCTCATTATACAGATATCGGATAATGTTTTTGTTTGCTTCTAATGAAAATAGTCTCACTAGGGAATCTAGAAATATAAACTTTGACAAATAATTCTCTTTGTACAATTTAAATATGGAACAGGGGATCACGAAGTCACTCTGAACCAGTCTTATAAAAATTTAAATATCTCAGAATATAGACTTCTTTTGCTTACTCTGTTTCTTTCCTATGAAAATAGACTCAATACGATTTAATTATATATCTTATTCACCATTTAATTAGTGATTTTTCAAAACCACATCACTGCTGCTGTTTCTTAACTGTTCCATGCCCAACTCTGACTCTTTCATAATTTCTTTGCATCAAACCTCGTTCAGGTATACATAATACCAAAACATGTTCTTATTTAGCTATATCATAAGCTAATCATTACCAAGTATTCACATGCCATTCTTTAATCATATCATAAGGACATACACACAAAATAGCCAAGTCCCTATACATGCCAGAACTTAAAGTATTTCTTGTCACAAAATACTGAGATAACTCGTTGATAGCGTGAGGCGATCTCCAACGTCCATACGATTTTTCGATTTGGCTTTGCGATACTATAAAAAAGAGAGAAAAGAAAGGGAGTAAGCATAAAGCTTAGTAAGTTTGCATGTAAATAAATAACAACATTCTAAATGAATTATCAAGATAACCTAAACCTTTTGAACATGGACTTTTCTTACCTTCCCTTTGGTACACTCTTTGAATTTTTCGTTGAACCATTTGGAATACTAAGGATACACGGGTACCTTTCCTTTTTAAACTTACCATTGTCATGTTTTGACACGGTCTTACGTGGTATCCTTGCCTTACGAACTCACCATTGCGATGCCTTAGCATGGTCTTACATGGGATATTTGCCTTATAGTAGTTTATCAATGCCATGTCTTGACATGGTCTTACATGATTTCCTTGCCTTGTGGAACTTACCAATGCCATGTCTTGGCATGGTCTTACTTGGTATCCTTAAACCCTAATGTCATGACATTTGAATCTTACACATTCCTACGGTTCAACCGAGACTTTTTAAGTATCATTTCTCTATCAATTCTTGCTTGAATCATCAAGGAATAAATTTACAAAATAAATATATAGATGCTGAAAAATAACATCATTAATTATAAATAATAAAACATTGCATTTATTTACCGCAAACTTACCTCGATACAAAATACGATCAAATATTTTGATTTAGTCCTCAACATTTTTCTTTCCTCGGTCTAACCTCGAATTTCGTTCTTCTTGATCTATAATAGAAAATTTAACTTATTTAATATTCACATTTATCAAAACAGTCATTAACTCTAACTTTAGCAAAATTATGATTTTACCCCTAAACTTTTGCATATTTACACTTTTGCCCCAAGGCTCGGAAATGAAACTTTGTAACAGCCCGATTTAGGGCCTAGTCAGAACAGTGGTCTTGAGACCACAAATCAAAAGTTAGAAAATTTATTTTATTATAATTATGAGGTTATAACATGATTATATTAGTGCATGAAAAATTTGGTGAGTCAATTTTAAGTTTGTGAGCCCGATTGCAAAAAAGGACTAAATTGCATAAAAGTTAAAAGTTGCTTTTCAGTACCCAAATGTGTTAAATAGATAGAGAACTAAAATTAGGGGATTTTAAAGAGTAATTTGACCCCTAGAAGCAAGGTGGCCGGCCATAGGAAGCTAAGTTTGTCAAATAGTCAAAGTTTAGGTGAATGATGTCATGAGTTGGTGATAAAATAATGCCTAAAAGCCTAGCTATTATTTTTCTTCTTCTCCATGTCTTCTCCCACCGAAAATATTAGAAAAAGAGGGGTTTTTGAAGCTTTGAAATTTTAGCAACTTATTACCTCAACAAGTAAGTGATTCCCATGTCCCTAGTTAATAATTTTTGCACTTTTAAGACCCTTGAAGCATAAGCTTTAAAATGAGGGGTCTATTTTGCAAAATGGTTAAGAGTTTAGGGTTTTTCCATGAATGTATTTGTGATAGTTTTTGAGTTTTTATGGAAGAATAGGAGTCCTAGTTGTGTTATAAACAACTTTTGTGAAAGATGTTGGCATGAAAACACCTAAAGGGACTATTTTGCATAAGTTGCAAAATAAGTAATAAGTGTGTGAAATAGTGAAATTTTTGAGTGTTCTATAAGAGTAAAAAGAGTTTGGCTAGGCTTGAAATACGAATAAATTCAATAAAAATTGATTTTCGAGCATAGGGGTAAAATGGTCATTTTACCAAAGATGTGAATTTATGATTGACTAATTGTAATTAGTGACTAAATGAGTGCATTTTGTTATTATAGATCAAGATTTTCCAAAATCGAACCTAGACCGGGGCAAAGCCAAGCAATCCGACTAAACCGATTAGCCGAGTACATTTTGTAAATCGAGGTAAGTTATATGTAAATAATACAACTACAATGTTAATGTATGTATTCGAATTGTCATTTAATTGATATAGTATGAATTGTTAGATTGTGAACTGAGATTGCATAGTAATGATTGAAATAGTAGAAAGATCTAGTTGGGACCCTAGGAAACAAACTGGATATTCATGCCATAACATTCGGATTTCTTGTGTGCCAGTGTAAGACATGTTTGGGACATGCATCGGCCACATTATGAGTGCCAGTGGAAGACCATGTCTGGGACATGGCAGCGGTGTAGAGATGAGTGCCAGTGTAAGACATCTCTGGGACATGCATCGGCCTCGACGATGATAGCCAGTGTAAGATGTGTCTGGGATATGCATCGGCTAAGAGTTGTGCTAGTGTAAGACATGTCCGGGACATGCATCAGTACGTATATATGAGAGCTAGTATAAGACCATGTCTGGGACATGCCATCGCCCTCGATGATGATAGCCAGTGTAAGACCATGTCTGGGACATGGCATGGGCAACTTATCCCATGTTTGAGGCTTATAGAATATCCGATAGTGTTCCAAAAGGTTCGACTTTAAAGATTACGAAAGTGATTTAATAAGGAAAGTATAATAATGTTGTGAGTTGTAAAGGTACCTATTTGGTATACATAAGTAATGAGCTCAAATTAGAAAATGTGATTTGAGTGGACAGTAATGAGTAAGTCAAGTTTATGTTTACCATTGAGATATGAGTTTGATGACTAATGGTGAAATTGTTGTTGTATATTTATTTATATGCAACTTACTAAGCTTTACGCTTACACTTCTTCCTTTCCCATTTTCTTTCAGAGCCGTTTAATTAGCTTAAGGAATCTTTGAAGTCAGAGATATCGATCACACTATCAATCAAAGCACTTGGTATAGTATGAATCTTCTTTTGTGTATGGCATGTATAAGGCTAGACTAGGATGTTTGATTTATTGAGAAATTGATTATGTATTTTGGCTTAAGTCAAAAGCCCTTCATTTTGTATCAAGCCTAGAATAATGGCTATTATTCATTTTGGTAAATGCTTATAATGTTCTTTCTATGGATGAATTGGTGTCCATTGTGGTGAAATTAGTATCTTGAAATGATCTTGTGTAGGTTGTGTAAAAGGGGTGACAAAATGGCTTGGAAATGGCCTCATTTTGTCCACACGGGCATGTGTCTAGGCCGTGTGTGACACACGGCTCACTCCCATGGGTGTGTGTTATGGCCCTACAATCCCTGCACTTAAAATTTTAAAGTTAGTATTGTATACGGGAAGGCCGCACGGGCCTGTGCCATGGCCATGTTTTAAAGTCAGTGTTGTACACGGAATAAAGGCACAGGCGTGTCCCAGGCCACACTGGCGTGCTTGACCACATGGTCTATACCCACACGGGCGTGTAGAGCTTTAAATCATGAGTTTTCCAAGTTTTTCTTGAGCCATCGGTTTGACCCCAAACCACCTCAAATGTATGTTTTGGGCCTCTTAAGCCCAAGTAAAGGACGGGTTGCTTATAAAACAAAAAGTTTTAAATTGATCAAAGTTTTATGGCTTGATTTTCTAAGATTGGTTGAGTTTAAGTTCCATAGCGCCTCAAACGTTGTTCTGGCACTGGATACGAGTGAGGGGTGTTACGAACTTTGTCCCTAATTCTTATGTTTTATGACATGCTAGTCATTTATTTACCTACGGCAACATCAAATTCCCACTCTAACATGTACTTATGACCATTAGGTATTTTTACCGATTATGTTGTTTAACTCGTTTTTGCTTAAAATCGCTTAGCTCAAGTCGTTTAACATAATTTCAAGCTTCATATTCTACCATAAAACATCAAAACAAACACATTTCACCTAGGGGTATTTTTTTCAAATATGAACCCTAGGTTAAATTATTGCTAGAATAAGCTAAATCACCGGGACTTAAAAAACGTAAAGAACATTAAAAACGATGCTTGAAATCATTTACTATGAAGCTTGGAAGCTTGAAAAATCCCTAGCTATGAAGAACCCTTGAAATTTTGGCTAATGAAGAAGATAGGCACATTTTGCCATCTTTTTCCCTTTTTAATCTATTAATTACCAAATGACTAAAATACCCTTCATTAAAACTTTAGTTATTTTTATCTATGTATGTCCATTTTTTCAATGAAAACCTAATGATATAATTACCATTTAAGGACCTCTACTTCAATTATACTCTTCAATTTAATCCTTTAGCATCTAAAACTCATATTTATCAACTTTTGCAATAAAGCCCTAGTAGGCAAATTAAGCATGCTATCTGTAAAATTTTCCATCAATACTCTAACACATGCATCTAATCACTCAGTAAATTATAAAAATTAATCAGAATAAACTTTTCTATCTCGGATTCATGGTTTCGCAACCACTGTTTTGTTTAGGCCCTTATTTTAGGATGTTACACTGGTCCTGTACGTCCGACCAGTGGCTGAGTACACCATCATATGTTGCATTTACTTGATAGCTTGTGTGAGCAGGCTCGTTGTTAGCTCAAGAGCGAGCAACTATGTAATATGAGATTTAGGTACCATTGGCTACATATGTGGCACTTTGTGTGCAAAATTCCCAAGTATCCGGCTTTATTATTCCGAGTGGTTCACGAGTATGTCAAAGATGAGAATAAGTATAAATTCATTTTGAGATGGTACAGGTATGTACATAAAGCTTATATTTATTGAATTCGAGAAATGATGAATTTAGGGTAAGTTTGTGAAGAAATGAATTATGATTGTAAAGCTTATGGTAAATTACATCCTCTTATATTATATTTCTTGAATGTTGATTGTATGGTAAGGTTTGCTTGTTTCTTGCATACGGGCTTACTAAGCTATATAGTTTACTCCATATATTTTTCCATGTTTTATAGTGTCACCAAGCTAGCTCAGATTGGGGATCATCGGAGATTCGCCTCACACTATCAAATCTATGATTTTGGGTAAAGATGAAATTTAGCATTTTTAGTATATGGCATGTATAGGGACTTGGTCATGTTGTTATATGTGTCATTAAGAAATTGGCCAAATGTATGGCTTGTAATTGTGAAAGCTTTGATGTGGTATTTGGCCATGCAACTTGGCTCATTTTGGTTGAATTAGTTGTAAACTTATATATTATACCTATATGCATGCATGTGCCAATGCCTTGTTGGTGATGTGGTTTATTAATGCTTAGTAAATGGTTGGATATGGCTCTTTGGTTTTGTTGTTGAATGGTTAAGTTGGTATTTTGTTATGTTAGAAGACTCAAACTAAACTTTGCTTGAAGAAGGTATTGGTGTTGATACTTGTGGTTGTGAGGTTGGTTTGATTTGGTTTGGTGGAATATGATGTTGTAATTATGTTAAGTGTCGATAATGAAATGATATGCTCTAGCCATGATTGTGGATGTTTTGATTGCCTAAGTATGCCATGAATTGTGCCATTGAATTGTTGTAAGTGTAGGTGTAAATGAGGGTGGAAAATGGCTTGGTAAATACCCTTTATTTTGTCCACACGGGTAGACACACGGCTTGCCCCATGGGCATATGTTTCGGCCGTGTGTCCCCTGCACCTAAATTTTTAGAAACAGAATCCTCAAAATTGAGCACAAGGGCAGAGACACGAGCGTGTGTCTCAGTCGTGTGAAGGACACGGCCTCAGGCACAGGCGTGTGTCCCGGGCATATGAAGTCTGCACCTATTTTACAAAAAATTAATTAACCATACGGCCTAGCACAGGGGCGAATGACTTGGCCGTATGACCTCAATTTGTTCATGCTTTACAAAACAGAGAGTTATACGAGTTAGGGACATGGACATGTATGACCACACAGCCTACCCACACGGACGCGTCCCAAACCACACGGGTGTGTGGCCCCTGTTCATAGCAAAAACTTTCTAAGTTTTATAAAAATTTCCCGAGTTGTATAAATATTTCACCATTTTTACAATCGAGGTAAGTTCGTATGTTAATAAATATTTGTATAATTGTGTTTTAAATGCTTTGTTATTGAATTATTTCAGAATATGACCTTGCGGATAAATTCGACAAAGATTCAACATTGAGAAATCCGGGTTGAACCATAGGAATAGATTAGGATACGAATGACATGTCATTAGGGATTATGTGATTTGGGTGCTGGTCCTACATTCTACCAGTGGCTGAGTTATCCGGTATGTGTTGTGGATACTCGTCAGCTTGTGTGAGCAGCACTGTGTAGTTTCTTCATAACCGTTAGCTTGTGTGAGCAGACCCGTTGATTGCTCGAGAGTGAGCATTATATGTAATATGAGATCCAGATAACTCTTAGGGTGCTAGATTTTTTAGTACCCAATAGTATTCCAAATGGTTCAACGGGTATATTGAATTTATGAAATGGTGATAAATATATATGTATCGAAACAGGTATGTACGGGAATTATATAAGCATTGAATCTACGAAAGATATGAGTTCGTGGTTAAATATGTAATTGAATATATGCTAATATTATGATTAAATGTTTAGTAGTTTGATATGTTCATATTCTTGTTTGATAAATAAATGGTAAGCTTTGCTTATTATTTCATACGAGCTTACTAAGCTTTATAGCTTACATTGTTATTTTTCTGTGTTTTATAGTGAAATTAAAGCTAGCTCGGATTCGGGAATCGACAGAGACCTCATCACACTATCAAGCTATCACTTTGGTATTTTTGGTAAGCCTGTGGGTTGGCTTATTTTGGTATGTTTGATAATGTTTGTATATATGTGCAAATGCCCTTTTGTCATGTGGTTGGTAATGGCTATGTGATGTGTATTATGAATTGGTAAATTGAGTACCTTATGTTTGAAATTTGGAGATTTGGTATGCATGAAATATTAGGTAAATTGTTATATAATTGAAAGTGACCATTAAGTGAATTATGAATGTAAAATTTGGCACGAATGGAATGGCTTATTTTTATATTTGTGTATCTTATGATTGATAGTATGGAATTAGCATGAGTTAGGCTTGGTTGAGGTTGGTTGGAATGCCTATTATGCCTTATGTTGTCCTGTTTGGTTTGGTGTAGGTGTATGCAAATTTGGGTGGCAAGATGACTTGGTAAATAACCTATTTTTGTCTACACAGGAAGAGACACGGGCATGTGTCTCAGCTGTGTGTGACACACGGTCAAGTTACATGGCCATGTGTCCTCTGATGTTGAATTAGAAATCAAGTCAGTATGTTCTACACGACCTAGCACACAGGTGTGTGACTTGGCCGTATGGCATAAGTTAGTATACCCTACAGGTTTGGCACGGCCTAGCACACGGCCTAGCATACGGGCATGTGTGGCCATCTCGAAGGGCACACGAGCTGGTCACACAGGTGTGTAGTTAGCCGTGTGACCCAAGTCAGAGAGTTGCATGGGGTCGGACAGGGGGTGGGATACTTCTATGTGATCCCATTTCAAATGTCTACATAGCCTGTGACATGGGCGTGTCTTTGACCATGTGAGACACAAGACCGGGCCACACGGGTGTGTGTCCCCTGTATTTTGAAAAATTTTCTAAGTTTTTCCAGAAATTTCATAAGTTATCGGTTTAGTCCCGAACCACCTCGAATGCATGTTTTGGGCCTCGTAGGCTTGTATTAGGGACAATGTGAATGATGTAGAATGATGAGTACATGAACTATGAAAATGTATGTGAAATGTATGTTTAATTGTATAATATGTTCGGTAATACTCTGTAACCCTATTTCGACATTGAATACGGGTGAAGGGTGTTACATTTATTGATATCAGAGCTATAGTTTAGTCGATTCTCGGACTAACTTAGCATTTGTGAGAGTCTAGCTATACATGCCATATATAACCTCCACCTCCACCCCCACCCCCACCCCCACCTAATCCCAAATCGGTTCCCGTAACTCTTCAAGGTTTGGAACCTCTACGATTGAATAAGCCGCCAGTTGATAAAATCCAAAAATATGGGGCTAAAGAATTTAGAACTACAGTTGATAACGATCCTGAGAAAGCCGAGTTTTGACTTGAGAATACGATTAGAGTATTTGATGAACTATCCTGCACATCAGTTGAATGTGTAAAACGTGTCGTATCACTTTTGAGGGACACTGCATATCAATGTTGGAATACTTTAGTATCTATGGTACCTAGAGAACAGGTCACCTGGGAATTTATTCAAGCCAAATTTAGAAAGAAATACATCAGCCAACGGTTTATTGATCAAAAGTGAAAAGAGTTTTTGGAGCTGAAACAAGGTCGAATGTCTGTAACCGAGTATGAGAGAGAGTTTGTAAGACTTAGTAAATATGTTCGAGAATGTGTCTCCACTAAGGTAATTATGTGTAAAAGATTCGAAGATGGGTTGAATGAAGATATCAAACTTCTAGTCAGGATTTTGGAATTGAAAGAGTTTGTGGTACTAGTTCACCGAGCTTGTAAAGTCGAGGAACTAAGGCAAGAAAAGAGAAAAGCTAATTTCGAAAATAGAGATTTGAGAAAGAGATCGATGAATAAACCCTATCAATCTTCGTCAAAGAAATCACGGGATTCTTATAGTCGATCGAATGCTTTGGCAGGGTATTCTAATAGAGATCGTGGTAAGCAATACACGAGTCCTAAAGCTGAGGCTACTTTAGTGTCAAGTGTGGGTAGTATGAGAAATAATAAACCCAAGTGTCAACAATATGGTAGACGACATTTTGGAGACTATTGGATGAATAATAAAGCTTGTTTCAAATGTGGTTCATTAGATCACTTTATTCAAGATTGTCCTGAGTTAGCCGGGAAAGATAAATTTCAGAATGCAAGATCAAGTAACACAGTTACTAAAGGGAGACCACCTAGAAATGCGAGAAATGTGACCAGTAGTAAAGGAAAAACAAAGGACTCTGCTGTGAGATCTGAGGCTCGAGCACCAGCCAGAGCTTACGCTATTCGCGCTCATGAAAATGCATTGTCACTAGATGTTATCACCGGTACATTTTCTCTTTATGACACTAATGTAATTGCCTTGATAGATCTTGGATCTACTCATTCATATGTCTATATGAATTTAGTGTCTAGTAAGAGTTTGCCTTTTGAGTCTACTGAATTTGTGATTAAAGTATTGAACCCCTTAGGCAAGTATGTCCTAGTTGATAAAGTTTGCTAAAACTGTCTTTAGTTTGCAAAAATTGTCCTTTAGTGACTCCGGGTTACTGTTTTCTGGAAAATTTGATGCTTTTACCATTTGATGAATTTGATGTAAATCTGGGTATGGATTGGTTGATGCTACATGATGTTGTTGTGAATTGTAAAAGAAAGACTATTGAATTGAAATGTCAGAATAGTGAAATCCTTTGAATTGAATCTAATGAGTCGAGTGGATTGCCTATTGTGATATTGTCAATATTAGTTCAGGGATATGTAAGAAAAGCTTGTGATGTTTATCTTGCATATGTACTGGAAACAAAAGTATCTAAATCGGAGATTGAATCTGTGCCAGTAGTCTGTGAGTATCCGAATGTGTTTCTAGAAGAGTTGCCTAGGTTTCCACCGATTAGAAAAGTTGAGTTTGCTATTGAATTAGTACCGGGAACATCACTGATATCGATAACTCTGTATAAAATGGCTCCGATAGCATTGAAAGAATTGGAAGCTCAGTTGCAAGAATTAACAGATAGAGGTTTTGTACGACCTAGTTTTTTGCCATGGGGTGGATAGTATTGTTTGTAAAGAGGAAAGACAGATCGATGAGACTGTGTATTGATTATCATCAGCTCAATAAGGTTACAATTAAGAATAAGTATCCTTTACCGAGAATTGATGATTTGTTTGATCAGTTGAAAGGAGCAATAGTATTTTCGCAGACCAATCTGAGATCTGGCTATTATCAGTTGCAAGTTAAAGATTCAGATTCACTGAAGACTGCATTTAGAACAAGGAATGTGCATTATGAATTTCTCGTTATGCCTTCCGGATTAACTAATGCTCCTGCAGCTTTTATGGATTTGATGAATCAGATCTTTAGACCGTATTTAGACAAATTTGTTGGTGTATTTATTGACGACATTCTGATTTATTCCTAAGATGAATTTGAGCATGCTGAACATTTGAGAATTGTGCTACAATCATTGAAAGACAAGCAAATATTCGCTAAATTCAGTAAATGTGAATTTTGGCTTTGAGAAGTCGTATTTTTAGGGCATATTGTTTCAGCGAAAGGTATCCCAGTTGACTTGAGTAAGATTTCTGCATATATTGATTGGAAACCACCAAGAAATATGTCCGAAGTTCGAAGCTTCCTAGGATTAGCTGGTTACTATTGACATTTTGTTAAAGGATTCTCGATGATTGCTACACCGATGACTAGATTGCTACAAAAAGATGTGAAATTTGAGTGGTTCGAGAAATGCCAACAAAGTTTTGAAAAGTTGAAAGCATTGTTAATTGAAGCACCAGTTTTAGTTTAACCTGAGTCGGGTAAAGAGGATTTTCAGTGATGCATCATTGAATGGTTTGGGATGTGTTTTGATACAAGAGGGTAAAATGATAGCCTATGCTTCCAGACAGTTGAAACCGTATGAAAAGAATTATCTGACGAATGATTTAGAGTTGGCTGCTATTGTTTTAGCATTGAAAATTTGGCGACATCATCTATTTGGTGAGAAGTGTATATCTTTACTGACCACAAGAGTTTGAAGTATTTAATAACTCAAAAAGATTTGAATTTGCGTCAACGAAGATGGCTCGAGTTGTTGAAAGACTATGAGTTAGTGATTGATTATCATCCGGGGAAAGTGAATGTAGTCCCAGATGCTTTCAGTAGAAAATAGCAATGAATACGCAGTGAACTTTGTTTGATGATGGTTTGATTTTAGTTGAATTAAAAGCGGAACCGTTATTTCTTCAACAAATTTGTGAAGCTCAAAAGTGTGATAATGTGTACCAAGGAATTCTGAGCTTATTTAGAAAATTCTACATGAAACACACAGTGGTTTTTTATCTGTTCACCCGGGGAGTACTAAAATGTACAATGATTTGAAACATTGGTATTGGTGGTCAGGCATGAAACGATACATTTAAGAGTTTGTGTTGAGATGCTTGATTTGTCAACAAGATAAAGCCAAACATCAAGTGCCTTCGTGACTATTATAGCCGGTGATGATATCAGAGTGGAAATGGGATAGAGTTGTGATGGATTTTGTATTGGGTTTACCTTTGCCTCCGAAAAAGAAAGATGCTATTTGGGTTGTCATTGATATATTGACGAAATTGACACATTTCATTCTAGTACATACAGACTTCTCGCTTGATAGATTAGCTGATTTGTACATCTCGCAGATCGTTAGATTGCACGGGGTGCCAGTTTCTATTATTTCGGATGGAGATCCTAGGTTTATTTCACAATTTTGGAAGAAATTGCAAGAAGTCTGTAAATAAAGTAATTTTTTTAAATAAATAAAGTAAAGAAAAGAAAAAAATATGAATATTATTATTTTCACTTCATCTTCATCGAAATTAAACTAAGAGGAAGCCATTAATGGAGCTTGAAGGTTCGGCTATGTATTAACTTTGCATGTAAGTGCAATTTGCTTCGTTTTTAATGATTTCTATGTTTTCAGAGTCATTGTAACCTAATCTAGCTAGCCTAGGGACTATTTTGCAAAACTGTTAAAGGTTTAGGGTTTACATGTGTATTTTGATGTTTGATGATAGAAAATGTATATTTGTTATTAGATAAACAACATTTGTAAAGTAATTTTTGACAAAATTGTCATTTAGGGATTTAATTGAGAAATGTTGAAATTTTGTTGTTAAGTTGTGAAATAAATGAAAAATATGGGCTGCTAGGGACTTAATTGAAATTCGGCTAGCATGGGTATAGGTTGAATTGCATGAATTTGTATTTTTATGAGATAAGGACTAAATTGTAAAAATGTTGAAACATTTGGGGTAAAAATGTAAAGTTGTATTAATGTGTATTTTGGATTAAATTGAATAAAATAATAATTAAAGAACTTAATTTTGATTACATTCAAATCAAGAAAAGTGAAATTCCAATTTAGATTGGGGAAAAATAAGGTTCGGACTAATCGACTTATTTTTTCGTTTTTGCAATCGAGGTAAGTTTGTATGTTAATAAGTATTTGTATAATTGTGTTTTAAATGCTTTGTTATTGAATTATTTGAGAATACGACCTTGTGGATATATTCGACGAAGATTCAACATTGAGAAATCTGAGTTGAACCTTAGGAATACATTAGGATACGAACGACATGTCATTAGGGATTATGTGATTTGGGTACTGGTCCTACGTTCTACCGATGGCTGAGTTATCCGGCATGTGTTGCGGATACTCATCAGCTTGTGTGAGCAACACTGTGTAGTTTCGTCATGACCGTCAGCTTGTGTAAGCAGACCCATTGATAGCTCGAGGGTGAGCATTATATTTAATATGAGATCGAGATAGCTTCGGCTATATGTGTGGCACTTAGGGTGCGAGATTTCTGAGTATCTGATAGTATTCTGAATGGTTCAACAGGTATATCAAAGATATAAAATGGTGAGAAATATATATGTAACACCCCAAACCCGAGACCATCGCCGGTGTCGGACGCGAGGGGTTAACAAGCCAAATCCACATATTTCGCCCACCAATTGACATTTCCAGTCAGGCTGGAAAACTACGTCACCGTCGCCTTAAAAATCATATCTCGAGTTTCAAAACTCAGAAACTGGTTTCGTAAATTTTCCCTGAATTTAGACTCATATATCCATCCATGGATTTATTTCTAGAATTTTTGGTCAGGCCAATTGGTACAGTTTATTAGTTAAAGTCACCCATGTTACAGGGATCGACTGCTCTGACCTCCGCGCGTTACAACTTGAATATATCTCTGTACAGGGCGTTATTACTGGTACCGTTTGTTTCTAATGAAACTAGACTCAAAATGGAATCTGTACATATAAAACATGACTCCTAATTCTTTCTGGATAATTTATAGTAAATTTTTAAAGTTGCGACAGGGGACCCAGAAACCGTTCTGGCCATGTCTCACGAAAGCTTTAATATCTCTCAACATGTGACTCCTATGACCGTTTCGTTTCTTCCATATGAAAGTAGACTCATCAAGGTTCATTTACATAGCTTATTCACTATTTAATACCATTCCTACAAATTTTGGTGATTTTTCACATTCACGTCACTGCAGCTGGCAGCATCTGTTTTTAAGGTAGGTCTTACCTATTTTGTAGTCTCCATGAACCAACTAGTCTTGCCATACATAGGTTCACATATGATCATTTTAACCATACCAATGGCTGATCATGTGACCAACACTCCCATTTCCAATCCATAATCACATCATGACACCATATATATATATATATACAAACCGCAAATAGTCTAAGTTCGTACTTCACTTTTACGAGCCATTTTCGCATGGCCGTACACATATACATCACAACACAATTGAACCGACAAGGGGTAGTCCTATACATGCCATTTCAAAGTTCAACCAAAAATTATACCAAAATGGAGGCTTTGATAGTGTAGATGACTTCGACTTTAATGATCCCGAATCCGATTGCTATCGAGCAAAATCTATAAAACAGAGAGCCAAAGCAACGGGGTAAGCATTTTTATGCTTAGTAAGTCTCAAGGAATAAAATCAGCTTTAATTAAAGCAATACATTCACATGGCCAAATGCATCATTTCATTAATACACATTCACATAATCATTCTTACTTCACACTTCATCATTATATACTTTCACAAGGTATCAACCAATTCAATAGCTGAAATTCGTTAGTCGATCGAGCGAATGTTGCTCAAACATGTCGACTTTCCAATGCACGATAAACATACCTTATTCTTTGGGCTTTTCGAGCGCACGATTGAATTCATTACAGCAACCAACACTCACCTCCAGCCCAAGCTTCTTCGAATACAACCGGATATAACCACGTGCTCGAATGCCTTGGTCTTAGCCGGATAGAACGACTTCATACGAATGCCTTGGTCTTAGCCCGGATGTAGCCACTAGCACAATTGCCTTCGGTCTTAACCGGATATAATTTCCAGCATAAATGTCTTGGGACTTAGCCCGGATATCATTCAATTGCTCATGCACACATACATCAATAATCATTAGACATTCATGTTTCATTTTCGTTACTAAGGCTCAAACGCAAATATAATCACTAGCATAATCGCCGGGACTTAGCCCGTATCATTCAAATACTCATACACACATAAATCAATAATCAATACACATCCATATTTCATTTCACATAATTCAAGTAGGGTCACTTCTTGAGGACTTACCTCGGATGTTGTCGAACGGCTTTTACGGCTATTCGATCACTTTTCCTTCCCTTGTCCAATTGTGGCCCTCTAAGCTCTTGAGCTAATTCAAACAAATTTAATTTATTAATACCTCATTATGCTAGCTTCGGCGAATATGACAAGGAGTTTAAATGGTCATATGGCTACCCTTTAGCTTGAGTACACAATGGTCATGCACATTTTATACTACATCAAGCAATTCAATACAATTCATTCAAGCATCAAGGAAAAGCTAAGGCCATCAACCGGCTACCTAAGGCCGAACATACATGTCCAATTTGAGGCCAATTATACACTTAACACCACACAAAAACAGCATGCATTTTACTAGTTAATGCTTTGCATATTGTAGCTCAAAACATATAATATAGCATCAAGCACTCATATGTGTACTAGGCCGAATGTACTTGCAATTTCACAAACATTCTTTAACATCTTCTTCTTTAAACAAACATATTCATCACTTACTTCATAACCAAAACATCATGTGCAAACATATATATACATATATGTGCATGGCCGAATTTCAAGGTGTCCCTAGCCATCTAAAACACAAATTTTAACTAACATGCAAGAAGCATGAACCATGCTCATGAATGCATCATGGCCGAATACATCACAATCATGCTCCTTTCAACTTCAATCATGGTTAAACAAAAAGAAAACTCAATGTCTTACTCAAGATGGCTACAAAGAAATTTCAAGAGTAGACAATCCATCATTGCATGCATCATCATCAAGCTTCACACTTAGCATGCAATGGCTTTATCACAATATCAACTTTGACCAAATACCACTTCCATGGCATAACAAGGATTTGAACCATGGCTAACATGAACATCAAGTTGGCAACTAAAGCATGCATGAATCTCATGACACAACCTCATACATACCTTAATCTTGGTGCAAGTTTAGCCAGATCTCCTTCTAGATCTCTTCTAAACAAATAAAATGAAGCAAAAATCTCTTCTTCCCCCTTAGTTTTGGCTCAAAGAAAGGATGAACAAATTTTTTCTTTCTTCCTTTACAACTCATGGCAATGGGGAGATACCACACTCACACACACATTTTTTTTCATTCTTTTCTTACCCATGCTTATTTGTTTATTATTTCTCCCTAATGCCCAACAAAACATGTTTCATGACATGTTTAGCCCATATTCTTGGTCATGGCCGCCACCACCTATAAAAGGGAATTTGACATGCAAGTCCATTGTTTTGCATGCATGCTTTAATTAGTCATCACACATTTCCCTATCGTACTTTCAAAGTTCACTACTAAGTCCTTTCTAGTGAAATTCACCTTTATAACACTAAATCAATCATCAAAAAATGTCATACATGAGCATACACATATTATAGGCATCAAAATAAATTTCAAATTATTTTTATGCCTCGGTTTTGTGGTCCCGAAACCACATTCCGACTAGGGTCAATTTTGGGCTGTCACAACTCTCCCCCACTTAAGAAATTTTCGTCCCCGAAAATCTTACCGGTAAATAGGATTGGGTATCGCTCTTTCATAGAGTTCTCGGTTTCCCAAGTAGCTTCTTCTATCCCGTGCTTGAGCCATAACACCTTCACTAGCGGAACCCGCTTGTTTCGCAACTCTTTCACTTCCCGTGATAGGATACGAATCGGTTCTTCCTCATAACTCATATTGGCTTGAATTTCAACTTCTGATGGACTAATCACGTGCGATGGATCAGATCTATAGCGTCGAAGCATCGAAACATGAAAGACATCGTGAACCTTTTCGAGTTCAGGGGGCAAAATCAAACGATATGCCACTGGACCGACTCGCTCGGATATCTCATATGGCCCAATGAACCTCGGCTCAACTTCCCTTACGGTAGAATTTGAGTATCTTTTCCAAGGCGATACCTTGAGAAACACTTTATCACCCACCGATACTCGATATCCTTACGCTCAGATCCACGCACGACTTCCGACGATCGGAGGCTATCTTCGACTTTCACGGATTACTTTCACTTTCTGCTCAAAGATCTCTAATCAAATCCACCCGAAAATGTTGCTTTCACCGAGCTTAGTCCAAAACAATGGTGTACGGCATTTACGACCGCATAAAGCCTCGTAGGGTGCCATCTTAATACTTGATTGAAAGTCGTTGTTGTGGCGAATTCAATCAACAGCAAATACCGCTCCCATGAACCACTAAACTCGAGGACGCAACATCTCAACATATCCTCAAGTATCCGAATTATTCGCCGGATTGACCATCGGTTTGGGGGTGAAAGGCGGTGCTAAATGCAACTTGGTACCCAAAGCTTCTTGCAACTTTTCTAGAATCGCGAGGTAAATCTCGGATCTCTATCCGACACGATGGAAATAGGCACCCGTGTAATCTCACAATCGAGAACGCATACAATTCGGCTAATTTGTCCATTGAAAAATCCGTGCGACGGGGACAAAGTGAGCCGACTTAGTCAATCTATCTACCACGACCCAAACCGCATCCTTCTTACTCACGACAATGGCGGTCCGGATACAAAGTCCATTGTGACTCGATCCCATTTCCACTCGGGTATCGTGATTGGTGAAGTAATCTCAAGGCACTTGATGTTCCGCTTTCACTTGTTGACATATTAAACATCTCAAACAAAGTCGGAGATGTCTTGTTTCATACCATGCCACCAAACCGACGTTTCAAATCGTTGTACATCTTCGTACTCCCCGGGTGGATTGCCATTCGGCTACAATAGGCTTCATTCAGAATTATCGAAATGAGTTCCGAATTCTTTGGAACACACAGACGACTTTTGAACCTCAAACAATCGTCATCATCGATTTGAAACTCCGAGTCCTTGTTCGGAACACACTCAGCCCATTTTGCAGCCAACTCATTGTCGACTTTCTAAGCTTCTCAAATTTGATGTATCAATAATGGTTTGGCTTTCAATTCAGCTACTAACACACTGTCGGATCGAACAGACAAGTGCACATTCATCGCTCATAAAGCGAATAATGATTTACGACTCAAGGCATCCGCAACCACATTTGCCTTTCCCGGGTGATAGTCAATGACCAGCTCATAATCCTTTAACAGCTCGAGCCAACGTCTTTGTCGCAGATTTAAGTCTCTTTGGGTCATCAAATATTTGAGACTTTTGTGATCCGAGTACACATGGCACCTCTCACCAAAAAAGTAATGTCGCCAAATCTTTAAGGCGAATACGATGGCGGCCAATTCGAGATCATGGGTCGGATAATTTTTCTCATGTGGCTTTAATTGCCTCGACGCATAGGCCACAACTCGACCTTCTTGCATCAATACACAACCTAACCCAAGTAGGGAGGCGTCACTATAGATGACAAACTCTTTGTCGGATTCGGGTTGTACTAGAATTGGGGCTTCAGTCAAATAGGTTTTCAGTTGATCGAAACTTTTCTGACATTTCTCCGTCCATTCGAACTTAACATCCTTTTGGAGTAGCCGTCATCGGCGTGGCTATCGTTGAGAAACCTTTACAAATCGTCGGTAATAACCGCAAGCCCCAAAAGGTCTCGAACCTCAAGAATATTTCTGAGGCTTCCAATTAAGTATGGCTGAAATTTTATTCGGTTAACTCGAACACCGATGCGAGATACCACATGACCCAAGAAGCTAACCTCTCTTAACCGTAACTCACACTTGTGAACTTAGCATACAATTGCTTATCCCGTAAAATTTGCAAAGACTAACCTCGTGTTCAAGATGTTCGGTCTCATTTCTTGAATAGACCAAGATGTCATCAATGAACACGACTACGAATCGATCCAAATATGGTCTGAAGATCCGATTCATTAAATCCATAAATACCGCAGGGGCATTTGTAAGCCCAAACGGCATCACTAGGAACTCATAGTGACCATATCTCGTTCTGAAGGCAGTCTTGGGTACGTCCGAATCTCGGATTCGCAATTGATAATTGCCCGATCTCAAATCTATTTTCGAGAACACTGAGGCTCCCTTCAGTTGATCGAACAAGTCATCGATACGTGGTAACGGATATTTGTTCTTTATCGTCGCTTTATTAAGCTGACGATAGTCGATGCACAGCCTCATGGTTCCATCCTTCTTTCTCACAAACAACACTGGCGCACCCCAAGGCGAACGACTCGGCGAGCAAAACCTCTATCCACCAATTCTTGCAACCGAGCTTTCAACTCCTTTAATTCGTTGGTGCCATACGATACGGAGCTATCGAAATGGAGTGGTACCAGTACCAATTGATGCCAAATTCTATTTCCGAACAGTGGTAAACCCGCAATTCTTCAGGAAAACATCCGCTATTCACAAACCACGGGCACAGATTCGGGTTTCTTTTCGATTCCTTGTCATCGAAAGCACGATGCAAGGTACGCCGCACCCTTTTCTTACATATTTCGAGCCAACATTGCGATATTACGGTGGCAACCCCTTTAAGTCTCAGAGACTTAACCCGAATTATCTCGTTATTCGCAAGACCTCAAATCGATAGTCTTGCTTTTGTAATTTACAAGCGCATCGTGCATGGTCAACCAATCCAAACCAAGAATAACGTCAATTCATCGAACAAAAAAAGCATCAAGTCCGCGGAAAACAAGAACCTCGAACACTAGGGGACTTTTCTTGCACACTTTGTTGACAAGCACGTAATGACCCAAGGGTTTGACACCGAATTACAAACTCGAGAGACTCAATAGGCAAAGTCTTCTTTGGATGCTAAGGTTTCACATATATAAGAATGAGTAGAACCGTGGTCAATCAAAGCAATCACATTAGTATTGAAAAGAGTGAAAGTACCGTAATGACATCCGGAGAGGCAAGATCCTCGGCGTGCGCGTATGGCATAAGTCCTAGCAGAGCCCGAGCCTCGGATCCGATGGTAGCATCTCTAGATCCTCTCGACCGCCACTAACATTGCCCACATTTCTAGGTGGCCTACCTCGGCGCAAAGTAGCACCCGGGTTTCCACTCGACTTACATTTTGTTCAAGCATCCTCGGGCAATCCTTCATAAAGTGGTCGGCTGATCCACACTTATAGCAGAGCGATCACGGAACCAACAAATCCCGAATGCCATTTGCCACAATGCGAGACACTCCGCCTCTCTCGGCGATCATTTCCACCATCATGCGATCGAAGTGACTCGTGTGGTCACAGGGGTCGATCGCGTCCTCGTCTAAAAAGCCCGGCGCCTCTAGACCGCTCACATCATCTCAAATCTCTTCGATGCTGTTGAAGAGACTTTCCGAGGACCTCTTCGAATTCTCTAGTTCCCACATCACTTTTTGTTTCTCCTTTCTAAGCTCTTCGCTTTACAAGCTCGCTCAACAAGTACTACGAACTCTCGTATTTCGAGAATGCCAACGAACATCCTTATATCATCATTCAGCCCATCCTCGGCGTTTACACATAATAGCTTCGGACGAAATGCATTCGCGCGTGTCGGCTAAGCCTCACAAATTTTCGCTCATAGTCGAATAGGCGACATAGAACCTTGCTTAAGATCAAGGAATTCCTTCGCTTTTGGTCGATGAATCTCGATGATATACTTTTTTCTAACTCGTTTGAAAGAATTCCCAATTCACTTGCTCTCTAGGTACCACAGTCGAGTACTCCACCAATAGTAGGCGAAATCACGTAGCAAGGAGATGGTACACTTTAAGCACTCATCGGTGTACAAGATAGCTCATCGAGCACCGGATAGTGTTGTCCAACTAAAATTCAGCTCGCTTCGGCATCATCATCATCCGTAGCTTTAAATTCAAGGGCCCCATGTTTTCAATCCTATCGATCGGGGCTTACTTGACCTTATTTGGTCGATTCACGGAGGTATTGTAGGTGCGGGGTTGCATTTGTCGGAATGGAGGTTGTGGAACAGTAGTGTTAGTTCGAATGTATTGGTTAAACCATTCATTCATCACACTATAAAAGGCTTGCTTAGCCTCATCATTCGGATTGTTGGCCATAGGTTGAGAGTCCGCCAAGACCGCCCTTGCGCTGAGCAGCGCCACACTCTCCACATCATCACTATCGCCGGTTGGGATCGGGATCCATTACTATAAACAACACAAAGTCAAATTGTCGAAATCACCACACTATCGATTCATCATTTAATGGCATGTATAGCTAGACCCCAAACACATCACGGTAGTCCTAAAATCGACTAAACCGTGACTCGATACCAATAAAATTGTAACACCCGAACCCGAGACCATCGCCGGTGTTGGACGCGAGGGTTAACAAGCCAAATCCACATATTTCGCCCACCAATTGACATTTCCGGTCAGTTGGAAAACTGCGTCCACTGTCGCCTTAAAAATCATATCTCGAGTTTCAAAACTCGAAACTGGTTTCAGTAAATTTTCCTGAATTTAGACTCATATATCCATCCATGGATTTATTTCTAGAATTTTGGTCAGGCCAATTGGTACAGTTTATTAGTTAAAGTCACCCATGTTACAGGATCGACTGCTCTCGACCTCCGCGTTACAACTTGAATATCTCTCTGTACAGGGCTTTAATACTGGTGCCATTTGTTTCTAATGAAACTAGACTCAAAATGGAATCTGTACATATAAAACATGACTCCTAATTCTTTCTGGATAATTTATAGTAAATTTTAAAGTTATGACAGGGACCCGAAACCGTTCGCCCCTGTCTCACTAAAGCTTTAATATCTCTCAACATGTGACTCCTATGACCGTTGTTCATTTACATAGCTTATTAACTATTTAATACCATTCCTACAAATTTTGGTGATTTTTCACATTCACGCCACCGCACTGGCAAAGATCTGCTTTTAAGGCGTGTCTTACCTATTTTGTAGTCTCCATGAACCAACTAGTCTTGCCATACATAGGTTCACATATGATCATTTTAACCATACCAATGGCTGATCATGTGACCAACACTCCCATTTCCAATCCATAATCACATCATGACACCATATATATATATATATACAAACCGCAAATAGTCTAAGTTCGTACTTCACTTTTACGAGCCATTTTCGCATGGCCGTACACATATACATCACAACACAATTGAACCGACAAGGGGTAGTCCTATACATGCCATTTCAAAGTTCAACCAAAATTATACCAAAATGGAGGCTTTGATAGTGTAGATGACTTCGACTTTAATGATCCCGAATCCGATTGCTATCGAGCAAAATCTATAAAAGAGAGCCAAAGCAACGGGTAAGCATTTTTATGCTTAGTAAGTCTCAAGGAATAAAATCAGCTTTAATTAAAGCAATACATTCACATGGCCAAATGCATCATTTCATTAATACACATTCACATAATCATTCTTACTTCACACTTCATCATTATATACTTTCACAAGGTATCAACCAATTCAATAGCTGAAATTGTTAGTCGATCGAGCGAATGTTGCTCAAACATGTCGACTTTCCAATGCACGTATAAACATACCTTATTCTTTGGGCTTTTCGAGCGTACCGATTGAATTCATTACAGCAACCAACACTCACCTCCAGCCCAAGCTTCTTCGGAATACAACCGGATATAACCACGTGCTCGAATGCCTTCGGGTCTTAGCCCGGATAGAACGACTCGCACGAATGCCTTCGGGTCTTAGCCCGGATGTAGCCACTAGCACAATTGCCTTCGGGTCTTAACCCGGATATAATTTCCAGCATAAATGTCTTCGGGACTTAGCCCGGATATCATTCAATTGCTCATGCACACATACATCAATAATCATTAGACATTCATGTTTCATTTTCGTTACTAAGGCTCAAACGCAAATATAATCACTAGCATAATCGCCTTCGGGACTTAGCCCGGGTATCATTCAAATACTCATACACACATAAATCAATAATCAATACACATCCATATTTCATTTAACATAATTCAAGTAGGGTCACTTCTTGAGGACTTACCTCGGATGTTGTCAAACGGCTTTTACGGCTATTCGATCACTTTTTCCTTCCCCTTGTCCAATTGTGGCCCTCTAAGCTCTTGAGCTAATTCAAACAAATTTAATTTATTAATACCTCATTATGCTAGCTTATGGCCGAATATGACAAGGAGTTTAAATGGTCATATGGCCACCCTTTAGCTTGAGTACACAATGGTCATGCACATTTTATACTACATCAAGCAATTCAATACAATTCATTCAAGCATGAAGGAAAAGCTAAGGCCATCAATCGGCTACCTAAGGCCGAACATACATGTCCAATTTGAGGCCAATTATACACTTAACACCACACAAAAACAGCATGCATTTTACTAGTTAATGCTTTGCATATTGTAGCTCAAAACTTATAATATAGCATCAAGCACTCATATGTGTACTAGGCCGAATGTACTTGCAATTTCACAAACATTCTTCAACATCTTCTTCTTTAAACAAACATATTCATCACTTACTTCATAACCAAAACATCATGTGCAAACATATATATACATATATGTGCATGGTCAATTTCAAGGTGTCCCTAGCCATCCAAAACACAAATTTTAACTAACATGCAAGAAGCATGAACCATGCTCATGAATGCATCATGGCCGAATACATCACAATCATGCCCCTTTCAACTTCAATCATGGTTAAACAAAAAGAAAACTCAATGTCTTACTCAAGATGGCTACAAAGAAATTTCAAGAGTAGACAATCCATCATTGCATGCATCATCATCAAGCTTCACACTTAGCATGCAATGGCTTTATCACAATATCAACTTTGACCAAATACCACTTCCATGGCATAACAAGGATTTGAACCATGGCTAACATGAACATCAAGTTGGCAACTAAAGCATGCATGAATCTCATGACACAACCTCATACATACCTTAATCTTGGTGCAAGTTTAGCCAAATCTCCTTCTAGATCTCTTCTAAACAAATAAAATGAAGCAAAAATCTCTTCTTCCCCCTTAGTTTTGGCTCAAAGAAAGGATGAACAAATTTTTTCTTTCTTCCTTTACAACTCACTGCAATGGGGAGATACCACACTCACACACACATTTTTTTTCATTCTTTTCTTACCCATGCTTATTTGTTTATTATTTCTCCCTAATGCCCAACAAAACATGTTTCATGACATGTTTAGCCCATATTCTTGGTCATGGCCGCCACCACCTATAAAAGGGAATTTGACATGCAAGTCCATTGTTTTGCATGCATGCTTTAATTAGTCATCACACATTTCCTATCGTACTTTCAAAGTTCACTACTAAGTCCTTTCTAGTGAAATTCACCTTTATAACACTAAATCAATCATCAAAAAATGTCATACATGAGCATACACATATTATAGGCATCAAAATAAATTTTAAATTATTTTTATGCCTCGGTTTTGTGGTCCCGAAACCACATTCCGACTAGGGTCAATTTTGGGCTGTCACAATATATGTATTAGTACAGGTATGTACGGGAACTATATAACCCTCAAATCTATGAAAGATATGAGTTCATGGTTAAATATGTAATTGAATATATGTTAATATTGTGATTAAATGTTTAGTAGTATGATATGTTCATATTCTTGTTTAATAAATAAATGGTAAGCTTTGCTTATTATTTCATACGAGCTTACTAACCTTTATAGCTTACATTGTTTATTTTTCCATGTTTTATAGTGAAATCAAAGCTAGCTCGGATTTGGGAATTGTCGGAGACCACTTCACACTATCAAGCTATCATTTTGGTTGTATTCCATTTATAGGAGTTATGGTCATTTTGGTATATGTTTGTAATGGTTTTAGCCATTTGAGTTGGCTTGTAATGGATGAATGGTTTATAATGTGTATAGCCATGTGAGTTGGCTTATTTTGGTATGTTTGATAATGTTTGTATATATGTGCAAATGCCCTTTTGTCATGTGGTTGGTGATGACTATGTGATGTGTATTATGAATTGGTAAATTGAGTACCTTCTGTTTGAAATTTGGAGATTTATTATGCATGAAATTTTAGATAAATTGTTATATAATTGAAAGTGACCATTAAGTGAATTATGAATGTAAAGTTTGGCATGAATGGAATGGCTTATTTTGATATTTATGTATCTTGTGATTGATAGTAGGGAATTACCATGATTTAGACTTGATTAAGGTTGGTTTGAATGCCTATTTATGCCTTGTGTTGTGGCATTTGGTTTGGTGTAGGTGTATGCAAATTTGGGTGGCGAGATGGCTTGGTAAATAGCCTATTTTTGTCCTCATGGGTAGAGACATAGGAGTGTGTTTCAGCCGTGTGTGACACACGGTCAAATTACATGGTTGTGTGTCCCCCGTTGTTCAATTAGAAATAAAGTTAGTATGCTCCATACGGCCTAGCACATGTGTGTTTGGCTTGGCCGTGTGGCATAAGTCAGTATACCCTACAGGTTTGCACATCCTAGCACACGGCGTGGCACACGGACGTGTGTCGGCATTCCGAAGGGCACACGGGCGTGTGGTTGGCTGTGTGACCCAAGTCAGAGAGTTATACGGGGTCAGACAAGGATTGGGACACGACCATGTGATCCCATTTCGAATGTCTACACAGCCTGTGACACTGGCGTGTCTTTGACCATGTGAGACACACGATCGGGCCATACGGGCGTGTGTCCCCTGTATTTTGAAAAAGTTTCTAAGTCTTTCCAAAAATTCCATAAGTTATCGGTTTTGTCCCGAACCATCCCGAATGCATGTTTTGGGCCTCGTAAGTTCGTATTAAGGACAATGTGAATGATGTTGAATGATTATTACATGAAATATGAAAATGTATGTGAAATGTATGATGACTATTTCTTTGCCAAATTCGAGGGTAGGTAAAAGAAAATTCGACGAAGATCTACATTACTATTTGACTAGTCATAAGGAGGGTCAAGTCAATCCAATTGACTTCCAAACTAATCCCATTACAAGAGCCAATTTGAACAGTCCTCATGCAAACTGAGTGTACTATTCCTTTGCAGTAACTCACATATGGCATGGTCTTAAAGACAATTAAGTCTCTTCTAGCTTCCTCATATACTTGGTAGGCTATTCATGCTAAACCAAAACTCTGGGCATATAAAGCCCTCGACCCGACTTGATCTGCATCTTGGGTGTTACGTCCTTCTTACAAATGTAACTTAAAACTTTTCTCTTATTACTAATTAATGTAAACGTCTTATGGCTTACACTTACAACTTTACATAAATTGGATACTACTTATTGATTTATGTGTAGACTTTAGCTATCAACATATTGAATTTCTATTTAAAAGACTTATGTGCAAACTTTTATACACCACTTGTTTCCCTCTGTATTCATAATAGCCTAATGCACCGCTTCGTTGGCATACCCCTAGCATCGTCCATCAACTCAAAATCCTTTATAACCTGAAATAGAAAGTAATGGTTGTAAGTTCGTAGAAACATAATGAGCTAAACCTCATAATACCTTTTTCATTCATTCTATGTCACATATGTTATTTTGCACATCCTTAGTTATTTTTTGACCTTTCTTCCTTCTTTAGAGGTACATTACTGATGCTATCATCTTTCATTCTTCAGAACTATTTTCCCCTTTCTTGAGCACACTATACTTAACATCTCTTTACTTTCTATTTCCTTTCTTAAATCTTACCCTTACATAGTACTTAAACAATTTGTTTACCTTACTAATAGAGTTACAAATCTTATTCCATACTTACTAGTCTTATTATTATCTTCGGGCGAGGTATAATACGCCAATACTTAACTCAGAATTTTCCCATATCTTTCTTACTTTAGTATACTTCTCTATACATACTTTCAACACATAAATTTTCCTCGCCACATACATGGCGCATACTAGCCTAATCCCTTTTAACTATACGAGGTTCACTCCAAGGCGTTGTCTTCAGATGGTCATCACGAGAGCCATTCTTCAAATTATGCCATGAAGGTGCTCCTTTCCAGAGATAGCCATAGAAGCTTTCCTTCCAAAGTCTCATCATAGAGGCTTTCCTTCTAGAGTCTTGCCACAAATGCATCCTTTTAATACAGATTGCCACAAGGCTTCCTTCTAATAGATATAGCCATAAAGGCTTCCTTCTAACAAAGATAGCCACAAAGGCTTCCTTATGAAAACTACCACAAAGGCTACCTAACGAAAATTGCCACAAAGGCACTTCTTTAGATTTCTCCACAAAAAGGTCTACTTACTGATTACCACAAAGGCATTCCTTATTAGAGATTTGCCACAAAGGCATTTATTTAATAGAAACAACCACAAAGGTTCACTTTTACGAAAAATGGTATTTTTGACGATAGAGATTTGCCTAAACTCGTAGTCGTGAGGTTCGCCTCTCACCGTTTTGTGCTTAACCAACTGTCATTTAAGTCTTTTCCATATGATGCCATGGCCCAACCATGGTCTTACACTTACTTGATAGACAGTTTATGCAGACTCATACTTGATAGACTCATTCACAATAGACTTGTTCATGTCATCAAAACATGCATAGACACAATTTACTCATGCAGACACATTCACCATTGACCTCAGAGATCATCTCCATATTTCATACGAATTATTCATGCAAGTTCATTAGACATACATTTCTCATAGAATCATCACATCATGCATTCTTAGTTTATTTTCATAGAAGGTTCTAACATGCATAATACATTTGCAAGAGTCGGCTTAGGGACTCACCTAACTAGCGTCTTTAATAGCTTTAAACACCAAATTTGGGCTTCTATTGAGTAGATTGACAACCCTTAAATGATAAAACATGGGTACTCATCAAGATCTGTACACTTAGCTCATTTTCTTTCACTTTGAACATAAGAAATCTCTAAATATGACTTTACCATACTTTCTTTTCTCAGCTAAACCAAGCTTCTCCTTAACAGTTTAGTATGTATGGTTATAGATCTTACCTTAATAAGGGGCATCTTAGAACCTAGATACATATCTTCAACTCAACTTGAAGGATGAGAGAAATTCTCTTCGTTTCTCCTTTTTTTATAAACAGAAGTTACTTTTTAAAGAAGTGAGTGAAAGGTTCCCCATTTCTTACCTGAGCTTTTATATTTTACTTTTCCCTATATGGATATTTGACACGTGTCTTAGTCCTTACGATAAACCGGATAAATGCTTGACAACTATAAAGAGACATGTACGAGAATACATATATTTACATAACTTACCCTTAGGACTTAATCTTTCCTTTGTCCTTAGTCATTATGTTAGAGCATAGGTGGTATCTTAACTAATTCACACTTGGCGCATCATGCCTTTTTGGCGATTACCCTATTATTCGAGTTTTCTTAATACCTTACTGAACTTTTTTTCCTGATGACTTATTCCTGTCTAAGGCAGTTTCTTGCCATAGTCCAATATTTGTTATGCGCCCACTTAACACGCTAAGAGCATCAGTGGGGCAAACAATACTTAACCTTTTGAAGTAACATTTAGTTTATTTATTATGTTTAGAGCTCATCCAAATATCAGGTGTTACCCTACTTTTAAGGAAATCTTGTTCAAACATCGTGGTCTTAGACTTAGTTTAGAAGAGTACTTCACATTTCTTCTAGTCCTATTATCTTCAAGAAAAGAAAGAGGAAAGATATTTTCTTCTTAACCTATCTTAAACATTTAAATCATCCTAAGTTTTATTGAAACTTGTTAAACCTCACATCATTCATTGGGTGCTCTTATCCAAATCTACAATTTCTAAGAAAACTAATTGAGTACCTACCTTTAGTCCTTAAATATCTCAGTTCTCATTTGGTTGGTTCTTGAATATTGTGCCTTCCATGTTGACTGGCTTAAAGCCAACCTTATAGGATACTCTACACTACTAATATAAACTGGCATCATAAAGATCATTTCCCTTGTCCATAATGAAGTTCACCCATTCTATCTGCCACTAAAGCTCTTGGGCACATCTTTCCTTACTAGACACACTTCTTAATCACTATGTGCCAACCTAGTGTTTGCTAAGATCAAGGCATTACAAGCATGCTCAAAGGGTTTTATACTTAGTCTAGTTCTAAAACTATACATATTCAAAACTTATCTCTGTTGTCTTATTTCCCTAAATAGTATCCATACACTAAAGCCTCATCGAGCAGGGTGTTATAAGGCGTACTCATTCTTCATTTAAGGATACCTTGTAAATAAATCCTTAGATACTGCCAACAAGCATGCGCTAATACTCTAATTCTCCAACAAGCCAATAGGGTGGTGGATTATGCTACCATAGTGCACCAAAATAGTTAACATGCATACCTCACAAGCCTTTTTCAATTTGTCATTTTTAGGGTGTCACAAAGGTTGTCATGACTTTAATGGAATTAGAATTTGGTTGGAAAAATTATTTAATGCACAAATTAAATTAGTTTATTTTATTAATTAAAGAAAATAATATTTATTTTGAAAAATAGAAAACATATATTGGGTTGGATTAAATTATAAAGAGTTAGGTTAAATGTCTAGGAAGCATATATAATTGAACCTAATACAAGAAAGGCCCAAAACCCTTTATTGTTATTATCTAAGGTATGCCACCCTCCCTCTGTCTTAGTTAGACTAAGGGAGTGTTTTCTACTAAATAAATATTATTTGTTTATACTTGTTCAACCAAGATTCTCATTTCCTTCCTATAAATAGATGACACTGGTAGAGCTAGTAACACACATGTTTTATATATTTTTATTTTGTTAGAAAGTAGTGGGAATTTATTTATTAGAATAAATTAAACTATTTTTGAGGTCCCTAATTCGAACCCTTTTGTGTACATTTATTTATTTAAAATTTGCACATTTTTAGCATGTACTAACTAGCCTTTCTGTCCACCTATGTTGCCATATATGGAGGATTCCTTTCCACCACTAGCAAATTAAACTTGCCTTTTTAAGAGAAACATATCCCCCTTATTGCTTCTATGTTCCTTCATCTTTCCCATACCACATTCTTACACAAAGTGTTTGCGTTGACCACCAAAACACCCATTGGTTGGCCATACACCCCATTTTCCATCATTTTCTTCTTATTCTTCCTCTTCTCCTTTCCACTCTTCTTTTCTTTCTTTTTGACCACCACAACCACCACACTTTCTCTTTCCACTACCGTGAGTTTATTTGCACCACTACTTCACCATCGTTCATAACCAACATTCCTTCTCTTTTCCTTCTGGTTTCCCCTCCCCTCTTCCACCATGCGCTGTTGTGAGCCACCATGTCCACCACCACAACCACCACTGATTTGCTTTTATTCTATCTTTTCCTCCTCTCTTTCAATTAAAAGTGACCGAACCCTTCCCCTACTTGTATTTTGTACCACCATCGGACAACCACACTCCTCGAAGCCAGATCATTGTTGCTAATGGACCACCGTCACCACCAATTATTGAACCATTGATTTTGATCCACTTTTGATCATCTTGTAAGGAAAAAAGTGACCAATAAACAATCTTTCGGGAAATCAATAGTGAAACATCACGAAAGTGATGAATCCAAGCGTTCGAATTGAGGATTTGCATTCAAGACTAGACCTAAACGAAAGTTCTACAATGGAACAAATGGTTTAGATCTATATTAAGGTGTGGGATCTAACTCTTATTTTAATTGAAGTTTTATTACTATTTAATTAAAATGTTATTTACTTAATTAATGTGTGGTTACCTTATGTACTCTTGTAGAGATGAAAAAAAATCAATATAAAAGGAAGTCTAGCAAGTGATCTATACTATTAAGTGTTGTGAAAAATTCGTGACTTGTGATATGTGATGCGTGAAATGTTGATCTCAACACAATGTTATGTGATTTATGACTAGATTAATATGCGATGATCTAAAATGTGATATCTGTATATGTATGAGAATATCCATGTTTTAACATAGATTATGTATGTTAAAGCATGCTAAAGTGAAACTATCTGAGATGTGAAAATGTGAGCGTGATACATGCATATAGGAAAATCAAGATACATGAGTTATGAGCATTAAAATGCAAAAAAGTGTGATAAGTGATAAATATGTGTTAAAATGGTCATATCACATGCATAGGGTGGGTTTGTGAAAGGAGGAAACCATGTGGTAGTTTAACTGTAACTATGTGGCCTCTCTCATTAATTATGTGGTAACTTGTCCACGATGTGATATGTGATCGTTCATCGGTATCTATATGGTGGCTTGTCCACAAATTGGTGTGTTATTGGATGGACGAGCTCTAGGGAACTCGATATTGGAGTGTAGCAGAGATGGGTAGGAAATCCTATAATTGTGCATTGTTCATAAGCATGCCATGTTTTGATTCAAGAAATGCGATAATATGTGAATCCTGGGAAAGATGCCTTGTGATATTTTGATGTGTTAAAATAAGTGTTTGTATTGATCTCACACTGAGTCCTTTAAAGCTCACCCACGATTTTTGTGTGTCTCAAGTAATCTTCATACTTAAGGCTCAGATTTGGATCTTTGGAGAGGCTCTCATAGGATATGTTTTCGTGGTTATGGATTTTGGAAATGATTTGGTGTTTATTAGTTGTTGCAAATATGTGTTTTATGTGATTTCTAAACGATCAAAGAAATGTTTTAGTGATTATTAGCCGCAGAAAATATGTGTTTTAAAAACCAAGTTACATTTCAAATAATTTTTAAATATAAAGGAACACATAACTTTATTATAAAAAGTACAAGATGTTTTACAAAATCAAATGTTTTCAAAATGTAAGTGAATTTTCTTTTAAAACTCATTTCGGCCATCTTCAAGGCCCATGTAATCACTCAGATTGTGCCATAGCATCTAGGCCCAGTTTTAGGGGTTACATTTAGTGATATAACAGTCTGGTTCAAAACTCAGACTTTGGGTAAAATTTTTTTCGAAAAACTTCATGCATCATAAAGGGGTATTTTGGGAAAAAAACATGTGACATGTTATAAAATTCGAGACCTCCCAAAGCCGATCTGAGGTAAGTGTTGTTAGATGTGAAACTATAGACTTTGAAGGTATAGAATTGTGAAAACTATAGATTGTGAGACTATAAGAAACTATAGAAAACTTTTGACTGAGACAAACTTTAAATCGTGAGAATGATAAATAGTCAAACTCTTACAAAAGTGATAAAACGAAAATTTTGATTGAAAAAATATTTAAGTGATAATAATAAAACTTATCTCTTTTGAGAACATAAAATTTTAAAATGAGTACTCGTAGTGTTAGATCTAGAGGAATGAGAGCACGCCGGGAATCGAGTCAAGGAACCCAAATCGACTCATCCACGTCTCGGGTGTGAATGTAACATCCTAATTTTCAGTGGTGACGGAACAATGGTTTTGGGACTATAAATTTTTGTTGTGTTGACTCATACATATTATTTTTATAATATTTATGGTGTCATTAGAGTCGTATTGAAACTTGGTTTAGAAATATTAACGTTTAGATAGTTAATTAAAAAAAAAGGACTACATTGAAAAAGGTGAAAAAGTTAGTAATTAGTTTAAGTAAATGACTAATTAGCCTATTAAGCACATGAGGAGGGACCAATATAGCAATTAGACCCTAATAGCTAAGGTTGGACGACTAAGTAAATGAAATTAATAAATTAAGGTGTTTTGAATGGCAAAATTGCAATTAAAATGAAATTAAAATAAAATTTAGTAAAACAAAATGCTTTCTTCTTCATTTCAATTCTCCATTGATAAACCGTAATTTATACATATTTTCATCCCATGCTTAGCACAATTATGGATGATTTCTCCTTAGATTTGGTGAATTCGATGCTCCTAATTCTTTAATTTCATGTTTTATACTTAGATGAGCATTGGAGAGTAAAAAGAGCGAGAAACAAGCCAAAAACAGAGAAAATGGACCCACAAGGGAAATCAACACGGCCTTGACTTCCTCACACGGTTGTGTCCATTTGGCAGGATCGAAGCACGACTTACACGGGCGTGTTCCTATCGAGCCCAAGTATAGTCCTATTCGGAAAAGGCCAATCTTGAGGGCTCTTAGGCATTCTAAAGCCTATTTAAACACCTGATGAGGTACTTAGAAGAGACACACGGAGTAGGAGGCAAGGAATTACTCAAGGTAAGCCGATTGATCCATCTCAGAAGCTGGATTCATCGTCAAGACTGAAGATCTCCCTTTAATTTCCGTTCAGGGGTTTTGGGTTTTCTTTATGTTTTGTTATCTTTATTCTTTTGAGATGTTTTCTTTCATAAGTATGAACTAAACCCCCTAAATACCTAAGGGGAATGAAACCTAAGACAGATCTTGTTATTATTATCTGAATTGTATGATAAATATTTGACTTGTTCTTAATTATGTGTTCTTAATTCTTGTTTTAATATTCTAGGATATTGATTCAAGTTAATGCTCCTATTCAGAGGAGGAAAAGACCCTGTCTATGAGTAAATTTATCTTAATTAAGCGGAGTTGATTGCACGTCTAGAGATAGGGTGATAAGATTTTTCCAGATTAGGGTGAAACCTAATAAGGGGATCTATAGATCGAGTTAATGTAACACTAGGGCGTTAATCAGAAAGAGATTTCAATTAATCAACCTAGGGTTAGATGATATTTGTCTCGAGAGATAATAATATAACTTAGGGATTTCTACGAATCAAGTCAAATGAATAAATCGTCTGATTCAGAGTTAAATAACAAGTGAAGTCTAGGTGGATTTTTCCTTGCGTATTGTCTTAATCAATCGAGTTTTCCCAAAAGCTTTTTCCCAATTTTCTCTCTATGCACCCTTAGTTTAGTCAAGTAGTTTAGATAAACAAATCCCTTAATTTTTAGGCTAGATAAAAAAAAGTAATTACTAGTACTCTTGGTTCCTTTGGGTTCAACAATCCAGTCTTGCTAAAGTTATACTACTGTTCGATAGGTACACTTGCCTTCATCGTGATAATAGTTAGTTTCAAGAACGATTAATTATAAATCTTTAAAACCTGTCGCGAATATCACGTATCAAGTTTTTGGTGCTATTTTCGGGGAACTAAGATATTAGGAACACTCGATTTTTATTACTTTAGCCATTTTACTTTATTTTCAATTTAAATTTTTATTTTCTTTTCTAATTTTTTTTATTCGTTCCTAGCAGGTTTTTATAGTGTATGACTAGAAGAAACCCATCGGGACCATTACTGTTTGATAGTGAGATCGATTGCACAGTTCGCAGAAACCATAAAGAAATAAGGCGAAGCTTAAGATACAAGAGGAAGAGCAAGAGGATGATACTTCAACCACAACCAAGGAGATGGCTGAAAACCAAGAAAATCCGCTACATCCTGCGATTGCTGCTAATCAGAATCCTGCTCTGCGTACTATGTATTATTATGCTAAACCTTCTTTAACAGGAACTGAATCGAGCATAGTTAGGCCTGCTATTGCTGCAAATAATTTTGAACTAAAACCTAACACCATTCAAATGATCCAACAGTTTGTTCAGTTTGATGGTTTGCAGGACGAGGATCCTAATGCTTACTTGGCGAATTTCTTATAGTTTTACGACACTTTAAAATCAATGACATTTCTGATGATGCCATTCGCCTTTGGTTGTTTCCCTTTTCGTTGCGAAATAACGCTAAACAGTGGTTGAACTCATTACCACGAGGGTCAATCACTACTTGGGAACAAATGATCGAAAAGTTATTATTAAAATATTTCTTGTCGACTAAAATGGCTAAATTATGTAATGATATCTCTTCTTTTGTGCAGATGGATTTAGAAACATTAGACGATGCATGGGAGAGATACAAGGATCTTTTGAGAAGATGCCCTCACCATGGGTTACCACTCTGGCTACAGGTTCAAACGTTTCACAATGGCCTGAATCCTTTGACTCGACAGATGATTGATACAGCCGCTGGTGGAACTATCAATAATAAGACACCTGAGGATGCTTATGAATTTATAGAAGAGATGACACTGAATAATTATCAGTGGCAAGTCATAAGGACAAAACCAACAAAAACAGCCAGTATTTTTAACGTCAATTTGGTCACCATGCTCTCTAATAAGGTAGAACTTTTGAATAGAAAAATTGACATTTTTCTTGGTTCTTCACAGGTTTACCCAGTAATGCAGTGCAAAGTAAATGCAGGTGGATCCAGCAATTCAGAATACCCACCCTATGGCCACAACCTAGAGAACGAGCAGTTAAATTACATGGGTAATAATCCCGATCTCAAAATAATTCTTATAGTAATACTTACAATGAAGGATGAATGAACCACCCAAATTTCTCATGGGGAGGCCAAGGGAATCAGAGACCACTACCACCTTCAGGCTTCCAACAACAGCCTTACCAGTAAGAGAAAAGCCGAACCTTGAGGAGATGCTAACAAAATTCATCTCAGTTCCAGAAACTCGTTTTCAGAATACCGAGACAACACTTAAAAATCAACAATCATCGATCCAAGGGCTTGAAACTTAGATAGGTCAGCTCGTTAAATTGATATCTGAACGACCACAAAGTAGCCTGCCGAGTAACATTGAATCTAACCTAAGGGAGAAATTCAATGCAATTACCATTCAAGATGAAGAAAGGTTAGTTGCACCTGAACCGAAACTGAGGCAAGAAACTGTGGTAAGTAAAGGTAAAGGTGAGGTGCACCACAATGACCAGAAACTGCTAAGTAAAGAGTACAAACCTCGTGTACCATACCCCAAGGCAACAAGGAAAGACCGCACAGAAGATCAATTCGGTAAATTTCTTAAATTATTAAAGAAGTTACATATTAACTTACGATTTATTGAAGCTCTTTCGCAGATGCCAAACGCAGTCAAATTCTTAAAAGACTTTTAACAAATAAGTGGAAGTTGGATGAGGCGTCGCATGTGGAGCTAAATGCGGTTTTCTCAGCCATACTACAAAATAAGCTTGCCAGTAAATTAAAAGATCCAGGGTATTTTACGATTCCCTATTTAATTGGTAGCCTAGATGTTAATAATGCTCTGGCTGATTTAGGGGCTAGTATCAGTGTTATGCCTTACAAAATGTTTAATCAACTAGGTCTTGGGAAACCCAAACAAACTAGGATTTGTATTCAATTAGCCGATAAAACAATTAGATTTCTTAGGGGGATTATTGAAGATGTACTCGTTAAAATTGACAAATTTATATTCCCTGTTGATTTCGTTGCTCTAGATATAGAGGAGGATAGTAACGTTCCTTTAATTTTAGGGAGGCCCTTTTTAGTAACCGCTAAAACAATAATTGATGTTGGCACAGGTGAACTCACACTTCGTGTGGGAGATGAAACAATCACCCTTCAAGCTCGTAATAGAGTACCACATCAAAAGCTGAAGGTGGTTGTATAAATCATTCTACTAAAATTGACTATGTGGTGCAACCTACTTTGTAGGAAATAAGTTCGAAGAACCTACATGGGCCATGTTCAAGCAACAACAAAGGACCTATCTATGAAGAACTAAGGCTACAAATCGAGGAATTAGATGAATGGCGGACAAATAAACCAAGGACACATGATAAACCAAAACCATGCCATGACGAGCTCAATGTCGCACCAAAACATCTTAAGGTTGGAGACAAAGTACTACTAGAAGCAGCAAACCCTCGCATTGCCACTTCTGAACCTAACGAAGCAATCCCTCTTACGGTACTGAGTATTTTCCCATATGGTACAGTCAAGGTAATTCATCTCAAATTTGGCACTCTTAATGTAAACAGTACTCATCTTAAACCTTATGTTGATAAAATTGATAGCAAGGATGAGGAGTGTAAACTCCTCGCACCACCATGACCATGTACCAGAAAGGTAAGTCGAGCATAGACTATAAATAAGCGCTTATCGGGAGGCAACCCGAGTACTAACGATGTTAACCTCTTTAAAATTTTAGTTTTTAACATCTAATAACTAACGGAGTCATTGAAACACAAGTTTTCTAATCCACACGGCCGGGAACACAGGCGTGCCTTAGGCCGTGCTAACACTATAGGAGGAGACACGGCCGTGTTAAAACAGGCAAAATTTTTCCTTAGCACGGGATATGATAAGTGGCCACAGCCGTGCGACGTGGCTGTGGGCGAGTCTGTCAAACCAACACGGGCGTGAGACACGCCTGTTTCTAGGAACCGTGGTTGAAACTAAGAATTTAGACCGCCATCCCCGCTTCGATTTTATTTTTATTGGAGGAGCAATGTCCTCCAAGGGTCCTACCGCTGAGATCTGTCACCCTTTCCTCTAGTTCCCCTTGGGACCCTAGGAAGAACTATTTCGGATATTATGGGCCTTACCTCTAGGTGTGGGCCATTGCGTTGATTGGGCCGCACTTGAACAAATTCAGATGGCTAACGCGGTCTGAGCCCTCTTGACGACTGAACCATGGGGGCTCTTCTTTGAGATCATCAAGCCGACATACCTTAAGCTCACAATGGAACTCTGCTTGACCTTCCATCTTCAAGTCGTCATGACAAACTTCGATGATCCTTGAATAGTCCAGTTCTGCCTTGGTGGTTTAGTGCGCCAGTTGAGCGTACCGGAGTTTGGAATTGCACTTGGGCTATACACGGAGGAGTTCGTGGATGATAATGAACTCGACACCCTCCATCGCCACATCCATTACTCCCCTTCAAAGTGCTGGAACGACCTCGTCCCTGCCTCAGCCACCTATAATCCTAGCTGCTCTAAGGAGTCGGCCCTCGCCCCATCCCTGCGATACCTACACGCCATCTTGGACAACACTCTGATAGGACGGTGAGAGAGCACAGGCATCATCAACGCTCACGATACCTATTTCTTGTGGAGCATGGTGAACGGGCATGTCTTCGACCCTGCCTACTTCATTGCCCTCACCATCCGCCATTAGACCGACCGACATTAGGAGAGGAGTCATCTCTATTGAGCCCTATGTAACTCAATTGGCTCAACACTTCAGGGTCCTCAACACAGCGGAACAATTATCCTGCCTCACTCTCATCGGCCAGATGTCCCCACAAGGCATCTCGAGCATGCTACATGTGAGGATGATCGAGAAACGATGTGGCACTTACCCTCCTCAGTATCGCCTCATTCAGTCCACCGAAGAGGAGGACCTAGAGGACATTACTGATGATGTCCCTTCACGTCATGAGGACCCACCATCTCAGCCACCATCCATCCATCATCCAGTTCATGTGGCAGCTTCATACTCTGACATCTCTGAGTACCTTACTCGATTTGAGTAGCAGTGTTTTCAGCGTTTTGATCACACTGATGCTACTCTTCATCAGATTTGTCAGCACCTTCACATCTCATCGCCACCACCACCTCGCGAACCATCCGGCGATGACGATGTTTAAAAACTTTTTATTTATTATTTTTATTTTCACTTTTATCTTTATTTATCTACTTTAAGTACTTTTATTTCATTTTTCTTTAATATTAGTTTAATTTTAGTTTTTACAATTTTTATTTTTGGCTATTTCATTACGAGTAATTATGCTTCCTTATATTTCCTAAAGAGTTCCTGATTTTATCACAATCGTAAAGAGCTCCAAAGCTCATCATCAAATAGGAACTAAAAACTCCACTGGCAAAGGTTCTCCACGATTGCCATGTCCTGCTCGACCACAACCATAGCTACTACTAGATATAATATTCTTTTGGTGCAGGACTTATGGACTAATGAACCTCTACCACCATCGGAGTATCCTCCTCCACTCTCATCATTTCCTTGGCCGATTATGCTCTATAACTCCAATTAAAGGAGTTCATTCATCATTCAGGAAGTTTCACCTCTCTCCCTATCTTATAATTATATATCTATATTTTTCAATATATCCATCTTTGTACATTGAGGGCAATGTACATCTTAATTGTGGGGGGTCTTTTATATCATCATTAGAAATCCCTAAATTTTTTCTTATTCTCACATGAATCACTCATATCACTATTAAAATGAATTTTAATTAATTTATGGTTTTTATTGATATATCTTGAATTAAAACATAGGCATTTATGCATTGATTGTTTAAACCTTAAGACATTAGGGAATCAAGCATGATAAGTTGATTTTTGAAGAATTAAAAACTTTTAGGTTGCTTCCCTAAGTTTAGGTATTATCTTGAGCTGAAATTCACAAGTTTAAACATAAAAAAGCCATAATTTTTGTGAGATCTTGAGCCTTTAGAGCATATTTTATTTCTTTCATGCTCACTTTTATTATGAGTGCGTCAGTATTGATTTTTTATTCTAGAATTTGCTTGATTATGCATGTCAAGACCACACCATTTGATTTGATATGTCAAGATGATAAAGGCACTTAGGTTTAACCCACTCACTCCACAAAAGCCTACCTTCATAATTAACCCTTAGTGATCCCCTTTGAGCTTAACAAGCCATTAATTGATTTACCCTCAATATTAACCCATAACCATTATTATTGAACTCCCCTAATTTGATCCCTATTTTTGTCGAGATTTGATTTGAACTAATTGCTTAACTATGTTTTATTCTTCGTTGCAATAATTAAGTTGTAACACCCCAAACCCGTGACCGTCACCGGATTTGACCACGTGGTGTTATCGGGCTTACTTCCCTTATTTCTCTCTTGGAAATATTTAATTTCTGTCCCAGGCAGGCTAGCTAACTGCGTCACTCTCCTCTTAAAAATCATATCTCGAGTTCCAGAACTCGAAAATCAGTTTCGTAAATTTTCCCTGAAACTAGACTCATAATCCCATCTACACATTTTTTTCTAGAATTTTTGGTCGAGCCAATTAGTACAGTTTATTAGTTAAAGTTTCCCCTGTTTCAGGGTTAGACTACACTGACCTTTGTGCACTACGACTTGGATATCTTCCTGTACAGGGCTCCAACACTTATGCCGTTTGTTTCCAGAGAAACTAGACTCACAAGAGAATCTGTACATATAGAGCATGACTTCTAATTCTCTCCGGTTAATTTATAGTAAATTTTCAAAGTCGGAGCAGGGGATCCAGAAACCGTTCTGGCCCTGTTTCGCGAAAACCTGATTATCCCTTAAAATACAGCTCATATGGTCGTTTCGTTTCGTCCATATGAAAATAGATTCGTCATGGTTCAATTTCATAATTTATTCACTATTTAATTCTACTTCTACTATTTTTAGTTATTTTTCCATCTCACCTCACTGCTGCTGGCAGCATCTGTTACTAAAGCAAACAATGACTATTTCATAATTCTTCCATGGCCAACTATTTCATCATACATAATACAAACTATGGCCACCTTATCAAAATTAAGGTTTCTAAGGCTCGTGCCTATAGGTTTTAGATTCACACTCAACCGACCACATAGGCCATTTTCGCATGGCTTAAAGTTTACAACCCAAATTCAACAAAACAAAATAGCCTATACATGCCAAATGTTCTCCTAGTTCAACTACGAAGACAATACCAAAAGATTCCCAAATGGTGTGATGACTTCAACGACGGTTCGAGCACGCATAAACGATACGAGTCCAAGAGACCTAAAATGGGTGACAAGAAAACACCGAGTGAGTTTATAACTCAGAAGTCATAAGCACTTCACAACCATCCGTTACTAAAATTATCATAAAATGAAATAATGAAACAAGGCCCATTGTTCCAGCCATACCGAACTACCATAGTTCCTTAGACCTTTCGGATCAATGTCATACCAAGTCATACATTTACATTTCATATACTATTCAATAGGATATTTGAAGCAATTTCCATTCATCATTTCATTTCCAACAATCATGCAATTGAAATCATCACATAGATTTAAAACTTACCGACTCAACCCCGAGCATGAACATAGTATCTATTAGCCACGAACTCAAGGTACTTACTCTTTCCGCTGTCCATACTCCACTCGATGAAGACACACCCTCCATATAATTGTTCGATCGGAGATATATATATATAGAGTACGCGCACACGATTGCTTGATACTCGATTTCGCACACTTAGTGCCATGTGATTTAAGCCCGCACACATAGTGCCATACCCTTCAAGCTCGCACACCCAAAGGTCAGTAATTTCCAGCATGCACACTTAGTGCCATATATTTCCAGCATGCACACTTAGTGCCAATCTCGTCACCGTACACACGTATTGCCCAAGACACTTAGTGCCGAAAGCAAACTTTCTACACATTTCACTATTTCTTTTACATTCAACAATGTCATCATTCCATACACATACATTTTCATTTACATATCATCTCATTAAACACAATTGCATAGATATTATGATCATTTAAAACAATACCAAATATATGCTTAATGACTTACCTTATATTGGATGAAACGATTTCCAATCGACTACTCGATTATCTTTGCTTTGCCTTTGTTTGATTCTCCCCTTTTGATGTCTTGATCTCCTAGTATAAATACATTTAGTAGTTAAATTTCTTGCTGGATACTTATGTGTATAATTTAATGGTTTTCACTCCATTCACAACTATCCTTGTTCCAAATATCAAAACCTTAGCCAACATTCAATTAATGCATCAAGGCCGAATGTATTATCACTATTAAGGTAACCTAGGCTCAAGTATTTTCAATTCTAATGTACAACATCTCAAATTCCCATGACCGATCACACCTATTCTTACTTTCCAATATTCGAAATAATCAAAATCACCTCCTAAACACAATAGTCATGGACAATGCCGAATCCTCAAGTGTTTGAACATAAATTATTTTACTAATATAAACATTCACGAATCATATTCATAGGAAGACCGATTCCTTTCCATAGCACATTCATCATCCATACTTAGATGAAACAACCAAAATCCTTCCTTTATACCCTAGCCGAATGCTCCAATCATCCATACAAATTACAAATTTTTGCATGGCTAAGTAGGAGCCATTTAACATGCAAGAAAAATAATCATAGGAGAAGAATTTATCATTCTAAGTAAGCTCCTATCTCCAACACTAAATCATTCGGCATTTTGCCTAGACACACACAAGAAATCTCAACTTCCTTGACCTTACCAAGAGTGCATCCACCATTCAACTTAGCATATTACAAAACCAAATCAACAAACTCAAAGCTTACCTCCTAGTAGCCAAAGGTACTTGCCGAATTGACTTGAGTAAATCTCCTTCTTTTCACCCTTTGTTTTGCTATAGCAAAAGAAAGAAAACATGAACACTTTTTTTTTCTTCTCAAGCCATGGCAATTGTAACAAAATGAGAAAGGATGAACAACAAAATTTTTTTCTCCTTTCTTTTCCTCAACTCACGACAACAAGGGGGCATCTACACTCTTTTTTTTTGTTCATCATTTCCCTTTTTCTCCATTTCTTTATTCTTTCTAACATGATCCATTAACTAGACATGTTTGAAACATGTTCCTTTGCCCATGCTCTTTATTTTATTATTTCTAACATTCACCATTAGCAAAACATGTTCAAGACATGTTTTCTTTTGCCCATCTTCATTACCATGGCCGCCACTTCCTATAGTTGGCTAAATTGACATGCAAATCCCTCATGTCTTTACTTCATGCATTATTTGGCCACTTAAAAATTCACCTATCACATTTTCAAGTCCTAACACATGGGTCCTTTCTTATGAATTAGCACCTAATTAATAAAATCAAGGCACGAAATATTTACGCATACAAATTCCACATACAATAAGCACAGAATATAACACCTAATTATTCTTGTGACCCGGTTTTGTGGTCCCGAAACCACTCTCCGACTAGGGTCACATTAGGGGTGTCACATAAGTACTATGTTATTTGACTTGTTCTTAAAAAAAAAATCAATCCTTACATACATATTAGTAGTAATTCGTCGTTTTTTGAGCTTGAGTGTTAATTCTATATTATGAGAAAAAGCTCACTTGTATTCAACTGATAATTAGTTATTTTTCTAGTTAAGTGATTTTTTCAATTCAATCTCGATTCTAACATTTTCTTTCAGTTTATGACCACACCCCCTAACTAAAGCCACGTTACAACCCTCTAAAGACCTTTTTGATTGATGTATCATCACAATATATTGTGGAGGAGATTTGATTTTCATGCAAGACTATGGTAATAACTTTTCATATTGACTAATGAGTGCTTTATTTGATGTCCTTAAACACCTCAAGTGATTTGAGTGAATCTTTAGTGAGGATGTTAAACTCTGTGATATTTTGATCAAAGATGATGACTTAGATGAGGGGAGACACCTATGTTTTCGTGATAAAATGCTCAACTTGGAATGTTTGAAACTTTGATGTACTTTTTGTTGAATGTTCAATGTATGAATACTTATGGATTATTTTGAGATATTATTGATAGAGATTATAAATTGAGAAGAACTTATTTTGATTGTGAGTTGAGGATTTTGCTTGAGGACAAGCAAACGTTTAAGTGTGGGGGTATTTGATAAGCCGTAGTTTATACATATTTTCATCCCATGCTTAGAACATTTTTGGACGATTTCTCCTTAGATTTGGTGAATTCGATGCTCCTAATTCTTTAATTTCATGTTTTATACTTATATGAACATTGGAGAGTAAAAAGAGCGAGAAACGAGCCAAAAATGGAGAAAATGGACCCATATAGGAAATCAATACGGCCTGGACTTCCTTACATGGGCGTGTCACACGGTCGTGTCCATTTCGTAGAATCGAACAACGACTTACACGGGCGTGTCACACGGGTGTGTCCCTACCGAGCCCAAGAATAGTCCTATTCGGAAAAGGCTACTTTTGAAGGCTCTTAGGAATTCTAAAGCCTATTTAAGCACCCGATGAGGCACTTAGAAGACACACACGGAGTAGGAGGCAAGGGATTACTCAAGGGAAGCCGATTGATCCATTTCAGAAGCCAGATTCATCGTTAAGACTGAAGATCTCCCTTCAATTTCCATTCAGGGGTTTTGGGTTTTCTCTATGTTTTGTTATCTTTATTCTTTTGAGATGTTTTCTTTCATAAGTATGAACTAAACCCCCTAAATACCTAAGGGGAATGAAACCTAAGACAAATCTTGTTATTATTATCTAAATTGTATGATAAATATTTGACTTGTTCTTAATTATGTGTTCTTAATTCTTGTTTTAATATTCTAGGATATTGATTCAAGTTAATGCTCTTATTTAGAGGAGGAAAAGACCCTATCTAAGAGTAAGTTTGTCATAATTAAGCGGAGTTGATTGCACGTCTAGAGATTGGGTGATAAGATTTTGCCGGATTAAGGTGAAACCTAAAAAGGGGATCCATAGATCGAGTTAATGCAACACTAGGGCATTAATCAGAAAGAGATTTCAATTAATCAACCTAGGGTTAGAAGCTATTAGTCTCGAGAGAGATAATAATATAACTTAGGGATTTTTACGGATCAAGTCAAATGAATAAATCGTCTGATTCAGAGTCAAATAACAAGTGAAGTCTAGGTGGATTTTTCCTTGGGTATTGTCTTAATCAATTGAGTTTTCCCAAAAGCTTCTTCCCAATTTTCTCTCTGTGCACCCTTAGTTTAGTCAAGTAGTTTAGATAAACAAATCCTTTAATTTTTAGGCTAGATAATAAAAAGAAAGTAATTACTAGTACTCTTGGTTCCTTTGGGTTCGACAATTTGGTCTTGCTAAAGTTATACTACTGTTCGATAGGTACACTTGCCTTCATCGTGATAATAGTTAGTTTCAAGAACGATTAATTATAAATCTTTAAAACTTGTCGTGAATATCTCGTATCATCCATTGTCGAAACACAATAGAAAGAACTTGAGAGAATCGGCTAAGCATCTAGGCCTTGCATGTAAGTTAATTCTTACCCGTTTTTTGTAATTTTTATATTTTTGAGATCATTGCAACTAGGTCCAGCTAGCTTGGACCTTCGTTTTCGATTCTGTTAAAAATTTTTGAAGTTGCCATTGATGAATATTGAATTTTTTTGATGAATACTATGTATTTGGAGCCTTTATTATGCTATTTGATGAATTTGTAAAGAGATTTTTTGTTAAATTTTGATTTTAGAATTAAATTATGAAAATGTCAAAATATTAGGGTTTGAGAGTGAATTTGATGCTTATTACGGGCTGTTTGTAGGCCTAGAATATTTGGATAAATTACTTAATTGAGAAAAATTATTTAATTTGATGAATTTCGAGTTAAGAGACTAAATTGTAATAATTGTAAAAGTTTTGGATGATTGTGTAAATTCAAAAAATAAAAGGGTATTAATTGTAAAATGGATTTGAAATGGACTACAGGCTAATAATTGAAAAATTTTACATTATAGATCAAGAATCCCTAGATATTCGTGGAAAAGGTAAAATAGCGGAATAGTCCCTAAACTTTTACAATTTTTACGACTTAGTCTAGGTAAGTTCGTTATATGGTTACTATTAATCTTATTGAATATTCCACGCTATTTTATTATTGGTTGAATTATGGATTTTATTGAGTTATGCTTAACGAAATAGAAATATAGTGATTTTTGGGCTATGTGCCTAGCAGGCTGTATGCTGTGATTATTCGGGCTATATGCCTAGTAGGCTATGTACTGGTGATTATTAGGGCTGTGTGCCTAACAGGCTGTGTACCGGTGATTATTTAGCCTATCTGGCTAGCAAGCTATGTGCCGGTGTATTGGAAAATTTGCATTAATTGGATAGTCTTCGGTTAATATTAAAGGGAACTTATATTGAACTTACTAAGCTTGTTGATGCTTATTAGTTTGATATATTCTTGTAAGACCTTTGGAATTGTTGCTTTGATTGGATCGGCTCAGAAGCTCACACGCTATCATCAACATCTCGGTAGTCATTTTGGTTCTTACTAGTTGGTTTTAGTGGCATGTATTAGGAAAGGGTCTATGGTACTTGAATATTTTGTAAGGTTGTAAAAATTGGAAGTAACTTGTTATACTTGTTGTAACATGTAGGTTTGTGCAAGTGTACATAGTCGTTATCAAGTAATAAGTAAGTATCGAGTTATCGTCTCCACAGAGATTGTATTTGTGTTAAATTACTTAATTGTAAAATTGTACTAACAACTTGGTAAATAAAAACACAATATGGTTGAGAAGTGATGATTAAAATTAAACTAAATGCAATGATCCCTAATGCAAATTATCCTAAGTATGACAAACTATATGAATGAAATAGATTTTAGCAAAATTAAACACAATTTGCAACAATTATAACATAAATAAACTAGGACAATTACTTTAATTAAACTCAATTTATTATCAACATGCTTAATAACATTCGGAAAAACATTCCATGGCAACTCGATCTTTCATGAGTTTGGAAACCACATTAGTTTCTTTAGGAATCCTTTACTTAGTAAATACGCATTTTACTGATCCTTACTTACTAAGGGTTTCTTAGCATTCGTGTGAGGTAACAGGGACGTGTTAGGTTTGAAACAGTTTAATCACACAAATCTAAAAACTATGCAGATAACACAACTTGGTTAGAGTTGTTATGCAACCTGCAATTTAATCAGGTTAGGATCTAAATTAAGCATGCACATTTCAATTATGTGTCCACTAGCCGTCGTTTGGTTAGGATTTCAATTAAAAACCTGATTGATTGAGGTTTGGTTAGAATTAGCCGTCGTGAGCTAATTCAGGTGCATTTCAATCACGTATGAATGAAATATAGACTGGATTTCAATTAAAAACCTGATTGATTGAGGCACAAATATTATAAGCATGAATCAAAACAATATTATTTGATCAAAACAATCATCCTAGCTTAAACAAAATTAAGCTAAATTAAAGAACACATAACAAACATTTTTAGATTAAATTAAAGAAAAGAAAGATTAAACCCAAATCAAAGTGGTTGTCAGCTAAGACTCTGACCGATAAGGCTCCTTCGCTTCTTTGCTTTTCTCCTTTTCTTATTGCTCTCCAAGATGTGTGACCAACGGCTCTTTAAGAGGCTTAATTGCTAAAATCTCTATGAAGAGATGATGCTAGGCATGGGGAATAGAAAATGCTAAAGAGAATTGAAAGAAAAGAGAGAATGATGAGGGATGAGGGATGATGAATGATGAATGAGGGAATGAAGGGGTGTTATTTATAGGTGAAGAGACGTGGGTAGTTTGCTAAAAATAGATGGGTTTAGTCTCTTCAAACCTCTTCCATGAGTGGTTGGCCACAATTAATTGCCATAATAACTCAAGACTGAGACTCAGTCAAATGTAAATCTTCGAGCAGATCTCTAATTTCTTCAAAATGCAAGGACCTTGTGTAATTAAACCAAAAAGTGGTTTGAGTGGACAGCCATGTGTAGCCAAATTTGGGTTGACTTGGTCTTCAATTTGGGTGGTTTTGTAATCCATCAAAGTTATGATACCTATCCAAAATAAATCAATAAGTTAAAGGACCTAAGAATAAAATTTATCCAATTTAAATAATTAATTACAACCCAAATTCTTAATGAAATATTTCAAATGATTTTTAAATATAATTTTATATTTTATTATTTAATTTAATCATGCATGACCCATTTTATGTCTTAAAAATATAATATGTTCAAATAAATATAAAATAAGTCATTTTATGAATGAAAACTATATAATAAAGCATAAAATCACATTTTAATATTTCTATGTCCTAATTTCATATTTTCACATATTTCATTAATTTATTAAAAATTACTTAGTTTTAACAACAAATTTAAGAAAAATGTGATAAATTAAATAGGAAAAATCATATAAAATTTTCAACTCACACACCCCCAAACTTAAATCATTACTTGTCCTGACTAATGTTTATACAGAACAAAAAGGTCTTGCTAAGACAAAATTGCTAACTGTGTAAGCAACATCAATCTTTATCCCATAATCATGCATTAATAACTTCATGTTCATAGATCTTCTTTATTAACAAGTAATTCATATGCAAACATTTATAGAATTTTATACTAAGTTTCAAAATATGCCAACATGAATCAGAGTTTGTATGTATGTCACAGCCAGAGATAACATTCTTCATTTATCATAATTTCTTATCAATCAAGCAAACAATCATAAGGCTTATTTATGATCTTCATATGTTGAACTTAGTACCTCCTCTCCAATAATGTAGGTGACATAATCATCAAATCAATAGGTCTTTTATAAGGTTGTAATGGTGCTCGGTTAAAGGTAGAGATTTTAAGAGATGAGACATTTCGGTTTCAAAATCTTAACCGTTAACTTTGTCTTGGATTTCTCAAAATACAACCTTTTTCTTTAAGTAAACCTTTGGAACACCCCCCAAACTTATTTTGAACTCAAGCTCGTACATTTTTCTTTTTGGAGACTGAGCAAACTTTTCTTCACTCTTCCTTCATCTTATTCTTTTTTTTTCCTTTTTTTTTAAGCATGAGCACATACATCTTTTTGAAAATTTCCTCAAATGTTGATTACCAAGACAATTTTCGTTAAGATAGGTGCACAAAATTAAGATAACTTGAAAAGATGGTAATGTGGCTTATAATATAGGTTCATTGCAATAAACAGGCCTTAAAGCTCAAAATTACAATTTTAAGGGTCTAATATCATAGGGTTGGCTTGAAAAGGCTCAAACGATCCAAATAAATAGTGTCTATATCATTTTAGATTTTTATGTCCCCTAGGATTTCGCCTCAAGAAAGTTACTAAGTCAATTCTAAAGATATAAACCTTCATGCATGTCTAATCTCAAGAAAGAGCTAAGTTTTCATGGCAAACATTACTAAGGCTAATATCATACAAGCATTCCATTCTTCATGATAACATACTTTCACTCAAATAAAATCATCATTCATACTTGCATACAAACTATCTCATTAACAAAAAAATGTCTCTAAACATTCACTTATTAAAACATACTTATGAAAGAAATGATTGAAACATACTTGAAAATTTTAAAAATTTGAGCAATTTATTTGCCTTACCCCCCTTTAGAAAGAAGCAATGTCCTCATTGCAAGAACAAAGTAATTAATGAAAACTGAACACCAGGTAGGGTTGTAAAGAAAGAGGGGTGAGTCATTAAGACTGCTTAAATACCAAGTCTTTCCTAATAACCCAATCCTAGACATGTTCATTCCCATTACCACATCACTTAGTCTTTTTCTTTCTAAAGAAGTGTTAAGTTTATTCATGCTTGCTATGTTTTATTCTGCAGAAATTAAATCCTAATTACAAAAGAAATAAATTCCTAAAGACCTAAAAATAATTAAATAAATCAAGACAAGAATCCCCTCTTTTATTTTTCTGACTCATCCCCCTTATCTATTTCAGCTCCATCTCCACTTGCATAGTCAGTATCTTCTGTCCATGTCTCAAAGATAGCATCTGAGAACTCAAGAACAAAAGTATTAGAAATATTCTTAAGAGTATTTTGAATTGAGTCATCTCTAATTTTTTCAGATTTCCAGTAAGTTTGTTGTTGATTGTGCATGAACTTGCACATATCCATCAAAATCGACAACTTCGATTTCTTTGAAGCACTTGCAAAAGTCAGCATAGGAGTTGTAGATTTAGGTTCAACACTTAGCTTGACTTGTTCTTCTTCTGGTTCAAACCTTTGTTCAGGGGTTGCAGATCCTTCAACTAGTTTAGAACTATTTGGTTCCTTGTCAGATTCTTCTTCATCAGTGTCTGTAACTAAATTAGCTTTAGTTTCAATTTCATTTGTTGACTCATCGGTATCTGGCTCAGTTGGCTCTTCTTGCTTGCCTTGATTCAGCTCATGCACCTTCTATACTAACCTTTCAAGTCATGATTTGTAATACACCCTTGATTCAGCCCATACGTGTTGAAGAAATTCTCAATTGATATTGTTCATCATAGAGTAGTACTCATCTTCTTCAACATCAAGTAAGTTAAACAAATCATTGATGAACTTAAAGTAAGAGGTACCTTTTTCTTTTGAACGATGACCTTAGTAGCATCTTGCATAGTTAAACTAGCATAGGATTCTCGAACTAGCTCATCATCAGAAAGTGAACGACCATCACAAAATCGTTCCCACTTGAGAGCATTGATTTTCTTTCTAATTGGTATAGGAACAACCATTAAATCATTACTCTTTAAGTTAAAACCTTTTTCCGACATCATAGGTTGATGCTTAAAGATTGAATCAAATCTCCCTTTCACTTCTTCATCGATCAAAATTGGATTTTTAGGAATAGTCTTTGAAGATCTGGTTCTTTTGCGAGACATGGTATCATTTCTTGAGAATTTGACAAACCTTCTATACAAGGGGAAAAAAGAAATCGGCAAAGTGGTAAAGACTTGCTACGGCAAAACTCTTTCGACGGCAAGAATAGTGCGATGACAATGACGGTGTGTGACAACAACGACGATACTTCGGCAATCTTCTTGTGGCGGTAGAAGAAAAAATGGAAGAGAATTAGGGTTTTTTTAGGGATCTGAGGTTGACGATAGAAAAGAGAGATTTACGAATTTTTTTAGGGGCTGAGCAAATTGTTTTGAGGGATATGAAAATTAGTAGAATGGAGAGGGGTTTATATAGGAAGAATTAGGGCAACATGTAGCAAAAATTTAGCTATATTAGGGTTACTTGGGTGGCAAGTAATGGGAGTGGCGACAAAGAGTGGATTTTTTTCCTCCTTTTTGCTGTTTTGGGCTTCAAACTCAGATTGTATCTACAAACTTACTTAAAAAAAACTGATTAGTACTTGGGCCAAATTTGACCCCCTTTATTAACATAAAAATTTAAAATTTAAACAAAAAAATGAAACTTAAAAATTTTAAATCTTAATTAGAAAATTTCTTCTTAACAAATTACATTAAATTAATTCCCAGGAAAGGTTGGAGGGGTCACAGAGGTCCCGCTTAAGTTCCAATCTCCTTAGACAGAATTAATTAAATGTAATAAGTTAAGAAAATAGGTTCTAATTATTTATTTATTTACAAAACGAGTTCATGAAACATCAAGGGTCTGTTAATTTGAACGATGACTCAACTTGTAACACCCCTTACCCGTATCCATCGCCAGAACAGGGTACGAGGTATTAACAAATTATAGTATATACTATTAAACAAAACCCAACAAAAAATATGGCGTGCAATTTGATCATTATAACATATGCCATTAACAATACAAACCAACTTCAAAGGCTTCGTACAAAATGATTAGTTTGATACTATAAGTAGTAATTTGAACTTAGACAATTATGACACGTAACAAAATAACTAAGTCTGCTATACATGCCATATTTCAAAATGTTGAGTTCAGATACCAAGAGTATTGATAGTGCGGGCGGATCTTCTACGATCTCTGACTCACATGCTAGCTGGACGGCACTATAAGACAAAGGAGAGAAAAGAAAGTAAGCTTATAGCTTAGTAAGTAAGTATATAAATAACAAATAAGAAATCTAATATGTTTACAACATAACTCAATTATATCATATTTTTAATTTTATTGTTTACTCCAATTTGATCAAGCTGTCCCTCCTGCATCATGATCACTAAATAAATCATAACTCGAGTTACGAAACTCGAAATTCAAATCCGTAAAATTTCCCTGAATCTAGACTCATAAAAATTCTTACTAAATGTTTTATAGAATTTTTGGTTCAGCCAATTAGTACAGTTTATTAGTTAAAGTTTCCCCTGTTACACAGCTCAACTGATCTGACATCTGTTCATTACGAATTGAATTTCTATCAGTACACAATTCAAATAACCATGAAACCTATTTAATTTAAAACTAGACTCAATAAGGAATTTAGGAATATAAACTATATTTCTTAATTTTTTTGGTACAAGTTTTAATGATTTTTCAAAGTTGAAACAGGGGATTACATAGTCATCCTGAGCAAGTCTCACACAATTGTAAATATCTCAAAATATAGAATTTCTTTGCTTGCTCTGTTTCTTTTATATGAAAATAGACTCATTAAGCTTTAATTTTACATCTCATTCAACCTCTAATTAAATTCCTTATATTTTTGGTGAATTTTCAAAATCACGTCACTGCTACTGTCCAAAACAGTTTTAATGCTAATTTCATTCTTTCACACATTCTTTATACTAACCTCATTTTAACTTACATATATATATATATATATACTAAAAATCATTTTCATCACATTTCATACATCACAAGTGTAGGTCTATGACTACCATGTCACCACAAAACCATCCCGTTGAACAATTCGGAATAATCCTCGATACTTGATAGTTTCAGCACACAACCCCACCATCATATCTCATTTAATTCGGCTCTCTTGTACACTTGGTGAACACTTAGTACCACTCATGCGACCTAGCCGATTTATCTCGTAGCTCTCTTGTCTACATGGTGTCCTTCACTTGGAATCACTCATGCGACCTAGCCACATTTATCTCTCACGTAGCTCTCTTGTGTACATGGGATACATCCCGTATCACACATGTGACCTAGCTACTATATAGTATCTCGTAGCCTTCTTGTACACATGATGTGCACTCGGCACTGTACATGTGACCTAGCTACGCTCCTCTATTTTATTCGATTTTTTCAATGTTCAACCGGATCTCTCTCTATTATTTATTTCCATTCTTTCAATAGTCGATTTATACTTCAACATTAGCTAATATATATATATATAATAGGCTGAAATATAAAATGTAAATGAAATTAATGTATTATTTACATACAAACTTACCTCGGTGCAAAATATGGGAATTTTGCAATTTAGTCCAAAACTTTCTCCTTTCCCGCTCGAGGTCGATTCCACGCCTTTCTTGATCTATAACAACATATTTAGCTCATTTAACACTCAAACTATTTATTTTAATCCAAAATCACATTATACAAAATTACATTTTGCCCCTAACTTTACAAAATTACGATTTTTCCCCAAGGCTCGGAAATTTAATTTCAGCCCTTATTCTTATGTTTAATGACCTACTGATCATTTTTCTCTTCTATGGCAACATCAAATTCTCACTCTAACACATAGTTATGAACAATAGGTATTTTTATCGATTATGCCGTTTTGCTCGTTTTCGTTAAAAATCGTTTAGAAAAGATCGTTCCTCTAACTTCAAACATTCATATTCTACCATCAAACAAAAAAATACATGCCTATCATTCATGGGTAAATTTTTAAACATAAACCCTAATTCGAACTAATGGTAGAAATAAGTAAACCGAGCTACGAGGATTTCAAAAATATGAAGAATATTAAAAACGGGGCTTGAATTCACTTACTATGAAGCTTGAAAGTTGAAGAAACCCTAGCTATGGAGGAGAGCAATTTTCGGCAGCAACTAATGAAGATGATAACCAATTTTGTGTTATTTTTCCCATTTTATTTCATTTAATATACAAATGACCAAAACTCCCTTACTACTAAACTTTCAAAAAAATTCCCTCCATGTCCAACTTTTGTCCATAACTTAAGAATGGGTCAAATTGCTATTTAAGACCTCCTAATTAATATCCCAAAGCAATTTCATACTAAAAGCTTCTAAAACACGAGTTTTACAATTTATTCGATTTAGTCCCTATTCTCAACTTAAGCGCGAAATGCACAGAATTTCATCACGAAATTTTCATGAAATCATGAAATCATATCATAAACCCCAAAATAATTATAAAACGATTATTTCTATCTCAGATTTGTGGTCACGAAACACTATTTTGATTAGGCCCTAATTCGGGTTGTCACACAACTCGCTCAACTTCACCATCCTAGTAGTGTTTGAGACGTTGATCATTAATTTTAAATGTACCTCCGTAATTTTCGTATAATTCAATAGCTCCATAAGGATAAACTCAATAGATGGTATAGGGTCCTTTCCATCGGGATTTAAGCTTCCCAAGAAATAACTTCGACCTTGAATTAAACAACAAAACCTTCTAACCTTCTTTAAACTCACGAGGTTGTATATGACTATTGTGCCATCTCTTTGATCTTTCTTTACACATTTTGGCATTCTCATAGGAAAACAACCTCAGCTCTTCCAACTCATCAAGGTGTAACATCCTTCTCTAGCCGGCTTGCTTAAGATCAATGTTCAACTACTTCAAAGCCCAGTGAGCTCTATTGTGACAGCCCTAAAGTGACCCTAGTCGGAAAGCAGTTTCGGGACCGCTAAACCGAGTCACCAAATTATTTGAATATGATAATTATTGTCTAAAATATGTGAATATGAATGTGTGAAAGTTTTAAGCTTTGATTTAGTTAATTGCATGTGAATTTAGTTAATAGGACTTATGTGTGACACTTTTGAAATGTGATAGGTTAATCTATAAGGATCTATTAGTGCATGTAATCAAAGGGGTGGACTTGCATGTCAATTTCCCCCATTTAATTAGTAGTGGCCGGCCATGACAATAAGGGTGGAAAAAGTGTGATGGGTAAAACATGTCATAAACATGTTGTGTTAATGGTTTATGTTAGAAATGATAAAATAATAATGGGTAGTAGGATGATGAAAAAAAAAAAAGAAAAGGTTCTCATTTGTTTCTTCATGACCAAAAAATCAAAGGAAGAAGGGGAAGAAAAGGTTGAGGAGGTTCGGCCATACTTGTATCTAGATTAAGGTATGTTTTATGATGTTCCATGAGATGCATGCATGTTTTAGTTGTTAGCTTGAGTTCTACCTAGCCCATGGTTTAAATCTTTGCTATGTGATGGAGATGATATTCGGCCATGGGTGTTGTCTTCTTGGGTGGTGTTTGATGTTGGTGATGATGCATGAAGATGAGTTAAGTTTCGGCTAAGGTGGATTTGTGTTGATGCCATTTGCATGCTAAATGTGAAGCTTTAAAATGATACATGTGATGGTGGATTGATGCCTCTTGGATTTTCTTTTTAGCATTTTTTTTGAGATAGACATTAGGTTCTTTGTTTAACCCATGACCAAAATTGAAATGGTATGGTGTCTTGATGCATTCGGCCATAGTAGGAAATATGGTTGTTGTTCATGTTATTTGCATGAGAAATGGTAGTAAGGTGAAGTGCAAATATTAGTATTTGATTACTAGTGTACATATGTGTATTAGCCGAGTTTTGAACTTGAAACAAAATGGTATGTAGTTAATACAAGTAACCATATTTGTAGGAAGTATTAAGCATATAATTGGCCTCAACATAGACATGCATATTCGGCCACATGAGATAGATTGGTGCTGCATGTATTCGGTTAGGGGCAAGCATATTGATGCTTTTATGTTGACTTAGATAATCAGCTCAAGGAGAATTTGTTAAAGTGCTTAGTTAATTGATATTAGGTTAATGATGTGTGTATTCGGTCATGAAGGTGCACATGAGGAAATGTTAGATTAATTGTATTAAATTGCTCAATGTGATTAAAAATGCGTATGAACGCTTTCTATTTGAGCTAAAGGTGGCCATATGACCTATCAACTCCTTGTCATATTTGGCCATAAGCTAGCATAATGAGACCTTAATAAGTTAAATTTGCTTGAATTAGCTCAAGAGCTTAAAGGACCAAAGTTGGACAAGGGAAAGGAAAAAAGTGATCGAATAGCCGCCGAAATCGTTCGACAACATCCGAGGTAAGTTTTCGAGTAATGAAACTTAGTTTGCGATTTGATTAAGTCATGACGTATAGTCATAACAAAAATACGGTGATATAATGATTCTACTTGAATTATATGTTGAATTAATTAGTCTATACGTATGATGGGTAGCCGTATGTGCATAGAGATCATGTCATAAAGCAAATCAAAATCGTGCTCTTTGTATGTGGCTATTGAGCCGAAATTAGTAAGTGTGATAAGTGTCTTGTGTTTGAGCTTTGGTAATGAAAATGAAATATGGATGTGTCATGATTATTGATATATGTGCATGGTTATTCGAATGATATCCGGGCTAAGTCCCGAAGGCTTTTATGCTAGTGACTATATCCGGACTGAGATCCGAAGGCATTTGTGCGAGTTGCTATATCCGAGCTAAGACCCGAAGGCATTTGTGCTAGCGATTATATCCGGGCTAAGTCCCGAAGGCATTTATGCTAGTGACCATATCCGGGCTAAGACCCGAAGGCCTTGTGCGAGTGGTTATATCCGACTAAATCCCGAAGATACCTAGGTTTGGGAATGAGCAATCTTGCTGTAATAATTTCAATTAATACGCTCGTAAAATCCCAACGATGAGGTATGTTTCGTATGTGCATTGAGATAATTGATTCCCTCTAAATAGTATTTGCTCTATCGACTAACAAGCTTCCGACTTTTAGACAAGTTGATTCCTTACGTATGAATATAAAGGTTGGAAATGTGAAGTAGGTATGATTGTGAGAATATGTGTATATTGTAACACCCCAAACCCGGGACCATCGCCGGTGTCGGACCCGAGGGGTTAACAAGCCAAGTTCACATGTTTTTGCCCACCAATTTGACATTTTCAGTCAGGCTGGAAAACTGCGTCACTGTCGCCTTAAAAATCATATCTCGAGTTTAAAAACTCGGAAACTGGTTTCGTAAATTTTACCTGAATTTAGACTCATATATCCATCCATGGTTTTATTTCTAGGATTTTTGGACGGGCCAATTGGTACAGTTTATTAGTTAAAGTTACCCATGTTACAGGGATCGACTGCTCTGACCTTCGCGCGGTATAACTTGAATATCTCTCTGTACAGGGCTTTAATGCTGGTGTCGTTTGTTTCTAATGAAACTAGACTCAAAATGGAATCTGTACATATAAGGTATATCTCCTAATTATTTTTGGATAATTTATAGTGAATTTTTAAAGTTGCGACAGGGAACCCAGAAACCATTCTGGCCCTGTCTCACAATAGCTTTAATATCTCTTAACCTGTAACTCCTATGACCATTTCGTTTCTTCCATATGAAAATAGACTCATCAAGGTTCATTTACATAGCTTATTCACTATTTAATTCCATTCCTATGAATTTTGGTGATTTTTCACATTCACGCCACTGCAGCTGGCAGCATCTGTTTTAAGGTAGGACTTACCTATTTGGTAGTCTCCATGATTCAACTAGTCTTGCCATACATAGGTTCATATATGATCATTTTAACCATGCCAATGGCTGATCATATGACCAACATTCCCATTTCCAAGCCATAGCCACATCATGACACCAAATATATACATACAACCCACAATTAGTCTAAGTTCATGCTTCCTTTTCGAGCCATTTTCGCATGGCCGTACATACTTACATTACAACATATTTAACAAACAAGGGGTAGTCCTATACATGCCATCTCAAGTTCAACAAAAATTTATACCAAAATGGAGGCTTGATAGTGTGGATGACTTGACTTCAACGATCCCAAATCCGATTGCCTCGAGCGAAATCTAGAAAACCGAGAGCCAAAGCAGCGGGTAAGCATTTTATGCTTAGTAAGTCTCAAGGAATATAATCAACTCTAATTACAGCAATACATTCACATAGCCAAATGCATCATTTCATTTGTACACATTCCTACTTCACACTTCATCATTATATATTTTCACAAAGTATCAATCAATTTAATAACTGAAATTCATTAGTCGATTGAGCGAATGTTGCTCAAACATGTCGACTTTCAATGCACATATAACGTACCTTATCCTTTGGGCTTTTCGAGTGTGCTAATTGAATTCATTACAGCAACCAACACTCACCTCCAGCCCAAGATTCTTGAATATAACCGGATATAATCACGTGCACAAATGCCTTGGTCTTAGCCGGATAAAATGTCTCGCACGAATGCCTTGGTCTTAGCCGGATGTAGCCACTAAGCGCAATTGCCTTGGTCTTAACCGGATAAAATTTCCAGCATAATTGTCTTGAGATTTAGCCGGATATCATTCAATTTCCCATGAACACATACATCAATTATCATTGGACATACATAATTCATTTTCGTTACTAAGGCTCAAACGCAATTATAGTCACAAGCATATTAGCCTTGGGACTTAGCCGGGTAGAATTCAAATACTCATGCATACACAATCAATAATCAATACACATCCATACTTTATTTCACACAATTCAAGTACGGTCACTTCTTGAGGACTTACCTCGGATGTTGTCGAACGGCTTTTTCGGCTATTCGATCACCTTTTCCTTCCCTTGTCCAATTGTGGTCTTCTAAGCTCTTGAGCTAATTCAAACAAATTCAATTTATTAAAACCTCATTGTGCTAGCTTTTGGCGAATATGACAAGGAGTTTAAATGGTCATATGGCCATCCTTTAGCTTGAATACACAATGGTCATGCACATTTTATACTACATCAAGCAATTCAATACAATTTATTCGAGCATCAAGGAAATGCTAAGGCCTTCAATAGGCTACCCAAGGCGAATATTCATGTACATGTTGAGGTCAATTTTGCACTTAATACCTCACAAAAACAGCATGCAATTTACTAATTAATGCCTTGCACATTGTGGCCCAAAACTTATAATATAGCATCAAGCACCTACATGTGTGCTAGGCGAATTGTGCTTGCAATTTCACAAGCATTCTTCCACATCTTCTTCTTTAAACCAATATATTCATCACTTAGTTCATAACCAAAACATAATGTGCAATCATATATATGCATATATGAGCATGGCAATTTCAAGGTGTCCATAGCCATCCAAAACACAAATTTTAACTAACATGCAAGAAGCATGAATCATGCTCAAGAATGCATCATGGCGAATATGACAATCATGCTTCTTTTCAACTTCAATCATGATAAAACAAAAAGAAAGCTCAAAATCTTACTCATGAGTAGACAATCCATCATTGCATGCATCATCATCAAGTTTCACACTTAGCATGCAATGGCTTTATCACCATAACAACTTTGGCCAAATGCCATTTCCATGGCATAACAAAGATTTGAGCCATGGCTAACATGCACATCAAATTAGCAACCAAAACATGCATGAAACTCCCAACACAACCTCATACATACCTTACTCTTGATGCAATTTTAGCCAAATCACCTTCTAGATCTCTTCTAAACAAAGGAAATGAAGCAAAATCCTTCTTCCTCTTAGTATTTTTGGCCAAAAGGAGAGAACAAGGATGAACAATTTTTTGTTTTCTCTTCTTGGTTGCACGGCAATGGGGGAATGCTACTCTCTCACACATTTTTTTTTCATTCTTTTCTTACCCATGCTTATTTGTTTATTATTTCTCCTAATGCCCAACAAAACATGTTTCATGACATGTTTAGCCCATATCTCTTTGTCATGGCGGCCATCACTTGTAAAGGGAATTTGACATGCAAGTCCATTATTTTGCATGCATGCTTTAATTAGTCATCACACATTTCCCTATCGTACTTTCAAAGTTCACTACTAAGTCCTTTCTAGTGGAATTCACCTTTATAACACTAAATCAATCATCATAAAATGTCATACATGAGCACACACATATTATAGGCATCAAAATAAATTTTTAATTATTTTTATGCCTCGGTTTTGTGGTCCCGAAACCACATTCCGACTAGGGTCAATTTTGGGCTGTCACATATATGAAATTATTCGTTTAGTCGTATGAATGCTATACTTCAGATGTGCATGATTTCATTGCTCAAAACTTACTAAGCATTAAATGCTTACTCCGTTCTTTGAATCTCTATTTTATAGATTTTGGTTCGTCAGCTGTCGGACTCGGGATTGTCGAAGTCGAAGTCGTCCACACTATCAAATCCCTTTTGGTACTCTTTTAGTTGAACTCTGCTAATGGCATGTATAGGACTACCCTTTTTGTTGTTGGTCATGTACCCTTTGGTTTTGTATAAATTTGGATAGCCATGCGAAAATGGCTTATATACACTTTGAGCATAGCATTATAATCGTTTTGTATGTTGTTCATTGAGAGGTATGGAAATGTTTGGTAACGATTAGCCATTGGAATGGTTAATCATGATCATTTTGGTGCTTTGTATGACAAATTCTAGTTGATTCATGGAAAACCATGAAATAGGTAAAGTTTACCTTAAAAACAGATGCTGACAGCAGGAGTGGTGCGGATTTGAAAAATCACTAAAAATATTAGAAATAGAATTAAATAGTGAATAAATTATGTAATCGAACCTTGATGAATCTACTTTCATATGGAAGAAACGAAACGATCATATGAGTCGTATTTTAAGAGATATTTAAGTTTTTGTGGAACAGGGCCAGAGCGATTTCTGGATCCCCTGATCTGACTTTGGAAATTCACTATAAATTAACCAGAGAAAATTAGAAGTCATTCCATATATTTATAGATTCCTTTTTGAGTCTAGTTTCGTTAGAAACAAATGGCATAAGTATTGAAGCCCTGTACAGGAAGATAGCTAAGTCGTATTGCATGAAGGTCAGAGTAGTCAAACCCTGTAACAGGGGAGACTTTAACTAATAAACTGTACTAATTGCCTCGACCAAAAATTCTAGAAAAAATTTTTTACAAGGATATGTGAGTCTAGTTTCAGGTAAAATTTACGAAACTGGTTTTCAAGTTTTGGAACTCAAGATATGGTTTTTAAGGTGACAGTGACGCAGTTAGCCAGCTTGTCTGGAAATTTTAAATGAACTGTGAAAATCAATGAATTAAGTCTGTTAGCACCTCGTGTTCGACTCCGGCAACGGTCTCGGGTACGGGGTGTTACATCTATTCTCCAAATCTACTGGCAAATGACATGCCTTTCCAAAGACTAACCGATAAGGAGTCATTCCTAACGGTGTCTTAAATACTGTTCGATAGGTACATATGCATCATCAAGCCTTCGTGACTAATCTTTTCTGCTAGGGCGTACTACCCTTTCAAGAATACCTTTGATTTCACAAGTCACTCTTTCAACTTGCCTATTAGACTAGGGGTGATAGGCAGTAGCAATCTTGTGCTTCACATCATATTTTTCAAGCAACCACTTAAGCCATTTGTTCACAAAGTGAGAATGTAACATCCCAAAATAGGGCCTAGTCTGAATAGTGATTTTGGGACCACAAATTCAACATTGAAATATTCATTTTATGATTACTATGAGGTCTAGGATATGAAAGTAAGCATGTATTAAAGTTTCATGAGGAAATTCTATGAGTAAGGTGTCCAATTGGTAAGTAAGGACCAAATTGAATAAATTGCAAAACTTGGATTCTAGAAGCAATTGGTCTTAAAAAAATCAGCCATTCTTCTCCCTCATCCAGCCAAATTTCTCAAGCCCTCCATAGCTAGGGTTTTCAACATTTTTAAGATCAATAGTCAGTGCTCCCAAGCCCCGTTTTTAATGTTCTTCCCATTTTTAAAATCCCGGTAGCTTACTTTCTCCATTTCTACCCATATTTTGAGTTAGGGTTCATGTTTGTAAAGTGACCCATGTGTGACATGTTTATTCTTTGATGTTTTATAGAGGAATATGAAAGTTGTATGTGATAAACTGTAATTTATACATGTTTTTATCCCATGCTTAGCACATTTATGGATGGTTTCTCCTTAGATTTGGTGAATTCGATGCTCCTAATTCTTTAATTTCATGTTTTATACTTAGCTGAGCATAGGAGAGTAAAAAGAGTGAGAAACAGGCCGAAAATGGAGAAAATAGACCCACATGGGAAATCAACACGGTCTGGACTTCCTCACACGGGCGTGTCCCACGGTCGTGTCCCTTTGGCGGGATCGAAGCACGACTTACACGGGTAGACTACATGCCTGTGCCTATTCAATAGCCTTTACCATGGGTTGGAGTAATCGCACACGGGCGTGCCACTGCTGAGCCAAGTATAACCCTATTCGGAAAAGGCCAATTTTGAGGGCTCTTAAGCATTCTAAAGCCTATGTAAACACCTGAGGAAGCACTTAGGAAGGGGATGGAGAGCAGAAGTCAAGGAATTACTCAAGAGAAGCAGATTGGTCCATCTCAGCAGTCTGATTCATCATGAAGACTGAAGATCTCCTTTCAATTTCCATTTAGGGGTTTTTGGGTTTTCTTTATGTTTTGTATTCATTATTCTTCTAGGATATTTTCTTCTATAATTATGAACTAAACCCCCTAAATATCTAAGGGGAATGAAACCTAAGACGGATATTGTGTTCTTAATTTTTTGACGTGTTCTTAATTATGTGTTCTTAATTCTTGTTTTAATATTCCAGGATATTGATTCGAGTTAATGCTCTTATTTAGAGGAGGAATAGACCCTGTTTAAGAGTAAATGTGTCATAATTAAGTGGAGTTGATTACACGCCTAGAGATAGGGTGATAAGATTTTTCTGGATTAGGGTGAAACCTAATAAGGGGATCCATAGATCGAGTTAATGCAACACTAGGCGTTAATAAGAAAGAGATTTCAATTAATCAACCTAGGGTTAGACGTTATTAGTCTCGAGAGGGATAATAATATAACTTAGGGATTTCTACAGATCAAGTCAAATGAATAAATCGTCTGATTCACAGTCAAATAACAAGTAAAGTCTAGGTGGATTTTCCTTGGGTATTGTCTTAATCAATCGAATTCTCCTAATGGCTTTTCCCCAATTCTCTCTGTGCACTCTTAGTTTAGATAATTAATTTAGATAAACAAATCCCTTAACTTTTAGGCTAGATAATAAAAAGAAATTAATTACTAGTACTCTTGGTTCCTTTGGGTTCGACAGTCCAGTCTTGCTAAAGCTATACTACTGTTCGATAGTGTGACAGCCCAAAATTGACCCTAGTCGGGATGTGGTTTCGGGACCACAAAATCGAGGCATAAAAATAATTTAAAATTTATTTTGATGCCTATGATATGTGTTAATTTGTGTGTGGCATTTTTGATGATTCGATTTAGTGTTATAAAGGTGAATTTCACTAGAAAGGACCTAGTAGTAAACTTTGAAAGTATGATGGGGAAATGTGTGATGACTAGTTAATCATGCATGCAAAAATAAGGGATTTGCATGTCAAATTTCCCCAAAAGGAAGCTTAGTGGCCGCCATGACAAGGGTTATGGGCAAAGAAAACATGTTGAAACATGTTTTGTTAATGGATGGTGAGGGAAATGATTTAATAATTAAGTTGTGGGAAGAGAAGAGAAAAAAAAATGTGTGTGAGTGTGGCATTTTCCCCCATTGCCGTGTATGTGAAAGAAAAACAAGAAAAAAATTGTTCATCCTTGTTCTTTCCTTCTTGGCCGAAAATACTAAGGGAGAAGATAGGAGTTTTGCTTCATGCTTGGTTTGGAAGAGAACTAGAAGGAGATTTGGTCATACTTGTATCAAGATTAAGGTATGTTTGAGGTTGTGTCATGAGATTCATGCTTGTTTTGGTTGCTAACTTGATGTGCATGTTAGCCATGGTTCAAATCCTTGTTATGCCATGAAAATGGTGTTTGGCCAAGGTTGATATTGTGTTAAAGCCATTGCATGCTAAATGTGAAGCTTGTTGATGATGCATGTAATGAAGGATTGACTACTCTTGAAATTTCTTTTTAGTATTCTTGAGTAGGACATTGAATTCTTTGGTTAACCATGACCAAAAAAACAAAATTAAAAGGAGCATGGTGTGAGGTATTCGGCCATGGTATACTCATGAGCATGGTTTATGCTTCTTGCATGATAGTTAAAAAATTGTGTTTTGGATGGTTGTGAACACCTTGAGAATTTGGCCTTGCACCTACATGTGTGTATATGTTTGCACATGATGTTTTGGTTATGAAGTAAGTGATAAATATGTTTGTTTAAAGAAGAAAATGTTGAAGAATGGTTGTGAAATTGCAAGTACATTCGGCCTAGTACTCATATGATGTGAAAATCTTGGAATTTATTGTTGATTGGTGCAAGTATGACTAAGTATAATCGGCCATATGAGTGCTTGATGCTATATTATAAGTATTGAGCTACAATATGTAAAGCATTAGCTAGTAAAATGTGTGCCATTCATGTGTGGTGTTAAACATGTAATTGGCCTCAACATCAACATGCATAATCGGCCATGAATGAGTGCCTAAGAGGTTGTGTTGTTCGCCGTGAGTAAGCATGTTGAAGGCTTTGTGTGTTAAGTCGATTCATGAATTCCGTACTTATGTGACTTTAATGTCTAGTGAATATATGTGGGCTAAGTGCCTTGAGTTCTTCTTTTCGATACTCAAATGATTGAATCAAATTATTTGTTAAATTAAGCTCAAGAGCAAAGGGGACCAAATCCGATAAAGGGAAGGAAAAAGTAGTCGAATAGCCATCGAATCGTTCGACAACATCCGAGGTAAGTTTTCGAGTATCGAAACTTAGATTTTGATTCGATTGAATGAAGTAATAAGCAATCGAAATTGTGCCCTTGTATATGGCCATTGAGCCGAAATGATATTTTGATTAAGTAAAATGTGCATAAAAGTTTGTTATGAAATTGAAACAAAGATGTGAATGAATGTGTGAATTGTGATATCCGGGCTAAGCCCAAGGCAATTGTGCGACCAGATATCCGGGCTAAGCCGAAGGCAATTGTGCGAGCTATGATATCGGGCTAAGCCCAAGGCAATTGTGCGAGTTGTGATATCCGGTTAAGTCCCAAGGCATTTGTGCGGGTTACCATAACCGGGCTATGTCCCAAGGTGTTTTGAACAGTAGCTATATCCGGATAAACTCGAAGGTATGTGATTTGAAATTTATAAGCTGCTGGAAAATTTTCAGTTAATGCACTTGTGAAATTCCCAACAACGAGGTATGTTTTGTGTGTGCTTTGCACACTATGAGTAAGTCGTATGAATATTCGCTCTAATGATAAATGAGCTATCGGCATTAACTAGGCCGATATTTGTGTATGAATATAAGAGTTGGGATTGTGAAGTAAGCATGTCTTTGAGAAATTGTGCATATGAATTATTGTTTAGCTACTTGAATGTTATGCTTTGGTTGTGTGTAAATTATGGCTCGAAACTTACTAAGCATAAATTGCTTACTCCGTTCCTTTGTTTCTCTGTTTTAGATTTTGCTCGTTAACGATCGGATTCGGGATCATTGAAGTGAAGTCATCCACACTATCAAACCCCCTTTTGGTACTCTCTTGGTTGAACTTTGGATATGGCATGTATAGAACAACCCTCGGTTGTTTTTAAGTACTTGTGATGTATATGTGTACGGCCATGCGAAAATGGTTCGTAATAGTGGAGTATGGAATTAGACCATTTGTGGTTTGTAATTATATATGGTTTCATGATGTGATTATGGATTGGAATGGGAGTGTTGGTCACATGATCAGCCATTGGAATGGCTAAATATGATCATATGTGGACCCATGTATGGCAAGACTATAGTTGGCCCATGGAGACTACAAATTAGGTAAAGCCTACCTTAAAACAGATGCTACCAGCTGCAGTGACGTGGATGTGAAAAATTACCAATATTTGTAGGAATGGTTTTAAATAGTAAATAAATTATGCGATAGAACCTTGATGAGTCTATTTTCATATGAAAGTAACGAAACGATCATATGAACAGTATACCGAGAGATATTAAAGTTCTCGTGAGACAGGGCCAGAACGGTTTCTGGGTCCCCTGTTGCGACTTTGAAAATTTACCATAAATTATCCAGAATGAATTAGAAGTCATGACTTATATGTGCAGATTCCTTTTTGAGTCTAGTTTCATTAGAAACAAACGGAATCAGTATTGAAACCCTGTACAGATAGATATTCAAGTTGTAACGCGCGAAGGTCAGTGTAGTCGACCCCTGTAACATGGGTGACTTTAACTAATAAACTGTACCAATTGGCCCGACCAAAAATTATAGAAATAAATCCATGGATGGATATATGAGTCTAAATTTAGGGAAAATTTACGGAATCAGTTTCCGAGTTGTGAAACTCGAGATATGCTTTTTAAGGCGAAAGCGATGCAGTTTTCCAGCTTGTCTGGGAATGTCAAATTGGTCAGTGCCATAAGTGGTTTTGGCTTGTTAACCCCTCGTGTCCGACACCGGCAACGGTCTCGGGTTCGGGGTGTTACAGATAGGTACACTTGCCTTCATCGTGATAATAGTTAGTTTCAAGAACGCTTAATTATAAATTTTTAAAACCTGTCATGAATATTACGTATCAAGTTTTTGGCGCTGTTGCCGGGGAACTAGGATATTAGGAACACTCAATTTTTATTACTTTAGCCATTTTACTTTTAGTGCAATTTAAATTTTTATTTTCTTTTCTAATTCTTCATTTATTTTCTTTTGATAGGTTTTTCTTGTTTATGACCAGAAGAAACCCGTCAGGACCATTACTAGTTGATAGTGAGATCGATCGCACAGTTCGCAGAAATCGAAGAGAAATAAGGTGAAGCTTAAGATACACAGAGGAAGAGAAAGAGGACGATATTTCAACCACAACCGAGGAGATGGCTGAAAATCAAGAAAATCCGCTACCTCCTGCAATTGCTTCTAATCAGAATCCTGCTCCGCGCACTATGTATGATTATGCTAAACCTTCTTTAACAAGAACCGAATCGAGCATAGTTAGGCCTACTGTGGCTACCAATAATTTTGAACTGAAACCTAACACCATTTAAATGATCCAACAGTTTGTTCAGTTGGATGGTTTGCAAGACGAGGATCCCAACGTTCACTTGGCAAATTTCTTAGAGTTTTGCGAAACTTTTAAAATCAATGGCGTTTCTGATGATGCCATTCGCCTTCGATTGTTTCCCTTTTCATTGAGGAATAAGGCTAAACAATGGTTAAACTCGTTACCATGAGGGTCAATCACTACTTGGGAACAAATGACCGAAAAATTTTTATTAATATATTTTTTGTTGGCTAAAAGAGCCAAATTACGTAATGATATCTTTTCTTTTGTGCAGATGGATTTAGAAACACTCTATGATGCATGAGAGAGATACAAGGATCTATTGAGAAATTGCCCTCACCATGGGTTACCACTCTGGCTACAGGTTCAAATGTTCCACAATGGTCTGAATCCTTCGACTCGATAGATGATCGACACTGTAACACCCCGAACCCGAGACTGTTGCCGGTGTCGGACACGAGGGGTTAACAAGCCAAAACCACTTATGGCACCGACCAATTTGACATTCCAGGCAAGCTGGAAAACTGCATTGCTGTCGCCTTAAAAAGCATATCTCGAGTTTCACAACTCGGAAACTGATTCCGTAAATTTTCCCTGAATTTAGACTCATATATCCATCCATGGATTTATTTCTAGAATTTTGGTTGGGCCAATTGGTACAGTTTATTAGTTAAAGTCACCCATGTTACAGGGTCGACTACACTGACCTTCGCGTTACAACTTGAATATCTCTCTGTACAGGGTTTCAATACTGATGCCGTTTGTTTCTAATGAAACTAGACTCAAAAAGGAATCTGCACATATTAGGCATGACTTCAATTCATTCTGGATAATTTATGGTAAATTTTCAAAGTCGCGACAGGGGACCAGAAACCGTTCTGGCCCTGTCTCACGATAACTTTAATATCTCTTAGCACGTAACTCCTATGACTGTTTCGTTTCTTCCATATGAAAGTAGACTCATCAAGGTTCATTTACATAATTCTTTCACTATTTAATACCATCCCTACAATTTTTGGTGATTTTTCACATTCCCGTCACTGCAGCTGGCAGCACCTGTTTCTAAGGTAGGTCTTACCTATTTTGTAGTCTCCATGAACCAACTAGTCTTGCCATACATAGGTTCACCTATGATCATTTTTAGCCATTCCAATGGCTGATCATGTGACCAACACTCCCATTTCCAATCCATAATCACATCATGAAACCATATATATATATACAAATCACAAATGGTCTAAGTTCGTACTTTACTTCTACGAGCCATTTTCGCATGGCCGTACACATGTACATCACAACACATTTGAACCAACAAGGGGTAGTCCTATACATGCCATTTCAAAGTTCAACCAAAATTATACCAAAACATCATGTGCAAACATATATACACATATAGGTGTAAGGCCGAATTTCAAGGTATCCATAACCATCCAAAACACAAATTTTTAACTAACATGCAAGAAGCATAAACCATGCTCATGAATGCATCATGGCGAATACATCACAATCATGCCCCTTTCAACTTCGGTCATGGTTAAACAAAAAAACTCAATGTCTTACTCAAGATTGCTACAAAGAAATTTCAAGAGTAGTCAATCCATCATTGCATGCATCATTAGCAAGCTTCACATTTAGCATGCAATGGCTTTAACACAATAATAACCTTGGCCAAATACCATTTCCATGGCATAACAAGGATTTGAACCATGGCTAACATGAACATCAAGTTAGCAACCAAAACATGCATGAATCTCATGACACAACCTCATACATACCTTAATCTTGATGCAAGTTTAGCCAAATCTCCTTCTAGATCTCTTCTAAACAAAGAAAATGAAGCAAAATCTCTTCTTCCTCTTAAGAATTTCGGCCAAAGGAAGGAGGGAAAAGATGAACAAATTTTTTGTTTTTCTTGATCACCTCTGGGCAATGGGGGATGCTACACTCACACACATTTTTTTTTTTTTGTTTCTCTTCCCACATTTTAATTATTAATCATTTCTCTCATGCTCCATTAACAAAACATGTTTCAACATGTTTTCTTTGCCCATAAACCATGTCATGGCCGGCCACCACCTATAAAAGGGGGAATTTGACATGCAAGTCCATTGTTTTACATGCATGCTTTAATTAGTCATCACACATTTCCCCATCATACTTTCAAAGTTTACTACTAGGTCCTTTCTAGTGAAATTCACATTTATATCTCTAAATCAAAACATCAAAAATGTCACACATGAATACACACATATTATAGGCATCAAAATAAATTTTAGATTATTTTTATGCCTCGGTTTTGTGGTCCCGAAACCACGTTCCGACTAAGGTCAATTTTGGGCTGTCACAGACACAGCCGCTGGTGGAACTATCAATAATAAGACACCTGACGATGCTTATGAATTTATAGAAGAGATGTCACTGAATACTTTTCAGTGGCAAGTCATGAGGACAAAGCCACCGAAAGTAGCTGGTATTTTTAACGTTAATTCAGTCACCATGCTCTCCAATCAGGTAGAACTTCTGAATAAAAAAATTGACAATTTTCTTGGTTCTTCACAGGTTTACCCAGTAATCCAGTGCGAAACAAGTGGAGGTGGATCAAGCAATTTAGATTACCCACCCTATGGCCACAACATGGAGAACGAGCAGTTAAATTACATGGGTAATAATCCTCGATCTCAAAACAATCCTTAGAGTAATACTTACAATGCAAGTTGGAGGAACCACCCAAATTTCTCGTGGGGAGGCCAAGAGAATCAGTGACCATCACCACCTCTAGGCTTCCAACAACCACCCTATCAACAAGAGCAAAAGCCAAACCTTGAGGAGATACTAACAAAATTTATCTCGATGTTAGAAAATCATTTTTAAAATACCGAGACAGCACATAAAAATCAACAAGCATCGATCCAAGGGCTCGAAACTCAGATAGGTCAACTCGCTAAATTGATATCTGAACGACCACAAGGTAGTCTACTGAGTAACATTGAACCTAACCCAAGGGAGCAAATCAATGTAATTACCATTCAAGATGAGGAAGGGTTAGTTGTACCTGAACCAGAACCGAGGCAAGAAACAGTGGTAAGTAAGGGTAAGGGTGAGGTGGACCAAAATGACCAGAAACTGGTAAGTAATGAGTACAAACCTAGTGTGCCATACCCAAACGCGATAAGGAATGACCACACAGAAGAAAAATTCGATAAATTTCTTAAATTATTAAAGAAGTTACACATTAACTTACCATTTATTGAAGCTCTTTCGCAGATGCCAACCGCAGACAAATTCTTAAAGGAGCTTTTAACAAATAAGCGAAAGTTGGATGAGGCTTCGCATGTGGAACTAAATGCGGTTTGCTCAGCCATACTACAAAATAAGCTAGCCAACAAATTCAATGATGCAGGGAGTTTTACGATTCCCTGTTTAATTGGTAGCCTAGATGTTAATAATGCTTTGGCTGATTTAGAGGCTAGTATCAATTTTATGCCTTACAAAATGTTTACGCAACTAGGTCTTAGGAAACCCAAACAAACTAGGATGAGTATTCAATTAGCCGATAAAACAATTAGATTTCCTAGTGGGATAATTGAATATGTACTCGTTAAAATTAACAAATTTATACTCCCAGTTGATTTCGTTGTTCTAGACATAGAGGTGGATAGTAACGTTCCTTCAATTCTAAGGAGGCTCTTTTTAGCAACCGCAAGAACGATAATTGATGTTGGCACAGGTGAACTCACACTTCGTGTAGGAGACGAAACAATCACCCTTCAAGCTCGTAATTCGAGTAACACATCGAAAATTGAAGGTGGTTGTATAAATCATTCTATTCAAACTGACCATGTGGTGCAACCTACTTTGCAAGAAATAAGTTTGAAAACCTACACGAGCCATGTTCAAGCAACAACAAAGGACCTATCTATAAAGAACGAAAGCTACAAATCTAGGAACTAGATGAATGGAGGACACATAAATCAAGGACACATGATAAACCAAAACCATGCCATGACAAGCTCAATGTTGCACCAAAACATCTTAAGGTTGGAGACAAAGTACTACTAGATGCAGCAGATCCTCGCATTACCACTTCTGAACCTAATGAAGAAATTCCTCTCACGGTACTCAGTATTTTCCCATATGGTACAATCAAGGTAATTCTCCCCAAATTCGAAACTTTTAAGGTAAACAATACTCGTCTTAAACCTTATATTGATAAAGTTGATAGTAGGGATGAGGAGTGTAAACTCCTTGAGCCACCATGATCACACACCAAAGAGGTAAGTCAAGCTTAGACTATAAATAAGCGCTTCTCGGGAGGCAACCTGAGCACTAACTGTAATGATTTATTTAAATTCTAGTTTTTCACATCTAACCTACTAACTGAGTCTCGAAAAACAAGGTTTTCCCATCCACACGGCCAGGGACATTGGCATGCCTTAAGCCGTGCACACACCACAGGAGGAGACACGGCCGTGTGAAAACAGGGCAAAATTTTTTTCCCCAATACGGGATGCGATAAGTTTTCATGGCCATGTGATAATATCGTAGGCAAAAATGCCAAACCAATACGGGTGTGCTACACGCCCATATTTTCAAACCGTGGGCTGTCAATTTAGCACAGGCGTGTCATGGTCGACACTGTCAAACTAACATAGGCATGGGCTATCATACACGGGCGTGGGAGAAACGAACGGCAGAAGACACGGCCGTGCAACATAGCCATGTCCACCCACACACCCAAGGAACATGGGTGTGGGGCCAATGTCAGACGCGCCTAAATTTAAAAACCACGAAACACACGGGCAAAAATTAAAATCCATATAAACCCCTCACTATTCACAATCTCCTTCCCTAAAAATCCCTAACCCTAGCCGCTGCAACTCCACACGCCCGTGCGCTGGCTACAACACTATTTCAGACGACCCAAGCTTTTCCCTTTTGCATTTGTTTACTCTTTTCTCTCTATTTTCTTTAAATATTTTGCCTATTTCATGATTTCTCTGATCTATTTGACTATCTTAAGTGAATATTCATAGTAGAATAATAAAACGCATGCTTGTCATTAAAGAATATTGCTATTTTTCATACTACATTCATCCATTTTTCTCGTTTCCATGTATTTTATGCTTACCCACATGCACTCATGCATTAGATATTCCCATAGCATTATTCTCATAGTCCTATTTTAATAAATTGATATATTTGATTTAGTTGTTTTAGTTTTGTTTACTTCATCTAGTACGTGAATCTCATGAAATATTCCTATTTAGTTTTGTGTTTCCATGCTATTTTTGAGACGTATTGGTTGAACTTCGACTTTTCAATGTAGGTATACAATGTCATCCTCACGTGGTAAGAAAACTGCTGTCCCCACCTCGAAGAAGAGGAAAGGAACATCATCATCCTCGGGTCCTACCACTGAGATCCGTCACCCTTTCCTCGAGTTCCCTTTGGGACCCCAAGAGGAGATATTTTAGATATTACGGGTCTGACCCCTAGGTGTGAGCTACTGCATTGATTGGACTGCACTTGAACAGATTTAATTGGCTGACGCGGTCCGAGCCCTCCTGACGATTGACCGGTGGGGGCTCTTCTTTGAGATCATCAAGTCGATGTATCTCGATTTCACATTGGAACTCTACTCGACATTCCATCTTCAGACTGTCATGACCAACTTCGACGATCCTGGAACAGTCTAGTTCCTTCTTGGTGGTTTAGTGCGCCAGTTGAGCGTACTCGAGTTCGGGATTGCACTAGGGCTGTACACGGAGGAGTTCATGGACAACAATGAACTCGACACACTCGACCGCCACATCCACTACTCTCTCTCAAAGTGTTCGTAGGACCTCGTCCTTGCCTCGGCCTCCTATGATCCTAGCCGCTCCAAGGCATCGACTCTCCCTCCATTCTTGAGGTACCTATACGCCATCTTGGCTCACACTCTGACGGGATGACGAGAGAGCACCAGCATCGTCACCACCCACGACGCCTATTTCTTATGGAGCATGGCGAACGGGCACGTCCTCGACCTTGCCTACTTCATCGCCCTCACCATCTTCTATCAGACGAAACGACATAAGAGAGGGGTCATCTCTATCGAGCCCTATGTGACTCGATTGGCATGACACTTTGGGCTCCTCAACACTGTAGCACAATCATCCTCCCTCACTCTCATTGGCCAGATGTCCCCACAGGGTATCTCGAGCATGCTAAACATGAGGATGATCAAGAAACGACGTGGCACCTACCCTCCTCAGTACCGCCTCGTCCAGTCCACCGAGGAGGAGGACCTAGAGGACATTACTGATGATGTCCCTCCATGTCACGAGGACCCACCGTCTCAGCCACCACCCATCCATCGTCCAATTCATACGGCGGCTTCATACTCTGATATCTCTGAGCACCTTACACGATTTGAGCAGCAATGTTTTCAGTGCTTTGATCACATTGATGCTACACTTCACCAGATTTGTCAACACCTTCACATCTCATCGCCACCACCACCTCGCGAACCATCCGGTGATGACGATGTTTAAAAATTTTTTATTTTTTATTTTTATTTTCACTTTTATCTTTATTTATCTTCTTTAAGTACTTTTATTTTATTTTCCTTTACTATTAGTTTAATTTTAGTTTTTACGATTTTTTATTTTCGGCTATTTCATTACGAGTAGTTATACTTCCTTATATTTTTTAAAAACTTCCTGATTCTATCACAATTGTAAAGAGCTCCAAAGCTCATCATCAAATAGCAACTAAAAACTCCACTGGCAAAGGTTCTCCACGATTGCCATGTCTTGCTCGACCAGGACCATAGCTACCACCAGATATAATATTCTTTTGGCGCAGGACTTATGGACTAATAAACCTCTACCACCACCGGAGTATCCTCCTCCACTCTAATCATTGCCTTGGCTGATTATTCTCCATAACTCCAATTCAAGGAATTCATTCATCATTCAGGAAGTTTCACCCCTCTCCCTATCTTAACATTATTTATCTATATTTTTCACTATATCTATCTTCGTACATTGAGGGAAATGTACATCTTAAGTGTGAGAAGGGTCTCTTATATCATCATTAGAAATCCTTGAATTTTTTCTTATTCTTACGTGAATTACACATATCACTATTAGAATGAATTTTAATTAATTAATGATTTTTATTGATATGTATTGAATTAAAACAAGGCATTTATGCATTGATTGTTTAAACTTTAAGAGATTAGGGAATCAAGCATGATAAGTTGATTTTTGAAGAAGTAAAAAAACTTTTAGGTTGCTTCCCTAAGTTTAGGTATTATCTTGAGTTGAAATTCACAAGTTTAAACATCAAAAAGCCATAATTTTTGTGAGATCTTGAGCCTTTAAAGCATCTATTATTTCTTTCATGTTCACTTTTATTATTGCTTTGAGTGTGTCAATATTGAATTATTATTCTAGAACTTGCTTGATTATGCATGTCAAGACCACACCATTTGATTTGAGATGTCAAGATGATAAAGACAATTAGGTTTAACCCACTCACTCCACAAAAGCCTACCTTCATAATTAACCCTTAGTGAACCCCTTTGAGCCTAACAAACCATTAATTGATTTACCCTCAATATTAACCCATAACCCATTATTGTTGAAATCCCCTAATTTGATCCCTATTTTTGTCGAGATTTGATTTGAACTAATTGCTTAGCTATGTTTTGTTCATCTATGTATTTGACTTGTTCTTAAAAAAAATTACTTCAATACGAATTAGTAGTAATTCGTCGTTTTTGAGCTCGAGTATTAATTCCATATTCTGAGAAGAAACTTACTTGTATTTAACTGATGACTTGTTATATTTCTATCTAGGTAATTTTTCAATTCAATCTCGCTTCTAACCTTTTCTTTCAGCTTGTGACCACACCCCCTAACCAAAGCCACATTACAACCCTCTAAAAGACTTTTTTGATTGATGTATCAACTCAATTTATAGTGGTGGATATTTCATTTTCAAGCAAGCCTATGGCAATAGCTTTTCATATTGTCTAATGAGTGCTTTAATTGATGTCCTTAAACACCTAGAGTGATTTGAGTGAATCTTTAGTGAGGATGTTAAACTCTGTGATATTTTGATCAAAGGTAATCACTTAGATAAGGGAGACAACTATGTTTTCATGATAAAATACTCAACTTGGAATGTTTGAAACTTTGATGTACTTTTAGTTGAATTTTCAATGTATGAATACTTATGGATTATTTTGAGACATTATTGATAGGGATTATAAATTGAGAAGAATTTATTTTGATTGAAAGTTGAGGATTTTGCTTGAGGACAAGCAAACGCTTAAGTGTGGGGGTTTTGATAAACCATAATTTATACATGTTTTTATCCCATGCTTAGTACATTTATGGATGGTTTCTCCTTAGATTTGGTGAATTCGATGCTCCTAATTCCTTAATTTCATGTTTTATACTTAAGTGAGCATAGGAGAGTAAAAAGAGAGAGAAACAGGCCGAAAATGGAGAAAATGGACCCACATGGGAAATCAACACAGCCTGGACTTCCTCACACGGGCATGTCCTATGGCTGTGTCCTTTTGGCAGGATTGAAGCACGACTTACACGGGTAGACTACATGCTCGTGCCTATTCAACAGCCTTGACCATGGGCCAGAGTAATCGCACACGGGCGTGTCACACGAGTGTGCCCCTATCGAGCACAAGTATTACCCTATTCGAAAAAGGCCAATTTTGAGGGCTCTTAGGCAGTCTAAAGCCTATTTAAATGCCTGAGGAGACACTTAGGAAGGGGACGCAGAGTAGGAGGCAAGGGATTACTTAAGGGAAGCCGATTGGTCCATCTTAGAAGCCAGATTCATCATCAAGATTGAAGATCTCCCTTCAATTTCCATTCAGGGGTTTTTGGGTTTTATTTATGTTTTGTATTCATTATTCTTCTGAGATGTTTTCTTCTATAATTATGACCTAAACCCCCTAAATATCTAAGGGGAATAAAACCTAAGACAAATCTTGTTATTATTATATGAATTGTATGATAAATATTTGACTTGTTCTTAATTATGTGTTCTTAATTCTTGTTTTAATATTCCAGGATATTGATTCGAGTTAATGCTCTTATTCAGAGGAGTAATAGACCCTATCTAAGAGTAAATTTGTCATAATTAAGTGGAGTTGATTGCATGTCTAGAGATAGGGTGATAAGATTTTGCCGGATTAGGGTGAAACCTAATAATTAGATCCATAGATCGAGTTAATGCAATACTAGGCGTTAATTAGAAAGAGATTTCAATTAATCAACCTAGGGTTAGAAATTATTAGTCTCGAGAGGGATAATAATATAACTTAGGGACTTTTACGTATCAAGTCAAATGAATTAATCGTCTGATTCAGAGTCAAATAATAAGTAAAGTCTAGGTGGATTTTTCCTTGGGTATTGTCTTAATCAATCGAATTTTCCCAAAAGCTTTTCCCCAATTTCTCTCTGTGCACTCTTAGTTTAGATAATTAATTTAGATAAATAAATCCCTTAATTTTTAGGCTAGATAATAAAAAGAAAGTAATTACTAGTACACTTGGTTCTTTTGGGTTCGACAATCCGGTCTTGCTAAAGCTATACTACTGTTCAATAGGTACACTTGCCTTCATCATGATAATAGTTAGTTTCAAGAATGCTTAATTATAAATCTTTAAAAACTATCGTGAATATCACGTATCAGTATGTGTGTTAAACATTTTTTTCTAGGTAATTTTCGTGAAAAAACCCTAAAATGACCTTTTTGAAAAGGTGTAAAATATGTCGTAAAAATGTAAAATAATAGAGAAATGTGGGTTTCCATAAGAGGAAAGAACAATCAACTAGGCTCGGGTAAGCTAGAAATGCATGCATTTTATTATACGAGCCTAGGGACTAAATCGTAAAAATGTAAAAGGTTAGGAGCAAAATGGTCATTTTGTTCGAGGGTGAAATTTAGGCTCAAAAAGAATAATATGAGGTATTGATGATTCATTTTTATTGTTATAGACCCCGAAGACCAAATTTTGGAGGTCGATCGAGGGGAACGAAAGGTTTCGAAATAACCGGAACACGAAACCGAGACGAATACCAGGTAAGTTCGAATAGCTTTAAGTAAACTATTAATATGCCTAATTACATGTGTTATGAATGCATGATATTTTGTTATAATGATGGCATGAAAATCCATGAAATATGTCAATAAGAATGATATGATAATAAATGTCCCGGTTGAAGTAAAAAGGGAAATTCGATGGATAAACCATGGCTTACATGACTTGAGATCTTGCATGTGTTGCAGAAAAGGATTTAGCCCGGATGGGTAATCCGTTGATCTCAAATGTGGAAAGGATCTAGCCCGGACGTGTGTTCCTTGAGTGATCGAGCCTCTCGAAGAATATGTGTGCATTGTGGATTTAGCCCGGACGGGTAATCCGATTAGGGTCTAAATTTAGCTTGTACTGGTAATTCAGATTCGAGCTCATTGAGGGTGTTTGTCTCTATAAGGGATTTAGCCTGGACTGGTAATCCCGACATCACCTTATGAGTTTACATAACAAGGGATTTAGCCTGGACTGGTAATCCCACTGTAAAATGTGAGGTTCGCGGGAGTGCATACATGAGATGATTGCTCTTATGACTTGACGGTAAATGGATAATCCATCGAGATTTTTTGAGTAATTCAACGGGATTAATATGTGATACAAAAATGAAAATGTTGAATGATGAGCTCATCTTAGATATGTTACATAGTTTGATATTTTGTGACTAACTTATTGATGGAGTGCATGTGATAGGGAAACCATTCCATACTTGTTGGTTTATTTGCCTAATATGGTTGCATGCTAAACAAATCGGTAAGTTTATTTTCCAGTTATTCGGGCCTAATAAGGTTGTAAATGCTTACCCCTCTCTTTTCCCTATCTTACAGAGCTCGTGGACTCACGAAGATTGGAAGAAAATTGGAGAGTCAACACACTATCATCTTGTCTAGCTTTTGCATATAGATACTCTTATTTTGTTCAATGGCATGTATAGGGCTATTGTTAATTTTGTAATATGTGTCATTTGATTAGCCAATATGAAGGCTTGCAAGGTGTACATGTCCACATTCATATGGCCATAGAATTTGGCTCATTTTGTTATAAGGTATGACCTATATAGTTGTGCATATTTGCATTCTAGACACACATGTAACATGACCGAGTCACATGGGATGACTAGATCATAACTGGCAATGAGTTATAGTAATGAGCCAATCTTAAATGTGTTATAACGCATAGACAATCTTGATACAAGAGAAATAATCCTAGCATGTGTAAGACCGATGAAATGAGGTTTACATGCAATGAGGTTCATTTGAGAGTATAACTAGGCCTGGCTATATGTTATGGAAAACTTTAAGTGAGAACTTATGTTAGAGGGTGACCAAAGGCTTGGAAAATAGCCTAATATGGTCCACACGGACCACCCCATGGGCGTGTGGCATAACCGTATGTCCCCTGCACCTAAAATTTTAAGTCAGAATGTAAGGTAGTAAACACACGGGTAGAGACACAGCTGTGTGTCTCAACCCTGTGAAGGACACGGCCTAACACACGGACGTATGTCTTGGCCGTGTGCCCCTAAATGCATGCTGACGTCATAAATAGAATGCTCGAGTTTTTGGACGCGGGTGACCACATAGGCCTGTCAAGGCCATGTTAAGGACACGGGCCAGAGACACAGGTGTGTGCTTGGCCGTGTGAAAACCCCTGTAGGTTCGAAGTAGAAAATAAATTTAGTTAATTCAACACGGGTAGGGGACAAGGGCATGTCTCAAAGCACATGGGCGTGTGCAATGTCTCCACACAGACGTGTGAAACTTTAACTCAGAATTTTTCTTAAATTTTTATTAGGTCCTCGGTGTAGTCCCGGATCAATTTCAATGTACGTTTGAGCCTCGTAGGTCATAATAGAGAAACCAAGATGCTATTGGATTGGTTTCAAATTGGAACAAAATTTTATAACCCGTATTTCCCAAAAATGTTCAAGTACATGCCTGGTAACGCCTCGTACTTGGTCCCGGTCTCAGGTACTGGTAAGGGGTGTTACATTTAGTGGTATCAGAGCTACAATTTAGTCGGTTCTAGGACTACCGTAGAGTGTATCGAGTTTAGCTATACATGCCTTTATATGAATGTTGATAGTATGATATCTCCTAACTATTTAATTATCTTTGAATATAGTAAATGTTTTCCAATCAAGCACAAGATGAGTCTGAGGGAGCCGAGAGCCATGCTCCCGCTTCGTACAATCAGTTGTTTCTAGCAGTAGTAGAAAGCCTATGTCTGAAGGCCGGGAAGAGGCCAGAGCTACCTTCTTTGACATGATGGATGAGTGGTTTAGGGATTATTTGAGAAATCGCCCCAACATACCACGACCTCCCCTTCCCCTTAACCAACCTGATGAGGAAGTGCAACAAGGTATGGCACCTGTAAGAATTGGTAAAGCCCCTGTAGACAAGCTTAGAAAGCACGGGGCTGAGGAATTTAGAGCTAAGATTGATGATGATGCTGGACGAGCTGAGTTCTAGCTCGAGAACACTATACAAGTATTGGATGAATTATCGTGCACACTTGAGGATTGCTTAAAGTGTGCCGTGTCACTCTTGAAGGATACTGCATACTACTGGTGGAAGACCGTATCTTCAGTGGTGCCAAAGGAAAACATCACTTGGGAATTTTTCCTACAGAGTTTAAGAAGAAATACATCAGCCAAAGGTTCTTAGACTCGAAACAGAAGGAGTTCTTGGAACTCAAACAAGGAAATAAGACTGTATCGTAATACGAAAAAGAGTTTGTAAGGCTAAGTCAGTATGCAACTGAATGGGTTCAAACAGAGTCAGAAATGTGTAAACGCTTCCAGGAAGGTCTGAATGTGGAAATCAAGCTGTTGATTAGGACCCCTGAGATATGAGAGTTTGCCACATTAGCTGATTGGGCCAAGAAAACTGAGGAGCTCAATAATGAAAGGAAGCAAGCTAAGAGAGAAGCTCGAGTTGCGAGTAAGAGATCACTACATGAAAATAGACTTTTAGCGGTGTTTTTTTTTGCCATTAGCAGCGCTTAAAAGCATCGCTAGAACAATTTGCGGCGTTTCCACAAGCGCCGGAAAAATGCCGCTATAGGAAAAGCCGCTAAAATTTACGGTGTTTATTTGAAAAAAACGCCACAAAAGATCATGAATTTTAGCAGCGTTTGTAAGAAATGCACCGCTAAAATTCATGGCTTTTAGCTGCGCTTTTGTTACAGATGCCGCTAATTTTGGCAGATTTGCAATGTACACTTTTCACTAATATCCAACCTTTCCTGCATTAAATCTAACCTAAAACAACAAATATAACATGAAATCCAACCAAACATAGCAAATGTAGCATAAAAAATACAACAAAAAAATGTTAAATGAAAATGATACTTTAATGTAAATTAATAAATGAAGTAACTCAAAATATTCTTACAATAATGTTAAATGTGACAATGTTAAAAATATTCTTACAAGGAGAAAGCAAATGTCTAAGATGGCGACTGTTACGACTGTTGAAACATCTTCAACATATGCTGAATCTGTAGCTGGAGCTCATATCATACTTTCTGCTCTACTCTGCTGCCATCGCTACTGCCTCTGCCTCTCTCGCTGCTACCGTTGCCTCTCTCATTGTTGCCACTACCTCACTCGCTACTGCATCCGCCCTAAGCTGTTGCTGTAGTTCTTCATATTTTCTTTCAACCTTAGCAATTTGCTCAACTGTGCTCGCTTGCATCTGAGCTATCTGGTCTCTTAACCTTCGAACTTCAGCTTGAGCTGGACTCTCGGAAGGCATGTATTGTGTAACACTCTTTAACCCATATCTGTCCCTAGAACAGGATTACAGGGCATTACTAGTCTGTACAGTTCAATTATAGTCATTTATTAAAATAAATGTTTCTAACCCTGCAAATTAAAACTTCAACCAATATAATTTGCCAACATTCAAATAATCTAAATACACTTAAATATACTCAAATCTTACCAATCTAAAACATTTTATAACCTATCCAATGAATCTTTTTAAGTATATCACTTACTTTATCAATTATTTCAACTTCATACTATATACCATTGCCAACCATAATTTACTTATTTCATCAATACTTTCACAACTTAGATGCATCCTAGGTACATGCCATTACCATTACTCTACATACTTTACCTCATTGAATTCGGGATCAGCCTGGGATGCTAATTCAACGGTCTAGCCTTAACACCTACGCACGGAAACAACCGTACGCTGAGTAATCCATACTCAGTGGTATTACCATAATTGAAATTATAATAGCAATAAAGAATTATAATTACCAAACATGTAACTATCCAATTTCTCAAATACCAAATCATTCTGAAACTTTCATTAATTAATAATAACAATACAATTTTTAGCTATTCTTAAATTTCCATCACATATCACATGTAACAATTTCAATCACTACATGAACATTAAGTTCATGCCTTTCATTTTCAATATCAATTTCAATCCATAATTCAACTTTTTCATTTCTTTCAATATTTCAATAATATAATTAATCAATTTATTTTAAATTTCTCATTTCAGTTGTTCACCCTATTAACAAACCCAGACATTGAAGGATACACGGATTCCAACCCAAACACACCAGTACGGCACATTGTGCCTAAAACGGTACATAGTACCTGATCAGAATACGACACATAAAGTGCCTAAAATGACACATGAAGTGCTTGATACGGCACACGAGGTGCCTGAAATATGACATAGAAAGTGCCTGATCAGTAAAGTTGGCAAGTCCTGTACACATCTAGATCCTATGGCATGCTAATTATATCCGATTCAGCCCGACTAGTTAATAGGGTATTTCAATTCTTAATTCACTTTCATTCCCAATCCAAGATCACTTTTCAATTATAATTTCACATTCAAATCAATTTACAATTCAATTATACATACACATTCTCCATTCAATTCAATTCTCATTCAACTCAAACATCAATACTTACCTTATAACTCACTTATTAAATATAGAATTTATATAAAACATTTAATAAAAAGTAATTTGAATTATAGTAATACAAACCGTGAATTTCTCGTTTTAATCCTCGATAGCTTTCTCCTTTCCTTTGTGCACCGATGTCTTGGGTTCTTTGTTAACTACGAAAATAATAATAATTTATAATAATCAATACAACACAATTCAATTTAATCCATGAGCCTAAACATGCAAATTTAACCATTTTTCTTTTTATGTATAATTCCACTATTTACTTATATGTTCATCCAAAGCTGTCTACTTGAGTCATTTTTGCTAAATCATTTATATCATGAGCTACAAAACTCCAAATTAAGATCTGCTAATTTTCCCTACAACTAGACTCACATATCTTCTTACCATAAAATTTTTATAATTTTTGGTTAAGACAATAAGTACATTTTATTCTTTAAATTTTTCCCTATTCTACTGTCAAACAGTTCCGACCATTCCTCACTAAAAATTAATTATCACCTTGTACAAGATTCAGACGATGTTCTCGTTTGATTATATTAAAAATAGGTTCATTAAGGATTTTAAACATATGAATTCCAACCCATAATTATTTTTATACTATTTTTAATGATTTTTCAAATTCAGAATAGGGGAACCTAAATTCATTCTGACATTGTCTCACAAAACTTATAATATCTCATGATCTACAATTTTTTTGCTTACACCATTTCTTCTATGAGAAACTAGATTCAATAATATTTTATTTCAGATTTTTTTATTCTCTAGTTCAATTTCTACAATTTTTGGTGAATTTTTAAATTCAGAACACTACTACTGTCCAAAACTGTTTTGGTGTAAAATAATAACCAAATTTGCAACACCAATTCACACTTTATTTCTATTCAAATTTCATTCAAACTCAAATTTAACTATCAAATTTTCAACATATTTTCCTAATTTTAAAATTTCCTCAATTTAGTCCCTAAAACACAAAACTTATAGCTTACTTTACATTTCAAACCCTGCCTGGAAGTTTGGCTCGAATCTGGCGTGTCACATTGAAGCGTTTTTCGAAAACCATGTTTCCATTAAAAACCCTTCTTAATAATTAAAAACTTAAACCCTTTTTAAACCTTGTTAGAAAACCTCAGCTGAATAACATTCTTAACAACTTTGTAAAAATCTTGGTAGTTGCGAAAGCTTTAATTTAAAAACAATTGCGAATACGTGATGTTTTGAACAACAGTAGTTGCTTTGGAAAACTGTGTTCTAATACTAGCAATTATAAGAACAATAGATAAAATTCCAAATTTGAAATCCAGAAAATTACAACGGCTTTACTACAACTGTAACACCTCGTACCCGAGACCGTTGCCGGAGTCAGACACGAGGGGTTAACAGACTTAATTCACTTATTCACAGTCCATTTTAAAAATTTCCAGACAAGCTGACTAACTGCGTCACTGTCCCCTTAAAAATCATATCTTGAGTTCCAAAACTTGAAAATCAGTTTTGAAAATTTTTCCTGAAACTAGACTCATATATTCATCTACAAATTTTTTTCTAGAATTTTTGGTTAGGCCAATTAGTACAGTTTATTAGTTAAAGTCTCCCCTGTTACAGGGTTCGACTGCTCTGACCTTCTTGCATTACGACTTATATATCTCCCTGTACAGGGCTTAAATACTTATGCCGTTTGTATCTAATGAAACTATACTCAAAAAGAAAATCTATACATATATGGCATGACTTCTAATTATCTCTGGTTAATTTGTAATGAATTTCCAAAGTCAGATCAGGGGATCCAGAAATCGCTCTGCCCTGTTCACGAAAACTTAAATATCTCTTAAAATCAGACTCATATGACCGTTTCGTTTCTTCCATATGAAATTAGATTCATCAAGGTTCGATTACATAATTTATTCACTATTTAACTCCATTACTATTATTTTTAGTGAATTTTCAAATTCACACCACTCTTCTTGTCAAAGATCTACCTTTAGGGTAGACTTTACCTATTACATAGTTTCCATGATTTAACTAACCCTTTAGCATATATAGCACAAAATATGATTGTGATTAACCATTCCAATGGCCAATCATTGCCAAGCATATCCACACCTCTCAATAACCATATACATACAAGATGATTATAACATTATGCTCAAAATATGTATATAAGCCATTTTCGCATGGCTATCCAAATTTGTACAATACCGAAAGGTACATGACCAACATCAAAAGGGTAGTCCTATACATGCCATTTCAAAGTTCAACCAAAAATGTACCAAAAGGGGCTTTGATAGTGTGGACGACTTTGACTTCGACAATCCCGAGTCCGATAACTGACGAACCAAAATCTATAAAACAGAGATTCAAAGAAACGGAGTAAGCATTAAATGCTTAGTAAGTTTTGAGCCATGAAATTAGAGACAACTAAAGTGTAGCATTCATATGGCTAAACGGATAATTTCATATGTACAAATTCTCAATATCATACTTACTTCACATTACCAACCCTTATATTCATACACAAAAGATCAACTTAGCCAAAGGCGGTAGCTCATTTATCGATGACGAATACTATTTGTAAGGGATCAACTAATTCAATGCATATCTGAAACATACCTCATCATTTGGGATTTTACAAGCGTATTAATTGAAACTATTACAGCAAGGTCGCTCATTCCCAAGCCAAGTACCTTGAGTTTAACCGGATATAGCTACTCGCTCGAATGCCTTCGGGACATAGCCCGGATATAGTAACTCGCACCAATGCCTTGGGACTTAGCCGGATATAGTAACTCACACAAATGCCTTGGGACTTAGCCCGGATATAGTAACTTCGCACAAATGCCTTGGGACTTAGCCGGAACTAGTCACTAAGCGCAAATGCCTTGGGACTTAGCCCGGTTATCATCCAAATATTCATGCACATATCAATAAATCATGACACATCTATATGTCATTTTCATAATTGGAGTATAAACACAAGTCACGTATTAAGCAATCCCATTTTCGACACACTAGCCACATACAAATAGCATGGTTTAGTTTGCTTTATGACACGATCTCTATGCACATACGGCTACCCGTCATACGTATAGACTAATTAACTCAACATATAATTCAAGTAGAATCATCATATCACCGTATATTTGTTATGCTCATACGTCATGACTTAATCAAATCGTAAACTAAGTCTCGTTACTCGAAAACTTACCTCGGATGTTGTCGAACGATTTCGACGGCTATTCGATCACTTTTTCCTTCCCTTTATCGGATTTAGTTCCCCTTTGCTCTTGAGCTTAATTTAACAAATAAATTGATTCAATCATTTGAACATCAAAAAGAGAAACTCAAGGTACTTAACCCATATATATATACATTAGACATTAAAGTCACATACATATGAAATCATGAATCAACTCAACATATTAACCCACACTCTCTTTTAGCCGATTGTCTAAGCCAAGATTAAGCCACCAATATGCTTACTTATAACCGAATACATGCAACACCAATCTATGTGTTCATTCATGTGGTCGAGTATACATATTCCAATATGATATCATTTCCATTTCATTTAACACTTAACTTTTACCACATATCAAATAACCCATTGCTTTACTCATGTGGCCAATTATATTCGGTCATGCATACTCACATAAAATCAATTTGGAGACTCTATCAACCCAACATACATTCGACAATAGTCTATAGTTCTCTCTCTCTCGGCCACTCATTTCACACTTAACAAAGCTTCCATTCGAAATCATTAGTGAGTATCAATTAACTTAAGCTACCTTTGAACCTTTATTTATCACCTCATGCCAAACCAAGACCACATTCGGCACTTTCATCCACCATTCTACCAAGCATGTAATATTCAACCACAACCAACTCACAATCGGCCCTAGTTCATAACAAGGTAGCGAATTCTTTTATGGTTCAAACACTCATCTATCATCATTCACCTAACTTTAACATGAAACAACAAAACTCACCATTATTAGCTACCATAGTCGAAAACCTTACTCAATCCAAAAATCAAAATTTCATCATGGGTTACAAAAAAAAAATAACTTGATATCTCACTCAAGATCAACTAAAATTTCAAGAACTAATATGAACACCTTACCTTAATATTGACCTAAGATGACCGATGGCTTCACTCCCTTCTTCCTCATTTCAATTCGGCCAAGACGAACCAAGGAACACAACTTGTTTTCATCACCGAATGCTCTTGTTCCTTTTTTTTTTTCTCTAGATTCGGCTAGGAAGAAACATGAATGATGATCTCTTGTTTTTTTTTCTTTCACCCATCCCTTCCTTTAGTTATCATTTCTTTATTTTATTACATCCTCCATACTAATATGGCACCTAGTTAATTAAAGTTAATATAAAATTCACACTTGATTATACAATTTGTAGCATGGCCGGCCACTACCTATAGTTTGGCTAATTTGACATGCAAGGACAAGCACTTTCCCACATATATTAATAGGCCACTTTAGCACTTGCCTAGCATATTTCTAAATTGTCTCACATAAGTCCCTACTAATAATTTTCACATACACTGACCAAATTGAAGTATGGAACTATCACACAAGCATTTACTCACATCATAAACACAAAATATAACCTTTAATTATTTATAAGACTCGATTTCGTGGTCCCAAAACTACTTTCCGACTAGAGTCACTTTAGGGCTGTCACAACTCTCCCCCACTTAAGAAATTTTCGTCCCCGAAAATCTTACCGGTAAATAGGTTTGGGTATCATTCTTTCATGGAGTTCTCGGGTTCCCAAGTAGCTTCTTCTATCCCGTGTTTGAGCCATAACACTTTTACTAAAGGAACCTTTTTGTTTCGTAACTCTTTCACTTCACGAGCTAGGATACGAATCGGTTCTTCTTCATAACTCATATTAGATTGAATTTCAACCTCTGATGGATTAATCACGTGTGACGGATTAGATCTATAACGTCGAAGTATCGAAACATGAAAGACATCGTGAATCTTTTCAAGTTCAAGGGGCAAAATCAATCTATACGCAACTGGACCAACTCGTTCGGAGATTTCGTACGGCCCAATGAATCTCGGACTCAACTTGCCCTTACGGCCAAATCTGAGTATCTTTTTCCAAGGCAAAACTTTAAGAAACACTTTATCTCCCACCTGATATTCAATGTCTTTTCGTTTCAAATTTGCATACGATTTCTGACGATCTGTGGCTGCCTTCAGACTTTCACGGATTACTTTTACTTTCTGTTCAGCATCTTTAATCAAATCAACTCCGAAAATTTTACTTTCACCGAGCTCGGTCCAAAACAATGGTGTACGGCATTTACAACCGTACAAAGCCTCGTAAGGTGCCATCTTAATACTTGATTGAAAACTGTTGTTGTAAGCGAACTCAATTAAAGGTAAATACCGCTCCCATGAACCACTAAACTCGAGGATGCAACACCTCAACATATCCTCAAGTATCTGAATTATCCGCTCAGATTGACCATCGATTTGGGGGTGAAAAGCGGTGCTAAAATGTAACTTGGTACCCAAAGCTTCTTGCAATTTCTTCCAAAATCGTGAGGTGAATCTCGGATCTCTATCCGACACAATAGAAATGGGCACCCCGTGTAATCTCACAATCTGAGAAACATACAATTCAGCTAGTTTATCCAGTGAATAATCCGTACGTACGGGAATAAAATGGACCGACTTGGTCAGTCTATCAACAACAACCCAAATCGCATCTTTCTTACTTGTCGACAATGGCAACCCAGACACAAAATCCATCGTGACTCGATCCCATTTCCATTCGGGTATCATGATCGGCTGAAGTAAACCTGTAGGCACTTGATGTTCCGCCTTCACTTGCTGACATACTAAGCACTTTGAAACGAAATCGGAAATGTCTCGTTTCATACCATGCCACCAAAATTGACGTCTCAGAACGTTGTACATTTTCATACTCCCCGGGTGAATTGACATTCGGCTACAATGAGCTTCGTTCAGAATCATCATAATAAGTTCTGAATTTCTTGGGACACACAAACGACTTCTGAACCTCAAACAATCGTCATCGTCAATTTGAAACTCTGATTCCATGTTCGAAACACATTCAGCCCGTTTTGCAACCAATTCATCATCGAATTTCTGAGCTTCACGAATTTGATGGATCAACAATGGTTTGGCCTTTAATTTTGCCACTAACACATTGTCGGATAGAACGGACAAGTGTACATTCATTGCTCGTAAAGCAAACAGTGATTTACGACTTAAGGCATCCGCAACCACATTAGCCTTTCCCGGGTGATAGTCAATGACAAGCTCATAATCTTTCAACAACTCGAGCCAATGTCTTTGTCGCAGATTTAAGTCTCTTTGAGTCATCAAATATTTGAGACATTTGTGATCCGAAATTACATGGCACTTCTCACCAAATAAGTAATGTCGCCATATTTTCAAAGCGAATACGATGGCAGCTAATTCGAGATCATGGGTCGGAGAATTTTTCTCATGTGGCTTTAATTGTCTCGATGCATAGGCCACAACTCGACCTTCTTGCATCAATACGCAATCCAACCCAAGTAGGGAGGCATCACTATAGATGACAAACTCTTTGCACGATTCGGCCGCACTAGAATTGAGCTTCATCAAATAAGTTTTCGATTGATCAAAACTTTTCGACATTTTTCCGTCCATTCGAACTTAACATCTTTTGAAGTAGCCGTTATTGGTGTGGCTATCATCGAGAAACCTTTACAAACCGTCGGTAGTAACCTAGAAGTCCCAAAAAGCTCGAACCTCGGTAATATTTCTGGAGGCTTCCATTAAATATCGCTGAAATTTTGCTCGGATCAACTCGAATACCCGATTCGGATACCACATGGCCCAAGAAGCTCACCTCTCCTAACCAGAACTCACACTTACTGAACTTAGCATATAACTGCTTATCTCGTAAAATCTGCAACACTAATCTCAGGTGTTCAGCATGCTCGGTTTCATCTCTTGAGTAAACCAAGATGTCATCAATAAACACAACTACAAACCGATCCAAATACGGTCTAAAGATCCGATTCATCAAATCCATAAATACCGCAGGGGCATTAGTGAGCCCAAACGGCATCACTAAGAACTCGTAGTGACCGTATCTCGTTCTGAAAGCAGTTTTGGGTATATCTGAATCTCGAATTATGGCGATAATAACCCGATCTTAAATCTATCTTTGAAAACACCGAGGCTCCCTTTAGTTGATCAAACAAATCGTCAATACGCGGTATCGGATATTTATTCTTTATTGTCACCTTATTCACCGACTATAGTCGATGCACAACCTCATGGTTCATCCTTCTTTTCACAAACAATCTTGGTGCACCCACGGTGAGAAACTTGGTCGAGTGAAACCTCTATCCGTCAACTCTTGCAACTGAGCTTTCAACTCTTTTAACTTGGTTGGTACCATACGATACGGAGCTATCAAAATCGGCGTAGTCCCAGGCACAAGCTCAATCCCAAACTCTACTTCCCGAACAGGTGGTAAACCCGGTAATTCTTCGGGAAAAACATCCGGGTATTCATAAACCACCGGCACAGATTCAAGTTTCTTTTCTGGCTTTTTATAATCAAGTACGTATGCAAGATACGCTTCACACCCTTTCTCACATATTTATGAGCTAACATCGAGGATATTATAGTGGCGACCCATTCAAGTCGATGACTCAACTCGAATCATCTCATTATTTGCACACCTCAAATCGATAGTTTTTCTTTTCAATTCACAATCGCATCGTGAGCGGTTAGCCAATCCATACCGAGGATAACATCAAATTCATCAAACGGTAAAAGCATCAAATTGGCGAAAAAGGAACCTCCGATTTCTAAGGGACATTTCTTACACACTTTGTCGACAAGCACATAACGACCCAAGGGATTTGACACCGAATTACAAACTCGATAGACTCAACGGTAGAGTCTTCTTTGGATGCTAAGGTTTCACATATATAAGAATGAGTAGAACCGGGGTCAATCAAAGCAATCACATTAGTATCAAAAAGAGTAAAAGTACCGGTAATAACATCTGGCGAGGAAGCATCCTTGCGTGCTCGTATAGCATAAGCTCTAGCAGGAGCACGAGTCTCAGATCTGGTTGTAGCATCTCTAGATCCTCTCTGACCGCCACTAGCATTGCCCGTATTCCTAGATGGTCTACCCCGAGTAGTAGTAGCACCAGGTTTCCCATTCTGATTTACGTTCTGTTCAGACAATCTCGGGCAATCTTTAATAAAGTGGTCGGCTGACCCGCACTTGTAACAGGAGCGGTCATGGAATCTACAACTCCCGAATGCCATTTACCACAATCATCGACACTCCGCTTCGTCTCGACGATCATTTCCAATCTTTGGCGACCAAAGTGACTCGTGCACTCACGGGGTCGATCACGGTCTCGTCTAGAAAAACCGAAGTGTCTCTAGATCGCCCAAATCATCTCTCGAATTTCTTCGATGATCGTTGAAAGGGCCTCCCAAGACCTCTTACAAAAATCCTTTGCTCCCATATCGCTTTTCTTTTCTCCATCTTGAGCTCCTCGGCTTTGCAAGCTCGCTCGACAAGTACCACAAATTCTCGGATTTCCAAAATGCCAACATACGACTTTATATCATCATTCATCCATCCTCGAAACGCTTACACATTACGGCTTCGAGGAAATGCATTCTCGAGCGTCTGGCTAAGCCTTACAAACTTTCGTTCATAGTCGATGAACGACATGGAACCTTGCTTGAGTTCAAGAAATTCCTTCCGCTTTTGGTCAATGAATCTCGATGATATACTTCTTTGAAACTCGGTTTGGAAGAACTCCCGTGTTACTTGCTCTCTGGGCACAATAGAAGTCAACGTATTCCACCAATAGTAGGCAGAATCACGTAGCAATGAGATAGTACACTTTAGGCACTCATCGGGTGTGCAAGATAGCTCATCGAGTACCCGGATAGTGTTGTCCAACCAAAATTCAGCTTGCTCGGCATCATCGCTGTCCATACCTTTAAATTCAATAGCCCCGTGTTTTCGGATTCTATCAACTGGGGGTTTATTTGACCTTATTTGGTCAGTTGCCAGAGGTATTGTAGGTGCAGGGGTGGCATTAGTCGGGAATGGAGGTTGTGGAACAGCCGTATTAGTTCGAATGTATTGGTTAAACCAATCATTCATCACGCTATAAAAAGCTTGCCTAGCCCCATCATTCGGATTGCTAGCAATAGGTTGAGAGTCCGCCAAGACCTTGTCCCTTGTCGGAGCGGCGCTACACTCTCAAGATCATCACTACCGCTTCGGTCGGGATCGGGATCCATTACTATGAATAAACACATTTGCAAATGTCAGAAATCACCACACTATCAAATAATCACAAAATGGCATGTATAGCTAGACCCAAACGTATTACGGTAGTCCTAGAATCGACTAAACCGTAGCTCTGATACCAATAAAATTGTAACACCCGTGCAGGAGACCGTTGCGGAGTTGGACACGAGGGGTTAACAGACTTAATTCACTTATTCACAGTCCATTTTAAAAATTTCTAGACAAGCTGACTAACTGCGTCACTGTCCCCTTAAAAATCATATCTTGAGTTCCAAAACTTGAAAATCAGTTTCTTAAATTTTCATGAAACTAGACTCATATATCCATCTAAAATTTTTTTTCTAGAATTTTTGGCCAGGCCAATTAGTACAGTTTATTAGTTAAAGTCTCCTATTCTGAGGTTCATTGCTCGACTTCTTGCATTACGACTTATATATCTCCCTGTACAGGGCTTAAATACTTATGCCGTTTGTTTCTAATGAAACTAGACTTAAAAAGGAATCTATACATATATGGCATGACTTCTAATTATCTCTAGTTAATTTATAATGAATTTCCAAAGTCAGATCAGGGGATGCAGAAATCGCTCTGGCCCTGTTCCACGAAAACTTAAATATCTCCTAAAATCCGACTCATATGACCGTTTCGTTTCTTCCATATGAAATTAGATTCATCAAGGTTTGATTAAATAATTTATTCACTATTTAACTCCATTCCTAAAGTTTTAGTGATTTTTCAAATTCACACCACTACTGCTGTCAGCATCTGCCTTTAGGGTAGACTTTACCTATTACATAGTTTCCATGATTTAACTAACCCTTTAGCATATATAGCACAAAATATGATTGTGATTAACCATTCCAATGGCCAATCATTGCCAAGCATATCCACACCTCTCAATAACCATATACATACAAGATGATTATAACATTATGCTCAAAATATGTATATAAGCCATTTTCGCATGGCTATCCAAATTTGTACAATACCGAAAGGTACATGACCAACATCAAAAGGGTAGTCCTATACATGCCATTTCAAAGTTCAACCAAAAATGTACCAAAAGGGGCTTTGATAGTGTGGACGAATTCGACTTCGACAATCCCGAGTCCGATGGTGACGAACCAAAATCTATAAAAGAGATTCAAAGAAACGGAGTAAGCATTAAATGCTTAGTAAGTTTTGAGCCATGAAATTAGATACAACTAAAGTGTAGCATTCATATGGCTAAACGGATAATTTCATATGCACAAATTCTCAATATCATACTTACTTCACATTACCAACCCTTATATTCATACACAAAGATCAACTTAGCCAAAGGCCTAGCTCATTTATCGATTGACGAATACTATTTGTAAGGGATCAACTAATTCAATGCATATCTGAAACATACCTTATCGCTGGGATTTTACGAGCGTATTAATTGAAACTATTATAGCAAGGTCGCTCATTCCCAAGCCAAGTACTTTGAATTTAACCGGATATAGCTACTCGCTCGAATGCCTTGGGACATAGCCCGATATAGTAACTCGCACCAATGCCTTCGGGACTTAGCACGGATATAGTAACTCGCACAAATGCCTTCGGGACTTAGCCCGGATATTATGACAGCCCAAAATTGACCCTAGTCGGGATGTGGTTTCGGGACCACAAAACCGAGGCATAAAAATAATTTAAAATTTATTTTGATGCCTATAATATGTGTTAATACATGTGTGACATTTTTGATGTTTCGATTTAGAGTTATAAATGTGAATTTCACTAGAAAGGATCTAGTAGTAAACTTTGAAAGTATGATGGGGAAATGTGTGATGACTAGTTGATAATGCATGCAAAAATAAGGGATTTGCATGTCAAATTTCCCCCCCAACATGAAATGGCCGGCCATGACAAGGGTGTATGGGCTAAACATGTCATGAAACATGTTTTGTTGGTGTATTAGGGAGAAATAATAAACAATGGTGTATGGGTGATAAAAGAATGAAAAAAAATGTGTGTGAGTGTGGTATCTTCTCCCCATTGCCGTGAGTTGTAGAGAAAGAAAGAAAAAATTTTGTTCATCCATTTTCTCTTCTTTGGCCGAAAATACTAAGGAAAAAGGAAGGATTTTGGCTTCATGCTTGGTTTAGAAGAGAACTAGAAGGAGATTTGGCTATACTTGCATCAAGATTAAGGTATGTTTGAGGTTGTGTCATGAGATTCATGCATGTTTTAGTTGCTAACTTGATGTTCATGTTAGCCATGGTTCAAATCCTTGTTATGCCATGGAAATGGTATTTGGCCAAGGTTGTTATTGTGTTAAAGCCATTGCATGCTAAATGTGAAGCTTGCTAATGATGCATGCAATGATGGATTGACTACTCTTGAAATTTCTTTGTAGCAATCTTGAGTAAGACATTGAGTTTTTTTTGTTTAACCATGACCAAGTTGAATGGGGTATGATTGTGATGTATTCGCCATGATGCATTCATGAGCATGGTTTATGCTTCTTGCATGTTAGTTAAAATTTGTGTTTTGGATGGTTGTGAACACCTTGAGAATTCGGCCTTGCACCTATATGTGTATATATGTTTGCACATGATGTTTTGGTTATGAAGTAAGTGATAAATATGTTTGTTTAAAGAAGAAAATGTTGAAGAATGTTTGTGAAATGGCAAGTACATTCGGCCTAGTACACATATGATGTGAAAATCTTGGAATTCATTGTTGATTTGGTGCAAGTATGACTAAGTATAATCGGCCATATGAGTGCTTGATGCTATATTATAAGTATTGAGCTACAATATGTGAAGCATTAGCTAGTAAAATGTGTGCCATTCATGTGTGGTGTTAAACATGTAATTGGCCTCAACATCAACATGCATAATCGGCCATGAATGAGTGCCTAAGAGGTTGTGTTGTTCGGCCATGAGTAAGCATGTTGAAGGCTTTGTGTGTTGAGTCGATTCATGAATTCCGTACTTATGTGACTTTAATGTCTAGTGAATATATGTGGGCTAAGTGCCTTGAGTTCCTCTTTTCGATACTCAAATGATTGAATGAAATTATTTGTTAAATTAAGCTCAAGAGCAAAGGGGGACCAAATCCGATAAAGGGAAGGAAAAAGTAGTCGAATAGCCATCGGAATCGTTCGACAACATCCGAGGTAAGTTTTCGAGTATCGAAACTTAGATTTTGATTCGATTGAATGAAGTAATAAGCAATCGAAATTGTGCCCTTGTATGTGGCCATTGAGCCGAAATGATATTCTTGATTAAGTAAATTGTATACAAAAGTTTGTTATGAAATTGAAACAAAGATGTGTATGAATGTGCGAATTGTGATATCCGGGCTAAGCCCGAAGGCAATTGTGCAAGTTGTGATATCCGGGCTAAGCCCGAAGGCAATTGTGCGAGCTATGATATCCGGGATAAACTCCGAAGGCAATTGTGCGAGTTGTGATATCCGGGTTAAGTCCCGAAGGCATTTGTGCGGGTTATCATAACCGGGCTATGTCCCGAAGGTGTTTGAACAAGTAGCTATATCCGGATAAACTCCGAAGGTATGTGATTTGAGAACTTTGAACTTGCTGTAAAAATTTTCAGTTAATACGCTTGTGAAATTCCCAACAACAAGGTACGTTTCGTTTGTGCTTTGCACACTATGAGTAAGTGTATGTGCGTATTCGCTCCAATGATAAATGAGTTATCGGCCTTGACTAAGCCGTTATTAGTGTATGAATATAAGAGTTGGGATTGTGAAGTAAGCATGTCTTTGAGAAATTGTGCATATGAATTATTGTTTAGCTACTTGAATGCTATGCTTTGGTTGTGTGTATATTATGGCTCGAAACTTACTAAGCATAAATTGCTTACTCCGTTTCTTTGTTTCTCTGTTTATAGATTTTGCTCGTTAGCGATCGGATTCGGGATCATAGAAGTTGAAGTCAACCACACTATCAAAGCCCTTTTTGGTACTCCTTTAGTTGAGTTTTGGATATGGCATGTATAGGACTACCCTCGGTTGTTTTTAAGTACTTTGTGATGTATATGTGTGCGGCCATGCGAAAATGGTTCGTAAAAGTGGAGTATGGAAATTGACCATATGTGGTTTGTAATTATATTTGGTTTCATGATGTGATTATGGTTTGGAATGAGAGTGTTGGTCACATGATCAGCCATTGGAATGGCTAAATATGATCATATGTGGACCTAAGTATGACTAGACTATAGTTGGTCCATGGGAACTACAATATAGGTAAAGCCTACCTTAAAAACAGAGGCTGCCAGCTGCAGTGACGTGGATGTGAAAAATCACCAAAATTTGTAGGAATGGTGTTAAATAGTGAATAAATTATGCGATCGAACCTTGACCAGTCTATTTTCATGTGAAAGTAACGTAACGATCATATGAATAGTATACCGAGAGATATTAAAGTTCTCGTGAGACAGGGCCAGAACAGTTTCTGGGTCCCCTATCGCGACTTTGAAAATTTACCATAAATTATCCAGAATGAATTAGAAGTCATTCCTTATATGTGCAGATTCCTTTTTGAGTCTAGTTTCATTAGAAACAAACAGCATCAGTATTTAAACCCTGTACAGAGAGATATTCAAGTTGTAACGTGTGAAGGTCAGTGTAGTCGACCCCTGTAACATGGGTGACTTTAACTAATAAACTGTACCAATTGACCCGACCAAAAATTCTAAAAAATAAATCCATGGATGGATATATGAGTCTAAATTTAGGGAAAATTTACAGAATCAGTTTCTGAGTTGTGAAACTCGAGATATGCTTTTAAAGGCGACAACAACGCAGTTTTCCAGCTTGCCTGGAATGTCAAATTAATCGGTTGCCATAAGTGGTTTTGGCTTGTTAACCTCGTGTCCGTCAAACCGGCGACGGTCTCGGGTTTGGGGTGTTACAATTTTATTGGTATCGAGCTATGGTTTAGTCGATCCTAGGACTACCGTGATATGTTTGGGGTCTAGCTATACATGCCATTAAGTGATAAATTGATAGTGTGGTGATTTCTGACATTACGAATTTGTGATTGTTTATAGCAATGGATCCCGATCCCAACCGAGCAATAGCTGATGATGTGGAGAGTGTGGCCCTGCTCTGTGCAAGGGGCGGTCTTCATGGACTCTCAACCTATTGCTAGCAATCCGAATGATGAGGCTAGGCAAGCCTTTTATAGTGTAATGAATGATTGGTTTAACCAATACATTCGAACTAACACTACTGCTCCACAACCTCCATTCCCGACAAATGCAACCCCAAGACCTACAATACCTCCGATGGCCCGACCAAATAAGGTCAAGTAAGCCCCAATCGACAGGATTCAAAAACATGGGGCCACTGAATTTAAAGCTACGGATAGCGACGATGCCGAGCAAGCTGAATTTTGGTTGGACAACACTATCCGGGTGCTCGATGAGCTATCTTGTACACTCGATGAATGTTTAAAGTGTACTATCTCTTTGCTATGCGATTCCGCCTACTATTGGTGGAGTACTCTGACTTCTGTTGTGCCTAGAGAGCAAGTAACTTGGGAGTTCTTTCTAACCGAGTTCCGAAAGAAGTATATCAGTCAGAGAATCATCGACCAAAAACGAAAGGAATTTCTTGATCTCAAGCAAGGCTCTATGTCAGTTACTGACTATGAGCGAAAATTTGTTAGACTTAGTAGGTACGCTCGGGAATGTATTTCGTCCGAAGCTATTATGTGGCAACCGAGAATGGACCGAATGATGATATAAAGTCAGTATGTTGGCATTTTGGAAATCCGAGAGTTTGTGGCTCTTGTCGAGCGGCGTGTAAAGCCGAGGAGCTCGAAGATGGAGAAAAGAAAAGTGAAGTGGGAGCAAGGGAGTTTCAGTAAGAGGTCTTGGGAAGCCCTCCCCACATCATCAAAGAAATTTAGAGATGGCTTAGGCGGTCTAGAGACACTTGGGCTTTTCTAGACGAGACCATGATCGACCCCTATGGGCACGCTGAGTCACTTCGATCGCCGGTGTTGGCAATGATCGTCGAGACGAGCGGAGTGCCAATATGGTGGCAAATGGCATTCGGGAGTTGTAGATTCCGTGACCGCTCTGTTACAAGTGCGGATCGGTCGATCATTTCATTAAAGATTGCCCGAGCTTATCTGAACAGAACGTAAATCAAAGTGGGAACCCGGGTGCTACCACAACCCGAGGTAGGCCACCTAGAAATACGGGCAATGCTAGTGGCGGTCAGAGAGGATCTAGAGATGCTACCATCAGATCTGAGGCTCGTGCTCTGCTAGGACTTATGCCATCTGGCGCTCATGAGGATGCTTCCTCGCCAGATGTGATTACCGGTACTTTTACTCTCTTTGATACTAATGTGATTGCTTTGATTGACCCTGGTTCTACTCATTCTTATATATGCGAAACCTTAGCATCCAGTAAGACTTTGCCTATTGAGTCTACTGAGTTTGTAATTCGGGTGTCAAACCCCTTGGGTCATTACGTGCTCGTCAACAAAGTGTGTAAGAAAAGTTTCCTAGTATTTCGAGGTTCTTGTTTTCCGGCGGACTTGATGCTTTTGCCATTCGACCAATTCGACGTTATTCTTGGTTTGGATTGGTTGACCATGCACGATGCGGTTGTAAATTGCAAAAGCAAGACTATTGATCGAGGTGCACGAATAACAAGATAATTCGGGTTGAGTCTACGGACTTAAAGGATTTCAAATTGTAATATCGCAATGTTGGCTCGTAAATCGTAAGAAAGGGGTGTGAAGCATACCTTGCGTATGTGCTCGATGACAATGAGTCGAAAAAGAAACCCGAATCTGTGCCCGTGGTTTGTGAATACCGGATGTTTTCCACGAAGAATTGCGGGTTTACCACCTATTCGGAAATAGAGTTTGGCATCGAATTGGTACCGGTACCACTCCAATTTCGATAGCTCCGTATCGTATGGCACCAACGAATTAAAGGAGTTAAAGCTCGGTTGCAAGAATTGGTGGATAGAGGTTTTGCTCGTCAGAGTTTTTCACCTTGGGGTGCACCGGTGTTGTTTGTGAAAAGAAGGATGGAACCATGAGGTCGTGCATCGACTATCGTCGACTTAATAAAGAGGCGATAAAGAACAAATATCCGTTACCGCGTATCGACTAATTGTTCGATCAATTGAAGGGAGCCTCAGTGTTCTCGAAAATAGATTTGAGATCGGGCTATTATCAGTTGCGAATTCGAGATTCGGACGTACCCAAAACTGCCTTCAGAACGAGATATGGTCACTACGAGTTCCTAGTGATGCCGTTTGGGCTTAGTAATGCCCCTGCAGTATTTATGGATTTGATGAATCGGATCTTCAGACCATATTTGGATCGGTTCGTAGTTGTCTTTATTGATGACATTTTGATCTATTCGCAAAATGAGACCGAACACGCTGAACACCTGAGGATAGTGTTGCGAATTTTACGGGATAAGCCGTTATATGCTAAGTTCACAAGTGTGAGTTACGGTTGAGGAGGTTAGCTTCTTGGGTCATGTGGTATTCAGACGGTATTCGAGTCGACCGAATAAAATTTCAGCCATACTTAATTGGAAGCCTCAGAAATATTCTTGAGGTTCGAGCTTTTTGGGGCTTGCTTAGGTTATTGCCGACGATTTGTAAAGGTTTCTCAACGATAGCCACGCCAATGACGGCTACTCCAAAAGGATGTTAAGTTGAATGGACGAGAAATGTCGAAAAAGTTTCGATCAATCGAAAACTTATTTGGTGAAGCCCCAATTCTAGTGCAACCGAATCGGCAAAGAGTTTGTCATCTATAGTGACGCCTCCTACTCGGGTTAGGTTGCGTATTGATGCAAGAAGGTCGAGTTGTGGCCTGTCGTCGAGGCAATTAAAGCCACACGAGAAAAATTATCCGACCCATGATCTCGAATTGGTCGCCATCGTATTCGCCTTAAAGATATGGCGACATTACTTATTTGGTGAGAAGTGCCATGTGTATTCGGATCACAAAAGTCTCAAATATTTGATGACTCAAAGAGACTTAAATTTGCGACAAAGACGTTGGCTCGAAATGTTAAAGGATTATGAGCTAGTCATTGACTATCACCCGGTAAGGCGAATGTGGTTGCGGATGCCTTGAGTCGTAAATCATTATTCGCTTCTGAGCGATGAGCGATGCACTTGTCCGTTCGATCCGACAATGTGTTAGTAGCTGAATTGAAAGCCAAACCATTATTGATACATCAAATTTGTGAAGCTCGGAAAGTCGACGATGAGTTGGTTGCAAAAGCGAAATTGAGTGTGTTCGAACAAGGAATCGAAGTTTCAAATCGATGATGACGATTGTTTGAGGTTCAAAAGTCGTCAGTATGTTCCAAAGAATTGAAACTTATTTCGATAATTCGAACGAAGCCCATTGAAGCCGAATGGCAATCCACCCGGGAGTCTGAAGATGCACTGCGATTTGAAACGCGTCGGTTTTGGTGACATGGTATGAAATGAGACATCTCCGACTTTGTTTGAGATGTTTAATATGTCAACAAGTGAAAGCGAACATCAAGTGCCTTGAGATTACTTGACCGATCACGATACCCGAGTGGAAATGGGATCGAGTCACAATGGACTTTGTATCCGGACCGCCATTGTCGACAAGTAAGAAAGATGCGATTTGGGTCGTTGTAGATAGATTGACTAAGTCGGCTCACTTTGTCCCGTGACGTCGGATTTTTCAATGGACAAACTAGCGAATTGTACGTTTCTCGATTGTGAGATTACACGGGTGCCTATTTCCATCGTGTGGGATAGAGATCCGAGATTTACCTCGCGATTTTGGAAGAAGTTGCAAGAAGCTTTGGGTACCAAGTTGCATTTCAGACCGCCTTTCACCCCCAAACCGATGGTCAATCCGGCGGATAATTCAAATACTTGAGGATATGTTGAGATGTTGCATCCTCGAGTTCGATGGTTCATGGGAACGGTATTTGCCTTTGATTGAATTCGCTTACAACAATAGTTTTCAATCAAGCATTAAGATGGCTCCTTACGAGGCTTTGTGCGATCGTAAATGCCGTACACCATTGTTTTGGACCGAGCTCGGTGAAAGCAAAATTTTCGGGTGGATTTGATTAAAGATGCTTGAGCAGAAGTGAAAGTGATCCGTGAAAGTCCAAGATAGCCTCCGATCGTCGAAGTCATCGCGGATCTGAAACGAAAAGACATCGAGTATCGGTGGGAGATAAAGTGTTTCTCAAGGTTTCGCCTTGGAAAAAGATACTCGATTCGGTAGTAAGGGCAAGTTGAGCCCGAGGTTCATTGGGCCATATGAGATATCCGAAGCGAGTCGGTCCGATTGCATATCGTTTGATTTTGCCCCGAACTCGAAAAGATTCACGATGTCTTTCATGTTTCGATGCTTGATGCTATAGATTTGATCCATCGCACGTGATTAGTCCATCGAGGTTGAAATTCAAGCCAATATGAGTTATGAGGAAGAACCGATTCGAATCCTATCACGTGAAGTGAAAGAGTTGCGAAACAAGCGGGTTCCGCTAGTGAAAGTGTTATGGCTCAAACACGGGATAGAAGAAGCTACTTGGGAAACCGAGAACTCTATGAAAGAGCGATACCCAACCCTATTTACCAGTAAGATTTTCGGGGACAAAAATTTCTTAAGTGGGGGAGAGTTGTGATAGCCCAAAATTGACCCTAGTCGGGATGTGGTTTCGGGACCACAAAATCGAGGCATAAAAATAATTTAAAATTTATTTTGATGCCTATAATATGTGTTAATTCATGTGTGACATTTTTGATGTTTCGATTTAGAGTTATAAATGTGAATTTCACTAGAAAGGATCTAGTAGTAAACTTTGAAAGTATGATGGGGAAATGTGTGATGACTAGTTGATAATGCATGCAAAAATAAGGGATTTGCATGTCAAATTTCCCCCCCAACATGAAGTGGCCGGCCATGACAAGGGTGTATGGGCTAAAGATGTCATGAAACATGTTTTGTTGGTGTATTAGGGAGAAATAATAAACAATGGTGTATGGGTGATGAAAGAATGAAAAAAAAATGTGTGTGAGTAAATTTAGCAATGCAGATTGATTACTATATCTAAAACGCAATTAAGACTATTAAAAGTTGTTCATAAGAAAGCGCTTTGTAAGGCCCTGAAGCACTTTTTCGATCTGTGTCTGCAAGGGCAAAAGCGTATTCCGAGCTAGTTTCCTATCCAGTTAAAAGAGAAGCCGATCCTATTTCAGTGCCTGTTGAAGTTGGAGGTGCTTTCGATGCTAAGCCCTTCAATTTTGTTCATCCATTTTTCTCTTCTTTAGCCGAAAATACTAAGGAAAAAGGAAGGATTTTTGCTTCATGCTTGGTTTAGAAGAGAACTAGAAGGAGATTTGGCTATACTTGCATCAAGATTAAGGTATGTTTGAGGTTGTGTCATGAGATTCATGCATGTTTTAGTTGCTAACTTGATGTTCATGTTAGCCATGGTTCAAATCCTTGTTATGCCATGGAAATGGTATTTGGCCAAGGTTGTTATTGTGTTAAAGTCATTGCATGCTAAATGTGAAGCTTGCTAATGATGCATGCAATGATGGATTGACTACTCTTGAAATTTCTTTGTAGCAATCTTGAGTAAGACATTGAGTTTTTTTTTTGTTTAACCATGACCGAAGTTGAATGGGGTATGATTGTGATGTATTCGGCCATGATGCATTCATGAGCATGGTTTATGCTTCTTGCATGTTAGTTAAAATTTGTGTTTTGGATGGTTGTGAACACCTTGAGAATTCGGCCTTGCACCTATATGTGTATATATGTTTGCACATGATGTTTTGGTTATGAAGTAAGTGATAAATGTGTTTGTTTAAAGAAGAAAATGTTGAAGAATGTTTGTGAAATGGCAAGTACATTCGGCCTAGTACACATATGATGTGAAAATCTTGGAATTCATTGTTGATTTGGTGCAAGTATGACTAAGTATAATCGGCCATATGAGTGCTTGATGCTATATTATAAGTATTGAGCTACAATATGTAAAGCATTAGCTAGTAAAATGTGTGCCATTCATGTGTGGTGTTAAACATGTAATTGGCCTCAACATCAACATGCATAATCGGCCATGAATGAGTGCCTAAGAGGTTGTGTTGTTCGGCCATGAGTAAGCATGTTGAAGGCTTTGTGTGTTGAGTCGATTCATGAATTCCGTACTTATGTGACTTTAATGTCTAGTGAATATATGTGGGCTAAGTGCCTTGAGTTCCTCTTTTCGATACTCAAATGATTGAATCAAATTATTTGTTAAATTCAGCTCAAGAGCAAAGGGAGACCAAATCCGATAAAGGGAAGGAAAAAGTAGTCGAATAGCCATCGGAATCGTTCGACACCATCCGAGGTAAGTTTTCGAGTATCGAAACTTAGATTTTGATTCGATTGAATGAAGTAATAAGCAATCGAAATTGTGCCCTTGTATGTGGCCATTGAGCCGAAATGATATTCTTGATTAAGTAAATTGTGCACAAAAGTTTGTTATGAAATTGAAACAAAGATGTGTATGAATGTGCGAATTGTGATATCGGGCTAAGCCGAAGGCAATTGTGCGAGTTGTGATATCCGGCTAAGCCCAAGGCAATTGTGCGAGCTATGATATCCGGATAAACTCAAGAAGGCAATTGTGCGAGTTGTGATATCCGGGTTAAGTCCGAAGGCATTTGTGCGGGTTATCATAACCGGGCTATGTCCCAAGGTGTTTGAACAAGTAGCTATATCCGGATAAACTCGAAGGTATGTGATTCGAGAACTTTGAACTTGCTGTAAAATTTTCAGTTAATACGCTTGTGAAATTCCCAACAACAAGAGTGCGTTTCGTGTGTGCTTTGCACACTATGAGTAAGTGTATGTGCGTATTCGCTCCAATGATAAATGAGTTATCGGCCTTGACTAAGCCGTTATTAGTGTATGAATATAAGAGTTGGGATTGTGAAGTAAGCATGTCTTTGAGAAATTGTGCATATGAATTATTGTTTAGCTACTTGAATGCTATGCTTTGGTTGTGTGTATATTATGGCTCAAACTTACTAAGCATAAATTGCTTACTCCGTTTCTTTGTTTCTCTGTTTATAGATTTTGCTCGTTAGCGATCGGATTCGGGATCATAGAAGTTGAAGTCAACCACACTATCAAAGCCCTTTTGGTACTCCTTTAGTTGAGTTTTGGATATGGCATGTATAGGACTACCCTCGGTTGTTTTAAGTACTTTGTGATGTATATGTATGCGGCCATGCGAAAATGGTTCGTAAAAGTGGAGTATGGAAATTGACCATATGTGGTTTGTAATTATATTTGGTTTCATGATGTGATTATGGTTTGGAATGAGAGAGTTGGTCACATGATAAGCCATTGGAATGGCTAAATATGATCATATGTGGACCTAAGTATGACTAGACTATAGTTGGTCCATGGGAACTACAATATAGGTAAAGCCTACCTTAAAAACAGAGGCTACCAGCTGCAGTGATGTGGATGTGAAAAATCACCAAAATTTGTAGGAATGGTGTTAAATAGTGAATAAATTATGAAATCGAACCTTGACGAGTCTATTTTCATGTGAAAGTACCTAAATATCATATGAATAGTATACCGAGAGATATTAAAGTTCTCGTGAGACAGGGCCAGAACGGTTTCTGGGTCCCCTATCGCGACTTTGAAAATTTACCATAAATTATCCAGAATGAATTAGAAGTCATTCCTTATATGTGCAGATTCCTTTTTGAGTCTAGTTTCATTAGAAACAAACAGCATCAGTATTGAAACCCTGTACAGAGAGATATTCAAGTTGTAATGCGCGAAGGTCAGTGTAGTCGACCCCTGTAACATGGGTGACTTTAACTAATAAACTGTACCAATTGACCCGACCAAAAATTCTAAAAAATAAATCCATGGATGGATATGTGAGTCTAAATTCAGGGAAAATTTACGGAATCAGTTTCTGAGTTGTGAAACTCGAGATATACTTTTTAAGGCGACAGCGACGAAGTTTTCCAGCTTGCCTGGGAATGTCAAATTGGTCGGTGCCATAAGTGGTTTTGGCTTGTTAACCCCTCGTGTCCGACACCGGCGACGGTCTCGGGTTCGGGGTGTTACAGATATAGTAACTCGCACAAATGCCTTCGGGACTTAGCCCGGAACTAGTCACTAGCGCAAATGCCTTCGGGACTTAGCCCTGTTATCATCCAAATATTCATGCACATATCAATAAATCATGACACATCTATATGTCATTTTCATAATTGGAGTTCAAACACAAGTCACGTATTAAGCAATCCCATTTTCGGCACACTAGCCACATACAAATAGCATGGTTTAGTTTGCTTTATGACACAATCTCTATGCACATACGGCTACCCGTCATACGTATAGACTAATTAACTCAACATATAATTCAAGTAGAATCATCATATCACCGTATATTTGTTATGATCATACGTCATGACTTAATCAAATCGTAAACTAAGTCTCGTTACTCGAAAACTTACCTCGGATGTTGTCGAACGATTTCGACGGCTATTCGATCACTTTTTCCTTCCCTTTATCGGATTTAGTTCCCCTTTGCTCTTGAGCTTAATTTAACAAATAAATTGATTTAATCATTTGAACATCAAAAAGAGAAACTCAAGGTACTTAACCCATATATATACATTAGACATTAAAGTCACATACATATGAAATCATGAATCAACTCAACATATTAACCCACACTCTCTTTTAGCCGATTGGCTAAGCCAAGATTAAGCCACCAATATGCTTACTTATAACCGAATACATGCAACACCAATCTATGTGTTCATTCATGTGGTCGAGTATACATATTCCAATATGATATCATTTCCATTTCGTTTAACACTTAACTTTTACCACTTATCAAATAACCCATTTCTTTACTCATGTGGCCGATTATATTCGGTCATGCATACTCACATAAAATCAATTTGGAGACTCTATCAACCCAACATACATTCGGCAATAGTCTATAATTTTCTCTCTCGGCCACTCATTTCACACTTAACAAAGCTTCCATTTGAAATCATTAGTGAGTATCAATTAACTTAAGCTACCTTTAAACCTTTATTTATCACCTCATGCCAAACCAAGACCACATTCGGCACTTTCATCCACCATTCTACCAAGCATGTAATATTCAACCACAACCAACTCACAATCGGCCCTAGTTCATAACAAGGTAGCCGAATTCTTTTTATGGTTCAAACACTCATCTATCATCATTCACCTAACTTTAACATGAAACAACAAAACTCACCATTATTAGCTACCATAGTCGAAAACCTTACTCAATCCAAAAATCAAAATTTCATCATGGGTTACAAAAAAAAATAACTTGATATCTCACTCAAGATCAACTAAAATTTCAAGAACTAATATGAACACCTTACCTTAATATTGACCTAAGATGACCGATGGCTTCACTCCCTTCTTCCTCCTTTCAATTCGGCCAAGACGAACCAAGGAACACAACTTGTTTTCATCACCGAATGCTCTTGTTCCTTTTTTTTTCTCTAGATTCGGCTAGGAAGAAACATGAATGATGATCTCTTGTTTTTTTCTTTCACCCATCCCTTCCTTTAGTTATCATTTCTTTATTTTATTACATCCTCCATACTAATATGGCACCTAGTTAATTAAAGTTAATATAAAATTCACACTTGATTATACAATTTGTAGCATGGCCGGCCACTACCTATAGTTTGGCTAATTTGACATGCAAGGACAAGCACTTTCCCACATATATTAATAGGCCACTTTAGCACTTGCCTAGCATATTTCTAAATTGTCTCACATAAGTCCCTACTAATAATTTTCACATACACTGACCAAATTGAAGTATGGAACTATCACACAAGCATTTACTCACATCATAAACACAAAATATAACCTTTAATTATTTATAAGACTCGGTTTCGTGGTCCCGAAACCACTTTCCGACTAGGGTCACTTTAGGGCTGTCACAACAACCCACATAAAAACATTTAAAAGTAATAATCAAAATTGTAACATAAACAGTGTGTGTGGCTTCCTCCGAGCCCCTTGCAGCTCCGATCTGTCTAAGGCTAGAAATTACCTGAAAGGTTAATAAACGAGGTGAGTTTACGAAAACTCAGTGTGAAGTCCCTAATATATAAAAGGAACAGTCAGTCATATAAAAGAATTAAAAGTATGGCCCCAACCCTACTTACAGTTTCAGTATCAATTAGGCCTTAGCCCATTATAAGAGACAGTACCAGATAGGCCTTAGCCCATTACAGAATTAGAAACATTATCAGAACTAGAATCAAAATGAGAATCAGAATCAGAATCAGAATCAGGTGACAGAATCAAAATCAAAATTAGAATTAGAATTAGGTAATGTAATTAGAATCGATGTCGAATGTAATCGAATCGTAACCGAAATCGAATTAGGTAATGTAATCGAATCGGTGTCGTAATGTAATTAGAATCAGAATGTGAATGCAAACCCAACCCAATCCATCCGTATACACCCCCGTACCAACCTTACACAATGTGGGGAGACAACTCGACCCACCCATCCGCTACACACCACAGAATTTGCAGCGAGGCTGCTAGATATTGTGATGAAGTCACCAGAACAGATATATGTGGCGAGGCCACCAGATTGCAGCGAGGCTGCCAGAACGCTTCCTCCATCAATATAACCCATATCCCATGCAACAGATATACATGTCATCGCATACAACATATAGAATCAGAATATCATGTCCATATTTGAATCAAACAATCACTGTCGGGTTATTCATCTCACCAACATATATTCACAATCAAATCCGTCAACCACACAGTCCAAGTCAGTCACTTGCCCACGAGGGCAAAACAGTCATTTAACACCCTAGCCCCACAAGGGTGTCTCGATAATTTTACCCTACAAGGGTATTTCAGTAATTCTACCCTACAGGGGTATTTCGGTATTTCTACCCTACAAGGGTATTTCGGTAATTCTACCCTACAGGGGTATTTCAGTAATCCTACCTTACAGGGGTATTTCGGTATTTCTACCCTACAAGGGTATTTCGGTATTTCTACCCTACAGGGGTATTTTAGTTATTCTACTCTACAGGGGTATTTCGGTATTTCTACCCAACAAGGATATTTCGATAATTCTACCCTATAGGGGTTTTTTAGTAATTCTACCCTACAGGGGTATTTCGGTATTTCTACCCTACAAGGGTATTTCGGTAATTCTACCTTATAGGGGTATTTTAGTAATTCTACCCTACAGGGGTATTTCGGTATTTCAGTATTTCTACCCTATAAGGGTATTTCGGTAATTCTTCCCTACAGGGTTATTTCGGTAATTTTGTAAATTGAGGGTAAAACGGTAATTCTGTAAATTAGGGGTACTTTGGTAATTTTACAAGTCGAGGGTATTTCAATAATTTTACAGGTCGAGGGTATTTCAGTAAATTTACAAACCAGGGGTATTTTGGTAATTTGGTAAACTAAAGTATTCTAAACAGGGATAACAATACAAATAGGCCTAAAGGCCTTCTCGGCCCAAATGGGCCCACACGCTCGTGCGGCCCTTTTAGCCCAAATCTAGCCATAGATATGAGATTCACCTAACCTAGTCCAATATTTACTACACAATCAAACAACTTATCCAATTGGGCCCAAAGTAGCCATCCTACAACTAGAGTAGTGAGAAATACACACCTGATAGGAGACTGGAGTTAATCCACGGTCTGAGCACTCTTAGCCGACGCCCAACCCAAACGAGCACGCCATACAGCAAAAGGGATCAGCCAAGAAAGGTACCTTTACTCTCCTCATGGTTCTCCCTATTTAAAGCCAACTTCGCATCCACTCTTATGTTAGCTTCCTGATGTAGGATCCCTCCATCATCAGAGTTTAAATTCAACACCAACTCTTGCCGCCCCCTGTTAGCAAAATAAATGCTCTTTGCTTGCCATGGGATTCAAATCCATGCCTCCCCTTAAATGCTCCACACGCTACTTGCCACTAAGCCACAAGGCTTTTTGTGTCACAATTTCTCCAACAATATTCTTAAGGCCTACCTACTACACCTAGGGTTTGATTCACCTTAAACCAAAATTTTTGCTAGAGTCCAGGTTTGAACCGAGGACTTCTCCAACACTTCTCAAAGACACTTAACCATTAAAACAAGCCTTCAACTATGAAATTTTCACGCTGTGAGAATATTATAAGTCGCCTTCAATCTGCTCCCATGCTCAAGGCCCAAAACTTCTAGGCCCAAATTGTGGTGTTACAATTTTAATTTATTTCATAATATAAGATAATATTAATAATAATTAATAATTATAAAAATAATTTAATATTAAAATAAATATCTATTTATTATCAAATAATTGTATTACAAATGTGTATATTTTTATTTATACACTTATATCAAATCATTTTCATACACTTGTCTTTCTTTTATTTATTTATCATATAATATCAATTTAATAATAATAAATACATTAATACTTACTTTAATAATAAGTAAATACATACATGTATTACAAATGTATGTACATTATTTATCACACATGTATTTTATTTTATCACACACTCGGCATTCACTTTGGCTTATTTGCTTATTTAATCCCCTCAATTTTATTTATTCTATAATTAGACTTTCACACTTCATTCAATTTAATCATTTTATCCATTTATCCTTAATTAATCTAAATTCACTTCATTAAACTTTAATTAACCACTCACTTAACTTCGTAAATATTTTTAATAAATATTTACGAATCTATTTTTCAGAAATGAAGACCCGAAAATACACTTTTCCTATAACCGTAAAGTTCGGGTCATTACATATTGCTAGGAGCTGAATCCAAAACATTGGGTCAGGGTAACACCAGATCCTTGAAATCGAACCCGACCATACCTTTCAAGACCCAAAACTTCAGTAATAATTATGTTATCAATGTTCTCAAGATTAACAGAACTATCAGTAGAAGCAATCGCATCATACTCCACCTTCGTCTCCTTTAGTTTCTTCTAATAAATCATTCAAAGAGTTAGAAACGAAATGTATAATAAAAAGGAATGCAACATAACTTAACATTATTTAAAACTACTAACTACGAATTAAACCATTATAAATATTTATAATAAATCAAATTTTATAAAGTAAATATACCATAATTTCTCCAGCTTCGGATGTCGTAGGAGATCCATCTTTCTTCCTATGAGTAATCTCAAAAAGCTGAAGGGGTCCAACTTTTTGACCAGACGAGACTTCATACAATATAGTGGTAAAAATATTATTTAATAGTAGAAAATCATTAATATTTGATAGAATTGATAAATTCATAATACCTCGGCCTCGGCTACAAAAGCAAAACTTCTCGACCTTGCCGTGTGCGTGAATTTTTGTTTTTGCCTGCTGCTTGTTCCAACTCGCTCACGGTCCTACATAATGTAATTATTATTACGTATATAGTAAACACTATATACCAAAAAATTTATAAGAATTTGGAAGGATGTAATACCTCTCATTTTTTTGAATTCCAGAATCTAACTGCATCTTCCCATTGGTACTTCAGCATTCCCGGCGGGACATTTCGCAATATTTCTTCGAGGCTTATGTCTTTCTTAAAATATTGGTTTTTCAAAGTGTTTTTATGGTCTCTCCATTTTTTACCCAATGCCTTCTTAATATAGTCATCCGAGACCTTTATAGCAAATCTCTCCTAAAAAAACACAAGTTTAGAATGTAAATATAAATGAAACTTAAACTAAAGTATTATAAAGTACATCCACGTTTTGTTACCTTAATATGAATGAGAGCTTGATTTTTGTTGCTATCAGGCATGTGATGCCATGAATCGTAATTGATGGGCAACATATTAGCATTTCGTGCTATAATGCCCAAATAGCCTACTAAAAGTCGAGCTTCAGATCTAACAGGCTGACCATGACTGTTTCTACTTACTTTGACACTCTCGACAAGATTTAAGTCGTATAAATCTTTAAGTAGCGTACATCTTCGACCTCTGCCCATCCCACCACTTTCAGCTGAAAAACGATATGTTATTATTTATATTAAAAATGAAAAATAAATCAATAATAAAAGTCAACACACATGTAAAATAAACTTAACATTACTTTGAAATTCTGCAAGCTCGCCAAGTGTCTCCGGCACATTCGAAGATCCAATAACTGTCTACTATTCACTATTTGCTTCTTTTGAATTTGGAGTATTCTAGACAATACTTAAATCTCGTAATCTTCTTCTATGCATTTTTCCTGCAATACAAATAAAATAGTTGAAATTTTAGTAACAAATTACAGCAATAATAGTACATATAAAATAGTTAAATTATATAACATGAGCAAGATTAAAATTATAATATTACATATAATTAAAAAATAGTAAAATCTTACTACATCATAATTCGTAAATATCTTCATCCACATCCTGACGAACCTATTGAAATTGTGTACTAGTACTAGGGATATTTTCATTTAAGTTTTGTTCTGGAAAAGGCAAAGTTTCTGATCTTTCGACATGTCATCTCTACTTCCATTACCCATGTCAAACAAGTCTCTGAGGGTGTTTCGGAGTACAACATACCAACCCTCATAGTTGGATCTTTTGAGTAAAAAACTTGTTTTATTTGAGAAGAAAATATATACAGCTCGTCTATCAATTGTACTCCAGTGTGAATCAATCGAGAGAAATTCACCATTGTAAAACCAAATTCATTGATTGTAATTCCACAAGCAGTATTAACATCAGCCCAATCACATTGAAATAAGACAACTTTCCATTTTCCATAGTAATTTAACTCAATAATATCAGTAAGAAGTTCGTAACACTCCATATTTCCCTCAATGGGATTACTGTCCCTAGCACTAGCATAACTTGTAATTAAAGAATTAACAACTACTCCACAATTTTGAGTTCTCCTCAATCTCTCACGATATTTTGTATGAAATCTGAATCCATTGATGATGAAGGCACTATATCTTTTTACTACTCTATTCGGGACTTGGGAAAGCCATTTAACTTCGTCATTAACGTCCTTCCCACTCCAAACCTATTGAATCAAAATTAAACTGAGTAATTATAAATGTTATGAGAAAGCATTATTATTTGTCGATAAAAGGTTGAGTTGCATACCGTTTGGCTTAACCATTTATGGAAAGATTCTGTGAATAACATATTAATCTCTCGTTGTTGTAATCATCGAGAACGTGAACAAGATCTCAAGATTTGTTTGTACTCACTATGTTAAAAAGAGGTTTAATTGGTTAGAAAATAAACAAATAAAAATGATGAATATTTATCATATTCTAAAACTTAATTGCGTAATGGTTCAATTGAATCATGGTGAAAAAGAACACATCTATGTGCTTGTACCCAAGATCTTTCATCTAATTCTGCAATTTCAACTTTACCGATTGGTTCTCCATAACTTTGAAATAAATAAGTTTCGGCAAAGTTGGGATCATTGAGCCTAGCATTTCTACTTGGTCTATTCAATCTTGTTTCAACATCTTGTAAATATCTAGAACAGAAGGTCATACACTCCTCTGCCACAGTAGCCTTCAGCAATTGATCCTTCTGGATAACGCTTATTTTGACAATAAGACTTCAATTTGCTTAGGAACCTAAACACGATATACAACATTATCAAAAATTGTAACTAAATGTATAGAGGTTAATGAATGATTACTTTACAAATAAATTAGCACCTTTCTATAGGATACATCTATCGATAGAAAATCGATCCTCCAATTATTGCTTTACGAGGGAGATGGATTACCAAGTGTACCATAATAGTGAAGAAGGAAGGTGGAAAGATCTTCTCCAAGTTGCACAAAGTCAAAGTAGCTCGATCATGTATTTTCTCTAGTTCTTCAACATCCAAAACTTTGCCACAAATAGCTTTCATTATATTGGAAAGTTCAATTATATAGGATGTAACCTTTTTTGACATACAACACCTTAAAGCAAGTGGCAGTAAATCTTGCATCAAGATGTGATAATCATATGATTTTAAAGAATATAGTCTTCGATCTTTAATACTCACACATCGAGATATATTTGATGCATACGCATCTGGGACCTTTATATCCTTCAACACCGTGCAGAAAACTTCTTTCTCTTCCTTCGACATTGCAAAAATTGGAGGCGACAACTGATATTTCCCATTCAGAAGTACTTAGGGATGAAGAACACGCCGAATTCCCATGTCAACTAAATCAAGTTTACTCTGAAGATTGTCTTTTGATTTTCCATCGACATTCAAAATTGTCCTAATGATATTCTCGCAAACATTCTTCTCAATATGCATGAAAGTAAGATTGTGTCGTAAAATGTGATGCTCCCAATAAGGCAACTCAAAAAAAAAATACTTCTTTTTTTCCACAAGTCTGCCTCATTAGGATCATTCTCTTCATCAGATTCATCATCATATTCATCCCTCGATCTTCTCCTTGTTTTTATGTTAGATGGTTGATTCATCTTCTCATAACTGAAATCTATATATTTTAACATGAACAAGATTTCAGATCCAATGGTCTGCTCAGGAGCAACTCTAAACTCTTCCATATCGTCAAATAAAGTCCTCTGAAATCTAAATCTATGATTTCCATCCAACTATTGACAATGCCTTATATAACAGAACTTCTTCCTATTATATAACCATTTCGAACATGTTTGCACAGCACAACAAGGACAAGCATAACGTCCTTTGATACTCCAACTAGATAAATTGGCATAAGCCGGAAAATCATTAATTGTCCACAACAAAGCTGCTCGTAAATTGAACTTCTCCTTTCTTAACACATCATATGTCTCAACCCCCGACCATAATTGTTTTAACTCTTCAATAAGTGGCTGCAAATAAATGTCGATATCATTTCTTGGACCTTTCTCTCCAGGGATAATCATAGATAATATAAAAGAAGATTGCTTCATGCAAATCCATGAAGGCAAATTGTAAGGAACAAGCACTACAGGCCAAGTACTGTAGGAAGTACTCATGATTTTAAAAGGATTAAAGTTGTCAGCTGCTAGCCCAAGCCTCACATTCCGAGGATCGCATGCAAAGGTTTGAAATTTACTGTCAAATGATTTCCAAGTTAAAGAATCAGCAGGATGCCTTAATAATACATCATCGGTCCGTTCATCATTATGCCACCTCATAGAATCGACTGTCTTTGACGACATGAAAAGCCTTTGAAGTCTTGGTATTAGGGGAAAATATCGTAAAACCTTGACTGGCTTCTTTCTTAACTCTGCCCCACCTTCATCCGCATTCACATCTTCTGTATTCCTATTCATCCAGCGAGACTTACCGCAAACATGACAAGACTGTTGGTTTTTCTGATCACCCCAGTACAACATGCAGTCATTTGGGCAACTATGAATTTTATCGTACACAAGGCCCAAATCTTTTATTAGTCTCTTCATATCTTGACAAGACTGGGAGATTTTTGCAAACGGAAACATCTCTCTCAGAAACTCTAGCTGCATTATCAAAGAGTTTCCGGTCCACCCTCCTAAACATTTTAAGTGAATTAGACAAATGCAGAAGGACAATTTCGAATATTTTGATCCCTCGTAAAGTTCTTCGTTCAGTTCATTAAGTAAATTGTAGAATTTCACTGCTTTTTCATTTGGCTCCTCATCAGGTGCACTTGTTCCCATTTCACAAAAAATATTTCCACCAATATTACAATCATCGGATGCAATAAAGTCAGGTGGAAATGATTGCTCACCATGACTGTGCATATTAAATGCTTCCCGCAACATATCTTCCATGTCATCTTGTCTAACATACTGATGATAAGCAGTACTAGGATAAGTCGGATTAATCGTTGAAGAAGTTCCACTAGATATACACTCTCCATGGAAAATCCATTTTTTATACCCCAGAATAAAGCCATCAACAATTAGATGTTCATAGACAACTTCACAAAAATGTCAATTGATGTTGCCACACCTCTTACACGGGCAAAGAATCATATTCTCTTAGCTTGCATTTTGAAATGCTAAATTTAGATAAGTTTGTACTCCATTTCAATAGGCGATGCTTACCCTTGACAAATTCATCCAACTCCTATCCATTTTGTAGTTCTTGAAATCTAAAGTTGACAATAAATTACACGGGTAAGTTGTTTATTTATAAGTATAATTAAGTTATGTAAGTTATGATATGATATATATTTATGTATTATGTAAGTTATGTAAATTATGTAAGATATGATATATATTTATGTATTTTGTAAGTTATGTAAATTATGTAAGATATGATATATATTTATGTTGATGGGATTGTCATTGTGTTGATTGGAAAACACAAGGAAGTGAAGAATTGCTTATTAAATTAAATTTACAAGTTTAGGGTTAATTCTTTATTTTGAATTTAATTAGGTCCATCATGTGTGCTCAATTATGGTTATTTTTATTGAGTCACATGAATGCTAAATCAACACGGAATGAATGGGCTAATTCCTTAAAATAAATTAAAAAAATTATTTTCCAAGTAAGTCAAGTCTAATTTTTGAAAAATAATTAAAAATACAATTTAATTTAATTAGGTAATTTACCAATAAAATAAAAGTAAAAAAATATTTTTCGTGATTAAATTAAAATAAAACTTTAAATACAATTTAATTTAATTAGGTAATTTAAAAATAAAATAAAAGTAGAAAAATATTTTTAGTGATTAAAATAAAATAAAATAAAATATTTAAAATAAAACTTTAAAAATAATTTAATTTAATTAGGTAATTTAAAAATAAAATAAAAGTAGACAAATATTTTTCGTTATTAAAATAAAATAAAATAAAATAACATTCAAAATAAAACTTTAAATACTATTTAATTTAATTAGGTAATTTAAAAATAAAATAAAATATTTAAAAAAAGTTGGAGAAAAAGTCAGGCCATTATTATTATTTTAATAGACACGCAAGCTATGGAATTAAATCAAGATAACGTCAGTACAATGTCATCTCAATCATCCAAACTACTACCATCATTGTATATGTTTAAATGACTAAACTGGCAAAGAAGTTTATTTTATGACTAAACTGGCCCAATTTAATAACAGAAATAAAGCTATATTTGTGTTATTATCCAATTTACGTTTGTATGAAAATTAAGAATAATAGTAATTGAAACAAATTTATAGGTGGAAGCCGTATTGTTTAGTGAATGAAATGATTTCTATGGCATCAAATTCAGTTTTGCTTCCATATTTCATTTCAAAATTGTATATTATCTTGTTCACAACTAATTTTTACAAAAGAACATTGAAATAAAATTTTACCAAAAAAGGAACATGGCAAACTAAATGGAAGATAACAGAAAACATAAGGCAGAAAACTAGATGGCAAATGTAAAGTAAGTAAAATGATCCAATATTTGAAAGGAAAATCGGCAATTAAATCTATACAAAATCGGAGCCCTAGAAGATTAATTTTTCCAAAATCATCATGATAAAACTATTATTGATGAGAATTTTGAACTAAAACGTACCTTAATAATTTCAACAAGCTGGTTTACTCCACTCTCACCAGGAAACAGAGGCTGGAGTCAGAAAATAATAATTGTTAAGTAATTTAAAGGGAAAATGCATATAAATAAGCAAAAAAAGTATGCAATGAAACATGTACCTGCCCAAGAAATAGCTCAACCAAAACACAGCCAGCAGACTAGATGTCAATGACTGCGGTGTTGCACCAAATATTAATTCAAGTGCTCGATAGTACCTAGAATAGATGTAAGATATGTTTGGTTCCCTTTTCACCTGACAAAGTTAAAATCAAAATTAGGCTCATGAACAATAAGGTAGTGATTGAAGAAGTGACTAGACAAAAAAATTGAGATTCTATCATACATACCAAAACTGGAGATAGCAGAAAACTAGATGGTAGCAAACTGGAGAAGCAGCAGAGGGCTAGCGATGATTTCACAGCACGAGGCGTGCATGTCAAAGAAAAATGGTATACATAAATTTTAGAGAGGAACATGGTAATAAAATTTAAAACAATTTAAAGCCAATGATGCTGAGTTGCTAACGGCATAGGAAAACAAGCAACAAAAATTGGAGAAAGAAAGGAAGTAGAACTGACTTACCTTAGAGAATGTGGATTTCAGCTGAGCAAACCAGATGGCAGAAAACTAAAGATTTTTGCAACATTGGCTTGGAAAATTAAATTTAAAGGGTAAAAATATTGTTTGATGCAGTCTAGTATAGTATAGTATAGTATAGTATAAGGACAAAATTTAGGATTATTATGTATTATTACATTTCAGTAAATCTGCGGACTAATGCTTCTGCCAACCAATTTGACTCTTCTTTTCAAGAATAGGGAGGGAGAGAGATTTAATAATTATATTTAAACCTTTCAATTATAGGATGAATATTTAATTGGAGCCTTTATCATATTGTTGAGAAATCATTCAACAAATGGATAAGAATTAATTTTACTTTATTGATTGATTTTTAAATGGACAATTATGGAATATGAAGTAATGGAGCTTTTGTGACCATAAATGTTCAATGCATAAACAATGCAAAGTATAAAAGTAAATTAAATAAATGAACACTTGCAGCACCTCAAAAACGTGATGAAATAATTTCAGATCTCGGCCATCAGCAACTTCCTGGAATTGTCTAAACAAAATAGAAATAGAAAGCAAATAACCATATTTTAATGCCCAAAGTTTCAAGGTTTATATATGTATAATCAAACAACAAATTATAGAAACTCAACGGAGCCATTGAAATTAACATCCATACCTGGCAGTCTCAAACCGTCAAAGTCGTTTCTACCAACACACAAACATGTACTGTGACAGTGCTTCAAATTTGATCTCAGCCTCTTGGACTTGATTTGTCAGTATCTTTTGGAAGATGATTTTGATACAATTCCATGACAGGTCGTGAAAAATCTACCAAACTGAGAGCTTCATGATGATGTGCTTGTGTGTACATATACACATAAAAACTAAAAATCCATAGCACAAAAAATGATAATTTCATTATTAAACATGAATTTCTTGGTAATGCTAAAAACCAAAAACATAAAACCCTATAATTCCTTTGGCCACGTGTTGTGACTACTAACATTAAAGGAGGGTTTGAATTCTTCACCTTTATCAAAAAGTAAACAAATCAAAGGCTTAACAATAGCAAGCCTTAACAATAGAATTCTGCGTTCCCTGGGTTTCTATTAACATAAACAACAGAAAGTGTTAAAAGAGAAGGTAGATTTACCGATTGACTGCAACAGTAGAGGCTGACGGTGATGCAGCAGAGGGGTTAGTCGAGGGCGATGCAACAGTGCTAGGGTCAGCTCTTCAGTAGTGGATCAGTTGGGATTTAGATTTAGGGAAAATTGAGGGATTTGGGGGGAATAGAAGGGTAAAATTTGGGGATTTGGGGGGACTTTTGGGAATTGGGGAAATTTTGCTAAAGGGAAAACTTACAAGTATCGGGGGAGGGCATTGGGATAAAATAGATGAAACCAAAACAACACAGTTTTGGCATAAAACTAAATGACATTTGCGGCATTTTTGAATAAGCACCAGTAATGCTAATTTTTTGCAGCGTTTCCAACATAGCGCCGCTAATTCCTAAACCGAGCCACATAAAACGACGCTGTTTCCATTCAACTTCTCATATTTTTAGTGGCGTTTTCTAATAAGCTCCGCTAATGCTGATCTATTGCTGCATTTATTACATAACGCCACTAATTCCACTACCCCACCAACTAAAACGAAGCCGTTTCCATTCAATTTCTCATATTTTTAGCGGCGTTTTCTAGTAAGCACCTCTAATTCTGAGCTATTGCGGCGTTTATTGCCTAGCGCCACTAACTCCACTACCCACCAACTAAAACAACGTCATTTTCATTCAATTTATCATTTTTTGCGAAATTTTTAAATAAGCGCTGCTAAGTCCACTACCATGCCATTTAAAACGACGGTGTTTTTATTCAATTTCCCATATTTTTAGTGGCATTTTTTTACAATTCGCCGCTAATGCAAAACCAAAACGGCACCATTTTATTTAAAGTTAAATTTTAATGCCTTTGATTTAGACACAAATTTTTATAAGTATAATTAAGCCCTAAACCAATAGACCAAACCCTAAACCTAATACCCTAAACCCAATACCCGAAACCCTAAACCTAATACCCTAAACTTTAAACCTTAACCCCTATAAACTAAATCCTAAACTCAAAACCATACCCTAAACCCTGATCCATGCACCCTAAATCCGTAACCATAGACGTCAAGATTCTTATTGCTTGTTTAAACCCTAAAATAATTATATTTTTTTCTCATTTTTATCAATACTCCTTACCCTAAAACTATAATACCCTAAACACGTACTAAGACCTTAAACCTTAAACAGTAAACTACAAACAACAAAATTTAAAAAACTAAACCCCAAACCCAAAATAACAATCCATAAACTATAAACTTAACATGATGACCATTAAACGACCCTAAACCACAAAAACATAAACCATAGACCTTAAACCTTACATATTGAACCCTAAACCCAAAAATAAATTTAATCAATAGTAAGTATTGCTTCCACAATTTATTATAAACATAAGCTTTTACATTAATATCTATGTATATACATATCAACATCCTTATGAATTTTTTAGGGGGTTTAAGGTTTGGGGTTTATGGATGAGTGTTTAGGGTCTATATATGTTTTAGAATTTATGGTTTTGGGCTTAAGGGTTTAGGCGTTTAGAGAATGCCATATGGTGTCAATTTTAATAGCTTAGGAACTTAAATGAAAACTTTTAAATAGTTTAGTTATCAATTTGTAACTTTTCATAATTAAGTAACTAAAATGAAACTTTCTCATAGCTAAGTAAATGGTGTAGTTTATATTTTTTTATAAAGTCAGTTTCAAATATCAAAATAAAATTGAATTCAAAACAAAAATTAGAAAATAATATGAAAATTAAATCAGATCAAATCGAAATGAGTGTCGGTTACCAACTCGAAAATGGCTGCTCAACTTTTTATGGTGTTTGGACAAAAAACACTGCTATAGATAAACTTTTGGCAGCGTTTGTAACAGAAACACCGCTATTACTTAGTTTTTAGTGGTGTTTTCAACAAAAACACCGCTATTGTTCAGTTTTTTACGGTGTTTTGTTTCAGACGCCGCTAATGCATAATCTTTGCGGTGTTTTTTGTCCAAACACCACTAAAAACGCCGCTAAAGCCCTATTTTCCTATAGTGGATCCAGTAATAAGATGCTCTCATTTCCCACAAAGAAATCGAGGAGCCAACATGAACGCTCCACTTCATCGGTAGGATATTCGGGTAGAGCGAGAGGCTCCAAACAATGTAATCAAAAGTCTTCCTCCCCGATGGTGACTAGTGTGGGGAGTGTAGATGACCAAAAGCTGAAGTGTAACAGCTGCAATAAATTTCACTTCAGAGAGTGTCGAATGAAGAGCGGTGTGTGTTATAGATGTGGATATCTTGACCCTTCCTCAGAGACTGCTCAGAGCGAACCGATAAAGAGGTGGAAGTAACCCCGAAATGGAGTGCTCTTATTCTACGAGGTAGACCTTCAAAGTATTTTGGAAGTGTTAGTGGCAGTCGAGTTGCAGCCAAAGACACCACAAAATCAGAGACTTGAGCCCCGGAAAGAACGTGTACACTACGCGCTCGAGAGGAAGCCTTTTTTCCTGACGTTATCATGGGTACTTTTTCTCTTCTTAATACTTGTCTTGTTGCCTTAATTGATCTGGGGTCAACGCATTCATACATTTGCATGAGATTGGTGTCTAGTAGGTCATACGAAATTCATAATCAGAGTATCAAACCCATTAGGCAAGTCAGTCTTGGTTGATAAAGTTTGTAAGAATTGTCCTTTGACGATTCAAGGTCATTGTTTTCCAGCTAACCTTATGTTATTGCCATTTGATGAGTTTGATGTAATACTTGGCATGGATTGGCTAGCCCTGGATGATGTAATTGTAAACTGTGGTAGCAAGTATATTGAATTGAAGTGCCCAGATGGTAAGGTTCTACAGGTTGTTTCAAGAGAATTGGATACACCGCCGGTTGTAACCACAGCAATGGTGCTAAAAAATATATGACAAAAGGGTACGAAGCGTACCTTGCTTTTGTACTAAACACTAAGGAAACGGAGTTAAAAATTGAGTCCGTACCAATAGTATGTGAATATCCAGATGTGTTCCTAGAGGAATTACCTGGATTACCTCCTGAAAGAGAGATAGTGTTTGGTATTGAACTGGTGCCAGGGATAGCTCCTATTTCTATTGCTCCATATAGGATGGCACCAACTGAGCTGAAAGAATTAAAAGCACAGTTGCAAGAGCTGACGGATAAAGGTTTTACAAGGCCAAGCTTTTCGCCTTGGGGTGCCTCTATATTATTTGTAAAGAAGAAAGATGGTTCAATGAGGTTGTGTATAGATTATCAGCAATTGAACAAGATGACTATCAAGAATAAGTATCCTTTGCCAAGGATCGATGATTTTTTCGACTAGTTGAAGGGAGCTACTGTATTCTCTAAGATAGACCTGAGATCCGGCTACTATCAGTTGCTGGTTAAGGAGTCAGACGTGCCAAAGATAGCTTTTAGAACAAGGTATGGCCACTATGAATTTCTTGTCATGCCGTTTGGGTTAACAAATGCACCGGCCATATTTATGGACCTAATGAATAGGATATTTCGGCCATACTTCGACAAGTTCATCGTTGTGTTCATTAACGATATTTTGATTTAAACCAAGGATTAAATGGAGCATGTGAAGCATTTGAGGACTGTGTTACAGACATTACGGAAAAAGCAATTGTACGCTAAGTTTAGCAAGAGTGAATTTTGGCTCCAAGAAGTAGGGTTTTTGGGTCATATTGTTTCAGGTGATGGCATCCGAGTTGATCTAAGTAAAATCTCTACAATTGTTGAATGGAAACCACCTAAATGTGAGTCGGGCTTTGAATCAGATTTTCAGGTTAGTCCCGATGGATGTTTGATGTTTAGAGACAGAGTTTGCGTACTGAGGAATAATGAAATTATTCAAAAAATCTTGCAAGAAGCACATGATAGTCGTTTGTTTATTCATCTTGGAAGTACCAAAATGTAAAATGATTTAAAAAAATGTATTGGTGGAATGACATGAAAAGAGACACCTCCAAATTCGTATCGAAATGCTTAATATGCCAACAAGTCAAGGCTGAACATCAAGTACCTGCTGGTTTGCTACAGCCTGTGATGGTCCCTGAATGGAAATGGGACAGAATCACTATGGACTTCGTGACAGGATTACCATTGACCTCGAAAAAGAAAGATGCTATATGGGTTGTGGTTGATAAGTTGACAAAGTCAGCTCATTTTATTCCAGTAAGGACAGATTATTCACTTGACAAGTTGGCCGACTTGTATATATCTGAGATTGTGAGATTACATGGGGTACTGCTATCAATTATTTCAGACAAAGACCCAAGATTCACTTCGAGATTCTAGAAGGAGTTACAGCAAGCCTTGGGTACAAAGTTGAGCTTTAGTACAACTTTTCACCCATAGATCGATGGTCAGTCTGAGCGAATGATTTAGATTTTGGAGGATATGTTGCGATGTTGCATCCTTGAATTTTAGGACAGCTGGGAAAAATACCTGCCATTGGTAGAGTTTGCTTACAACAACAACTTTCAAACAAGTTTGAAGATGGCACCTTACAAGTCCTTGTATTGTAGGAAGTGCCGAACTCCATTATATTGGACAGAACTCAATGAGAATTAGATTTACGGAGTTGATCTAATCAAGGAAACTGAAGAAATGGTTAAAGTGATACGTGACTGTTTAAAAGCAGCATCAGATAGGCAAAGTCGTATACTGATCTGAAAAGAAAAGAGATCAAATTTCAAATTGGAGATAGAGTATTCTTGAAAGTATCTCCATGGAAAAGGTATTGAGATTTGGTCAGAAAAGCAAACTAAGTCCAGGATTTATCGGACTGTACGAGATCACTGAAAGAGTTGGACCATTAGCCTATCGTTTGGCATTGCCACCTAAACTGGAAAAGATTCACGACGTGTTCCACGTATCCACATTAAGGGGATATTGATCAGACCACTCTCATGTGATTTCACTGACTGAGATTGAAATTAGATCGGACATGACTTATGGTGAGGAACCGGTCAAGATTTTGGCTCGTGAGGTTAAGAACCGGTCAAACCACTTTCAAGGACGAAAGTCTCTAAATGGGGGAGAAATGTAACATCCCAAAATAGGGACTAGTTAGAATAGTGGTTTTGAGACCACAAATTTGGCGTTGAAATATTTATTTTATGATTATTATGAGGTCTAGAATATGAAAATATGCATGTGTTAAAGTTTTATAAGGAAATTCTATGAGTAAGGTGTCCAATTGGTAAATAAGGACAAAATTGAATAAATTGCAAAACATGGATTCTAGAAGTAATTTGTATGAAATTGCTTTAGATTATTAATTAGAAGGTCTTAAAGAGCAACTTTCCCAATTTTTAAGTTTTTGGACAAAAATGGGCATGTATGGATAAAATTTTAAAGAAAGGGCTTAAGGGCATTTTGGTTATTTGGCTAAGTAATGAAATAAAATGGGAAAATGAAGACAAAAATCAGACATTCTTCTCCCTCATCTAGTAGAATTTCTAAAGCCCTCCATAGTTTGGGTTTTCAACATTTTCAAGCTCAATAGTAAGTGCTCCTAGGCCCCGTTTTTAATGTTCTTCACATTTTTGAAATCCCGGTAGCTTACTCTCTCCATTTCTACCCATATTTTGAGTTAGGGTTCATGTTTGTAAAGTGACCCATGTGTGACATGTTTATTCTTTGATGTTTTAGGGAGGAATATGAAAGTTTTATGTGTCTTAAACATATTTTTCTAGGTGATTTTCATGAAAAACCTATAAAAGGACCTTTTTGAAAAAGGTGTAAAATATGTGGTAAAAATGTGAAATAATGGAGAAATGTGGGCTGCCATAAGATGAAAGAACAATTGGATAGGCTTGGGGAAGGTAGAAATTGCATGCATTTTATTATACGAGCCAAGGGACTAAATCGTAAAAATGTGAAAGGTTAGGGGCAAACGGTTATTTTGTTCGGGGGTGAAATTTAGGCTCAAAAAGAATAATGTGAGGTATTGATGATTCATTTTTATTGTTATAGACCTTGGGGAGAAAATTTCGGATGTCGATCGAGGGAAACGAAAGGTTTCAGAATAACCAAAACACAAAAACGAGATGAATACTAGGTAAGTTCGAATGACTTTAAGTAAACTATTAATATGCCTAATTACGTGTGTTATGAATGAATGATATTTAGTTATCATGATGGCATGAAAATCCATGAAATATGTGAACAATAATGATATGATAATAAATGTCCCGGTTGAAGTAAAAAGGGAAATTCGATGGATAAACCATGGCTTACATGACTTGAGATCCTGCATGTGTTGCAGAAAAGGATTTAGCTTGGATGGGTAATCCGTTGATCTCAAATGTAGAAAGGATCTAGCCCGGACGGGTGTTCCTTGAGTGATCGAGCCTCCCGAAGAATATGTGTGCATTGTGGATTTAGCCCCGACGGGTAATCCGATTATGGTCTGAATTTAGTCTAGACTGGTAATTCAGATCCGAGCTCATTGAGGGTGTTTGCCTCTATAAGGGATTTAGCCTAGACTGTTAATCTCGACATCACCTTATGAGTTTACATAACGGGGGATTTGGCCTAGACTGGTAATCCCACCGTAAGATGTGAAGTTCGCGGGAGTGCATACAAGAGATGATCGCTCTTATGACTTGACAATAAATGGATAATCCATAGAGATTTTCCAAGTAACTCAACGAGATTAATATGTGATATAAAAATGAAAACGTTGAATGATGAGCTCATCTTAGATAAGTTACATACTGTGATATTATGTGACTAACTTGTTAATGGATTGCATGTGATAGGGAAACTGTTCCATACTTGTTGGTTTATTTTCCTAATATGGTTGCATGCTAAACACATCGGTAAGTTTATTTTCCACTTATTCGGGCTCACTAAGCATGTAAATACTTACCCCTCTCTTTTCCCTGTCTTACAGAGCTCGTGGGCTCACGAAGATTGGAAGGCGATTGGAGAGTCAACACACTATCATATTGTCTAGCTTTGGTATATAGATACTCTTATTTTTTTCAATGGCATGTATAGGGCTATTGTTAATTTTGTAATATGTGTCATTTGATTAGCCAATAAGAAGGCTTGTAAGGTGTACATGTCCACTTGCATATGGCCATAGGATTTGGCTCATTTTGTTATAAGGTATGAACTACATAGTTGTGCATATTTTCGTTCTAGACACACATGTAACATGACCGAGTCACATGGGATGACTAGATCATAACTGGTAATGAGTTATAATAATGAGCCAATCTTGAATGTGTTATAAGGCATAGACATTCTTGATACAAGAGAAATAATCCTAGCATGTGTAAGACTGATGAAATGAGGTTTACATGCAATGGGGTTAATCGAGGTCATTTGAGAGTATAATTAGGCCTGGCTATATGTTATGGAACCCTATAAGTGATAACATATGTTAGAGGGTGACCAAAGGCTTGTAAAATAGCCTAATATGGTCCACACGGGTAGACACACGGGTGTGTGTAACACACGGACCACCCCATGGGCATGTGGCATAACCATGTGTCCCCTGCACCTAAAATTTTAAGTCAGAATGCAAAGTAGTAAACACATGGGTAGAGACATGGCCATGTGTCTCAACCGTGTGGAGGACACGGCCTAACACACAGACGTGTGTCTTGGCCATGTGCCCCTAAATGCATGCTGACATCATAAACAGAATGCTCGAGTTTTGGGACACGGGTGACCACACTGGCGTGTCAAGGTTGTGTGAAGGACACGGACCAGAGACACGGACGTGTGCTTGGCCGTGTGAAAACCCCTGTAGGTTCGAAGTAGAAAATAAATTCAATTAATTCCACACGGGTAGTGGACACGGACGTGTCCCAAAGCACATGGGTGTGTGAAACATTAACTCAGAATTTTTCTTAAATTTGTATTAGGTCCTCAGTTTAGTCCCAGATCGATTTCAATGTACGTTTGAGCCTCGTAGGCTCATAATAGAGACACCAAGATGCTATTGGATTGGTTTCAAATTGGAACAAAATTTTATAATTTGTATTTCCCGAAAATGTTCAAGTACATGCCTGAACGCTTCGTACCTGGTCTAGGTGTCGGGTACGGGTAAAGGGTGTTACAGAGAACTTTCATGACTTATAATAGCTCTTGGTGTCCTGAATCGTGTAAACACATGCTTATGTAGGAATCGCATGACTACCTTAGCATCATTTGTAGGGTATGCTTCAGCTTCAACCCACTTGGATACATTGTCCACAGCAACTAAGATGTATTTGTTCCTATACGAAGAAGGAAATGGGCCTAAGAAGTCAATGCCCTATACGTCGAATAATTCAACATCCAAAGTGTTTGTCAAGGGCATCTCATTCCTTTTTGATATATTTCTGGTCCTTTGGCATTTATCACAGCTCTTCACATAAGCATAAGCATATTTAAATAGAGTAGGCCAAAAAAAACCTGCTTGCAAAATCTTTGTTGCAGTACATGAACCACCAAAGTGTCCCCCACTTGGAGATGAATGGAAATGATACAAGATCTCAGCAATCTCACTTTCAGCTACATACTTTTGGATTATATTATATGCATACAGTTTAAACAAAAATAGATCCTCCCAAAAAAATAACGAGTATCATGAAGGAAAATTTTCCTTTGTTAGTATGTCATTTCTCGAAGAATTATTCCACATTCAAGATAATTGGAAAAATCAACAAACTGAGGTGTTTAATGAATTTTACTTACCTCAAATAAGTGTTTATCTGGGAAATTCTCATTGATAGGCACACATGATCGAGTTACCTCGTCTTGTTCCAACCTCGATAGATGTTTAACTATTTGATTTTTGACACCTTTTCTATCTTGGATCTCAAGGTCAAATTCTTGGAGTAAAAGTATCCAATGAATTAGCCTCAGTTTCACATTTTTCTTTGTGAGCAAGTATTTAATGGCCTCATGGTCAATAAATATTGTAACTTTGGTACCTATAAGATATGAGCGGAATTTTTCAAAAGCAAAAACTATAGCAAAGAGTTCCTTTTCAATTACCATATAATTGAGTTGGGCTCCCGTCAAAGTTCTACTTGCATAGTAAATAGGGTGAAACACTTTGTTTCTTCTTTGACCCATCACAGCTCCAACGGCATAATCACTTGCATCGCACATCAACTTAAAAGGTGAGCTCCAATCAGGTGTAATGATTATTGGGGTTAAGATTAACCATTTTTTTAGATCTTCAAAAGCTTACAAACATACTTTGCTGAAATCAAACACTGTATCTTTCTCTAACAACAAACACAACAATTTAGAAATTTTCCAGAAATCTTTGGTAAACCTTCGGTAAAAATAGGTATGGCCTAAGAAACTTCTGACTCCTTTCACATTAATTGGGGCTGGTAATCTTTCAATTACGTCCACCTTTGTTTTATCGATTTCAATTCATCTTTTTGAGATTTTATGCCCTAAGACAATCCCTTCCTTAACCATAAAATGACATTTTTCCCAGTTAATGACAAGATTTGTCTCTTCGTATCCCTTCAGTACCTTAGCCAAATTACTCAAACAAATATCATAAGTGTTACCAAGAACAGAAAAATCATCCATGAAAACCTCAACAAAAGTTTCAACCATATCAGTGAATATTGTCATCATGTATCGTTCAAATGTTGCAGGTGCATCGCATAAACCAAAAGGCATTCGCCTAAAAGCAAACGTACCGTATGGACAAGTAAAGGTTGTTTTATGTTGGTCCTCTGGAGTTACAACTATTTGGTTATATCCCGAATAACCATCTAAAAAATAATAGATTTCATTACTTACCAATCGGTCTAACATCTAATACATAAAAGGTAATGAAAAATGGTCATTCTGAGTGGCTTTATTCAACTTTCTATAATCAATACAGATTGTCCAACCAGTAACAGTTCTCGTTGGAATCAACTTGTTACGCTCATTTTCAACAATCGTGATTCCACCTTTCTTCAGCACACACTGCATCGGACTTACCCATAAACTATCTGAAATAGGATAAATGATTCCTGCACCTAACCATTTGATCACTTCCTTTCTCACAACTTCTTTCATAATAGGATTGAACCTCCTTTGCCCATCAATTCGAGCTGTTTCACCTTTTTCTAAAATAATTTTATGCATGCAACAAGAAGGGCTTATACCTTAAATATCAGATATAGTCTAACCAATTGCTTTCTTTAATTTCTTTAGAGCATCAATTAATTACTCCTCTTGGTCTTTCATCAGTTCTACTGAAATAATCACAAGCAAAGTGGAACAGTCACCTAAATAAACGTATTTTAAATGGGAAAGAAGTACATTTAGTTCGAGTTTAGGTGGTTCTTCAATTGAAAACTTGAGTTGTAAAAATTCTCTGACTTCTAACTCTAACGATTCAAACTGTGTGGATTGAATAAAATTTCTCGGATTGGCTTCCATCAAAGCCATGTTTTCTTCACCTTCTTCATCCTCCAAAGGGTCAAGATCTAAGGCTTTTTCCAATAGATCTTCTTCAAAATTGCTTTCCATAGAAACCAAGGTTTCTATCTTTTAATTGAACACTCTTCTATTGGATCGGGAAATTTCATCTCTTTAAGAATGTTAAAGGTTACTTGATCGTCTTGAACTCGCATGGTGAGTTCACCTTACTGCACATTAATTAACGTTCTTCTTGTGGCTAAGAAAGGTCTTCCAAGAATGATCGGCACTTTCTATCTGCTTCAAAATCTAAGACAATGAAATCAGCAGGAAAAATAAATTTATTGACTCTTACCAAAACATCCTCGATTTTTCCCTCGGGATATGGTAAAGATCCATTTGCTAGCTGAAGTGTCACGGTTGTAGGTCTTATTTCACCTATCCCTAGCATCTTGAAAATAGACTTCGGCATCAAGTTGGTACTCGCTCCTAAATCACACAAACCTTTACCGTAGTAAGATTCACCAATGTTACAGGGAATAGTAAAGCTTCTTAGGTCTTTCAATTTCAAAGGCAATTTGCTCTACAGGAACGTACTGCATTCCTTTGTCAAGGCAACAGTCTCATAATCACTCAGTCGTTTCTTCATGGATAGTATATCCTTCATAAACTTCACATAATTCAGCATTTGTTCTAAATCCTCCATAAACGGAATATTGATGTGTAACTGCTTCAAAACATCCAAAAAAATTCTTGAATTGAACCTCTTATTTCTACTTGTGTTGCTGCAATCTTTGTAATATAGAGGTGATGAAATTTTCGGTTGAATCGGATAACTCTTCTGAGTAGGTAAATCTGCATCCAAAGAAGATGTTAAAGTATATAAATTCACTAAGTTAGGAGTCAAATTGTCAGTATTTATAGATTTTGACTCTTTTGGTATAGGAATTTCAACAACTAGTTGATTATTCTCAACAGGCTTATCTTCGACATCAATCAATCGGGGTTCCAGAATTTTACCACTTCGCAATGCCACTGCCTAGATATGTTCTTTACCCAAATTTCTTCGATTCTCAGTATCACTTGGCAAGGTTCCTTGTGGTCTATTATGAAGCTCTATAGCTAACTGACCGATTTGGTTTTCTAAAATTTTCAATGTTGCTACTTGGCTTTGGATCAACGCGTCATTCTTTGCCATGTACGCTTTCAGCAAGTTCTCCAAACTATTTGATGCCTCAACTTGAGGTGGCTTTGGAGCTTACTAATTAAACCCTTGAGATTGGTTGGGTCTATGCTATAATAAGTTGTTATTCAGTCCATTTCCTTGGTTGCTCCAAGAAAAGTTAGGATGATTATGCCATGAAGGATTGTAGAAGTTGCACTAAGGTCTTTTGCCACTCATATTTTGATGTTGGTTCCCCACATAGTACACTGATTCAGGAGTTGATGGACAATTCTCAAAAGAATGACCTTTCTCATAGTACATACAGGAAACTACTTCAAATAGACTTGGTAGTTGAGCTGCAAAATTATTAGCACTATTATTGGTAAACTATTTTAACATAGAGAAAACAGACGATACTTGAGATGATAACTATGACAGCCCAAAATTGACCCTAGTCGGAATGTGGTTTCGGGACCACAAAACCGAGGCATAAAAATAATTTGAAATTTATTTTGATGCCTATAATATGTGTATGCTCATGTATGACATTTTTTGATGATTGATTTAGTGTTATAAAGGTGAATTTCACTAGAAAGGACTTAGTAGTGAACTTTGAAAGTACGATAGGGAAATGTGTGATGACTAATTAAAGCATGCATGCAAAACAATGGACTTGCATGTCAAATTCCCTTTTATAGGTGGTGGCGGCCATGACCAAGAATATGGGCTAAACATGTCATGAAACATGTTTTGTTGGACATTAGGGAGAAATAATAAACAAATAAGCATGGGTAAGAAAAGAATGAAAAAAATGTGTGTGTGAGTGTGGTATCTCCCCCATTGCCGTGAGTTGTAAAGGAAGAAAGAAAAAAATTTGTTCATCCTTTCTTTGAGCCAAAACTAAGGGGGAAGAAGAGATTTTTGCTTCATTTTATTTGTTTAGAAGAGATCTAGAAGGAGATTTGGCTAAACTTGCACCAAGATTAAGGTATGTATGAGGTTGTGTCATGAGATTCATGCATGTTTTAGTTGCCACCTTGATGTTCATGTTAGCCATGGTTCAAATCCTTGTTATGCCATGGAAGTGGTATTTGGTCAAAGTTGATATTGTGATAAAGCCATTGCATGCTAAGTGTGAAGCTTGATGATGATGCATGCAATGATGGATTGTCTACTCTTGAAATTTCTTTGTAGCCATCTTGAGTAAGACATTGAGTTTTCTTTTTGTTTAACCATGATTGAAGTTGAAAGGGGCATGATTGTGATGTATTCGGCCATGATGCATTCATGAGCATGGTTCATGCTTCTTGCATGTTAGTTAAAATTTGTGTTTTGGATGGCTAGGGACACCTTGAAATTCGGCCATGCACATATATGTATATATATGTTTGCACATGATGTTTTGGTTATGAAGTAAGTGATGAATATGTTTGTTTAAAGAAGAAAGTGTTGAAGAATGCTTGTGAAATTGCAAGTACATTCGCCTAGTACACATATGATGTGGAAATCTTGGAATTTATTGTTGAATTGGTGCAAGTATGACTAAGTATATTCGCCATAGGTAGCCTATTGATGGCCTTAGCTTTTCCTTGATGCTTGAATGAATTGTATTGAATTGCTTGATGTAGTATAAAATGTGCATGACCATTGTGTATTCAAGCTAAAGGGTGGCCATATGACCATTTAAACTCCTTGTCATATTCGCCATAAGCTAGCATAATGAGGTTTTAATAAATTGAATTTGTTTGAATTAGCTCAAGAGCTTAGAGGGCCACAATTGGACAAGGGAAGGAAAAAGTGATCGAATAGCCGTAAAAGCCGTTCGACAACATCCGAGGTAAGTCCTCAAGAAGTGACCCTACTTGAATTATGTGAAATGAAATATGGATGTGTAATGATTATTGATTTATGTGTGTATGAGTATTTGAATGATACCCGCTAAGTCCCGAAGGCGATTATGCTAGTGATTACATTTGTGTTTGAGCCTTAGTAACGAAAATGAAACATGAATGTCTAATGATTATTGATGTATGTGTGCATGAGCAATTGAATGATATCCGGCTAAGTCCCGCGACATTTATGCTGGAAATTATATCCAGTTAAGACCAAGGCAAGCTGTGCTAGTGGCTACATCCGGCTAAGACCAAGGCATTCGTGCGAGTCGTTCTATCCGGCTAAGACCAAGGCATTCGTGCGTGGTTATATCCGGTTGTATTCGAAGAAGCTTGGGCTGGAGGTGAGTGTTGGTTGCTGTAATGAATTCAATTGGTACGCTCGAAAAGCCCAAAGAATAAGGTATGTTTATATGTGCATTGGAAAGTCGACATGTTTGAGCAACATTAAGCTCGATCGACTAACAATTTCAGCTATTGAATTGGTTGATACCTTGTGAAAGTATATAATGATGAAGTGTGAAGTAAGAATGATTATGTGAATGTGTATTAATGAAATGATGCATTTGGCCATGTGAATGTATTGCTTTAATTAAAGCTGATTTTATTCCTTGAGACTTACTAAGCATAAAAATGCTTACCCGTTGCTTTGGCTCTCTGTTTTATAGATTGTGCTCGATAGCAATCGGATTCGGGATCATTAAAGTCGAAGTCATCCACACTATCAAAGCCTCCATTTTGGTATAAATTTTGGTTGAACTTTGAAATGGCATGTATAGGACTACCCTTGCTGGTTTAAATATGTTGTGATGTATATGTATGCGGCCATGCAAAAATGGCTCGTAAAAGTGAAGTACTGAACTTAGACTATTTGCGGTTTGTATATATATATATATGGTGTCATGATGTGATTATGGATTGGAAATGGGAATGTTGGTCACATGATCAGCCATTGGTATGGTTAAAATGATCATATGTGAACCTATGTATGGCAAGACTAGTTGGTTCATGGAGACTACAAACTAGGTAAGACCTACCTTAAAAACAGATGCTGCCAGCTGCAGTGACGTGAATGTGAAAAATCACCAAAATTTGTAGGAATGGTATTAAATATTGAATAAGCTATGTAAATGAACCTTGATTAGTCTATTTTCATATGGAAGAAACGAAACGGTCATAGGAGTTACATGTTAAGAGATATTAAAGCTATTGTGAGACAGGGCCAGAACGGTTTCTGGGTCCCCTGTCGCAACTTTAAAAATTTACTATAAATCATCCAGAAAGAATTAGGAGTCGTCCCTTATATGTACAGATTCCATTTTGAGTATAGTTTCATTAGAAACAAACGGCACCAGTATTAAAGCCCTGTGCAGAGAGATATTCAAGTTGTAACGCGCGAAGGTCAGAGCAGTCGATCCCTGTAACATGGGTGAATTTAACTAATAAACTGTACCAATTGGCCTGACCAAAAATTCTAGAAATAAGTCCATGGATGGATATATGAGTCTAAATTCAGGGAAAATTTACGAAACCAGTTTCCGAGTTTTGAAACTCGAGATATGATTTTTAAGGCGACGGTGACGCAGTTTTCCAGCCTGACTGGAAATGTCAAATTGGTGGGCAAAATATGTGGACTTGGCTTGTTAACCCCTCGTGTCCGACAATCGGCAATGGTCTCGGGTTCGGGTGTTACAATTTTATTGGTATCGAGCCACGGTTTAGTCGATTCTAGGACTACCGTGATGTGTTTGGGGTCTAGCTATACATGCCATTAAATGATGAATCGATAGTGTGGTGATTTCGACAATTTGACTTTGTGTTTGTTTATAGTAATGGATCCGATCCCAACCGAGCGATAGCTGATGATGTGGAGAGTGTGGCGCTGCTCCGCGCAAGGGACAGGCCGGCGGACTCTCACCTATGGCCAACAATCCGAATGATGAGGCTAAGCAAGCCTTTTATAGTGTGATGAATGAATGGTTTAACCAATACATTCGAACTAACACTACTGTTCCACAACCTCCATTCCCGACAAATGCAACCCCAAGACCTACAATACCTCCGTAACTAACCAAATAAGGTCAAGTAAGCCCCAATCGATAGGATTCAAAACATGGGGCCACTGAATTTAAAGCTACGGATGATGACGATGCCGAAGCGAGCTGAATTTTGGTTGGACAACACTATCCGGTGCTCGATGAGCTATCTTGTACACCGATGAGTGCTTAAAGTGTACCATCTCCTTGCTACGTGAGTCCGCCTACTATTGGTGGAGTACTCGACTTCGTGGTGCCTAGAGAGCAAGTGACTTGGGAATTCTTTCAAACCGAGTTCAAAAAAGTATATCGATCGAGATTCATCGACCAAAAGCGAAGGAATTTCTTGATCTTAAGCAAGGTTCTATGTCGATTACCGACTACGAACGAAAATTTGTGAGGCTTAGCCAGACGCGAGAATGCATTTCGTCCGAAGCTATTATGTAAACGCTTGAGGATGGGCTGAATGATGATATAAGGATGTTCGTTGGCATTCTCGAGATACGAGAGTTCGTAGTACTTGTTGAGCGAGCTTGTAAAGTCAAGAGCTTAGAAAGGAGAAACAAAAGCGATGTGGGAACCGGAGAATTCGAAAGAGGTCCTCGGAAAGTCTCTTCAACAAGCATCGAAGAGATTTCGAGATGATGTGAGCCGGTCAAGAGGCGCTACGGGCTTTTCTAGACGAGGTCGCGATCGACCCCTGTGACCACACGAGTCACTTGATCGCCATGGTGGAAATGATCGCCAAGAGAGGCGAGTGTCTCGCATTGTGGCAAATGGCATTCGGGAGTGTTGGTTCCGTGATCGCTCTGCTATAAGTGCGGATCGGCCGACCACTTTATGAAGGATTGCCCGAGGATGCTTGAACAAAATGTAAGTCAAAGTGGAAACCCGGTGCTACCATCGCCGAGGTAGGCCACCTAGAAATGTGGGCAATGTTAGTGGCGGTCGAGAGGATCTAGAGATGCTACCATCGATCCGAGGCTCGGGCTCTGCTAGGACTTATGCCATCGCGCACGCGAGGATCTGCCTCTCGGATGTCATTACCGGTACTTTCACTCTTTTCAATACTAATGTGATTGCTTTGATTGACCTGGTTCTACTCATTCTTATATATGTGAAACCTTAGCATCCAAGAAGACTTTGCCTATTGAGTCTCTCGAGTTTGTAATTCGGTGTCAAACCCTTGGGTCATTACGTGCTTGTCAACAAAGTGTGCAAGAAAAGTCCCCTAGTGTTCCGAGGTTCTTGTTTTCCGCAGACTTGATGCTTTTGCCGTTTGATGAATTGACGTTATTCTTGGTTTGGATTGGTTGACCATGCACGATGCGGTTGTAAATTGCAAAAGCAAGACTATCGATTTGAGGTGCGCGAATAACGAGATAATTCGGGTTGAGTCTACGGACTTAAAGGGTTGCCACCGTAATATCGCAATGTTGGCGGAAATATGTAAGAAAAGGGTGCGGCGTACCTTGCGTATGTGCTCGATGACAAGGAATCGAAAAGAAACCCGAATCTGCGCCCGTGGTTTGTGAATACCCGGATGTTTTCCCTGAAAATTGCCGGGTTTACCACCTATTCGGGAAATAGAATTTAGCATCGAATTGGTACTTGGTACCACTCCAATTCGATAGCTCCGTATCGTATGGCGCCAACGAATTAAAGGAGTTGAAAGCTCGGTTGCAAGAATTGGTGGATAGAGGTTTTACTCGCCGAGTTTTTCGCCTTAGGGTGCGCCGGTGTTGTTTGTGAAAAGAAGGATGGAACCATGCGGTACAGCATCGACTATCGTCGACTTAATAAAGCGACGATAAAGAACAAATATCCGTTACCACGTATTGATGACTTGTTCGATCAACTGAAGGGAGCCTCAGTGTTCTCGAAAATAGATTTGAGATCGGGCTATTATCAATTGCGAATCCGAGATTCGGACGTGCCCAAGACTGCCTTCAGAACGAGATATGGTCACTATGAGTTCCTAGTGATGCCGTTTGGGCTTACTAATGCCCTTGCGGTATTTATGGATTTAATGAATCGGATCTTCAGACCATATTTGGATCAATTCGTAGTCGTGTTCATTGATGACATCTTGGTCTATTCAAGAAATGAGACCGAACATGCTTTGAACACCGAGGTTAGTCTTTGCAAATTTTACGGGATAAGCAATTATATGCTAAGTTCACAAGTGTGAGTTACGGTTAAGAGAGGTTAGCTTCTTGGGTCATGTGGTATCTCAGCATCGGGTATTCGAGTCGACCAAATAAAATTTCAGCCATACTTAATTGGAAGCCTCAGAAATATTCTTGAGGTTCGAGCTTTTTGGGGCTTCTTAGGTTATTACCGACGATTTGTAAAGGTTTCTCAACGATAGTCACGCCAATGACGAGGCTACTCCAAAAGGATGTTAAGTTCGAATGGACGGAGAAATGTCGAAAAGTTTCGATCAACTAAAACTTATTTGACTGAAGCCCCAATTCTAGTGCAACCGAATCCGGCAAAGAGTTTGTCATCTATAGTGACGCCTCCCTACTTGGGTTAGGTTGTGTATTGATGCAAGAAGGTCGAGTTGTGGCCTATCGTCGAGGCAATTAAAGACACACGAGAAAATTATCCGACCCATGATCTCAAATTAGCTGCCATCGTATTCGCCTTAAAGATTTCGCGACATTACTTATTTGGTGAGAAGTGCCATGTGTACTCGGATCACAAAAGTCTCAAATATTTGATGACCCAAAGAGACTTAAATCTGCGACAAAGACGTTGGCTCGAATGTTAAAGGATTATGAGTGGTCATTGACTATCACCCGGAAAGGTGAATGTGGTTGCGGATGCCTTGAGTCGAATCGTTATTCACTCTACGACGATGAATGTTCACTTGTCTGCTCGATCCGACGGTGTGTTAGTGGCTGAATTGAAAGCCAAACCATTATTGACACATCAAATTCGAGAAGGTCAGAAAGTCGACGACGAGTTGGCTACAAAACGGGCTGAGTGTGTTCCGAACAAGGACTCGGAGTTTCAAATCAATGATGACGATTGTTTGAGGTTCAAAAGTCATCTGTGTGTTCCAAAGAATTCGGAACTCATTTCGATAATTCTGAATGAAGCCCATTGTAGCCGAATGGCAATCCACCCGGGGAGTACGAAGATGTACAACGATTTGAAACGTCGGTTTTGGTGGCATGGTATGAAACGAGACATCTCCGACTTTGTTTCGAGATGTTTAATATGTCAACAAGTGAAAGCGGAACATCAAGTGCCTTCAGGATTACTTCAGCCAATCACGATACCCGAGTGGAAATGGGATCGAGTCACAATGGACTTTGTATCCGGACTACCATTGTCAGCGAGTAAGAAGGATGCGGTTTGGGTCGTGGTAGATAGATTGACTAAGTCGGCTCACTTTGTCCCTGTACGTACGGATTTTTCAATGGACAAATTAGCCAAATTGTACGTTTCTCAGATTGTGAGATTTCACGGGGTGCCTATTTCCATCGTGTCGGATAGAGATCCGAGATTTACCTCGCGATTCTGGAAAAAGTTGCAAGAAGCTTTGGGTACCAAGTTGCATTTCAGCACCGCCTTTCACCCCCAAACCGATGGTCAATTCGAGCGAATAATTCAGATACTTGAAGATATGTTGAGATGTTGCGTCCTCGAGTTTAGTGGTTCATGGGAACGGTATTTGCCGTTGATTGAATTCGCTTACAACAACAGCTTTCAATCAAGTATTAAGATGGCACCCTACGAGGCTTTGTACGATCGTAAATGCCGTACACCATTGTTTTGGACCGAGCTCGGTGAAAGCAAGATTTTCGTGGTGGATTTGATTAGAGATGCTTGAATGAAAGTGAAAGTAATCCGTGAAAGTCGAAGATAGCCTCCGATCGTCGAAAGTCGTGCGCGGATCTGAAGCGTAAGGATATCGAGTATCGTGGGTGATAAAGTGTTTCTCAAGGTATCGCCTTGGAAAAAGATACTCGATTTGGCCGTAAGGGCAAGTTGAGCCCGAGGTTCATTGGGCCATATAAGATATCCGGCGAGTCGGTCGGTGGCATATCGTTTGATTTTGCCCCGAACTCGAAAAGGTTCACGATGTCTTTCATGTTTCGATGCTTCGACACTATAGATCGATCCATCGCACGTGATTAGTCCATCAGAAGTTGAAATTCAAGCCAATATGAGTTATGAGGAAGAACCGATTCGTATCCTATCACGGGAAGTGAAAGAGTTGCGAAACAAGCGGGTTCCGCTAGTGAAGGTGTTATGGCTCAAGCACGGATAGAAGAAGCTACTTGGGAAACCGAGAACTCTATGAAAGAGCGATACCCAACCCTATTTACTGTAAGATTTTCGGGACGAAAATTTCTTAAGTGGGGAGAGTTGTGACACCCAAAATTGACCCTAGTCGGAATGTGGTTTCGGGACCACAAAACCGAGGCATAAAAATAATTTGAAATTTATTTTGATGCCTATAATATGTGTATGCTCATGTATGACATTTTTTGATGATTGATTTAGTGTTATAAAGGTGAATTTCACTAGAAAGGACTTAGTAGTGAACTTTGAAAGTACGATAGGGAAATGTGTGATGACTAATTAAAGCATGCATGCAAAACAATGGACTTGCATGTCAAATTCCCCTTTTTATAGGTGGTGGCCGGCCATGACCAAGAAATATGGGCTAAACATGTCATGAAACATGTTTTGTTGGACATTAGGGAGAAATAATAAACAAATAAGCATGGGTAAGAAAAGAATGAAAAAAAAATGTGTGTGTGAGTGTGGTATCTCCCCCATTGCCGTGAGTTGTAAAGGAAGAAAGAAAAAATTTGTTCATCCTTTCTTTGAGCCAAAACTAAGGGGAAGAAGAGATTTTTGCTTCATTTTATTTGTTTAGAAGAGATCTAGAAGGAGATTTGGCTAAACTTGCACCAAGATTAAGGTATGTATGAGGTTGTGTCATGAGATTCATGCATGTTTTAGTTACCAACTTGATGTTCATGTTAGCCATGGTTCAAATCCTTGTTATGCCATGGAAGTGGTATTTGGTCAAAGTTGATATTGTGATAAAGCCATTGCATGCTAAGTGTGAAGCTTGATGATGATGCATGCAATGATGGATTGTCTACTCTTGAAATTTCTTTGTAGCCATCTTGAGTAAGACATTGAGTTTTCTTTTGTTTAACCATGATTGAAGTTGAAAGGGGCATGATTGTGATGTATTCGGCCATGATGCATTCATGAGCATGGTTCATGCTTCTTGCATGTTAGTTAAAATTTGTGTTTTGGATGGCTAGGGACACCTTGAAATTCGGCCATGCACATATATGTATATATATGTTTGCACATGATGTTTTGGTTATGAAGTAAGTGATGAATATGTTTGTTTAAAGAAGAAAATGTTGAAGAATGCTTGTGAAATTGCAAGTACATTCGGCCTAGTACACATATGATGTGGAAATCTTGGAATTTATTGTTGAATTGGTGCAAGTATGACTAAGTATATTCGCCATAGGTAGCCTATTGATGGCCTTAGCTTTTCCTTGATGCTTGAATGAATTGTATTGAATTGCTTGATGTAGTATAAAATGTGCATGACCATTGTGTATTCAAGCTAAAGGGTGGCCATATGACCATTTAAACTCCTTGTCATATTCGCCATAAGCTAGCATAATGAGGTTTTAATAAATTGAATTTGTTTGAATTAGCTCAAGAGCTTAGAGGGCCACAATTGGACAAGGGAAGGAAAAAGTGATCGAATAGCCGTAAAAGCCGTTCGACAACATCCGAGGTAAGTCCTCAAGAAGTGACCCTACTTGAATTATGTGAAATGAAATATGGATGTGTAATGATTATTGATTTATGTGTGTATGAGTATTTGAATGATACCCGGCTAAGTCCCGAAGGCGATTATGCTAGTGATTACATTTGTGTTTGAGCCTTAGTAACGAAAATGAAACATGAATGTCTAATGATTATTGATGTATGTGTGCATGAGCAATTGAATGATATCCGGCTAAGTCCCGACGACATTTATGCTGGAAATTATATCCGGTTAAGACCAAGGCAAGCGTGCTAGTGGCTACATCCGGCTAAGACCCCAAGGCATTCGTATGCGAGTCGTTCTATCCGGGCTAAGACCAAGGCATTCGTGCACGTGGTTATATCCGGTTGTATTCAAGAAGCTTGGGCTGGAGGTGAGTGTTGGTTGCTGTAATGAATTCAATTGGTACGCTCGAAAAGCCCAAAGAATAAGGTATGTTTATATGTGCATTGGAAAGTCGACATGTTTGAACAACATTCGCTCGATCGACTAACGAATTTCAGCTATTGAATTGGTTGATACCTTGTGAAAGTATATAATGATGAAGTGTGAAGTAAGAATGATTATGTGAATGTGTATTAATGAAATGATGCATTTGGCCATGTGAATGTATTGCTTTAATTAAAGCTGATTTTATTCCTTGAGACTTACTAAGCATAAAAATGCTTACCCGTTGCTTTGGCTTTCATTTTATAGATTGTGCTCGATAGCAATCGGATTCGGGATCATTAAAGTCGAAGTCATCCACACTATCAAAGCCTCCATTTTGGTATAAATTTTGGTTGAACTTTGAAATGGCATGTATAGGACTACCCCTTGCTGGTTTAAATATGTTGTGATGTATATGTATACGGCCATGCAAAAATGGCTCGTAAAAGTGAAGTACTGAACTTAGACTATTTGCGGTTTGTATATATATATATATGGTGTCATGCTGTGATTATGGATTGGAAATGGGAATGTTGGTCACATGATCAGCCATTGGTATGGTTAAAATGATCATATGTGAACCTATGTATGGCAAGACTAGTTGGTTCATGGAGACTACAAACTAGGTAAGACCTACCTTAAAACAGATGCTGCCAGCTGCAGTGACGTGAATGTGAAAAATCACCAAAATTTGTAGGAATGGTATTAAATAGTGAATAAGCTATGTAAATGAACCTTGATGAGTCTATTTTCATATGGAAGAAACGAAACGGTCATAGGAGTTACATGTTAAGAGATATTAAAGCTATTGTGAGACAGGGCCAGAACGGTTTCTGGGTCCCCTGTCGCAACTTTAAAAATTTACTATAAATCATCCAGAAAGAATTAGGAGTCGTCCCTTATATTTACAGATTCCATTTTGAGTCTAGTTTCATTAGAAACAAACGGCACCAGTATTAAAGCCCTGTGCAGAGAGATATTCAAGTTGTAACGCGCGAAGGTCAGAGCAGTCAATCCCTGTAACATGGGTGACTTTAACTAATAAACTGTACCAATTGGCCCGACAAAAAATTCTAGAAATAAGTCCATGGATGGATATATGAGTCTAAATTCAGGGAAAATTTACGAAACCAGTTTCCGAGTTTTGAAACTCGAGATATGATTTTTAAGGCGACGGTGACGCAGTTTTCCAGCCTGACTGGAAATGTCAAATTGGTGGGCAAAATATGTGGACTTGGCTTGTTAACCCCTCGTGTCCGACACCGGCAATGGTCTCGGGTTCGGGGTGTTACAATAACAAAGCGAGGGCCTCAACTTCATGAACTCCAGCTACAGGTCTTCTTGAAGCTGTTCGATTTGTTGGCCATTGATAGTTATTACTCGCGATCCTTTCGATGATCTTAGAATCCTCATTATAAGACTTAGACAAAATTTCACAATTCACAGAAGCATCTACATCAATCTTGTATGTGCATTGAGACCATTATAGAATGTCTCCAACTATTTATAATGAGGAATCCCATGATGAGGACACTTATGAAGTAACTCCTTGAATCGCTCCCAAGCCTCATACAGAGACTCGTCATCCAATTGTTGGAAAGTTGTGATCTCATTCCTCAACTTAGCGTTTTTGCTAGGCAGAAAATACTTAACCAAAAATCTCTCTGCTAATTCTTTCCATGTAGATATGGAACTTGGTGGTAATAAATTGAGCCATGCTCATGCTCGATCTCATAACGAGTTCAGAAACAACTTTAACCTCAGTGCATCTTCAGTCACACTGACTATCTTAAATGAATCACTCACCTCCATAAACAATCGAAGGTGGAGATGTGGACCTTCCGTGGGCATACCACTGAATTGGCCCATCGTTTGGAGCATTTGAAACATCACTGGTTCCAATTCAAATTGGGTTGCCTCAATATCTGCCTTCTAATTCCTGGATTTAGCTCACTGGAAAGTGGCACAACATATTGTCTAATGCATCGATCCCTATCATCGGCAATGAGGATGGGATTTCATACATGATCGTCTTCATTACCTTGGTCTTGATTTTGATTTCCAAGGTCCATCTTGACTTGTCTTTGAGCTGTTCGTTCACGTCTTCTTTGTCAAAAGTTTGCTCAAATTCAGGGTCTACAGGGAGTAAATCGACAATCCGATCTACGCACATAAACACCTAAAAAGAAAATCACAAAATTAAAAAGAATAAGTTAGTAATGTTAGAAATAAACCAAATTGGAAGTAAATAATTTCACAAAAAAATGGCTATGGCAACAGTTAACAATTCCCGACAATGGAGCCAAAAACTTGTAGCGCACAGGTTTGTGCAAGTGTACACAGTCGTTATCAAGTAATAAGTAAGTATCAAGTTATCCTCTCCATAGGGATTGTATTTGTGTTAAATTACTTAATTGTAAAATTATACTAACAACTTGGTAAATAAAAACACAATATGGTTGAAAAGTGATGATTAAAATTAAACAAAATGCAATGATCCCTAATGCAAATTATCCTAAGCATGCAAACTATATGAATGAAATAGATTTTAGTAAAATTAAACACAATTTGCAACAATTATAACATAAATAAACTAGGGCAATTACTTTAATTAAACTCAATTTATTATCAACATGCTTAATAACATTCGAAAAAACATTTCATGGCAACTCGATCTTTCATGAGTTTGGAAACCACATTCAGTCCTTTTAAAATCCTTTACTTAGTAAATATGCATTTTACTAATCCTTACTTACTAAGGGTTTCTTAGCATTCGTGTGAGGTAACAGGGACGTGTTAGGTTTGAAATAGTTTAATCACACAAATATAAAAACTATGCAGATAGCAGAGCTTGGTTAGAGTTGTTATGTAACCGATAATTTAATTGGGTTAGGATCTAAACTGAGCATGCACATTTCAATTATGTGTCCACTAGCCGTCATTTGGTTAGGATCGCTCAGCTAATTCAGGTGCATTTCAATCACGTATGAATGAAATACAAACTTGATTTCAATTGAAAACATGATCGATTGAGGCACAAACATTATAAGCATGAATCAAATAAATATTATTTAATCAAAGCAATCATCCTAGCTTAAATAAAATTAAGCTAACATTGTTGTAAACAAGAACAAATAACACATAGCAAACATTTTCAGATTAAACTAAAGAAAAGACAGATTAAACCCAAATCAAAGTGGCTGTCAGCCAAGACTCTAACTGACGAGGCTCCTTCGCTCCTTCACTTTTCTCCTTTGCTGATGGCTCTCCAAGGTGGTCAACCAAGGGCTCTTTATGAGGCTTAATTGCTAAAATTTCTATGAAGAGATGATGCTAGGTGTGGGGAATATAAAATACTAAAGAGAATTGAGAAAAAAAAGAGAGAATGACGAGGGATGAGGAATGATGAATGATGAATAAGGGAATAAAGTGGTCTTATTTATAGGTGAAGAGAGGTAGGTAGTTTGCTAAAAATAGCTGAGTTTAGTCTCTTCAAACTTCTTCCATGAGTGCCCGACCACAATTAGTGGAATTTGAGCTGATTTTTGCTTGATTTTTAAGTAATTTAATTGCCATAATAACTCAGGACTGATACTCGGTCAAATGTAAACCATCGAGAAAATCTCTAATTTCTTCAATAATGCAAGGACCTTGTCTAATTAAACAAAAAAGTGGTTTAAGTGGACAACCATTTGTAGCCAAATTTGGGTTGACTTGGTCTTCAATTTGGATAGTTTTGTAATCCAACAAAGCTATCATACCTATCCAAAATAAATCAATAAGTTAAAGGACCAAAGAATAAAATTTATCCAATTTAAATAATTAATTATAACCCAAATTATTAATGAAATATATGTAAAATGATTTATTAAATATAATTTTATATTTTATTATTTAATTTAATCATGCATGGCCCATTTTATGTCTTAAAAATATAATATGTTCAAATAAATATAAAATAAGCCATTTTATGCATGAAAACTATATAATAAAGCATAAAATCACATTTTAATAATTTCTATGTCCTAATTTCATATTTTCACATGTTTCATTAATTTATTAAAGAATTAGTTAGTTTTAACAATGAATTTAAGTAAAATGTGATAAATTACATAGGAAAAATCCTATATATTTTTCAGTTTACACTTGTTTCTAGTAAAGATAGTTGAACTCGTGTGCTTAATTAGGTAAACCTTTTGGAACATATATAAGAAGAAGCTATATAAATCTTTTGGTATCAAATTATGATGACTAAATACTTCAAGTATGTTATATGAATTAGCTTGGTTATAAGTGGTTATGATGCTTAATTTTTTATAAGTGTTTGGCATGTTTGGAAATATGGTGAATTGGTACTTTGTTGTGAATGACATTTATGAATGTTAATGCTAGTAGTTGAATGGCATGTTTTGCACCATTTGGTATGTTTTGGTAAGTAAATTCAATGATAGGTATTGATGCAATTATGCTTAGAAGTTAGTTGATTATTGTGGCCAAATTGTGTACATGGTTATACGTGTTTCCATGATGATTTGAGGTACCTAAGGGCATATTGGTTATATGATATTATACCATGTTTGAATAGCTAGAATATGCATGATTTTTGTACCATCTTATGGGTAGTATATATGTAAAATTTTTGGTTTTAGGTACATGCCAAGATGGGTGAGAAAAGTGGTTGGTAAAATGGCCTATTTTCATCCACACAGGCAGAGACACGGGCGTGTGTCTCAGCCATGTATGACACATGGCCAGGTAACACGGTCGTGTGTCCCATGGAGCTTTCTAAGAGTTGCAAGTCAGGCTGTTACATGGCCTAGCACATGACGCGACACACGGGCAGGTAGGGTTATTTCGAGGGGTACACAGCCTGGCACACGGGCGTGTGGCTTGGTCGTATGACCCAAGTCAGTGAGTTATACGAGCATGGTCACAGGCTAGGACATGGTCGTGTGTCCCTACTTTGAATGCCCACTGGCCTGGGACATGTGTGTGTCTCTCACATGGCCTGGTCACACGGTCGTGTGACCCTTGTAATTTTGAAAATTTTCCTTGTTTTTTGAAAACTTCTCTAAGTTTTTTATTTAGTCCTGGCTTGTTTCTAATGTGTTTTTAAGGTCCTCAAAGGCTCGTATAGGGGACAATATGTATGGTTTGGATTGGATTTAATATGATTATTGATATGATTTTGAAATGTTTGAAATTTATGTTTGTTTGATTTGAAGACTCCGGTAATGCTTTGTAACCCTATTTTGGTGACAGTACGAGTTAGGGGTGTTACAGCAAACCTTTGATCCTATTGTGGAGAATGTGGAGCGAGCACCTACTAGTGATGAGAGTCAGCAAGAGCATATGAATAAGGCTATATCGCAGGCCATGTTATGAGTTTTGGAATGAGTGCTAAGTGCCCAATCTGTTGGTAATAGTTATGGTACTATTATTGAGAGGCTCATATAGAGTAGGGTCAAACTGTTTAGAGGCATTGCTAGAACGATCCCCACTGTAGCTGAGTATTCGTTAGAGGTTACAGAGAGGATTCTCGATGATATGGAATGCACCCCTGAATAAAATCTTAAGGGGACTGTGTCATTACTGCGCGATGAGGTCTAACGCTGGTAGCAAGCTATTGTGAGAGGCACCCAAGTTAATCGCCTAACATGGGATTACTTTCTGGAGGCATTCTAGAAAAATAATGTGGGAGTGAGATATGCCGAGCCTAAGAGGCTTAAGTTCACTGAGTTGAGGCTAGGTAACATGCCTGTGGCCAATTACGAGGCAGAGTTCCTTAGGCTCAACCACTATGTTTTAGGAATGGTAGCTGATGAGTAAGATAAATGTGCCTGATTTGAATTTGGGCTTAGATTTGATTTGATGATGTAAGTGGCTCCACTACAAGAAAAATTCTTTGAAGCTTTGGTAGAGAAGACCGAGATCTGTGAAAAGGTTAGGTGCATTGAGTGCAAATGGAAGGAGCCAGTGAGGGCTCCAGCTAAGAAAGATTCCGGTCTTAGTAGATAGGCTCAATGTTTGGTTGAGTGAGCCATAAATGATCAATCCTTCCAGAACTTTGTTGTAGTAGGGGATAGGAGCCAGAATTGTGTCACCTATGGTAAGAGACATCTGGGTGAGTGTTGGAGAGGCATGGGTGCATGCCTAAAATGTAGGTTACTGGACCATAAGATTCGAGAATGTCCTCATCTAATGAGTAGGTTCAAGCACAAGGCCAGAATTGTGCACCGAATCAGAGAGCTGGTCAATAGCCATAGCGAGCTCAAGGACAAAATAGATGAGGTAATGCATGTTAAAGATAGCGAGCACCGGCTCAGGGTGCTAATCGAGTTGATACAAGGTAGCCAACACTTGTGTATTCGGCCAGACACCGAGAGGATTGCGATGCTACTAATGTGATAGTAGGTATTGTTACTATTAATGGCATTCCTTATTTTGCATTGATAGATAATGGTTCTACCCATTCGTATTTATCCTATATGATGGCTAAGAAACTAGGCATTCGAGTAGAGTAAACAGTTAGTGATGTGACAGTACGTAGTCCCTTAGGAAAATCTGTACAAGTGAACAAAATCTATAAGCGATGCCCATTGCAAGTGAAAGGTGAGGTGTTTCGTGCTGACCTTATGAAACTACTCTTTGGAGAATTCGATCTCATATTCAGAATGGATTGGTTGAGAAAGCATCAAGTCATTTTAGACTGTGATTGCGACATTAAATAAATTACTTTGAGGACTACTTCTGGGAATGAGATTATTGTGGTTGGAGAGTGTCAGAATTATCATAAAAATGTGATGTCCACCTTGGCAGTAGAGAAGTTGGTCCATAAGGGGTGTGATGCCTATCTCGCATACATCTTGGACCCAAAAGTGGATAGTGCTGCATTGCAGAACATTCGTGTAGTGAAGGAATTTCTTGATGTTTTTTCTAAGGAGTTGCCACGTCTACCTCCTAAACGTGAGGTCGATTTTGGAATTGAGTTACTACCTAAGGCAACACTGGTGTCCACTTCACCCTATCGCATGTTACCTAAGGAACTTAAGGCTAAGTTACAAGAATTGTTGGATTGTGGCTTCATAAGGCCAAGTGTGTTGCCGTGGAGAGCTTTAGTCCTTTTTTGTGAAAAAAAAGGATGGATCCATGAGGCTGTGCATCAATTATCTTCAATTGAATAAGTTTACTATGAAAAATAAGTAACCATTGTCGAGGATCGATGACTTATTTGACTAATTCCAAGGTGATACAGTCTTCTCTAAGATCGATCTGAGGTCAGGATACTATCAGTTGTAAGTGAAGGAGGTTGATGTGCCGAAGACTGCTTTCAAGACTCGATATGGGAATTATGAGTCCTTAGTGATACGCTTCGGTCTTACGATTGCTCTTGCCACATTCGTGGACTTAATGGATAGAGTATTTCAACCCTATCTTGATTGATTTTTTGTAGTCTTTATACAAGATATCTTGATCTATTCCAAGTATAAGTTGGAGCATAAGGAGCACTTAAGGTTGGCCCTTCAAACCTTACATGAGAAAAAGTTGTATATGAAGCTCAGTAAGTACGAGTTTTGGCTTTGAGAGGTGATGTTTTTGGGACACGTAGTATCTATTAAGGGTATTCACGTGGATTCAAAGAAAATTAAAGCTATCTTCGATTAGAAGCAGCCTAAGAATGTTAGTGAGATTCAGAGTTTTCTTAGACTTGCTAGCTATTATATGAGGTTTGTGGAAGGATTTTTGTTTATTGCTACTCCAATGACTAAGTTTTTAAGAAAGACTACATCGTTTAAGTGGACTGATGAGCAATAAGTAGTTTTTAGAAACTTAAGGCAGTTTTGACTCAAGCACCAGTCTTGATTCAACCTGAGTCTGGGAAAGATTACGTGGTTTATAGTGATGCATCCCATTCTGGTCTTGGATACGTGTTGATGCAAGGTAGGAAGGTTGTAGCTTACCGTTCAAGGCAACTCAAGCCACATGAGTGCAACTATCCGACGCATGATTTGGAGTTGGCTACTGTGGTTTTCGCTCTTAAGATTTAGGGACACTATCTTTATGGGGAGAGATGTGTCATCTATGCAGACCATAAGAGTCTTAAATATCTCCTCACCCAAAAGGAGTTGAACTTAAGACAGAGGCTTTGGATCAAACTTCTGAAAGATTATGACTGTACTATCGAGTACCATTCGAGTAGGGCTAATGCTGTGGCAGATGCGTTGAGTAAGAAGTCTATGTTAGAGTTGAGGGAAATGTTTGCTAAGTTGAGTTTATATGATAATTTTGGTTTGCTTGCGAAGTTACAAGTGCGAACTTTGATTAAGGAGATTAAGCTGAAGTAGATTTCAAATTCGTCATTAGAGCCCCATGTGAAGCTTGTTAAGGTGAGTAAGACTTCAGGTTTTGCTTATATTTTTGAAAGAATCTTGTATTGTCGTTGAAGATTCTGTGTGCCTTCTGATTTGGAGTTGAGGCAATCTATACTTCGGGAAGCGCATAGTAGTTCCTATGCTATGCATCCTAGAGGTAGTAAGATGTATAGAGATCTTTGTGCGCAGTATTGGTGGTTGGGAATGAAACATGATGTGGCAGACTTTGTGGCTAGATGTTTGACATGCCAACAAGTCAAGGTTGAACACCAATTTCCTTTGTGTTTCCTCCAGTCTATTCAAGTACCTCAGAGGAAGTGAGAGCGTATCATTATGGATTTTCTAACAGTCCAATTTTGGGTCTAGTCAGAACAATGATTTTGGGACCACAAATCCAAAGTAGAAAAATTTATTTTTATTATATTTTTATATTCTACAATTTTATGGAATGATTTCGTGAAAATTTCGTTCGAAAATTTTGATGTTTGGGCACTCAATTTAGTCAAAAGGATTAAATTGTAAAAAGTGCAAAAGTTGAGTTCTACATGCTAGAGGTGCTAATTGCTATGAAATTTTAAATTGGAGGTCCTTAAATAGTAATTAGACCATTGGTTAAGTTGTTGGCCAAAAATAGACATGGTTAGGTATGTTTCTAAAGTTTTTCATTAAGGGCGTTTTAGTAATTTGGTAATTAAATGAATTAAAAAGCCAAATTAAAAGCCAATTTTTGTCCATCTTCCTTCCATGCCAAATTGTACAAGTAGAAACCATGGCTAGGGTTTTTCAAGCTTTCAAGCTCAATTGTAAGTCTGTTCTAGCCCCATTTTTAATGATTTTTATGTTTTTGAAATCCTTGTAACATGATCTATCTATTTCTACCACTAATTTAAAACATAATCAAAGTCTAAAATTTTACCCATGATGGATATTTTTGTATTTTGATGTTTAATGGTAGGAAATGTATGTTTGATGTATGACAAATGACTTTTGCTAAGTGATTTTCGATGAAAATGCCTAAAAGGACATATTTGTAAAAGTTATAAAATAAATAGTAAAAGTGTGATTTAATGAAAAATGTAGGCTGATATGAGTACAATAAATATTTGGCTAGGCTTGGGTAATGAAGAAATTTGATGGAAATCATTTTACGAACCTAGGGACTAAAATGTAAAAATGTCAAACTTTAGGGGCAAAAATGTAAATTTACAATAATGTGATTTTGGGATGATTTTAATAGTATAATGATTAAATAAGTTAAATATGATATTATAAATCAAGAAAATAAGGTTTGGAATTAGAACGGAGGGAAAATGAGTATTTGACGGTTTGGTCCTTTCTACCGTTTTTATGTCAAGGTAAGTTCGTATGTTTAATAAGCATTAAATTATATATGTATAAATGCATAATTGATATAATTGTGGCAATTGTTATATTATTGAAATAAAATGTGAATGTTATTGAGTACGACACTACGGAAATAACCGATAGAGGTTCGATACTGTGAAAGTCTCACGTGAACCTTAGGAATAGATAAGATACAAATATCATGACATTAGGGTTACTGAGATTACGTGCAAGACCATATCTGCGATATGGCATCGATATGAGACTTCGTGTAAGACAGTATCTGGGATATGGCATCGATATGATATTTCGTGTAAGACTATAGATAAGCTATTGGCATCTATACGAGATTACATGTAAGACCATATCTGGGATATGGCATTGGTAAGGTACTGTGAGTACGAGATTCCCGAGTGTCCTTTAGTATTCCAAGTGGTTCAATGGGAAATTAAATGGGTATGTCAAAGGAGAGAGAGCATGTAAGTATTACAAAATTGTACAGGTATGTACATAAGTTTATAAGCATTGACTTCATGATATTGTGAGCTCATGGTTTCCATGAAAAAGTTTTTGTGAAAGCCTTGTAATTATCGGCTTATGCTTGTGATGTATGAAATTCATGATAAATTCAGTTGAAGACCATGTGATTAGCTTTCGGGCCAAATTGAGTTATGATATAGCATGTTTTATTCACTTAAGTTGCGATCCATCAGATATGAGAAAAGGGAAAGATTGGTATAATTTCCTATTAAAATGATCATGGAAGTATGAGAAGATATGAATTTAGAACAATAAAAAATGTTAAATTATATGCTTGAAATGTGAATACTCATATTTAATGTACATGTTTACTATGAGGTTTGAAATGACTTGTTAAGTGTTGTGATATGTTACAAAAGAGAGATTACGGTTGTTAGGCTAATGCAAAGATATGTTAAATTATGCTTATAAGTTAATAGAGTAAACATTGTGATTGAATAAAATTATAACTTTGAGATTTATAGCATTTGGTACTATTTTGTGTTTAAGTTGTTGAACTTGATAAATGCTTAATAAGAGTTGCTTATTATTTTCATGAGGACTTACTAAGCTATATAGCTTACCCCCTTTCTTTCCCATCTTTTATAGTGCCGTCAAGCCAACTCGGGTTGGAGATCACCGAAGATCCTATCACATTATCAAGCTATCATTTGGGTTTGATGAATTCAAGTATTTTGAGTTTATGACATGTATAGGGACTTAGTCATTTTTTTATATGTGTCATTGTGTTTTGTCCAAAAGTATTGGCTTGTAATTTTCAAGGGTTTTCTTTGATATTTGGCCATGTAAATTGGTTTATTTTGGCTAGCATGGTTGTAAGCCTAAATATATTCATATGAGTGCCTATGTCTTGGGTGATATGGTCATGGTATGCTTGTTGAATGATGGAATGTGATTTATAGTATGTAACACCCCAAACCCGTACCCGTCGCCAGAATGGGTTACGAGGCATTACCGATCATAAAAATAATTTAGAACAGACTTTCATTTCAAAATTTATTATCCAGTAAAATTTTAAAACAAAATAATATGCATCAATTCAATAATTCATATTATTCCCAAAATTTATATTCTAACAATGCTAACAAGAAATCATTAAAATTTAATGAAAAACTCATAACCAAATGAATTTCATTTCATATTTCTACCAAATGTATATATATATACTTTAACATTTATGGCATTCAAATAATTTAAAAGTAAAATTTCTTATTATCTTACAAATGTTATACACATACTTAATAAAAGAAAACATACATCATTTAATTTCATAAAAATGAAATATTCCGTAATAGCATTTGTTACCTAAAACAACATTTGCATATCATACATGAACATAAATATGTCATCAACTCAAATAATTAAACCACTCATATGAACTAATCAAAATTTCCAAACAGTTTGCCATTTTAATCCGACTCAAGTACCACATTCATAAATCAGCTTTCATTGCCCAACTTAATAAAAGCAAACATACTTCATTTAATTTCATAAAAATGAAATATTCCATAATAGCATTTGTTACCTAAAAACAACATTTGCATATCATACATGAATATAAATATGTCATCAACTCAAACAATTAAACCACTCATATGAACTAATCAAAATTTCCAAACAGTTTTCCATTTTAATCCGACTCAAGTACCACATTCATAAATCAGTTTTCATTGCCCAACTTTATCCACAAATATTCAATAGCACAAATATTAAATAAGACATAATGATACAGTATAATTATACTTGCCGATTTATAAATATGGCATATCCTAATTCAATAAACCTAACATTTGATCTTTTATTATCATATCTCATACAAGCCATATTAAACAAAAAAATCTTATAACATATTCATTATCTATCTTCACCAATCGTACTTAATTAGCCAACCATTCAAACACTTTATGTACACATACATTTTCCTTGCAAACTGAACCAACATAACTAATGCACATTCGAATATACACATACATCATTATCACTTTTTAATCCGTTAATAATGAAATCAATGTTTCATTCATTAAGACATAACATACCATATATCATGCACATCGAAATACACCCTAATCAAACTTAACACCATATAAACTTACCCCGGACGATGAAAAATCGTAACGGGACGGCTAGTCAACAACTTTAGTTTTCCCGCGATCCAAATCCAATTTTCTCTTTTCTTGATCTAAATTAATATAAATTAAACTTATTTAATCAAATATTCAATCAAATTCATCCAGAAACACATAAATGGGAAAATTACCATTTTACCCTTGACATTTTACAGTTTTTTCAATTTAGTCCATATTGCACAAAACACAAAACATGCAAAATTTGCACACACCATGCGTAGGCTGAATGTTCCTAGTGTTCATACAAGTCCATATATTTCATTTATTTCACATTTTAGTCACTCAATTTATTATTTTTGCAATTTAGTCCTAATTACTCAAAATCATCAAAAATTTCAATACAAAACATGTTAATCTATCACATATCTTTCATCAAACAAAAAAAATCACAAGCTTTCAACAGTGGCATAATTCAAAATATTCATCAAAATAAAAAATTCAAGCATGGGCTTTGTAGATAACATAGCAACGATCCCAAAAAATGTAAAAATTATCAAAAACTAAGCTAGTTACGTACCTTAATCAAACTCAACAATGGTCGAATGCCCTAGCTCTCTTTTCTTTTCTTTTTGTTATGTTAATCGGTCATGAGAAATAAGAATAAAAATTTGGCTTTCTAATTATGTAACACCCCGAACCCGAGACCGTCGCCGGAGTCGAACGCGAGGTGTTAACAGACTTCAACCCACTTATTGACAATTTTCAGACAAGCTGCCAATCTGAGTACTAGTCGCTCCAAAATTCATAACTTGAGTTTTACAACTCGAAAATCAGTTCCGTAAATTTTTCCTGAAACTAGACTCATATGTCCATCTACATATTTTTTTTCTAGAATTTTTGGTCGAGCCAATTAGTACAGTTTATTAGTTAAAGTCTCGCCTGTTGTAGGGATCGACTACACTGACCTTTGTGCGTTACGAATTGGATATCTCCTGTACAGGGCTTCAATACTAATGCCGTTTGTTTCTGTAGAAACTAGACTCAGAGAGGAATCTACACATATATGGAATGACTCCTAATTATCTCTGGTTAATTTACAATGATTTTCCAAAGTTGGAACAGGGATCCAGAAACCGTTCTGGCCCTATTCCACAAGAACTTTAAAATCTGTTAACTTATAACTCATATGACCATTTCGTTTCTTCCATATGAAAGTAGATTCATCAAGGTACACTTACATAATTTATTTGCTATTTAATACCATTCCTACTATTTTTAGTGATTTTTCACATCCACGTCACTGCTGCTGTCAGCATCTGCCTTTAGTAGGCTTTACCTATTTCATACTTTCCATGATTCAATTGGCCCTTTTACATACATAGCACAAAGTGTGATCATGATTAACCATTCCAATGGCTAATCGTTTCAAAATAATTCCATACCTCATAAGGGTCAACATACAAACGATTATAGTTCTATGCTAAAACGATATAAGCCATTTTCGCATGGCTATCTAAGTTTACACAAACCGGAAGGTACATGACCTTCAACAAAGGATGGTCCTATACATGCCATTTCAAAGTTCAACCAAAATTTGTACCAAAATGGGGCTTCGATAGTGTGGATGACTTGACTTCTTTGATCCCGAATCCGATAGCTAACGAGCGAAACCTATAAAACAGAGAGCCAAAACAACGGGTAAGCATTTTAATGCTTAGTAAGTCTCAAGCAATGAAATCAGCTTTGACTAAGGTATTTTATTCACATGGCTAATTAAACCACTTTACTAATTCACATTCCCATACTCATACTTATTTCACATCACCGACCCTTATGTTCATACACAAAAGAACAACTTAGCCCAAGGCGGTAGCTCGTTTATCAACTTAGCGCATACTTACTTGTAAGAATTCAATTAGTACAAGCACATACAAACATACCTCATTGCTGGAATTTTCACAAGTGTATAAGCTGAAATTTTCACAGCAAGATTGCTCACTTCGAATCACATACTTTGGATTTAACCGGATATAGCGACTTCAGACGATTGCCTTGGTCATAACCGGATTTGGTGACTTGCACAAAGGCCTTGGGTCTTAGCCCGGATATATCAACTCGCACGAATGCCTTGGTCTTAGCCCGGATATATCAACTCGCATACGAATGCCTTGGTCTTAGCCGGATATATCAACTCGCATACGAATGCCTTGGTCTTAGCCCGGATATATTTCCAATGTTCACTTACACATATATCAATATTCAAGACACGTCCATAGTTCATTTTCGTTACTAAAGCTCTAACACAAAATATCTATCAACCTTTACTATTTCGGCTCAATGGCCACACAAACAAGGAGCATAATTTTGATATAATTCAAGTAGGGTCATCACTCAAGACTTACCTTGAATGTTGTCGAGCGATTTCGACGGCTATTCAACTACTTTTTCCTTCCCTTTATCGGATTTAGCTCCCTTTGCTCTTGAGCTAATTCACACAAATTTAACTTATTAAAATCTCATCATGATAGCTTATGGCGAATATGACAAGGAGTGTAAATGGTCATATGGCCATCCTTTAGCTCAAATACACAATGGTCATGCACATTTTACATCACAACAAGCAATTCAATACATTCAAACATCAACGTGAAGTTCAAAGTACTTGGCCCTTATATACATACATCCACATATTTAAGCTCAAGAATTTTAACATAACATCAAGTGCTCAAATTACTCATGTGGCCGATTACACATGGTCATAAATACACAAAATCAAAAATAATTTCAAGGTTTTCACACTATACATGTACTAGGCGAATGTACATGCAAATTTCACAACATTCTTCAACAAATTTCTTCTTTAAACAAACATATTTATCACTTTCTTCATAATCAAAATATCATGTGCAAACATATATACACATATAGGTGCATGGCGAATCTCAAGGTGTTCATAACCCTCTAAAACACAAATTTTACCAATCAAGTAACAAGCATAAATCATGCTCATGAATGCATCATGGCGAATACATCACAATCATACCCCATTGAACTTTGGTCATGGTTAAACAAAGAACTCAATGTCTTACTCAAGATTGCTACAAAGAAATTTCAAGAGTAGTCAATCCATCATTGCATGCATCATTAGCAAGCTTCACATTTAGCATGCAATGGCTTTAACACAATATCAACCTTGGCCAAATACCATTTTTCATGGCATAACAAGGATTTGAACCATGGCTAACATGCACATCAAGTTAGCAACCAAAACAAGCATGAATCTCATGACACAACCTCATACATACCTTAATCTTGATGCAAGTTTAGCCAAATCTCCTTCTAGATCTCTTCTAAACAAAGAAAATGAAGCAAAATCTCTTCTTCCTCTTAGGAATTTCGGCCAAAGGAAGGAGGGAAAAGATGAACAATTTTTTGTTTTTTCTTTCTTAGTCTTTGCTCAAAGAAAGGATGAATGACAACTTTTTTTTTCTTTCTTTCTCTCTAGCTACGGCACCAAGGGGGCATCCATGCTCATTTTTTTTTCATTTCTTAATTCTTTCTACATAATGCACTAACTAAACATGTTGGAAACATGTCCCTTGCCCATAATCTAGACATGGTCAACCACTCATTCAAAATAAATGGAGTATTTGACATGCAACTCCATTTATTTTGCTTCATTCCTTTATTAACCTCTTGAAATTAGCTACATATTTTAAATCCTTTCACATGAGTCCTTTTCTTTCAATTCACAATCAAATTAACTAAATCAAAGAATTCAAAATTCACACGAGCACACACATATTATAGGCATCAAAATAAATTTTAAATTATTTTTATGCCTCGGTTTTGTGGTACCGAAACCACATTCCGACTAGGGTCAATTTTGGGCTGTCACAACTCTCCCTACTTAAGAAATTTTCGTCCCGAAAATCTTACCGTAAATAGGGTTGGGTATCGCTCTTTCATAGAGTTCTCGGTTTCCCAAGTAGCTTCTTCTATCCCGTGTTTGAGCCATAACACTTTCACTAGCGGAACCCGCTTGTTTCGCAACTCTTTCACTTCACGTGCGAGGATACGAATCGGTTCTTCCTCATAACTCATATTGGCTTGAATTTCAACCTCTGATGGACTAATCACGTGCGATGGATCAGATCTATAGCGTCGAAGCATCGAAACATGAAAGACATCGTGAATCTTTTCGAGTTCGAGGGCAAAATCGACGATATGCGATCGGACCGACTTCGCTTCGGATATCTCATATGGCCCGATGAACCTCGGGCTCAACTTGCCCTTACGGTAGAATCGAGTATCTTTTTCCACGGCGAAACTTTAAGAAACACTTTATCTCCCACCTGATACTCAATGTCCTTTCGTTTCAAATCCGCATACGATTTCTGACGATCGGAGGCTATCTTCAGATTTTCACGGATTACTTTTACTTTCTGTTCAGCATCTTTAATCAAATCCACTCCAAAAATTTTGTTCTCACCGAGCTCGGTCCAAAACAATGGTGTACGGCATTTACGCCCGTACAAAGCCTCGTAAGGCGCCATCTTAATACTTGATTGAAAACTATTGTTGTGTTTAATTCAATCAAAGGTAGGTACCGTTCCCATGAACCACTGAACTCGAGGATGCAACATCTTAACATATCCTCAAGTATCTGAATTAATACGCTCGGATTGACCATCGGTTTGGGGGTGAAAGGCGGTGCTGAAATGCAACTTGGTGCCCAATGCTTCTTGTAATTTCTTCCAAAATCGCGAGGTGAACCTCGGATCTCTATCCGACACAACAGAAATCGGTACCCCGTGTAATCTCACAATCTGAGAAACGTACAATTCAGCTAGTTTATCCAATGAAAATCCATACATACGAGGATAAAGTGAGCCGACTTAGTCGGTCTATCAATAATAACCCAAATTGCATCCTTCTTACTTGCTGACAACGGCAGTCCGGACACAAAGTCCATTGTGACTCGATCCCATTTCCACTCGGGTATTGTGATCGGCTGAAGTAACCCTGAAGGCACTTGATGCTCCGCTTTCACTTGTTGACATATTAAACATCTTGCAACAAAATCGGAGATGTCTCGTTTCATACCATGCCACCAAAACCGACGCGTTTCAACTCATTGTACATCTTCATTACTCCGGGTGGATTGCCATTCGGCTACAATGAGCTTCGTTCGAATTATCGAAATAAGTTCAATTCTTTGGAACACACAAACGACTTCGAACCTCAAACAATCGTCATCATCAATTTGAAACTCCGATTCCTTGTTCGAACACACTCAGCCCGTTTTGCACGCAACTCCTCATCAATTTTACGAGCTTCACGAATTTGATGAGTCAACAATGGTTTGGCCTTTAATTCGCTACTAACACATTGTCGGGTAGGATAGACAAGTGTACATTCATCGTCAGTAAAAACAAGCGGTGATTTCGGCTTAAGGCATCCGCAACCACATTAGCCTTTCCCGGGTGATAGTCAATGACCACTCATAATCCTTTAACACTCGAGCCAACGTCTTTGTCGCAGATTTAAGTCTCTTTGAGTCATCAAATATTTGAGACTTTTGTGATCCGAATACACATGGCACTTCTCACCAAATAAGTAATGTCGCCATATCTTTAAGGCGAATACGATGGCGACCAATTCGAGATCATGGGTCGGATAATTTTTCTCATGTGGCTTTAATTGTCTCGACGCGATAGGCCACAACTCGACCTTCTTGCATCAATACGCAACCTAACCCAAGTAGGGAGGCGTCACTATAGATGACAAACTCTTTGCCGATTCGGGCAGTACTACTAATCTTGGAGCTTAGTCAAATGAGTTTTCAATTGGTCAAAACTTTTCGACACTTTTCCGTCCATTCAAACTTGACATCTTTCAAAGCGGTTTACGTCATGGGTGTGGCTATCATCGAGAATCCTTTTACAAACCGTCGGTAGTAACCAAGTCCCAAAAAGCTCGAACCTCAAGAATATTTCTTGGAGGTTTCCGATTAAGTATGGCTGAAATTTTGCTTGGTCGACTCGAATACCCGTCGCGATACCACGTGACCCAAGAAGCTAACCTCTCTTAACGTAACTCACACTTGCTAAACTTAGCATATAACGCTTATCCCGTAAAATTTGCAACACTAATCTCGGTGCTCGCATGTTCGGTCTCATCTCTTGAATAGACCAAGATGTCGTCGATGAACACAACTACGAACCGATCCAAATATGATCTGAAGATCCGATTCATCAAATCCATAAATACCGCAGGGGCATTAGTGAGCCCGAACGGCATCACTAAGAACTCGTAGTGACCATATCTCGTTCTGAAGGCGGTTTTGGGTATGTCCGAATCTCGGATTCATGAATCGATAATAGCCCGATCTCAAATCTATTTTTGAGAACACCGAGGCTCCTTCAGTTGATCGAACAAATCATCGATCGTGGTAACGGATACTTGTTCTTTATTGTCACTTTATTAAGTCGACGATAGTCGATGCACAACCTCATGGTTCCGTCCTTCTTTTCACAAACAACACCGGTGCACCCCAAGGTGAAAAACTCAGCGAGCAAAACCTCTATCCATCAACTCTTGCAATCGAGCTTTCAACTCCTTTAATTCCGTTGGTGCCATACGATATGGAGCTATCGAAATCGGTGTGGTCCTGTACAAGCTCAATGCCAAACTCTATCTCCGAACAGTGGCAAACCCGCAATTCTTCGGGAAAACGTCCGGTATTCACAAACCACCGCACAGATTTGGGTTCTATTCCTAACTCCTTATCATCAAGTACATACGCAAGGTATGCTTCACACCTTTTCTTACATATTTCGGGCCAACATTGATGATATTACACCGGCAACCCTTCAAGTTCGTAGACTCAACTCGGATCATCTCGTTGTTTGCGCATCTCAAATCAATAGTCTTGCTTTTGCAATTCACAACCGCATCATGCACGGTCAACCAATCCAACCCAAGAATAACATCAAATTCATCGAACGGCAAAAGCATCAAGTCCGCCGAAAAAGTACCTCGAATTACTAGGGGCATTTCTTACACACTTTGTCGACCAGCACATAACGACCCAAAGGATTTGACACCGAATTACGAACTCGAGAGACTCAATAGGCAAAGTCTTCTTTGGATGCTAAGGTTTCGCATATATAAGAATGAGTAGAACCGGGGTCAATCAAAGCAATCACATTAGTATCAAAGAGAGTGAAAGTACCGTAATAACATCCGGCGAGGAGGCATCCTCGCGTGCGATATAGCATAAGTCCTAGCTGGAGCGCGAGCCTCGGATCTGGTCGCAAACATCTCTAGATCCTCTCGACCACCACTAGCCTTGCCCGTATTTCCGGATGGTCTACCTCGAGCGGTGGTAGTACCGGTTTCCCACTCCGATCTACATTCTGCTCGCACAACCTCGGGCAATCTTTAATGAAGTGGTCAACTGATCCACACTTGTAACAGAGCGGTCACGGAATCTACAGACTTCAAAATGCCATTTGCCACAATCGGCACTCCGTCCTCTCTCGTCGATCATTCCCACTCATGGCGATCGAAGTGATTCGTGTGGTCACAGGGTCGATCGCGATCTCGTCTAGAAAAGCCAAGTGTCTCTAGATCGGCCTAAGCCATCTCTAAGTTTCTTTGATGATTGTTGGAAGGGCTTCCCGAATACCTCTTACTGAAACTCCCTTGCTCCCGCTTCCGCTTTCCTTTTTCCATACTAAGCTCCTCGGCTTTGCATCGCTCGCTCGACGAGAGTCACAAACTCTCGGATTTCCAAAATGCCAACATACAGCTTTATCTCATCATTCAGTCCATCTTGAGCGTTTACACATCACGACTTCAAGAAATGCATTCTCGCGTCATCGCTAAGCCTCACGAATTTTCGTTCATAGTCGATGTAACCGACATGGAACCTTGTTTAAGTTCGAGAAATTCCTTTCGCTTTTGGTCCATAAATCTCGACCGATATACTTTTCCGAAATTCGGTTTGAAAGAACTCCCAAGTTACTTGTTCATGGGGCACAACAGAAGTCGAGTACTCCACCAATAGTAGGCGTAATCACGTAGCAAGGAGATGGTACACTTTAGGCATTCATCGGTGTACAAGATAGCTCATCGAGTGCCGGATCGTGTTGTCCAACCAAAATTGACTTGCTCGGCATCATCACTATCCGTAGCTTTAAATTCAGTAGCCCCATGTTTTGGATTCTATCAACTGGGGCTTATTCGACCTTATTTGGTCAATTACGGAGGCATTGTAGGTCTTGGTGTGTTTGTTGGGAATGGAGGTTGTGGAACAGTAGTATTAGTTCGAATGTATTGGTTGAACCAATCATTCATCACGCTATAAAAGGCTTGTCTAGCCTCGTCATTCGGATTGCTAGCAACAGGTTGAGAGTCCGCCGGCGCTGTCCCTTGTCGGGGCAGGCGCCACACTCTCCACATCATCACTATCGCTTTCGGTTGGGATCGGGATCCATTACTATAAATAAACACAAGTTCAAACGTCAGAAATCACCACACTATCATATAATCACATAAAATGGCATGTATAGCTAGACCCAAACGCATTACGGTAGTCCTAGAATCGACTAAACCGTAGCTCTGATACCAATAAAATTGTAACACCCCGAACCCGAGACCGTCACCGAGTCGAACGCGAGGTGTTAACAGAACTTCAACCCACTTATTGACAATTTTCAGACAAGCTGCCAATCTGAGTACTAGTCGCTCCAAAATTCATAACTTGAGTTTTACAACTCGAAAATCAGTTCCGTAAATTTTTCCTGAAACTAGACTCATATGTCCATCTACATATTTTTTTCTAGAATTTTGGTCGAGCCAATTAGTACAGTTTATTAGTTAAAGTCTCGCCTGTTGTAGGGATCGACTACACTGACCTTTGTGCGTTACGAATTGGATATCTCCCTGTACAGGGCTTCAATACTAATGCCGTTTGTTTCTGTAGAAACTAGACTCAGAGAGGAATCTACACATATATGGAATGACTCCTAATTATCTCTGGTTAATTTACAATGATTTTCCAAAGTTGGAACAGGGGATCCAGAAACCGTTCTGGCCCTATTCCACAAGAACTTTAAAATCTGTTAACTTATAACTCATATGACCATTTCGTTTCTTCCATATGAAAGTAGATTCATCAAGGTACACTTACATAATTTATTTGCTATTTAATACCATTCCTACTATTTTTAGTGATTTTTCACATCCACGTCACTGCTGCTGTCAGCATCTGCCTTTAGTAGGCTTTACCTATTTCATACTTTCCATGATTCAATTGGCCCTTTTTACATACATAGCACAAAGTGTGATCATGATTAACCATTCCAATGGCTAATCGTTTCAAAATAATTCCATACCTCATAAGGGTCAACATACAAACGATTATAGTTCTATGCTAAAAACGTATATAAGCCATTTTCGCATGGCTATCTAAGTTTACACAAACCGGAAGGTACATGACCTTCAACAAAGGATGGTCCTATACATGCCATTTCAAAGTTCAACCAAAATTTGTACCAAAATGGGGCTTCGATAGTGTGGATGACTTCGACTTCTTTGATCCCGAATCCGATAGCTAACGAGCGAAACCTATAAAACAGAGAGCCAAAACAACGGGGTAAGCATTTTAATGCTTAGTAAGTCTCAAGCAATGAAATCAGCTTTGACTAAGGTATTTTATTCACATGGCTAATTAAACCACTTTACTAATTCACATTCCCATACTCATACTTATTTCACATCACCGACCCTTATGTTCATACACAAAAGAACAACTTAGCCCAAGGCCGGTAGCTCGTTTATCAACTTAGCGCATACTTACTTGTAAGAATTCAATTAGTACAAGCACATACAAACATACCTCATTGCTGGAATTTTCACAAGTGTATAAGCTGAAATTTTCACAGCAAGATTGCTCACTTCGAATCACATACTTTGGATTTAACCGGATATAGCGACTTCAGACGATTGCCTTGGTCATAACCCGGATTTGGTGACTTGCACAAAGGCCTTGGTCTTAGCCCGGATATATCAACTCGCACGAATGCCTTGGTCTTAGCCCGGATATATCAACTCATTTAATGCCTTCGGTCTTAGCCCGGATATATCAACTCATACGAATGCCTTGGTCTTAGCCCGGATATATTTCCAATGTTCACTTACACATATATCAATATTCAAGACACGTCCATAGTTCATTTTCGTTACTAAAGCTCTAACACAAAATATCTATCAACCTTTACTATTTCGGCTCAATGGCCACACAAACAAGGAGCATAATTTTGATATAATTCAAGTAGGGTCATCACTCAAGACTTACCTTGAATGTTGTCGAGCGATTTCGACGGCTATTCAACTACTTTTTCCTTCCCTTTATCGGATTTAGCTCCCTTTGCTCTTGAGCTAATTCACACAAATTTAACTTATTAAAATCTCATCATGATAGCTTATGGCGAATATGACAAGGAGTGTAAATGGTCATATGGCCATCCTTTAGCTCAAATACACAATGGTCATGCACATTTTACATCACAACAAGCAATTCAATACATTCAAACATCAACGTGAAGTTCAAAGTACTTGGCCCTTATATACATACATCCACATATTTAAGCTCAAGAATTTTAACATAACATCAAGTGCTCAAATTACTCATGTGGCCGATTACACATGGTCATAAATACACAAAATCAAAAATAATTTCAAGGTTTTTCACACTATACATGTACTAGGCCGAATGTACATGCAAATTTCACAACATTCTTCAACAAATTTCTTCTTTAAACAAACATATTTATCACTTTCTTCATAATCAAAATATCATGTGCAAACATATATACACATATAGGTGCATGGCGAATCTCAAGGTGTTCATAACCCTCTAAAACACAAATTTTTACCAATCAAGTAACAAGCATAAATCATGCTCATGAATGCATCATGGCGAATACATCACAATCATACCCCATTGAACTTTGGTCATGGTTAAACAAAGAACTCAATGTCTTACTCAAGATTGCTACAAAGAAATTTCAAGAGTAGTCAATCCATCATTGCATGCATCATTAGCAAGCTTCACATTTAGCATGCAATGGCTTTAACACAATATCAACCTTGGCCAAATACCATTTTTCATGGCATAACAAGGATTTGAACCATGGCTAACATGCACATCAAGTTAGCAACCAAAACAAGCATGAATCTCATGACACAACCTCATACATACCTTAATCTTGATGCAAGTTTAGCCAAATCTCCTTCTAGATCTCTTCTAAACAAAGAAAATGAAGCAAAATCTCTTCTTCCTCTTAGGAATTTCGGCCAAAGGAAGGAGGGAAAAGATGAACAATTTTTTGTTTTTTCTTTCTTAGTCTTTGCTCAAAGAAAGGATGAATGACAACTTTTTTTCTTTCTTTCTCTCTAGCTACGGCACCAAGGGGGGCATCCATGCTCATTTTTTTTTCATTTCTTAATTCTTTCTACATAATGCACTAACTAAACATGTTGGAAACATGTCCCTTGCCCATAATCTAGACATGGTCAGGCCACTCATTCAAAATAAATGGAGTATTTGACATGCAACTCCATTTATTTTGCTTCATTCCTTTATTAACCTCTTGAAATTAGCTACATATTTTAAATCCTTTCACATGAGTCCTTTTTCTTTCAATTCACAATCAAATTAACTAAATCAAAGAATTCAAAATTCACACACGAGCACACACATATTATAGGCATCAAAATAAATTTTAAATTATTTTTATGCCTCGGTTTTAATACCGAAACCACATTCCGACTAGGGTCAATTTTGGGCTGTCACAAATTATGTTATAATATAACATATATTAACATTATTATTTATTTTACTTAATTAACCTTTATCATAAAATATAAAACCATTATATGTTAAGGTCATGACCGTCCATACCTAAAGTAAATGGTATAATTGCAACATAAATGCTTTATATTATAAGGACAACAACAATTAGGCACTCTCATATTTAACCATCAAATTTTCATTTTACACGATTAAGCACTTTTATTTAATCGGACACTCAAACAACAAAATTAAATCACGAAAATTTCACACATACAAATTTGCACATAATAAACACAAAAAATAATTTTTAAATATTTTTTCTGACTCGAATTCATGGTCTCGAAATCACTGTTCCAATTAGGGTCTAAATCGGGCTGTTACATAGTATGATTGGGAAATGTTTAGAAATGTGATTCATGGATGAGATTACAGATTTGTGTACAATTAGGTATCTTGAAAGGAAGTAAATGAAGCTTAATAAATGTGAAATTGGCATGATTGAGTTAGGGCATAATAAACGTTATGAGTATGATACATGTTGATATTACCTTGGCATTTGTTGGACATTGTTGTGTATGTTTTTGGTTGCCTAAATATAATATGTTTTGTGACATAGAATTGGTGTAAGTGTATGTGTGAATAAGTGTGGCAAATGGCTGGGTAACTAGCCTTATTATTGCCCACACGGGTAGACACATGGACGTGTGTGACACGCAGTCAGCCCCATGGGCGTGTGATCCGGCCGTGTGTCCCCTGCACCTAAATTGTTGTAAAACATAATGCTTAGTATTGAGCACACGGGCATGAGACACGGCCATGTGTCTCACCTGTGTGAAGGACGCGGCCTTGAGACATGGGTGTGTGCCATGGTCGTGTGACTTCAATTTGCTCTTGGGTGACAAACATAGAGTTACACAGGTTAGGGACACGGACGTGTGTGACCACATGGCCTACCCACACGGGCGTGTGACCCTTGTTTTAGCAAAAAATTTCTAAGTGTCGTAAAATTTTCTAAGGTTCTTGGTTTAGTCCCGAAACACTTCCAAAGCATGTTTTGGGCCTCGTAGGCTCGTGTTAGGGACTTTATGCTTGATTTCAAAAAGTTTTAATTTGCACAAAATTTTATGGCTCGAAAATGTATGTTTACTTGTGTTGAAGTCTGGTCATGTCTCGTACCCTATTCCGGCATTCAACACGGGTAAGAGGTGTTACATTTATTGGTATCAGAGCTATAGTTTAGTCAATTCTCAGATTAACCTAGCATGTGTGAGAGTCTAGCTATACATGCCATGTATAACCTGTGATAGTGTGATATCTCCCGCCACTGATGAAATTGTTTTGTTGAGGCAGAGATGCTTTCCAACCGAGCTACTTTCGAAAACACTGGATGTGACACTATGATATTTGAAAATGTGTTTGTGATAAGTTGAAACTTGGAAAGGTATGAATAAGAGTTCATGATATGTATGTGATGATGTACAAAAAAAAATAACCATAAGTTAAGAAATATGGGTAAAATGTCATTGTTCTGGTTGAACGTTGTGTTTCAATGGATTATGGTGATTTTATGAAACGAAATAAAAGTTTATATTGTGAGAAGCTCATCCATGTTTGTTTTTCATTCATATGATGTTATATGCCTAACTTGCTTGATTAAGTGAATGCGATAAGTAAATTTACTGAAAGGTTATAGAATGTATATATATATATATGTGCATTTGTTTGAACAAGATAATCAAAAAGTTCATGTAGCATAAATATGCATGTTAATTTGTTTGAAGTGAATTATATAGCTATGATTATATTATAATGATAATGAATGTTAAGTTATATGTGTGTATATATATGATAGTCGAGTTAGAGGTTTTACGACCTCACCCCATTACCAATGTGGTATTTTATGATGAAATTTCACGAGATTTATGTTGAATGAGTTCACAAGTAAGAGACTAAAGAGTTCAGTAGCGAAATAACTAATAATGTGGTCAGAGTTGAGAATAGTTTGGCAAGTGAATATAGTTTCGAAAAAGATGCCAAGTTATTCTAAAGATCATTCGGATTTCGCAATGTCATGGTTAAAGAAAAAGTTAATCTCGGCTAATCGACTTATTCAAGTATGATGTCTAAGGTATGTATTTGCTGGAATTTCTTTCGAATTTATTTTTGTTAGTGAATGGAATAATACGGGATTAGTGATGACAGAATAAGTCAGAGAAATGATATTTGAATCATAAAGATGTTTGAGTGTAACAGTTGAAATTGAATAGATAATGATGATCTCTCTTGGGTATTTTATATATCCATTTATCCTAAGAGATAAATGTGATTGTTCGTTTTTTGATGAAATTCTTATCATATGAGAATGCTAGCCGATTATAATGTTAGATGAAAGCACTGTTGGTCTGGTTAGTTGATGATCAGCATATCTTATCTCTCTCTTTGGGGTTCTATTCTATTAGGTTTGGAAAAAAAAATTTGATGGTGAAAATGTATGTAAGGCTTTTCTCCTGTTTCTATTGGATGTTGTTTTGTTTTATGTATATATTTGGAAAATATATTATCTTTGTTACGATTGATTCCAGAGCTTGTAAGCATTATTTTTCTTCTGGTTTTCTCTGAGGAATCATCAAGATCTTTATTATTTTTCTTATAAGTTATGTTCTCAGACTTCCAGTATGGTATCGCATCTTGGATTTCTTTATCTCCATTTTCTTATCATCTTTATTTTGTAAATTATCAATCATGACTCATCTTTAAAGTGTGTTCTTTGGCTTGTGATGACTATGTTATTATGGGTATGTTTCTGGTTTGATCATAGGAACGTGGTGATCCTGGTATCAAGATTTCTCTAATTTTTGTGAAAGGAATTGACATCGGCAAAGGTATATATAGTGGAAGTTCAAGCTCAAATTGTATGATGGTTTTCTTTTCTCAGGTAAGTTTGATTAAGGTCAATAAGTTCAATCAGGATATTTTGTTTCCTTAAGCTAATGCAGTTGTAAAGATCCTTGATTAGCATGTTAAGGGAATTATAAAAGATTGTATGTTTGAGTTCTTTAACAACATGAAGAAAGGAGTATTTTGATAAGTTATTATTTCATAGTTGAGAATGACTCAGTTGATTTTTTCTGATCGAGCTAGTCAGCTGAAAGGTAATTTGAGTTATATGCATTTAAGTTTGTCCTCAAGTAAGAAAACAAAATCTTGTACATTTATTGGTGAATAGACAGACAGTTTGAAAGAAGAGTACATATTCTAGAATGTATGATACAGAGATATACCTATTAGATTTGTTCTAATCGAATGATATTGTTATAAGTTAAAGCTGTCCCGCTTGATGAGTTATCTCATTTGTGAAAGTTTGAATGGTCTATTACATGTTAGCAAAGTTGAAAACAGTTGAAGGTGTTATTAACCGAAGCACTGGTTCTGGGTTCTGTTTGAATTGAGTAAAGAATTCATGATTTTTCAGTAATGCACCATCGAACGGATTGGAATGTGTTTTAATACAAGAATGTAAAGTGACAATTTATACTTTTAAATGGTTAAAGTCTCATTAAAAGAATTGTTTGACGAGTGAATTAGAGTCGGCCACTTTGTTCAATGAAAAATGTCATGTGCTTCTTGATTCCAAGAGTATAAAGTATCCAATGTTATAGAAAAATTTGAAATTAAGACAACATTGATGGCTTGAACTATTGACAGATTTTGAATAGTTAACGATTAACCTTTGGGGAAGTAAATATAGGTGCAGGTGCTTGAATAGTAAACCTTTGTTCATTTGATTATTGTTGGTTACATGATTAATCTTATTTGATGAAAGTCTGAATCTAGCTAAAATTAAAAAGCTAAAGCGATGTTTTTTTTGCAAGATTGAGAATCTCAAGAATGTGATAGTAAGTGGAAAACAAAATGGGTACAATATGAGACAACTTTTGATTTTTATTTCTATTATTATTACTCCGAGATAGAATTCACGCAATGAATTATCCAGAGCTTATGCAAAAAATGTTGTACGAGACTCAGTAGTAGCTCGTTTGTTCGTTCAGGGACTAATAAACATACAGTTATTTGAAGAAGACATTCTGATGATCGGGTAAGTAATCTAAAACTTTTGAGTTTGTGTTCAGATGTCAATTTGTCAACAGGTAAAAGTCGAATGTGAAGAATGTTCACGGCTATTGTAATCAGTGATAATATTTGAGTAATAATGAGAAAGAGATACTATAGTTATCACTCTGAGTACAAATTGCATCTGGCAATGAAATCCATCTTTATATTGATGGTAAGCCTGAGAAAGTAATTCAGATCTTTGAAGATATGCTCCGACACTGTGTTTTAGAGTTCAAAGGTGATTGGAAAGAGATATACGAGGTGGAATTGATTTGTGATTCTGAGGAAAAAGATCGATGACAAAGTGCTTTTGGAAGTATTTCCCTTGAAAAGGACTCTTTGATGAGGTAGAGGAAACTACGAGAACATTACTCTAATCTCTTTTCTGGTAAGATTTTTAAGGATGAAAATCCGTAAAGGGGGACAGTTGTTATAGTTTGATTTTGGGTCTAGTTGGAACAGTGATTTCGGGACCACAAATCTGACATTTTAAATTTATTATATTTTTATGGTCTACAATTTTATGAAATGATTTCGTGAAAATTTCGTTTGAAAATTTTAACGTTTGGGCACTCAATTTAGTAAAAAAAACTAAATTGTAAAAAGTGCAAAAGTTGAGTTCTACATGCTAGAGGTGTCTAATTGCTATGAAATTTTAAATTGGAGGTCCTTAAAAGGTAATTAGACCATTGGTTAAGTTGTTCGACAAAAATGGACATGGTTAGGTATGTTTCTAAAGTTTTTCATTAAGTTCATTTTAGTAATTTAGTAATTAAATGAATTAAAAAGCCAAATTAAAAGCCAATTTTTGTCCATCTTCCTCCCATGGTTGAATTTTACAAGAAGAAACCATGGATAAGGTTTTTCAAGCTTCCAATCTCGATTGTAAGTCCGTTTTAGCCCCGTTTTTAATGATTTCTATGTTTTTAAAATCCTCGTAACATGATCTATCTATTTCTACCATTAATTTATGACATAATCGAAGTCTAAAATTTTACCCATGATGGATATTAGTGTATTTTGATGTTTAATGGTAGAAAATGTATGTTTGATGTATGATAAACGACTTTTGCTAAGTGATTTTCGATGAAAATGCCTAAAAGGGCCTATTTGTAAAAGTTATAAAATAAGTAGTAAAAGTGTGATTTAATGAAAAATGTGGGCTGATATGAGTACAATAAAGATTCAGCTAGGCTTGGGTAATGAAGAAAGTTGATGAAAATCATTTTACGAGCCTAAGGACTAAAATGTAAAAATTTCAAACTTTAGGGGAAAAATGTAAATTTACCATAATGTGATTTTAGGATGATTTGAATAGTATAATGATTAAATAAGTTAAATGTGATATTATAGATCAAGAAAAATGATGTTTGGAATTAGAATGGGGGGAAAAAAAGTATTTGACTTCGTGTAAGACTATATATGGGATATGGAATCGATATGAGATTTCGTGTAACATCATAGCTGGGCTATTGGCATCGACACGAGATTACATATAAGACCATATCTGGGATATGGCATTGGTATGGTACTGTGAGTACGAGATTCCCAAGTATCCTTTAGTATTCCAAGTGGTTCAACGAGAAATTCAATGGATATGTCAAAGAAGAGAAAGAGCATGTAAGTATTACAAAATTGTACAGGTATGTACATAAATTTATAAGCATTGACTTCATGATATTACGAGTTCATGGTTTCTACGAGAAAGTTTTTATGAAAGCCTTGTGATTATTGGCCTATGCTTATGATTTATGAAATTCATGATAAATTCAGTTGAAGACCATGTGATTGGCTTTTGGGCCAAATTGAGTTATGATATAGCGTGTTTTATTCACTTAAGTTGCGATCCATCAGATATAAGAAAAGGGAAAGATTGGTATAATTGCGTATTAAAATGATTATGGAAGTATGATAAGATATGAATTTGGAACAATTGAAAAATGTTAAATTATATGCTTGAAATGTGAATACTCATATTTATGTGCATGTTTACTATGAGGTTTGAAATGACTTGTTAAGTGCTATGATAAGTTACAAAAGAGAGATTACGGTTGTTAGGCTAATGCCAAGATATGTTAAATTATGCTTATACGTTAATAGAGTAAACATTGTGATTGAATAAAATTATAACTTTGAGATTTATAGCATTTGGTATTATTTTGTGTTTAAGTTGTTGAACTTGAAAAATACTTAATAAGAGTTGCTTATTATTTTCATGCGGACTTACTAAGCTATATAGCTTACCATCTTCCTTTCCCATGTTTTATAGTGCTGTCAACCTAGCTAGGGTTAGAGATCGTCGGAGATCCTATCACACTATTAAGCTATCATTTGGGTATTGATGAATTCAAGTATTTTGAGTTTATGGCATGTATAGGGACTTGATCATTTTGTTATATGTGTCATTGTGTTTTGGCCAAAAGAATTGGCTTGCAATTGTTAAGGGTTTGCTTTGATATTTGGCCATGTAAATTGGTTTATTTTGGCTAACATGGTTGTAAACCTAAGTATATTCATATGTGTGCCTATGTTTTTGGTGATATGGTCATGGTATGCTTGTTGAATGATGGAATGTGATTTATAGTATGATTGTGAAATGTTTAGAAATGTGATTCATGGATGAGAGGATAGATTTGTGTAAAATTAGGTATCTTAAAAGGAAATAAATGAAGCTTAATAAATGTGAAATTGGCATTATTGAGTTAGGGCATAATAAACGTTATGAGTATGATACATGTTGATATTACCTTGGCATTTTTTGGACATTGTTGTGTATGTTTTTAGTTGCCTAAATATAATATGTTTTGTGACATGGTGTAAGTGTATATATGAATAAGTGTGGCAAAAGGCTTTGTAAATATCCTTATTATTGTCCACACGGGTAGACATACAAATGTGTGTCTAGGCCGTGTATGACACACTGTCAACCCCATGGGAATGTGATCCTGCCATGTGTCCCCTGCACCTAAATTGTTTCAAAACAGAATGCTTATTGAGCACACGGGCATGAGACACGACCGTGTGTCTCAGCCATGTAAAGGACACGGCTTCTAGACATGGGCATGTGCCATGGCTGTGTAACTTCAATTTGCTATTGGGTGACAAACAGAGAGTTACACGGGTTAGGGACACGGGTGTGTGTGTGTGACATCCCTAATTTAACCCTAGTCGGGAAGTGGTTTCGGGACCACAAAACTGGGTCACAAAAACATTTAAATACCTTATTCCATGCCAAATATATGTGAAAATGCATGTGTGAATTTTTAATTCTTTGATTTAGTTAAATTGAACGTGAATTGAAAGAAAAAGGACTCATGTGAAAGGATTTAAATATATGTGGCTAATTTTAAGAGGTTAGTAAAAGAATGAAGTAAAATAGATGGAGTTGCATGTCAAATAGTCCATTTCCTAAGGATAGTGGCCGGCCATGACAAGATTATGGGCAAAGGGAACATGTTTCCAACATGTTAGGTTAGTGGTGTATGTAGGAAGCCATAAAATAAAAGCTAGCATTAAAGAATTGAAAAAAAAATGATGAGAATGGATGCCCCCCCCATTTGCCGTGAATTGAACAAGAGAAACAAAAAAAAAAAGTGCTCATCCTTTCTCAAATTTTTGTATTGTCGTGAGTAAGGGAGAGGGGGGTTTGGAGAAGCTTGGCCATACTTGCAACTAGATTGAGGTATGTTTGATGTCATTCCTTAAGATTCATGCATGTTTTAGTTGTTAGTTTGAAACCTACCTAGCCCATGGCTTAGATTTCTTTGCTATTTGATGGAGATGAAGTTCGGCCATGGAGGTTGTCTTTCTTGGTTGGTATTTTTAATGTTGTTGTGACGAAGCATGAAGAGAAGTGAGATGAATGTTTAATAAAAGGAGATTTTTGTGCCATTGAGTTCTTGTTGTTATATGTGTATGTGCATGAGTATTCGACCATGCTATAGAATTCATGTTGCAAAATAATTAATGCTTAATGTGATATATAATAGTACTTGTGAATGAGCTTGAGAGTATCTAAATTATTAGTTGGAGGTGCCGAATGTGGTCTTGGATGAATTTTAAAGAACAAAGAAATTTTGGGTGACTATAGGTCAAGGACATTCGGCCAAAGGCTTGTGTGCTAGCAAAGTCGGCCTAGATGGGGTAAATGTTAAGTGTTAAATGTTCATGAGATAAAATTTTGTGATTTGATGAATTAATGATGATAGTATAGTTGATGTCATGTATAAATATGTGGCAAGACGGTTAAACTAGTTAATTTATTGATTAAGCTCAAGAAGCTAGAGGTGGAGAATCAAGCAAAGGCAAAGGAAAGAACATCGAGTAGCGAGTTGGAACCATTTTACCCAATACAAGGTAAGTCATTAAGCATGTATTTGATATTGCTTAAATGATTGTAATATCTATGCAATTGTGTTTAATGAGAAGAAATATATACAAATGTATGTGTATGAAAAGATGATATTGTTGAACGTAAAAGAAATAGTGAAATGTGTAGGAAGTTTGATTCGGCACTAAGTGTGCGAGAAATAGATGTGTACAAGATGATGAGATTGGCACCGAGTGTGCGAAGCTTGTAATGTATGGCACTAAGTGTGCGAGTTTGGACTATATGGCACTATGTGTGCGGGCTTGAATCACATGGCACTAAGTGTGCGTGATTGAGTATTAAGCACTATGTGTGCGAACTCTACACATATCTCCGATTGAATATTTATATGAAGGTGTGACTTTATCGAGATGAGTATGGACAGCGGAAAGAGTAAGTACCTTGAGTTCATGGCTAATAGATGCTATGTTCATGCTCGGGTGGAGTTGGTAAGATTTAAATCTATGTGATGATTTCAATTGCATTACCGTAAATAAGGTATCGTGGAATAGATGAAAGTTCATTTGATTGCATGATTGTTGCGGAAATGAAATGATGTATGGAAATTGCTTCAAATATCCTATTGAATAGTATATGAAATGTAAATGTATGACTTGGTATGAGATTGATCCGAAGGTCTAAGGAACTATGGTATAGTTCGGTATGGTGGAACACTTGGCCTTGTTTCATTATTTCATTTTATGATAATTTTATTAATGGATGGTTGTGGAATGCTTATGACTTCTTGAGTTATAAACTCACTCGGTGTTTTCTTGTCACCCATTTTAGGTTTCTTGGACTCGTCTCCTTTTGGGTGCTCGGAACCGTCAACAAGAAGTCATCACACCGTGAGCAATTTTTGGTATTGTCTTCTTAGTCAACTTAGGAGAACATTTGGCATGTATGGGCTATTTTGTTTTGTTAAATTTTGGGTTGTAAACTTTAAGCCATGTGAAAATGGCCTTTGTGGTCGTTTGAGTGGGATGCTAGAACCTATAGCCACGAGTCTTAGAAACCTTAAATTTTGATAAGGTGGCCAAAATTTGTGTCATGTATGATGGATGATTAGTAAGGCTAAGGAAGGATTCAAGAAATTGGCATAGTCTACTGCAGTAACTGTTGCGGACAGCAGCAGTGATATGAGATCGAAAAATCACTAAAAATAGTAGAAGTGGAATTAATTGCTAAAAAAAATTATGTGCTCGAAGCTTGATGGGTCTATTTTCATATGGATGAAACGAAACGACCATATGAGCTGTATTTTAAGAGATATTCAAGATTTCGTGAGACAGGGCCAGAACGGTTTCTGGATTCTATGTTTCGACTTTGAAAATTTACCATAAATTATCCAGAAACAATTAGAAGTCATGCCTTATATGCATAGATTCCCCTTTGAGTCTAGTTTCATTAGAAACAAACGGCATGAGCATTGGAGCTCTGTACGAGATGATATCCTGGTCGTAATGCACAAAGGTCAGTGTAGTCGAACCCCGAAACAGGGGTGACTTTAACTAATAAACTGTACCAATTGACCCGACCAAAAATTTTAGAAATAAATCCACGGATGGATATATGAGTCTAAATTCGGGGAAAATTTACGGAACTGGTTTTCGAGTTCTGGAACTCGAGATATGATTTTTAAGGTGACAGGGACGCAGTTTGCCAGCTGGACTGGAAATGTGAAAAATAGTCTGTGTGACACATGAGAGTTGGTCTGAGAACCCCTCGTGTCCGACTCCGGCGACGGTATCGGGAACGGGGTGTTACAGTGTGACCACACAGCCTTCCCGCACGAGCGTGTCTCAAGCCACATGGGCATGTGACCCCTGTTTTAGCAAGAATTTTCCAAGGTTTCTTAGTTTAGTCCCAAATACTTCCAAAGCATGTTTTAGGCCTCGTAGGCTCGTGTTATGGACTTTATGCTCGATTTTAAAAAGTTTTAATTTGAACGAAATTTTATGACTCGAAAATGTATGTTTGCTTGTGTTTAAGTTCAATAATGCCTCGTATCCTGTTTCGATGTCGAACACGGGTAAGGGGTTTTATAGATTTTGTTAGTGGGCTACTGTTGACGACGTCTAAGAAAGATTCTATTTGGGTGATTGTGGATCAATTGATGAAATCTTCCCATTTCCTACCTATGCTCATCGATTATTCGTTGTAGAAGTTGGTGAGGTTGTACATCGCTGAGATGTTGGTGAGGTTCTACATCACTGAGATTGTGAGACTTCATGGGGTTCCAATGTCTATCATTTCTGATAGAGATCCTCACTTTATGTCATGCTTTTGGAAGAGTCTACATGAAGCACTTGGTACAAGATTAAAATTTAGTACTACTTATCATCCACAGTTTGATAGACAGTATGAGAGGGTTATTCAGATTCTTGAGGATATGTTGCGAAGTTATGTAATTGAATTCTGAGGTAATTAGGAAGAGCATTTACCACTTGCGGAATTTTCTTATAACAATAGTTTTCAGTCGAGCAGTCAGATGGCTCCGTATGAGACACTTTATCGTCGCAAGTGTAGGACACCTTTGTGTTGGACAGATTTGGGAGAAAAGAAAATGTTGGGATCAAATTTAGTTCAAGTCCTACTCTAACTTGAAGAGAAGGGATATTAAGTATAATGTGGGTGATGAAGTCTTCCTTAAGGTTTCACCTTGAAAGAAGGTATTGATATTTGGCGTAAGGGGAAGTTGAGTCCAAAATTCATTGGACCTTACCGCATCATTAAAAGGGTTGGACCAGTGGCTTGTCAATTGGAGTTACCTCCAGAGCTAGATCGTATTCATGATGTGTTTCATGTATCTACGCTGCAACATTATTGATCTGAACCTTCTTATGTGATTCTAGTAGAGGATATTAAGGTCAATTCTGATTTGGCATTTGAGGAAGAACTAGTACAGATCATTAACTGTGATGCTAAAGTTTTAAGAAGAAAGTAGGTTCCACTTGTGAATGCATTATGGTAAAATCATGATTCGAGTGAGGCAACTTGGGAACTTGAAGATGCGATGCGGCAGCAGTATCCTCACATATTTCCATCAGGTAATTTTGAGCACAAAATTTCTTTTCAGGAGGGTAGAGTTGTCACATCTCATTTTCTTAATTAATTTGATTTACTTAAGAGGGTGAATCTGTTAGCTCCGATGTTATAAAAATAATTGTGCAATTTGAAAACTAGAAAATGTTGTGGCTAAGTGGTAGGAAGCTTCTTAGCTATCTTTGAGGTCTTTTGTTCGAACCCCTATGTATACATTTTTTTTTAATTTTTGTACATTTTTAGCATGTGCTAGCTAGCCTTTCCGTCCACCTATGTTGCCATATTGTGCTAGCTAGCCTTGCTGTCCAGCTATGTTGCCATATAGGGAGGACTCATTTCCTTTATTAGCAAGTCAAGCTTGCCTTTTTAAGAGAAACATATCCCCCTTATTGCTCCTATGTTCCCTTATCCTTCCCATACCCCATTCTTACCAAGAGTGCTTGTGATACTACCAAAACACCCTTTGGCTGGCTATACACCCCATTTTCCATCATTTTCTTCCTCTACTCTGCTCTTCTTTTCTTTTTCTTTTCTTTTGGCCACCACAACCTCCACGCTTTCTTTCCACCATCGTGAGTTTATTTGCACCACCACCTCACCATAGTCCACAACCAACATTCCCTTTCTTTTCCTTTCAGTTTCCCCACACCTCTTCCACCGTGCACTGCCGTGTCCACCATTGCAACCACCATTGTAACGGTCCATTTTTAGTGAAATCAAAATAGTGGTTTTAGGACGAAAAATCTGATGTCAAAATAATTATTTTATTAATATTTTAATGTCTATAGCATGTTAGTAGTGTAGTATAAAAATTTCGTTAAGAAATTTTATTGTTAACATGCTTAATTTGATAAAAAAGACTAAATTGCATAAGGGGCGAATTTGAGTTCTATAAGTAAAAAGTGTCAAATTCCTATGAAATTGGAATATGAGTGGCCTTAAATGGTAATTAGACCATTAATAATAATAGTGGACAAAGATGGACATCTTTTTAATGGTTTTAAAGGTTATTACTTAAGGTTAATTTGGTAATTTAATAAAACAACTTAAAATAAAGATAGGGTAAAAGAAATATATCATCTTTCTTCTTCTTCATAAACCTAATTTAGCACCTAGGGAAGCCATTAAATACCTTTCAAGGTTCGACTACTCCATCTATGTATGTAAGTGCATTTTTGTCCCGTTTTTAATATTTTTATATTTTTGGACTCGTTGTAGCTTAATCTAGCTTGACCGGGGACTAATTTGCAAAACTTTCAAAATTCTAGTTTTGTTAAGTAATTTTTGATGAAATTGTCAGTTAGGGTTAAATTGAAAAATATTCATGGTAAAATTGTGAAAAAAATAAAATGTAGGACTTGCTAAGGACCTAAGTAAAATTCAGCTATAATGGGTTGACACCAAATTGCATGAATATCATTTTATAAGATTGAGGACTAAATTGTAATGAATATAAAATTATAGGGCAAAAGCATAATTTTTCCAAAATATGATGTATGGATTGAATTGAATAGAGTGAAGTTTGAATGAATTAAATTTGATTATTTAGATCAAGAAAAGCATAGTACGAATTTAGATAGGGGAAACAAAAAAGTATTGAATTAGTTGATCGTATTTCTTCGTTTGTGATCGAGGTAAGTTCGTACATTTAATTAACATTTTAATATGCTTGAATTAAATGATATTATGATGTATTATGATATTACAACTCTACAAAAATATCCAATAAAGTTTCAACGACTTTCGGATCCTGTTTGAACCTTAGGAATATATAGGATACAAATGACATGTCATTAGGGTTACCATGTTTCAGGTGATAGTCCTAAACGTCCTATAGATGGCTGAGTTTCTAGCATGTGTTACGGTTGCTTGATAGCTTGTGTAAGCAGCACTGTGTAGCTACGTTCTGACCGATAGTTTGTGTGAGCAGGCCCACTTATGGCTTGAGAGAGAGCATTCATATTAGAAAAGAGAAAGAAATAATTTCAACTATATGTTAGCACACAGTGTGTGAGATTCTCGCGTTCCTATATTATTCTAGTGGTTCAACTGGTTTACAAATGGAATGAATGACAAATATTTCGATAAGTAATGCTATGAAAGCATGAGAAAGGTATGAGTTGTTGATGATTAAAATATGTGTAGCCATGTTCATGAAAACATGAATGCATAGATGTTATGTTTATAAAAGCTATTATGTTATGCAATGAATTTGCTAAGTTATGTGGTTATCACTAACTTGAATGGTTGTTGTTGCTTAGGCTTGTGCCAAGCTATGTTGGATTAATTCAAACTTACTTTTAAGCTTTTATATTGAAATAGTAAGCATTGTTTATGATTTATGAACTTACTAAGCATTGAATGCTTACTTTGTGTTATTTCTCTCATGTTTTTAGATAATCGAAAGCTCGCTCGAGTTGAAAGCTTGTCGAAAATCCATCGCACTATCCATTGGCTATGTTGGTAGATTTTGATGATTTTGAGTCATGGTTATAATGGCATGTATAGGCGTTTTTGTTGATGAAATTAACCATTATGTGAGGCTTGTAAACAAGCTATTTTGATTGATGAAATAGTTGATATGATATCATGTATGGATGGTTGATCGCGTGATTCATAACAAGTAATAAATATTTATAATGAAGATCAAACCTAGACTAATTATTATCATGACGAAAAGGCAAGCGCACATATCGAACAATAGTATAGTAATGGCAAGACCGGGATATCGTACCCAAGGGAACCAAAAGTACTAGTAATAACTATTTTTTTATTATCTAGCCTTATTAAACTAATTATCTAAACTAATTAACTAATTTAAATAAAGCAAAGAGAAAATTTGGAAAAAGACTTAAAGAAAAACAATTGATAAAGACGACACCCAAGAAGGAATCCACGTAGATTTCACTTGTTATCTGACTCTGAACCAGACGATTTATTCACTTGACTTGATCCGTGAGATTCCCTAACCTATGTTATTATCCCTTTCGAGACTAATAACGTCTAACCCTCAGTTGAATTAATCAAAATTTCTTTCTTAATTAAAAGCCCTAGGGAAGCAGTAAATCACTCTATGGACTCCCATATTAGGTTTCACCCTAATCCGGCAAAATCTCGTAACCTTATTTTTAGGCGTTCTATCAACTCCGCTTAATTATGACAAATCTACTCTTAGGCAGGGTCTATTGCTCGTCTGCATACGCACATCAAATCATGAATTAGTACCCGGAATATTAACTCAAGCATTAAGAACACATAATTAAGAACAAATCAAGTATTTATCATGCAGTTCAGATAATAATAACAAGATCCATCATAGGTTTTATCCCCCTTAGTTATCTAAGGGGTTTAGTTCATAATAAAATAAGAGTACATCTAAAAAGTATAAAAATAACCAAACATGAAGAAAACTTTAAAACCCCTGAAGGAATTCTAAGAGAGATCTTTAGTCTTGGAGTAGCTCCGACTTTTAGGATGGATCGTCTGGCTTCTTTCAAGTAATTCCTGGCGTGTGGTTCTATATTCTAGAAAAGTTTTGGGAGAGGCCCCCTTATTAGGTCACACTTAGGGTGTTTATACAGGCTTTGGATTAGCTTTCTTCCTCCCTAAGTACCCTTTTTCCGTGTAAAATACGACTCTTTAAAAAAGGGACACGCCCGTGTGCCACGGCTGTGTGACGTGTTTGCCAGGCCGTGTTCAATCCGTTAAATTGCACATGGCTGTGTGGGTCAATGGCCAAGCCGTGTGAATCGTGAGAGCCTTGGTCGACACCCTCAAAGGACACGGGCGTGTGAGTAGCTCGTGTGGCAAGGCTTAGGCCATGTGAACTTCTCAATTTGGTCCGTTTTGTCCCTTTTTAGCTCGTTTTTGGCTCCTTTTGACTCTTGGTGCTCTCTTGAGTACAAAACATGAAATAACCAGATTAAGAGCACCAAAATCCACAAGTCTAGTAGTAAAAATCCATAAATATGCTAAGTATTTGAGGTAAAACTATGTATAATTTGGCATTTATCAATGGTACTTGAAGTGGTTGTTATTTTGGCATCTATGTACTAAAATGATGGTAGTCAAATGGTGATTATAATGGTATGATATGAAATGTTGATTGGTATGGAATGAGATGGTATATTCAGATGTTCATGGTTAGTTTTGGTAGCCTTGAATGTGTTTGACATTTGGTAAATTATTTAAGGTATATAGTAGATATGGGAACGGTCATAATGGTATTTGTTGTGCATGGGAATTGTACGTGAACATTATGACAAATATGGTATTTAAGTTGTACGATTGGTTGATTGAATTATGGATGAATTTAGTGTTGGATCAAGCTTGATTGTTGAGATTGAGGTGCCATTTTGGCATATTGATTGAATGGTTAGCTCTTATAATGTTCAAGCTCGAATATGCATATGTTAGGTGTGCCGAGGATGATGCCCTATCACAGGTAATGCTTCGGGTTCTAGAAAGGGTTACCGGGGCAAGTACAGGCAATGAAATTCGGGGATCTATTTCTGAACGACTTCGGGCTAACGGAGCAGAAATCTTTAAAGGTGTATCTGGTGTAGCCCTAATGTAGCGGAATATTGGTTGGAGGCCACGGAACGGATTATGGACGACTTGGACTGCTCGGTGGAGCAGAAGCTGAAAGGAGACGTATCGTTGCTGCGAGATGAGGCTTATTAGTGGTGGCTCACTGTGAGAGAAGGGACCCCAGCTGATAGGGTCACTTGGGAACTGTTTAAGACGGCCTTTAAAGGGAAGTAGGTTGGGGCAAGTTAAGTGGACACTCGCAGAAAAGAATTCTTGAATATGATGCAATGAGGTAAAATAGTTGCGGAGTACGAGGCTGAGTTTCTAAGGCTGAGTCGGTATGCCGTGGGCATAGTCGCTACGAAATATGAGCGAAGTGTGCCTTCGAGGATGGTCTTAGTGATGACCTAAGGGTGCTGATTGCTCCGCAGAGGGAGCGGGACTTTGCGGTCTTGGTGGAGAAGGAAAAGATAGCTGAGGAGGTTAAGTGGGCTGAAAAGCAGAATCGGAAGAAGGATCGAAACCGTTTTCGGAAGGATTCAGGACCCTCGGGTGGTGCTAATAGGAATGTTAAGAGAGCAAGAGTGGAGGAACCAGTTCGAACAGTGCCGATGAATGTGGTTAGACCACCAATCTGTGGAGACTGTGGTAAGGTACATTTGGGCGAGTGTAGGAAACGTTCAGGTGCTTGTTTCCGATGCGGATCTATGGAGCATAGAGTTAATGACTATCCTCAGAGAGCTGATCAGGCTCAGGTAGCTGTACAGAGGGTTGCTCAACCCATGAGAGGTGGACCACAACCACCGAGAGGACATGGGCCAGGTAGGAATGGAAATGGAAATGGTCGAGGTTGAGGGGCACCTGGCAGGGGTGCCAAAAATACTGAAGCTCAACAGCCAGCATTGGTGTATGCAGCTCGTCGTCGAGAGGAGGGCGACGCACCTGACGTCATAACGGGTACGTTTTTGGTCTCTAGCATACCATATACTACTTTGGTGGATATTGGATCTACTCATTCCTATCTTGCATGTGCCATATCGGGGTCGTTAGGTGTGCACTCTGTGAGGATTGTGAGTGGGGTATCTGTGCTAAGTCCTTTGGGTTACTCGGTTAGGGTAGATAAACTATATAGGGATGTACCCTTAGAAACTCAAGGTAGGGTTTTCCTTGGAGATCTGATGGAGTTACCGTAAGGAGAGTTTGATCTCATTCTGGGAATGGACTGGCTTGTTAAGCATAAGGTGACTTTAGATTGTGCTGCTAAACGAATGGTGTTAAGGACGAAGGAGGATGAGGAGGTTATGGTAATAGGTGAGCGAAGTGATTATTTGTCCAATGTGGTGTCGGCATTTAGAGCTGAAAAGTGGATTCGGAAAGGTTGTGAGGCCTATTTGGCATTTGTAAGTCAGTCGGAGGAAGAGGGTCTGATAGTGGATAAGGTTAGGACCGTAAAGGAGTTCCAAGATGTCTTTCTGGAGGAGCTTCCAGGATTTCTTCCGAACCGGGAAGTTGAGTTTGGAATCGACTAGTTGCCTGGAATTGCCTCCGAACCGGGAAGTTGTGTTCATTTGGAAACGTCTCTCGAATTGGTATAAGAGGAGAGTTCCCTTCTTGCGGCTCCAATCTAGACAAGTGGTCTGTTACTTGGTTTTCCACTCCCTTTCGATCTTGAATTTCAAGATCAAACTCTTAAAGTAGAAGTACCCATCGTATCAGTCTCGGCTTAGAGTCTTTTTTGGCAAGTAAATACTTAATCGTGTCCGTATAGGCAGTCACCTTGGTACCTACAAGATAATATCAAAACTTGTCAAAAGCAAACACAATAACAAGTAACTCTTTCTTTGTTATCGTATAATTTAGTTGAGCTCCTATCAAAGTTTGACTTGCATAGTAGATGGGTTGAAAAACTTTGTTCCTTAACTGGCCTATAACAGCTCTTATCGCGAAGTCACTTGCGTCACACATCAATTCAAATGGCAAATCCTAATCTGGTGTAATGATTATAGGTGTCGTAACTAATCGACTCTTCAAATCTTTGAAAGCCTTTAAGCATTCCTCTCAAATTTGAACGTCGCGTCCTTCTCCAATAATTTGCATAAGGGTTTAGCAATTTTAGAGAAGTCCTTGATGAATCTTCGATAGAAACCGGCGTAGCCCAAAAAGCTTCTAACACCCTTTACAGATGTTGGAGGTAGGAGTTTCTCTATAACATCTACCTTTGCTTTGTCTACTTCGATTCCATCTCTTGTTATCCGATGCCCTAGAACAATATCTTCTCGTACCATGAAATGGCACTTTTCCCAATTGAGTACTAGTTTTATTTCTTCGCATCGTGTTAGTACCTTCGCTAGATTGGCTATGCAATCGTCATACGTATCTCCAAATACTGAAAAATCATGCATAAAAACTTCCAAATACTTCTCAACTATGTCAGTAAAAGTAGATCTAACACCCCTTATCCGTACCCAAGGCTGGGATAAGGTACGAGGCGTTACCGGACAAACATACAAACACTAAACTAAAATACGGGCCATAAAATTTCATTCATATTTCAAAACGTTCATTCACTTACACATAGTCCCTTATTTGAGTCTACGAAGCCCAAAACATACTTTAGAAAGGGTTCGGGACTAAATCGAGAACTTACGAAAATCATGGAAATTTCATGCTTTAAGGCTCTACACGCCCGTGTCCCGAAGTCGTTTTCCATACACGGCTGAGACACATGGTCGTGTCTCTACCTGTGTGGAATATACCTAGGCTATTTTCCAAGCTTTGGTCAACCTTAATCTCTTACACACTTATACAAAATCAAAAGCATATAACATGGTATTCATTTAATGATTAAATATTCTCAATTAAACCACAAACATAGCATTGGTATGTCATCATACATGTGTCTCTCATACTCATTTTACCTTGTTTATTATAGTACCACTTTTACATTTATACTAAGATTATCATCTTACCAAATATCTTCACTTAATCATCAAGCATTCATATTTAAAACTAGATCATATCTTTATAAAATATCACAATTCAGATCATAAAATAACATGTTTGCTCAAACATTTCAATTCAACTCTATACCCAACAAGCATTACATTGAGACTAGTCATATATATATACATGTCATGATACATATCATTCTCTTTACTTTTCTTATAAACACATATCATTTATTTCATTATATCAATATTTCATATACCATAGTTTCCATGTATTCCACATATATTTATTTTCCTCCTCCTCCTCTCCATTCCACATCCTTAATGTATATAGCATTCTTGTAAGTACGATTTCACAATTTACTAATAAATGCTCACATCAAACTATCCACACGAGTCATAGTCACTTACTTATTTATAATTCGAGCTACAGAGCTCCAAAATTAAGATCCATAAATTTCCCCTAAAACTAGACTCACATATCTTTCCACCATAAAATTTTCATAATTTTTGGTTTAGCCAATTAGCACAGTTTATTCATTAAAATTTCACCTGTTTCACTTTCTGACAGTTCTGACCTCTCTTCACTAAAAATTAATTATCTCACATTATAAAACTCGGATAATGTTCTTGTTGATTTGTCTTAAAAATATACTCATTAGGGATTTTAAAAATATAAGTTTAAGCCTCTAATTATTTTTATCCAAATTTTTGTGATTTTCCAAAGTCAGAACAGGGTATCACGTAATCATTCTGAACTAGTCTCACAAAAACATAAATATCTCAAAATATAGAACTCCTTTTCTTTCTCTATTTCTTTTATATGAAGATATACTCATTATTCTTTAATTTGATATCTCATTCAGTCTCTGATTCAGATTCTACTATTTTTGGTGATTTTTCAAAATCACATCACTGCTACTGTCCAAAACAGTTTTATTGCTAATTCACTCTTTCACACTTTCTTTGTATTAACCTCATTTTAACATACATATCACAAATCATTTTCACCACATTTCATACATCACAAGTATACGCCCATGATCACAAGGTCACCATAAAATCATCCTCATGTATAACTTACTTGTTTATAACCTTACCACATCCTCTTCACTTAATGAACACATCATTCACATAACCAAGTTCCTGCACTTATTCATCACAAAACTCACAAAGCAATACATAGAGAGTCTCCCGTTGAAACTTTGAATCAACCCTCGATACTTGGTGGTTTCAGCACATAGCTCCACCCATCATATAGTTTGGCTCTCTTGTACACATGGTGAACACTCAGTACCACCCATGTGACCTAGCCAATTTATCTCGTAGCTCTCTTGTCTACATGGTGTCCTTCACCTGGAACCACGAATGCGACCTAGCTACATATATCCCGTAGCTCTCTTGTGTACATGGTGTACACATAGTATCACCCATGCGACCTAGCTACATACTATCTATATCATCCAATCTTTCCGAAGGTTCAACCGGGATTTCTCTCTCTTTTCCAACAATTTCACCAATCAAGTAATTATCTATAAACATATTTCCGATATTATTATAAAATATCATAATACAAATAATAATGATGTATTACTCACATCATTTAATATCAAGGCAATAACATTAAATTACACATTGCCTTATTAAAAATCATATGAACTTACAATTTCCCATAATATCCATAATCATAGAAATCACATTTATGTATGATAATTCAATGCACTTCATGTACCATAGACATATTTTTAAATCAATTCATAAACTTGTCACCATAATCATTTAATTTAACATAATTCAATTAATTCACTAAATTTAACTTTTAAATATAAATTACAGCATTATTGCTGTATTATTATCATACCAACTTACATACTTTCAACACCTCGGAAATCATAATTAGTATATCAATTTCACATTGAAACATGCATAAATTAATGCTTATTATACATATGCACTTACCTCGATACTAAAACGACCATTTTACCAACTTTCCCAATTTTCAATTTTTCTCTCATCCTAGGTTCAAATCTCGTTTTCCGGGATCTAAAACATCATATTTTACTTATGTAATTAATGTACTATTCAAAACAGTCCTTAACTCAAACTTTGGAAAAATTACAATTTTGCCCCTAAACTTTTGCATATTTACACTTTTGCCCCTAGGCTCGGGAATTAAACTTCATCCCATATGCTGATCACTTTTCCCTTCTATGGTAATATCAAATTCTCACTCTAACATATACTTATGACTATTAGGTATTTTTACCGATTAAGCCCTTTTACTCGTTTTCACTCAAAACCGAGTAGCACAAGTTGTCTAACATAATTTAAAACCTCATATTCCATCATAAAATAGCAAAATAAACACATTTCACCTATGGGTATTTTTCCAAATATGAACCCTAGCTTAAATTATTGCTAGAATAAGCTTAATCAAATTACCGGGATTCCAAAAACGTAAAGAACTTGAAAAACGGGGTTAGAACGGACTTACTATTGAGCTTGGAAAGCTTGAAAACCCTAGCCATGGCTTCCCCCATGCTAATTTTGGCCTCCATGAAAAAGATGAGTCAATTTTGGCTTTATTTTTCCTTTTTATTCCTTTTAATTACCAAATGACCAAAATGCCCTTCCTTACTAAACTTTCAAAAATTCCATCCATGTCCAATTTTTTTCCATCACTTAGAAATTAGTAAAATTTATATTTAAAACCTCCTAATTAATATTTCAAAGCAATTTCATACTAGAAACTTCTAGAATGCAAGTTTTGCAACTTATTCAATTTAGTCCCTAACTTCAAATTGAGCACTTTATGCATAGAATTTCTTCACGAAATTTTCCGACAATCAAGAAATCATATCGTAGACCTCTAAATAATTATAAAATAATTATTTCTATCATGGATTTTGTGGTCCCGAAACCTCTGTTCCAACTAGACCCAATTTTGGGCTATTACAATAGACATCATACATCTTTGAAATGTAGCAGGTGCATTACATAAACAAAATGACATACGTCTAAATGCAAATGTACCGTGCTGATCTTCCGGTCTTACTGTAATCTAATTATATCTCAAGTATCTATCGAGAAGACAGTAATAGTCTCGCCTTACGAGTCTATCCAACATCTGGTCCAAAAATGGCAAAGGAAAGTGATCTTTCCTAGTCGTCTTGTTCAGCTTCCGGTAGTCGATGCAAATTCTCCATCCCGTAACCGTTCTAGTCGGTATCAACTTGTTATTCTTGTTTTCAATGACCATGATACCTCCTTCTTTGGTACGCACTAGACCAGACTTACTTTGGTATGCATTAGACCAAACTTACCCATCAACTATCTGATATGGGGTAGATTATACCTGCATCTAACCACTTGATGATTTCTTTCTTTACTACGTCCTTCATAATGGGGTTCAGTCTTCGTTTTCCATCAGACGTCCCTTTATCGCGATCTTCTAGTATGATCTTGTGCTTGCATACAAATAGACTAATATCACAAATATCGGCTATGGTCCATTTGATAGCGTTCTTGAATTGTTTCAACACCAGGATGAGTTTCTCTTCTTGCTCAGTAGTTAATTCTGCTGAAATAATCACATATAGAGTAAAAGAGTTACCTAAATAAACATATTTTATATGTGAAGGTAGTACATTAAGTTCTAATTTAGGTGGCTCTTCAATTGACACTTTTGATTGGGCATAATCTCTTTTCTCTAATTCCAAAAATTCAAAACGGGATTGTGGATTAAATCCCTTTTGATTAGCTTTTAACAATGCTAAGTATTAATCCTCCTTTTCATCATTCGGAGGATCTTATGTCAAAAGTTGTTCCAATGGATCCTTAACATGGTTGAGCTCCTTCTCCACTATTAAATCCTCTAAATCGGATACTGTAGAATAATCAGCAATTGTGTCAGGAAATCGCATAGACTTAAAAACGTTAAATGTTACCTGATCATCCTGAACACACATAGTAAGCTCGCCCTTCTGCACATCAATAAGGGTCCTTCTGGTTGCTAAGAACGGTCTTCCTAAGATAATTGGCACTTCTTTGTCTGCTTCAAAGTCTAGTATAACAAAATCAATAGGGAAGATAAATTTATCTCTACATACCAATACATCATCGATCTTTCCTTCTAAATGTGCTAAGGATCGATCTGCTAATTGAAGTGTAACTGTGACAGCCCTAAATTGACCCTAGTCGAAAAGTGGTTTCGGGACCACAAAACCAAGTCATAAAAATAATTTACAGTCATGTTTGATGCTTATTATATATGAATATGCATGTGTGAAAAATTCATGCTTAAATTATGTGTATATGGTGCGAAATTTATTGAATAGGACTTGTGTGAGAAAATTTTGAAATGTGCTAGGCAAATGTTAAAGTGGCCTATTGATGCATGTTAGAAAATGCTTGTACATGCATGGCAAATTAGCCAAATTCTAGATGGTGGCCGGCCATGTTATGGACTAAAACATATTATAATTATTTTATGTTAATATTTTATGTTAAAAATAAAAATATGGATAATAAAACAATAGTGGTTAGGGGAGGAGAAACAAAAAAAAATTAGCTTATGTTACTCCTCCATTGCCGTAACTAGAGGAAGAGGAAGAAGAAAAATTCGGCCAAGGTGGTTCCCTAGATTAAGGTATGTTCAATGTTGCTTTTGGAAGTTTATACATCCTTTGGATGATTAGTCTAAATTCTATCTATCTCATGGATGGATTTGGGGTTGTTGGAGAGTTAGGATTTGGCTAAGAGGCTTCAAAAGTTTAGTTGATGCCTTGATACTATTAGCATGTTAGTTATATGGATGTGTTAAGTTGCTTGAAATGTTATATAAATTTGAACTCATCACCAAGTTCTTTAGACAACCCATGTTAAAAATTTCGGTATTGAGATGTCTAGAACTTTCGGCCATAGTAGCTATGGAGAAATAAGGTTTTTGTTTCTTGTTAAATTGGATGAATCTTTTTGTATGAGTGCTTGAACAAACTATGATTAAATAGATGCATATATTCAAAGTGGGAAGAATTGGCTATTATGTTTGATACTAATGCCGAATATGAAGATGTTGTACTTGAGTAATGTATGTGGTTTGAGTTAATAAAATGAAAAGAATGCTTAAATGTGTTATAATCGATTAGGTGTTAAATTAAAAATTGCTAAAAAATTTCCATGTTCCTAGCCAAATATGCGTTTGATTAAGAAGGAATTTGTTGAAAAATGTAGGTGAACATGACAAGTGTATTCGGCTTAGGGCATAAAGGATATGAAAATTTTGGTATTTATTTTTGATTGTGTGTGTGTATGACCATGGATAATTGGCCGCACAAATATTATAAATACATGGTGTATATTATAATTATTAAGATACAAAACATTGTACATGTTCGGCCAAGGTAAATTATTTGAGCAAAGTATATCTTGATGGTACATTTCGGCTAGTATAAAATGTATTAAAGCTATATGTATAATTGTTTAATGTGACTTACCAAATATACAAATTTGAAAATGAAATGATGAGAGACTTAAGTGGGCAATTAATTCGAGTGAATTAGTTCTAAAATGTATATGGATGTCGTATGACTATGTTTGATTTGGGAAGTAAATTGTTTGATTTAGCTCAAGAGCTTAGAGGATCAAAGTTGGATAGGGGAAAGGAAAAAGTGATCGAATAGCCGTTGAAATCGTTCGACAACATCCGAGGTAAGTCTTTGAGTAATGGAACTTAGTTTATGATTTGATTAAATCACGACATATATTTGTAACAAATAAACGGTGATATAATGATTCTACTTGAATTATATATTGAGGTAATTAGTTTATACTTATGACTGGTAGCCGAATGTGTATAGAGATCATGTCATAAAGCAAATCAAAATCATGCTCTTTGTATGTGGCTATTGAGCCGAAAATGGGAATGGTTGATAAGTGTCTTGTGTTTGAGTTCTAGTAATGAAAATGAAATACAGATGTGTTATGATATATATTGATATATGTGCATGATTATTCGGATGATAACCGGGCTAAGTCCCAAAGGCAATTGTGCTAGTTACTATATCCGGGCTAGGTCCCGAAGGCAATTGTGCTAGTTGCTATATCCGGCTAATTCTCGAAGGTACTTGGGTTTGGAAATGAGCGATCTTGCTGTAATAACTTCAATTAATATGCTCATAAATCCAAACGATAAGGTATGTTTCGTATATGCATTGGAAAGGTTGATTCCTTTTAAATAGTATTCGCTCAATTGATTAACAACCTTCCTGCCTTTAGTTAGGTTTGATCCTGAGTGTATGAATAAAATGGTTGAAGCGTGAAGTAAGTATGATTTTGGGAATATGCGTATATGCAATTATTCATTTAGTCATACGAACGCTATACTTTAGTTGTAAATAATTTCATTACTTAAAACTTACTAAGCATCAAAATGCTTATTCTGTTGCTTTAATTCTCCGTTTTATAGATTTTGTTCGTCAGCTATCGGACTCGGGAGTGTCAAAGTCGAAGTCTTCCACACTATCTAAGCCCTTTTGGTATATTTTTAGTTGATCTTTGATAATGGCATGTATAGGGCTAACCCTTGTTGTTAATTAAATATCTTTTGGTAATGTATATTCGTATAGCCATGCGAAAATGGCTTGTAAATTTTGAGTATAACATTATGGTCATTTTGTATATATGGTCTTATGATATGGTTATTAAGTGGTGTGGAAATGTTTGGTAATGATTAGCCATTGGAATGGCTACGTACGTCATGGTTAATCGTGATTATACTTGAAAATAATGTATGTCAATTTACTAATTGATTCATGGAAAATTATGAAATAGGTAAAATTTACCTTAAAATAGATGCTGACAGTAGCAGTGATGTGAATTTGAAAAATCACTAAAAATAGTAGGAATGGAATTAAATAGTGAATAAATTATGTATTCGAATTTTGATGAGTTTATTTTCATATGAAAGAAACGAAACATCCATATGAGCCGTATTTTATGAGATGTTTAAGTTTTCGTGAAACAGGGCTAGAGCATTTTTTTGATCCCCTGATCTGATTTTGGAAATTCACCATAAATTAACCAGAGATAATTAGAAGTCATGCCTTATATGTACAGATTTCGTTTTGAGTCTAGTTTCATTAGAAACAAACAGAATAAGTATTGAAGCTCTGTACAGGGAGATATCTAAGTTGTAATGCATGGAGGTCAGAGTAGTCGAACCCTAAAACAGGGGAGACTTTAACTAATAAACTGTACTAATTGGCCTGACCAAAAATTCTAGAAAAAAAATTTTAGATGGATATATGAGTCTAGTTTCAGGAAAAATTTATGGAATTGGTTTTCAAGTTTTGAAACTCGAGATATGATTTTTAAAGTGACTATGATGCAGTTAGCCAGCTTGTCTGGAAATTTTAAAATGAATTCTGTAAGCAAATGAATTAAGTCCGTTAACACCTCGTGTTCGACTCCGACAACGGTCTCGGTACGGGGCATTACAGTAACCGTATTAGGTCTAACTTCACCTATCCCCAACTTTCTAAATATTGACATAGGCATCAAGTTTATACTCACACCTAAGTGACATAGTGCCTTACCACAATATATTGCTCCAATGTTGTAAGGTATGGTAAAACATCGAGGATCATTTAACTTTGTGGGTAGTTATTCTTGAAGATATGCATTGCATTCCTTTGTCAGAGCTATCGTCTCAAATTCTACAAGTCTTCATTTTTTGGACAAGATATCTTTCATGAATTTGACGTAGTTTGACATTTTCTCGAGTGCTTCAACCAACATGATGTTGATATGAAGTTGCTTGAGTACGTAATCTCCTGCTTCTGCTTTTGAAGCCTTTAAGAGTAGGGTGGTGATGGTTTCTTTACTGGAATTGGTTGATTCATCTTCTGTGGTGATTCTACATCTAACAGAGTTGTTAGTTGATCAGAATTAGCTAGTTCTGAGTTTACTTTGTTAGATTTTGCAGACTCTAGTTCTAGTGAAACTGGAATTTCAACACTCGGTTGATCTTCCTCTGATTCTTGAGCGTCAGCTGGCTCCTTTTGAACTTCGACGGTGTTAGGCTCTAATGTCTTTCCACTCATCAATGTCAATGCTTTACAATGCTCCTTCCCTGGATTCCTCGGATTCTCCATATCACTAGGTAAAACACTTTGTGGTCGGTTCTTGAGTTCAGTTGCAAGTTGGCCCATTTGGTTTTCCAGTTTTTCAATATAGCTACTTGGCTTTGGATTAAGGCATCATTCTTGGCCATGTATGCCTTCAATAAATTTTCTAAGCCATTGGATAGTTCAGCTTGGGTTGGTTTCTGAACTTGTTAGGAAAAACTAGGTAGCTGGGTCAATCTAGGTTGGGCGTAAGTATTACTAGTTCCAACCCCTTGGTTACGCTAGGAAAAATCGAGTGATTTCACCACGATGGGTTATAGAAATTGGATTGTAGTCCTTGCCTTCCTCGATTTTGGTTCTAATTACCTATGTAGTACATGGATTCTGGGTTCGATGGTCATTCTTCGAACAAATGTCCTTCCCCACAATAACCACATGCTATATTTTCAAATTGATTTCGTGGCTGTGCTGCAAAACTATTAGACCAATTAGTAGTAAGATTTTTAAGCATTGAGGATATTGAGGATACTTGAGATGTGAGTGAAATAAGAGCGTCTATTTCATGTATTCCAACAACCCATCTTCCTGATGCTGCTCAATTGGTTAGCCATTGGTAATTGTTACTGGCGATCCTCTCAATGATTTTATAAGCCTCGTTATAAGACTTAGAAAGGAGAGCACCATTAGCAGAAGCATCCACTACCATCCTCGTGTGAGCATTGAGACCATTATAAAATGTCTTAAATTGGATGCAATGTGGGATTCTGTGATGAGGGCACTTTTGTAATAACTCTTTGTACCTTTCCCATGCCTCATACAATGACTCATCATCCATTTGTTGGAAAGCAGTGATCTCGTTCCTCAACTTAGCATTCTTGCTAGGCGGGAAATACTTCATAAGGAATATTTCTGCTAACTCTTGCCATATAGAAACTGAGTTTGGTGGCAATGAGTTCAACCAGGCTTGAGCTCTGTCCCTTAGTGAATATGGGAATAACTTCAATCGTAATGCATCTTCAGGTACTCCGGCTAACTTGAAAGAATCACTCACCTCCATAAATAGTCTTAAATGTAGGTGAGGATCTTCGATAGGCATTCCGCTAAATTGCCCACTATCTGAAGCATCTAGAACATGACTGGCTTCACTTGAACTATTGTGCCTCGATTTCGGGTCTCTTAATACCCGGATTAAGATCATTAGACACTGGCACGACATACTGTCTTAAAGCTCTATTCCTATCATCAGTAATAAGGATAGGATTTTGAGTAGGGTTTGCTCCATTTCCTTGATTTAGATTTTCAAATTTCATTTCTTCGGTCGTTCTCTAACTTGCTTGTCTTCTTCGCTCTCGAAAAGTTCTTTCTATCTCAGGGTCTACGGGGAGTAGGTCAATAATTCGGTCAATACCCATAAACATCTGAAATAATCACAGAAAAATTAATTAAGTTAAAATTTAAACAAAAAATTAAACCAAAATGCAAAACTAACAAATTCACAAATAATGACCTTTTAAAACAGTCACCGGCAACGACGCCAAAAACTTGGAACGATGGAAATGTGCAAGTGTACACAATTCCAACAAGTAATAAAGTGACAAGTAAATGTCGAGTTATCATACCCACAGAGACTGTGAAAAGAATTATTTATGAATGCTATTTAAAACACTTTGGTGAGGAAAAATACTTTGTTTTGAAAATGGTGATTAAGAAATATAAAATTTAAAAATAAATAAAAGTAAAAGTTCTAATGCACGATTCCAAAATATGATTTAATCAAGATGACATAATTGTGTTGGATTAATCACATTTCTCTAACTTAGAATTATTAAACTCATGTTTATGTTGTTACGAATAAATTCACGGCAACTCGATAATTTGGTAACTTATAGAAAATATTCACCTACACAAATCCATTCATCTCTTAACATATCCATATGTTAATTCAAACGATTAAACAAATTTTAATAAGCAAACATGTTATTGCACATACATACTCATTAAATTGAACTAATCTCTTGCATATTCCTATGTCAATTCAAACGTTTAATTAAATCTAATAAGCACATAAAAGACTATGTGAGGTAACAAGGTATCCTTACCTTGAAACAGTTTAATCATAATAATCTTGCAAGTTATTCAAGGCAAGTAATAAAGTGATAAGTAAACATTGAGTTATTGTACCCACAGAGACTGTGAAAAGAATTATTTATGAATGCTATTTAAAACACTTTGGTGAGGAAAAATATTTTGTTTTGAAAAGGGTGATTAAGAAATATAAAATTTAAAACTAAATAAAAATAAAAGTTCTAATGCATGATTTGAAATATGATTTAATCAAGATGACATAATTATGTTTGATTAATTACATTTCTCTAACTTAGAATTATTAAACTCATGTTTATATTGTTATGAATAAATTCAAGGAAACTTGGTAATTTCCTAACTTATGAACATATTCACCTACACAAATCCATTCATCTCTTAACATATCCTTATGTTAACTCAAATGGTTAAACAAATTTTAATAAGCAAACATGTTATTGCACATACATACTTATTAAATTGAACTAATCTCTTGCATATCCCTATGTAAATTCAAACAATTAATTAAATTTAATAAGCACATAAAAGACTATGTGAGGTAACAAGGTATCATTACCTTGAAACAGTTTAATCACAATAATCTTGCAAGTTATGCAAGGCAAGTGTATCACCAGATACATTGCTAATTTAACCTTCAGCTACCTTAGAAGAATAAACATGCACTGATTAAGTATTGTGTCAATTAATTACAATTTCTGTAACACCCGAAACCCGGCCTAGACGTTATGACCGAATCTAGTAATGTCACATTGAAGTGTTTTTCGTAAAACATGATATCGTTTGAGAAGCCCAATGTTGATTTAGTCTCTTTGTGTGATCTAGAGAATAATTTTAAAACTTGCATCTTAAAACTTGCATCACTATCAAAAAGTATTTACTTTAAAACGTTATTAATTCCAAAATCTCATTTATCACGGAAGCTTCTAAAATGGTTTTGCGTATTCATGGTATTTTAGTAAATCATGCATATCTTTTGAAAACCCGCATCTTACCACTAGCAGTCATAAATCATAATAAAATAATAAAGCCCAAATTAAATAATAAAACTTAAAGAGGCCTTTTACATAAAACCCAAATAACACTACTTATAAATTAAAAGATAATTTCGGAAGCGTTAGCTATTGTGTGTCCACCTCCGAGTCCCTTGTAGTACAGATCTGCCTAAGGATTACCTGTATAGTTAGACAAATGGGTGAGTTTACGAAAACTCAATGTGTAATCTCAATAATAAACAACAGTGAACAACACAGTCTGGCCTAAGCCCATGTCAATAACAGTTCAATATCAGTTAGGGCCTTGGCCTAGTACAGAAACAATAGCAGTGGCAGTAATCAGTGCAATAACCATGATCAATGGAGTAACAATAACCAGTACAGAATGCAAATAGAAAATCCTACCCATCTATCCTCTACACTCCACTCCATCCAGCCTTACACTCCATGTAGGGATAAAATCGACCCACCCATCCCTACACTCCAAATATGGCATCGGTTGCGGCACTAATCAGTAATTGCAGCAGAGCTGCTAGTAATAGGCTTAAAGCCATCAGTAGGTCCACAGTCGTCTTGGGCAACCACATGTCATGCATCGTATCATAGTATTTTACATGGATGCAACATACATATAATGTGGAATGCTCAAATACAGTCATACACATCATGGGGCAAATCAGTCATTTTACCCTACAGGGGTATTACAGTCATTTTACCCTATACGGATATTTCGGTTATTCTACCCTAAGAAGGTATTTTGGTCATCTTACCCTATAAGGGTATATCGGTCATTTTATCACATAAGGGCAAAATCGTCATTTTATCACGTGAGGGCAAAATCGTCATTTTATCACGTGAGGGCAAAATCGTCATTTTATCACATGAGGGCAATATTGTCATTTTATCACATAAGGGTAAAATCGTCACTTTATCACATAAGGTAATATCCTCATCTTATCACATAAGGGTAAAATCATCATTTTATCACTTCAGGTAATATCGTCATCTTATCACATAAGGGTAAAATCGTCATTTTATCACATAAGGCAATATCGTCATCTTATCACATAAGGGGGTCTAGTATACTTACCGACCCCACAGTAGGTCCACAGTTGTCTCGGGTGACCCATCAAACAACAATAGTCAAACAGTGAAAATGGGCCTAAGGCCCATATTGTAGGCCCATGTCGGCCCATATGCCTATGTGGCCCACAAAGCCCAAAAATGACCTTGGCCGTGTGGTCTACACAGCCTGGACCAATATTCTTCACACGTCCGTATGGTTTACCCGTGTGGGCCCACGTTAGGCGTTCGAATTACCACACGAGTGAGCGCAAGCTCGTGTGGTGCCTACAGTCACTTATTTTGGCTTTTGCCGATTTACGAGTATGGCAGTGTGGTTACACACCTGTAACGAAACTGTGGCCTCAACACTTCCGAAATTTAAAGCACCTATGATTCACAAAAAAAACTCCACCATTAGTTCATATTTGGGGTTAATCCAAAAACCATAGTATCACCAATACTTTAATCGGGTCATCGCTACTTACTAATCGAACTATCGCATAACCCATCTTGCTCCAAACCCAACGTACTCTCACCAAAGCATTAACCTTTACGAAGCAGTTAGCCGATTCATTAGAAGTTAAAATCCCTTATCAATATAATCACTACTTAAAGTACTTACCACGAGGGAAAAGATCACTTGACGTGAAGGAACAATCGGCCTAACCCCTTGACTATGGAGATCGTGCCCCAATAAACAGCCAAGACCCCAGTCTACACGCCGCCTGAATAACCAAAGGGGTATTCGATTTTAGCAAGAGAATTTAGTACGATTGAGAGGGAGAGAAGAATTGGCCACAAATGCCATCGGTATTTGACCAAGAATTATTTGGCCAAAAGAAGAAAGAATATTGAAACAAGGTGTCTGGTTTGCAAAATAGAGTATAAGGGTTCGGCCAACACAAAAGAAGAGCAAGGAAGAATCGATGGAGAGGGAAGTGTTACTCAAGCAATTGGCCAAGTTGAGACAGAGGAGAAGGTAAAATCGGTAAAAAATAAGATAGGGGACAAAAGAAATTGACCAAGAATAAGGGGAAATCGGTAGCACACTTGGAAACTTTAGGGACTACTCGAAACCAAAAGAAGAGAAAACACAAAATGAACTATTTGAAAACCTAAAAAGTAAGGAGAGGATTCGGCCACCAGCTAGACTATGACTGAAATTTGCTAACAAGAACCCCTCTATTCGGTCAACAAACTTCCACTTACTCCGCCATACACCCCTACCTAAACCGAAACTCTATGTTCCAACAGTCCAATTTCGGCACAACACCTTCAAACCACTCAAACTCCTCAATTTCCTCCACAATTTCCTCCCCTCCATCTCCTTAGATTCGGCCAACAACCAATCCATTCAAACCTATTCAAATTCTTGGTGTTTCGGTCAATCACAACTTCCTTCCATGGCCAGCAACAAAAATAACCTCCATTTGCACAAGCAAGGATTCGAACTTCAAACCACTAGCACACTCCACATGCCACTATCCACTAGACTAGCAAGCTTTTTATATCATACTTTACCAAAATAAACTTATAACCCTACTGGCCAAAGATAGTGTATTATCCTCAAAAAACCAAAATTTTGTGGAAGCCAGGGCTTGAACCCATGACTTCCTAGACACTTCCAGAGCACACAACCACTAAGCCAAACACATAATTATGTCACTTCCTTACCTAATTAAATATTTATATGCAGTCTCCTAACTGCACCCCTTGTAACACCCCAAACCCGGCCTAGATGTTACGACCGAATCTGATGTGTTACATCGAAGTGCCTTCTAAAACTTGAACTTGTTGGTGAAAAACTGTTTTAAAGTTAAAACCCATTTTGTTTTTATTGCTTGAGAAAACTCGGTAAATTTTGTTATTACAACTGAAAATTAACTTATCAAAACCTTTTTTATCATTGATTTCTTAATCCAATTAGAATCACAGAAGCTTCTCTAGTTGTAAACCCTAAGGTTAAAATTGCAAGTTTTTTTTCTTTAAAACCGTTATTATTTTGAAAACTCGATATTCCTACTCTAGCAGTTTAAAATACAAAATCAAAAGCCCAATAAAAGTTAAAATCCCCCAAATGGCCTTATTACATAATTAAAACCCAAATATTAAATCTTTGAATAAATTAAGTCATAAACAAATCATCTGCGATCATGTGGCCACTTCTGAGTCCCTCGCGGCTCCAAATTGTCTAAGGCTAAGGATTACCTGCACAGTTGAAAGGAAGGTGAGTTTATGAAAACTCAGTGTGTAATCCCCTACCAGTCAAAAAGTAACAGTGTATACAGAAACAGCCAGGGCTTGAGCCCTATTAAATAACAGTAAAGTCTGGGCCATAGCCCTATACAGTAACAGTGTGGGCCTAAGCCCAAAACAGTATTAGTACAGTGGAGGTATGCAACCTATCCCAATCCAACCAACACACCACCCATACCAACCAACACACCATGTGAGGATTAAATCGACCCACCCAACCAACACACCATTATCGCAGCGACGCTACTAAAAACAGTAAACGTGGCGTAGCCACTAATATCAGAACACGTGGCAAAGCCACCAAAATGGTAAAAACGTGTCAAAACCACTAGTACAGTACTTCCTCCAAATCAGAATCCCAACCCCAATGCAGAATGTCATGTCAAAAAGAAATATTACATGTATACTAAGGTCTCATACTCAGATACAGTCATGCATATATCATACACTGATCAATCGGCCTACCTCTAGGGTATAATGGCCATTTCTATCCATTAGGGGTATTTTGGACATTTCACTAACTTTTGGGTCTCGGTACAGATAACGACCTCTCAGAAGGTCTACCATCGCCTTGAGCGATTCAGATAACCAATGTGACCAAAATGGTGTAAATGGGCCCAAAGCCCATTACTCAGCTCAAGTGGGCCCACACACTCGTGTGGCCCATTTAGCCCAGATCCAGTCGCAACTATGCGTTCACCATAGCCCACTCTATTATTTTTCGCTTACCGTAAGTTTTATATGGGTGAGGCCCACAAGCCCATTGGGCCCACACGACCCATCTTGGCCCAACGAGGCCCATAACGACCCAAGCCCACTAGAACGCTCATGGTGGCCTCTATAGTCTGTCGCCCATTATTTGTGGGCTCGAATTATCACACTAGCATTCGCACGCCCGTGGTGTATCAGATGCCGACGTTTTGGCTTTTCAGCTTTTTTGCTTTTGCCGATTCACAGCAAAGAGAGGTGTGAATACACACTTGTTTGGCGAGACGCACGATAAATCCCACGTATACTGAATCTACAGTCATCAAGACTTTTAGTTAATTAATTGATGATTCAACTTAACCGCATCATAACATTTTATCCAAAACACACCATCTTACCTTGATTGAAAGAGGGTGGCCTAAACCGCTAAGGTCGCTAACCCACAATTGATTACACCCTTTGACGAGAATCTGAGTTCCAAGTAGATCTTGATAGTTAGTAACAACTACTATCCCATTAACACAAAAACCACATTCGGCTTAACCCCAAAAAATGAGATAGCATATTACCTTAATGAATACTTGAGGGAAAAAGGCTGTGGTTGCTTCAAAACCACTTGTGCACCACTACTCCTTGAAGAACCCTAGAAATAAGGAAGGAATCATAAATCGATACTCGAAGAACCAAAGGAAAAACATTCAGCTAAAAAAAAAGAATTGAAAGAAGCATAACCTCAACCCTTACCGATCGTTTGAGAATCCTATGAAAACCACAATAGTGCAACACCAGAAGAACAGAGGAGTATTCGCCTAATCCAAAAACAGCAGAGTATCTGAAAATGGTTAACCACAAAGATAAAGGGTATTCAGCCTAAAAAGAAAAGAGTATGCCAAGAGGAAACAGAAGAAAAGAAGGGGGCAAAAAGATGAAGAGAGGCTTCAGCTAGCAAAGAAACCCAGAGAAAGTCAAATAACGAGGGAGAAATAAAACAACATTTGGTCAAGAATGAAAGAAAAGCAGAAGGGGAGATGTTAGATTCGACCAGGCATAGAGGAATATCGAGAGTAGAAGAAAAGTGGTTGAAGAGAGAAAGAAAGACTAATGTAATCAACTATGGTTGTGAAAGACGAAAAACAAAGTTTGGCCAACCAAGAACCAAAATACCAATTCGGTACCAAAAATGCCCAAAGCCAAATTTGCACAAAGAAAAGTGCCTTCAACCTCTTCAACGGTTGAAAATGCACACAAAGGGACCTCTAGCTGAATTTGCCTACCCAAAACTCCCCAATCAGCTACAACTCTTTGCAATCTCAAACTCCTTGAAAATCTCTATGATTCTCTCCCCTTATCCCTCCTAGATATCATCCACAACCAACCCCAAGACCAATTCAAACTCTCCATCACCAAAGTTCAAATCCCACACAACTCTTACCGTCCCCTGATAGCAAAATAAATGCCCTTTTTTTCCATGGGATTTGAACCCAAGCCCCTCTCAATAGCTCAATACACCACTTGCCTCCTTGTCATAAGCTCTTTTGTGTCATGAACATACATACACCTTAACATAAACCCCAACTACTAGCAGCCAACTTCACTTAAAGACAATTAAAAATTTACCAAGGCCCAAACTCGATTCCAGGCTTTTTAATAACCCCCACACATACCCAAATTACTTGTCAAATAAAGTAAACACGAATTTTATGCCAAAACACGCAAAATTATAGACCCTAAATTTTTAGGGCGTTACAACTCTACCCGCTTAGAGAAATTTTGGCCTCAACATTTACCTGGTTAGAATAAGTGAGGGTATTGATGTCGCTTCGCCTCTTCTGGTTCCCACGTGGCTTTGTCAGAACTGTGAGTACGCCACATCACTTTTACCAACGAAACAATTTTCTTTTTCAGCACCTTAACGTCATGATCCAATATCTGTACCAGTTCTTCCTCGAAGGTTAAATTAGGCCTAACCTTGATTTCCTCTACTGGCACATGAAACACGTCGTGAATCATATCCAACTCTAGAGGCAGCTCAAGTTGATAAGCTACCGATCCCACGCACTTAAACACTCGGTAAGGCCGAATAAACCTAAGGCTAAGCTTGCCTTTCCGCCCAAACCTTAAAATTTTCTTCCATTGTGAGACTTTAAGAAAGACATAATCTCCCACAGAGTACTCAATCTTTTTACCTTTAAGTCTGCATAAGACTTCTGCCTTTCAGACGCTCCCTTTAATCAATCTCAAATCAGTTTCACCTTGTCTTCAGTATAAGAAATTAATTCTAGCCCCAAAATCTGCCACTTACCCAACTCAGTCCAACAGGTAGGAGTACGACACCTACAACCATATAATGCCTCGTACGGTGCCACTCGAATACTAGACTGGTAGCTGTTGTTATACGCAAACTCTCCGAACGGTAAATAATTCTCTCAGCTACCTCTAAATCAATTACACAACTTCTTAATATGTCTTCCAGTATCTGAATCACCCTCTTTGACTGCCCATCTGTCTGAGGGTGGAACGCAGTGCTAAAATCCAGTTTTGTACCCAAAGCCTCGTGTAACTTCTTCCAGAATAGAGATGTGAATTTAGGATCTCTGTCAGGTATGATAGAAACTGGTACAACATGCAGTCTTACAATCTCGGCCACATACAACTTAGCCAACTTCTACAATGAGTAATCAGTACGAACCGGTATAAAATGAGCAGATTTAGTCATCGATCCACAATCACCCATACCGAATCCTTCTTAGAAGACGTCAAGGGTTGCCTACTCACAAAATCCATGGTTACCCTCTCCCACTTCTAGAGTGGAATTTTAACTCGTTGAAGTAACCCAGAAGGTAGTTAATGCTCAGCCTTAACTTGCTGGCATGTCAAGCACTTACCCACATGATCAGTAACCTAGTGTTTAAGCCCTGGCCACCAGTACAGCTCGCGAAGATCTTGATATAACTTATTTCTGCCAGGATGCATAGTATACGGACTACCATGTGCTTCTTGCAGTATAGATTACCTCAAATTAGAATCCTTCGGTATACAAAATCTCCTACGGAAACATAGTACTCCTTCACTATTTAGCCCAATATTCGTAGTCTCACCATTTTCGACTAGTCGAAAACGAGAAACTAATGACTCATCCAACAATTGTTTCTCTATAATTTGATCAGTCTAGGTCGGTCTCACTTGCAGTTCAGCTAACAAGCCACCATTAGTGAACAGGCTAAGACGAGCAAACATTGCTCTCAAATTAGATACAACCCTACGGCTCAGTACGCCAGCTACTACATTAGCTTTACTAGGGTGGTACTCAATTGAACAATCATAATCCTTAAGAAAATCTATCCACCTTCATTGCCTAAGGTTCAACTCCTTCTGAGTAAGGAGGTACTTGAGGCTTTTTATGGTCTGTGTAAATAATTGTCTTTTCATCGTACAGGTAATGCCTCCAAATCTTCAGTGCGAACACCACCGCATCTAACTCCAAATCATGAGTAGGGTAATTCATCTCATGAGGCTTAAGCTGACGAGATGCATACGTAACCACCTTACCCTCTTGGATCAACACACAACCCAATCCAATACGCGACGCATCACTATAGACAGTAAATTCCTTTCCAGCCTCGGGCTGTATCAAAATAGGGGCCTCAGTCAGAACACTCTTCAGTTTCTCAAAACTCTCTTGTTGTTTATCAGTCCAAACGAATGGGACCCCTTTACGCAATAACTTGGTCAAAGGTGCAGCAATAAGTGAAAACCCCTCAACAAAACGTCTGTAATACCCAGCCAGACCCAGAAAGCTTCGAATCTCAGATTCAGTCTTTGGTGGTTTCCAATTCAATACGGCTTCAATTTTTCGTGGATCAACCCTAATCCCCTCAATAGACACCACGTGAGCCAAAAATGTCACCTCTCGCAACCAGAACTCACACTTGCTGAACTTCGTGTATAGGGGCTTCTCCCTCAAAATTTGCAGAACAATCCGAAGATGTGCACCAGGATCCTCCTCAGTTCTTGAATACACCAGAATATCGTCTATGAACACTACTATGAATCGGTCCAGATAGGGTTGAAATACTCGGTTTATCATATCCATGAAAGCAGCTGGTGCATTCGTCAACCCAAACGGCATCTCTAGAAACTCGTAGTGACCATAACGAGTCCTAAACGTTGTTTTATACACATAAGCTTCCTTAGCCTTTAACTAACGGTACCCAGATCGAAGATCCATCTTGGAGAACACCGTAGTTCCTCGCAACTGATCAAACAAATCATCGATCCTCAATAAAGGGTACTTGTTCTTGATAGTCAGTTTATTCAGTTGACGATAATCGATGCACATGCGCATGAATCCATCCTTCTTCTTCACAAACAACATCGGTGCTCCCTATGGAGACACACTCGGTCGAATGAATCCTCAGTCCAATAGCTCTTGAATTTGAGCTTTTAACTCCACCAGCTCCTTCAGTGGATTCCTATAAGGGGCGATGGACATTGGAGCTATTCCAGGTAGGAGCTCAATACCAAATTTGACCTCACGGTTCAGAGGCAACCCAGGGAGCTCTTCAGGAAATACATCCGAAAACTCCTTAACAGTTTTGACATCTTCAACAAAAAGACCTATAGAATAAAAAATGCTGATATAAGCTAGAAATGCCTCGTAACCCTTGTGAACCAGTTTCTCTGCCCTTAATGCTGTAATTACATTAGACAGATAATCCTTTTGCTTTCCTATCATGACCACCTCCTCACCCTCAGTAGTCCTCAATACCATACGCTTAGCAACGCAATCCAAACTCGCAAGATGTTTCACTAGCCAATCCATACCCAATATATGGTCGAATTCAGCCAACGATAATTCCATCAAATCCACCAAAAAGACTACTTCTTGAACCTCTAGGGGAACATCTCTAAATAACTAATTTACCCTAACTGACTGTCCCAATGGACTTAACACAATCATCTCATTAACAGTACTTTCAAACTGAATACTCAATGTTTCAGACATAGTGCATGCAACATACGAGTGTGTAGACCCAATATCAATTAAGGCAGTGTATGGTACATCATAAATTAAGAACGTACCAGTTATGACGTCAAAAGCATCACCATCCTCTCGACGACGAGTAGCATAGACCAAGCTACCTCGCCTCAGTATTACCAACACTTCTGTCTGGTGCTCCACGACCTCGTCCAAACCTGTTTCCACCTCTGACCTGATCATGGCCTCTCAGTGTGCTAACCACCTCTCCCTGGCTGAACATAGCCCTGACCTGCAGCTTGCATCTGAGCAGGCCTTTGAGTACAGTTCTTAACCTGATTATCCATAGAACCACATCTAAAACACTCCCCAATTCATTTCCAGCACTCAACCTGGTGAGCTCTCCCACAATCAGTGCAAGGCTGCGGTCTAGCAACAACAATAGGAACCCCAGCCCGGGCTGGCCCATCAAATCTAGGATTCTTCTTAGGCTGTAATATCCTGATTTTCGAGTTTTGTCGTGATTCTTGATATTTGGGTAAAGTTTTTAAAATTAGATATATGGTTGTGAAATTCATAATTGGAGGGTGTAAATGGGCTTGTGGAAGGCCCATGTGTTGGCCGAAACCTGGTAGAATTTTTGAATTTTAGACTTAAGAAGTTAGGGGATTTGGATAGATGGTCTTATTAAAAATTGTGGGTAAAATGTATCACAAAAGAGCCCCTAGAAAAGTGGCTAAGTGACGCCACTAGGGAGCTAAAAAAGTAGCGTGTAAGTGGTTGGGGGAAGACCTGGGTTCGATTCCCTGTGATGGCAAAGGTGATGTTAATTTTTATGCTTTGAGCATGCAGGAGTTGTAGCCGAATGGAACTCTGTGGGAGAGAGTTTGAATCAGTCAAACGCATGGATTAAGGAGGGATAAGGGGAGAGATTTTAGGGATTTGAGAGGGAGATAGAGTTAGCCGATTCTGAGGGATTAGGGAGGATTTGACGGAGGGGTGTTAGGGTAGTATTTTCGGCATTTAGGAATTTAGCTGTGCCGTTTTCTTCTGTAAACTATAGTTTTATTCTTTTATTCTTTTTTCTTTCTTCTTCTCTAGCCGAACCACCACCCTTCCATCCACTCTTCCTTCCTTTTCTTTTCCAAACCTGCTCACTTTTCCTCCGTTCATCTACTACTTCTATCTTTACTTTTGCCGAAAAGTCACAAAAGCCAAACTCAGAGTCTTGATTTCTTGTTGACCAGTAACTTTTTGTTTTCCTTCACTTTTTGGTGGCCAATCACTTTATCTTCTAGGCTTTAAACAGATTCAAGAAGAGAGACTGTGGTAAGTATTCGTATTCTAAATTGATTTCAATAGTAACTATTGACAAAAGCCGAAACTCCTATAGTTTAGGGAGGTGGCCGATTGGAGATATAAGCCTTATTCGGCTTCTTCATTTGTTTTTATATGGGTTCTATGGTGGAGTAGATACGTTGGAGGAGCAGCAAGGCATGGGGTGTCAATTTGGATAAGCTTGGATCATCGGAGTGACTAAATCTAGATCTAGTCATCAATTTCGGCAAAGGTATGAATTCTAGGGCCATTATGGATGGTGGCCGAATATGTAAGTGTTAATAGGTAACCTTCGATTTGGTTTAATTACTAACATGATCTAATCTATAAGTGGTTGATTATAGGAGAAATCGCGCAGGAGATCTCGTCAAGGAATATCACAAATCAGGTGTGTAACGAACCCTCTTTCGTAGCTTAACTCGATATTTGTCGAAAAGCCAAAATGCTGAAATTTTGGCATTTCGAGGACTCGTGAGCATGCGAACTCTCATAGGTTAGTTAGATTCGCTAAGTTTGATGATCGGGATCATTGGAATAGGCAAGGGCACGATTTAGTGCACGATGGTAAATTGGGCCTCGAAGGGCTAAAATCGGGCCCAATAGGCTTCCGGGCCCATTTGGGTAAATTTGGTAAAAAATGGAATCCTATCAGATTGTGCGTTAATACGGCTAAGACCGTTATGGAAAATGGGCCTAGATGACTAATTCGGCTATGTAGGGCCCGTTAAGGGTTTTTGGCCCAATAACTCGGTTTCGCTAAGAATGGGCTAGAATCGCTGTCAAAACACATGAAATTGTTAGTAACTGATAATGAACATGGAAAACCCTAATATTTGGTAAAATTACGAAATTACCCTTATAATATGAAAATGACTGTTTTGCCCTAGGTAAAAATGACCATTTTACCCCTAGGGTTTAATTATGAGTTTGATGCATGAGATTTTGATATATATATGATTTGATACGATATGCACATGATATGTATGATATACACATGATGTATTCATTTATGCATGGGTTGGGTTTACATGGATGGAGGAAGTGCAAAAGGGCTATGCCCCAGTTACCGAAAAGGGCTTTGCCCCAGTTTACCGAAAAGGGCTTTGCCCCAGTTTATCGAAAAGGGCCTTTGCCCCAGTTATTAAAAGAGGCTAGGCCTCCACTTATATGATAAAGTAGCTATGCTGCCAGTGGAGAGTTTGGTTGGGTGGGTTGAGTTATTCCCCACATGGAAAGCTTGGTTGGTACGGGTGGAGAGTAGCGGTTGGTGGGTTGAGTAGTCTTCCCAAATGGGCTTGCATATGTTCATTAATGTTGCACGTATTATTGAAATGGGCCTGTGGGCCATATTGTTACATTAAAGGCTTCAGTCCAGTGATACGAATAATGAAAAGGCTTCGGCCTAGTGATATGAATAATGTGAAGGCTTCGGCCCAGTATATGCTAAGCTTGAATTTGGGCTTAGGCCCAATAGGCTGATATTGTTTTGGGCTCTGAAAGGGGCTTGTCGTACACTGAGTTTCCAAACTCACCCCTTTTTTAACCTTGCAGGTGAGCCTTGATGTGGGGGCTTGGAGCCGGAGGGGATTCAAAGTAGCCATGGTGATCGCTTTTGGGCTTTTGAAATAAGTGATTGGTTTTCTTTAGTTATCTTATTTACTGTTTATTTTTGGGTTGTAATAAGGCCATTTTAACTTTCTTTTCTTTTCTTTTCTTTTCTGGGATTATTTTATTTTTTTTATAACTTCAAACTGGTTGATAATAATTCAAATGGGCTAGACTTAGGACGCGTTTTCAAAACGATACTTGCTTTCAAAATAACACAACGTCACGATTATTTGATTTATCAAAGATATCTACTCAAAGAAATTTCAACTCGTTACAACCAAGTGTGGCAATGGTTGTGGGCATGTCTAGGATTGGATCCAATTAAAGAGCTTGGTACTTAAGCAGCCTTCATGGCTCACCTCCTCTGTTACGGATTCCTACCTGGTGCCCAGCTTCCATTCACTTTGTTAGCTTAAACAAAAGTCGGTTTATAAAACCCTAAAACAAAACATGAATTTTTAACTTCAATGTGGCAAGTTGGATTCGACTATAACGTCTGGGCCGGGCTTGGGGTGTTACATAGGCCCTCCAAAATAACTTGAGGGCCCAAAATCCCTCTTATTTCTGCCTCGGTCTTTTTCACGATTCTGGCGTTCTGAGGGCTTTACATCCTCGGTAATTTTTGCCTTCTCAACAAGAGTCATAAAGTCTCGCTCCCTCTGCGAGGCTATCATCACATGCAACTCATCTGGAAGGCCATCTTTGAAAAGCACACAACATTCATACTCAGTTGCGACTATCCAGCAAGCATACCGACTCGGCCGCAGAAACTCCGCCTCATACTCTGCCACTGTCTTATTCCCCTGGGTCAAGTTTAGAAATTCCTTCCTTCGGGTGTCCACATAACTTGCGCCCACATACTTACCTTGAAAGGTCGCCTTGAAAAAGTCCCATGTCAAACGGTCAGCCTGCGTACCTTCTCTTACAGTAAGCCACCATTGGTAGGCCTCATCTTGCAGTAAAAGCACTGCCCCTTTTAACTTTTGTTCCACAATACCATCAAGGTCATCCATTATTCGCTCAGTAGCCTCTAACCAATATTCTGCTACACAAGAAACACCCTTAAAGATTTCTGCTCCATTAGATCGGAGTCGCTTAGAAATTGACCTTCGGCCCACTAATCCCGTACTTGCTCCAGCAACCCTTTCAAGAACCCGTAACATTGCTTAGGATAAAGCATCATCCCCAGCTGCTCGATCATGAGACCCTGTCTTTGTTATTGGTAAGGCTGGTGCCTTCCTAGCAGGCATGTGACTCGATGCTGAAGACCCCGCTCTAACACTTTCTCGGCCTTTACCACGACCTCGTGTACCCCTTCCACGAGTACCTCTAGCGCTCATATCGATATACGCTTAATCTGTTTTTAGAAATTTTTTGACATCAGTTTATAATTCCAGTAATTATTAATGGATATTTTATGATAAACAGTATTTAAAGTTTTTGTTTTTGCAGATCGGGATCTTACTAAAGTTTCTAGTCATTTACAGTCTCAGTTTACTCGAACTAAAGATTTTTAGTATAGCACTGCTATCTATAGTAGTTTCTCAGTATAATATTTCAATCCATAGCAATAACTAATGGTAGAGAACTTACAGATTTGGCGTCGGAGACTAAGTGTGCCATATTTCCATTAATGTCGTTTCAAAACATTTCAAATTACTTTGAAATCATCTTTTCCAAAACCAAATTTTAGGAAAACTTTTCAAAGCCCCAACTTTGAGAAAAATTTTCAGAAACTCATTCCACAGTCGAGTTTTGTAACCTGGCTCTGATACCACTAACTGTAACAACCCAAACTCGGCCTAGATGTTACGACCGAATCTGACATGTCACATCAAAGTGCCTTCTAAAACTTGAACTTGTTGGTGAAAAATCGTTTTAAAGTTAAAACCCATTTTTTTTTACTGCTTGAGAAAACTCGGTAAATTTCGTTATTACAACTGAAAATTAACTTATCAAAATGTTTGTTATCATCGATTTCTTAATCTGATTAAAATTGTGGAAGCTTCTCTAGTTGTAAACCCTAAGGTTAAAATTGCAAGTTTTTTTTCCTTTAAAACCGTTATTATTTTGAAAACTCGATGTTCCTACTCTAGCAGTTTAAAATGCGAAATCAAAAGCCCAATAAAAGTTAAAATCCCCAAAATGGCCTTATTACATAATTAAAAACCAAATATAAAATATTTGACTAAATTAAGTCATAAACAAATCATTTGCGATCATGTTGCCACCTCTGGGTCCCTCGAGGCTCCAAATTGTCTAAGGCTACGGATTACCTGCACAGTTGAAAGAAGGTGAGTTTACGAAATCTCAATGTATAATCCTCTACCAGTCAAACAGTAAACATAGCACACAGAAATGGTCTGGGCCTGAGCCCTATTAAATAACAGTACAGTTTGGGCCATAGCCCTATACAGTAACAGTGTGGGCCTAAGCCCAAAACGGTATTAGTACAGTGCAGATATGCAACCCATACCAATCCAACAAACACACCACCCATACCAACCAACACACCATGTAAGGATCAAATTGACCCACCCAGCGAACACACCAATATCGCAACGACGCTGCTAAAAAATAGTAAATGTGGCGTAGCCACTAATATCAAAACACGTGGCAAAGCCACCAGAATGGTAAAAACGTGGCAAAGCTACTAGTACAGTACTTGCTCCAAATCAGAATCCCAACCCCAATGCAGAATGTCATGTCAAAAAGAAATATTACGTGTATGCAAGGTCTCATACTCAGATACAGTCATGCATATATCATACACTTATCAATCAGCCTACCTCTAGGGTATAATGGTCATTTCCATCCATTAGGGGTATTTTGGGCATTTCACTAACTTCGGGGTCTCGGTATAGATAACGACCTCTCAAAAGGTCTATCTTTGCCTCAAGCGACTCAGATAACCAATGTGACTAAAACGGTGTAATGGGCCCAAAGCCCATTACTCGGCCCAAGTAGGCCCACACGCTCGTGTGGCCCATATAGCCCAAATTCATTCGCAACTATACGTTCACCATAGCCCACTCTATTATTTTCTGCTTACCGTAATTTTTATCCGTGTGAGGCCCATGACCTAATTCGGCCCACACGGCCCATCTTGGCCCAACGAGGCCCATAAAGGCCCAAGCCCATGAGAACCCTCGTGGCGGCCTCTACAGTCTATCGCCCATGATTTGTGGGCTTAGATTATCACATAAGCATTTGTACACCCATGGGGTCTCAGATGCCGACGTTTCAGCTTTTCAACTTTTGCCGATTCACAGCAAAGAGAGGTGTGAATACACACATGTTTGGCGAGACGTACGACAAATCCCACGTATATCGAACCTACACTCATCAAGACTTTCAATTAATTAACTGATGATTCGACTTAACCACATCATAACATTTTAACCACAACACACTATCTTACCTTGATTGAAAGAGGGTGGCCTAAACCACTAAGGTCGCTAACCCACAATTGATCGCACCCTTTGACGAGAATCTGAGTTCCAAGTAGATCTTGATAGTTAGTAACAACTACTATCCCATTAACACAAAAGCCACATTTGGCTTAACCCCAAACAATGAGATAGCATATTACCTTAATTGAATACTTGAGGCAAAAAGGTTGTGGTTGCTTCAAAACCACTTGTGCACCACTACTCCTTGAAAAACCGTAGAAATAAGGAAGGAATCATAAATCGATACCCGAAGAACCAAAAGATAAGCATTCCGCTAAAAAAAAGAATGGAAAGAAGCATAACCTCAACCCTTACTGATGATCTGAGAATCCTATGAAAACAACAATAGTGCAACATTAGAAGAACAGAGGAGTATTTTGCCAATCCCCAAATAGTAGAGTATCTGAAAATGGTTAGCCACAAAGATAAAGGGTATTCAACCTAAAAAGAAAAGAGTATGCCAAAAGGAAACAGAAGAAAAGAATGGGGCAAAAAGATAAATAGAGCATTCAGCAAGCAAAGAAAACCAGAGAAAGTCAAATAACGAGGGAGAAGTGAAACAGCATTTGGTCAAGAATGAAAGAAAATTAGAAGGGAAGATGTTAGATTCAACCAAGCACAGAGGAATATCGAGAATAGAAAAAAAGTGGTTGAAGAGAGAAAGAAAGACTAATGTAATCAACTATTGTTGTGAGAGACGAAAAACAATGTTCAATCAACTAAGAACCAAAATACCAAATTAGTACCAAAAATGCCCAAAGCTGAATTTGCATAAAGAAAAGTGCCTCCCACCTCTTCAATTACCGAAAATGCACACAAAGGGGCCTCTAGCCGAATTTTCCTACCCCAAACTCCCCAATCAGCTACAACTCTTCCCAATCTCAAACTCCTTGAAAATCTCTATGATTCTATCCCCTTATCCCTCCTAGATATCCTTAAAACCAATTCAAACTCTCCATCACCAGAGTTCAAATCCCACACAACTCTTGTCATCCCCTAATAGCAAAACAAATGCCCTTGTTTTCCATGGGATTTTAACCCAAGCCTCCCTCAATAGCTCAATACGCCACTTGCCTCATTGCCACAAGCTCTTTTGTGTCATGAACATACACACACCTAAACATAAACCCCAACTGCTAGCAGCCAACTTCAATTAAGGACAAAATTAAAAAGTTGCCAAGGCCCAAACTCGAATCCAGGCTTCCTAATAACCCCCACACATACCCAAATTACTTGACCAACAAAGCAAACACAAATTTTATGCCAAAACACGCAAAATTACAGACCCTAAACTTTTAAGGCGTTACACCCTGCTCAAAACCTAATACTTCTAGGCCCAAATTTGGGGCATTACAATTTCAATCCTTTTAAATAATTAATTTATTAGTTACCTAACAATTATAATGCAAGAATAACTTAGGCATGATTTTACTTAATCAAGCATTTTACGGAGGCCTATAATAGCATCAACACAATTTTAATAATTTAAGCAGATGAAATGCAATCAAAACAACACAAATTAAACTCAAGCTAAGCTGATTTAATTAACCATTCCAACAACATAAATATTCATAGATATGTTCATCATAACAAAAACAAAAATTAAATAGATAGGGAACAAGAATCAAATCCGGTATTTTTCTGTGGCTTGACTAGGTTGCTCCGTTCTTCCTTCTTTGTTGTCCTTCCCGATCAAGGCTTCTATGAACACTCAATTGCTGCTCCAAAATGGCTGAAGAAGAACCCTTTTTAAAGGGGAGAAATTGGAACAAGAGTAAGGGACTTGGAATGGGAAAATGATTGGAGAAAGTTAAAGAGGAGAGAAGATATGTGAATGAATGAGGGATGTGTTAAATGATCAGCTAAAGGGGATTGTTATAGTTGAATGTAGCATCTAAAATTTGCTAAAAATAGCAGCCAAAGAGCCACCCCTTGGCTGGCCACTCTATGTGGAAAAGTTGATGGCTTCAACTTTGCTAAATATGGCTTGGGGCAAATCTTCAAAGCCATCAATTGTGGAGGGGCTGAATTGCAATTTGAACAAGTCTTTAAGGGCTTATTTGCAGCTTAAATATTCAGATAATGAGCTAAATTGGGTCAGCACTTGGACGATTTTGGGCTGTCATTTTCTTGGCCGGCTCGGTTCAATCGATTTGGTTAGTAGGAACACTTTTTCATAATTAATTAATCATAATTTATTAACCCAAATTAAATTCGATATAAATTAAAATTAATTATATTATGAATAATTACATATAATTTTGGACTGTCTTAGGCTAAAATTTAGCTCGCATCGATAATTCAAATTGCTTCTCGGTTTTGTGCTTCTAGTAGTGTCTACTGAGCCATTTTTCGCCCTTTGTGCATATTTGTCAAAAATATTCAAAATTCATCAAAAATAATTATAAAATTAACTAAAATTCAGCATGTTCATATTTTAAGTGCACTTTAATTATTTTATAAAAATTAATTATTTTTCGACAAGAATTTAACTGAATTTGCATGAATTTAAGTTAAAAAGGGTATGAAAAAGTTTGTAAATTTGCACTTTCATTCTTGTCTTGATTGTGCCCGTTGAACCATTCGAAACCACATAGGATACTTGGAAATCTCGTATAACTCATACAATGCCATATCCTAGATATGGTCTTACAGTATAACTCATACAATGCCATATCCTAAATATGGTCTTACATTTTATAGTATATCGATGCCAATAGCCCAGCTATGGTCTTACACAAATCTCATATCGATGCCAATGTCCAAGACATGGTCTTACACGAAATCATATAACTATGCCAATGTCCCAGAAATGGTCTTACACGTAATCATAATACAATGCCAATGTCCCAGACATGTAATCACATCTCGAAAATCTTGATGTCATGACATTTGTATCCTATAATATTCCTAAGGTTCGTACGGGACTTTCGAACGTCGTAACTCTAGCGATTTCAGTTCGTAATCATGACCATTTAGCATTAAATTCAATTCAATAATAAATAAGCATTTATAACAAAATTTAAGTAGCATACTAACTTAGCTCAAGTCGTAGATGATTATTCCACAACCTTCTCCTTTTCCCAATTTATAATCGATCTATTCATTTCACAATCAAAACATAATAAATCAATTTATTAACTAATTCAAATATAAATCAAGTTCAAACTCAAACATAGTCATTATCCAATTCATTCCAATTTGGACAACATGAATACAATAGCAATTTATAATAGTTCATGAAACCTAAAAGAAAGTCTCAAAGACTTACATATTTGGATAGCATTAAGATACTCTTTAATAAATAACATTAATACAAAAAATCAAAATATGGCAATATAATTAGGTATTTAATATCAATTCAGGCAACATTTAAATTATGCATTCCAGTAGCCCAATTGACCCACCGAAACAAACTTTAATAATAATTAACAGTTAACTTATTAGTGCAACACATACTAATCACTAATTACACTCTTTGACAATTTAAACAACATTAGTTAGCATTATTATCACATTTTTCTCCTGTTGTAATAAATAATCCATAAACTGCCCAAACAATATAAACATACGGCTATTTATCACTACTTAATCAACTCATTAACTAATACTTAAGACATAAATTCTGTAGCATTTACTCTACTTTTATCCTCATTTAATAACTTTAATAATGGTTGCATTAACCCCTTTAACATTCAGATTTTTACACATAAGCTGCAACTAATAAATATCATTAATAACAGTATCAAACACTCATTTTTCTCAAGTTCCAGACATAATAAGTACATCACTATATATTCATTGGCAACTTCAACCATTATTAACATAATTTAAAGTCACTCAGACCACATTTATTAACATCTAAACAACAATTTACTACTTCATTAATACACCAAACAGCAGTCCATAAAACAACATGCATCACCCTTTTCTAAGCATCCTTATCACCACAATATTCAATAGCATCAACCATGATCGAACAGTAATAACAGAGCAGCAATTAACAATACTGATAGAGGGTACAATTCGAACAGCATCTTACAGTTTTCCCCAATTTGCAAACACGAAAGAATAAAAGTTCAAGGAAAGCTTGCTAATATTTCCCAACATCGATTCTATCAATTCAAATTTTTTTCTGTCCCTCACAAATTCGGTCAAACTTAAACCAATAATTTAACCAAAATTCATCAATGAATAGATATAAGCAAAGGAGAGTTTAGAAACCCTTCCACTTTAAAATTTTAACTTCTAAGCAATCAATTTCATGGTTTTCCACTACATGTAGCCGACCTCCTCTCTAGCTACCATACTCTTCTTCATTCTTATTTTTGGTTGAAGAGAATGAAAAAGATGAACACTATTATGGCGTTGTTTTATTTATTATAACATAATTCGCCAAATTACAATAATAACCTTATTAAAAACATGAAAATCATTTAGACAACATCCATGAATGTCCAGTCAATCTAGTAATGGTATATTTACCAAGAAAGTACTTATTCTTTTCATTTTTATAGCCATTTGATTCATCTAACTTAGAGAACTCATATTTTATGCCTTACATAATTTAGTCCTTTTTACCGAATTAACCATTGAAACGGTAAAATTTCTTTATGAAATTTTCACATGAACATTCTATCTTGCTGTAAATATTAATAAAATAATAAAATAAATATTTTAACCTTGAATCATGGTCCCGAAACCACTATTTCGATTAATCCTAAAAATGGGTTGTTACACAAATATGTAGTCCCTTATATGAGCCATCGAGGCCCAAAAATCACCTTAGAAATGAATCGGGACTAAATCAGAAACATATAGAATTTTTAAGAAAAAAGATGCAAATTTTCAAAACTCTAGGGGTCACACGGTCGTGTGACTCACGCGGCTGAGACACACGCCCGTGTCTGAAGCTGTGTGAGCATTCGAAGTAGGGACATACGGCTATGTTTATGCCCGTGTAACTTTTTTGACTTGGGGTCATATGACTAAGCCACACGACCCTGTACCAGGTCGTGTACCCTTCGAAATTGCCTCACACGCCCGTGTGCTAGGCCGTGTAACTACCTAACTTGCAACCCTTTGTAAGCTACAAAGGACACACGACCGTGTCGCATGGCCGTGTGTCACACATGGCTGAGACACACGCTCGTGTCTTTGGCCGTGTGGACAATAAATAGGCCATTTCCAAGCCATTATTCTCACCCAAAGCCTTAGTTACTTACACCAACCAAATGCACCTAATTTTCTGCATTCAAGATATGCCTAAAACATGCATAAACATGCTACAACATCATAGTACTTAGTCATACAACCAATATGCCTCAAAGGCACCTCAAACACAACAATCAAATTTGACTAAACATTTGCTAAATTTAGCTATAAATCAATCAAACAATTGAACAACTTATATACTACATTTACCATAATGTTCACATACCATTTTCATACTCGTAACCACCGATATGACTATTCTCACAACTCAATCAATACCTTAGCCACTTGGCCATATGCCAACCACAACCAAAGCCACCAAAAGTAGCCATTTAACAACTCAATACACTATCTCATTCCTTACCAAACCAACATTTAATAGCATACCTTTATGATCATTATTTCAACTACCATCATTTAAGTATGTAGATACCAAACTAACAACCATTAAAATACCATATATACATGAAAACATAACAACTAATTCATAACTTGAAATAGCATATTTACAAGCCAAACATAATGGTTAATTGCATCAAACAAAGACACCTATACATGTGCATATATAACCAATTATCACTTAACTTGTTTTCATGCCAAAACTTAACATAATTGATACATAAGAACCATACCAGTTTTGGTCATTTCAAATCATACACCAATTTGACCATATTAACCACAACCATCTATCAATAGTGCCTTAAGTACCTCAAATCCAAGGCAATATTTCATGCCATAAACATCAACCAAAATGACATATATATATACCAAACTCATAAATTAAATGTTAGGCATAGTCCACCAATACATGCCATTATAGCCACGACCGAAGCATTTAAAATCTACCGATAAAATTGATGGATAGTGTGATAGATCTTCGACTAGCTTCCAACCCGATTCAGCTTCCGATAATCTATAAAGTAAAAGAAAGAAAACCATATAAGCAATGTATGCTTAGTATGCTCGTATAAACCAAAGCATAGTATTACATTTCAATAATGAACATTATAGGTTAAATCTAAATCTATACCAATGCCTCAAAATTTACCAAACCATAATTACCAACTCGTAAGTGGGTAAATTCATTTATGTCACATATATTTAGAATTCATAACATGAAATGATTTTATAGGACATAATGTATAACCATGAACCTTTCTATAAAATTATAGACCTCTTTATTTACTTACTTTCCTTTCCGCTCCCAATGTTTATCGTAAGCCTCAACAACATTATTAATTCTCTATACAGTGTATTTATTCATGACATCGATAGATTCATTCAAAGCATAAGCAATTTATTATCATATGAATACATCATTTATCTCATTAAACCTTTTTATAACATCATAATACATCCCAATTATGTACTTATAGTATCATTCCCTTTTCTTACATGTTTCATTTGCATAGTACAAGCATAATCATAAACATCAATCATATGCACAAGCTTGGCATAAGCCTAAGCATCCACAACAAACATGTTAGTATACATGGTATAAATCCTAAGAAAAAATAACATATATAGCCATTGATCTCGACATGAACCATTAGAAATTGTCACCTATATCAACTTTTATAATTTTCATGTATCAACATATCAAAGAAGTTCATATATGAACATGCTTTAGTATACCCATTGAACCACTTAGAATAATATCAAATATGCGAGAATCTCACACATTGTGTGCTAATACATGGTCGAAACCATTTCTTTCCTTTTCCTTTACTTAGATGCTCTCACTCGAGCCATAAATGGGTCTGCTCACACAAGCTATCGGTCGAAACGTAGCTACACGGTGCTGCTTACACAAGCTGCCAAGTAACCAATACATACCAGAAGCTCATCCACTTGTAGGACGTTTAGGACCAGCACCTAAAACACAGTAACCTTAATGACATGTCATTTGTATCCTATATATTTCTAAGGTTCAAACAGGGCTAGATAGTCGTCGTACTTCATTGAATTTTCATCGTTTCTTTACTCGATAAATTGTATAATTAACATATATAATTATTCATTTTCAAAAAAATCATATAATAACATTTAATTTAATCAACATAGTATAGTTCATACGAATTTCCCTGGCTCAATTGCAAAAATGTCAAAGTATAGGGGGATTTTGGTAATTTTCCATTCTCCTCGATTTTCTACCCGATCTTGATATAAATTAATATTTTCACTAAATCTATTAATTTAGACAATAAAATAATGTATTTATGCAATTTAGTCATTTTTGACATTTTTACAAAATTACCCTTAAAGTTTTACTTTTATTCAATTTTGTCTTTGAGCCCAACACATGCAATTTAACCATTTTTACCCAAAACTTAGCCTAGCTGAATGCTTGTGGCATCCAATACAACCCATTTATGAAATAATTTCACAAAAAATCCTTGTATTTTTATTATTTTAACAATTTAGTCCCTAATCAATAAATTCATCAAAAATCACTTAATAAAATACTTTTTAATAACAAATATATCTCAAATTCATCATTTAACAGCTAAAACTACAAGGTTCATCAATGAAAACATTGAAAATCTTTAACAGTTATAAAATCGAAGGTACGGGGTAGCTGGACCTAGTTGCAATTATCTTAAAAATATAAAAGTTAAAAGAAATAGGGCCAAAATCACTTACCATGCTAGCCTCAAAGCTTGCCAAAATTTCAAGGTATAAAAATGGCTTCCTTCCCTTAATCATTCTCTGAAGAAGACAAATAAAAAGATGATAAAAGCTTTTAGTTTTATTTAATTTAATATAATTATCAAATTAACATATTAACTTTGGATAATAATTAAATAAAATATCAAATTCATGTCCATTATTGTCCACTAACACCATGAATGGTGTAATTACCATTTAAGTCCCTTTTCCTTTATTCAATTAACCATTTAATCACTCAAATCAAATAGTGATCAAATTTTATAACTTTTACAATTTAATCATTTTTAATTAATTGACCATCAAAACATTAAAATTTTTCAATGAAACTTTAGTCCACCTAAATGAGACTCCGTAAATATTTATAAAAATATTTACGGCTTGGTTTATAGAAACGAGGTCCCGATACCTCATTTTCTAAAACCACTTGACCTTAGGGTCTTACCACTCGAACTTAATAAATCGCTTAAATAACATAAATTATCAAATCAAAAACCTTTTCAAAGTCACATTTGACTCATAAATATTAAATAATAATATTTACGAACTTAAAACACTGTTTTCGACACCACTGAAAAAATGGGTTGTTACAATTAAGATGGGTTGAATAGCTTAAAGTTAAAAGAGTAGAATTGTTAATTCTTTAGGAAAAATTTTTTTATGCAGGGAAAAACATTCGAATTTGTGCACTGACTAATTCTGGGATTTTGTAATACATCTTATACAAGGTAGATCATAGTCTATTTGATTTACATTAGACAGCGACAAAAGTGAATAATGTTTTGAGACAAGGCTATTGGTATAAGTGATTAGAATGGGAAATTACAATGTTAATTTTGAGATGTCTGTTATGTCTATCAAGTTTTGAGATGAGTTCTGATTGGGAACATGTTATGATAGATTTTGTTTATGTATTACCTTGAAAAGGTGAAAGAAAGACTTGATATGAATAGCTATTATTAGGTGAGAAATTTTGAGGACGAAATTTTTGTAAGGCGGGGAGAGTTGTAACAGTCCGTTCTTAAATGGTGTCGAAAATAGCAGTTTCGGGGCCACAAATCCAACAAGTGAGTTCGTAAATGTTTTTATTTAATATTTATGAGTCAAATATGATATTAAAATAAATTTTGAATTGACAATTTATGCTATTTGAAAGAATTATTAGGTTCAAGTGGTATGACCCTAAAGTTAGGTGGTCTTAAAAAATAAGGTATCGAGATCTCGTTTCTATAAATCGAGCCAAAAATATTTTATTGAATATTCATGGAGTGTTATTAAGGTTGTATTAAAGTTTTGTTAAGAAATTTTAATGTTTAAATATTTAATTAATTGAAAAGGACTAAATTGTAAAAGACACAAAAGTTGAATTCTATTAATTATAGGTGTCAATAGCTAAGGAAAGATAATTAAATTGACTAAAATGGCAAATAAACCATACTATAACTTAGTGGGTGGTTAGTGACTAATTTTATTAGTTTAAATGGTATATTTTAATGTTAAAAAGTAAACTAATAAGTATTAAATAAGGAAAAACAAAACAAAACATAATTTTCATATGTTCTTCTTCTTTGATGGGAAGAACTCCATTTTTGGAGCAAGGGAGATTCGGCCAATCTATTTTCAATGCATATGGGAGATTTTTAGGTCCGTTTTTAATAATTTTTATGTTTTCAAAATCGTTGCAATTAGTTTTAGCTAACCCGAGGATCAATTTGTTAAATTTTTAAATGTTTTGAATTTTATCATGAATGAAATTGTGATGTTCTTGAAATTTTATGATAGATTATAAAGCTTGGTTGTTAAATATAAGTATTTGTTGATTATTTTTTGGTAATTTTAGTGTTTAAGGACTAAAATGTGAAATTAGTAAAAGCACAAAGACTTGCGGTTAAATAATAGTAAACATGGGTTGTTATAAGATTGGGTCAAAATCGGTTTGCATGAATTTTATTTAGAAATTGCAAGTTTCAGGTTTAGGGACTAATTTGTAGAAAAAGGTAAAATTTTAGGGTAACTCTATAAATTTTTGTTATGAAGGGTTATATATTAAATTAATTAATTTAACTACTAGAATGGGATTGATTGAATAAAAATGGTTAATTTGCATGTTTTGAACTTAGGGACTAAATTGTATAAAAGTAAAATGTTGGGGCAATTTGTAAAAATGTCAAAAAGGACTTAATTGCATAAAATGAATTGATTTTTCTGTTAGAATTAGCGAATTGAATGGAAATATTATTTTAGATCAAGAACAAGTGGAAAAATCGAGGAGAAGAGAAAATTACCAAATAACCCATGTACTTAGTCATTGCTGCGATTTAGTCAAGTAAGTTGGTATGAATGGTTATCATGTAAATGTTAGTTAAATTGATTGTTATTATGTTATTTATATTGTAAATGGCTCGATATATGAACATAACAATGCTATAATGAATTGACAGATATCGAGTCCCAGTTAAACCTTAGGAATTCTTAAGATACAAATGCAATGTCATTAGGAATTTTATCTTTCGGGTGCTGGTCCCCAATGTCCTACCAATAACTAAGGTCTTGCATTTGTTGCGAATTCTCCACAACTTGTATGAGCAACATTGTGTAGCTTACATTCTGACCCACAACTCGTGTGAGAAATGATGTAAAGGAAAGGTTACAGTTATATGTAAAGGCACACTATGTGTGTGCTTTTTCGAGTATCCAATGTAATTCTAGATGGTTCAATGGGTAAGAAAAGGGAATGAAATGATAAGTTCACAATTGATATGTAACACAATTTTATAAAAGGATTGATGAATTAAATGATGTACTTATGTATGGGAAATCTAATTATTTTATGGATGAGCTCATTTATATTATAACAAGTGCACTAACTTGTGATTTGATGATGTTATTTAACCTTATGCTAAGCATTTGGAAACAGTAAGTAAGCTAATGGAATGAAACATAATCATATAGTAACAATGATGAATTAAATGTTGTGTTTATATATATGGTTGATTTCATATCTATCATGAATAAGTATGCTAACTTGTGAGTTTGATGGTGTTATATAAGCTTTATTAATCTTATGGCATTGATAAAGGTTTATACTTACTTTATAAAGTTCATTGTTGAAATGGTATATTATATTTAAAGTTTATACGAGCTTACTAAGCATTCATTGCTTACGTAGTTATTTTCTTTTACTTTACAAATTATCGGAAGCTTAATCAGATGGAAGTTTGTTGGAGATCTATCACACTATCTAATGGACAATTAGGTAGTTTTTGAGTAATTTGGTTAAGGTTTATAATGGCTCAGATAGGTGTAAACCTGAAAAATATGTAGGATTTTTCCTATGCAATTTTTCACCTTTTACTTAATTTCGTTGTTAAAACTAAGTAATTGTTTAATAAATTAATGAAATATGTGAAATTATGAAATGAGGACATATAAATTATTAAAATGTGATTTTATGCTTTATTATATAGTTTTCATGCATAAAATGACTTATTTTATATTTGTTTGAACATATTATATTTTTAAGACAAAAATGGGCCATGCATGATTAAATTAAATAATAAAATATAAAATTATATTTAATAATTCATTTTAAAATATTTCATTAATAATTTGGGTTTTAATTAATTAATTATTTTATTCTTTGGTCCTTTAATTTATTGATTTATTTTGAACAAGTCTGATAGCTTTGTTGGATTACAAAAACCATCCAAATTGAAGACAAAGTCAACCCAATTTCGGCTACACATGGCTGTCCACATGAACCACTTTTTGGTTTAATTACACAAGGTCCTTGCAATTTTGAAGAAATTAGAGATTTGCCCGAATATTTACATTTGACCGAATCTCAATCCTGAGTTGTTATGGCATTTAAATTGCTTAAAAATCAAGCAAAATTCAACTCAAAATCCACTAAGCATGGCCGGCCACTCATTAGAAAAACTTGAAGAGACTAAACCTCTCTATTTTTAGCAAACTACCCTTCTCTCTTCACTTATAAATAAGACCTCACTATGTAACACCCCGAATTTGGGCCTAGAAGTATTGGGCCTTGAGTGGGGGTCCGTAAGGAGGTTGTATATAGGTATTTAATTGTGCAATGAAATGACACAATTAAATGTCCGCTTTAATGGTTAATGGCCCGAGAAGTGTTAGAGAAATCTTGGGTTCAAACTTGGGCTTTAGCAAAAATTTTGGTATTAAGTGAAAAAACACGGATGCTTGGATGAGGGTTTTAAATTATTGTGTTAAATAAATGACACAAGGAAGCTTGTAGTCTAGTGGTTGTGGTGTCATTAAGGTTGTATGGGAGCCCTGGTTCAAGTCTTGGCTCTTGCAATTTATTTTGTTTTTTTAAAGGAACTGGACTTTGGCCTTTAGACCTTATAATTAATTGGGGATAAAATATGACACAAAAAGCCTTATGGTTTAGTGGCAAGTAGCGTGTGGAGCATTTAAGGGGAGGCATAGGTTCGAATCCCATGGCAAGCAAAGAGCATTTATTTTGCTAACAGAAGTGGCAAGAGTTGGTGTTGAATTTAAACTCTAATGTTGGAGGATCCCACATCGAAGCTAATATAAGAGTGGTTGTGAAGTCGGCTTTAAATAGAGGGAACCGTGAAGAGAGTAAATGTACCTTTCTTGGTGATCCTTTCATTGTATGGCGTGCTTTCGTTTGGGTTAGGCGTCGGCTAAGAGTGCTCGGAGCGTGGATTAACTCTAGTCTCCTATCGTGTGTATTTATCACTACTCTTGTTGTTGGATGGCTACTTGGTAGCGATGGGCCAAAAGGGCCATATGGGCCCAATGGGCCTCACAGCCCAATTGGATAAGTTGTTTCATTGTGTAGTAAATATTGGACTAGGCTAGGTGAATCGTACATCCGTGGCTAGGTTTGGGCTAAAAGGGCCACACGAGTGTGGGCCCATTTGGGCCGAGAATAGGCTTTAGGCCCATTCGTATTGTTATCCATGTTTAGAATACTTTAGTTTACCAATTCTTGAAATGCCTCGACTTGTAAAATTACCAAAGTACTCCGATTTACGAATTACCGCTTTACCCTCGGTTTATGTAATTACTATTTTACCTCGATTTACTGAATTACCGCTTTTACCTCGGTTCTGTAATTATTATTTTACCCTTGATTTACGAAATTCTTGTTTTACCCTCGATTTATAGAATTACCGCTTTACCTCGATTTCTAAAATTACCGCTTTTACCCTCGATTTACGTAATTACTGCTTTTACCCTCAATTTACGTAATTACTATTTTACCTCGATTTATAGAATTACCGTTTTACCCTAATTTACATAATTACCATTTTACCCCAAATTTACATAATTATCGTTTTACCCTCGATTTACGTAATTACTGCTTTACCCTCGATTTACGTAATTACCATTTTACCCTCGATTTATAGAATTACTGTTTTACCCTTGATTTACGTAATTCTTGTTTTACCCTCGATTTACAAAATTACTAAAATACCCTTGGTTTGTGAAATTACCGCAATACCCTCAATTTGTAAAACTACCAAAATACCTTCGTATGGTAAAATGACGAATATGCCCTTATGTTCCGTATGACCGATGTGCTTAGGATTTACATATATTGATATTGGATTAGTTAAGTTTGAGTGACGGTGGTGGTTATCGAGGCGATTGATTTTGGAAATGTTTCAACTTCAACCCATAATGTGTGTACTAACCTCTAAATAGCTTAGATTAATATTTTCCAAAAGCCAAAGCTTCATATTTTAGTGATTCGGGAATTAATATTTAGATCTATTTTCTACGCACGTTTAAGTTGGATTCACAACGGATATGGGGTAGGAAGGTATTTGGAACGTTCTTCAATGAGTAGATCTCTTGGTAAGTATTCGAACCTTCTTTCCATTTGTATCTTGTGGTTTAAGAAAAGCTGAAAACCCCTCTGTCGACTAAGGCTAAAAGGGTTTTTGGTGTTATTTGGTTTGTTGGTGCTAGTGAGGATTAAAGGCTACCGATCGAGGAGTGTGTGAAAAGCTTGGATCATCGGAGTGACTAAATCTAGTCATCAACTTCGGTAAGGGTATGAACCCAAGGGCCATTGTGGATGGTGGCCGAATGTGTAAGTGATGATAATAGGTAGTTTTCGATTTGGTTTAATAATAACATGGTCTAATCTATAAGTGGTTGATTATAGGACAAATCGCATAGGAGATCTCGTCAAGGAATATCGCAAATCAGGTGTGTAACGAACCCTTTTTCATAGCTTAAAGCGATAAAATGCCGAAAAGCTGAAATGCCGAAATTCTGGCATTTCGAGGACGTGTGAGCAAGCGAACGCTCACTAGTTAGTTAGAATCGATGAGATGATGATTGGGAACAATGGAAACGGTAAGGACGTGATTTTGGCGTTCACGGTAAGTTGGGCCTCGAGGGGCTGAATTAGGGCCCAATAGGCTTTCGGGCCCATTTGGGTAAATTTGGTAGAAAATGGGAAATCTGTTAAATTGCATGATAAGACTGTTAAAACCGTTATGGAATATAGGCTAAATGGGCCTAGATGACAGAATCGGCTAAGTAGGCCCTATTAGGGTTTTTTTTTGGCCCAATAACTCGTTTTCGCTAAAAATGGGCCGTAATCACTGCTTGCACCCATGAATTGTTTGTAAAGTTAATGAACATGGAAACCCTAATTTTTGGTAAAATTACAAGATTACCCTTATAATATGAAAATGACCGTTTTGCCCCTAGGTAAAAATAACCATTATACCCCTAGGGTTTATATATGAACTTAATGCATGGGATTTTGATAAACATGATATGTATGATATGCACATGATATGTATGATATGCACATGACATGTATGATATGCACATGATATGTATGATATGCACACGAGATGTTCATAAATGCATTGGGTTGGGTTTTTTATATGAATGGAGGAAGTGAAAAAAGGCTTATGCCCCAGTTATAAAAGGGCTTATGCCCCAGTTATCAAAAGGGCTTATGCCCCAGTTATAAAAGGGCTTATGCCCCAGTTATCAAAAGGGCTTACGTCCCAGTTATTAAAGGGCTTATGCTCCAGTTATAAAAAGGGCTTTTGCCCCAGTTATTAAAAGATGCTAGGCCTCCAGTTATATGATAAAGCAGCTAAGCTGCCAGTGGGGAGTTATGGCGGGGTGGGTCGAGTTAATCCCCACATGGTGTGTTGGTTGGTACGGGTGGAGAGTAGCGGATGGTGGGTTGAGTAGTCTCCCCAGATGGGTTTGCATTCTTTCATTGACATTATATGTGATATTGAAATGGGCCTATGGGCCATACCGTTTACCGTAAAGGCTTCGGCCGAGTAATATGAAATTTGAAAAGGCTTCGGCCCAGTGTTATGAAATATGAAATATGAAAAGGGCTATGGCCCAGTACATGTTTGAGATTGGATTTGGGCTTAGACCCAACAGTCATTATTGTTTTGGGCTCGAAAGGGCTTGTTGCACATCGAGTTTCCAAACTCACCCCCTTTCTTTAACCTTGCAGGTGAGCCTTGATGTGGGGACTTGAGCCGGAAGGGATTCAGAGTAGCCACGGTGATTGTCTTTTGGCTTTTAAACAAGCGTTGGTTTTCATTAAATTTCCTTTAATTATTATTTATTTTGGGTTGTAATAAGGCCATTTTAACTGTTCTTTTATTTCTTTTCGGGATTACTTTAATTTTAATAACTTTAAACCTGGTTGATAATTATTCAAATGGGCTAGACTTAGGACGTGTTTTCAAAATGATACTTGTTTTCAAAATATCTCAACACCACGATTAATCGATTTATCAAAGACGTCCACTTAAACAAATTTAAACTCGATATGACAAAGTGTGGCTATGGTTGTGGGCATGTCTAGGATTGGATCCAATTAAAGAGCTTGGTACTTAAGCAGCCTTCATGGCTCACCTCCTCTATCTCGGATACCTACCTGGTGCCCAGCTTCCATACACTTTGTTAACTCAACAAAATATATGGTTTTAAAACACTAAAAACGGAACGTGGGTTTTCAACTCCAATGTGGCACGTCAGATTCGGCCATAACGTCTGGGCCGGGTTTGGGGTGTTACACACTAGATCCATCATCCCTCATCCCTTATCATTCTCTATTCTCTCTCAATTCTCCTTAGCATTTTCCATTCCCCATGCTTAGCATCATCTCTTCATAGAGATTTTAGCAATTAAGCTTCTTTGTAACATCCTAATTTTGGGCTTAGTCGGAACAGTGGTTTTGGGACCACAAATCTGATGAGGAAAATTTTATTTTTGTTATATTTTTATGGTCATAGGTTTCAAGGAATGATTTCGTGAAAATTTCGTTCAAAAATTTTGACGTTTGGGCACTCAATTTAGTAAAAAGGACTAAATTATAAAAAGTGAAAAAGTTGAGTTTTATACGTTAGAGGTGTCTAATTGTCATGAAATTTTATATGGGAGGTCCTTAAATGATAATTAAACCATTGTATAACTTGTTGGACAAAAATGGCCTTGGTTGGGTAAAATTTGAAAGAATAGGAAAAAGGGTATTTTGGTCATTTAGGGATAAAATGAATTACAAGACAAATTTTAACCCCCAAATGTGTCCCTTTCTTCTTGCTACAGCAGAATGTACCAAGAGCAGTCATCGTTAGGGTTTGGCCAAGCTTCCAAGCTTAATAGTAAGTGATTCCGAGCTCTGTTTTTAATGTTCTATGTATTTTTGAAATCCCGGTAACATGATCTGCTCATTTCTACCATTATTTTGAGCTAGGATTCATGTTTAAAAATTTACCCAGGAATGATATGCATGTATTTTGATGTTTAATGGTAGAATATGAAGCTTGAAATTGTGTTAAACAACTTTTGCTAAGCGATTTTACGTGAAAACGAGTAAAACGGTATAATCGGTAAAATACCTAATGTTCATAAGTACTTGTTAGAGTGAGAATTTGATGTTACCATAGAAGGGAAAAATGATCAGAATTTCATAAAACATAAGGAAATAGGAAGAAGTTTAATTTCCAAACCTTGGGGAAAAAGTACAAATATGCAAAAGTTTAGGGGTCAAAATGTAAATTTGTAAACAAATATGATTTTTAGACCCATATGAATAGTGTGACTAATTAGTAGGCTAAATTTGATATTATAGATCAAGGAAATCAAGATTTGGGCTTAAATCGAGAAAATACAAGGTTATGGACTAGAATGGTAAATTGCCATTTCTGGATCCGAGGTAAGTTTGTACATAAATAATTTATCAATTCTTTTTATTTTATTATATTTTGTTATCATATGAAATGTGGCTGCCTATAGAATGATTATTTGTTGTAAATTGCAAATTGAAAAAGGACTATGAATAAATCGTAACATATTGGAAAGTGAGGAATTTCCCGATTGAGCCTTCAGAATAGAAACGATACAAATGATCTATTGTGAGGTGACGTGTGTAGTACTAAGTGCAGGCTACTACGTGTACCGGATAGTTGGTCACATGTGTAGTACTAAGTGCAGGATACTATGCATATCAGATAGCTTTGGCTACAAGTGTGAAAATATGTGCAGGCAACTGAGTATTAGGTATTATTCTGAAGAGTTCAATGGGAAAATCGATTAAGTAAAAATACATGTGAACATGATTATATGATGAATAAGTGCAGGTATATGTTTAAGAAAATTTTGAGAAATATGCTCGATATTTTAGTGAACTTCGATAAGACAAAATGGATTAAGTGAAATTATGTAAGAGTGAATTTTAGTAGGAAAACAATATTGGACAGTAGCAGTTGTGTGACTTTGAAAATTCACCAAAAATTGTGTAAGTTGAATTCAATTTCAAATAAATTATGTAATTAAATCTTAATGAGTCTATTTTCATATAAAAGACACAGGGGGAGAAAAAGAGTTGTATATTATGTGATATTCTAATTTTGTGAGACAGTGTCAGAATGAATTCGAGATCCCCTGTTCTGACTTGGAAAAATTGTTAAAAATTGTATACAAATAATTATGGGTTATAATTTATATGCTTAGAATTTATAATGAGTCTAATTTTAATAAAAACAAATATGAACATTATCCGAGTCTCTACTATGATATAAATAAAGTTTAGTGAAGAAAGGTTGAAGCTATTAAACAGCAAAATAGGGGATACTTTGAATAATAAACTCTACTTATTGAATGGACCAAAAATTCTGAAAATTTTATGTTCAAAAAGATATATGAGTCTAGATTCTTGGAAAAGTTACGGATCTTAATTTGGAGTTCCGTAACTTCAGATATACATGATTTAGTGACTGTGATTCAAGAAAGCAGCTTAACCAGAACATGTGTAAATGTACAATTGGGTTAATTTTACTATGGAAAGCATCTTAGTAAATTGCTTATTATTATTTCGTGTGAGCTTACTAAGCGTAAAGCTTACCCCCTTCTTTCCATTTCTTTTAGTGTTGTCAGGTTAGCTCAGGGTTGGAAATCGTCAGAGGCAGCATCACACTATAAAGCCAACACCTTGACAGTATAAACACAAATGCTAGAATTATCAAGTGAGTGGCATGTATAGGGACCTAGTTTTATAACATGTGTTATTATAATTTGGCCAAATATATTGGTGTTTAGTGAGCTAATGATTTTGACTTATAAATCTAGCTATTTATGTTATGTTTGATATTGATGATGTGCATATGCTTGTTTGCCACGCATGGTTGGTAATATCTTATGTGTTGTTGTGAACGTTTAAGTCCGTTAACGCCTCAAACCCTATCCCGACATTGGATACGGGTGATGGGTGTTACATTTAGTGGTATCAGAGCTATGGTTTAGTCAGTTTTCGGGCTAACCTAGCATGTGTAAAAAGTTCAACTATATATGCCACTGATCCGTGATAGTGTGATGTCTCCCGACGCGTATGAGAGCCACTTTGTTTAGACAAAGGTACTTTCCAACCGAGCTACATCGACCATGTTGAATGTGATGCTAAAATATTCGAGTAAAGTATAGTCATGATGAACTGAAACTTGGAAAGGTACGAATGAGGATTCATGAAATGTATATGATCGATTTATTTGAACAAATGCATGTGTTTGAGTAACTTATCAAAAATATTGATAAGATGAATATTCATGTATATTGGTTGGGATGATTATGATTGGTAAACTCGTATAACTTGAGTAAATGTATTAAATTGCTTGGACTGATATATATGATTGTAACGATATGTATATGATGATGTGTCAGATGAAAGTTTAGACTGTGATATACTTATCCATGTTTTTTTGGCCCTTATATGATATTATGTGCTTGAATTGTCTGATTTAATGAATGGATAAGTAATATTATCTAGGAAACATTGAAATACATGTATAAGTACACTTGTTTAAATGAGAAAACTAGAAAGTGAGTATAAAATCAATATGAATGTTAGTTACTCGAAATGAATGATATGATTGAGATATGATTGTTATGATGAAAACTGTGTTACATGTATATGTATATGAGAGTTGAGTCAGAGGCCCTACGACCCTCTTCCCCTTGCCAAAGTGGTGTTTTATAATGGAAATTCCTGAGATTTATATTGAATGAGTTTCCAGGTGAGAAACCAAAGAGTTCAATGATGGAATGGTTATAAGCATGATTAGAGATTGAGAATGGGTTGATAAGTACAGACATGAGCTAGAAAGATATCGGATTGACCGAAAGATTGTTTATGATGTCGAGAAATGTATTGATTGAAATCCCCTCATAAATTAGTTTTCTTAGTAAAAGGAATATTATGGAATTTGGGACGACAGAGATAGTTAAAGGAATAATGTTCGAAATATGAAATGTCCAAGCATGGTAATTACAGTGAACAATTTGTGATTGTCTCTATTGAGATATGGTATGAGATTATCTGACACCGAAAATATTATTGGGGCTATCTAATCCCAGATGAATTCTTATATTATGAAAATGTTCCCTGATCTTAATGTTAGACGAATGTGTTGTCAGTCTGATTGGATTATAATTTGCATGGTTCTGTTTTTCTCTAGTATTTTGTTATGTTCTGCCTGTTGGGAATTGATAAGAAATTGTGTATGGTGTTATGGTTCTATTTCTACCGATCATTGTTCTGATTGATTTTATATATATATGAGAAGCATATAGTTCTGATCGTATTTGTTGTTAGTGGTTTGGAATGATGTTATTCTGGATTTCTTTTCTTTGAAAAAAAAACATTGGGATCTTTCATATTTTTATGAGTCTGGTTCTTAGTCTTTTGATGCAGTGCTGTAAATGGTATTTCCTTATCATGGATTTCTTTATCTTGGATTTCCTTATTCTGGGCTTGTAACTTGTTGATCATGGCTTGCATTTAGAGCATGACCTCCAGCTTGTGATTGATCTATATAAAGAACAAGTATGACTATACCTCTGAATTGATCCTGATAATGTGGTGAAATTTCAAGTCCTAATGTGTATGGTGGATTTCCTTTCTCAAGTAAGTTAATTAGAGTTAATGTATTCAGTTGAGGTATCAGTATTACTTATGCTAATGCATTTGTTATGGTCTTCGATTGGCATGATGAATGAATTTGGAATGATGCATGTTGAATCGTTCTGTTGATTAGAAGAGAAAATTTCTTGAAATATCAATTACGGATGAATAAGGTCGACTTGATTGTTCAATCTGTATGGAATATATGTATAGAATTTAAAGAGATATGCATACTTGAGAATAAGATTTTATTTCTTCACGGGTAAAAAGACGAATAGTCTAATTAAGAAGTGTATATTTCTTAGAAGAATCGTATGTGATAAGAAGATCTGATATTGATAATGTGAACATAATCTGGGTATTTAAAAAGGCTAAAACGATCATTGTTTATCTTTGAGAACAAATTCTTGAAATGTTGAAAGTTTAAATATGTATAGCAAGAATCATCAGAATTATTTTTGTCGTTTGGGAATTAGAATGGAAATAAAAAAGGTTAATATGGATTTTCTTATCTGGATCATTCCTGTCCTTGAAAGAGGAAAGTGATATGTAGCATTGTTAAACGTTATGAGATGTGTAAATTATGCTAGTATACCTGAATGTCTGCTCACCAGATTCATAGAATTTTGTGTCTTTATGAATTTTGGATATCATGGAATTTTAATCTCCACTAATCAGAATGAGATCCGAGTTTCATATCATGATTTCTTTGGAAAGCCAGAAGAGGCTCGGAATAAAGAGTAGTTGAGGGTTGAATTGACAAATAATTGGACTGTGTGAAATTATAAAAAGTATGAGGTTGAGATGAACTGATTAGTTTTACTATTTGAATCCAAAAAGACTAGGGTGCGAATGTATATGTAACATGATGGTATGGATCGGACTTTTGAGTGCTTGTGCTTTTTTGTAGAGATTAAGTTTCAGTAAAGGTATTGTAAAGAGAATACCACTTATGATTTTTGTATGCAAAATTTAAAGAGACAGGTAGTAAAAGTTTACCCTGAGTGAAAGTTCTTTGACATCGATTATAGGATTGAGGAATCCAAGTGAAAAACCAAAATCACTTTTCTGGTAAGATTCTCGCGGACGAAAATCCCTAAAGGGGGGAGAAATGTAACATCTTGATTTTGAGCTTAGTCAGAATAGTGATTTTAGGACCACAAATATGATGAGGAAAACTTCATTTTTATTATATTTTTATGGTCTACAATTTCAGGGAAAGATTTTGCAAAAATTTTGTTCGAAAATTTCGACGTTTGGGCACTCAATTTAGTAAAAAGGACTAAATTGTAAAAGGTGCAAAAGTTAAGTTTTATACGATAGAGGTGTCTAATTGTCCTGAAATTTTAAATGGGAGGTCCTTAAATGATAATTAAACCATTGTATAACTTGTTGGACAAAAATGGCCTTGGTTGGGTAAAATTTGAAAGAATAGTAAAAAGGGCATTTTGGTCATTTAAGGGTAAAATGAATTAAAAGACAAATTTTAAACCCAAAATGTGTCCCTTTCTTCTTGCTACAGCAGAATGTACCAAGAGCAGCCATGTCTAGGGTTTGGCCAAGCTTCCAAGCTTAATAGTAAGTGATTCCGAGCTCCGTTTTTAATGTTCTATGTATTTTTGAAATCCCGGTAACATGATCTGCTCATTTCTACCATTATTTTGAGCTAGGATTCATGTTTAAAAATTTACCCATGAATGATATGCATGTATTTTGATGTTTAATGGTAGAATATAAAGCTTGAAATTGTGTTAAACAACTTTTGCTAAGCGATTTTACGTCAAAACGAGTAAAACAGTATAATCGGTAAAAATACCTAATGTTCATAAGTACATGTTAGAGTGAGAATTTGATGTTTCCATATAAGGGAAAAATGATCAGCATGTCATAAAACATAAGAAAATAGGAAGAATTTTAATTTCCGAACCTTGGGGCAAAAGTGCAAATATGCAAAAGTTTAGGGGTCAAAATGTAAATTTATAAAAAATATGATTTTTAGACCCATAGGAATAGTGTGACTAATTAGTAGGCTAAATGTGATATTATAGATCAAGGAAATCGAGATTTGGGCTTAAATCGGGAAAATACAAAGTTATGGACTAGAATGGTAAATTGCCATTTCTAGATCCGAGGTAAGTTTGTACATAAATAATTTATCAATTCTTTTTATTTTATTATATTTTTTTATCATATGAAGCGTGGCTGCCTATAGAATGATTATTTGTTGTAAATTGCAAATTGAAAAAGGACTATGAATAAATTGTAACATGTTGGAAAGTGAGGAATTTCCCGGCTAAGCCTTCGGAATAGAAACGATACGAATGATCTATTGCGAGGTCACGTGTGTAGTACTAAGTGCAGGCTACTACGTGTACCTGATAATTGGTCGCATGTGTAGTACTAAGTGCAGGCAACTATTCGTACCCGATAACTTCGATCACGTGTGTAGTACTAAGTGCAGGCTACTACGTGTATTAGATGGTTAGGTCACGTGTGTAGTACTAAGTGCAGGCTACTACGTGTACCGGATAATTGGTCGCATGTGTAGTACTAAGTGTAGGCTACTATGCGTACCAAATAGCTTTGGCTACAAGTGTGAAAATACGTGCAGGGAACTGAGTATCAGTTATTATTCTGAAGAGTTCAACGGGAAAATCGATTAAGTAAAAATACATGTGAACATGATTATATGATGAATAAGTACAGGTATATGTTTAAGAAAATTTTGAGAAATATGCTCGATATTTGAGTGAACTTCGATAAGACAAAATGGATTAAGTGAAATTATGTAAGAGTGAATTTTAGTAGTAAAACAATGTTGGACAGCAGCAGTTGTGTGATTTTGAAAATTCACCAAAAATTGTGTTAGTTGAATTCAATTTCAAATAAATTATGGAATTAAATCTTAATGAGTCTATTTTCATATAGAAGAAACATGGGGAGCAAAAGAGTTGTATATTATGTGATATTCTAATTTTTGTGAGGCAGTGTTAGAATGAATTTGAGATCCCCTGTTCTGACTTGGAAAAATTGTTAAAAACTGTAGAAAAATAATTATGAGTTATAATTTATATTCTTAGAATATTTGATGAGTCTACTTTTAATAGAAAAAAATGTGAACATTATCCGAGTCTTATACTATGAGATAAATAAATTTTAGTGAAGAAAGGTCGAAGCTGTCAAACAGCAAAACAGGGGAGACTTTGAATAATAAACTAAATTCTAAAATTTTATGGTGGAAAGATATATGATTCCAGTTTCTGGTAAAATTTACGGATCTTAATTTGGAGTTCCGTAACTCTAGATATACATGATTTGGTGACTGTGACTCAAGAAGCAGCTTAACCAGAACATGTGTAAATGTACAATTGGGTTAGTTTTACTATGGAAAGCATGTTAGTAAATTGTTTATTATTATTTCATGTGAGCTGACTAAGCGTAAAGTTTACCCCCTCCTTTTCATTTCTTTTAGTGTTGTCAGGTTAGCTCAGGGTTGGAGATCGTCGGAGGCAGCATCACACTATCTAGCCAACACCTTGACAGGATAAACACATATGCTAGAATTATCAAGTGAGTGGCATGTATAGGGACCTAGTTTTATAACATGTGTGCCAAATATATTGGTCTTTAGTGAGCTAATGATTCTGACTTATAAATCTAGCTATTTATGTTATGTTTGATATTGATGATGTGCATATGCTTGTTTGCCACGCATGGTTAGTAATATGTTATGTGTTGTTGTGAATGTTTAAGTCCGTTAATGCCTCGAACCCTGTCCCGACATTGGATACGGGTGATGGGTGCTACATTCTTAAAGAGCCCTTGGTCGACCACCTTGGAGAGCCATCAGCAAAGGAGCAAAATGTAGGAGTGAAGGAGCCTCGTTGGTCAGAGTCTTGGGTGACAACCACTCTGATTTAGGTTTAATCTTTCTTTTCTTTAATTCAATCTAAAAATGTTTGCTATGTGTTCTTTGTTCTTGTTTACAACAATGTTAGCTTAATTTTATTTAAGCTAGGATGATTGCTTTGATTAAGTAATATTTATTTGATTCATGTTTATAATGCTTGTGCCTCAATCGATCATGTTTTCAATTAAAATCAAGTCTGTATTTCATTCATACATGATTGAATGCACCTGAATGAGCTGAGCGACCCTAACCAGACGATGGCTGGTGGACACATAATTGAAATGTGTATGTTCATTTAGATCTATACCTGATTAAATTGCAGGTTGCATAACAACTCTAACCAAGCTCTGTTATCTGCATAGTTTTTAGATTTGTGCAATTAAACTGTTTAAAACCTAACACATCCCTGTTACCTCACACAAATGCTTGGAAACCCTTAGTAAATAAGGATAAATAAAATGCGTAATTACAAAGTAAAGGATTCCAAAAGGACCTAAAGTGGTTTCCAAACTCACGAAAGATCGAGTTGCCATGGAATGTTTTTTCGAATGTTATTAAGCATGTTAATAATAAATTGAGTTTAATTAAAGTAATTTTTCTAGTTTAATTATGTTATAATTGTTGTAAATTGTGTTTAATTTTGCTAAAATCGATTTCATTCATATAGTTTACATACTTAGGATAATTTGCATTAGGGATCATTGCATTTAGTTTAATATATTCAATTTTCACTTTTCAACCATATTGTGTTTTTATTTACCAAGTTTTTAGAATAATTTTACAATTAAGTGATTTAACACAAATACAATCCCTATGGAGACAATAACTCAATACTTACTTATTACTTGATAACTGTGACATCCCAAAATTGACCATAGTTGGGAAGTGGTTTCGGGACCGCTAAACCGAGTCACCGACATGTTCGAACGTAATATTTATTGTCTAGAATATGTGAAAATGCATGTGTGAATTTTGAATTCTTTGATTTAGTTAATTTGATTGTGAATTGAAAGAAAAGGACTCATGTGAAAGGATTTAAATAGATGTGGCTAATTTTAGGAGATTAATAAAAGGATGAAGTAAAATAAATGGACTTGCATGTCAAATAGCCCATTCCTAAGGGTAGTGGCGGCCATGTCAAGAGTGATGGGCAAGGAAAACATGTTTCAAACATGTTTAGCTAATGGATTATGCTTGAAAGAATAAAGAAATGAAATTGAAAAAAATAGGGATATGATGAAAACAAAAGAAAAAAAATGTTCATTCTCTCATTTTCTCCTTGCTTGGCGAATATACTAAGAAGAAAGGGGGAAAAAGCTTGAGAAAATCAGCCATGGGAGCTTACTAGACTAAGGTGTTTTGATACAAGAAGGTATGTTTTATGCCACTCTTGAAAATGCATGCATGATTTGGAGGATTGGTTCAAAATTTTCCTTGAATCTCAAATCGAAACTAAGTTGTTAGGTGAGTTAAATTTCGCCATGCATGTTGTCTTCCTTGGTGAGTGTTTTGATGTTGTTGTGATGAAAGCATGGAGATGAGTGAGTTCGAATGTTTAACAAAAAGGAAATTTTGTGCCATTGAGTTCTTGTTGTTATGTGTGTGTGCATGAGTATTCGCCATGCTATAGAATTTATGTTGCAAAATGATTAATGCTTAATGAGATGTATAATAGTACTTGTGAATGAGCTTGAGAGTATTTAAACAATTAGACATGAAAAGGGTGGTAATGAGGCTGAAAAATTGTTGGATGGTTAATTGGGTAAGGAATGAAGCATTCGCCATATGGGGTATAAATGGGCATAGGTGTTAAATACCTTGTATTGGAAACTTTGATAAATAAGTAGCAATAAATTAAGATGAGATTGAGTAAATTTTCAGCTTAGTTGTGTTAAGTATTCGCCAATAACCATAATAATGCATGTGAATGCCGTATGTTTGTGTTTGATGGAGAGGTAAATTGTTTGATTTAGCTCAAGAGCAAAGGGAACTAGATTGGACAAAGGAAAGGAGAAAGCAAACGAGTAGCCGATTTGGAACCGTTCTACCCCAAACAAAGTAAGTCATTAAGCACATATGTTTGATATTGCTTAAATGATTGGAAAATCTATGCAATTGTGTTTAATGGAATGCTATATATGTATAAATGAAATTGTATGTGTATGGAGTGAGGATAATTGTTGAATGTAAAAGAAATAGTGGAATGTGTAGAAAGTTTGCTTTCGCACTATGTGTGCGGCAATACGTGTGTATGGTGACGAGATTGGCACTAAGTGTGCGTCTTTGGAAATATATGGCACTAAGTGTGCGTCTTTGGAGATATAAGGCACTAAGTGTGCATGCTGGAAAAATATGGCACTATGTGTGCAAGCTGGAAAAATACGGCACTGGGTGTGCGAGCTCGAAGGGTATGGCTGTAACACCCCAAAACCCGAGACCATCGCCGGTGTCGGACCCGGGGGTTAACAAACCAAGTTCACATGTTTTTGCCCACCAATTTGACATTTCCAGTCAGGCTGGAAAACTGCGTCACTGTCGCCTTAAAATCATATCTCGAGTTTCAAAACTCGGAAACTGGTTTCGTAAATTTTCCTGAATTTAGACTCATATATCCATCCATGGATTTATTTCTAGGATTTTGGTCGGGCCAATTGGTACAGTTTATTAGTTAAAGTTACCCCTGTTACAGGGATCGACTGCTCCGACCTTCGCGCGGTATAACTTGAATATCTCTGTACAGGGCTTTAATTCTGGTGTCGTTTGTTTCTAATGAAACTAGACTCAAAATGGAATCTGTACATATAAGATATATCTCCTAATTCTTTTGGATAATTTATAGTGAATTTTAAAGTTGCGACAGGGAACCCAGAAACCATTCTGGCCCTGTCTCACAATAGCTTTAATATCTCTTAACCTGTAACTCCTATGACCGTTTCGTTTCTTCCATATGAAAATAGACTCATCAAGGTTCATTTACATAGCTTATTCACTATCTAATTCCATTCCTATGAATTTTGGTGATTTTTCACATTCACGCCACTGCAGCTGGCAGCATCTGTTTTAAGATAGGACTCACCTATTTGGTGGTCTCCATGATTCAACTAGCCTTACCATACATAGGTTCATATATGATCATTTTAACCGTGCCAATGGCTGATCATATGACCAACATTCTCATTTCAAGCCATAGCCACATCGTGACACAAAATATATACATACAACCCACAATTAGTCTAAGTTCATACTTCCTTTTCGAGCCATTTTCGCACGGCCGTATATACTTACATTACAACATATTTAACAAACAAGGGTAGTCCTATACATGCCATCTCAAGTTCAAACAAAATTTATACCAAAATGGAGGCTTGATAGTGTGGATGACTTCGACTTCAACGATCCCAAACCGATTGCCTCGAGCGAAATCTAGAAAACTAAGAGCCAAAGCAACGGGTAAGCATTTTTATGCTTAGTAAGTCTCAAGGAATATAATGAACTATAATTTACAGCAATACATTCACATAGCCAAATGCATCATTTCATTAATACACATTCTTACTTCATACTTCATCATTATATAAGTTCGCAAAGCATCAATCAATTCAATAACTGAAATTCATTAGTCGATTGAGCGAATATTGCTCAAACACGCCGACTTTCCAATGCACATATAACGTACCTTATCCTTTGGGCTGTCCGAGTGTACTAATTAAATTCATTTCAGCAACCAACACTCACCTCCAGCCCAAGATTCTTCGAATATAACCGGATATAATCAAGTGCACAAATGCCTTGGGTCTTAGCCCGGATAGAATAACTCGCATCGAATGCCTTGGTCTTAGCCCGGATATAACCACTAGCACAATTGCCTTCGGTCTTAACCGGATATAATTTCCAGCATAATTGTCTTCGGCTTAGCCCGATATCATTCAATTTCTCATGCACACATACATCAATAATCATTGGACATACATATTTCATTTTCGTTACTAAGGCTCAAACACAATTAATATCATTAGCATATTCGCCGGGACTTAGCCCGGTGGAATTCAAATACTCATACACACCTAATCAATAATCATACACATCCATATTTCATCTCACATAATTCAAGTAAGGTCACTTCTTGAGGACTTACCTCGGATGTTGTCGAACGGCTTTTTCGGCTATTCGATCACCTTTTCCTTCCCCTTGTCCAATTGTGGCCCTCTCGGCTCTTGAGCTAATTCAAACAAATTCAATTTATTAAAACCTCATTGTGCTTGCTTATGGCCGAATATGACAAGGATTTTAGATGGTCATATGGCCGCTCTTTAGCTTGAATACACAATGGTCATGCACATTTTATACTACATCAAGCAATTCAATACAATTTGTTTGAACATCAAGGAAATGCTAAGGCCTTCAATGGGCTACCCAAGGCCGAATATTCATGTACATGTTGAGGTCAAAATTTGCACTTAATACCTCACAAAAACAGCATGCAATCTACTAATTAATGCTTGCACATTGTGGCCCAAAACTTATAATATAGCATCAAGCACTTATATGTGTGCTAGGTCAATTGTGCTTGCAATTTCACAAGCATTCTTCCACATTTTCTTCTTTAAATCAATATATTCATCACTTAGTTCACAACCAAACATAATGTGCAATCATATATATGCATATATGAGCATGGCCGAATTTTCAAGGTGTCCATAGCCATCCAAAACACAAACTTTTAACTAACATGCAAGAAGCATGAATCATGCTCAAGAATGCATCATGGCCAAGTATGACAATCATGCTCCTTTTCAACTTTAATCATGATAAAACAAAGAGAAAACTCAAAATCTTACTCATGAGTAGAAAATCCATCATTGCATGCATCATCATCAAGCTTCACACTTAGCATGCAATGGCTTTATCACTATAACAACTTTGGCCAAATACCATTTCCATGGCATATCAAAGATTTGAGCCATGGCTAACATGCTCATCAAGTTAGCAACCAAAACATGCATGAAACTCCCAACACAACCTCATACATACCTTAATCTTGATGCAAACTTAGCCAAATCTCCTTCTAGGTCTCTTCCAAGCCAAGCATGAAGCAAAAATCCTCCCCTTTTCCCTTAGTAATTTCGCCAAGAAGATGAGAAAGGATGAACAAATTTTCTTTTCTTTCCTTAGTACATTCGCCAAGCCTATGGAGAAGAATGAACATTTTTTTTCTCTTGTTTTTTCATACTCTTATTTTATCATTTCTAACATCATCCATTAGTAAAACATGTTGGGAACATGTTTTCCTTGCCCATAATTTGTCATGGCGGCCATTCACCTTAGGGAATGGGATAATTGACATGCAACTCCATTTATTTCACTTTATGCATTATTAGGCCACTTAAAATACACCTATCACATTTTCAAGTCTTAGCACATGGGTCCTTTCTTAATAATTAGCACCTAATTAATAAAAATCGAGACACGAAATATTTACGCATACCAATTCCACATACAATAAGCACGGAATATAACACTTAATTATTCTTGTGACTCGGTTTCGGGCCCCGAAACCACTCTCCGACTAGGGTCACATTAGGGTGTCACAACTCTCCCCACTCAAGAGATTTTCGTCCCGAAAAGCTTACCGTAAATAGGTTCGGATATCGCTCTCTCATTGAGTTCTCGGTCTCCCAAGTAGCTTCTTCTATCCCGTGCTTGAGCCATAACACTTTCACTAGCGGAACCCGCTTGTTTCGCAACTCTTTCACTTCTCGTGATAGGATACGAATTGGTTCTTCCTCATAACTCATATTAGCTTGAATTTCAATTTCTGATGGACTAATCACGTGCGATGGATCGGATCTATAACGTCGAAGCATCGAAACGTGGAAGACATCGTGAACCTTTTTGAGTTCAGGGGGCAAAATCAAACGATATGCCACTGGACCGATTCGCTCTGATATCTCATATGGCCCAATGAACCTCGGGCTCAACTTGCCTTTACGGCCGAACCTGAGTATTTTTTCCAAGGCGATACCTTGAGGAACACTTTATCACCCACCTGATACTCGATATCCTTACGCTTCATATCCGCGTACGACTTCTGACGATCGAAGGCTATCTTCAAACTTTCACGGATTACTTTCACTTTCTTCTCGCATCCCTAATCAAATCCACCCGAAAATCTTGCTTTCACCAAGCTCGGTCAAAACAATGGTGTACGGCATTTACGCCCGTACAAAGCCTCGTAGGGTGCCATCTTAATACTCGATTGAAAGTCGTTGTTGTGTTTAATTCAATCAACGGCAAATACCGCTTCCCATGAACCACTAAACTCGAGGACGCAACATCTTAACATATCCTCAAGTATCCGAATTACCCGCCGGATTGACCATCGGTTTGGGGGTGGAAGGCGGTCTTGAAATGCAACTTGGTACCCAAAGCTTCTTGCAACTTTTTCCAAAACCGCGAGGTAAATCTCGGATCTCTATCCGACACGATAGAAATAGGCACCCGTGTAATTTCACAACTGAGAAACGTACAATTCCGCTAATTTGTCCATTGAAAAATCCGTGCGACGACGGGACAAAGTGGGCCGACTTAGTCAATCGATCTACCACGACCCAAACCGCGTCCTTCTTACTTGCGACAATGGCGGTCCGGATACAAAGTCCATTGTGACTCGATCCCATTTCCACTCGGGTATCGTGATTGGTGAAGTAATCTCAAGGCACCGATGTTCCGCTTTCACTTGTTGACATATTAAACATCTTGAAACAAAGTCGGAGATGTCTCGCTTCATCCCATGCCACCAAAATCGACGTTTCAAATCATTGTACATCTTCGTACTCCCGGGTGGATTGCCATTCGGCTACAATGGGCTTCATTCGAATTATCGAAATGAGTTCAATTCTTTGGGACACACGACGACTTTTGAACCTCAAACAATCGTCATCGCCGATTTGAAACTCCGAGTCCTTGTTCGAACACACGCAGCCCGTTTTGCAACCAACTCGTCATCGACTTTCCGAGCTTCTCGAATTTGGTGTGTCAATAATGGTTTGGCTTTCATTTCAGCCACTAACACACCGTCGGATCGGATAGACAAGTGCACATTCATCGCTCGTAAAGTGAATAACGATTTACGACTCAAGGCATCCGCAACTACATTCGCCTTTCCCGGGTGATAGTCAATGATCACTCATAATCCTTTAACACTCGAGCCAACGTCTTTGTCGCAGATTTAAGTCTCGTTGGGTCATCAAATACTTGAGACTTTTGTGATCCGAGTATACATGGCACCTTTCACCAAATAAGTAATGTCGCCAAATCTTTAAGGCGAATACGATGGCGCCAATTCGAGATCATGAGTCGGATAGTTTTTCTCATGTGGCTTTAATTGCCTCGACGCATAGGCCACAACTCGACCTTCTTGCATTAATACGCAACCTAACCCAAGTAGAGAGGCGTCGCTATAGATGACAAACTCCTTGCGGACTCGGGTTGCACTAGAATTGGGGCTTCATCAAATAAGTTTTCAGTTGATCGAAGCTTTTTGGCATTTCTCCGTCCATTCGAACTTAACATCCTTTTGGAGTAAGCCGTCATCGGCGTGGCTATCGTTGAGAAGCCTTTACAAATCGTCGGTAATAACCTAAGCAAGCCCCAAAAAGCTCCGAACCTCAAGAATATTTCTGGAGGTTTCCAATTAAGTATGGCTGAAATTTTATTCGGTCGACTCGGATACCGATGCGAAACCACATGACCCAAGAAGCTAACCTCTCTTAACCGTAACTCACACTTGCTGAACTTAGCATATAATTGCTTGTCCCGTAAAATTTGCAAAGACTAACCGCAGTGTTCAAGATGTTCGGTCTCATTTCTTGAATAGACCAAGATGTCATCAATGAACACGACTACTAATCGATCCAAATATGGTCTAAAGATCCGATTCATTAAGTCCATAAATACCGCAGGGCATTAGTGAGCCCAAACGGCATCACTAGGAACTCATAGTGACCATATCTCGCTCAAGGCGCCTTGGGCACGCCTCAATCTCGGATTCGCAATTGATAGTAGCCCGATCTCAAATCTATTTTCGAGAACACCGAGGCTCCTTCAGCTTGATCGAACAAGTCATCAATACGTGGCAACGGATATTTGTTCTTTATCGCCGCTTTGTTAAGTCGACGATAGTCGATGCATAGTCGCATGGTTCCATCCTTCTTCTTCACGAACAACACCGCGCACCCAAAGGCGAAAAACTCGGCGAGCAAAACCTCTATCCACCAATTCTTGCAACCGAGTTTTCAACTCCTTCAATTCCGTTGGTGCCATACGATACGGAGCTATCGAAATTGGGTGGTACCGGTACCAATTCGATGCCAAATTCTATTTCTCGAACAGTGGTAAACCCGCAATTCTTCGGGAAAACATCCGGTATTCACAAACCACGGGCACAGATTCGGGTTTCTTCTCGATTCCTTGTCATCGAAAGCACGACGCAAGGTACGCTTCGCACCCTTTTCTTACATATTTACGGGCCAACATCGCGATATTACACCGGCAACCCTTTAAGTCCGTGGACTCAACCCGAATTATTTCATTATTCGCGACCTCAAATCGATAGTCTTGCTCTTGCAATTTACAACCGCATCGTGCATGGTCAACCAATCCAAACCAAGAATAACATCGAACTCATCGAACGGCAAAAGCATCAAGTCCGCCGGAAAACAAGAACCTCGAACACTAGGGACTTTTCTTGCACACTTTGTTAACAAGCACGTAATGACCCAAGGGTTTGACACCGAATTACAAACTCGTGAGACTCAATGGGCAAAGTCTTATTGGATGCTAAGGTTTCACATATATGAATGAGTAGAACCAGGGTCAATCAAAGCAATTACATTTGTATTGAAAAGAGTGAAAGTACCGGTAATAACATCCGGAGAGGCAAGATCCTCGCGTGCGCAGATGGCATAAGTCCTAGCAGAGCACGAGCCTCGGATCCGATGGTAGCATCTCTAGATCCTCTCGACCGCCACCGACATTGCCCATATTTCTAGGTGGTCTACCTCGGCGATGGTAGCACCGGGTTTGCACTCGACTTGCATTTTGTTCGTGCATCCTCGGGCAATCCTTCATAAAGTGGTCGGCTGATCCACACTTATAGCAGAGCGATCACGGCCAACAGCTCCCGAATGCCATTTGCCACAATGTGGACACTCGCCTCTCTCTACGATCATTTCCGCCACCGTGATCGAGGTGACTCGTGTGGTCACAGGGGTCGATCGCGTCCTCGTCTAGAAAAGCCCAAACGCCTCTAGACCGGCTCGCATCATCTCAAATCTCTTCGATGCTTGTTGAAGAGACTTTCCGAGGACCTCTTTCGAATTCTCCAATCCCCACATCAGCTTTTTGTTTCTCCTTTCTAAGCTCTTCGGCTTTACAAGCTCGCTCAACAAGTACTACGAACTCTCGATCTCGAGAATGCCAACAAACATCCTTATATCATCATTCAGCCCATCCTCGGCGCCACACATAATAGCTTCGACGAAATGCATTCTCGCAGCACGGCTAAGCCTCACAAACTTTCGTTCAGAGTCGGTAATCGGACATAGAACCTTGCTTAAGATCAAGGAACTCCTCCGCTTTTGGTCGATGAATCTCGATCGATATACTTTTTCGAACTCGGTTAGAAAGAATTCCCAAGTCACTTGCTCTCTAGGCACCACAAGTCGAGTACTCCACCAATAGTAGGCGGACTCGCGTAGCAAGGAGATGGTACACTTTAAGCACTCATCGGGTGTACAGGATAGCTCATCAAGCACCCGGATAGTGTTATCTAACCATAATTCAGCTCGCTCGGCATCATCATCATCCGTAGCCTTAAATTTAGTGGCCCCATGTTTTCAATCCTATCGATCGGGGCTTACCCGACCTTATTGGGTCACCACCGGAGGTATCGTGGTGCGGGGTTGCATCCGTCGGGAATGGAGGTGGTGGAACAGCCGTGTTGGTTCGAATGTATTGATTAAACCATTCGCTCATCACACTATAAAAGGCTTGCCTAGCCTCATCATTAGGATTATCGGCCATAGGTTGAGAGTCCGCCGCTGTCCCCCTTGCGCGGAGCAGCGCCACACTCTCCACATCATCGCTATCGCTTCGGTTGGGATCGGGATCCATTGCTATAAACAAACATGAAGTCAAATTGTCGAATTCATCACACTATCGATTCATCATTTAATGGCATGTATAGCTAGACCCCAAACACATCACGGTAGTCCTAGAATCGACTAAACCGTGGCTCTGATACCAATAAAATTGTAACACCCCGGGTCCGACACCGGCGATGGTCTCGGGTTTTGGGGTGTTACAATGGCACTGTGTGTGCGGGCTTAAATTGCGTGGCACTAAGTGTGCGAAATCGAGTGGTAAGCACTGTGTGTGCGTACTCTATATATATGGAGGGTGTGTCTCCATTGAATTGAGTATGGACAGCGGATCGGGTAAGTACCTCGAGCTCATGACGAATAGAGAATATGTTCATGCTTGGGGTTGAATTTGGTACGCCTTAAATCTATGTGATGATTGAAATTGTATGGTTGTGCTGGAAAATGAGTTAATGTGTAAAAATGCTTCGATTATCTTGTTGTGTAGAATATGAAATGTGGATGTATGACTTGGTACGAGATTGGACCGAAAGGTCCGAGGTACTATGGTATAGATTCGATATGGATGAGTACCTAGCCTCGCTTTGTTGTACATGTTGTAGTAACTTTATCGGTGGATTGATGAATGCTTATGACTTCTGAGTTGTAAACTCACTAGGTGTTTTTCTTGTCACCCATTTTAGGTCTCTCGGACTCGTATTGTTTATGTGATCGGGACCGTCGTTGAAGTCATCACACCGCTGAAATCTTGTGGTATTGTTTTCGTTGTTGAAGAACATTTGGCATGTATAGGCTATTATATTTTGTCGAATTGTGGGTTGTAAACTTTAAGCCATGTGAAAATGGCCTATGTGGTCGCCGAGTGGGATGCTAGAACCTATAGCCACGAGTCTTAGAAACTCTAATTTTGATAAGGTGGCCATAATTTGTGTCATGTATGATGGATGATTAAGGCCAAGGAAAGATTCATGAAATTGGCATAGTCTACTGCAGTAACTGTTGCGGACAGCAGCAGTGAGATGAGATTGAAAAATCACTAAAAATAGTAGAAGTAGAATTAAATAGTGAGTAAATTATGAAATTGAACCTTGATGAATCTATTTTTATATGGATGAAACAAAACGACCATATGAGCAGTATACTGAGAATTATTAAAGTTCTCGTGAGACAGGGCCAGAACTGTTTCTGGGTCCCCTGTCGCAACTTTGAAAATTTACCATAAATTATCCAGAAAGAATTAGGAGTCATGCATTATATGTACAGATTCCATTTTGAGTCTAGTTTCATTAGAAACAAACGGCACCAGTATTAAAGCCCTGTACAGAGAGATATTCAAGTTGTAACGCGCGAAGGTCAGAGCAGTCGATCCCTGTAACATGGGTGACTTTAACTAATAAACTGTACCAATTGGCCCGACCAAAAATTCTAGAAATAAATCCATGGATGGGTATGTGAGTCTAAATTCAGGGAAAATTTACGAAACCAGTTTCCAAGTTTTGAAACTTGAGATATGATTTTTAAGGCGACGGTGACGCAGTTTTCCAGCCTGACTGGTAATGTCAAATTGGTTGGTACCTTGAGAGGATTTGGCCGTTAACCCCTCGTGTCCGACACCGGCGACGGTCACGAGTTAGGGGTGTTACAATAACGACTGTGTACACTTGCACAAACCTACTCGTTATAATAGGGTGTTTTTTGATGATATTATGGTGTATATGTTAATAGTGTTTTTGCATTTATCAACTTTGGAAAGCTAGGTTGGTTTGGTACATTTTGATACTCTACCAAGTTATGTGATTTTGGTGCCTTTGATGTGCTTGTTTTTGAGGCTGTATTGGCATATTGTTAATGACTTGAAATTGATTACTTGAAATCTAGTTAAGTTCATTTATGAGCTAGGTTTTCATGTATGGAAATGGTAATATTATCATGTATAGGCCTTTTGTATTGATGGCTCATGGATGTACTAAATGGTTGAATTATTATGCTTATGCTTATGCTTTAAGTTATGTTTATATGATGGATTTGTATGGCTCGATAAATAAAGTCATTTTGACCACTTATAGTGATTGAAAATGATGATCTTATAGTATGTTTTGAATGATTGACGATGGGTAAATGTGGTATGTTTTTGTACCTATATGTACTAAGTTGATAAGTGAAATGTAGCTTATGATTATGTTAGGTAATTGATGTGCATGGTCATATGGAATGATGGTTCGAAAATGGTCTTTTGTGATGTGATATAGTTACATAATGAAGTTAGGTATTCATGCTTGAAATAAGGAAATATTGACATGTTAGATAGATGATGATTTGATGTATATGTGGTGTATTTGAATGACACATTGGTTAATTAACTTAGGACTTTGGAATGGCATTTTGGTGTATGTGTCGGTAATGTTTAGGTTCCCTTGAAGTATGCTTAAATAGGTTGAAGGGTCTTGTATGATATGGACAATAAATGGTTTGATTTTAGGTAGATTTGGGTCCACACGGTCGGAGACACAGGCGTGTGACTCAACCGTGTGAGACACACGGCCTGGTGACAGGCCATGTAGCCTTACTTAGAGAGTTACACGGGTGAGGACACGAGCTGGGACATAGTCGTGTGTCCCTAGTTCGAAGGTTACATAGCCTGAGACACGAGCGTGTCTCTCCACAATGTGAGGCACATGACCATGTGACCCCTATTTCCAAATTTTTATGACTTTTTCCTAGACTTTTCAAATGATTTCTAATTGGTCCAGAATTATCTTTATGGTGTTTCTAGGGCCTCAAGGGCTCGATTTTGGGATGGTATGTATGTATATGATTGGTTTATGATTTACTTATGTTATTGAATGATATTAAGTTTAAATGTTCCCGATTGTATGCAGTCTTGCTCAGAACCCTATTCGATTTACGGATACAAAGTTAGGGTGTTACAACAAGACCACTATTTTTAAGAGTTGTATGATTAATTTATGTTTTCAAAATAAATAATGAACTTTTTATTTAGAAATTTGTCCACTGAGATGTCTTAGATAAATTACAACATTTTAAATAAACAATAATAATACTTAAGTTTTACCAAAGATAAGATACCAACTAAATTCAATTTTACTTAAAACAAGTACTAACAATGATTTTTCAAGGAAATTTTAAAGAGAAATCTTTTAAACGTTTTATTGTGCCATTGTCATGGCTAATGTGACCTTTGAGATTTGGCCATAACGTCTAGGTCGGCTCTAGGGGGTTATACATAGACTTCCTCAAGATGTTTAAAGCCATGAATGTAAATCTCCCCTTAATAGAAATCCTTGGGGAAATGCCTAAATATGGGACGTTCCTTAAGGAAGTTATATCTCGTAGGAGAAAAATTAGGAGAAGTGAGCAAATTGTATTTAACGAAGAATATAGTGTGGTAGTGTCTAGAACAGTTCCTCCAATAATAAAGGATCCTGGTAGCTTTACCATTCCTATTGAGATATGTGGAGTAAGTTTTAGGAAGGCCATATGTGACCTAGGAGTCATTATTAACCTCATGCCATTGTCAATTTATAGGAGGTAGGTTTGGGAGAGCTTAAGGACACGGAAGTCACTTTACAATTAGCCGAATGACCCTTAGTATGTCCCAAAGGATTCCTTGAGGATGTGTTAGTGAGGGTTAGGCAATTTATTTTTCCTGTCAACTGTACCGTGCTTGACTTCAAGGAGGATCTAGAAATTTTTATACTTTTAGGGAGACCTTTCTTAACCACATCTAGGGCCACCATAGACATAGGACGGGGCAATTTGATTATGGAAATCAAAGAAGGAACCAGACTTTTCAAATGTGTCAAGCCCGAGACTAGGTCAAGGAATTGTTATCATCACAAGATTATAAGTGTCATGTAATTGAGACAAAAAGTTATCATGCTAACAAATTTGTAACTTTCATGGAATGGTGTAATTTTTCAAGTGTTCATGGGCCACACAAAAGAATAAGAAAATGAATGTTGATAAGAAAGAAAATACGATTCTTAAGAGGCCCTAGTCACGTGTTGAACAAAAGACATGTTCGAGTGTCGACGAAACCGATGAAACACCATTTCGGTGGTGTGACTGACCACCTAAATTTGAATTTTTTCACTTGATGCCTGTGGCATATGAACAAAATTTTATAAATAATTAGATGTTTTGATCATGGACTCCATTTATTTTATCCATTTAGACTAGGATTTTAACTTTAGTTAGTTTAATGTTAAACCTGGTATGTCAAAATTTTCAAGTTTGAGATGAAAATTGAAGATTTTGTCGTGTTTTTGGGGATAAGTTTAATGAAATTGCGATACCCAAGGGGGAGATCACGATTTCATGGACTGTTTCGAGAGGGACCAAAAATCTTTTGGGTATCACGATATCAGGTCTCTACTATTGTGATACCCCTAGAATTTCAAAAGTTAAAGTTTTTTCTTTTACATACTAATATTGTGATACCCACCCCCCAGTATCACAATATCACGAATAGACTTAAAGGTGAGGGGTCTAAAAATAGAGGATATTGTGATATACAACCCTGGGACACTATCGATTCCATCGATGTGTCTATAACACGATTTAAGTTTCCCATTTCTCTTTTGATATGATCTTAATACCAAGTTTCATGGAAGGTTTCGGTGGGCTTATGAAAAACCGTTGGGATCAAGCCTAAACTAGTCATGCCCAAGTTGGGCCAAGCTCAACTCCCATGCTGGTCCAAATCAATCAAGTTTTGGACGACTTCTTTAAGCAGCTTGATTGATTTAATCATGCAGTTTTAAAGACTATTGAACTTAAGTTTATTTTAATAAGCATGTGTTTTTAATTTAATTTCATAGATTTCTATCACGCAAGTTTTTATATGTCTTTTGTGTTCAAGTTCCTAAGTTGATGATTATCTTTAGCATGTGTGCATCTGTAAATTATCACATAGTGTCTAGCTTGTGACATTTGATATGTTTTAGTTGTGTGCATGTGTTTGTGTCCATTATATATAGATAACTTGAATTTCATGCATGTGGGATCAAGGATCAAGTGTCTAATTCTTTGTCTTAGCCAAATTTTGGAATGAATTACAAAATTTGATGGCTATTTATACTTGATGTAGGTGACTGATTGGTGTCCCAAGATTGGCCATTCATTTGCTGAATAATTGCACTATGAGAGCTTGTAGAATGTTCAAGATTCAATAATTATAAAGATACATGAGACCGTTTTTATGGGAGGACCAAGTTCTTGCCTTCATGCATTCTTTAATAAGGAAGAGTTCATAAACAAACAAGGGAGATGTGCCTTTTAAATCAGCCATTGAACCAACACATACATTAACAAAAATAGGGGAAGGATTTAAGAGATTTATGCTTCCCATTCATGTATTCAAGGCACATTAAAGCTTAAATTTAAGTGATGCATAAGCCATGCAAAATCCATTCGGCCAAAGGGGATTTTTGGTAATTAAAGGGCTACACCTACATTGAATTGGTCGAATACTTCCTAGCTAAGCATGCATGAATGCCTAAGTGAAAAGACAACACATTTATTTGGCCAAACATGCATCAAACATCAAGCATGAACGAAATTTACTTCATGGAGTGTGAACACATTTATGTTTTAGTGTGAACAAATTAAGTGTTAGGTGTGAATGTGTTTATGTTAGTGTGAATTCATTTTATGCCGAAATTTGAATGGCCATTTTCAAGGGCCTATAAAAACCATGTAAAAGGGACATTTTCGGACACAACATTTTTTAATACAAAAGGATATTGTGAGAATTTTCTCTCCGGTATGTAACAGCCCCTTGTATGTAACTGGTTCCAACTAAATAGTCACATTTAACACGTTGTAATAGCCTTTGTACATAACTGTTTCCAAGTGATTAGCCACCTACAAACAAACACATTTAAACACATATTAGACTCAATAAGCTTAATTAATAAACTGTAAATAAACACATTTAACACTTAACTTAATTTAATAAACTTAAAAACACATGCAACAAGAAATTATTCCAGCAACTAAATTAACTAAGATGAACTTAATTAACTAAGATGAGTAATTTATTCCAGCAATTTAATTAACTAGGATGAACTCAATTAACTAAGATGAGTAATTTATTCCAGCGACTTAAGTAATTAAACTAAATTAACTAAACACATTTAATACCTAAACTAGATATTATTTAAGTTTATTCCAGCAAATCAAAAATGGGTTGAAGTTAAGCTAAATGAGCTCGGGTTGAACTAGACGAGCTTGAAGAAGCTAGAATTGAGCTCATTGAGCTGAAATTAAACTTCATTTTGCACTTGGGCCCCTCGAGTTTAGGCCAATTCTGAGGTCGTCGAGTTGTACCGAAACATGGTACGACCGGGATTGCATCACCTATTCAAGATGATATTTCCATTCAAGTTATTTCCTGAACATTCCAAGTCTCGAGAAATCACATAATCTTTTGTCTTGCATTTTATATTATTGGATTTGTCATTATTTTTGTTCTTTTATTAGAGTTTTAGTGTTGATTGGTTGTGAATACAGGATAGCAATTGCATTATAGTTAGCTTGAGTAAAAATTGATAACCATGCCTCCAAGAATGAAGAAACGAACTAAGTCCTGACCTAAACCATCTCCATCACTGGAGTATGTCCTTGATAAATATTAGTTAAAAGAGGCCTAAGCCTCTTTCTCAAACATTCAAGGATGAACTTTTATCCTTAAAAGGGGCTTTGATCCGTCGGCGTTAGCTTGCGTGGACGCTTGGGATTTAGTCTGTTTTCATCATTGGATGAACCTTGCCATGGTGCCTACCACACCAGTTGTTTTGGAGTTCTACTCCAATTTAAAATTTTCTATAAATAACAAAGTGTATGTGAGGCACAAAAAGGTCGATATATCTCCTAGAGCTATGAGTGAATATTATGACGTCCCTTATTATGAAACTAATGATTTACATACAATGGATTTGAATAAACTCGAAAATGTTGATACGGACACAATTTTATTATTTTTAACTGAGAGGCGAGGGGATGGAAATGAGAAGGGTACAATAAATACACCTATCTTTTAAGCAAGCTATAATGTTTCCCATCGTTAAGATGTGGATGCAATTTATTAGCACTAGCATATACCTATTACTCAACACTAATACTATTAATGTTTTTAAAGTTGCTTTGTCGTATTTGTAACAGACCGATTGTGGGGCTAGTCAAAATAGTGGTATCGGGACCACAAAATCCGAAGTCAGAGAAATTATTTTATTATTAATATAAAGATGGAAGACTTTGTTCATGAGGTCTTGAAAGACGGGGGAGGATTTATAAGCCCAAAGGGCATCATTAAGAGTTTACAGTGCCATACTAAGTCCTGAAAGTTATTTTCAGTATATCCACTTCTCTCACTTGCAACTAATAGTAAGCTGACCTCAATTCAATCTTAGAGAAAATGGTGGCACCCCTAAATTGATTAAAAAGGTCGTCAGTCCTCGGTAAATGGTACTTATTCTTCACTATTAGTTTGTTCAACTAACGATAATCGATACAAAGTCTTATTAACTCATTCTTTTCCTTCACAAAAAACACTAGAACTCCCCACAATGTTCCACTAAGCCTTATGAAGCCACGATCAAGAAACTCTTGTAACTGCACTTTGAGCTCTTTAAGCTCTTTAACTATCATGCAAGAAGGTGCAATGGATACCGCTGTTGTCCCAGGTATCAACTCAATTCTGAATTTGACCTCATGTTCTGGAGCTAAACCAAGCAACTCTTTAGAAAGGACATTTGGAAACTCTTTAAACACTCGAATGTTGTCTAACACTACACCCTTCACATCCATATCCAAGATATACACTAGATAGGTCTCGCATCCTTTACAAATCAGATTATCCACTACCAAGGCAGATACCACATTCGATAAATAATTTTGATGCCCCCATATCAAGATTATCTCATTCTTTTCCGGAGTCCTTAGGGTAACTCGTTTCATATCACAGTCAAGGTTAACTCGATGTTCACTCAACCAATCCATTCCAAATATGAGATCAAATTTTCAAAAAGGTAATTCTATTAGATCTGCAAGAAATACCTCACCTTGGACTTGCAATGGACATCTCCTATATATGTTTTTCATATACACAGATTGTCTTAAGGGACTAAGAACAGTTACATCACTTACTCTCCTCTACCCGAATTCCCTATTTATCAGCCATTTCACAAGACACATATACGTAGGTAGATCCATTATCAATTAATGCAAAGTATGCAAAAACATTAATGGTAAAGGTATTTGCTATCACACCAGCTACGTCATGATCCTCTCCACATTTAGTCGAATAAAAAAGTGTTGGCTGCCTCGTATCTGCCCGATTAGCACTATAACCCAGTGCTTGTTGCCTCTGTCAGCGTTTCTACCTCTATTCTGACCCTAATCTCTTTGGATTGTTGTCCAGGTCTCTGGTTTGGGGCTTGATTCTTTTCTAGTGCTTGCATCTGTTCATTAAGTTGTGGACAATCTCAGATCTTATGATTCAGTGACTTGCACTACAAACATGTATCCATGCTCTTCCAATAGTCACCCAAAGGCCTCTTGCTACAACTAGTGTAGTTCTAAATTTTGTCTCTCACTACAATAAAGTTGTAACACCCCTAACTCGTATTCCACCGCCAGAATAGGGTTATGGAGCATTACCAGACTTATTTCATAAATAATCATACATTTCACATAAAATTTTTGTTTCCAAATATAAATCATTCAAAATCAATCACATTGTCCCTAAGAAGAGCCTATGTGGCCCAACTGTGTGTCTCACACGGCCAAAGACACATCCGTGTCACAGGCTATGTGTACATTTGAAATCGGATCATATGGCCCTACCCCATCCCGTGTCTGACCCCGTGTAACTCCCTAACTTGGTTCGCACGACCAACCATATGCCTGTGTGACCACTCCGTGTGCCTTTCCACATGGCCTCACAAGTCTATGTGCCAGGCTATGTGCTAGGTCGTGCCAAACCTGTAGGGTATATTGACTTATGCCACACAGCCAAGTCACATGCCCATGTGCTAGACCGTGTGAAGAATACTGACCTACTTTCTAATTAAACACTAGGGGACACACAACTGTGTCACCTGACCGTGTGTCACACAAAATTGAGACACAGGCCTGTGTCTCTGCCCGTATGGACAAAAATAGGCTATTTACCAAGCCATCTTGCTCACCCAAATTTGCATTAACCTACACAAATCAAATGGCATATGACATGGCATAAATAGGAAATCAAACCAATCTCAGCCAAGCCTAATTCATGCTAATTCCATACCAACAACCACAAGAAACTCAAATATCACAATAAGCCATTTTCACATATATATGTATAACAAAATATACCAAAATAAGCCAAATCACATGTCTATACACTTAACCAAACATTCATCATTTACAAGCCAAATCAAATGGCTATATCCATTACCAACATTTACACCATATAACTATAACTCCTATACATGCCATATAACCAAATACATAAGTTCAAAAGTACCAAAATGATAGCTTTATAGTGTGATGAGATCTTCGACAACTCCCAAATCCGAGCAAGCTTCGATATTCACTATAAAACACTAAAAAGTAAACAAAGTAAGCTATGAAGCTTAATAAGCTTGTATGCTTAGAGTAAAACTTACCATATATATACACAATTTATGCAATTAACATATGATAAAATAACTCATATTGATCCACAAACCTATCCCATAGTCATTCACAATGTTAGATATGAAATTCACAAGTTTCTTCGATTCAATGCTTGTATGGTTCATGTACATACCTGTATTAACTTGTATCAATCTTATACTCATCCATATCTTTTATATACCTATTGAACCATTTGGAATAATATCAGATACTTGGGAATCTCGCACTTTAAGTGCCAAAACATAGCCGAAGCTATCTCAATCTCATATCTCATAATGCTCACTCGTGACCTATCAATGGGTCTGCTCACACAAGCTAAAGATCATGATGTAGCTACACGGTGCTGCTCACACAAGCTGATGAGAATTCGTAACACATGCCGAAAGACTCAGCCACTTGTAGGATATACGAACCAGCACCCAAACACATAACCCCTAATGACATGTCATTCGTACACTAATCTATTCCTAAGGTTCAACCGGGATTTCCAATTGTCGAATCTTTGTAGAACATATTCGTAAGGTTGTATTCACAATTAATTCAATAATAAAGAATTTAAAACACAATAATATTAATTCTTATTAACATATGAACTTACCTTGATTCACAAAAACGACGAAATGGATCGACTAGTCCAGTACTTTATTTTTCCCCGATCTAGATCCAAACTTCATTTTTCTTGATTTATATAATATCAAATTTAACTTATTCAATTGTCATTCTATTCAATTTAGCCCAAAAATCACATTATGGTAAAATTACACTTTTTCCCGTAATAGTTTTATATCTTTACAATCTAGTCCCTAGGTCATAAAAATACAAATTCATGCACTTAAGTCCCTACCCATGCTAGCCAAAATTCCCTTATTATCATAGTAGCCCATATTTTTCATTTATTTCACATTTCTACCACAAAATATTCATATTTCACAATTAAATCCCAAATTAACAATTTTATCAGAAATCACTTAACAAATGTTGTTTATCTAACAATAATCATTCATTTTCTACCATCAAACATCAAAATACATACATATTCATCAATGGTAAAACCATAAAACTTAAACAAATTTACAAATTAGTTCCTGGGCTAGCTAGATTAAGTTACAACGATCTCAAAAACATAGAAATCATTAAAAACGAGACAAAAATCACTCACCAACTAAACATTGAAGTAGCCGAACCCTAGAAAGCTCCCATGGCTTCTTATTCTTTGAATTTTCGATGGTGACAAAAGGAAGATGAAAGCTTTTCATTTGTTTTAACTTATTTTAGCTTAGTTATTTACTAATTTACTATATTAACCTTTTAATTAATTAACAAAAATCACTTAAAAGATGTCCATCTTTGTCCGCTAATTAAATTAATGGTATAATTACCACTTAAGGACCTCCACTTTAAAGTTCCATAGCTATTAGACACCTTTAGCTAATAGAACTCAAGTTTTACACTTTACACGATTTAGTCTTTTTTATCAAATTGAGCACTCAAACAATAAATTTTCTTAATGAAATTTTCACACAAACATATTATCATGTTGTAGACATTAAAATAAAAGTAAAATAATTATTTTCACCTCGAATTTGTGGTCTTGAAACCACTTTTTTATTTGACTAAAAAGGGGCTGTTACAACTCTCCCCCCTTAGAAATTTTCATCCCCGAAAATCTTACCGGAAAATAAGTTAGGGTACACATCAATTCTTCGACACTGTCCCGTTGCCATAGAACCTTCACTAAAGTTATACTCTTGTTTTCTTAACTTTTTAACCTCTCGAGCTAAAATTCTGATCGATTCTTCACTATACGCCATGTCAGGTTGAATTTCAATCTCTTTCAGAGAAATTACGTGTGACGGATTTGATCTATATCGGTGCAACACCGAAATATGAAACACATTGTGAATCTTTTCTAACTCTGAAGGTAAAGCTAGTCGATATGCCACTGGCCCTATTCTTTCGATAATTTCATACAGCCTGATAAATCGCGGACTTAATTTTCCTTTATGACCAAAACGAAGGATCTTCTTCCATAGAGAAACTTTCAAAAATACTCTATTGCCAATTTGAAATTCAATGTCTTTACATTACAAATCTGTATATGATTTCTGTTGATCTAAAGTTGTTTTCAAACTATCACGAATTACTTTTACTTTCTCTTTAGTATCTCTGATCAAATCAACCTCGTGTATGTTTTTCTCACTAAGCTTGGTCTTGTACAGAGGAGTTCAGCATTTACAACATACAAAGCTTCATACGGTGCCATCTTTATACCCGATTAAAAACTATTATTATATGCGAATTAAACCAACAATAAATATTTTTTTCCAGTTGCCTTCAAACTTTAAAACATAGCAATGAACCATATCTTTGAGAATCTAAATTACTCTCTCAGACTAACCATCAGTTTGAGGATGAAAAGCACTACTAAAGTACAACCGCGTACCTACAGCTTCTTGCAATTTCTTCCAAAATTGCGACATAAACCTCGGATCTCTATCCGAAATAATAGAAACTAGCACCCCATGCAATCTGACATTCTAAGATATGCACAATTCAACTAATATATGGAGAAAAAATTCTGTATATACCGGAATGAAATGTGCAAATTTCGTCAGTCTATCAACAACAACCCAGATAGCATCTTGCTTTTTCGGAGATAGGAGTAATCCCGATACGAAATCCATCGTAACTTTATCCCATTTCCACTCTGGTATCATCACTGACTCTAGTAGTCCTGAAGGCACTTGATGTTCAGCTTTTACTTGTTGACAAACCAAGCATATTGACACAAGCCCTAAAATGTCTCGTTTCATACCCGACCACCAGTACAACTATTTCAAATCATTGTACATCCTAGTACTCTTCGGATGAACAGATAAACAACCACTGTATGCTTCGTGTAAAATTTTCTGAATAAGCTCAGAATTCTTTGGTACACAAATTCTATCTTGGAGCATTAAACAATCATCGGATCCTATCTGATAGTTTGAATCAGTAATTGACTAACATTGTACTCTTTTAGCTTGCAATTTGTTATCACATTTTTTAGCCTTGCAAATTTGCTGAAGAAATAACAGTTTAGCTTTTAGCTCAACTAAAATCAAACCATCATCAAACAAAGTTAATTGTGTGTTCATTTCCTGCAAAGTAAACAAAGATTTTTTACTCAGAGCATCTACGATACATTCACTTTCCTCGAATGATAATCAACCACTAACTCATAGTCTTCTAACAATTTGAGCCATCTTTGTTGTCACAAATTTAAATCTTTCTGAGTCATTAAATACTTCAAACTCTTATGACTGGTAAAGATATGACACTTTTCACCGAATAAATGATGTTTCCAAATTTTCAATGTGAAAACAATAGTAGCCAGCTCTAAATCATGCGTCGGATAATTCTTTTCATACGGCTTCAATTGTCTAGAAGCATAAGCTATCACTTTGCCTTCCTGCATCAAAACGCATCCCAAACCGTTCAATGACGCATCACTGAAAATCACAAACTCTTTACCCGATTCAAGTTGAACTAAAACTGGTGCTTCAGTTAATAGTGTTTTCAACTTTTCAAAACTCTGTTTGCATTTCTCAGACCATTCAAACTTCACATGTTTCTGTAACAATTGAGTCATTGATGTAGCAATCATTGAGAACCCTTTTACAAAATACAGATAGTAGCTAGTTAATCCTAGAAAGCTTCAGACTTCGAACACATTTCTTGGTGGTTTCCAGTCAACAATTGCTAAAATCTTACTCGGATCAACTCATATACCTTCTGCTAAAATAATATGCCCTAAAAATCCAGCCTCTCGGAGCCAAAACTCGCATTTGATGAATTTAGCAAATAATTGCTTATCTCTTAATGTTTGTAATACAATCCTCAAATGTTCAGCATGCTTAGATTCATCTCAGGAATAGATCAGAATGTCGTCAATGAATACAACAACAAATTTTTCCAAACAAGGTCTGAAAATTCTATTCATCAAATACATAAAAACTACATAAGCGTTAGTTAATTCGAATGGCATAACAAGAAATTCATAATATCCGTACCTTGTTCTGAACGCAGTTTTCTACATATCTAAATCTTTAACTCGTAACTGATAATAACCAGACTGTAAATTAATTTTTGAAATTGTTGTTGCTTCTTTCAACTGATCGAACAAATCATCAATTCTCGGCAAAGAATATTTATTCTTAATCATAACCTTGTTGAGCTGATGATAGTCAATACACAATTTCATTGATCCATCTTTCTTCTTTACGAACAGAACTAATGTACCCAAGGGCAAAAAACTTGCAACTGAGCTTTCAACTCTTTCAATTCTGTAGAAGCCATTCTATACAAAGCTATCAATATCGGTGATGTTCCCGGTACTAATTCAATAGCAAACTCAACTTCTCTGATCGGTGGCAACCCAGGTAACTCTCCTGGAAACATATCTGGATACTTACAGACCATTAGTATTGATTATATCTTCGATTCAGATACTTTTTTATCTAATACATGCGCAAGGCAAGCATTGCAACTCTTTCTCACATATTTCTGTGCTAACATCGACGATATCACTATAGGCAACCTAGTTGAATCATCGGATTCAATTTGAGGAATTTCACTATCTGACATTTTTACTCAATAGTCTTTCGTCCATAATTCACAACAGCATCATGCAAAGTCAACCAATCCATACCTAAATTCACATTGAATTCATCAAATGGTAACAGCATCAAATCAGCCAAAAAACAGTAACCCCGAGCCATTAAAAGACAATTCTTGCAAACTTTCTCAACTAAGACATACTTACCGAAGGGGTTTGATACTTTAATCACAAATTCTATAGATTCAACAGGCAAACTCTTACTAGACACTAAATTCATACAAACATATGAATGAGTCGATCCAAGATCAATCAAGGCAATTACATTAGTGTCATAGAGAGAAAATGTACGGGTGATAACCTTTGGTGATGACATATCTTTGTGAGCGCGAATAGCGTAAGCTCTGGCTAGCGCTTGAGCCTCAAATCTCACAAAAAAGTCCTTATTTACACCTTTGGTACTAGATATATTTTCGTATTTCGAGGTGGTCTCCCTCTAGCTGCTGTATTGCTCAGTCTTACATTCAAAAATTTATCTTTCTTGGGTAACTCAGGACAATCTCGAATAAAGTGATCTTCCGAGTCACATCTAAAACAGGCTTTGTTATTCATCTAGCAGTCTCCAAAATGCCGTCTTCCACACTATTGACACCCAGGTTTGTTCGTTCTAATACTACCAATGCTCAATACTGAAGTGATTTGAGTTTTAGGACTCGTGTATTGCTTTCCATGATCTCTATTAGAATAACCCACTGAATCTGTTGAATGATTATACGAATCCCGTGATTTCTTTGACAAAGAGTGGTACAGTTTACTCATCGACCTTTTTCTCAAACCTCTAACCTCAGAATCAGCTTTTCTCTTTTCTTTGCCAAGTTCTTCGACTTTGTAAGCTCTGTCGACTAACACAACAAATTCTTTCAATTCCAGAATCCCCACTAGAAGTTTAATATCTTCTTCAACCCGTCTTCAAATCACTTACACATAATTGCCTCAGTGGATACACATTCTCGAGCATATTTATTGAGTTTCACAAATTCTCTCTCGTACTCGGTCACAAACATTCGACCTTGTTTCAACTCTAGAAATTCTTTGCGTTTTTGGTCGATAAACTACTGGCATATGTATTTTTTTCTAAACTTAGTTTGAAAGAATTCCTACGTGACTCTTTCTCTCAATACCACAGATATCAAAGTGTTCCACCACTGATATGCAGTATCTCTCAGAAGTGATACGACACATTTAACACATTCAGCTGGCATGCAAGAAAATTCATCAAATACCCAAATCGTATACTCAAGCCAAAACTCAACTCTATCAGGATCATCATCAACCGTAGCTCTAAACTCTTCAGCTCCATATTTTCAAATTTTATCCACCGGTGGCTTACTCAAACGTAAAGGTTCCAAACCTAGAGGAGCTACGGAAACCAGTTGGGGAATAGATGGATCAGCAATAACCTTAGTTCAGACAAACTCAGTGAACCACTCATTCATCATTTGGAAGAAGGCTTCTTTGACCTCTCCTCCCTAACTCCCAGATACCGGTCTCGACTCAGATTGCGTTACTCCATGAATGGAGGCTGGCATATTACTTTCAACATCATCAGCTACTGCTCGATTGGGATCCATTACTATATAAAAACATGATTTTTAAACTATCAGGAGATATCACACTATCACAGGTTATATATGGCATGTATAGCTAGACTCACATATGCTACGTTAATCCTAAAATCGACTAAACCTGCCTCTGATACCAATAAATGTAACAACGCTAACCTGTATCTGTCACCTGAATAGGGATACGGAGTATTATCAGACTTATTTCATAAATAATCATACATTTCACATGCAATTTTCCATTTCCAAATATAAATCATTAAAAATTAATCACATTGTCCCTAATAAGAGCCTTTGAGGCCCAAATTATGCATTATAAGTGGTTCGAGACTAAACCAATAACACAAGAAATTTTCTAAACTAATAACGCAAGAAATTTTTTTACAAATTTAGAAATTTTTCAAAATACAGGGGACACACGCCCGTGTCACAAGTCGTCCGTACATTCAAAATGGGGTCACATGACCGTGTCCTAACCCATGTCTGACCCCGTGTAACTCTCTGACTTGGGTCTCACGGCCAACCACATTCCCGTGTGATGTGCCCTTCAAAATGGCCTCACACACTCGTTGCCAGGCCGTGCCAAAATTGTAGGGTGTATTGACTTATACCATACGAACAAGTCATACGCCCATGTGCTAGGCCATGTGGAACATACTGACATGGTTTCTAATTAAACACTAGGGGCCACACGGCCATGTCACCTGATCGTGTGTCACACACAGCTAAGACACACTCCCGTGTCTCTGCCCGTGTGGAGAAAAATAGTCTATTTACCAAGCCATCTTGCTCACCCAACTTTGCATTCACCTATATAAATCAAATGGCATATAACATGGCATAAATAGGCAATCAAACCAATCTCAACCAAACCTAATTCATGCTAATTCCATACCAACAACCATAAGACGCTAAAATATCAAAATAAGCCATTTGCAAATGTATATGCATCACAAAATATACCAAAATAAGCCAAATCACATGTCTATACACTTAACCAAACATTCATAGTTTACAAGACAAATCAAATGGCTATATGCATTACCAACATTTATACCATATAACCATAACTCCTATACATGCCATATAACCAAATACATAAGTTAAAAAGTACAAAAATGATAGCTTGATATTGTGATGAGATCTCCGACGACTCCCAAATCCAAGCAAGCTTCGATATTCATTATAAAATAAGAAAAAGTAGACAGAGTAAGCTATAAAGCTTAGTAAGCTCGTATGCTTAAAGTAAAACTTACCATATATATACACAATTTAAGCAATTAACAAATGATAACATAACTCATATTGATCCACAAACCTATCCCATATTCATTCACAAGGTTAGATATGAAATTCACAAGTTTCTTTGATTCAATGCTTGTATGGTTCATGTACATACTTGTACTAACTCATATCAATCTTATACTCATCCATATCCTTGGTATACCCCTTAAACCATTTGGAATAATATCAGATACTCAGGAATCTCGCATCCTAAGTGCCAATACATAGCCGAAGCTATCTCAATCTCATATCTCATATAATGCTCACTCTCGAGCAATCTATGGGCCTACTCACACAAGCTGATGGTCATGACGTAGCTACACGGTGCTGCTTACACAAGCTGATGAGAATCCACAACACATCCTAAAAAGCTTAGCCACCAGTAGGACATACGGACCACCACCCAAACACATAACCCCTAATGACATGTCATTCGTATCCTAATCTATTCCGAAGGTTCAACCGGGATTTCCAATTGTCAAATCTTCGTGGAACATTTCCGTAAGTTCATATTCACAATTAACTCAATAATAAATCATTTAAAACACAATAATATTAATTCTTATTAACATATGAACTTACCTCGATTCACAACAACGACGAAATGGATCGACTAGTCCAATACTTTGTTTTTCTCCTTATCTAGATTTGAACTTCATTTTTTGTTAATTTATATAATATAAAGTTTAACTTATTCAATTATCGTTTTATTCCAATTTAGCCCAAAAATCACATTATGGAAAAATTACACTTTTACCCCTAATCGTCTAACATCTTTACAATCTAGTTCGTAGCTCATAAAAATACTAATTCATGCAATTAAGTCCCTACCCATGCTAGCTGAATTTCCCTTATTATCATAGTAGCCCATACTTTTTATTTATTTCACATTTTTACCACAAAATTTTCATATTTCACAATTAAATCCCTAATTGACAATTTTATCAAAAATCACTTAACAAATGTTGTTTATCTAACAACAACCATTCATTTTCTATCATTAAACATCAAAATACATACATATTCATCAATGTTAAAACCCTAAACCTTTAAAAATTTTGCAAATTAGTCCCTGCACTAGCTAGATTAAGTTACAACGATCTAAAAAATATAGAAATCTTTAAAAACAAGACAAAAATCACTCACCAATTAAACATTGAAGTAGTCAAACCTTAGAAAGCTCCCATGGCTTCTTATTCTTTGAATTTTCGGTGGTGACAAAAGGAAATGAAAGCTTTTCATTTGTTTTAGCTTATTTTATCTTAGTTATTTACTAATTTACGACATTAACCTTTTAATTAATTAAATAAAATCACTTAAAAGATGTCTATCTTAGTCCTTTAATTAAATTAATGGTCTAATTACCACTTAAGGACCTCTACTTTAAAGTTCCATAGCTATTAGACACCTTTAGCTCATAGAACTCAAGTTTTACACTTTACATGATTTAGTCATTTTTATCAAATTGAACACTCAAACAATAAAATTTCTTAACGAAATTTTCACACAATCATACTATCATGATGTAGACATTAAAATAATAATAAGATAATTATTTTGACCTCAGATTTGTGGTCCCAAAACCACTTTTCTAATTTGACCAAAAATGGGCTGTTTCTGGTGGGGTCGATCATCTCTAGTCCACTTGACTGGATGCAAAGCCTGCACATTAGGGCCTGGCTCTCTCTTTTGTAGGAACACTTGCCTGCTCCTCCCTTTTGCATTCTATGCACCTAACTTCCTCACATATTTTGGTTTTCTCCACCAAAGCTTCGAAAACCCTCTATTGAAGTGAAGCCACTTGCATCATCAATTTTGACCTTAGCCTAAACTCAAATTGGTTGCACTTATCCTGTTCATTTGCGACCATACTCAATGCATAATGGTTAAGCCTCAAGAACTTAGCCTCATATTTAGTCACAAACTTGTTACCCTGCCTAAGTTCAATGAATTCCAGTCTCCTAGTCTCAATATACCTTATGCCCACATATTTCTTTTGGAAGACATCCAAAAAATATTTCAATGTCAATCGATTAGCTTAGGTACCTCTCACACTGGCCTACAACCAACGATATGCCTCATTTCGTAGCAATGACCCCACCCCCTGAAGCTTCTATTCAGGAATGCACTCCATATCATCTAAGGTCATCTCCGTAGCCTCTAGTCAGTATTCAATTACAGTGGGGGTCATCCTAGCAATGCCCATAAACAACTCAGACCTACTCAAACAAAGTCTCTTAGCAATAGTGCCACAATTGTTAGCTCCAGCCTGAGCACTCGCAACTCACTCTAACACTCAAAGCATGGCCTGTGATACAGCCTCATTGACAGACTCATGTTCACTCTCCTTAACAGTGGGATACGAATGAGTCGACTTCGATTTCCTGACCCAGATCTCTGTGAGCTCTCATTCTTAGAGTTCTAATTCCGAGAGAACTCATTTTAAGATTTCTGAATTTTCTGTCAATAGGGATAAGTTATCACTTGAATATTTTTCAATCGAGGTTGTACTCTTTTAATTAACACTTATCTCACTATTTATCAATTTCATAATCTAAAGGTTTCAAAGTCTATAGTCTAAAGTTTTCAAAGTTTTCCAATTCTATAGTTTTCACAGACTAGAGTTTTCAAATCTAGAGAACACTTACCTCAGATCGGCTTCGGGAGTCTTCGAATTTTATAATTTTTTTAGAATACCCTTTTATAATGTATTAATTTTTTTCCAAAACACTTTACCCATAATCTGATTTTTGAACAGGGTTCTAATACCATTAAATGTAACCCCTCAAACCTGGCCTAGACATTATAGCCTAGTCTAAACGATTACATAGGCCATAAAAATGGCGAAAACTTGAGTTGAAGTACATCGTTTAATCTTTGAAAAACATATGCTAGTATTTCTCTTAAATACGATATTTTTGATAAAATTTTGAAAGAACTCTTATTTAATATTTATAATTGATGATTTGTAAAATCAATTGAGTTTGCAAAAATGATTTTATTAAAAAATACCAACTTATTTAATCCATAATAATAGTCCATGTAGATTGTCCAATGTCAATCTCATGCCATAGTTCACTAGTATATCCCAAAATAAAGTCCCAGTAAGAAGTCATAAAGTCCATAAAAGTCCAAAACATATGAAAATCCACAATCGTAAAAGAAACATTTTTTAGAGCATCACCAACGACCAAATCTAAATCCTAACCACGAGGATTACCTGAAATACATATGTTATGTGGGTGAGCTTTAAAAGGCCTACTATGAAATCAACACAAATATATTCACATACATATCAAGGTATTTCAAGCACGACATATCAAACATCATAATATTCATATGTTATAACATTGATACTCATGCATGGTCATCTCGATGTATATTTGAAAATGATGCACATTTTATAAAAGTTCCTACCCATCTCCGTTACACACCTCATGTCGAGTTCCCCAGAACCCGTCCATCCAAAACACCATTTGTGGATAAGCCACCACTGGTTTGCAGATAAATTGCCATTGATAACACTTTGTGGACAAGCCACCATTGATATGCAGATATACTGCCACTTACTTCCTCCTTTCACAAAATCTCACCCCATGCATGTGACATGGCAATTTCACTATTAAATACATGTGAATCACTTTAACAGTTAGGCATGTAGACATGCTCACATATTTATATTTCACTTAGTCATCACTTAAACATGTTTTAATCATGCTTGCTACAATAGATCATAGATCCCAACATTCACATACTCATTTATAAATATAACATATCTGAATCATCAAACATACCACATAAGCCATGCAACACATGTCATGAAAATGAGATCTACACATACATCAATAACATATCAATAATCACATCATATTTCATGCATTTCATGAAATATACTAGGTTAGAGTCACTTACCTGGGTCTTTTGTAATGAGTTTTTCAGCTCCTCTTTGATTACTTAGTGTAATCACAATTAGTTGTAATTAATTAATTTATATAACAAAAATAACTATATCACATATAGCAAGTAGAATCGATCCCACACCTTTTATCGTAGATCTAAAATACCACAATCCTTAGTATCGATTTCACTTTGGTCAAACTTGAAAGATGTATCTAACACAGAGTAATTTTTATTGTTAATATCCGCTAAAGGTAATTCATCACTAATAAATTGATTACTAATAGCCTCACCAATACTTGCCCCTACAGTTTTAGACACTCAATTTGATGATTTTTTATGTGAAATTAAGGATCTCCCTTATGATTTTTGTTTGGACCCTCAAGAAGGTAAGGGATAGAGTTATTCATCAATAATAAATAAATAAATGAGAGTAAACATAATTCTTATAGACCCTATACCATTCGGCCAAGAGAGCAAAACACTTAAGAGGAAAAATGGATGATCAAGGAATTCACACTTACACACTTGATCAAATTGACATAGGTGATGAATTGAAATAGACACTAGAATGGAGAGTAGAGAGATCTAAAAGAATCATTAAAGTAAGAGGATATAAGATTAATCAAAATAAAAGGTTGAAAATGAAATGAGGAAGAAAAGAGAATAAATTCAACCACTGAAGGCGGCTGCCCAGTAGTGGCGACGATAGCAGTTGGAGATAGAAAAAAGAGAAGGGTATGTAGTGGTAGCAAAAAAGTGCAATGCTAGGAGTTGCTCAAGTCGATCACAGTGGAGAAAAGGAGTAAAAGAAATGAAAAGAGAAAAGGTGGTGGCTAGATAAAAAATAAAATAAGTGAAGAGAGAGAGAAAAAAGAAAATGTGGATGAGAGGGAGGAAGGAATGGCAAGTGAGGTTGGGAGAGTGGGAATAAGTGTCAACTAGGTCTAGGTTTGATGAACCTCGTCAATGGCAATGATGAGAAATTTTGGCAAGGAAGGGAGACATGGAGTGAAAAGAGGGATCATGCACCCTCAACTTAAGTAAGTTTGACTCTTAAATAAGGAAAGGAATCCTCCTAAATATGGTGACTCTGGGGTAGAAAACAACTAATAAATAACATAAGAAAAAATGTGTAAAAACTTAATAAAAAAGAATGTGAACATAGGGGCTTGAACTTAGGACCACTAGGATAGTTAATGAGCATTTAAACCACTAGACCAATCACTTCCTTATTCTCAAACTTACACCACTAATAATAAAAATATGGGATGTGACAAGGTGTTTCTATCCACACAACCCATATTTAGTGTGATTAAGGCTTCTATTTGACCTAAATTTGGTTGTTAACTTTGTCTATATATAGTTAAACATAGCTTAATCTTGAGAGCTTTTGGCCAAGTAATTTTTAGGGTTTAGTTAGAAGATTTAGGATTTTTCTTTTAAAAGTTGTTTTACTTTCTTATTCTTTGACTTGGATTCTATTTGAGTCCAAGTCTTTACTGTTAAGTATTTTCATAATTTTTCTTTTCATTTCTCTTGCAAATGGACCAAATTTTATCTTTATTTATTTTTTATTAATTTGTGTTCTTTCATGATTAATTTATTTTTAAGGAAGATGGTTATTGAATCGATGAGTGGCTAAGTACATTAGAGAGATTAATGAGAAGATGTGGGATGCTTAATAAAAGAATGAGGGTTTCCTATACAAATTAGTTCTATTAAATTTATGTGTGCTTAAACCCTAGAATTGACGACCATAGGAAGTAATCTAGGTTAAAAGAGGGCGAGAGATGAGTTTGTCGACTAATTCATGATTTATCTCAACAAAGAAAGTGAGGTCGAGAGATAGGTGAGTATTGATCAATTAATTAATATATATAGGCTGAGGGGTAATACTTGTAAAGCCCTCAACCCAATCCGATTTGTCAGATTCGAATCTTGGGTCTTACAACTCTACTACAAACTTACTTAAAACAAAATGTAGTAACTTTAAACATTTACATCTTATTTAAGAATATTATTCCAAGTAACTTACAACTGAATGTACTGTAGATATTTACAACCATTGTACAAGACTTCAAATAGCGAGGACTTACAGGCGAATATCATAACTTAATTACGATGTTCTATTAGTTTTATCCTTTTGTAACGACCTGATAGTTAGGGTGTCAAAAAATGAAGTCCAGGACCCCATTTCTATAAAACTAACCCGTAAATATTTTTATTTAAATATTTATAAGTTTAGTTAGTAGTGAATTAGATTTTGATTAAGTAAATTTTTTGAAAGTAAGAGTTATTAAAATATAATGACTAAATCGCATAAAGGTTAAAAGTTGAATTATAGATTAAAATTAATTAAAAAGGATTAAATTAGCGAATGTACACTTATTCTTAGTAGTGGACAGCATTAATGGTTTATAATGTATATTTTTACATGTTAATCTAATTATAGTTAAGTTATAAAATAATAATGATGATAGTTATTATAATAAAAGAAAGAATAAAGAAATAGAAATAGAATTGTATTCAAAATTGGGAAAGAAAAGAAAGGGAGAAAAGAGAAAGAAACGCATGACCATAAGGGTTTAAAGCCTTCCAAGTTCAATTGGTTAGTCAATTTAGCCTCTTTCCTTGTAATTTTTATATTTTTGGAATCCTGGTGTTTAGAACTACTCGACCCATGTTGAGATTTTAGCATCGATTAAGATTTTAGATGTAATTATTGTTGAATAATTTTAGTATTAGGGGCTAAATTGGTAGAATTTAAAGTTAGAAATAGAAAAGGATTAAATTGTAGAATTGATTGTTAATTTTGAGTAATAGGGACTAAAATGTGAAAAACTCAACATTTAAGGGTTTAATTGAAAATAGAGAGCTAAATTTAGATTAAAGTGGAATTAGTAGAAAAAAAAGGATTAAATGTGAAAGTTAAAAATTAGTCTCAGTTTAAGGACCAAATTGAAAATTAAGCAAATATTGTGTAAAAATTAAAATATTCAATGTTGAATTGAATTTTAATTGTTTTATTTTTATAGCTAACATCGTACCAGAATCCTCGACTAAAAAGGGGAAGGATAAAATGACGTCGAATAGCTCGGAATCCACGGTTTGTGTAACAACCCGTTTTTAGTGAAATTGGAATAGTGGTTTCGGTACCACAAATATGAAGTCAAAAAATTTATTTTATGATTATTTTATTGCCTACAGCATGATAGTAGTATTGTATAAAAATTTCATTTAGAAATTTTACTGTTTACATGCCCAATTTGATAAAAAAGACTAAATCGCGTAAAGTGCAAAACTTGAGTTCTAATAGCTAAAGGTATTAAATGCCTATAGAACTTTAAAGTGGAATTCCTTATATAGTAATTAAACCATTAATATTAATAGTTGACAAAGATGGTCATCTTTTTAATGGTTTTAAAAGTTAATTACTGAGGTTAATTTTGTAATAAAATAAAACAACTCATAATAAAATAAGTAAAAAAAAAAAGATATTTTCTTTCTTTCTTTCTTCATTGCTGAAATTTGACCTAAGGAAGCCATTAAAAAAGCTTCAACATTAGGCCAACGTTCATTCCCTTCCATGTGAGTATTTTTAGTCTCGTTTTTAATGATTTTTATGTTTTTGGAGTCGTTGTAGCTTAATCTAGTTAGCCCAGGGACTAATTTGCAAAACTATTAAAAATATAGGGTTTCACCATGAATTTATATGTGTTTTTTGTGATGTTTTATGGAAGAAAATGAATGGTTGTTGCTAATTACACAACTTATGTTAAGTAATTTTTTGATGAATTTATCAAATAAGGGTTAAATTGTGAAATGTGTAATATTCATGGTAAATTGTGAAATAAATGAAATATAAGACATGCTAGGGACCTAACTGATATTTGTCTATAGTGGATTGCTGTGGAATTTCATGAATTTTCATTTTTATGAGCTAGGGACTAAATTGTAAAGAAATTAAAAGTATAAGGGCAAAATGGTAATTTTAAAAAAATATGTTTTTGGGCTAAATTGAATAAATGATATATTAAATTGAGTTAAATTTATCCATATAGATCAAGACAGACGTCGTGCAACTTTAGATTGGGGCTGTAACACCCCAAACCCGGCCTAGACGCTATGGCCGGATCCGACATGCCACATCAAAGCGTTCAAAAACATTTTAGGTCGTTGTTCTAGAAAACTTACTTAGTGTTTTAAAAGATAATTTTAATGCAGGTTAAGGTGAATGGAAGTGAGCACCGTGTAGGAAACCGAAAGGAGGAGGTGAGTCCATCGGATCGCTAAGTACCAAGCTCCTTCGGATCCAATCCTAGACATGCACACCGCCATTGCCACACCTTAACGCCATGTATATTTCAGAAACCAATTTGATTAAGTCCTTTTAGGAAAAGTGATTAATTTTGGTAAATATTTTCATTGCGAAGCTTTACTTATTGTCGTGTTATTTTGAAATCAATTACTATTTTTGAAAACACGTCCTAAAGTTATCCAATTCCAACAGTTAAATATAAGTATTACCTACTTTAAAAAAACATATTAAAACCATCAACAATAATTAAGCGGCCTTATTACAAATTTTAAAAAAACCGAAACCTTAAACGTAAAATAAATGTCCAGTTCACCGGAAGAGAGTCAAACTTGCTAAACGTGTGGCCACTTCGAATCCCTCACAGCTCCAAGCCAACTATGGTTGGGGATTACCTGTGTGGATGGAAATAAAGGGGTGGGTTTGAGGAAACTCAGTGTGTAAATTAACCCAACCATAGCCTATATCACCAACCACGTAAATGTAATAAGTTGGCCTTAGCCCGAATGTAAGTCGAATAAAGTCCATAGGCCCATAATGTAACGTAATGTATATTACATGTCTATGCAAAACCCAACCATATCCGACCACATGCACCCCCATACCAACCTTTCACCATGTGGGAGACTACTCGACGCACCCAACTGCTACACGCCACAGAAATATGCAGCATTGTCGCTGTAATGAATAATGTGATGTAATCACCGAATAGATAATTGTGGCGAGCCACCGTAATGTATATATGTCGCAGAGCCAGCAGATCAGATGAATGTGGCATAGCCACCAGGATGCTTCCTCCATAATATAACCCATGTCCCCATGCAGCAGATATACAATCATGGCATACATCATACATAATTAAATTATCATGCTTTTCAGTCAAAAGTAACCAGAGGGGTATAATGGTAATTTTTCACCTAAGGTATATCAGTAATTTCCATACATAGGGGTATTCAAGTAATTTAACTATTCTTAGGGTTTTCATGCATAGCATAGCCATTTACATACGACCAGAAACACTTACGACTTTTTCTTACCATATTGGGCCCGTTGGCCTACTATCCCGATTTTGGCCCATTAAGCCCAAAAACATCGAAATGCACAGAATCGTGCACTTTACAGTCTTATCACTTTAATCTACCATATATATCAAACTACTAATCTGACGAGCATTCACACACTCGCATGCTCTTAGAATGCCGGCTTTTCAGCTTTTGCCGATCTAGTCTCAGAAGAGGGTGTCGCACACACGATTGCGATGATATGTTGACGAGATCCACACACGTATACCTACGCTTGAATTACTAACACGTTAATCTCACTTATCGAAAACGAACTACGAATAACCCTTACCACATTCGCCAAAGGCACCTTAGGCACTAGCGATCCTACCTTTGTCGGGTTAGCAATTATGTTTAGATCCGATCGCTCCGCTTGTTCCAAATTTTCGATCAGCGACCTTTAGATCCCACTATTATCAAAATAAAATAGTTATAACACCCCTTAGAGCTACATGCCCAAATCGACAGCCCCCTAACCTTTAGGGGTTTCGGCTTTTCTAAAACCCGAAATAAGGATTAAGTTAAAAAAACTTACCACCGGTTCCTTCAGTCAATGACTCCAATTAACTCCTACTCAATTCTGACGCAGATCTACCCCTCAAATGACAACAAAATTTGAGCCTTTAGTGATCTTAAAATTCAGCTATGACCCTATGGCTATGCGTTTTTGGCTTTTTGTAACAGTGAAGAAAAGATGAGGTTTTGTAGTGGCTTTGTCGACCGAAACTTGGGGTTCAGAGGACAAGAGAATCGGTCAAGAAAATGAGGGAGAATAAAAGAGTTTTGCCTAGAAGAAAATGGCACAAAAGAAATCAGGCCTTCGGGATTTCGGCTTTTTGAGGCAATTGACTATAGGCTTAGAACAATGGAAAAAGTAGTGTAGGGTAGAGTGGTGGAAGGATTCGGCTATGGAGAAAAGAAGAGGAGAAAGTAGATGGAGAGAAAAAGAAAGAAGAGAAGAGGAGGAAGGATGGTCAAAAAAAGGCACAACTTACCCCTAATGCCGAACTTATATTGGCACTTAACCTAGCCAAAATTGCCCTCCTAAAGCACCCCTTGGCCGGCCAATTCTTTCTCCTCAAAAGTCCACCATTCGGCCAACACTGTTCTCCCTAATCAGCTCCTAAATCCTCTCCCTTATCAGCTCCTAAATCCTATCCCTTATCAACTCCTAAATCCTATCCCTTATCAACTCCTAAATCCTCTCCTGACAGACTTTCACTTCAGTTCCACTGCTTACCTTTTCTGTACATAAAAATTAATATCACTAATTTGCTTACCTTGCGACTCGAACCTTAGCTCTCCTTGGTCATCCACACGCCACCTCTAAAGCCCCCCAAGTGGCGTCACATGCCAACTTACCACAGGCTTCCTTGTGTTTTATTTTACCCAGTTAATTCATAAAAGCCCAGTTAACCAGAACCCCTTTTCTTATAGAACTAGAATTAACTAAAATTACCAAGTTTCAACTTACGCTTCAGCCTTCTAGAGGCCCACCAACATAATTAAACCTACACCCACGCAAACAGAACACAAAAATTTTAAATTCGCCAACATACACAGAATTCCCGAAAATTGGGGCGTTACAACTCTACCCTCCTTAAAGAAATTTCGTCCTCAAAATTTACTTGATCCAAACAGATGAGGGTATTACTGTTGCATCGCATCTTCCAGCTCCCAAGTAGCTTCCTCTCTGCCATGATTATGCCAAAGTACTTTCACTAACGGGACAGATTTCCTTCTGAGAACCTTAACATCTCGAGCCAATATTTGTACAGGCTCCTCCTCAAAGGTCAAATCAGTCTGAACTTCAATATCTGCAACCGGCACGACATGAGCAGGGTTAGAATGATAACGCCTTAACATGGAGACGTGAAAAACATCGTGAATCCTGTCTAACTCTGGAGGCAATTCCAATTGATAAGCTACTGGGCCTACTCGCTTCAAAATCCGATAAGGCCCAATGAACCGCGGACTCAGCTTGCCCTTCTTACCAAACCTTAATATCTTCTTCCAAGGAGAAGCCTTCCAGAAAACCATATCACCTACTGAGTACTCAATCTCCTTCCACTTCAAATCTGCATACGACTTTTGCCTATCAAAAGCTTCTTTTAACCAATCCCTAATTATTCTGACCTTATCCTCAGTATCAACTACCAACTCTAGTCTAAGAACTTGTCGCTCTCCTAGTTCAGTCCAACAACTAGGGGTACGACACCTTCGTCCATACAGTGCTTCATATGGTGCCATTCGAATACTCGCCTGGTAACTGTTATTGTACGCAAACTCTGCTAACGGCAAGTAATCCTCCCAACACCTCGAAAGTCCATTATGCATCCCCTCAACATATCTTCCAGAATCTGAATAACCCTTTCTGACTGACCATCAGTTTGGGTATGGAAAGCCGTGCTATAGTTCAATCGCGTCCCCAATTCCTTATGCAGCTTTTGCCAAAAAGGAGATGTGAATCTAGGATCCCGGTCAGAGATAATAGAAATTGGGACTCCATGAAGTCGCACAATCTCTGCCACATATAGCTTGGCTAACCTTTGAAGTGAGAAGTCAGTACGTACAGGTATGAAATGGGCTGATTTGGTCAACCTATCCACAACCACCCACACCGAGTCTTTCTTCGATGGTGTCAGGGGCAGCCCACTCACAAAGTCCATGGTTACCCTTTTTCACTTCCAAAGTGGTATCTTCACCGGCTGCAACAGTCCAGAAGGTAATTGATGCTCAGCTTTCACTTGCTAGCATGTCAGACATTTTCCTACAAACTCTGTTACCCCTCGTTTAAGTCCAGGCCACTAGTACACTTCTCGCAAGTCGTGAAACAACTTATTCCCTCCAGGATGCATGGCACACAGTCCCCCATGAGCTACCTTCAATATTGCCTGCTTCAAGTCAGAGTCCTTCGGAACACAAATTCTTCCTCGGAAACACAAAACTCCTTCGCTATTTAACCGAAACTCAGAAGTTTCCCCTTCCTTAACTTGTTGAAACCGAGAGACCAAAGACTCATCATTCAACTACTTTTCCTTAATCTGTTCCACCCAGGTTGGTCTCACTTGCAACTTAGCCAATAGAGTTCCATCATCATACAGACTCGGACAAGCAAACATTGCTCTCAGATCAGATATAGTTCTACGACTTAGAGCGTCGGTTTGCCTAAACGTTTAGCTCCTTCGGAGTAAAACAAATACTTCAGACCCTTGTGGTCTGTGTATATTATACACCTTTCTCCGTACAAGTAATGTCTCCAAATCTTAAGTGCAAATATCACCGCCGCCAACTCCAAATCATGAGTAGGATAGTTCCCCTCGTGAGGCTTAAGCTGTCGTGACGCATATGCAACAACCTTACCCTCTTGCATCAACACGCGGCCCAAACCTACATGTGATGCGTCACTGTACACCGTAAAATCCTTCACAGACTCCGGCTGAATTAACACAAGTGCTTCAATCAGAACTTTCTTCAACTTCTCAAAAGCTTCCTGCTGCTTTTCAGTCCATACAAATGGTACTCATTTCCTTATGATTTTTGTCAGGGGTCCTGCCATCACAGAAAAACCTTCCACAAACCTTGTGTAGTATCCTGCCAATCCTAGAAAACTCCATATTTCCGACACTGTCCTAAGCGGCTTCCGCTCCAAAATTGAGTCAATCTTCCGAGGGTCCACCTTTATCCCCTCAGCAGAGACCACATGTCGTAAGAAGGTTACTTCCTTCAACCAAAATTCACACTTGCTGAACTTCGCTTAAAGTTCCTTCTCCCTTAACACTTGCAGCACTTTACGGAGATGCTCATCATGCTTTGCTTCCGTTTTAAAATATACCAAGATGTCGTCAATAAAGACGACTACGAACTGATCCAAAAATGGTTGAAACACACGATTCAGCAGAACCATAAACGCTGTAGGGGCATTCGTTAGTCCAAATGGCATAACCAGAAACTCGTAATGACCATACCGAGTCCTGAATGGCGTCTTATGGATATCTGTCTCCTTGACCCTTAACTGATGATATCCAGATCGAAGGTCGATCTTGGAAAATACAGAAGCTCCTCTAACCTGGTCGAACAGATCGTCAATCCTTGGCAGTGGATACTAATTCTTAATCCTCAGTTTGTTCAACTGGCGATAATCAATGCACATCCGCATCGTACCATCCTTCTTTTTCACGAATAGCACCGGTGCTCCCCAAGGAGACACACTTGGCCTAATGAAACCCCTATCCAACAACTCCTGAATTTGTGCCTTTAACTCCACTAACTCCTTCAGTGCCATCCTATACGGTGCGATGGACACAGGCGCCGTTCCAAGCAACAAGTCGATTCCAAACTCAAATTCTCGGTTCAGAGTAAATCTTGGAAGCTCCTCCGGAAAAACATCTTGGAACTCTTTTACGATCCTGACCTTATCCACCGTCAGTCCCTCTTCTTCCGACTGACTTACAAATGCCAAATAAGCCTCACAACCTTTTCGAATCCACTTTTTGGCTCTTAATGCCGACACCACATTGGACAAATAATCCCTTCGTTCCCCTATCACCATAACCTCCTTACCTTCCGCAGTCCTTAACACCATTTGCTTAGCTGCACAATCCAGAGTTGCCTTATGCTTAACAACCAAGTCCATTCCCAGAATGAGGTCAAATTCCCCGAATGGTAACTCCATCAGATCTCCAGGGAAAGTCTTACCTTGAGTTTCTAAGGGTACATCCCTATACAGTTTGTCTACCCTAATCGAGTGAACCAAAGGACTTAGCAGAGATACCCCACTCACAATCTTCTCAGAGTGCACACCCAACGACCAAGATATGGCACATGCAACATAGGAATGAGTAGATCCAATATCCACCAAAGCAGTATACGGCATGCTAGAAACCAAAAACGCACTGTTATGATCGTCAAAAGGCGCCGCCTCTCGATGACGACCTACATACACCAACGCTGGCTGTCGAGCTTCAACATTTCTGGCACCCCTGCCAGGTGCCCCTCGACCTCGACCATTTCTATTCCTACCTTGCCCACGTCCTCTCGGTGGTTGTGGACCACCTCTCATGGGTTAAGCAGCCCTCTATACAGCAACCTGAGCCTGATCAGCTCTCTGAGGATAGTCCTTAACTCTATGCTCCATAGATCCACATTGAAAACAAGCACCGTAACGTTTCCTACACTCGCCCAAATGTACCTTACCACAGTCTCCACAGATTGGTGGTCTAACCACATTCATCGGCACTGCTCGAACTGGTTCCTCCACTCTTGCTGTCTTAACATTCCTATTAGCACCACCTGAGGGCCCTGAATCCCTCTGAAAATGGTTTCAATCCTTCTCCCGATTCTACTTTTCAGCCCGCTTAACCTCCTCAGCTATCTTTGCCTTCTCCACCAACACTGCAAAGTCTCGCTCCCTCTACGGAGTAATCAACACCTTAAGGTCATCCCTAAGACCATTCTCAAAGCGCACACTACGCTCATATTCCGTAGCGACTATGCCCGCGGCATACCGACTCAGCCTCAGAAACTCGGCCTCGTACCCAGCAACTATTTTACCTCCTTGCACCAAATTCAAGAATTTTTTTCTACAAGCGTCCACATAACTTGCCCCAATGTACTTCCCTTTAAAGGTCGTCTTAAACAGTTCCCAAGTTACCCTATCAGCTGGGGTCCCTTCTCTCACAGTGAGCCACCACTGATAGGCCTCGTCCCGCAAAGAACGATACGGCTCCTTCACTTCTCGCTCCACCGAAAGCAATCAAGTTGTCCATAATCTGTTCCGTGGCCTCCAACCAATATTCCGCCACATTCGGGGCTACACGAGACACACCCTTAAAGATCTCTGCTCCGTTAGCCCGAAGTTGTTTAGAAATAGATCCCCGAATTTCATTGCCCGTACTTGCCCAGACAACCCTTTCAAGAACCCGAAGCATTTCCTGTGATAGGGCATCATCCCCGGCACTGAGGTCATGAGACTCCACCTCCGCAGTAAGCAGTATCTGGTGCATCTCGCCACCCAAGATATGTCCCAAGATGAAGATCTCGCCGAGCACTTCTCGGCCCGATCCACTACCTCTTCCACGAGCGGCTCTTGTACTCATATCATATTATCGATTACATTTATGCATTAATTCAATATTCCAAAGGTTTATTACGGATGTTTTATGAATCAGACAATAATTCAAAGTTTGTTTTCGCAGAATCGAAGTCTAGCTACAGTTTCAGTCTCTTATCAAATTTTCCTAAGGTTTCAATATCATCCTATCTAGAGCATCCTAGTAGGGTTTTATTATAGACAGATAATTCAGGAAAATTTTCAGAGAAGTTCAAAGTAATAGTTACAGGCTTGGGCTGGAGATTCGGAATGCCACCTTCTAAAGATCTAAATTTTAAAAATCGAGTTTTTTATATATATATTTTTTTTTCAAAAATCTTTGTTTTTTGAAACCCATTCTACAGCCGAGTTGTTGTAACCTGGCTCTGATACCACTAAATGTAACACCCCAAACTCGGCCTAGACGTTATGGCTGGATCTGACATGCCACATCAAAGCGTTCAAAAACATTTCAGGTCGTTATTCTAGAAAACTTACTTAGTGTTTTAAAAGATAATTTTAATGCGAGTTAAGGTGAATGGAAGTCGAGCACCGTGTAGGAAACCTAAAGGAGGAGGTGAGTCCATCTGACCGCTTAAGTACCAAGCTCCCTTCGGATCCAATCCTAGACATGCACACCGCCATTGCCACACCTTAACGTCATGTATATTTCAGAAACCAATTTGATTAAGTCCTTTTAGGAAAAGTGATTAATTTTGGTAAATATTTTCATTGCGTAAGCTTTACTTGTTGTCGTGTTATTTTGAAATCAATTACGCTTTTGAAAACACGCCCTAAAGTTATCCAATTCCAACAGCTTAAATATAAGTATTACCTATTTAACAAAACATATTAAAACCATAAAAATAATTAAGTGGCCTTATTACAAATTTAAAAAAACCAAAACCTTAAACGTAAAATAAATGTCCAGTTCACCGGAAGAGAGTCAAACTTGCTGAACATGTGGCCACTCCGAATCCCTCACAGCTCCAAGCCCACTATGGTTGGGGATTACCTGCGTGGATGGAAATAAAGGGGTGAGTTTGGTGAAACTCAGTGTGTAAATTAAGCCAACCATAGCCTATATCAGCTCAACCACAAAAACAGAATAAGTTGGCCTTAGCCTGCAATGTAAGTCGAATAAAGCCCATAGGCCCATAATGTAACGTAATGTATATTACATGTCTATCCAAAACCCAACCCATATCCGACCACATGCACGCTCATACCAACCTTTCACCATGTGGGAAGACTACTCGACCCACCCAACCGCTACATGCCACAGAAATATGTAGCATTGCTGCCATAACAGATAATGTGACAGAGTCACCAGAACAGATAATTGTGGTAGAGCCACCAGAACAGATATATGTGGCAGAGCCACCAGATCAGATAAATGTGGCATAGCCACCAGGACGCTTTCTCCATAATATAACCCATGTCCCCATGCAGCAGATATACAATCATGGCATACATCATATAGAATTAAATTATCATGCTTTTCAGTCAAAAGTAACCCTAGGGATATAATGGTAATTTTGCATCTAGGGTATATCAGTAATTTCCATACATAGGGGTATTCAAGTAATTTAATTATTCTTAGGGTTTTCATGCATAACATAGCCATTTACATACGACCAGAAACAGTTACCGCTTTTTCTTAACTTATTGGGCCCGTTGGCCCACTATCTCGATTTTGGCCCATTAAGCCCAAAAACATCGAAATGCATAGAATCGTGCACTCTACAGTCTTATCACTTTAATCTACCATATACATCAAACTACTAATCTTACGAGCATTCGCACACTCGCATGCTCTCAAAAACAAAGATTTTTGAAAACAAAATATATTAAAAAAAAACTCGATTTTTAAAATTTAGATCTTTAGAAGGTGGCATTCCGAATCTCTGACCCAAGCCTGTAGGTATTAATCTGAACTTCTCTAAATATTTTCCTGAATTATCTGTCTGTACTAAAACTTTACTAGGATGCTCTAGATAGGATGATACTGAAACCTTAGGAAAATTTTATAAGAGACTGAAACTGTAGCTAGACTTCGATTCTGCGAAAACAAACTTTGAATTGCTGTCTGATTCATAAAACATCTGTAATAAGCACTGGAATATTGAATTAATTCATAAAATTTGTAATCAGATAATACAATATGAGTACAAGAGCCGCTCGTGGAAAAGGCCGTGGACGGGGCCGAGGAAGTGCTCGAGTGAGATCTTCATCTTTGGGACATATGCCGGCGGCAGATGCACTAGTACCACTGGCAACGGAGGTGGAGTGTCATGATCGCGGTGCTGGGAATGATGCCCTGTCACAGGCAATGCTTTGGGTTCCGGAAAGGGTTACCGAGGCAAGTACGGGTAACGGAATTCGGGGATCTATTTGTGAACGACTTCGGGCTAACGGAGCAGAGATCTTTAAGGGTGTGTCTGGTGTAGCCCCGAATATGGCGGAATATTAGTTGGAGGCCACGAAACGGATTATGGTTGACTTGGACTGCTCGGTGGAGCAGAAACTTAAGGGAGCCGTATCGTTGCTGTGGGACGAGGCCTATCAGTGGTGGCTCACTATGAGAGAATGGACCCCAGCTGATAGGGTAACTTGGGAATTGTTTAAGACGGCCTTTAAAGGGAAGTACGTTGGGGCAAGTTATGTGGATGCTTGTAGAAAAGAATTCTTGAATCTGGTGCAAGGAGGTAAAACAGTTGCTGAGTACGAGGCCGAGTCTCTAAGGCTGAGCTGGCATGCTGTGGGCATAGTCGCTACAGAATATGAACGTAGTGTGCGCTTTGAGGATGGTCTTAGCGATGACCTTAGGGTGTTGATTGCTCCACAAAGGAAGCAGGACTTTGCGATCTTGGTGGAGAATGCAAAGATAGCTGAGGAGGTTAAGCGGCTGAAAAGCAGAATTGGGAGAAGGATAGAAACCATTTTCGGAGGGATTCAGGGCCCTCAGGTTGTGCTAATAGGAATGTTAAGAGAGCAATAGTGGAGGAACCAGTTTGAGCAGTGCTGATGAATGTGGTTAGACCACCAATCTGTGGAGACTGTGGTAAGGTACATTTGGGTGAGTGTAGGAAATGTTTCGGTGCTTGTTTCCGATGTGGATCTATGGAGCATAGAGTTAAGGACTGTCCTGAGAGAGCTGATCAGGCTCAGATTGCTGTACAGAGGGTTGCTCAACCCATGAGAGGTGGACCACAACCACCGAGAGGACGTGGGCAAGGTAGGAATGGAAATGGTCGAGGTCGAGGGCACCGGGCGGGTGCGAAATGTGGCTCGACAGCCAGTGTTGGTGTATGCAGCTCGTCGTCGAGAGGAGGGCGACGCACCTGACATCATAACGGGTACATTTTTTGTTTCTAGCATGCCGTATACTGCTTTGGCGGATATTGGATCTATTCATTCCTATGTTGCATGTGCCATATCTAGGTCGTTGGGTGTGCACTCTAAGAAGATTGTGAGTGGGGTATCTGTGCTAAGTCCTTTGGGTCACTCGGTTAGGGTAGACAAACTGTATAGGGATGTACCCTTAGAAACTCAAGGTAGGACTTTCCCTGGAGAACTGATGGAGTTACCATTCGGGGAATTTGACCTCATTTTGGGAATGGACTGGCTTGTTAAGCATAAGGCGACTCTGGATTGTGTAGCTAAACGATTGGTGTTAAGGACACTGGAAGGTGAGGAGGTTATGGTGATAAGGGAATGAAGGGATTATTTGTCCAATGTGGTGTCAGAATTAAGAGTCAAAAAATGGATTCGGAAAGGTTGTGAGGCTTATTTGGCATTTGTAAGTCAATTGGAAGAGGAGGGACTGACGGTGGATAAGGTCAGGACCATAAAAGAGTTCCAAGATGTTTTTTTGGAGGAGCTTCCAGGATTGCCTCCGAACTAAAAAGTTGAGTTTGGAATCGACTTGTTGCCTGGAACGGCGCCCGTGTCCATCGCACCGTATAGGATGGCACCGAAGGAGTTAGTGGAGTTAAAGGCACAAATTTAGGAGTTGTTGGATAGGGGCTTCATTAGGCCAAGTGTGTCTCCTTGGGGAGCACCGGTGCTATTCGTGAAAAAGAAGGATGGTACGATGCGGATGTGCATTGATTATCGCCAGTTGAACAAACTGACGATAAAGAATAAGTATCCACTGCCAAGGATTGACGATCTGTTCAACCAGCTTAGAGGAGCATCTGTATTTTCCAAGATCGACCTTCGATCCGGATATCATCGCTAAGGGTCAAGGAGGCGATATCCATAAGACGACATTCGTGACTCCAGTATGGTCATTACGAGTTTTTGGTTCTCGCCATTTGACCCATTTAACGCCTCTCAGTAGCGTTTATGGATCTGATGAATCGTGTGTTTCAACCATTTTTGTAACAGTGAAGAAAAGATGAGGTTTTGTAGTGGCTTTTTCGACAGAAACTTGGGGTTCAAAGGACAAGAGAATCGGTCAAGAAAATGAGGGATAATAAAAGAGTTTTGCCTAGAAGAAAATGGCACAACAGAAATCAGGCCTTCGAGATTTCGGCTTTTTGAGGCAATCGACTATAAGCTTAGAACAATGGAAAACAGTAGTGTAGGGTAGAGTGGTGGAAGGATTCGGCTATGGAGAAAAGAAGAGGAGAAAGTAGATTGAGAGAAAAAGAAAAGAAGAGAAGAGGAGGAAGGATGGTTAGAAAAATGACACAACTTACCCCTAATGTCGAACTTATACTGGCACCTAACCTAGCCGAAATTGACCCCCTAAACCACCCCTTGGCCGGCCAATTCTTGCTCCTCAAAAGTCCACCATTCGGCCAACACTGTTCTCCCTAATCAGCTCCTAAATCCTCTCCCTTATCAGCTCCTAAATCCTATCCCTTATCAACTCCTAAATCCTATCCCTTATCAACTCTTAAATCCTCTCCTGACAGACTTTCACTTCAGTCTCACTGCTTACCTTTTCTGTACATAAAAATTAATATCACTAATTTGCTTACCTTGCGACTCGAACCTTAGTTCTCCTTGGTCATCCACACGCCACCTCTAAAGCCCCCAAGTGGTGTCATATGCCAACTTACCACAAAGCTTCCTTGTGTTTTATTTTACCCGTTAATTCTTAAAAGCCCGCTAACTGTAACCCTTTTCTTATGGAACTAGAATTAACTAAAATAACCGAAGTTTTAACTTACGCTTGGGCCTTCTAGAGGCCCACTAACATAATTAAACCTACACCTACGCAAACAGAACACAAAAATTTTAAATTCGCCAACATACACAGAATTCCTGAAAATTGGGGCGTTACAACTCTACCCTTCTTAAAGAAATTTCGTCATCGAAATTTACCTGATCCAAACAGATGAGGGTATTGCTGTCGCATTGCCTCTTCCGACTCCAAAGTAGCTTCCTCTCTGCCATGATTACGCCAAAGCACTTTCACTAACAGGACAGATTTCCTTCTGAGAACCTTAACATCTCGAGCCAATATTTGCACAGGCTCTTCCTCAAAGGTCAAATCAGTCTAAACTTCAATATCTGCAACCGGCACGACATGAGTAGGGTAAGAACGGTAACACCATAACATGGAGACGTGAAAAACATCATGAATCCTGTCTAACTCTGGAGGCAATTCCAATTGATAAGCTACTGGGCCTACTCGCTTCAAAATCCGATAAGGCCCAATGAACCACGGACTCAACTTGCCCTTCTTACCAAACCTTAATATCTTCTTCCAAGGAGAAACCTTCAAGAAAACCATATCACCTACTGAGTACTCAATCTCCTTCCGCTTAAATCTGCATACGACTTTTGCCTACCAGAAGCTTCTTTTAACCGATCCCTAATTATTCTGATCATATCCTCAGTATCAGCTACTAACTCTGGTCCAAGAACTTGTCGCTCTCCTAGTTTAGTCCAACAACTAGGGGTACGACACCTTTATCCATACAGTGCTTCATACGGTGCCATTCGAATACTCGCCTGGTAACTGTTATTGTATGCAAATTCCACCAACAGCAAGTAATCCTCCCAACTACCTCAAAAGTCCATTACGTATCCCCTAAACATATCCTCCAGAATCTGAATAACCCTTTCCGACTGACCATCAGTTTGGGGATGGAAAGCCGTGCTAAAGTTCAATCGCGTCCCCAATGCCTCATGTAGCTTTTGCCAAAACCGAGATGTGAATCTAGGATCCCGGTCAGAGATAATCGAAACTGTGACTCCATGAAGTCGCACAATCTCTGCCACATACAACTTGGCTAACCTTTGAAGTGAGAAGTCAGTACGTACAGGTATGAAATGGGCTGATTTGGTCAACCTATCCACAACCACCCACACCGAGTCTTTCTTCGATGGTGTCAAGGGCAGCCCACTCACAAAGTCCATGGTTACCCTCTCCCACTTCCAAAGTGGTATCTTCACCGGCTGCAAAAGTCCAAAAGGTAATTGATGCTCAACTTTCACTTGCTGGCATGTCAGCCATTTTCCTACAAACTCCGTTACTTCTCGTTTAAGTCCAGGCCACCAGTACACTTCTCGCAAGTCGTGATACAACTTATTCCCTCCAGGATGCATGGCACACAGTCCCCCATGAGCTTCCTTCAATATTTCCTACCTCAAGTCAACGTCCTTCAGAACACAAACTGTTCCTCGAAAACACAAAACTTTTTTGTTATTTAACCCAAACTCAAAAGTTTACCCTTCCTTAACTTGTTGAAAATAAGCTGCCAAAGACTCATCATTCAACTGCTTTTCCTTAATCTGTTCCACCCAGGTTGGTCTCACTAGCAACTCAGCCAACAGAGTTCCATCATCATACAGACTCAGACGAGCAAACATTGCTCTCAGATCAGATACAGTTCTACGACTTAGAGGATCGGCTACCACATTAGCCTTGCCTGGTGATACTCGATCGAACAGTCATAATCCTTAAGCAACTCAATCCATCTCCTTTGCCTAAGGTTTAGCTCTTTCTGAGTCAACAAATACTTAATACTGTTGTGGTCTGTGTATATAATACACCTTTCTCCGTACAAGTAATGTCTCCAAATCTTAAGTGCAAATATCACCGCCGCCAACTCCAAATCATGAGTAGGATAGTTCCCCTTGTGAGGCTTAAGCTGTCGTGATGCATATGCAACTACCTTACCCTCTTGCATCAACACACAGCCCAAACCTACATGTGATGCGTCACTGTACACCGTAAAATCCTTCCCAGACTCCGGCTAAATTAACACAGGTGCTTCAGTCAGAACTTTCTTCAACTTCTCAAAAGCTTCCTGCTGCTTCTCAGTCCATACAAACGGTACTCCTTTCCTTATGAGTTTTGTCAGCGGTGCTGCCATCACAAAAAAACCTTCCAAAAAATTTCTGTAGTATCCTGCCAATCCTAGAAAACTCCATATTTCCAACACTGACCTAGGCGGCTTCCACTCCAAAATCGCATCAATCTTCCGAGGGTCCACCTTAATCCCCTCAGCAGAGACCACATGTCGTAAGAAGGTTACTTCCTTCAACCAGAATTCACACTTGCCGAACTTCGCATAAAGTTCCTTCTCCCTTAACACTTGCAGCACTTAACGGAGATGCTCATCATGCTTTGCTTCTGTTTGAGAATATACCAAGATGTCGTCAATAAAGACGACTACGAACTGATCCAAAAATGGTTGAAACACACGATTCAACAGATCCATAAATGCTGCAGGAGCGTTCGTCAGTCCAAATGGCATAACCAGAAACTCGTAATGACCATACTGAGTCCTGAATGCCGTCTTATGGATATCTACCTCCTTGACCCTTAACTGATAATATCCAGAGCGAAGGTCGATCTTGGAAAATATAGAAGCTCCTCTAAGCTGGTCGAACAGATCCTCAATCCTTGGCAGTGGATACTTATTCTTAATCATTAGTTTGTTCAACTGGCGATAATCAATACACATCTGCATCGTACCATCCTTCTTTTTCACGAATAGCATCGGTGCTCCCCAAGGAGACACACTTGGCCTAATGAAGCCCCTATCCAACAACTCCTGAATTTGTGCCTTTAACTCCACTAACTCCTTCGATGCCATCCTATACGATGCGATAGACACGGGCGTCGTTCCAAGCAACAAGTCAATTCCAAACTCAACTTCTCGGTTCGAAGGCAATCTTGGAAGCTCCTCCAAAAAAACATCCTGGAACACTTTTACGGTCCTGACCTTATCCACCATCAGTCCCTCCTCTTCTGACTAACTTACAAATGCCAAATAAGCCTCACAACCTTTCCGAATCAACTTTTCAGCTCTTAATGCTGACACCACATTGGATAAATAATCCCTTCGTTCCCCTATCACTACAACCTCCTCACCTTCCGCAGTCCTTAACACCATTCACTTAGTTGCGCAATCCAGAGTCGCCTTATGCTTAACAATTCAGTCCATTCCAAGAATGAGGTCAAATTCCCTGAATGGTAACTCCATCAGATCTCTAGGGAGAGTCCTACCTTGAGTTTCTAAGGGTACATCCCTATATAGTTTGTCTACCCTAACCAAGTGACCCAAAGGACTTAGCACAGATACCCCACTCACAATCTTCTCAGAGTGCACACCCAACGACCCAGATATGGCACATGCAACATAGGAATGAGTAGATGCAATATCCACCAAAGCAGTATACGGTATGCTAAAAACAAAAAACATACCTATTATGACGTCAGGTGTGTCGCCCTCCTCTCCACCACGAGTTACATACACCAACGCTGGCTGTCGAGCTTCAGCATTTCTGGCACCCCTGCCAAGTGCCCCTCGACCTCAACCATTTCTATTCCTACCTTGCCCACGTCCTTTCGGTGGTTGTAGTCCACCTTTCATGGGTTGAGCAACCCTCTGTACAGCAACCTGAGCCTGATCAGCTCTCTGAGGACAGTCCTTAACTCTATGCTCCATAGATCCACATTGGAAACAAGCACTGGAACGTTTCCTACACTCGCCCAAATGTACCTTACCATAGTCTCCACAGATTGGTGGTCTAACCACATTCATCAGCACTGCTCGAACTGGTTCATCCACTCTTGCTCTCTTAACATTCCTATTAGCACCACCTAAGGGCCCTGAATCCCTCTGAAAATGGTTTCGATCCTTCTCCCGATTCTGCTTTTCAGCCCGCTTAACCTCCTCAGCTATCTTTGCCTTCTCCACCAAGACCGCAAAGTCCCACTCCCTCTGCGGAGCAATCAACACCCTAAGGTCATCCCTAAGACCATCCTCAAAGCGCACACTACGCTCATATTCCTAGGGACTATGCCCACGGCATACCAGCTCAGCCTCAGAAACTCGGCCTCGTACTCAGCAACTGTTTTACCTCCATGCACCAGATTCAAGAATTCTTTTTTGCTAGCGTCCACATAACTTGCCCCAACGTACTTCCCTTTAAAGGTCGTTTTAAACAGTTTCCAAGTTACCCTATCAGCTGTGGTCCCTCCTCTCACAGTGAGCCACCACTGATAGGCCTCGTCCCACAGCAACGATACGGCTCCCTTCAGCTTCTGCTCCAACGAGCAGTCCAAGTCATTCATAATCCGTTCCATGGCCTCCAACCAATATTCTGCCACATTCAGGGCTACACCAGACACACCCTTAAAGATCTCCGCTCCGTTAGCCTGAAGTCATTCAGAAATAGATCCCCAAATTTCGTTGCCCGTACTTGCCCCGATAACCCTTTCCAGAACCCGAAGCATTGCTTGTGACAGGGCATCATCCCCGGCACCACGGTCATAAGACTCCACCTCCGTTGCCAATGGTACTGGTGCATTCGTTTCTGGCATATGTCCCGAAGATGAAGATCTTGCTCGAGCACTTCTTCGGCCCCGTCCAGGGCCTCTTCCATGAGTGGCTCTTGTACTCATATCGTATTATCTGATTACGAATTTTATGCATTAATTCAATATTCCAGTGCTTATTACAGATGTTTTATGAATCAAACAGTAATTCAAAGTTTGCTTTCGCAGAATCGAAATCTAGTTACAGTTTCAGTCTCTTATCAAATTTTCCTAAGGTTTCAGTATCATCCTATCTAGAGCATCCTAGTAGGGTTTCAGTACAGACAGATAATTCAGGAAAATATTCAGAGAAGTTCAGAGTAATACTTACAGGCTTGGGCCGGAGATTCGAAATGCCACCTTCTAAAGATCTAAATTTTGAAAATCGAGTTTTTTTTATATATATTTTGTTTTTAAAAATCTTTGTTTTTGTAAACCCATTCCACAGCCGAGTTGTTGCAACCTGGCTCTAATACCACTAAATGTAACACTACAAACCCGGCCTAGACGTTATGGCCGGACCCGACATGCCACATCAAAGTGTTCAAAAAATTTTAGGTCGTTGTCCTAGAAAACTTACTTAGTGTTTTAAAAGATAATTTTAATCCAGGTTAAGGTGAATAGAAGCTGAGCACCAGATAGGAAACCGGAAAGAAGTAGGTGAGTCCATCGGACTGCTTAAGTACTAAGCTCCCTTCGGATCCAATCCTAGACATGCACACCGCCATTGCCACACCTTAACATCATGTATATTTCCAGGAAACCAATTTGATTAAGTCCTTTTTAGGAAAAGTGATTAATTTTGGTAAATATTTTCATTGCAGAAGCTTTACTTGTTGTCGTGTTATTTTGAAATCAATTACTATTTTTGAAAACACGTCCTAAAGTTATCCAATTCCAACAGTTAAATATAAGTATTACCTACTTTAACAAAACATATTAAAACCATAAAAAATAATTAAACGTCCTTATTACAAATTTAAAAAAAATCGAAACCTTAAACGTAAAATAAATGTCTAGTTCACCGAAAGAGAGTTAAACTTGCTGAACGTGTGGCCACTCCGAATCCCTCACAGCTCCAAGCCCACTATGGTTGGGGATTACCTGCGTGGATGGAAATAAAGGGGTGAGTTTGGGGAAACTCAGTGTGTAAATTAACCCAACCATAGCCTATATCACTAACCACGTAAACAAAATAAGTTTGCCTTAGCCTGCAATGTAAGTCGAATAAAGCCCATAGGCCCATAATGTAACGTAATGATATTACATGTCTATGCAAAACCCAACCCATATCCGACCACATGCACCCCCATACCAACCTTTCATCACGTGGGGAGGCTACTCGACCCACCCAACTGCTACACGCCACAGAAATATGCAGCATTGCTGCCAGAATAGATAATGTTGCAGAGTCACCAGAACAGATAATTGTGGCAAAGCCACCAGAACAGATATATGTGGCAGAGCTACCAGATCAGATAAATGTGGCATAGCCACCAGGACGCTTCCTCCATAATATAACCCATGTCCCCGTGCAACAGATATACAATCATGGTATACATCATACATAATTAAATTATCATGCTTTTCAGTCAAAAGTAACCCTAGGGGTATAATGGTAATTTTGCATCTAGGGTATATCAGTAATTTCCATACATAGGGGTCTTCAAGTAATTTAACTATTCCTAGGGTTTTCATGCATAGCATAGCCATTTACATACGACCAGAAACACTTATCGCTTTTTCTTATCGTATTGGTCCCGTTGGCCCGCTATCCCGATTTTGGCCCATTAAGCCAAAAAACATCGAAATGCATAGAATCGTGCACTCTACAGTCTTATCACTTTAATCTACCATATACATCAAACTACTAATCTCATGAGCATTCGCACACTCTCATGCTCTTAGAATGCTGGCTTTTAAGCATTTCGGCTTTTCGGCTTTTGCCGATCTTGTCTATAAAAGGGTGTCAGTTACACACCTGATTTTGATGATATGCTAACGAGATCCACACATGTACTACCTACAGTTGAATGACTAACACGTTAATCTAACTTATCTAAAACGAACTACGTAATAACCCCCTACCACATTCAGCCAAAGGCACCTTAGGCACTAGCGATCCTACCTTCGCTAAAGTTAGTGATTATGTTTAGATCCAGTCGCTCCGCTTGTCCCAACCTTCAATCAGCAGCCTTTAGATCCCACTATTATCAAAATAAAACAGTTATAACACCCCTTAACTCCTAACCTTTAGGGGTTTCGGCTTTTCTAAAACCTGAAATAAGGATTAAGTTAAAAAAACTTACCACCGGATCCTTCAGTCAATGACTCCAATTAACTCCTACTCGATTCTGACGCAGATCTACCCCTCAAATGATAACAAAATTCGAGCCTTTAGTGATCTTAAAATTTGGCTATGACCCTATGGCTATGCATTTTTGGCTTTTTGTAACAGTGAAGAAAAGAGGAGGTTTTGTAGTGGCTTTGTCGACAGAAACTTGGGGTTCAGAGGACAAGAGAATCGGTCAAGAAAATGAGGGAGAATAAAAGAGTTTTTCCTAGAAGAAAACGGCACAAAAGAAATCAGGACTTCGGGATTTCGACTTTTTGAGGCAATCGACTATAGGCCTAGAACAATGGAAAAAGTAGTGTAGGGTAGAGTGGTGAAAGGATTTGACTATGGAGAAAAGAAGAGGAGAAAGTAGATAGAGAGAAAAAGAAAGAAGAGAAGAGGAGGAAGGATGGTCAGAAAAATGGCACAACTTACCCCTAATGCCAAACTTATACTGGCACTTAACCTAGCCAAAATTGCCCCCCTAAAGCACCCCTTGGCTGGCCAATTCTTGCTCCTCAAATGTCCACCATCCGGCCAACACTGTTCTCCCTAATCAGCTTTCAAATCCTCTCCCTTATAAGCTCCTAAATCCTATCCCTTATCAACTCCTAAATCCTATCCCTTATCAACTCCTAAATCCTCTCCTGACAGACTTTCACTTCAGTTCCACTGCTTACCTTTTCTGTACATAAAAATTATTATCACTAATTTGCTTACCTTGCGACTCGAACCTTAGCTCTCCTTGGTCATCCACACGCCACCTCTAAGCCCCCCAAGTGGCGTCACATGCCAACTTACCACAGGCTTCCTTGTGTTTTATTTTACCCAGTTAATTCTTAAAGCCCAGTTAACTAGAACCACTTTTCTTATGGAACTAGAATTAACTAAAATTACCAAGTTTTAACTGACGCTTGGGTCTTCTAGAGGCCCACTAACATAATTAAACCTACACCCATGCAAACAGAACACAAAAATTTTAAATTCGCCAACATACACAGAATTCCCGAAAATTAGGGCGTTACAGGGGCGAAGGGAAAATCTCAGAATAATCACCTCTGTATCTATGTACATTTGCTGAGGTAAGTTCGTGTAATTAAATTGTGTTTATATACTTTTAATTTAAATATATATAAGTTATGAATTGTCATACATGAATACCAATTGCATATCTGACGACGTACGACAAATACCGAGTCTTGTTTGAAACTTAGGAATCTATAGGATACAGATGATATGACATTAGGGTTATAAGATTTGGCTGAGGACCTGCATGTGTTGTGGATACTCCACAACTTATGAGAGCATACTAATTTATAGCTCGTAAGAGCCTACTGATCTACAGCTCGAGTAAGCATCCCGATTCACAGCTCGTATAAGTATATATGTATATGAATTGATAGATTACAATTATATGAGCTAGCACACTATATGTAAGCTATCCCGGGTATCCAACGGTATTCTAAACAGTTCAATAGGTGATATTCTTATACAAAAAGGTAAGAGATTGATACGGATGATTACAAGAATGCATATGATTTTAGATGAAAATATGGTTACATGATATATGGAAAAATGAAATAGATGATACATGTATATGGAACTTGATCAATGGTTATGTTCATCTATGTTTATTGGCTTATATATGTAACTACATGGCTAACATGTTTGGTGTATATGTGCTTAGGCATTTGGTCAATTTGTATTTGGATATGTTTTGTTTACTTACCTAATATGTGACTAAATGGTAAGTTATAATCTATGATATACGAACTTACTAAGCTTAAATGCTTACTCTGTGTTATTTTCCATGTTTTATAGTGAATTGGAAGCTCGTTCAGGTTGGAAGCTTGTCGGAGTTATATCACACTATCCACTGGCTTTTTTGGTACTTTCGGTTGTTAAATTTTAGTTATAATGACATGTATAGGTATTTTGGCTAATGTTGGCCTATATGTTTTGTTGTGAATGTGGTTAATTAAATTGGCTTGTGTTTTGGCATATTTTGGTATGTATACAAGTAACCTTAATATGATTGATGAATAAAATAAATTGGTTGAATGATGGAAGATGAAATGATAGATGATTATGCAATATATATATAGCTTACAACTTGTTGAGAATTGGTACTTTGTTTGAATAGCTTAAATGACTATTGATGCTAATTGTAGAATGGCATTTTGGTACCAAATGATTATGTTTTGGTAAGTAAATTACATGGTATGTATTAATGCAACTAAGCATACAATTTAGTTGATTATTTGGTCAAATTGATTACATAGTTATACATGTTTGCATATTGTGATTTGTGGTGCCTAAGGGCATATTGGTTGTATGAAGTTTTACCACATGTGTATGACTTGTTTATGCCTAATTTGGATGCCTTGATATGTCTTGTAATTATGTGCAATGTTGTGTGTAGCTACATGCCAAATTGAGTGAGAAAAATAGCTTGTAAAATGGCCTATTTTCATCCATACGAGTATATACACGGGTGTGTGTCTCAGCCGTGTGTGTCACACGGCCAGGTGACATGGCCATGTGTCACCTATAGCTTTGAAGGGTTGCAAGCCAGGCTATTACATGGCCTAGCACATGGCATGGTACACAAGCATGTGAGTTTATTTCAAAGGGTACACGGCTTGGCACATGGGCATGTGGCTTGGCCATGTAACCAAGTCAGAGAGTTACACAGGCACAGACATGAACTGGGACACGACCGTGTGTCTTAATTTCGAATGGCCACACGGTCGTGTGACCCCTGCAGTGTTGAAAATTTTCCTTGTTTCCTGAAAAATTCTATGAGTTTCCAACTTAGTCCTAACTTGTTTCTAGCATCTATTTAGGGCCTCAAGGGCTCGTATAAGGAACAATATGTCTGTTTTGACTTGGTTTCATTATGTCTATTTGAAATGATATAAATTCTTAGAAATATTTGTCCGTTTGAATTGTAAACTACGGTAATGCTTTGTAACCCTGTTCTGGTGACAAATACGGGTTAGGGGTGTTATAGTTTGTGTTTCTATAATCTGAACCCAGCTGTTAATTATTGTATTTTGAATTATTACATATGGTAAGCAGTTGAGGTAAGTACTTTAGTACTGTAACAACCCGATTTAGACCTTATTCAGAACAGTGGTTTTGGGACCACGTATCCGAGTTAAAAAAATATTTAAAAATTATTTTCTATGTTTATTATGTGTGAACTTATGTGTGTGAAAATTTCATTCGAAAATTTTATCGTTTGAGTGCCCGATTTAATAAAAGGGCTTAATCACGTAAAATGAAAATTTGATAGTTTAATTTGTAATGGTCAAATTGTGGTTGTCTTTATAATTTGAAGTGTTTAAGTTGTAATTAGACCATAGTTAAAGGTGATGGACAGCTGTGACCTTATTTTACAATGGTTACATATTAATTAATAAATGTTAAAAATGTAAAATGTTAAATAATATATATGTTATGATAAAACATAAAATAAACACATGCATTCATCTTTTTCCACCATGACCGAATGCTAAAATAAAAGAGAAAGAATAAGCTTTGCAAGTTTCAGCCATTTCGTAGTATAATCAAGGTATGTAACTAGCTCGGTTTTTGATAATTTTTACATGTTTAAAATCATTGCAGTGAAATGTACAAAGCCCATGCTTTAATTTTTTATTTTGATTAATATTTTGAGTTATGCCATTGATGAATAATTGAGATTTGTGATGTTAGTTGATGAATTATGAAAGATATGTTTGGGATTAATATGTTTTGTATTGGAATTTTCGATGAATTTGAGTAATTAGGGCTAAATTGTAAAAATAATAATTTGAGGGACTAAATTCTAAAATAAATGAAATATATGGACTTGTATGAGCATAAGGAAGATTCGGCCTACGTAGGGTGTACTCAAATTTTGCATGTTTTGTGTTTTGTGCAATTTGGACTCAATTGTAAAAAGTGTGAAATGTCAAGGGCAATATTGTAATTTGCTCATTTATGTGCTTTCTGACTAAATTGAATGAAATTATGTTTGAATGATTTTAATTTGAATATGTTTAGATCAAGAACCAAAGAAATCGAATTTGGATAAGGGGAAAACCAAAGTTGTCGGATAATCATCCTGTTCCGATTATCATTGTCCAAGGTAAGTTTATAAGCAAATAGATGTTAAATTTCAATATATATGATCTATAAATAATTTTTATGATTATTAGCAAGTTATGAATTGGCATTGAGTAATGAAAAATGTGAATGTGGTATGATTTGTGTGTTATATGATCTTATAATTCAGCTTTATAATGGTACATTTTTGAGTTGCCATTGATATGTGATTCCGATATGTGATTACGTGTAAGAACACGTCTGGGAAGTTGGCATTGATATGTGATTATGTGTAAGACCATGTCTGGGATGTTGGCATCGATATGTGATTACGTATAAGACCACGTCTGGGATGTTGGCATCGATATGTGATTACGTGTGAGACCCTATCTGGGATAGTGGCATCGATATGTGATTACATGTAAGACCACGTCTGGGACGTTGGCATTGTACGATATGTGTGACTATTTGAGTATCCTATTTAGTTTTGAATGGTTCAACGGGCAATGATAAGTTAAGACCGAATGAAATGTCAAGTTAAAAGGCTCAGGTATGTATTCATACTAAGTTATGAAAATATGGTAAGTTGGATGTTTGAATTGATGATATAAAAGTTATATGTTAATGAGAACTATGTGTATGCATATGTGAATGTAGACATTTGGCCAAATAATGTAATTGTAATGTAGAAAATGAAGGTTAAACATGCTAATGTTCAATTGAATATTCGGCCAAAGGAAAACTTATGCAAAATTATATGTCTTAAGATATGAAATTATAAGTTAGGAAATGTATATGAATTTATGATGGTTTATTTTAGTTAAGCTAAATTGAATTATGAATCTGACTGAATGTCTTATTTGCTTATGACTTACTAAGCTGTGGAAGCTTACTATATGTGTTTGCTCTATGTTTTATAGATTGTGGAAGCTAGTTACGGGCTCGGGGATCGTCAGAGAAGTCTATCACACTATCGACTGTTTCGGTACTTTTATAAGTTTGAACTTGAACTTATGGCATGTATAGGTTAGTTTATATATATGATTTTGGGGGATGTAAATATAAGCCATACGGAAATGGCTTATTATTTTGTTAAGCTTGGATTTTATGTTTTGATCAAATAATGGTTATGTTTGGTTTTGGTGTTTCGGCTATGGCTTATATATATAAGTATATATATATATGTGAATCTCGTTTGATATGCTTTGTTAAGGTTTTGCTATGTGAATTGGTATTAAGGTAAATTCGGTTATGGAATATAGAGGAAGTGAAGTTGATAGATTAATTAATATTTGAGGTTTAGTATGTTTGATTATGAAAGAGTTTATTTTGGTAAAAATGTTAAAGATATATGTGTTTGATGAATGTATTCGGCTATGGTATTAAATTTAGGTAATGAATATAAGTTTTTTGAGATTCGACAATAGATTAATTAGGAAAATAATGCAACACCCCTTACCCATATCCCACGCCGGGACAGGGTTCAAGGCATTACCAGACTTAAACATTCACAACATGCAAAACCGGGCCACAAAATTTTTGCCCAAAATTAAAACATCTCAAACACATGCATATTTCCCCTTATGCAGGCCTTCAAGGCCTAAAACATACATCGGGGTGGTTCGGGACTAAACTGAGAACTTTTGATAAACTTTGGACAACTTAACCAATTTTCTTGCTTTGGAGAGTCACACGCCTGTGTGGGTTGGGCCGTGTGGTCACACAAGCCAGTGTGGCTTGGGACACACCCATGCTCTCAGCTTGTGTAACTCTCTGTTTATGACGCCAGCTAAACAAATTGATCCACATGGTCAATCCAAATACCTATGTGCTAGACTGTGTCCTCCACACGGCTGAGACACATGGCTGTGTGTCTGCTCGTATGGCCAACACTTTGGCTATTTTCCAAGCCTTATGCTATCCTTAATTCTTTCTCATACTTTACACATCATGGACCCAAATTATAGCATCAATTTAATGGTTAATCCACCTTGAGAAAGATTCAAATAAATAATTTGCATGTTGTCTTACATGTGTTTAATACCCAGCATTTGATCTCTACACATTCTACAATTTTCCATGTTTAATCATTATCAACTTACTACTAGGCCACATATTCATTCCATGGCCATGACCACCTCGAATGGTTCTAGGGTATTCATTGTGTACATGTGTTATACTAATTATTCATAGCAACCAATTATAATCACATGACATGCATTAACCCATAGCAGGAATAATTAGGCTTACAAGCCATAACCATAATAAGCCACATCTCATGGCTATATACAATAGATCAATATAAGTAGGTACATTTGGCTACTCATAACAACATCTAATATAAAAACTAGTCCTTATACATGCCACTCACTTGAAAGTGTTTAATACACGTATGACAATACTCTGGAGTTGATAGCTTGATAGTGTGATGTTGCCTCCAACGATCTCTAACCCCGAGCCAACCTGAGAACACTAAGAAAATGGAGAGAAGGGAGTAAGCTTAAAGCTTAGTAAGTCCATATGAAAATAATAAGCATTATAACAACATGTTTCCTTAAGCAATCAACCATAATGACACTTTTACTCATATTCTAGTTAAGCTATTTTCTCGGGTCATAGTTATTAATTTATTTATATCTAGAGCTACAGAACTCCAAATTAAGATCCATTAACTTTCCCTAAAACTAGACTCATTTATATTCTTTCAATAAAATTTCCAGAATTATTGGTTTATCCAATAAGTACATTTTATTATTCAAAGTCTCCCCTATTTTTCTGTTTGACAGCTTCGACCTTTCTTCACTAAAATTTATTTACCTCATAGTACCAGACTCGGATATTGTTCCCGTCTCTTTCTCCTCAAATTAAACTCATTAATAATTTCATTCATATGATTCCTAACTCATAATTATTTTTTTACAATTTCTAGTGATTTTCCCAATTTAGAACAGGGGATTCCGAACTCATTCTAACACTGTCTCACAAAAATTAAAATATCTCATCATATGAGATTCCTTTACTAGCACCATTTCCTTTATCTGAAATTAGACCCAATAAGCTTTAATTTCATATTTTATTAAGTCTCTAACACAATTTCCACTATGTTTGGTGGATTTTCAAAGTCAGACTCTTGCTGCTGTCCAAAACTGTTTCAGTGCAAATTCATAGTAACTATCATAAGCTCATTGATCATGGACTCATCATTTCATGAAACCCATATCTCATTACACAATGTAAGTTAACATGATATTACAACACAATTTATAATCATAAGCATAAGGATGGTTCATCTTTCAAACCTTTTTACTTGTTTATCATGTATACACATACATATGCATGAGTTTGCTTCCTCATCATTTATCACATTTCAATAAGGCATCACTTATGAGTATAATGTACGTACCTGTACATATCTGTAGCATATCAATTAACTTTACCTTTATCACTGTGCCCATCTCGGGACTTTCATCGCATTATTCATTATAATACCCGTTGAATTTCTTAGAAATCTCAATGGATAATCCATTTACCGTCAAGTCATACAAGTGATCATCTCAAGTACGCACTCCCACGAACCTCACATCTTACGGTGGGATTACCAGTCCAGGATAAATCTCCTGTAATATAAACTCATAGAGTATTGCCGGGATTACCAGCCCAGGCTAAATCCCCTACAACGACATATACTCAAATGAGATCGGATCTGAATTACCAGTCCAGGCTACATTCAGATCCTAGTCGGATTACCCGTCTGAGCTAAATCCTTAATGCACACATATTCTTTGAGAGGCTCGATCACTCAAGGAACACTTGTTCGGGCTAAATCCTTTTCTATATTTGAGATCAACGGATTACCCGTCCGGGCTAAATCCTTTTCTGCAACACATGCAGGATCTCAAGTCATGTAAGCCATGGTTTATCCATCGGATTTCCCTTTTTATTCAACCAGGATTTTCTATTTTCATCAAGTATCTCATTATGCATAGCTGATCATGCAATGTACATCCAATTCAACACATTTCCATGTTTATTTAGACATTAGTCCATGACATAAACATGGTATTGCATATAATTATATTTAGCCATTTGTTACAATATATAATCTTTATATCAACTAAATAAATATCCATCACACTACGCTAACACATCAATTTAAGTTCAAGTATGAACAATAATATCATTGCATTATTATTGACATATGAACGTACCTCGATTTCAAGTACGACTATTTATTTCGAGTTTGTGCTTAACCTTGTCCAACCTCGTTCTAAGCCCGAATATTATTTTCCTTGATCTATAATATCACATTTAGCCTACTAATTAATCATTTTATTCATATGGGTCCAAAAATCATATTTTTACAAATTTGCATTTTGACCCCTAAAATTTCACATATTTGCACTTTTGCCCCAATGCTCGTAAAATTATTTTTATTCAACTTCCTTGCATTTCAAGCTTAGCTGAATCATTTTCATAACTATGGCAGCCCCCAATTTCTACTAAATCACCCTTTTATGACTAATGTAAAACTTATATGATTTAGTCCTTTTTAAGCATTTTTACAGAAAATCACTTAGCAAAATTCATTTATTACACACCGAGCCTTCATATTCTACCATTAAACATCAAAATACATACATATCATTCATGGTTAAATTTTTAAACATAAACCTTAGCTCAAAATAATGGTAGAAATGAGTAGAGCATGTTACCGGGATTTCAAAAATGTAAAGAACATAAAAAACGGGGCTTGAATACACTTACTATTGAGCTTGGAAGCTTGAAAACCCTAACCATGTATTCTCCCATGCAATATTCGGCCATAGGTAGAAGATGGACAAAAAATTTGGCTTTTATTTTGTCTTTTAGTCCATTTAATGGCCAAATGACCAAAATGCCCTTTTAGCAATCCTTTGAAATTTTATCCATCCAAGCCCATATTTGTCCAAAATTTTAGAACTTGGTCAAATTTCTATTTAAGGCCCTCTAATAAAAAATCCAATTCAATTTCATAGTATAAACTTTTAGAACTCATATTTTATAATTTATTCAATTTAGTCCTTGAAGTCTAATCGAGCACCTTAGACATAAAATTTATTCATGACGTTTTCACACAAGCATGTAAACATATCATAGACCTTATAATAATCATAAAATAATTATTTCTACTTCAGATTTGTGGTCTCAAAACCACTATTTCGACTAGGCCCTAATCCGGGATGTTACATTTCTCCCCCCTTTAAGGATTTTCGTCCTCAAAAATCTTACCAGAAGAGTGGTTTAGTTCCTCATAATATTTACTATCTCATAATTAGTGCTAAAGAACTTTTACTTTAGCCTTCATTAAAATCCAGGGTCTTATTTAGCTTTCCCAATAACTCATGATATATGAAAGTCTAGATCTCAATCCAATTAACCAGGACTAGCTTTCCGAGAAATCTGATAATCTCATAAATACATGATCCCATTAACCCATTGGGTAGATTTAACATTTACCAAAACAATTTGAAATTTTCATCATATGTCAACCAGAAATCTGTATATCCTTTTTCTCTTTAAAATATAAGAATAATCCCGACAAGAAATCCATAATCATCTCGTTCTCATTTCCATTCTAATATCGCTACTGACGAAGATCGTTCTAATATCACCCGATGTTCAACAGTAGTCCTGATAACCTTTCATGTATTCAATTACAAAGATCAGAAATGTCGAGTTCTAAACTTGATCATCAATGTATTACTATTGTGATTTTTCTTAAAAACTCTCTGCATAAACCCGAAAATTTTTTTTTATTTCAAGTACTCGTAATCACATTTTTCCCTTCTCAGGGATCAGGAAATAACAGACTTAAGTCATTTGTACAATCTCACACTCAATTCTCTTTATGACAGTAGATACATTAGCCATCCCATTGCTTTAATGACATGTAATAGACAATTAAACTTTCACAAGATGAAAACATTATCATTCAGAACAGCTTTAAATTGTATCAAGGTCTTATAAGAAATATACACTTTTCATTCAGTCTATCTATCTTTTACTCGGAGAGAGGTAAAATCTTGTTCCTAGACACGAATATCTTATTTAATCTTTCAAATAATAATCAATACCACTTGAACCATTGAGTCAGTATTATTCATCAATAAATGACATTTTAAGAGATCCTCTTTTTCAGTTGATAGGACGGTTTGGCATGAAATCGTTCAAAACTCATTTATCATACTAACCAAAGTCCATTTCAATTTCATTAGCTCAAGATAACAAAAATGCCTCAATTGAATGCATTAACTTTGACTAACTTACTCGAGGAAAGGAATCCACCATACAACCTGAAACTGCAATTTCATCATTTATGCCTTTATTGATATCAGTTCTTTACATGAAGATTTAGAGCAATCTAGACACGGAAGTCATCACGTTACTATAATCAAGCCAGAAGCATGTTCATAATCGACATAGTCATCATAATTTGAAGAACATACCTTGGATACGAGTGATCATTGGTAATTTACGAGATGAAGATAACAAGAAAACCATAATAAAGAAATCCAAGATAGAGGAATCCAAGATAAAGATATCCAAGGTATAGAAATCCAAGATACCATATCATAATGAAAGACCCAAAAAAATGTTCATAAGAAAATATGAAGAATCTTGATAATTCTTCAGAAAAAGAAGTCCAGAAGAATACATCATCCAACCCACTGGGATTAAATGCAATAAGGATAATATACCTTCCCATTTATGTATATTTAATAGAGCATCAATTAGGAGGAACATATTTATATCATCATGAGTATTATTTCATAAAGTCCCATTAGATGGAATGTAATGGAATGCTAGAGAGATATAGAGCAATACAGATTATGTACCACTTGGGATATCAATACTTTCGTCTATACATCGTGATTAGAAAGCACTCCCATAAAACAAGGATTTTATCAGTGGAGCAGTAACCGTAAAAAAAATATTTCTGAGAACAATTAAACATACAGAATACCTCGGAAAATACTGCCATAATCAGGTATCTTACCTTTCAACATTATTCCTTCAATTATTTATGCCATCACAAATCTCACATTATGCTTTTCATTAAAGAAGTTTAGTTCTGAAGAAATTTCCAGTTAATACATTTCCCAACATCTTACCTTACTAGCCCTATCGTTACTTATCAATTCAATTTAATCTCTGATCATGTTCATAATCATTCTATAGCTGAACCCTTTGGTATCATACTTGTGAACTTATTTAATACAAATCTCATGAAATTCCTTCACAAAACACCACTCTGGTAAGGGGGTGGGGTTGTAAGATCCCTAACTCATTTCTCATACTCATATACATATATCACTAGCTCATTATCAAAGTATCATTTTCATAAGCATATCATTCACTTCAGGCAAAGTTTTATTCACGTTCGCATGACAAGAACTTTTCAGTTATATTATTTAAACAAGTATACTTATGTATGCATTTTATGGTTTTTGGACAGCTTACTAATCTCATTCATTCAATCAAACAAATCAGGCATATAACTTTTTATAAAGGCCAAACAAACATGGACAAATAGATCACAGTTTAAACTTTCATCTCATATGTTATCATGTACATATCATGAACTTTTATTCATAATATTCTAATTTTAAGCTCATTATAACTTTACTTTACCCGAATGCCTTAGCTTCTCATCGAACATGGTCGGTACAGCTCGGTTGGAGGGCACCTTTGTCCAAAAAGGATGATTCTCATTCACATCAGGAGACATCACACTATCACCGGTTTATGGCATGCATAGATAGGCTCTCATGCCTACTAGGTTAGTCCGAGAACTGACTAAACCATAGCTCTAATACCACTAAATGTAACACCCCTTACCCATATCCGACGTTGGGACAGGTTTGAGGCATTACTGGACTTAAACATTCACAACATGCAAAACCGAGCCACAAAATTTTTGCCTAAAATTAAAACATCTCAAACACATGCATATTGTCCCTTATGCAGGCCTTCAAAGCCTAAAACATGAAGCGGGTGGTTCGGGACTAAACCGAGAACTTTCGATAAACTTTGGACAACTTAACCAATTTTCTTACTTTGGAGAGTCACACGCCCGCGTGGATTAGGCCGTGTGGTCACACACGCCCGTGTGGCTTGGGACACACCCGTGTGGCTTGGGACACGTTCGTGCTCTCGGCCCGTGTAACTCTCTGTTTATGATGCCAGCCAAACATTGATCCACACGGTCAAGCCACATACCTATGTGCTAGACCGTGTCCTCTACACGGCTGAGACATATGGCAGTGTTTCAGCCGTGTGGCCAAGACTTAGGCTATTTTCCAAGCCTTATGCTGTCCTTAATTCTTTCTCATACTTTACACATCATGGACCCAAATTATAACATCAATTTAATGGTTAATCGACCTTGAGAAAGATTTAAATAAATAATTTGTATGTTGTCTTACATGTGTTTATTACCCAGCATTTGATCTTTACACATTCTACAATTGTCCATGTTTAATCATTATCAACTTACTACCAGGCCTCATATTCATTCCATGCCCACAATCACCTCGAATGGATCTAGGGCATTCATCGTGTACATGTGTTATACTAATTATTCATAGCAACCAATTATAATCACACGACATGCATTAACCCAGAGTAGGAATAATTGGGCTTACAAGCCATAACCATAATAAGCCACATCTCATGGCTATATACAATAGATCAATATAAGTAAGTACATTTGGCTAATCATAACAACATCTAATATAAAAACTAGTCCTTATAGATGCCACTCACTTGAAAATGTTTAATACACGTATGACAATACTCTAGAGTTGATAGCTTGATAGCGTGATGCTGCCTCTGACGATCTCCAACCCTGAACCAACCTGAGAACAATAAAGAAATGGAGAGGAGGGAGTAAGCTTAAAGCTTAGTAAGTCCATATGAAAATAATAAGCATTATAACAACATGTTTCCTTAGGCAATCAACCATAATGACACTTTTACTCATATTCTGGTTAAGCTATTTTCTCGAGTCATAGTTATTAATTTATTTATATCTAGATCTATAGAACTATAAATTAAGATCTGTTAATTTTCCCTGAAACTAGATTCATTTATCTTCATCCAATAAAATTTCTAGAATTTTTGGTCTAGCTAATAAGTACAGTTTATTATTCAAATTCTCCCCTATTTTTCTGTTTGATAGCTTCGACATTTCTTTACTAAAATTTCTTTATCTCATAGTACCAGACTCGGCTAATGTTCCTGTCTCTTTCTCCAAAAAGTAAACTCAATAAGAATTTCAGACATATGATTCCTAACTCAAAATTATTTTTTTACAATTTCTAGTGATTTTCCCAAGTCAGAATAGGGGATTCCGAACTCATTCTAACACTGTCTTAGAAGAATTAAAATATCTCATCATATGAGATTCCTTTACTAGAACCATTTGCTTTATCTAAAACTAGACCCAATAAGCTTTACTTTAATTTTTTATTTAGTCTCTAACTCAATTTCCACTATTTTTGGTGGATTTTCAAAGTCAGACTATTCCTGCTATCCAAAACTATTTCAGTGCAAATCCATAGTAACTATCATAAGCTCATTGATCATGGACTTATCATTTCATGAAAACCATATCTCATTACATAATCTAAGTTAACATGATATTACAACACAATTCATAATCATAAGCATAAGGATGGTTCATCTTTCAAACCTTTTTACTTGTTTATCATGTATACACATACATATGCAAGAATTTGCTTACTCATCATTTATCACATTTGAATAAGGCATCACTTATGAGTATAATGTACGTACCTATACATGTCCGTAGCATATCAGTTAACTTTACGTTTATCACCGCGCCCATCTCGGGACTTTTATCGCATTATTCATTATAATACCCGTTGAATTTCTTGGAAATCTTGATGGATAATCCATTTACCGTCAAGTCATACAAATGATCATCTCAAGTACGCACTCCCGCAAACCTCACATCTTACGGCAGGATTACCAAACTAGGCTAAATCCCCCGTAATATAAACTCATAGAGTATTTTTGGGATTACCAGTCTAGGCTAAATCCCCTACAACGATATATACTCAAATGAGATCGGATCTGAATTACCAGTCTAGGCTAAATTCAGATCCTAATGGGATTACCCGTCCGAGCTAAATCCTTTTCTGCAACACATGCAGGATCTTAAGTCATGTAAGCCATGGTTTATCCATCAGATTTTCCATTTTATTCAACTGGGATTTTCTCTTTTCATCAAGTATCTCATTATGCATAGCTGATCATGCAATGTACATCTAATTCAACACATTTCCATGTTTATTTAGACATTAGTCCATGACATAAACATGGTATTGCATATAATTATATTTAGCCATTTGTTACAATATATAATCTTTATATCAACTAAATAAATATCCATCACACTATGCTAACACATAAATTTAAGTTCAAGTATGAACAATAATATCGTTGTATTATTATTGGCATATGAACTTACCTCGGTTTCGAGTACAACTATTTATTTCAACTTTGTGCTTAACCTTGTTCAACCTCGTTCTAAGCCCGAATCTTGTTTTCCTTGATCTATAATATCACATTTAGCCTAATAATTAGTCATTTTATTCATATGGGTCCAAAAATCATATTTTTACAAATTTGCATTTTGACCCCTAAAATTTAACATATTTACACTTTTTCCCCAATGCTCGTAAAATGATTTTTATTCAATTTCATTGCATTTCAAGACTATCCAAATCATTTCCATAACTATGGAAGCCCCCAATTTCTACTAAATCACCCTTTTATGACTAATTTAAAACTTATACGATTTAGTCCTTTTTAAGCATTTTTACCAAAAATCTCATAGCAAAATTCGTTTGTTACACACTGAGCCTTCAATTCTACTAGTAAACATCAAAATACATGCATATCATTCATGGTTAAATTTTTAAACATAAACCTAGCTCAAAATAATGGTAGAAATGAGTAAAGCATGTTATCGGGATTTCAAAAATGTAAATAATATAAAAAATGGGGCTTGAATGCACTTACTATTGAGCTTGGAAGCTTGAGAACCCTAACCATGTCTTCTCCCATGAAATATTCAGCCATAGGTAGAAGTTGGACAAGAAATTTGACTTTTATTTTGTCTTTTAGTCCATTTAATGACCAAATGACCAAATTGCCCTTTTAGCCTTTCTTTGAAATTTTATCCATCCAAGCCCATATTTGTCCAAAATTTTAGAACTTGGTCAAATTGTTGTTTAAGACCCTCTAATTAATAATCCTATCCAATTTCATACTAAAAAATTTTAGAACTCATATTTTGCAATTTATTCAATTTAGTCCTTAAAGTCTAATCGAGCACCTTAGACATAAAATTTCTTCATGAAATTTTCACACAAGTATGCAAACATATCATAGACCTTATAATAATCATAAAATAATTATTTCTACTTCAGATTTGTGGTCTTACAAACCATTGTTCCGACTAGGCCCTAATTCGGGATGTTACAAATAATGTTTTTTCATAAATGGCTATGATTAATATTAAATTTTATGCATTTCGACCATGTTTATACTTATATGATTTATTGATATGTTTCTTTTTGATTTGAGAGTTCGGTTAAATTATATATATATATATATATATATATATATATATAAACTTGTGAAGTGCTTGACATGAAATGCAAATTATGGTTGATGTATGGAATTTATTTTATGAAATGTTACATGCGTGCGATATGGTTGAGTAAAATGAAAGTGGACATTGAATAAGCATATGTATTTAGCAAGTTTATATTCAGCTAAGGCATTGGAAAATAACCAAATGAATAGTAATTTAAGTTATAAGGAATCATGATTGTTTTTATGCAAATTAGGTAAGCTGATTTTTTGAGTTTAAGTTATTAATCAAATGGTTCCTACTAATATGTACCAGATGCATAATGTTATAAATTTTGAAATTATGCTTGAGATATTTATGAGATTTATTAATTCAGTATTTGTTGTATGTTTAATAGTTATGAATTAACAATTGTTACTATATGTTTCAAAGCATGGTTACACATTATATTTATATGACTTTTTTTGAAGATGACAGGGTTCGAGTATGAAATGAGATGTTTGTTTAATGTTAATGTTTCATAAAATTTTACTATGTGTTTTATAAATTATTATGTATGCATTCGTAATGACATAAGAGTTTATGTAATCGTTTGGAAGTTGTGTCTGATCCGGTAATACCTCATAACCCCATTCCGGCGATAGATTTGGATTAGAGGTGTTACATTTTATTGGTATCAGAGCTACGATTTAGTCGATTCTAGGACTAACATAGCACGTGTGAGTTTAGCTATACATGCCATATTTTATACTGTGATAGTGTGATGACTCCTGACATTTTAAAATGTGTTTTCATATAGTAAATAGATCCTGATAGAGCCGTAGCTAATGACGTTGAGAGTATAGTGCCTACTCCTGCGCAAAGGACAACGCCGATTGATTCTCAATCGAGTTCGAGTAACCAAGAGGGAGAGACTAAACAAACTTTTTTCCAAATGATGAATGATTGGTTTACTCAGTATATCCAGAAAAATTCGGCTGCACAACAACCTCCACCCCCAAAAAGCCTCCTCCGATACCTGTTATACCTCAAATGATTGATTCGTTGAGATTACATAAGCCCCCTGTTGATAAAATCAGAAAACATGGAGATGAGGAATTCAGAGCAACTAATGATGATGATGCTGAGCGAGCTGAATTCTAGCTTGATCATACTATTCGCGTGTTTGATAAATTATCCTGTAACCCTGATGAATGTTTAAAATGTGTCATATCCTTGCTACGAGACACCGCATATCACTAGTGGAATACACTAGAATCGGTGGTTTCAAAAGAACGGGTGGCCTGGGAGTTCTCTCAGACTGAGTTCCGTAAGAAATACATTAGCCAGAGATTTATCGACTAGAAACGCAAAGAATTTCTAGAGTTGAAACAGGGTCATATAACCGTGACAGAATATGAGTGGAAATTTGTGAGACTCAGCAGATATGCCCATGAATGTGTATCGATGAAGCTATAATGTGTAAAAGATTGGAAGACGGGTTAAATGAAGACATTAAACTGCTAGTTGGCATTCTAGAAATAAAAGAGTTTGTAGTACTGGTTGAGCGAGCATACAAAGCAAAAGAGCTCACGAAAGAGAAAAGAAAATCTGACTTTGAAGCTAGAGATTCATGTAAGAGACCATCGAGTAAGTCATTTCATTCGGCATCAAAGATATTCTGAGATAGTTCTAGCCATTCAAAGGCTACTGCAGGTTATACTAGATGTGATCAGGATAAACCATCTACGAATTCGAAAGCTACCTCAGTAGCTAGTGTTGATAATGTTAGATCAAATCAACCAGAGTGCAAACATTATGGTAAATGATATCCCGACAGTTGTAGATTGCTTGATTAGGCCTGTTTTAAATGTGGATTGATGGATCATTTGATTCGTGAATGCCCTGAGTTAGCTGAACAAAACACAGTACAGAATGTGAGACCGAGTAAAATGTCAACTCGAGGTAGACCACCCAAAAATACGAGTAATATGAGTAATATTTAGAGAGGAACTAAAGGCACAGCAGTTTGATCTAAGGATCACGCACCTGCCAGAGCTTATGCCATTCGCGCTCGCGAGGAGGCTTCATCCCTAGATATTTTTACTGGTACATTCACTCTCTATGATACTAGTGTAATTGCATTGGTTGATCCTGGTTCGACTCATTCTTATGTGTGTGAGACCTTAGTATTCAGTAAGACTTTTCGTGTTGAGTCTACTGGGTTTGTGATTAGAGCATCAAACCCATTGGGCCAGAATGTGTTGGTTGACAAAGAGTGTAAAAATTTTCCTTTGATGATTCGATATTTGTGTTTTCCGGCTGATTTGATATTGTTTCCATTTGACGAGTTCGATATAATTCTGGGTATGGATTGGTTAACTTTGCCTGATGCTGTCATAAACTGTAAAAGAAAGATTATTGATTTATGGTGCTAGAATGATAAGATTATTTGGATTGAATCTAATGATCTGAATGGTTTACCGACAGTGATATCTTTGATATTAGCTCAAAAATATGTGAGGAAGGGTTGTGAAGCTTACTTTGAGTATGTGCTTGATAGTAACGTGACCAAAAGAAAGATTGAATCAGTACTAGTTGTGTGCGAGTATCTAGATGTGTTTCCTGAAGAATTGTTGGGTTTGCCACCTATCTGAGAAGTAGAGTTTTGTATTGAGTTAGTGCCGGGGATGACTCCGATATCGATAGCTCCGTGCAGAATTGCAGTTACTGAATTAAAAGAATTGAAAGCTCAGTTGCAAAAGTTGACAGATAGAGGTTTCGCGCGACCGAGTTTCTCTTCCTAGAATGCACCAGTTTTATTTGTGAAAAAGAAAGACGGAACTATTAGAATGTGTATCGACTATAGACAGCTCAATAAGGTGACTATAAACAATAAATATTCATTGCCACGGATTGACGACCTGTTCGATCAGCTGAAAGGGGCTACAGTGTTTTCAAAGATAGATTTGAGATCAAACTACTATCAGTTGTGAGTTAAAGACTCTGATGTGCCAAAGACTACTTTCTGAACGAGGTAAAGACACTATGAGTTTCTGGTTATGCCTTTCAGACTTACTAATGCACCTGCTGTTTTCATGGATTTGATGAATTGGATATTCAGATAGTATTTAGATCAGTTTGTAGTTGTATTCATAGATGACATATTGATATATTCCCATGATAAATTCGAACATGCCAAACATTTGAGACTTGTCTTACAGACTTTGCGAGATAAAAAGTTCTATGCAAAGTTTAATAAATGTGAGTTCTAGTTACGTGAAGTTAGTTTTTCTGGGACATGTTGTATCAGCATTGGGTTTTCGAGTTGATCCGAGTAAGATTTCAACTATACTCGATTGGAAACCTCTGAGAAATGTTTCTAAAGTCTGAAGCTTTCTGGGACTTGTTGGTTACTGTAGACGATTCGTGAAAGGTTTCTCTATGATTGCAACCGCAAAGACGAAGCTATTACAGAAAGATGTTAAATTTGAGTGGTCAGAAAAGTGCCAGAAAAGTTTTGATCAGTTGAAAGCCCTTTTGACCGAAGCTCTAGTACTAGTTCAGCCAAAATCAGGTAAAGAATTTGTTATTTATAGTGATGCATCTTTGAATAGTTTGGGATGTGTTTTGCTGTAGGAAGGCAAAGTTGTAGCTTATGCCTCGAGACAATTAAAGGTACATGAAAAGAACTATCCGACACACGATTTGGAATTGGTAGCTATTGTGTTTGCATTGAAAATATGGCGTTACTATCTATTCGGTGAAAAATGTCATGTTTATACTGATCAGAAAAGTTTGAAATATTTGATGACTCGGAAAGATTTGAATTTGAGACAGCGATGATGGTTAGAGTTGCTAAAAGATTACGAGCTTGTGATTGATTACCATCCGGGAAAGGCTAATGTTGTTGTTGATACTCTAAGCCAAAAATCACTGTTTACTTTGCATGCAATGAATGTGTATATGGCTATGTCTGATGATGTTTCGATTACAGTTGAGTTAAAAGCAATACCGTTATATATTCAACAAATTTGTGATGCTCAGGAAGTTGATAATGATTTGTTAGGAAAGCGGGGCCAATGTGATTCGAATGTTGATTCAGAGTTTCGAGATGATGCTGAAGGTTGTCTGAGGTTTAGAAACCAAATATGTGTTCTGAGAAATCCAGAGTTGATTCAGATGATTTTGAATGAAGCTCATAATAGTCGATTATTTGTTCACCCGGGTAGTACGAAAATGTATAATGATATGAAACAGCTTTACTAGTGGATGGTATGAACGAGACATTTCTGAATTTGTTTCGATATGTTTAGTCCGTTAGCAGGAAAAAGCCAAGCATCAGGTGCCTTCTGGATTGCTTCAGCCAATCATGATACCTAAGTGGAAATATGACAGAATCACGATGGATTTTGTATCCGGTTTACCGTTGACACCAAACAAGAAAGATGTGATCTGGGTTATTGTGGATAGATTGGCTAAATTGGCTCATTTTGTTCCGATTCACACAGATTACTCGCTTGATAAGCTAGCTAAATTGTATGTTTCTCAAATTGTGATATTGCACGGAGTACCTATTTTTATTATTTCGAATAGAGATCCGAGGTTTACATCGCGGTTCTGGAAGAAACTACAAGATGCACTAGGTGCCAAACTGCACTTTAGCACTGCTTTCCATCCGCAGACAGATGGGCAGTCCGAACGAATTACTCAGATACTTGAGGATATGTTGAGATGTTGCATTCTCGAGTTTGAAGGTACATGGGAATGATACTTACCTCTGATTGAATTCGCATACAATAATAGTTTTCAATCGAGTATCAAAATGGCACCTTATGAGGCTTTATACAGTCGTAAATGTCTTACACCATTGTATTGGACTGAGCTCAGTGAAAATAAGTTACACGGGGTCGATCTGATCAGAAAGACTGAACAGAAAGTAAAAGTGATTCGCGAAAGTTTGAAAACAGCGTCACATCGTTAGAAATCGTATGCGGACTTAAAATGAAAAGATATAGAGTTCTAGATCGAGGACAAAGTGTTTTAAAAGTCTCATTGTGGAAGAAAATTATCAAATTCGGTCATAAAGGTAAATTGAGTTCGAGATTTATTGGACCGTATGAGATAATTGAGCGTATCGGGCTGGTTGCATACAGGCTGTTGTTGCCACCTGAGTTAGAAAATATCCATAATGTATTTCATGTTTTGATGCTTTGACGGTACAGATCCAATCCTTCACATGTGATTAATACGTCAGAGATTGAGATTAAGTCTGATATGACATATGAGGAAGAACTGATTCGTATTCTGGCTCGCGAAGTTAAAGAATTACGAAATAAGAAAATTCCATTAATGAAAGTACTGTGGCATAGACAAGGAGTTGAAGAGGCAATGTGGGAGCCATAGGACACAATGAAAGAGCGTTATACGAACCTATTCACCGGTAAGATTTTCGGGGACGAGAATCCCTAAGGGGGGAGAGTTGTAATAGCCCGATTTAGACCCTATTCAGAATGGTGATTTTGAGACCACAAATTCGAGTCAGAAAAATATTTAAAATTTATTTTTTTTGTCTATTATGTGTGAATTTATGTGTGTGAAAATTTCATTCGAAAATTTTATCGTTTGAGTGTCCGATTTAATAAAAGGGCTTAATCGCGTAAAATGAAAATTTGATAGTTTAATTTGTAATGGTCGAATTGTGGTTGTCTTTATAATTTGAAGTGTTTAAGTTATAATTAGACCATAGTTAAAGGTGATGGACGGTTGTGACCTTATTTTATAATGGTTACATATTAATTAATAAAGGTTAAAAATGTAAAATGTTAAATAATATATATGCTATAATAAAACATAAAATAAACACATGCATTCATATTTTTCCACCATGACCGAATGCTAAAAGAAAAGAGAAAGAATAAGCTTTGAAATTTTCGGCCATTTGGAAGCATAATCAAGGTATGTAACTAGCTTGGTTTTTTATAATTTTTACGTTTTTGAGATCGTTGCAGTGAAATGTACAAAGAACATGCTTTAATTTTTGATTTTGATGAATATTTTGAGTTATGCCATTAATGAATAATTGAGATTTGTGATGTTAGTTGATGAATTATGAAAGATATGTTTTGGATTAATATGTTTTGTATTGGAATTTTTGATGAATTTGAGTAATTAGGGCTAAATTGTAAAAATAATAATTTAAGGGACTAAAATGTAAAATAAATGAAATGTATGGACTTTTATGAGCATAATGAAGATTCGGCCTTAGTAGGGTGTACTCAAATTTTGAATGTTTTGTGTTTTGTGCAATTTGGACTAAATTGTAAAAAGTGTGAAATGTAAGGGGCAAAATGGTAATTTTTCCCATTTATGTGTTCTTGGACTAAATTGAATGAAATTATGTTTGAATGAGTTTAATTTGAATATGTTTAGATCAAGAACCAAAGAAATTAGATTTGGATCGGAGGAAAACCAAAGTTGTCGAATAATTGTCCTATTCCGATTATTGTTGTCCGAGGTAAGTTTATAAGCAAATTGATGTTGTTAAATTTCAATATATATTATCTATAAATAATTTTAATGATTATTAGTAAGTTTTGAATCGGCATTGAGTAATGAAAAATGTGAATGTGGTATGATTTGTGTGTTATATGATCTTATAATTCGGTTTTATAATGGTACATTTTTGAGATGGCATTGATATGTGATTCCGATATTTGATTACGTCTAAGACCACGTCTGGAACATTGGCATCGATATGTGATTATGTGTTAGACCCTGTCTGGGACAGTGGCATCGATATGTGATTACATGTAAGACCACGTCTGGGATGTCGGCATTGTACGATATGTGCAACTATCCGAGTTTCCTATTTAATTCTAAATGGTTCAATGGGAAATGATAAGTTAAGACCGAATGTAATATCAAGTTAAAAGGCTCAGGTATGTATTCATACTAAGTTATGAAAATATTGTAAGTTGGATGTAACACCCCGTACCCGAGTCCGTTACTGGAGTCCAACACAAGGTGCACACAGACTTAACTTAATTGTTTTCACAGTCCATAAAAAAAAAAATTTCCAGACTAGCTGGTTACTGCATCACTGTCGCCTTAAAAATCATATCTTGAGTTTTAAAACTCGAAAATCAGTTTCGTAATTTTTTCCTGAAACTAGACTCATAATTCCATCAACATATTCTTTTCTAGAATTTTTGGTCGAGCCAATTAGTACAGTTTATTAGTTAAATTCTCTCCTGTTGCAGGGATCGACTACACTGACCTTCATGCGTTACGAATTGGATATCTCCCTGTACAGGGCTTCAATACTGATGCCGTTTGTTTATATAGAAACTAGACTCAGAGAGGAATCTATTCATATATGGCATGACTCCTAATCATCTCTGGTTAATTTACAATGAATTTCCAAAATCGAAACAGGGGATCCAGAAACCGTTCTGGCCCTGCTTCACGAGAACTTTAATATCTCTTAACATATAACTCATATGACCGTTTCGTTTCTTCCATATGAAAGTAGATTCATCAAGGTTCATTTACATAATTTATTCACTATTTAATACCATTCCTACTATTTTTAGTTATTTTTCACATCCACATCACTGCTGCTGTCAGCATCTGCCTTTAAGGTAGGCTTTACCTATTTCATGATTTCCATGGTTCAATTGGCCCTTTTTTTTGCATACATAGCACAAAGTGTGATCATGATTAACCATTCCAATGGCTAATCGTTTCAAAACAATTCCATACCTCATAGTGATCAACAAACAAATGATTATAGTACTATGCTAAAAACGTATATAAGCCATTTTCGCATGGCTATCCAAGTTTACACAAAACCGAAAGGTACATGACCTACAACAAAAGGGTAGTCCTATACATGCCATTTCAAAGTTCAACCAAAATTGTACCAAAATGGGGGCTTTGATAGTGTGGATGACTTCGACTTTGATGATCCCGAATCCGATAGCTAACGAACAAAATCTATAAAACAGAGAACAAAGAAACGGAGTAAGCAATTTATGCTTAGTAAGTTTTAAGCAAAACAAAGTGTTCTCAATCACTATCATTGGTCATTCATTTCAACTGTTCGATGAAGTTAATCTAAAGCTTCATCTCGATCTATAATGTCATTAAACGCAACACTTGGCTGCCACATATATACTTTCGAATAATAATGACCTAGATGGTCAAATATTTCCAAAGCACATGCTTCATCGATTATCATCTTTCAATAATCCTCTCCACTTGTTCATAATCACATCCATACTTAAGCTTACAAATCATAATCCTTACCTCTTTGATACTGATAATTCACCTCGAAATCACTCCACCGATGAGTAAGTGATATGTACCTGAACATCTTAAATACATAATACTTATTTGATGATAACTTAATGCAGATACTCAATATCAAAGTCTTACTTGAATCCTAGCATTTAGCCGTCGGGTCTTTAAAGCTCGGATATAGTACGAGCAAGCCTACGGACATTAATCAGATAATATTCTCGCATAAAGCCTGCGGGGTTTTAACCCGGATATAGTACTGACACAAATGCCCTTCGGGACTTATCACATTTATACACTTTCACATTCATCACATCGGCCATTAGGCCTTATCACATATATATACACTTTCACATTCATCACCTCGGCCATTAGGCCTTATCACATATATATACACTTTCACATTCATCACATCGGCCATTAGGCCTTATCACATATATACACACTTTCACATTCATCACATCGGCCATTATCACATATATACACACTTTCACATTCTTCACATCGGCCATTAGGCCTTATCACATATATACACACTTTCACATTCATCACATCGGCCATTAGGCCTTATCACATATATACACACTTTCACATTCATCACATCGGCCATTAGGCCTTATCACATATATATATCTCATACAAATTTCATATTTTTCTTGTACATCAATTTCAGCAATAGCCTATAAGTAACTCAAATAGTTTCATCAAGTTTACAACAACATCACATATTCACTACAAGCAGTTTTCCTGAACAACAGTCACTAAGTTGTTTATAACTGGAGCTACAAAACTCAAAATCAATTGCCGTTAATTTTCCCGAATGTAGACTCATGTATCTTCCACCCATAAAATTTTCAGAATTTTAGGTTTGGCCAATCAATACCAGATTTTTCTTAAAGTTTCCCTGTTTCACTGTTTGACTAATCTGACCACCCTTCACTACGAATCAAATTTTTCATTGTACGGAATTCATAATGTGTTATATTTGGTTCCATTTGAAACTAGACTCATTAAGGAGTCTAAGCATATAAATCTTATCTCATAACCATTTTTGTACAAATTATAATGATTTTCCAAAAACAGAATAGGGAATTTCGGAGTCATTCCGACACTGTCCCGCACAACTTTAAATATCTCTTTATAGGAAATTTCTTTGCTCACACGGCCTCTTTAATAAGGAACTAGACTAATTAAGCTTTGATTACATACTTTATTCAGCTATAATTCCACACCAACAATTTATGGTGATTTTCTAAAATCATGTTACTGCGGCTGTCCTAAGCAAATTATTACAATTTGCTCTTAAATTTCCAAGTCCAAACACTTATGAACTTACCATTTGAGTTTTAAACATATCATGACCACATCATATCTTATTAAATCAACTCATTATGTCCTATTTTGATTGAATTTACTCGACGTTTGATCACTTAAAACTTACCTCGGACGCTGTCGAACGATTACGACGGCTATTCGATCACCTCTTTCTTTCCTTATCCAACTTTGATCCTCTAGGCTCTTGAGCTAGATCAAACAATTTACTTCCCAAATTAAACATAGTCATACGACATCCATATACATTTTATACTAGCCGATCATGTATAATGTTTTGTAACTTAATAAACTTATCATACATTATGTATTCATAATATTTGTGCAGCCAATTATCCATGTCATACACACACAATCAAAAATAAATACCACTTTTTCATATCCTCTAGGCCCTAAGCCGAATACACTTGTCATGTTCACCTACATTTTTCAAGTACAACATTCTCATTTTCGGCATTAGTATCAAGCATAATAGCTAATTCTTCCCACCACTTCATCAATGCAATCATACCATCACAAATCAACTTAAAATAACCATATCTAATAATCAAATACCTATAGCATTGCACATTTCTCACATAGCAAGTACAACTAAATTCATTATTAATATATATATATATATATCTGAACACTTAACTACAAGATTTAATCACCATTATCAAATCATAAAACAGCTTATAACCATCATCTATATTTACTTCACATAAACCAAATAACCATTACATCATCTTTAAAACACTTAGCATTTTACCCATTTAATCAAGCCAACTCTCAAGACCATTCCATCACACAAATTATACCATAAATCATACTTACAATTTCAGTTAATGCATGACCGAAACTCACCATCACTAACACCATTATCAAACCAAAACCAAAACACATCTATGGGATGAGTAGAGTTTGAACTAATCATCTCAAACATGCATAGATTTTCAAGAATCATTCAATACATACCTCATTCTAGCCATCTTCTAAGCCAAAAATCAAAGCAACCAAACTTTCCTCTCCCTCCCTTTAGGCTACGGCAATGGAGGACAAAGATCAACCAATTTTTGATTCAATTTTCTCTATGACCCAATGCACATACCTTGGATTTTTAGCTTGCTATCTTGCTGAAATTCTCAAAGCATATTTCTTCTTTCTTTCTCCAACATTCGGCAAGAACAATGTGGGAATGTATGGCTTTCTTTTTTCTTTTTTTTTTCTAATACTTATTTCCTATTATAAAACCATGTAGTCATTATAATATTAACACAAAATGCATGTTTTTTTGTATCCCATACCATCATGGCCAGCCACTTCCTCTAGAGTGGGGAATTTGACATGCAAGTACAATTATTTTGCAACATGCATAAATAGGCCACTTACATTTGCCTAGCACATTTCTAAATTCTTTCACATAAGTCCTATTTAATAAAATTCACTCACAATTAACAAAATTCAAACATGAAATATTCACACATACAATAAGCACAGAATATAACATCTAATTATTTTTGTGACTCGGTTTTGTGGTCCCGAAACCACTTTTCGACTAGGGTCACATTAGGGGTGTCACAACTCTCCCCCACTTAAGAAATTTTCGTCCCCGAAAATTTCTACCGATGCATAGTTTAGAATAACGTCCTCTTATTGAATTATATTCATATAAACACTAGCTCATCGATAGCAATTGTAATTCATTATTGATTTCACATCGATCTATAAAATCATTTTCTTATCTCAAAACAAATACATAAACATTTCTACAAGTATGCACATATATCTCATTTCCTTGATTTCATAAGCAATAATCACTTAATTTAATTCACAATTGCATTTCAAACACATATCAAGCACATACTAACATGTATAATTCACATCATCAACCCACATATTTGTAACCCACATTTTCATCCATGTATAAGCTGTAACCTGGCCGAAAATACACATATACTCAAACATCCCAATAAATATCCTTTATAACTCCATCGTATCTCAATATTCAACTTCCACACACCTGAACATTTAATTCTTTCAGCACATACGAACATACCTCATTGCTGGAATTTTTGCAAGCGTATTAACTGAAATTTTTACAGCAAGATTGCTCATCTCCGAATCACGTACCTTCGGGATTTAACCCGGTTATAGCGACTCGCTCGATTGTCTTCGGGACATAGCCCGGTTAAAGTGATTCGCACAATTGCCTTCGAGAATTAGCCCGGATTTAGTCACTTAGCACAAAAGCCTTCGGGACTTAGCCCGGATACCATTCGAATAACCAAGCAAATATATCAACAAATCAATACACATTCTTATTACATTCTCATTACCAAAGCTCAAACACAAGACACTTATCATATTTACAATTTCGGCTCAATAGCCACACACCAAGAGCATGATTTCGATTTGCTTAAAACATGATCTAATCAAATCATAATTTAAGCTCTATTTACTCAAGAACTTACTTCACATTACCAACCCTTATGTTCATACACAAAAGATCAACTTAGCCAAAGGCCGGTAGCTCGTTTATCAACTGAGCGAATACTTACTTGTAAGGGCTCAACTAATTCAAGCACATACAGCTCTTACAATGCCATATCCTAGATATGGTCTTAGATATTCTCACATATCGAGCCGATGCCATGTCCCAAACATGGTCTTACACACTATCTCAAATCAATGCTTTCGTCCCAGACGAGGTCTTACTTGAATTCCATTTCACACACTTAGTGCCCACTGACCGATCTCGCACTCATAGTGCTCGGTTAAAGGGATTTACACACACACAGTGCCTCCAATCATTCACACACATAGTGTTCTTATTCATTCGTTATTACACATTGAAATGACTTATCCAAGTCGATAAACATCAAGCATGTACACTTTTAAACATATCATCTCATTTAAATTTGAATTCGTATAGTAATGAACACTTAAACTTTGCTCAAATTACCGGCACGAAGCCTACTAGGCACGAAGGCCTGAATACACATCACCAGCATAATTGCTCTTCGGGACCTAGCCCGGATACATCACTAGCATGAATGCTCTTCGGGACTTAGCCCAGATACATCACTAGCATGAATGCTCTTCGGGACTTAGCCCGGATACATCACTAGCATGAATGCTCTTCGGGACTTAGCCCGGATCGTCGTCGAGACCTTTAGCTCGGATGAGATCTCCACACAAAGCCAGTAATTTTAATCCGAACATAATCTCTCAGACATAGCCATCGGGTCTTTACCGGACATAATTTCTTCATATAGTCAGTGGGTCTTTAAACTCGGATTCACATCATGAGTCTCATACATATTTATTCACATGTTATCATGTTTCACATGGCACAAATCACATTTATAATTTAATCAATTCATTCACATGTAAACATATAACATGATTCTTGACTTTAAGTCGTAAATATCATTCAAATCAAATACATGTATGCTTCTTTTACTAAACTTTCAGCTCAATAAGCAATCACACAAAAGCATATATCCCCAATCTCTTCCTTTGTTCATTTCTCTAATAACCTTATTATGATAAGGACAATGGGACATCATTCATCTATCATACATGTATTTCATGGCATTTTAAATTAAATACCAACTTCAATTACTCAAAAATTACTTATGTTATACACTTCTCAATATTGACACACCATAAGCATGTCTCAGTCCTCTCAATACCATCTGCTACAGCTCGATCGAGATCGGAATTCATTACAATAAATACACATTTTCAATTGTCAGAAGTCACCACACTATCAAATAATCACATAATGGCATGTATAGCTAGACCCAAACGTATTACGGTAGTCCTAGAATCGACTAAACCGTAGCTCGATACCAATAAAATTGTAACACCCGCACCGAGTCCGTTCATCGAGTCGAACACAAGGTGCACAGACTTAACTTAATTGTTTTCACAAATCCATAAAAAAAATTTCCAGACTAGCTGGTTACTGCATCACTGTCGCCTTAAAAACCATATCTTGAGTTTTAAAACTCGAAAATCAGTTTCGTAATTTTTCCCTGAAACTAGACTCATAAGTCCATCAACATATTCTTTTCTAGAATTTTTGGTCGAGCCAATTAGTACAGTTTATTAGTTAAAGTCTCCCCTGTTGCAGGGATCGACTACACTGACCTTCGTGCGTTACGAATTGGATATCTCCCTGTACATAGCTTCAATACTGATGCCGTTTGTTTCTATAGAAACTAGACTCAGATAGGAATCTATTCATATATGGCATGACTCCTAATCATCTCTGATTAATTTACAATGAATTTCCAAAGTCGAAACAGGGGATCCAGAAACCGTTCTGGCCCTGCTTCACGAGAACTTTAATATCTCTTAACATATAACTCATATGACCGTTTCGTTTCTTCCATATGAAAGTAGATTCATCAAGGTTCATTTACATAATTTATTCACTATTTAATACCATTCCTACTATTTTTAGTGATTTTTCACATCCACATCACTGCTGCTGTCAGCATCTGCCTTTAAGGTAGGCTTTAACTATTTCATGATTTCCATGGTTCAATTGGCCCTTTTTTTGCATACATAGCACAAAGTGTGATCATGATTAACCATTCCAATGGCTAATCGTTTCAAAACAATTCCATACCTCATAGTGATCAACATACAAACGATTATAGTACTATGCTAAAAACGTATATAAGCCATTTTCGCATGGCTATCCAAGTTTACACAAAACCGAAAGGTACATGACCTACAACAAAAGGGTAGTCCTATACATGCCATTTCAAAGTTCAACCAAAATTGTACCAAAATGGGGGCTTTGATAGTGTGGATGACTTCGACTTTGATGATCCCGAATCCGATAGCTAACGAGCAAAATCTATAAAACAGAGAACAAAGAAACGGAGTAAGCAATTTATGCTTAGTAAGTTTTAAGCAAAACAAAGTGTTCTCAATCACTATCATTGGTCATTCATTTCAACTGTTCGATGAAGTTAATCTAAAGCTTCATCTCGATCTATAATGTCATTAAGTTTTAAGCAAAACAAAGTGTTCTCAATCACTATCATTGGTCATTCATTTCAACTGTTCGATGAAGTTAATCTAAAGCTTCATCTCGATCTATAATGTCATTAAACGCAACACTTGGCTGCCACATATATACTTTCGAATAATAATGACCTAGATGGTCAAATATTTCCAAAGCACATGCTTCATCGATTATCATCTTTCAATAATCCTCTCCACTTGTTCATAATCACATCCATACTTAAGCTTACAAATCATAATCCTTACCTCTTTGATACTGATAATTCACCTCGAAATCACTCCACCGATGAGTAAGTGATACGTACCTGAACATCTTAAATACATAATACTTATTTGATGATAACTTAATGCAGATACTCAATATCAAAGTCTTACTTGAATCCTAGCATTTAGCCGTCGGGTCTTTAAAGCTCGGATATAGTACGAGCACGAAGCCTACGGACATTAATCAGATAATATTCTCGATAAAGCCCTCATGGGTTTTAACCCGGATATAATACTGACACAAATGCCCTTCGGGACTTATCACATTTATACACTTTCACATTCATCACATCGGCCATTAGGCCTTATCACATATATACACACTTTCACATTCATCACATCGGCCATTAGGCCTTATCACATATATACACACTTTCACATTCATCACATCGGCCATTAGGCCTTATCACATATATACACACTTTCACATTCTTCACATCGGCCATTAGGCCTTATCACATATATACACACTTTCACATTCATCACATCAGGCATTAGGCCTTATCACATATATACACACTTTCACATTCATCACATCGGCCATTAGGCCTTATCACATATATATATCTCATACAAATTTCATATTTTTCTTGTACATCAATTTCAGCAATAGCCTATAAGTAACTCAAATAGTTTCATCAAGTTTACAACAACATCACATATTCACTACAAGCAGTTTTTCTGAACAATAGTCACTAAGTTGTTTATAACTGGAGCTACAAAACTCAAAATCAATTGCCGTTAATTTTCCCCGAATGTAGACTCATGTATCTTCCACCCATAAAATTTTCAGAATTTTAGGTTTGGCCAATCAATACCAGATTTTTCTTAAAGTTTCCCCTGTTTCACTGTTTGACTAATCTGACCACCCTTCACTACGAATCAAATTTTTCATTGTACGGAATTCATAATGTGTTCTATTTGGTTCCATTTGAAACTAGACTCATTAAGGAGTCTAAGAATATAAATCTTATCTCATAACCATTTTTGTACAAATTATAATGATTTTCCAAAAACAGAATAGGGAATTTCGGAGTCATTCCGACACTGTCCCGCACAACTTTAAATATCTCTTTATAGGAAATTTCTTTGCTCACACGGCCTCTTTTATAAGGAATTAGACTAATTAAGCTTTGATTACATACTTTATTCAGCCTATAATTCCACACCAACAATTTATGGTGATTTTCTAAAATCATGTTACTGCGGCTGTCCTAAGCAAATTATTACAATTTGCTCTTAAATTTCCAAGTCCAAACACTTATGAACTTACCATTTGAGTTTTAAACATATCATGACCACATCATATCTTATTAAATCAACTCATTATGTCCTATTTTGATTGAATTTACTCGACGTTTGATCACTTAAAACTTACCTCGGACGTTGCCGAACGATTACGACGGCTATTCGATCACCTCTTTCTTTCCCTTATCCAACTTTGATCCTCTAGGCTCTTGAGCTAGATCAAACAATTTACTTCCCAAATTAAACATAGTCATACGACATCCATATACATTTTATACTAGCCGATCATGTATAATGTTTTGTAACTTAATAAACTTATCATACATTATGTATTCATAATATTTGTGCAGCCAATTATCCATGGTCATACACACACAATCAAAAATAAATACCACTTTTTCATATCCTCTAGGCCCTAAGCGAATACACTTGTCATGTTCACCTACATTTTCAAGTACAACATTCTCATTTTCGGCATTAGTATCAAGCATAATAGCTAATTCTTCCCACCACTTCATCAATGCAATCATACCATCACAAATCAACTTAAAATAACCATATCTAATAATCAAATACCTATAGCATTGCACATTTCTCACATAGCAAGTACAACTAAATTCATTATTAATATATATATATATATCTAAACACTTAACTACAAGATTTAATCACCATTATCAAATCATAAAACAGCTTATAACCATCATCTATATTTACTTCACATAAACCGAAATAACCATTACATCATCTTTAAAACACTTAGCATTTTACCCATTTAATCAAGCCAACTCTCAAGACCATTCCATCACACAAATTATACCATAAATCATACTTACAATTTCAGTTAATGCATGACCGAAACTCACCATCACTAACACCATTATCAAACCAAAACCAAAACACATCTATGGGATGAGTAGAGTTTGAACTAATCATCTCAAACATGCATAGATTTTCAAGAATCATTCAATACATACCTCATTCTAGCCATCTTCTAAGCCAAAAATCGAAGCAACCAAACTTCCTCTCCCTCCCTTTAGGCTACGGCAATGGAGGACAAAGATCAACCAATTTTTGATTCAATTTTCTCTATGACCCAATGCACATACCTTGGATTTTTAGCTTGCTATCTTGCTGAAATTCTCAAAGCATATTTCTTCTTTCTTTCTCCAACATTCGGCAAGAACAATGTGGGAATGTATGGCTTTCTTTTTTCTTTTTTTTTTCTAATACTTATTTCCTATTATAAAACCATGTAGTCATTATAATATTAACACAAAATGCATGTTTTTTTGTATCCCATACCATCATGGCCGGCCACTTCCTCTAGAGTGGGGAATTTGACATGCAAGTACAATTATTTTGCAACATGCATAAATAGGCCACTTACATTTGCCTAGCACATTTCTAAATTCTTTCACATAAGTCCTATTTAATAAAATTCACTCACAATTAACAAAATTCAAACATGAAATATTCACACATACAAATTCCACATACAATAAGCACAGAATATAACATCTAATTATTTTTGTGACTCGGTTTTGTGGTCCCGAAACCACTTTCCGACTAGGGTCACATTAGGGGTGTCACATTGGATGTTTGAATTGATGATATAAAAGCCATATGTTAATGAGAACTATGTGTATGCATATGTGAATGTATACATTCGGCCAAATAATGTAATTGTGATGTAGAAAATGAAAGTTAAACATGCTATTGTTCAATTGAGTATTCAGCCAAAGGAAAACTTATGCAAAATTATATGTCTTGAGATATGGAATTATAAGTTTGGAAATGTATACGAATTTATGATGGTTTATTTTAGTTTAGCTAAATTAAATTATGAATGTGACTGAATGTCTTATTTGCTTATGACTTACTAAGTTGTGAAAGTTTACTGTGTGTGTTTGCTCTATGTTTTATATATTGTAGAAGCTAGTTACGGGCTCGGGGATCGTCAGAGAAGTCTATCACACTATCGACTATTTCAGTACTTTTATAAGTTTGAACTTGAACTTATGGCATGTATAGGCTAGTTTATATATATGATTTTGGGGTATGTAAATATGAGCCATCCGAAAATGGCTTATTATTTTATTAAGCTCGGATTTTATGCTTTGATCAAATGATAGTTATGTTTAGTTTTGGTGTTTCAGCCATGGCTTATATATATATATATAAGTATATATATATGTGAATCTCGTTTGATATGCTTTGTTAAGGTTTTGTTATGAGAATTGATATTAAGGTAAATTCGGTTATGGCATATAGAGGAAGTGAAGTTTATATGATTTATTAATATTTGAGGTTTAGTATGTTTGATTATGGATGAGTTTACTTTGGTAAAAATGTTAAAGATATATGTGTTTGATGAATGTATTTAGCTATGATATTAAATTTAGGTAATGAATAAAAGTTGTTTGAGATTCGCAAAAGATTAATTAGGAAAATAATGTTTATTCATAAATGGCTATGATTAATATTAAATTTTATGCATTTCGACGATGTTTATATTTATATGATTTATTGATATGTTTGTTTTTGATTTGAGAGTTCGGTTAAATTATGTATATATATATATATATATATATATAAACTTGTGAAGTGCTTGACATGAAATGCAAATTATGGTTGATGTATGGAATTTATTTTATGAAATGTTACATGCGTACGATATGGTTGAGTAAAATGAAAATGGACATTGAATAAGCATATGTATTTAGCAAGTTTATATTCGGCTAAGGCATTAGAAAATGACCAAATGAATAGTAATTTAAATTATAAAGAATCATGATTGTTTTTATGCAAATTAGGTAAACTGATTTTTTGAGTTTAAGTTATTAATCAAATGGTTCCTACTAATATGTACCTTGCACATAATGTTATAAATTTTGAAGTTATGCTTAAGATATTTGTGAGATTTATTAATGCAGTATTTGTTGTATGTTTAATAGTTATGAATTAACAATTGTTACTATATGTTTCAAAGCATGGTTACACATTATATTTATATGACTGTTTTTGAAGATGACAGGGTTCGAGTATGAAATGAGATGTTTGTTTAATATTAACGTTTCGTAAAATTTTACTATGTGTTTTATAAATTATTATGTATGCATTCGTAATGACCTAAGAGTTTATGTAATTGTTTGGAAGTTGTGTCTGGTCCAGTAATACCTCATAACCCCATTCCAGTGATAGATTTGGATTAGGGGTGTTACAAGTACTTTGAGATTGAATTGAAATTATAGTTGATTGAAATTGATTGAATTGATATATATATATTGTTAGAATTAAGTGACCCAAATTCTTATTTAAATAAAATACGATGGAAAATAAAATAAAAGTAAAATCCATATAGAACTAGACTTCTTTTATTTTATTTTAGAATAAGGTTTTTAAACCTTATTAAACTCCATCTATTTTATATTGATTAGGATAAGGTGTTTCAATCCTACTAGAATATGGCTTTGCAAGCCTATAAATAGACATAGTCTATTCCTCTTGTATTTGAGAGTAAAAATTTTTCGACATAGTGAATTTTCTTCTCCTCTGCCCGTGGTTTTTTTCCCGAAAGGGTTTCCACGTAAAATTTATGTGTTCTTTATTTTTATTTATTTTATTCTATTTTATTTTTCACAAATTGGTATCAGAGCTTCCGGGTTATTCATCTCGATCACGGTAATGGCGTCTTTGAAGTATGAAATTCCGCTGTTGGATCGCAACACTAGATTTGCGTTGTGGCAAATTAAGATGCAAGCAGTTCTTGCACAGATGGATCTAGAGGATGCCCTGCTAGGATAGATAAGATGCCTTCGACATTAACGAGATGAAGAGAAGAAGCGTAAGGATCGAAAGGCATTAACACAATTACATCTGCATTTGTCCAACGAAATTTTGCGGGATGTGATGAAAGAAAACCGCCACGCATTATGGAAGAGGCTAGAACAAATATGTATGTCGAAAACTCTAACAAGCAAGTTGCATATGAAGCGGCGTCTTTATGCTCATCGTTTGGAGGAAGGTGCGTCAGACACGAACACTTAACAAAGTGTTTAAAGAAATTCTCTCAAACTTGGAGGCCATGGAGGTTCAAGATGATAAGGAAGATCTAGGGTTGATTCTACTTTGTTCGTTGCCCCGCCTTATTCAACCTTTAGAGACACGATTTTATATAGCCGCGAGTCTCTCACGCTTGATGAGGTTTATGATTCTTTAACCTCGTATGATAAGATGAAGCATCTTGTGGTTAAACCCAACTCTCGTGGAGAGGGTCTCATTGTTCGTGGGAGACAAGACCGGAATGTTGATGATGATCGTGGTAGAACACAGGAACGGAATCCTCGTGGTAAATCTAAGGGTAGATCGAAATCTTCAAACAGAGGTAAAACTTGCAACTTCGCAAGAAGAAAGGGCACATTAAACTGAAAAGCTATAAGCTACAAAATAAGATTAAAAGGGAGGTGCGAATCAAAAGGAAAACAAATGTAAAATTCGATGAAGTCGATGTTGTAGAAGACTACAGCGATGGTGAACTTCTAGTTGCTTCTGTCAATGATTCTAAAGTAAGCGAGGAGTGGATACTTGATTCAGGCTACACCTTCCACATGAGTCCCAATCGGGATTGGTTTACAACTTATGAAACAGTATCTGAAGGTGTTGTTTTGATGGGAAATAATGCTTCATGTAAAATCGCAGGTGTTGGAACAATTAAAGTTAAGATGTTTGATGGAGTTGTCAGAACACTTAGTGACGTGCGGCATGTTCCAGAATTGAAAAGAAATTTAATTTCGTTGAGTACTCTTGATTCAAAAGGGTACAGATACACAGCTGAAAATGGGGTTTTAAAGATTTCCAAAGGGTCCTTGTTGTGATGAAAGGGCGAGAAAGATTGCCAAGTTATATGTTTTATGTGGTTCTCTCATTCTCGGTGATGCAATTGCCGCTTCCTCTTCCTTGTCGATGATGATATTACTAAACTTTGGCATATGCGCCTAGGGCATATGAGTGAGAATGGCATGGCGAATTAAGCAAAGAGGACTTCTTAATGGGCAAGGAATTTGCAAACCGAATTTCGTGAGCACCGTGTTTTGGGAAGCAAAGAGAGTTCGATTCACTAGAGGAATCCATAACACGAAGGAAACGTTGGAGTATATCCATTCGATCGTAGGGCCGTCCGAGTGCCTTGAGAGGTGGAGCTAATTATATGCTAACCTTTATTGATGATTTTTCCGAAAAGTTTGGCGTTCTTCACAAGCGAAAAGCGTCGCGTTTTCCACATTTAAGTCTTGGAAAATTATGATTGAAAACAGACGGAAAACAGATAAAATACCTCCGCATGCACAATGGCTTAGAGTTCGTTCTAATGAGTTTAATAGATTGTGCAAGTCGAAGGATCATGAGACACTTGACGATTCGTCATACTCCACAAAAAAGCGGCGTTGCGAACGAATGAACGAACGATCATGGAGAAGGTTCGATGTATGTTGTCAAATGCCAACTTACCAAGTCATTTTGGGCGTATGACCTCTCTCGCATGTTTTTGATCAACCGATCTCCATCCGCTGCCATTGAGAAAAGACTCCACAAGAGGTATGGTCCGGTAATCCCGCTAATTATTCGATTTAAAGATTTTGGGTGTCTGCGATGCTCATGTTGATAATGGAAAATTGGAACCGAGATCCATTAAATGCGTTTTCTTGGTTATAAAGTGGTGTAAAAGGCTATAAGTTATGGTGTCCTGAAAATAGAAAAGTTGTGATTAGCGAGAGATGTTGTTTTGATGAAACGCTATGCTACCTAACTTATCTCTTAAAGACTCTTCCAATAAAGAAAACCAAAAGCGGTGGAGCATCGAGTTAATACGTAATCAACTCCTCAAGCCAAGACAAAATTGAGAATAGAGTTGCTTCTTCACCGCAATACTCTATCGCCAAAAACAGACAAGAAGAGAAATTAAACCTCCAAAGAAGTATGCCGAGGTTGATCTAGTTGCTTATGCTTTAAATGTGGCTGAAGATATAGATGCGAATCAAGAGCCATTTAATTATTCCGAGGCGATTAGTGTGAAGACTCAAAAAGTGGATGTTTGCTATGCAAGAGGAGATGGAATCACTCCACAAAAATGTAACATGGGATCTTGTAAAACTTCCTAAAGGTAAAAAGGTGTTCGTTGTAAATGGGTGTTTAAAAGAAAGAAGGGACTCGGAGTTGAAGAACCCAGATATAAAGCAAGGCTTGTTGCAAAGGGTTACAGATCAAATTTCGTGAGTGGACTTCACAGATGTGTTCTCTCCAGTTGTTAAGCATAGTTCGATTCGAGCTTTGCTTGGTATTGTTGCCATGCATGATTTGGAGCTTGAGCGGTTAGATGTAAAACCGCATTTTTGCATGGAGAACTTGAGGAAGATATTTACATGCAACAACCGGAGGGTTTTATAGTCTCGAAAAAGAGGACTATGTTTGCTTGTCAAAAAGTCCCTTTACGGTTTGAAACAAATCACCAAGACAAGGGTACAAGAGGTTTGATTCCTTTATGACTTCTCATGATTTCAAAAGAAGTAGTTTTGACAGTTGTGTCTACTTTAAGAAAAATAAGAATGGTTCTTTTGTGTATCTACTTCTTTATGTTGATGACATGTTGATAGCAACAAAAGATAAAGAGAGATAAGAAAGGTTAAAGCCCAACTAAGTGAAGAATTTGAGATGAAAGATTTAGGACCAACAAAGAAGATACTTGGTATGGAGATTCTCGAGATAGAAAAGCAAGTAAATTGTACCTAAGTCGGAAGGGTACATTGAGAAAGTTCTTTGCGTGTTCAATATGCAGAGTGCTAAGCTCGTTAGTACTCCTTTAGCAGCCCATTTCAGACTTTCATCGGCCTTATCTCCTCAATCGATAATGAGATTGAGTACATGTCACATGTTCCATACTCTAGTGCAGAGGGATCTCTCATGTATGCTATGGTTTGTTCACGCCCGATTTATCATATGCGATCGGTCAAGTTAGCGATACATGGCGAATCTGGTAAAGAACACTGGAAAGCGCTTCGATGGATTTTAAGATACTTACGAGGCACTACTAATGTTTGCTTACGCTTGGAAGAACTAAAGATGGAGTTATAGGGTATGTTGATGCTGATTTTGCTGGAGACCTTGATAAAGAAGATCTCTCACGAGTTACGTCTTTACAATCGGAGGTTGTGCAATTAGTTGGAAAGCCACTTTGCAAACTACATCGCTTTGTCTACCACTGAAGCTGAGTACATGGCCATTCTTGAGGCTTGTAAAGAAGCTATTTGGTTGAAGGGACTATTTAGTGAACTCAATGAAGACCTTCAAATCAGCACAGATTTTGTGACGATCAGTGCCATCTTTCTTACAAAAGATCAAATGTTTCATGAGAGAACAAAACACATTGATATTCGGTATCATTTTGTTCGTGATATTATTGCTCGTGGTGATATTGTTGTGAGCAAAATTAGCACTCATGAAAATCCTGCAGATATGATGACTAAGTCACTTCCTATAACCAAGTTTGAGCATTGCTTAGACTTGGCTGGTGTTCATTGTTGAAGTTAAACCCTTAAGGGTTTTTGGAAGAGGTGAAGAACTTGTTTATTGAAAGTTCGCGATGAAGAACTTGTTCATTGAGAATTTGTGTCAAGGTGGAGATTGTTAGAATTAAGTGACCCAAATTCTTATTTAAATAAAATACGATGGAAAATAAAATAAAAGTAAAATCCATATAGAACTAGACTTCTTTTATTTTATTTTAGAATAAGGTTTTTAAACCTTATTAAACTCCATCTATTTTATATTGATTAGGATAAGGTGTTTCAATCCTACTAGAATATGGCTTTGCAAGCCTATAAATAGACATAGTCTATTCCTCTTGTATTTGAGAGTAAAAATTTTTCGACATAGTGAATTTTCTTCTCCTCTGCCCGTGGTTTTTTTCCCGAAAGGGTTTCCACGTAAAATTTATGTGTTCTTTATTTTTATTTATTTTATTCTATTTTATTTTTCACATATATTAAATGTATTGATTATATGAAATTGAAATGAATATATGTTTAAGTGTGACAATGGACATATATGAGAATTGGATATTGGATGCATTTGTAAGTGAAATGGAACCCTATTAACTGTTTCGGGCTAAGTCAGATATAGATGGCATGCCATAGGATAGGAAGAGTTCAGAGATTTCTTCAACTTTGAGTCGATGAGGCACTGAGTGCTAATTTGCTTTGGTTTAATTGATGAGACACTGGGTGTCAATTTATATAGCGTTGGGCGCAATTATTACTTTGGATTTATCTGATTAGGCATTGGGTGCCAAACTAGTGTGTTGGTTGGATCCGTGTATCCGTCCGAGTCCGAGTCGGAGTCGAAGTCGTGTTAATAGGGGTAATTAATTGATAATGTAACACCCCGAACCCGAGACCATCGCCGGTGTCGGACACGAGGGGTTAACAAGCCAAATCCACATATTGCACCCACCAATTTGACATTTCCAGACAGGCTGGAAATCTGCGTCACTGTCGCCTTAAAAATCATATCTCGAGTTTCAAAACTTGGAAACTGATTCCGTAAATTTTCCCTGAATTTAGACTCATATATCCATCAATGGATTTATTTTTAGAATTTTTTGTTGGGCCAATTGGTACAGTTTATTAGTTAAAGTCACCCATGTTACAGGGGTCGACTACACTGACCTTCGCGCGTTAAAACTTGAATATATCTCTGTACAGCGTTTCAATACTGATGCCATTTGTTTCTAATGAAACTAGACTCAAAAAGGAATCTGCACATATAAGGAATGACTTCTAATTCATTCTGGATAATTTATGGTAAATTTTCAAAGTCGCGACAGGGGACCCAGAAACAGTTCTGGCCCTGTCTCACGAGAACTTTAATATCTCTCGGTATACTGTTCATATGATCGTTTCGTTACTTTCATATGAAAATAGACTCGTCAAGGTTCGATCGCATAATTTATTAACTATTTAACACCATTCCTAAAAATTTTTGCGATTTTTCACATCCACGTCACTGCAGCTGGTAGCATCTGTTTTAAGGTAGGCTTTACCTAATTTGTAGTCTCCATGGGCCAACTATAGTCTTGCCATACATGGGTCCACATATGATCATATTTAGCCATTCCAATGGCTGATCATGTGACCAACACTCCCATTCCAATCCATAATCACATCATGAAACCATATATAATTACAAACCACAAATGGTCTAATTCCATACTCCACTATTACGAACCATTTTCGCATGGCCGTATACATATACATCACAAGTACTTAAAACAACCGAGGGTAGTTCTATACATGCCATATCCAAAGTTCAACCAAAAGAGTACCAAAAGGGGTTTGATAGTGTGGATGACTTCACTTCAATGATCCCGAATCCGATCGTTAACGAGCAAAATCTAAAACAGAGAAACAAAGGAACGGAGTAAGCAATTTATGCTTAGTAAGTTTGAGCCATAATTTACACACAACCAAAGCATAACATTCAAGTAGCTAAACAATAATTCATATGCACAATTTCTCAAAGACATGCTTACTTCACAATCCCAACTCTTATATTCATACACAAATATCGGCCTAGTTAATGCCGATAGCTCATTTATCATTAGAGCGAATATTCATACGCACTTACTCATAGTGTGCAAAGCACACACAAAACATACCTTGTTGTTGGGAATTTCACAAGTGCATTAACTGAAAATTTTCCAGCAGCTTATAAATTTCAAATCACATACCTTCGAGTTTATCCGGATATAGCTACTCGTTCAAAACACCTTCGGACATAGCCCGTTATGGTAACCCGCACAAATGCCTTCGGACTTAACCGGATATCACAACTCGCACAATTGCCTTCGGGCTTAGCCCGGATATCATAGCTCGCACAATTGCCTTCGGGCTTAGCCCGGATATCACAATTCGCACAATTGCCTTCGGGCTTAGCCCGGATATCACAATTCGCACATTCATTCACATCTTTGTTTCAATTTCATAACAAACTTTTATGCACATTTTACTTAATCAAAAATATCATTTCGGCTCAATGGCCATATACAAGGGCACAATTTCGATTGCTTATTACTTCATTCAATCGAATCAAAATCTAAGTTTCGATACTCAAAACTTACTTTGATGTTGTCGAACGATTCCGATGGCTATTCGACTACTTTTTCCTTCCCTTTATCGGATTTGGTCCCCCTTTGCTCTTGAGCTTAATTTAACAAATAATTTGATTCAATCATTTGAGTATCGAAAAGAAGAACTCAAGGCACTTAGCCCACATATATTCACTAGACATTAAAGTCACATAAGTACGGAATTCATGAATCGACTTAACACACAAAGCCTTCAACATGCTTACTCACGGCCGAACAACACAACTTCTTAGGCACTCATTCATGGCCGATTATGCATGTTGATGTTGAGGCCAATTACATGTTTAACACCACACATGAATGGCACACATTTTACTAGCTAATGCTTTACATATTGTAGCTCAATACTTATAATATAGCATCAAGCACTCATATGGCCGATTATACTTAGTCATACTTGCACCAATCAACAATAAATTCCAAGATTTTCACATCATATGAGTACTAGGCCGAATGTACTTGCAATTTCACAACCATTCTTCAACATTTTCTTCTTTAAACAAACATATTTATCACTTACTTCATAACCAAAACATCATGTGCAAACATATACACACATGTAGGTGCAAGGTCAATTCTCAAGGTGTTCACAACCATCCAAAACACAATTTTTAACTATCATGCAAGAAGCATAAACCATGCTCATGAGTATACCATGGCCGAATACCTCACACCATGCTCCTTTTAATTTTGTTTTTTTGGTCATGGTTAAACAAAGAATTCAATGTCCTACTTAAGAATACTAAAAGAAATTTCAAGAGTAGTCAATCCTTCATTACATGCATCATCAACAAGCTTCACATTTAGCATGCAATGGCTTTAACACAATATCAACCTTGGCCAAACACCATTTTCATGGCATAACAAGGATTTGAACCATGGCTAACATGCACATCAAGTTAGCAACCAAAACAAGCATGAATCTCATGACACAACCTCAAACATACCTTAATCTTGATGCAAGTATGACCAAATCTCCTTCTAGTTCTCTTCCAAACCAAGCATGAAGCAAAACTCCTATCTTCTCCCTTAGTATTTTCGGCCAAGAAGGAAAGAACAAGGATGAATAATTTTTTTCTTGTTTTTCTTTCACATACACGGCAATGGGGGGAATGCCACACTCACACACATTTTTTTTTCTCTTCTCTTCCCACAACTTAATTATTAAATCATTTCCCTCATCATCCATTAACAAAACATGTTTCAACATGTTTTCTTTGCCCATAACCCTTGTCATGGCCGCCACTAAGCTTCCTTTTGGGAAATTTGACATGCAAATCCTTATTTTTGCATGCATGATTAACTAGTCATCACACATTTCCCATCATACTTTCAAAGTTTACTACTAGGTCCTTTCTAGTGAAATTCACCTTTATAACACTAAATCGAATCATCAAAATGCCACACACAAATTAACACATATCATAGGCATCAAAATAAATTTTAAATTATTTTTATGCCTCGATTTTGTGGTCCCAAACCACATCCCGACTAGGGTCAATTTTGGGCTGTCACAACTCTCCCCACTTAAGAAATTTTCGTCCCAAAAATCTTACCGTAAATAGGTTTGGGTAACGCTTTTCATAGAGCTCTTGGGTTCCCAAGTAGCTTCTTCCATCCCGTGTTTGAGCCATAACACTTTCACTAGCGGAACCCGCTTGTTTCGCAACTCTTTCACTTCACGTGATAGGATACGAACCGGTTCTTCCTCATAACTCATATCGGATTGAATTTCAACCTCTGATAGACTAATTATGTGCGACGGATCAGATCTATAGCGTCAAGCATCGAAACATGAAAGACATCATGAATCTTTTCAAGTTCGGGGCAAAATCAAATGATATGCAACCGGACCGACTCGCCGGATATCTCATATGGCCCAATGAACCTCGGCTCAACTTGCCCTTACTACCGAATCTGAGTATCTTTTTCCAAGGCGAAACCTTGAGAAACACTTTATCTCCCACCGATGCTCGATGTCTTTACGCTTCAGATCTGCGTACGACTTTTGACGATCGGAGGCTATCTTCAGATTTTCACGGATCACTATCACTTTCTGCTCAAAGATCTTTAATCAAGTCCACCCGAAAATTTTGCTTTCACCGAGCTCCGTCCAACACAATGGTGTACGGCATTTACGCCTGCACAAGGCCTCGTAAGGTGCCATCTTAATACTTGATTGAAAACTATTATTGTGTTAAATTCAATCAAAGGCAAATACTGCTCCCATGAACCACCGAACTCGAGGATGCAACATCTTAACATATCCTCAAGTATCCGAATCATCCGCCGGATTGACCATCGGTTTGGGGGTGAAAGGCGGTGCTGAAATGCAACTTCAGTACCAGAGCCTCTCGCAACTTCTTCCAAAATCGCGAGGTAAATCTCGGATCTCTATCCGACACGATGGAAATAGGCACCTCGTGTAATCTCACAATCCGAGAACGTATAATTCGCTAGTTTGTCCGTTGAAAATCCGTGCGTCGGGACAAAGTGAGCCGACTTAGTCAATCTATCTACAACGACCCAAATCGCATCTTTCTTACTCACGACAATGGCGCTTCGGATACAAAGTCTATTGTGACTCGATCCCATTTCCACTCGGGTATCGTGATCGGCTGAAGTAATCCTGAAGGCACTTGATGTTCCGCTATCACTTGTTGACATATTAAACACCTCGAAACGACGTCGGAGATGTCTCATTTCATACCATGCCACCAAAACCGATGTTTCAAATCATTGTACATTTTCGTACTCCCCGGGTGGATTGCCATTCGGCTACAATGGGCTTCTTTCGAATTATCGAAATATGTTCAATTCTTTGGAACACACAGACGATTTCTCAACCTCAAACAATCGTCATCATCGATTTGAAACTCGATTCCTTGTTCTAACACACTCACCGCTTTTGCAACCAAATTTCATCGTCGACTTTTTGAGCTTCACGAATTTGACGTATCAATAATGGTTTGGCTTTCAATTCAGCTACTAACACGTTGTCGGATCGAATCGGACATGTGCACATTCATCGTCAGAAGTTTAATAATGATTTAAGACTCAAGGCATCCGCAACCACATTCGCCTTTCCGGGTGATAGTCAAAGACCACTCATAATCCTTTAACAACTAGAGCCAACGCCTTTGTCGCAGATTTAAGTCTCTTTGGGTCATCAAATATTTGAGACTTTTGTGATCCGAATACACATGGCACTTCTCACCAAATAAGTAATGTCGCCATATCTTTAAGGCGAATACGATGGCAGCCAATTCGAGATCATGGGTCGGATAATTTTTCTCATGTGGCTTTAATTGCCTCGACGCATAGGCCACAACTCGACCTTCTTGCATCAATACGCAACCTAACCCAAGTAGGGAGGCGTCACTATAGATGACAAACTCTTTGCCAGATTCGGGTTGCACTAGAATTGGGGCTTCAGTCAAATAAGTTTTCAGTTGATCGAAACTTTTCTGACATTTCTCCGTCCATTCGAACTTAACATCCTTTTGGAGTAGCTTCGTCATTGGCGTGGCTATCGTTGAGAAACCTTTTACAAATCGTCGGTAATAACCGGCAAGCCCCAAAAAGTCTAACCTCAAGAATATTTCTGAGGCTTCCTATTAAGTATGGCTGAAATTTTGTTCGGTCGACTCGAATACCCGATGCAGATACCACATGTCCTAAGAAGCTAACCTCTCTAACCGTAACTCACACTTGCTGAACTTAGCATATAATTGCTTATCCCATAAGATTCGCAAAGACTAACCTCGGTGTTCAAGATGTTCGGCCTCATTTCTTGAATAGACCAAGATGTCATCAATGAACACGACTACGAACCAATCCAAACATGGTCTCAAGATCCGATTCATCAAATCCATAAATATTGCGGGGCATTAGTAAGCCCAAACAGATCACTAGGAACTCAGAGTGACCATATCTCGCTCAAGGCCGTTTTGGGTACGTCCAAACTCGAATTCAAGAATCGATAATAGCCCGATCTCAAATCTATTTTCGAGAACATTGAGGTTCTTCGCTTGATCGAACAAATCATCGATACGCTGATAACGGATATTTGTTCTTTATCGTCGCTTATTAAGTCGACGATAGTCGATGCACGCCTCATGGTTCCATCCTTCTTTTCACAACAACACCGTGCACTCCATGGTGAAAAACTCAAGCGAGCAAAACCTTTATCCACCAATTCTTGCAGCTGAGCTTTCAACTCCTTTAATTCCGTTGGTGCCACACGATATGGAGCTATCGAAATTGGAATGGTACCAGGTACCAATTCGATGCCAAACTCTATTTCCCGAACAGGTGGTAAACACGGCAATTCTTCAAGGAAAACATCCGGGTATTCACAAACCACTGGCACAGATTCGGGTTTCTTTTCTAACTCCTTGTCATCTAGAACATACGCAAGGTATGCTTCGCACCCCTTTCTTACGTATTTCTGGGCCAACATTGCTGATATTACAGCTGGCAACCCCTTTAAGTCCGTAGACTCAACCCGAATTATCTCGTTATTTACGCACCTCAGATCAATAGTCTTGCTTTTGCAATTTACAACCGCATCGTGCATGGTCAACCAATCCAAACCAAGAATAACGTCAATTCGTCAACGGCAAAAGCATCAAGTCCGCCGAAAACAAGAACCTCGAAATACTAGGGACTTTTCTTACACACTTTGATTTACGTTTTGTTCAGATAAACTCGGCAATCCTTAATGAAATGATCGACTGATCCGCACTTGTAACAGGAGCGGTCATGGAATCTACTCCCCGAATGCCATTTGCCACAATGTCGACACTCCATTCGGTTTCGACGATCATTCCCAACACCGGAGATCGGTGCCTCAGATACCCATTGTGGGTCGATCACGATCTCGCCTAAAAAGGCCCGGCGCCTCTATACCGGCTCACATCTTCTCGAAATCTCTTCGATGCTCGTTGAAGAGACTTTCCGAGGACCTTTTCAAATTCTCCGGTTCCCACATCAACTTTTGATTCTCCTTTCTAAGCTCTTCTACTTTACAAGCTCGCTCAACAAGTACTACGAACTATCGTATTTCGAGAATGCCAACAAACATCCTTATATCATCATTCAGCCCATCCTCAAGCGTTTACACATAATAGCTTCGGACGAAACACATTCCCGAGCATATCTCTCGAGTCTAACAAATTTTCGTCAGAGTCGAGATTTTGACATAGAGCCTTGCTTAAGATCAGAAATTCCTTTCGCTTTTGGTCGATGAATCTCGATCGATATACTTCTTTCGAACTCGGTTTGGAAAAACTCCCAAGTTACTTGCTCCCTAGGCACAACCGTCGAGTACTCCACCAATAGTAGGCGAATCGCGTAGCAAGGAGATAGTACACTTTAAGCACTCATCGGGTGTACAAGATAGCTCATCGAGCACCCGGATAATGTTGTCCAACCAAAATTCAGCTTGCTCGGCATCTTCGCTATCCGTAGCTTTGAATTCAGTGGCCCCATGTTTACGAATTCTGTCGACTGGGGGCTTACTTGACCTTATTTGGTCAGTTACCGGAGGTATTGTAGGTGCGGGGGTTGCATTAGTCGGGAATGGAGGTTGTGGAACAGCCGTGTTAGTTCGAATGTATTGGTTAAACCAATCATTCATCACACTATAAAAGGCTTGCTTAGCCTCATCATTCGGATTGCTGGCAATAGGTTGAGAGTCCTCCGGCATTGTCCCTTGCACGGGAGCAGGCGCCACACTCTCCACATCATCAGCTATTGCTCGGTTGGGATCGGGATCCATTGCTATAAACAAACACAAACTCAAATTGTCAGAAATCACCACACTATCAATTTATCACTTAATGGCACGTATAGCTAGACCCCAAACATATCACGGTAGTCCTAGGATCGACTAAACTGTGGCTCTGATACCAATAAAATTGTAACACCCCGAACCCGAGACCATCGCCGGTGTCGGACACGAGGGGTTAACAAGCCAAATCCACATATTGCACCCACCAATTTGACATTTCCAGACAGGCTGGAAATCTGCGTCACTGTCGCCTTAAAAATCATATCTCGAGTTTCAAAACTCGGAAACTGATTCTGTAAATTTTCCCTGAATTTAGACTCATATATCCATCCATGGATTTATTTTTAGAATTTTTGGTTGGGCCAATTGGTACAGTTTATTAGTTAAAGTCACCCATGTTACAGGGGTCGACTACACTGACCTTCGCGCGTTACAACTTGAATATATCTCTGTACAGGGTTTCAATACTGATACCGTTTGTTTCTAATGAAACTAGACTCAAAAAGGAATCTTTAAATAGAAGGCATGACTTCTAATTCATTCTGTATAATTTATGGTAAATTTTCAAAGTCGCGACAGGGGACCCAGAAACCGTTCTGGCCCTGTCTCACGAGAACTTTAATATCTCTCGGTATACTGTTCATATCATCGTTTCGTTACTTTCATATGAAAATAGACTCGTCAAGGTTCGATCGCATAATTTATTAACTATTTAACACCATTCCTACAAATTTTGGTGAGTTTTCACATCCACGTCACTGCAGCTAGTAGCATCTGTTTTAAGGTAGGCTTTACCTAATTTGTAGTCTCCATGGGCCAACTATAGTCTTGCCATACAGGGGTCCACATATGATCATATTTAGCCATTCCAATGGCTGATCATGTGACCAACACTCCCATTCCAATCCATAATCACATCATGAAACCATATATAATTACAAACCACAAATGGTCTAATTCCATACTCCACTATTACGAACCATTTTCGCATGGCCGTACACATATACATCACAAGTACTTAAAAACAACCGAGGGTAGTTCTATACATGCCATATCCAAAGTTCAACCAAAAGAGTACCAAAAGGGGGTTTGATAGTGTGGATGACTTCACTTCAATGATCTCGAATCCGATCGTTAACGAGCAAAATCTAAAACAGAGAAACAAAGGAACGGAGTAAGCAATTTATGCTTAGTAAGTTTCGAGCCATAATTTACACACAACCAAAGCATAACATTCATGTAGCTAAACAATAATTCATATGCACAATTTCTCAAAGACATGCTTACTTCACAATCCCAACTCTTATATTCATACACAAATATTGGCCTAGTTAATGCCGATAGCTCATTTATCATTAGAGCGAATATTCATACGATTACTCATAGTGTGCAAAGCACACACAAAACATACCTTGTTGTTGGGAATTTCACAAGTGCATTAACTGAAAATTTTCCAGCAGCTTATAAATTTCAAATCACATACCTTCTGAGTTTATCCGGATATAGCTACTGCTCAAAACACCTTCGGGACATAGCCCGTTGTGGTAACCCGCACAAATGCCTTCGGACTTAACCGGATATCACAACTCGCACAATTGCCTTCGGCTTAGCCCGATATCATAGCTCGCACAATTGCCTTCGCTTAGCCCGATATCACAATCGCACAATTGCCTTGGGCTTAGCCCGGATATCACAATCGCACATTCATTCACATCTTTGTTTCAATTTCATAACAAACTTTTATGCACATTTTACTTAATCAAAATATCATTTCGGCTCAATGGCCATATACAAGGGCACAATTTCGATTGCTTATTACTTCATTCAATCGAATCAAAATCTAAGTTTCGATACTCGAAAACTTACTTCGGATGTTGTCGAACGATTCCGATGGCTATTCGACTACTTTTTCCTTCCCTTTATCGGATTTGGTCCCCCTTTGCTCTTGAGCTTAATTTAACAAATAATTTGATTCAATCATTTGAGTATCGAAAAGAAGAACTCAAGGCACTTAGCCCACATATATTCACTAGACATTAAAGTCACATAAGTACGGAATTCATGAATCGACTTAACACACAAAGCCTTCAACATGCTTACTCACGGCCGAACAACACAACCTCTTAGGCACTCATTCATGGCCGATTATGCATGTTGATGTTGAGGCCAATTACATGTTTAACACCACACATGAATGGCACACATTTTACTAGCTAATGCTTTACATATTGTAGCTCAATACTTATAATATAGCATCAAGCACTCATATGGCCGATTATACTTAGTCATACTTGCACCAATCAACAATAAATTCCAAGATTTTCACATCATATGAGTACTAGGCCGAATGTACTTGCAATTTCACAACCATTCTTCAACATTTTCTTCTTTAAACAAACATATTTATCACTTACTTCATAACCAAAACATCATGTGCAAACATATACACACATGTAGGTGCAAGGTCAATTCTCAAGGTGTTCACAACCATCCAAAACACAATTTTTAACTATCATGCAAGAAGCATAAACCATGCTCATGAGTATACCATGGCCGAATACCTCACACCATGCTCCTTTTAATTTTGTTTTTTTGGTCATGGTTAAACAAAGAATTCAATGTCCTACTCAAGAATACTAAAAAGAAATTTCAAGAGTAGTCAATCCTTCATTACATGCATCATCAACAAGCTTCACATTTAGCATGCAATGGCTTTAACACAATATCAACCTTGGCCAAACACCATTTTTATGGCATAACAAGGATTTGAACCATGGCTAACATGCACATCAAGTTAGCAACCAAAACAAGCATGAATCTCATGACACAACCTCAAACATACCTTAATCTTGATGCAAGTATGACCAAAACTCCTTCTAGTTCTCTTCCAAACCAAGCATGAAGCAAAACTCCTATCTTCACCCTTAGTATTTTCGGCCAAGAAGGAAAGAACAAGGATGAAAAATTTTTTTCTTGTTTTTCTTTCACATACACGGCAATGGGGGGGAAATGCCACACTCACACACATTTTTTTTTCTCTTCTCTTCCCACAACTTAATTATTAAATCATTTCCCTCATCATCCATTAACAAAACATGTTTCAACATGTTTTCTTTGCCCATAACCCTTGTCATGGCCGGCCACTAAGCTTCCTTTTGGGGAAATTTGACATGCAAATCCCTTATTTTTGCATGCATGATTAACTAGTCATCACACATTTCCCCATCATACTTTCAAAGTTTACTACTAGGTCCTTTCTAGTGAAATTCACCTTTATAACACTAAATCGAATCATCAAAAATGCCACACACAAATTAACACATATCATAGGCATCAAAATAAATTTTAAATTATTTTTATGCCTCGATTTTCTGGTCCCGAAACCACATCCCGACTAGGGTCAATTTTGGGCTGTCACAGATAAAGTTTTGTAATTGATAGTGAAATGGAAAAGTATGTGAATGTGAAATGAGAAAGTGGATTGAAAAATGAAATATGAAATGTTATGTGATCATAAATGCAATGTATAAGTGATGCACTCATGGATTGAATATGAATTGGTTTGTACCATTACATAAATGAATTGTTGAATAATTTATGAAAAGCTATTTATATAGCAAGTGATGTGAATTGAAATATTTGTTAAAACCAAATCAAGTATGAAAACATGTGAAAATTGAGTACAACATGAAATGATGTAGTAAATTGCATGAAATTGAGATGATGATATCTTGTAGTTGTATGCTTAGCTAATGGTGTGATTGTATAATTCAATTTAAGCATTCATGTATCATTATTTCTTTAAATGTTCGAATTGTAGAAATATCACTGAGTTTTACTCAGCATGCGGTTTTGTTTTTCGTGCGTAGGTTAGGTACTTCTCTTTTGCTTGCCGACTCAGCATCCAACAATGATCCCGATCTCAAGTGTGGTGATGTTTACATTTTGTAATGGCATGTACCTAGGATGTCTTGGTTGATAGTTATTTTGTGAATGGGATGTAAATTGGGTTATAAGTATAATGTTGGTTTGGATATATAAGTATTGTTTATGTTTGAAGCCATAAGTTGGCGTGTTGTTTTGATCCAAGGCTTTGTATGTGTGTGAACCTTAAACTTGATGTCTTAGGTAGCTATATGTTAGGCTAAATTTTGGCATGTTTAATGTGGTACCAATGAGGGTACATTAGTTAGGAATCTAAAATGATTGTTTTGGCATGTTTTGAGTATGTTTGATCGTATGTTGAATAGGTTAAATGATTGGTTTTTAAGTTACTTAATGTACAAGAAAGTAGGAAATGGTAAACTTGTTGTTTATGGTAATTTTTGGGTCCACACGGCCAGACACACGGGCATGTGTGTTGGTCGTGTAAGACACATGGTTCGGTGACATGACCGTGTGTCCTCTGTTGAGTGCTTAGAGTGCAAGTTAGTTAGCACACGGCCTGATACACGAGCGTGTGGGGCTATTTCGATAGTTATACGATCATGTGACCCTTCTTAGTGAGTTGCACGGGTAAAGACATGGGTTGGGACATGGCCATGTGTTTCTAGCTCGAATGTTACATAGGCTGGGACACGACCGTATGTCCCTATTTTGATTGTTACACTGCCTGAGACACGGGCGTGTGTCTCGGTCGTGTGAGGTACACAGCCATGTGACCCTTATTTTCAAATTTTTGTGAATTTTTCCTAGACTTTCCAAATGATTTCAAATTGGTCCTGATTTGTTTCTAAAGTATTTTTAGGGCCTCGAGAGCTCGATTTAGGGATGATATGTGTATATATGGATGGTATTAATTATATTTATGATTTTGAACAAAATTAATTATAAATGTTTTGATTGTTTGGTAATGCTCGTAACCTTAATCCGTGATGTTGAGGGATTAGGGTTGCTACAACTTTAGTGATAATACTGACTATAATTGTGTTACCAACACATTTTGTATACATAATAGTCTACCCTTCCACCTCTGGCGTAGCCCTGCCATTGTCTCTCCTAGCGTAAACCCAATCAACTTACCTTTATTTACTTGTATTGTCTCAATTCAATGAATTTGAGAATTTCACTAGCATTTTATTGATCTTCATTATTAAACTTGACTTTGACGAGTTCCTATCTTCTTCATACTATAAACGTCATACCTTACTTTGTGACCATTCCTAACCCCTAGTATATTTAATACATTACTTGTGTTCTTCGACCATCTTTTTTGTGATTTCCTTAATTGTTCCTATCCTGGAACCCATACCTATAAAACACTATTGATCAAGTTGTTATTTTAGTCTACTTGAATTCATGCTATGAATTCGCCACAACGTTTCTTACAAATTCATGTCTCTCAGTGTTTGTCACACGCACTATTCCTTCAGTGTTCACCGTATGTATCATTCCTTCAATGTTTTCCATACGAACTATTCCTTCAGTGTTCTCCTTACGCACTACTCTTTTAGAGTTTGCCATATGTATTATTCCTTCAGTGTCTGCCATATGTACTATTCGTTCAATGTTTACCATACCATCCAGTCTTTTGGAGCTAGCCACACATATCATTTCTTTGGGGTTTGTCATACTCACCATTTTTCAAAGCTAGCCATGCCTATCATTCTTCCAGGGTTTGTTGCACTTATCATTCTTCTCTTTCAGTGTCCACCTTAAAACTGTTTCCTTTAGATGATTGCCAGAAAATCCTTCCTTTAGGCTGTGCCACGAATCGTCCATTTCATAAATTGCCACAAAGACTTCCATTTCATGGATTTGCTACAAAGGGTTTCATTTCATAGATTGCCACAAGGGCTTCCATTTCTCCGGCATTGTCCACTATAGTAATTGGCCTAGACTCAAATTATGTGAGGTTTGTCGTTTATCATCTTGGGTCACGCAAAGAACGCTATTAGATAATAATCTTCCTTTAGTTCTTTTTGTATGATGTCATAACCCACCAGTTATGGTTTTATATGATATGGTCTTTCCATATAACGTCATAGCCTACAAGCTATGGTCTTACACGATATGATGTCATGGACTTCTCCTTTTAGAGAATCATGTTTAAAGTCCTGATAGAATCCTTTAGACGACTCCGCGAAGACAAATGTAGACTCACTTGACAAATTTTTCATGCATTCACACCATTTTAGACTTATTACTTTGATTCATCCTCATAACCCGGCTAACACACATCTTAGCACATGTTTCCAGACATATTCATACAATTATATTTTAACTCCAAGGTTCATATCACTTGCTAAAACTCGTCAGATTTCACACTAACTATTCATGCAAACTCATCATACATTCATATCATAACTTAATCATCATACCATACTTTCCTAGATTCAAATTTATAGTTTGATCACTTTTTACAGAGATATCTTGAATACACAAAATACATGTAAGAATCAGCTTAGAGACTCACCTTACACCCACGAACAATAGCTTGATCTTCAGTTCCAAACATCCATCACAAAATCTCAATAGTTCACTTCTTATAAGACATAAGGATACCATTAAAACTCATTCATATAATTTTTATAATCATCTGAAACCCAGATAACCTCCACACAACACCTTACTATCTCATTTCACTATTTATGCATATAAAACAGACTTACTCTTTCAGAAGTCGACATGCAAGTCCATAATACTTACCTAGAATATGAAACAACCTTCTACAAGAATTTTGATCCTTAGTTTTAGCTTAGCATGAAATATCCTTGATTAGCTCCAAAGAGAGACATAAATGGTGTTTTCAAATAAAAAAGATTACTCTCTCTCGTTTTCTTTTCTAAAGCTCATATCAAGATATATCTATATATATACATAGAAAACCCATGTTTCCATAGTGGAATTTAACACGTGTCATCAACCTTTAACACTGCCCTCTCAGGGGTTAATAGTTGTAAAGTTACTCTTACAAGAGTTTATAATCATTACATATCTTTGATTTACCCTATCGCTCATTCCTGATCATCTCATAAGAATGTAACTTGCACAATAACTTGGAAAACTTGGCGCACCTTAACTTTTGCGTTATCTTTGTTACCCAAAGAACCCTTAATACTCTTATCATTCCCTTCATTTTCGCATACTTGCACCTTTCAAAGAACATTCTTTAACTTATACTCTATTATCAACTAACAACCTTAAGTATACGCCAAAGGCGTCAATTGGGTAGAAATGATCGCGCCACTTAGATTCCTTTGGGCTACTCACCCAACGTAGGACCTATAATTCTAAGTTACAATATTGGTTAGTTAATAACTAATTCACTAATAAAACTCGAATTTTGAAGTTAATTGCAACCACTGAAGCGAGTAAATCTTCTGCTTGTTATTCCAGAGTTTTTTTGTAACACCCCGAACCCGAGACCATCGCCGGTGTCGGACACGAGGGGTTAGCAAGCCAAGTTCACTTGTTTTGCCCATCCATTGGACATTTCCAGTCAGGCTGGAAAAACTGCGTCACTGTCGCCTTAAAAATCACATCTCGAGTTTCAAAACTCGGAAACTGGTTTCGTAAATTTTCCCTGAATTTAGACTCATATATCCATCCATGGATTTATTTCTAGAATTTTTGGTCGGGCCAATTGGTACAGTTTATTAGTTAAAGTCACCCATGTTACAGGGATCGACTGCTCCGACCTTCGCGCGGTATAACTTGAATATCTCTCTTTACAGGGATTTAATGCTGGTTTCGTTTGTTTCTAATGAAACTAGACTCAAAATGGAATCTGTACATATAAGGTATGTCTCCTAATTCTTTTGGATAATTTATAGTGAATTTTAAAGTTGCGACAGGGAACCCAGAAACCATTCTGGCCCTGTCTCACAATAGCTTTAATATCTCTTAACCTGTAACTCTTATGACCATTTCGTTTCTTCCATATGAAAATAGACTCATCAAGGTTCATTTACATATCTTATTCACTATTTAATTCCATTCCTATGAATTTTGGTGATTTTTCACATTCACGCCACTGCAGCTGGCAGCATCTGTTTTTAAGGTAGGACTTACCTATTTGGTAGTCTCCATGATTCAACTAGTCTTGCCATACATAGGTTCATATATGATCATTTTAACCATGCCAATGGCTGATCATATGACCAACATTCCCATTTCCAAGCCATAGCCACATCATGACACCATATATATATACAAACCGCAAATAGTTTAAGTTGATACTTCACTATTACGAGCCATTTTCGCATGGCCGTACACATATACATCATAACATATTTAAACCAACAAGGGTAGTCCTATACATGCCATTTCAAGTTCAACCAAGAATTTATACCAAAATGGGGGCTTGATAGTGTGGATGGCTTCGACTTCAACGATCCCGAATCCGATTGCTATCGAGCGAAATCTAGAAAACGAGAGCCAAAGCGGCGGAGTAAGCATTTTATGCTTAGTAAGTCTCAAGGAATATAATCAACTCTAATTACAGCAATACATTCACATAGTTAAATGCATCATTTCATTAATGCGCATTCACATAATCATACTTACTTCACCATCCCAACTCTTATGTTCATACACAAATAACGGCTTCATTAAGGCCGATAACTCGTTCCATCATAGGAGCGGATATTCACACGCTCTTACTCCTAGCGCGCAAAGCACACACCGCACTTACCTTGTCATTGGGAAATTTTACAAGTGCATTAGCTGAAATTTTCCAGCAAGCTTATAATTTTCAAATCACATACCTTCGGAGTTTAACCGGATGTCGCTACTCGATCAATCGCCTTCGGGACATAGCCCGGTTATGGTAACCCGCACCAAGGCCTACGGGACTTAACCCGGATATCACGATTTGCACAAATGCCTTCGGGTCTTAGCCCGGATAGAATGACTCGCACGAATGCCTTCGGGTCTTAGCCCGGATGTAGCCACTAGCACAATTGCCTTCGGGTCTTAACCCGGTTATAATTTCCAGCATAATTGTCTTCGGGGCTTAGCCCGGATATCATTCAATTTCTCATGCACACATACATCAATAATCATTGGACATACATATTTCATTTTCGTTACTAAGGCTCAAACACAATTATAATCATTAGCATATTCGCCGGGACTTAGCCCGGTGGAATTCAAATACTCATACACACATAATCAATAATCATACACATCCATATTTCATCTCACATAATTCAAGTAAGGTCACTTCTTGAGGACTTACCTCGGATGTTGTCGAACGGCTTTTTCGGCTATTCGATCACCTTTTCCTTCCCCTTGTCCAATTGTGGCCCTCTTGGCTCTTGAGCTAATTCAAACAAATTCAATTTATTAAAACCTCATTGTGCTTGCTTATGGCCGAATATGACAAGGATTTTGGATGGTCATATGGCCACTCTTTAGCTTGAATACACAATGGTCATGCACATTTTATACTACATCAAGCAATTCAATACAATTTGTTTGAACATCAAGGAAATGCTAAGGCCTTCAATGGGCTACCCAAGGCCGAATATTCATGTACATGTTGAGGTCAAAATTTGCACTTAATACCTCACAAAAACAGCATGCAATCTACTAATTAATGCTTGCACATTGTGGCCCAAAACTTATAATATAGCATCAAGCACTTATATGTGTGCTAGGCCGAATTGTGCTTGCAATTTCACAAGCATTCTTCCACATTTTCTTCTTTAAATCAATATATTCATCACTTAGTTCATAACCAAACAAAATGTGCAATCATATATATACATATATGAGCATGGCCGAATTTTCAAGGTGTCCATAGCCATCCAAAACACAAACTTTTAACTAACATGCAAGAAGCATGAATCATGCTCAAGAATGCATCATGGCCAAGTATGACAATCATGCTCCTTTTCAACTTTAATCATGATAAAACAAAGAGAAAACTCAAAATCTTACTCATGAGTAGAAAATCCATCATTGCATGCATCATCATCAAGCTTCACACTTAGCATGCAATGGCTTCATCACTATAACAACTTTGGCCAAATACCATTTCCATGGCATACCAAAGATTTGAGCCATGGCTAACATGCACATCAAGTTAGCAACCAAAACATGCATGAAACTCCCAACACAACCTCATACATACCTTAATCTTGATGCAAACTTAGCCAAATCTCCTTCTAGGTCTCTTCCAAGCCAAGCATGAAGCAAAAATCCTCCCCTTTTCCTTAGTAATTTCGCCAAGAAGATGAGAAAGGATGAACAAATTTTTCTTTTCTTTCCTTAGTACATTCGCCAAGCCTATGGAGAAGAATGAACATTTTTTTTCTCTTGTTTTTTCATACTCTTATTTTATCATTTCTAACATCATCCATTAGTAAAACATGTTGGGAACATGTTTTCCTTGCCCATAATTTGTCATGGCCGCCATTCACCTTAGGGAATGGGATAATTGACATGCAACTCCATTTATTTCACTTTATGCATTATTAGGCCACTTAAAATACACCTATCACATTTTCAAGTCTTAGCACATGGGTCCTTTCTTAATAATTAGCACCTAATTAATAAAAATCGAGACACGAAATATTTACGCATACCAATTCCACATACAATAAGCACGGAATATAACACTTAATTATTCTTGTGACTCGGTTTCGTGGTCCCGAAACCACTCTCCGACTAGGGTCACATTAGGGTGTCACAACTCTCCCCACTCAAGAGATTTTCGTCCCCAAAAGCTTACCGTAAATAGGTTCGGATATCGCTCTCTCATTGAGTTCTCGGTCTCCCAAGTAGCTTCTTCTATCCCGTGCTTGAGCCATAACACTTTCACTAGCGGAACCCGCTTGTTTCGCAACTCTTTCACTTCTCGTGATAGGATACGAATTGGTTCTTCCTCATAACTCATATTAGCTTGAATTTCAATTTCGATGGACTAATCACGTGCGATGGATCGGATCTATAACGTCAAGCATCGAAACGTGGAAGACATCGTGAACCTTTTGAGTTCGGGGGCAAAATCAAACGATATGCCACCGGACCGATTCGCTCGATATCTCATATGGCCCAATGAACCTCGGCTCAACTTGCCCTTACTACCGAACTCGAGTATTTTTTTCCAAGGCGATACCTTGAGGAACACTTTATCACCCACCGATACTCGATATCCTTACGCTTCATATCCGCTGCACGACTTCGACGATCGAAGGCTATCTTCAAACTTTCACGGATTACTTTCACTTTCTCGCTCGGCATCCCTAATCAAATCCACCCCAAAAATCTTGCTTTCACCGAGCTCAGTCCAAAACAATGGTGTACGGCATTTACGATCGCATAAGGCCTCGTAGGGTGCCATCTTAATACTTGATTGAAAGTCGTTGTTGTGCGAATTCAATCAACGGCAAATACCGCTCCCATAAACCACTAAACTCGAGGACGCAACATCTTAACATATCCTCAAGTATCTCGAATTATCCGCCGGATTGACCATCGGTTTGGGGGTGAAAGGCGGTCTTGAAATGCAACTTGGTACCCAAAGCTTCTTGCAACTTTTTCCAAAATCACGAGGTAAATCTCGGATCTCTATCCGACACGATGGAAATAGGCACCCGTGTAATCTCACAACTGAGAAACGTACAATTCAGCTAATTTGTCAATTGAAAAATCCGACGACGGGGACAAAGTGGGCCGACTTAGTCAATCGATCTACCACGACCCAAACCGCATCCTTCTTACTTGTCGACAATGGCGGTCCGGATACAAAGTCCATTGTGACTCGATCCCATTTCCACTCGGGTATCGTGATTGGTCAAGTAATCTCAAGGCACCGATGTTCCGCTTTCACTTGTTGACATATTAAACATCTCAAACAAAGTCGGAGATGTCTCGCTTCATACCATGCCACCAAAACCGACGCTTTCAAATCATTGTACATCTTCAGACTCCCGGGTGGATTGCCATTCGGCTACAATGGGCTTCATTCGAATTATCGAAATGAGTTCAATTCTTTGGAACACACAGACGACTTTTGAACCTCAAACAATCGTCATCATCGATTTGAAACTCAATCCTTGTTTGGAACACACTCACCGCTTTTGCGCCCAACTCGTCGTCGACTTTCGAGCTTCTCGAATTTGATGTATCAATAGTGGTTTGGCTTTCAATTCAGCTACTAACACACTATCGATCGAATGACAAGTGCATGTTCATCGTCAGAAGCGAATAATGATTTACGACTCAAGGCATCCGCAACCACATTCGCCTTTCCCGGTGATAGTCAATGACCACTCGTAATCCTTTAATGTACCGAGCCAACGTCTTTGTCGCAGATTTAAGTCTCTTTGGATCATCAAATATTTGAGACTTTTGTGATCCGAGTATACATGGCACCTTTCACCAAATAAGTAATGTCGCCAAATCTTTAAGGCGAATACGATGGCGCCAATTCGAGATCATGAGTCGGATAATTTTTCTCATGTGGCTTTAATTGCCTCGACGATAGGCCACAACTCGACCTTCTTGCATTAATACGCAACCTAACCCAAGTAGAGAGGCGTCGCTATAGATGACAAGCTCTTTGCTTGGACTCGGGTTGCACTAGAATTGGGGCTTCACCAAATAAGTTTTCAGTTGATCGAAACTTTTTGGCATTTCTCCATCCATTCGAACTTAACATCCTTTTGGAGTAAGCCGTCATCGGCGTGGCTATCGTTGAGAAGCCTTTACAAATCGTCGGTAATAATCGGCAAGCCCCAAAAGCTCCGAACCTCAAGAATATTTCTGAGGCTTCCAATTAAGTATGGCTGAAATTTTATTCGGTCGACTCGAATACCCGCAGATACGACATGACCCAAGAAGCTAACCTCTCTAACCGTAACTCACATTTGCTGAACTTAGCATATAATTGCTTATCCCGTAAAATTTGCAAAGACTAACCGCAGTGTTCAGCATGTTCGGTCTCATTTCTTGAATAGACCAAGATGTCATCAATGAACACGACTACTAATCGATCCAAATATGGTCTAAAGATCCGATTCATTAAATCCATAAATACCGCGAGGCATTAGTGAGCCCAAACGGCATCACTAGGAACTCATAGTGACCATATCTCGCTCAAGGCGCTCTTGGGTACGTCCAATCTCGGATTCGCAATTGATAATAGCCCGATCTCAAATCTATTTTCGAGAACACCGAGGCCCCTTTAGTTGATCGAACAAGTCATCGATACGTGGCAACGGATATTTGTTCTTTATTGTCGCTTTATTAAGTCGACGATAATCGATGCACAACCGCATGGTTCCATCCTTCTTTTCACGAACAACACCGGCGCACCCAAGGCGAAAAACTCGGGTGAGCAAAACCTCTATCCACCAATTCTTGCAATCGAGCTTCCAACTCCTTTAATTTCGTTGGTGCCATACGATACGAGCTATCGAAATTGGAGTGGTAACAGTACCAATTCGATGCCAAATTCTATTTCCGAACAGTGGTAAGCCCGCAATTCTTCGTGGAAAACATCCGGTATTCACAAACCACGCACACGATTCGGGTTTCTTTTCGATTCCTTGTCATCGAAAGCACGACGCAAGGTACGCCGCACTCTTTTCTTACATATTTTCGGCCAACATTGCGATATTACACTGGCAACCCTTTAAGTCCGTAGACTTAACCCGAATTATCTCGTTATTCGCAAGACTCAAATCGATAGTCTTGCTTTTGCAATTTACGACCGCATCGTGCATGGTCAACCCATCCAAACCAAGAATAACGTCGAATTCATCGAACGGCAAAAGCATCAAGTCCGCCGGGAAACAAGAACCTCGGAACACTAGGGGACTTTTCTTGCACACTTTGTTGACAAGCACGTAATGACCCAAGGGGTTTGACACCCGAATTACAAACTCAGTAGACTCAATAGGAAAAGTCTTCTCGGATGCTAAGGTTTCACATATATAAGATTGAGTAGAACCAGGGTCAATCAAAGCAATCACATTAGTATTGAAAAGAGTGAAAGCACCGGTAATGACATCCGGAGAGGCAGATCCTCGCGCATGCGTATGGCATAAGTCCTCGCAGAGCACGAGCCTCGATCCGATGGTAGTATCTCTAGATCCTCTCGACCGCCAATCGACATTGCCCATATTTCTAGGTGGCCTACCTCGAGCAATGGTAGCACCCGAGTTTCCACTCGACTCACATTCTGCTCAAGCATCGTCGGGCAATCCTTCCTAAAGTGGTCGGCCGATCCACACTTATAGCGGAGCGATCACGAAACCAACAGCTCCCGAATGCCATTTGCCACAATGTTGACACTCCGCCTCTCTCGGCGATCATTTCCACCATCAGGCGATCAAGTGACTCGTGTGGTCACAGGGGTCGATCGCGTCCTCGTCTAGAAAAGCCCAAAGCGCCTCTAGACCGGTTCACATCATCTCAAATCTCTTCGATTGCTGTTGAAGAGACTTTCTCGAGGACCTCTTCGAATTCTCCGGTTCCATATCAGCTTTTTGTTTCTCCTTTCTAAGCTCTTCGACTTTACAAGCTCGCTCAACAAGTACTACGATCTCTCGATTTCGAGAATGCCAACGAACATCCTTATATCATCATTCAGCCCATCCTCGAGCGTTTACACATAATAGCTTCGGACGAAATGCATTCTCGCGTGTATCGGCTAAGCCTCACAAATTTTCGTTCATAGTCGGTAACCGACATAGAACCTTGCTTAAGATCAAGAAATTCCTTCGCTTTTGGTCGATGAATCTCGACTAATATACTTTTTTTTTTTTTTTTTCAAACTTGGTTTGAAAGAATTCCCAAGTCACTTGCTCTCTAGGTACCACAAGTCGAGTACTCCACCAATAGTAGGTGGAATCACGTAGCAAGGAGATGGTACACTTTAAGCACTCATCGGTGTACAAGATAGCTCATCGAGCACCGGATAGTGTTGTCCAACCAAAATTCAGCTCGTTCGCATCATCATCATCCGTAGCTTTAAATTCAGTGGCCCCATGTTTTCAATCCTATCGACCGGGGCTTACTTGACCTTATTTGGTCGATTCACGGAGGTATTGTAGGTGCGGGGTTGCATTTGTCGGAATGGAGGTTGTGGGACAGCCGTGTTAGTTCGAATGTATTGATTAAACCATTCGCTCATCACACTATAAAAGGCTTGCCTAGCCTCATCATTCGGATTGCTGGCCATAGGTTGAGAGTCCGCCGGCGCTGTCCCTTGTGCGGGAGCAGGCGCCACACTCTCCACATCATCAGCTATTGCTCGGTTGGGATCGGGATCCATTGCTATAAACAAACTCAAAGTCAAATTGTCAGAAATCACCACACTATCGATTCATCATTTAATGGCATGTATAGCTAGACCTCAAACACATCACGGTAGTCCTAGAATCGACTAAACCGTGGCTCGATACCAATAAAATTGTAACACCCGAACCCGAGACCATCGCCGTGTCGGACACGAGGGGTTAGCAAGCCAAGTTCACTTGTTTTGCCCATCCATTGACATTTCCAGTCAGGCTGGAAAAACTGCGTCACTGTCGCCTTAAAAATCACATCTCGAGTTTCAAAACTCGAAACTGGTTTCGTAAATTTTCCTGAATTTAGACTCATATATCCATCCATGGATTTATTTCTAGAATTTTGGTCGGGCCAATTGGTACAGTTTATTAGTTAAAGTCACCCATGTTACAGGGATCGACTGCTCCGACCTTCGCGCGGTATAACTTGAATATCTCTCTTTACAGGGATTTAATGCTGGTTTCGTTTGTTTCTAATGAAACTAGACTCAAAATGGAATCTGTACATATAAGGTATGTCTCCTAATTCTTTTTGGATAATTTATAGTGAATTTTTAAAGTTGCGACAGGGAACCCAGAAACCATTCTGGCCCTGTCTCACAATAGCTTTAATATCTCTTAACCTGTAACTCTTATGACCATTTCGTTTCTTCCATATGAAAATAGACTCATCAAGGTTCATTTACATATCTTATTCACTATTTAATTCCATTCCTATGAATTTTGGTGATTTTTCACATTCACGCCACTGCAGCTGGCAGCATCTGTTTTTAAGGTAGGACTTACCTATTTGGTAGTCTCCATGATTCAACTAGTCTTGCCATACATAGGTTCATATATGATCATTTTAACCATGCCAATGGCTGATCATATGACCAACATTCCCATTTCCAAGCCATAGCCACATCATGACACCATATATATATACAAACCGCAAATAGTTTAAGTTGATACTTCACTATTACGAGCCATTTTCGCATGGCCGTATACATATACATCATAACATATTTAAACCAACAAGGGGTAGTCCTATACATGCCATTTCAAGTTCAACCAAGAATTTATACCAAAATGGGGGCTTGATAGTGTGGATGGCTTCGACTTCAACGATCCCGAATCCGATTGCTATCGAAATAAATCTAGAAAACCGAGAGCCAAAGCAGCGAGTAAGCATTTTTATGCTTAGTAAGTCTCAAGGAATATAATCAACTCTAATTACAGCAATACATTCACATAGTTAAATGCATCATTTCATTAATGCGCATTCACATAATCATACTTACTTCACCATCCCAACTCTTATGTTCATACACAAATAACGGCTTCATTAAGGCCGATAACTCGTTCCATCATAGGAGCGGATATTCACACGCTCTTACTCCTAGCGCAAAGCACACACCGCACTTACCTTGTCATTGGGAAATTTTACAAGTGCATTAGCTGAAATTTTCCAGCAAGCTTATAATTTTCAAATCACATACCTTCGAGTTTAACCGGATGTCGCTACTCGATCAATCGCCTTCGACATAGCCCGGTTATGGTAACCCGCACCAAGGCTCACGGACTTAACCCGGATATCACGATTTGCACAAATGCCTTCGGGTCTTAGCCCGGATAGAATGACTCGCACGAATGCCTTCGGGTCTTAGCCCGGATGTAGCCACTAGCACAATTGCCTTCGGGTCTTAACCCGGTTATAATTTCCAGCATAATTGTCTTCGGCTTAGCCGGATATCATTCAATTTCTCATGCACACATACATCAATAATCATTGGACATACATATTTCATTTTCAGCACTAAGGCTCAAACACAATTATAATCATTAGCATATTCGCCTTCGGGACTTAGCCCGGGTGGAATTCAAATACTCATACACACATAATCAATAATCATACACATCCATATTTCATCTCACATAATTCAAGTAAGGTCACTTCTTGAGGACTTACCTCGGATGTTGTCGAACGGCTTTTTCGGCTATTCGATCACCTTTTCCTTCCCCTTGTCCAATTGTGGCCCTCTTGGCTCTTGAGCTAATTCAAACAAATTCAATTTATTAAAACCTCATTGTGCTTGCTTATGGCCGAATATGACAAGGATTTTGGATGGTCATATGGCCACTCTTTAGCTTGAATACACAATGGTCATGCACATTTTATACTACATCAAGCAATTCAATACAATTTGTTTGAACATCAAGGAAATGCTAAGGCCTTCAATGGGCTACCCAAGGCCGAATATTCATGTACATGTTGAGGTCAAAATTTGCACTTAATACCTCACAAAAACAGCATGCAATCTACTAATTAATGCTTGCACATTGTGGCCCAAAACTTATAATATAGCATCAAGCACTTATATGTGTGCTAGGCAAATTGTGCTTGCAATTTCACAAGCATTCTTCCACATTTTCTTCTTTAAATCAATATATTCATCACTTAGTTCATAACCAAACAAAATGTGCAATCATATATATACATATATGAGCATGGCCGAATTTTCAAGGTGTCCATAGCCATCCAAAACACAAACTTTTAACTAACATGCAAGAAGCATGAATCATGCTCAAGAATGCATCATGGCCAAGTATGACAATCATGCTCCTTTTCAACTTTAATCATGATAAAACAAAGAGAAAACTCAAAATCTTACTCATGAGTAGAAAATCCATCATTGCATGCATCATCATCAAGCTTCACACTTAGCATGCAATGGCTTCATCACTATAACAACTTTGGCCAAATACCATTTCCATGGCATACCAAAGATTTGAGCCATGGCTAACATGCACATCAAGTTAGCAACCAAAACATGCATGAAACTCCCAACACAACCTCATACATACCTTAATCTTGATGCAAACTTAGCCAAATCTCCTTCTAGGTCTCTTCCAAGCCAAGCATGAAGCAAAAATCCTCCCCCTTTTCCCTTAGTAATTTCGGCCAAGAAGATGAGAAAGGATGAACAAATTTTTCTTTTCTTTCCTTAGTACATTCGCCAAGCCTATGGAGAAGAATGAACATTTTTTTTCTCTTGTTTTTTCATACTCTTATTTTATCATTTCTAACATCATCCATTAGTAAAACATGTTGGGAACATGTTTTCCTTGCCCATAATTTGTCATGGCCGGCCATTCACCTTAGGGAATGGGATAATTGACATGCAACTCCATTTATTTCACTTTATGCATTATTAGGCCACTTAAAATACACCTATCACATTTTCAAGTCTTAGCACATGGGTCCTTTCTTAATAATTAGCACCTAATTAATAAAAATCGAGACACGAAATATTTACGCATACCAATTCCACATACAATAAGCACGGAATATAACACTTAATTATTCTTGTGACTCGGTTTCGTGGTCCCGAAACCACTCTCCGACTAGGGTCACATTAGGGGTGTCACATTTTTCTTTTGTCAACTTTGTTTTAGTAATTTAATTTTTACTTTATGACCTTAATTGTTAGCATTAATTATCATAAAATAATTTTTAGTGATTACTGTTTAGACCTACTACTATAGACAATATTTTTAGATTTAATCCATCCTCCCTTAAGTACAATCCACAGAATACTTACTAGTGTTTCGTTGTAACACAAAACTATATTACAATTTGACATGTTCACTTGCAGACACCACACTTTAATTATATATATTATTTGCATGATTTTTACACTAAACATTCAAACGTTTGGAGGCAGTCAAGTTGTTGGCATCGTTGCCGGGAAGTTTTGGCATTAAATATAAACTTTTTCTACAATTAATAGCATAAATAGGAAAATTAAACATTATAAATATGATTTTTATTTTCTTTTATTTTTAATTTTATTTGCTGATTTTTATTATGTGTCTCTGATTTTAGTTTATGACTCGAATTAGAAGTACTCCAATTGAGTCACATCTTGATCCGTCATGATTTCTAAGACGCAATTGCCAGCTAATGCAAAACGATCCACTCGTGGTAGCTGGCATACCTCGAGAAAATCACCTTTTTGATGATCCACTTGAACCATAAGTACAAATCTGTAGAGAGTTACTAATGGTTGAAAAGACACTATGGGATTATGCACTACCAACACTAGATATCGTGCGAGGTAGCATTGAGCGACAAATGATCAACCCCAATAATTTTTAGATCAAGATGGCAACAATTCAGATGATCATTGTAACAACCCGTTTTTCAGTGGTGTCGAAAATAGTAGTTTTGGGGCCACCAAATCTGACAAGTAAGTTCATAAATATCATTATTTAATATTTACGAGTCAAATATGATTTAAAAGAAAAGGTTTTTGATTTGATAGTTTATGTTATTTAAGTGATTAATTAAGTTCAAGTGGTAAGACCCTAAGGTCAAGTGGTTTTAGAAATGAGGTAGCGGAACCTTGTTTCTATAAACCAAGCCATAAATATTTATAAACGAAATGTCATTAAGGTGGTATTAAAGTTTTATTGAAAAATTTTAACATTTCAATAGTTAATTAAGCGAAAGGGGCTAAATCGTAAAAGTTAAAAAAATCAATCGCTATTAGTTTAAAGGTGTTAATTGATTAAAGAATTATAATTGAATGGCCTTATTGAGTAAATTAGTCATCCTAAAGATAGTGGGAAGGTTGGATGCTTTAATTTCTTTTAATTATAATGTTTTATATGTTATTTTATTAATAAAATAAAACAAAAGGTTAATATAATTATGAAAAACATAATAAAAATAAAAAATAAGTGAATATTCATCATCTGTAACACCCCTCACCTGTACTTAACGCCAGAATAGGGTTACAAGGCATTACCGGACTTACATCGCAAACAATCATACAATTTCGAGTCATATATTTTAACTAAATTTAAAACCATTTGCTTTCAGTCATAAAGTCCCTAATACGAGCCTACGAAGCCCAAATCATGTTTTGGAAGTGGTTCAGGAATAAACTAAGAACTTAGGAAATTTTTACAAAACTTAAAAGATCTTTGACATGTATAGCGATCACACGCCCGTGTGTTTTGGGACACGCTCGTGTGGGCAGGCCATATGGTCACACACGCCCGTGTAACTCTCTATTTTCCAAGGCATGAACAAATAGAAGTCACACAGCCAAGCCACATGCCCGTGTGCTAGGCCGTGTGATTAATTAATTTTCATAACATAGGTGTAGACTTCACATAGATAGGACACACGCCCATGCTCGGGGCCGTGTCCCTCACATGGCTAAGACACATACCCATGTCTCTGCCTGTGTGCTCAATTCTGAGCATTCTATTTCTCAAAATTAAGGTGCAGGGGACACAAGGCCGAAACATAGGCCCATGGGGCAGGCCATGTGTCACACACGGTCTAGACACACGCCCCTGTGTCTACCCGTGTGGACAAAAATAAAGGCTATCTACCAAGCCAATTTGCCACTCTTATTGCACACACATACACAACAACAAATGGCACAATTCATAACATACTTAGACAACCAAAACATCCACAATCAAGGCTAAAGCATGTCATTTCAATACCAAACATAATTACAACATCATATTTTACCAAACAAAATCATACCAAACTTACATTCTTCAAGCTTCAATATGACTACCATTAATATGAATTGTATCATATAGTTCTTCTAGCATACCAATGAACCAAACTCAATCATTTAACAACAAGGCTACATAGTCGTAAATAAGCATATAGTGAACCATTACAAAACACATAAATGAAAGGCATTGGCACATATACTTGTATAGATAGGCTTACAACCATTTTAGTCAAAATAAGCCAATTACATGGCTAAATACCAAATCACCTTAAACAAATATAAGCTAACACGTATGGCCAAATTCATAATGACACATATACCAAAATGACTAAGTCCCTATACATGTCATATACTCAAAATTTAAAATCATCGACACCCAAAATGACAGTTTGATAGTGTGATGCGATCTCCGACGATCTCCAATCCGAGCTAGCTTGGTAACACTATAAAACATGGGAAAATAAAATGGAGTAAGCTATATAGCTTAGTAAGCTCGTATGAAAGAAATAAGCAAATCTTACCATACATTTTACATTCAAGTAATATAATATAAGATGACATAATTTACCATAATCTCATGACCATAATTCATTCCTTCACAAACTTACCTTGAAATCATCATTTCACGAATTTAATAATCATAAGCTTTATGAAAATACCTGTACCATCTTGTAATAATTTCATACTTATTCTCATGTTGGCATACCCAATGAACCACTCGGAATATTAATATTGGATACTCAGGAAACCTTGCACACAAGGTGTCACGTATGTAGCCATTTCTACCTCTATCTCATAACACATATATGCTCGCTCTCGAGCTATCGACGGGCCTGCCCACACAAGCTGTTAGTCTAGATGTAACTACATGGTGTTGCTCACACAAGCTATCAAGTAACCTCAACATATGCCGGCATACTCAGCCACCGGTAGGATGTACAGGACTAGCACATGGATCACATAACATAATACCCTAATGACATGTCACTTGTATCCTATCTATTCCTAAGGTTCGATTGGGATTTCTTGCTTGCCAAAATGTCGTTGAACATGCCCATAGAGTCATTTACACAATTTATACAAAATTAAAACATTTAAAATACAATTATAATAAAGCTTATTTACATACGAACTTACCTCGAATGCAAAAACGGCAAAAGGAATCTATTTATTAATTATTTTGTTTTTCCCCCGATCTAGATCCGAACTTCATTTTTCTTGATCTATAATGTCAAATTTAAATTAGTTAATCATCACATTATTCAATATAGTCCAAAAACATGTTATGGCAAAAATTATATTTTTGCCCCTAACATTTCAACATTTTATAACTTAGTCCCTAGGCTCGTAAAATGAATTTCATTAAATTTCATCACAACCCAAGCCTAGTCGAATATTACTTGTACACATAGCAGCCCACATATTTCATTATTCACACTTTCCTACACATTTTATAACATTTTACAAACAAGTCCCTATTTCACCTTTTTATCGAAAATCACTTTACAAATATTATTTATCCAACAACAAACATGCATTTTCTATCATCAAACATCAAAATACAAGCACATCCAACATGGGTAAAATTTTAGACTTTAACTTTCTTTCAAATTAGTCCTTGAAATAGTTAGATCGAGTTACCACGACCTAAAAAATGTAGAAATCATTAAAAATGGGACAAGAACGGACTTACAATCGAGCTTGAAAGTTGGCCAAACCCTAGCTATGTCTTCTCCTCAAAAATTTGGCTAGGGGGACTAAATTGAAGAAGATGGACATCTTTTATTTAGTTAATTTTTCTTTTTTTTACCAAATTACCAAATTACCCTTTACTTGAACTTTATAAATTCACTTACTCTATGCCCATTTTTTTCCGCCCTGAAGTATAATGGTCTAATTGCCATTTAAGGACCTCTAATTAAAAATTCATAACAATTTACTACCTTTAACTTATAGAACTCAAATTTTACACCTATTGCAATTTAGTCCTTCTAGTCAAATTGAGTACTCAATCGATAAAATTTCTTAACGAAATTTTTACGCAATTATTCTATCATGTTGTAGACAATAAAATAGCAATAAAATAAATCTTTGTACTTCGAATTTGTGGTCCAGAAACCACTGTTTCGATTTGACCCATAAACAGGCTATTACAACTCTCCCCCCTTAGGGATTTTCGTCCCCGAAAATTTTACCAGAAAAAAGGTTAGGGTAATGTTCTCAAAGCTTCTTCGGGTTCCCACGTTGCGTTTTCGACCCCGCGTTGTTGCCACAAAATTTTCACTAGAGTTATACTTTTATTTCTCAACTGTTTAACCTCTCGAGCTAAAATTTTGATCGATTATTCACCGTATGTCATATTAGGTCGAATCTCAATCTCTGATGGTGAGATTACATATGATGGATCTGATCGATATTGTCGTAACATCGGCACATGAAATACATTGTGGATCCTTTCTAACTCCAACGACAACGCTAGTTGATATGCCACTTGCCCTATTCTTTCAAAAATCTCATACGGTCTAATGAAACGCGGACTCAACTTGACTTTGCGACCAAATCTAAAAATTTTCTTCCACGGTGACACTTTTAGAAACACTTTATCACCAACCTAAAATTCAATATCCTTCTGTTTCAAATCGGCATATGATTTCTGTCGATCCGAAGCTGCTTTCAAACAATCACGAATTACTTTCATTTTCTCTTTGATTTCTCTGACCAAATCAATCCCGTGAATATATTTCTCACTAAGCTCAGTCCAGTATAGAGGAGTTCGACACTTGCGACCGTATAATGCTTCATGTGGTGCCACCTTTATACTCGATTGAAAATTGTTATTATAAGCAAATTCAACCAACAGTAGATATTCCTCCCAACTTCCTTTGAACTCTAAAACACAACAGCGAAGCATATCTTCTAGAATTTGGATTACCCTCTCAGATTGATCGCCGGTTTGCGGATGAAATGCAGTACTAAAATTCAACTTTGTACCCAACACTTCTTGCAATTTTTTCCAAAATCGCAATGTAAACCTCGGATCTCTATTCGAAATACTAGAAGTAGGCACCCCATACAATCTAACAATCTCAGTAATGTATAATTCAGCTAGTTTGTCAAGTGAATAATCAGTACGTACCGAAATGAAATGAGTCGATTTCGTCAACCTATCAACAACGACCCAAATAGCATATCTCTTTTTCAGAGTCAAAGGTAACCTCGATACAAAATCCATCGTAACTCTATCCCATTTTCACTTGGGTATCATCACAAGCTGAAGTAAACCTGAAGGCACTTGATGTTTGTCTTTCACTTGTTGACAAATCAAGCATCTCGTTACAAACTCTGAAATCTCTCGTTTTATGCATGCCCACAAATATAATTTCTTCAACTCGTTATACATCTTTGTACTCCCAGGATGAACAGATAGACAACCATTATATGCCTCATGAAGAATTTTCTGAATCAGTTCAATATCTCTCGGTACACAAATCCTACCTCAAAACCTCAAACAATCATCAGATCCAATCTGATATTCTGAATCACTATTTGATTTGCATTCAACTCTTTTAGCTTGTAACTCATTATCACCTTTCTAAGCTTCGCAAATTTGCTAAAGAAATACTGGTCTAGCTTTCAACTCAGCCAAAATCAATCCATCATCAGAAAAGGTTAACAACGTATTCATCGCCCTCAAAGCAAACAAGGACTTCCTACTTAAAGCATCTGCGACTACGTTCACTTCCCTAGGTGATAATCGATCACTAACTCATAATCTTTTAATAGTTCGAGCCATCTTCATTGTTGCAAATTCAAATCTTTCTTCTCATTAAATACCTTAAACTCTTGTGATCAATAACGATGTGACATTTCTCACTAAATAAATGGTGTCTGCAAAATTTTAAAGCGAACACAATAGCAACTAGGTCTAAGTCATGCGTTAGATAGTTCTTTTCATACAGTTTCAACTGCCTTGAGGCATAAGCTACCACTTTCCCCTCTTGCATCAACACACAACCCAAACCATTCAATGACAGATCACTGAAAATCACAAACTCTTTTCCCGAATCAGGTTGCACTAAAACTAGTGCCTTAGTCAACAACGCTTTCAACTACTCAAAACTCTGTTGACATTTCTCAGACCACTCGAATTTCACATCTTTTTGTAACAATCTAGTCATAGGTGTAGCAATCATCAAAAATCCCTTAACAAATCATCAATAATAACCAGCCAAGCCCAAAACGCTTCTAACTTCAGATACATTTCTTGGTGGTTTCCAATCAACAACTATCGAAATCTTACTCGGATCCACCTGTAGACCTTCCGCTGAAACAATGTGTCCCAAAAATCTGACTTCTCAGAGCCAAAACTAACTTTTGCTGAGTTTAGCAAACAACTTCTTATCTCTCAAAGTCTGTAATACAATTCATAAATGTTCAGCATACTCAGACTCATCTCGGGAATAAATCAGGATGTCATCAATAAATACAACCACAAACTCATCTAAATATTGTTGGAAGATTCGATTCATCAAGTCCATAAAAACTGCTAGAGCATTTGTTAATCCAAACGGCATAACAAGGAATTCATAGTGCCCGTACCTTGTTCTGAATGCGGTCTTCAGCACATCCAAATCTTTAACTCTCAACTGGTAATAGCCTGATCTCAAGTCTATCTTCGAGAACACTGTTGCCCCTTTCAACTGATCGAACAAATCATTAATTCTCGGTAAGGGATACTTATTCTTTATCGTAACCTTATTAAGCTGACAATAATCAATACAAAGTCTCATGGATCCATCCTTTTTCTTAAAGAATAACACTGGTGCACCTCAGGGCTAACAACTCAGTCTCACAAAACCCTTATTGTCAACTCTTGCAACTGAGATTTCAATTCTTCCAGTTTGGTCGGAGCCATTCTATATGGAGTTATCAATATTAGTGAAGTCACGATACTAAATCAATAGCAAACTCGACTTCTCTGATCAGTTGCAACCGAGGCAACTCTTCTGGAAACACATCCGGGTATTCACAAACTACTGGCATAGATTCAATCTTTAATTTAGACACTTTCGTATTTTGTACATACGCAAGATAAGATTCACACCCTTTTCTTAAATACCTCTGAGCCGACATCGACAAAATCACAATAAGCAACTCACCTAACTCATCCGATTCAATATGAAAAATTTCATTATCTTGACATTTTAATTCAATAATCTCTCATCTACAATTCACTACGACATCATTTAAAGTCAACCAATCCATTCCAAGAATTACATAAAACTCATCAAATGGTAAAAGCATTAAGTTAGTCAGAAAATAGTGACCCCGAATCATTAAAGGACAACTTTTGCAAACTTTATCAACGGAAACATATTTGCCTAAGAGGTTCGACACTTTAATCACATACTCAATAGACTCAACAGGAAAATTCTTACTAGATACCAAATTCATGCAAATATAAAAATGAGTCGATCCAGTATCAATCAATGCAACTACATTAGTTTCATAGAGAGAAAATGTACCAGTGATAACATTAGGGGATGACGCATCTTCGCGAGCGCGAATAGTGTAGGTTCTAGCAAGTGTTTTGACCTCTGATCTTGCAGTTAAATCTTTCGTTACACCTTTGTTATTGCTCCTATTTCCTATATTTCTCGGTGGCCTCCCTCTAGTGGCAGTGTTGCTTGGTCTTACATTTTGAAAAATATCTTTCTCAGCAATCTTAAGGCAATCTCAAATGAAGTGATTTGGGGAGCCACATTTAAAGCTAGCCGGGTTATTTATTCTGCATTCACTGGGATGTTCTCTACCATAATGTTGACATTCAAGTCTATTAGACCTAGCATTACCAACGCTCGCTATTAACATAGTCTGGGCCTTAGAACTCGAACATTGCTTCCCACAATCTTTGTTAGGATACCCAGCTGAAACATTCAAATGAGTATCCAAATCCCTCAATTTTTTTGAAGAAATTTGAAATGACTTATTCTATGGTCTTTTTCTCGAATCTCTATTCTCAAATTCAGCTGTTCTCTTTTCTTAGCTCAACCCTTTGGGTTTGCAAGCTCGATCGACTAGTACAACAAATTTTTTCAACTCCACTCTCTCGGGATCATTGTCAACATTAGCTCTAAACTTTTTAGCCCCTTGTTTTCTAATCTTATCAACTAGAGGCTTGTTTAGTCTTAACAATTTCATACCTTGAGGAGCTACAGGAACCAATTTGGGGTTAGGTGGGAGCGAAGGATGTTGAGCAACCAGATTTGTTAGAAAAAACTCGACAAACCACTCATTCATCCTTTGGAAGAAGGTTTCTCCAGCCTCTCTTCATTGACTAACTGCTGGTCTACTTTCAGATGGCACTGTCCCTTATGTGGTAGCCGGTGCATTACTTTCAACATCATCAGCTACATCTCGGTTGACATCCATTTACTACATGAAATTACAATTTAAACTGTTAGGAATCGTCACACCGTCACCATTACATATATGGCATGTATAGCTAGATTCTTACACACGCTACATTAGTCCAAGAATTGACTAAACCGTAGCTCTAATACCAATAAATGTAACACCCCTCACCCATATTCGACGCTGGAATAGGGTTCTGAGGCATTACTGGACTTACATCGCAAACAATCATACAATTTTGAGTCATAAATTTTAACCAAATTTAAAACTATTTGCTTTCAGTCATAAAGTCCCTAATACGAGCCTACGAGGCCCAAATCATGCCTTGTAAGTGGTTTGGGAATAATCCTAGAACTTAAAAAAAATTTAAAAATCTTAAAAGATTTTTTCCATGTAAAGGGATCACACACCCGTCTGTTTTGGGACACACCCATGTGGGCAAGTCGTATGGTCACACACGCCCGTGTCCCTAACCTGTGTAACTCTTTATTTTGAAAGGCATGAACAAATAGAAGTCACACAGCCAAGCCACATGCCCTTGTGCTAGGCCGTGTGATTAATTAATTTTCATAACATATGTGCAGACTTCATACGGCCAGGACACACGCCCATGCCCAGGGTCGTGTCCCTCTCACAGCTGAGACGGTCGTGTCCCTCTCACAGCTGAGACACACGCCCTTGTCTCTGCTCGTGTGCTCAATTATGAGCATTCTGATTTTCAAAATTAAGGTGCAAGGGACACACGGCCGAAACACATGCCCATGGGGCAGGCCATGTGTCACACATGGTCTCGACACATGCCCGTGTGTCTACTCGTGTGGACAAAAATAAAAGTTATCTACCAAGCCAATTTGCCACTCTCATTGTACACACATACACAACAACAAATGGCACAATTCATAGCATACTTAGACAACCAAAACATACACAATCAAGGCTGAAACATGCCATTTCAATACCTAACATAATTACAATATCATATTTTACCAAACCAAATCATACCAAACTCACATTCTTCAAGCTTGAATATAACTAACATTAATATGCATTGTATCATATAGATCTTCTAGCATACCAATGAACCAAACTTAATAATTTAACAACAAAGCTATATAGCCATAAGTAAGCATATAGCGAACCATTACCAAACACATAAATGAAAGGCATTGCCACATATACTTATATAAATAGGCAAACAACCATTTTAGTCAAAATAAGCCAATTACATGGCTAAATACCAAATCACCTTAAACAAATATAAGCCAACACATTTGGCCAAATTCATAATGACACATATTGTAACATCCTGAATTAGGGTCTAGTCAGAATAATGGTTTTGAGACCACAAATTCTAGGTAGAAATAATTATTTTGTGAATATTGTGAGGTCTATGATATGAATTCATGCTTGTGTGAAATTTTCATTAAGAAATTTTATGTGCAAAGTGTCCAATTTAACTTTAAGGACTAAATTGAATAAGTTGCAAAATATGTATTTCTAGAAGATTTTAGTATGAAATTGTAATAACCTGGTTTAGACCCTAGTCGAAACAGTGGTTTTGGGACCATGAATTTGAGTCAAAAAATATTTTAATATTATATTCTATGCATAAAGTATGTGAATCGGCATGTGTGAAATTTTCGTATGAAAATTTTATCGTTTGAGTGCCGAGTTGTGAAAAAGGACTTAATTGCGTAAAATGAAAAAGTGGCTTTCTATTTGTTAAAGTATTTATTTTCTATGGTTTATTAAATATGAGGTCCTTGATATGCTATGATAGCATAGTTAGTGGAGTAGTACATAAATGGTCATCCATTATATGAATTTTAAATATTTTCATTAATGGCAATTTAGTAATTTGTAAATAATGTTATTAAATTAAAATAAAACAACATTTTGTTCATCATTTTCTTCACTGTTACCGAATGTTAAAGGTGAAAAACACCATTGTTGAGCAAGCTAGGTTTGGCACCTTTGGAAGCTTGATTCGGGTATGTGTTTTGCTCAGTTTTCGATAATTTATACGTTTTTGAGATTTTGAGATTTGCCATTACTTATAATGTGATGAATTTGTTGTTTGATGATGAAAAATAAATCTTTGTTGATAGATTACTATGTTTACTTAAGTGATTTTTGATAAAAATGTGTATTAAGGACTAAATTGAGAAATTTGTAAATTGAGGGATCAAAATGTGAAATAAATTGAATTAATAGGCTGTTAGGGACCCAAGGTGAATTTGGCCTAACATGGGAATAGTGAAACTTTTAGTATTTTGTGTTGTTTTAAAATAAAGACTAAATTGTAAAAAATGTAAAATGTTAGGGGCTAAAGTGCAAATTTCCCTTTTATGTGTTTTTGAATGAATTTGAGTAAATATGTTATTAAACAAGCCAAATTTTTATTGAATTAGATCAAGAAATGAGGAAATTAGATTTGGATAGGGAAAAGTCAAAAATTGGCGAATAGTTGTTCCAGTCCGTTCGTGTTAATACGAGGTAAGTTCATAAGTAAATAAACGTTGTTAAATTGAAATATATATGCATTATATGCATTGAATTGAGTTATAAATAAATATATATGTGTTTCCAAATTGAATTGAGCTTTGGAAAATCTGTTCTGAGCATGGATTGATTGAATATGTGAAATTGAAAAAGTTTCGATAATGTGACGAAGTCTGAAAAGCCCTATACGAACCATAGGAATAGTTAGGATACATCTGTCATGACATTGGATCCGATATGTGCTTTCGTGTAAGACCACATTTGAGATGTTAGCATCAACTTATGATTTACGTGTAAGACCACGTCTGGGACGTTGGCATCGTATTTGATTTCGTGTAAAACCCTATCTGGGATAGTAGCATTGTTATTTGATTACATGTAAACCATGTCTGGGTCGTTGCCATTGTACGAGCTTTTCAAGCCATCCGTGTATCCTTATGATTCCGAACGGTTCAACGAGCATTCCGAGAAATGAATAATTATCTGAAATTATATTTGATCCAAGTATGTATAATTTGTATATGAAATTTAGAAATGAAAGGTGAGTATGTTTTTATGACTATACGTGAAACATATGACAATGAATGATATGAATGTATACAAATGAATAATGTGTTACATACGCTCATTATATGAAATTGTGGTCCTCTGTTTTGGACATGAGAATTATGAAACATGAAACATGGCTTTGATATATGCTTAGTATAATAAAGTTGATCTGGTTAGTTATATAATTCATGTATACGAATTTGGTCTATGTGAATAAAGGAATTATGATGTTTGAGTTTAGAAGCATTTATAAAGAAGTTGATATAATCCTTATGTATGATTTGTAATAAATGACCATGGTTTGATTGGTGATGTAATGAATATGTGTGAGCTTGATTTATATGATTGACCTAACGGATGTTATTCAAAGTTGAAAGCATGATTATATGTTCAATGATAAATAAGATAAGTGGAGTTATTAATGTAGTTATATAAATTTACAAGTACAATGAATGTATATGTGATTGAGATTTGTTAAATTCAGTTTAGTGGTATTGATTTATAAATGTCATTGAGATGATTTATTTTCTTATGGCTTACTAAGCTTTCAAAGCTTACTTGGTGTGTTTTTCCTATGTTTATAGAGTTTTGGAGACTTGCTCGAGTTGGAAGTCGTAGAAGACCTCATTACACTATCCGGTTATCACTTCGGTAAATAAAAGCTTTGAGTTTTTTGTTATGTGGCATGTATAGGTTAGAGAATTTTAGATATGTCTTGAGATGTATATATCTAGCCATGTGATATGGTTTGGTTATGGATGAGATTATGAATGAATTTTGGTATATGCTTTGTGTTCAAAAATAGTATGATTTAATGTGCTCATGAATGGCCAAATGAAATGGTCAATATTGGTAAGTTTTATGGTTGATTTGAGAAGTCGATATGATGAGAAATGCTATAAATTCAAATGGATTAATATAATATACGAATCATATGTTTTTGATATGAAGTTAGTACTTGGAATTGGTATGTTTGAGTTAGATTTGTATATGAGAATGAATAATGATATTATGGGTCAACTAATGCATGATTTGGTATGCTTTTTAATGCCTTTTGGACATGAAATATGCTTGGTTTGATACTTGTAGGGATGAACCAAATTGGGTGGCAAAGTGGCCATGTAAATGGCCTATTTTTGTCCACACAGGCAGAGACACGGGTGTGTGTCTCAGCCATGTGCGACACACGGTCATGTTACACAACCGTGTGTCCTTTGGGGTAGTCTTTTGAATTAAGGTAGTATACCTTACAGTTTTGACACGGCCTAGACACATGAGCGTGTGTTGTGGCCGTATGAGGCACACAGCCATGGTACACAGGCGTGTGTGACCATATCGAAGGGTACACGGCTAGACACACAGGCATGTGGTCGACCGTTTGACCCAAGTCAATATGCATGCCCTATTTTCACATAGGCTGTGACACGAGCGTGTATAATAACCGTGTGAGGTACAAGGCCTTTTCACACGGGCGTGCAATCTATGATTGTATGAAAATTTTCTAAGTGTTCAAAAATTTTTATATGTGATCGGTCTAGTTCTGAACCGCTTCTAAGCATGTTTTAAGGTCTCGTAGACCTTCTAAAGGGACTTATTGTTGATGTTTGATTATGATATGATGATGATGTATAATATATTTGTAAAATGTTAGTAAAAGTTCTGATATGTCAGGTAATACCTCTTCACCCTAATTGGCGCAGATACAAGTTAGGGGTGTTATATTTATTGGTATCAAAGCCAGGTTTAGTCGGTTCTAGGACTACCATAGCATATGTGAGTCTAGCTATATATGCCACATTTAACCTGCGATAGTGTGATATCTCCCGACTCTAACAAAAATTATTTTGATGATAAAGAGAAGTTTTCCAACCGAGCTAATTCTGATAGTATAGAATGTGTACTCAAATGTTTGAATGGAAATGTGTTGATTGTGAGTTGAAACTAATAAAGGTATGGATCAAAGAGTATGACATTTCGTTATTGATAAAGTTATAATTATATGAGCATATGAGTTATAATATTTGGATTTTGATTACTATATGAAATGCTTTGATCATGGATTATTGATTTGAGTTGGCATATGAATTATGTGTTAAGAACAAAAGCAATTAAAAGAAAATGTTTTGAGAATTTGAAATTAGAAATGAACTGACTATTTATGATAGTATGTGTTAAGTGCATGTATGAAAGAGTTAAGTTTGAGGCTTTACTACCCTCACCCTGCTTATCAGTAAAAATCTGTAAGTAAGGTTTGGGTTGAATAAGCCTACGAGTGTGGAATTACAGAAGTCCGTATTCAGAAGATTAATAATATGGTCAGAAAAGTTAATGAACCAGCAAATGAAGACAGTATTAAAAGAGATATTGGATAGTTCTGAAGACTATTTAGATTATGCAAAGTCACTGTTACAGAAGAAATTAACTCCAATTAAATGACCTATTTAGGTATGCTATCTGAAGAAAATATTAGCTAGAAGCTTTTCTGAATTGACTTCTGGATGACAGAATTAGTCAGTTGAATAATGATTGAATTGTATTGATGGCTGCATACAATGGTTATAGTTAGGTAGTTACTATGATTCCTTATGGGCATTCTATGTGTACATTTAACCTCAGAAGTATATATGACTATTAGTTTCAGAAAGAATTCTTATCGTATGAGAACATTAGCTAAACATACTAATAGATGAAAGTATTGCTGGTCTGTTTGGGTTATATTCGACATTGCTATGTCTTTCTCTGGTATTTATTCCCATGTGGGAATAAGAAAATCAATGGTAAAAGTTTATATGATGCTAGTACTCTGTTTCTACTGGCTATTGGTCTGATGAATGTAAGTGAAGATTATATTGCTTCTGTTACTGTGGATTTCAATATTTATGAGTGACATTGTTCTTTCTGGATCTTATCTAGGATATCATCGGAATTGATATCATTCTACATGAGTTGTAACTTTCTGATATTCTATGTAGCTTCAGACATTGAAATTTCGCTATTCTGGTTTTCTTATGATTCTATGTGATTATCTATAAGAAATATCTATTTGACGAAAATGGTTATATTTATTATAATCATAATTTATGTTCTGAAATTTGGGAGTACTGCAGTACCGTTATCAGAGTTATAAAAGTTGTGCTTCTGCATTGGTTGTTGTCCAAATCATATTTGATTTTCTTCTGGGTTCAAATTCTTTATTCGTCAGTTGAATAATGATTGAATTGTATTGATGGCTGCATATAATGGTTATAGTCAGGCAGTTACTATGATTCCTTATGGGCATTCTATGTGTACATTTAACCTCAGAAGTATATATGACTGTTAGTTTCAGAAAGAATTCTTATCGTATGAGAACATTAGCTAAACATACTAATAGATGAAAGTATTGTTGGTCTGTTTGGGTTATATTCAACATTGCTATGTCTTTCTCTGGTATTTATTCCCATGTGGGAATAAGAAAATCAACGGTAAAAGTTTTTATGATGCTAGTACTCTATTTCTACTGGCTATTGTTCTGATGAATGTAAGTGAAGATTATATTGCTTCTGTTACTGTGGATTTCAATATTTATGAGTGACATTGCTCTTTCTGGATCTTATCTAGGATATCATCGGAATTGATATCATTCTACATGAGTTGTAACTTTCTAATATTCTGTGTAGCTTCAGACATTGAAATTTTGCTATTCTGGTTTCCTTATGATTCTATGTGATTATCTATAAGAAATATCTATTTGACGAAAATGGTTATATTTATTATAATCATAATTTATGTTCTGAAATTTGGGAGTACTGCAGTACCGTTATCAGAGTTATAAAAGTTGTGCTTCTGCATTGGTTGTTGTCCAAATCATATTTGATTTTCTTCTGGGTTCAAATGCTTTATTAACAGCCAGGATATTATATGTTGTTACCGGTAAGACGTCGGTCTTATTATGACATTATGATTTCTATGTGATGATTGTGGCATCTGTTAGTGATATGTCTGGGGTTATTCTTCTAATGAGAAGAAAAGATTTCTTTGAAAAGATTGATTCAGTTGTTTAGTCTGATATGGAGTATTTCGTTGAAAAGTAAATTGGGTTATATGTGTTTGAATCTAGCCACCGGATTGGAAATAAACTTTGAATGCACATGTGTAAATTGAAGGACAGTATGGAGGAAGAATTTGTATTCTTGAAGACTTGATACAAAATTATATCTATCGGAACAATTCTATCTGAGAAATGTTATGGTAAATTAAAGTTAGTGTTACATCCCAATTTTGGGCCTAGTCGGAACAGTGGTTTCGGGCCCACAAATTCGATGAGGAAAATTTTATTTTTATTATATTTTTATGGTCTACAATTTCACAGAATGATTTCGTGAAAATTTCGTTTGAAAATTTTGACATTTGGGCACTCAATTTAGTCAGAAGGACTAAATCATAAAAAAGTGCAAAAGTTGAGTTCTACATGCTAGAGGTGTCCAATTGTTATGAAATTTTAAATTGGAGGTTCATATATGGTAATTAGACCATTGGTTAAGTTGGTGGACAAAAATGGACATGGTTAGGCATGTTTCCAAAGTTTTTCATTAAGGGCATTTTGGTTATTTAGTTATTAAAATGAATTAAAAACAAAATTAAAGGCCAATTTTTGTCCATCTTCAACCTCTTGGCCAAAACTTGCATGGAGAAACCATGGCTAGGGTTTTTCAAGCTTCCAAGCTCGATTGTAAGTCTGTTCTAGCGTCGTTTTTAATGATTTTTTCATTTTTACAATCCCCGTAACAAGATCTATCTATTTCTACTATTAATTTGAGTTAGGGTTCATGTTTAAAAATTGACCCATGTGTGACATGCATTCATTCCTGATGTCTAATGATAGAAAATTAGTATTGGGTGTTAAATAAATGACTTTTACTAAGCGATTTTCGATGAAAACGTCCGAAAGGACCTTTTTGTAAAAGCTGTAAAAAAGGTATAAAAGGGTGTTTTGATGAGAATTGTAGTTTTCTATAGTTATTAAAATGGTTCGTCTAGGCCTATAGAGTGAGAAAATTGAATAAAAATCACTTTACGAACCTAGGGGCAAAAGTGTAATTTTGACAAAGTTTAGGGGCCGAAATATAATTTTGTAAAAATGTGATTTTTGGATCACATTAAATAATTTGACTAATAATTGGACTAAATGTGATATTATAGATCAAGGAAAAAAAGGATTGCACCTAAATCGAGTGAAAAATGGAAAATCGACGGTTAGGTTCCTTTTTGCTATTTTGGTGCTATGGTAAGTTCGTGTGTCAATAATATTGCAATGCTATATTTGAATTGAAAATTATCTATTATTATTGCACTAATGGCATGGTTTAATATATTGAAAAGTGATGAAAGAATGGTATATAAAATTTATGAGAACAATGATATATGACTAGTAGCACATGAAATGTTTGATGGTTCAATCATTGATGGCTTGCTATATAATAGCTGAATATATTGAGAATTTGATATAACATAATGTTTTATTAAGTTGGATAACTAGTGAAAGAGTGAAAAGAAAGGTAAGTTTGTATGTAAATAATATATTGTTTTTACTTATGTTATAATATTTTGTTTTATATGAGAGGTGGTTGCATATTGAATGATCACTTGATGTAAATTATGAATTGAAATTGATTATGGATGAATTGGTAAAATGTTGAAAAGTGAGGAATTTCCCAGTTAGACCTTTGGAATAGAAAAGATACGAATGATCTGTTGTGAGAACACATGTGTAGTACTATGTGCAGGCTACTATGTGTTTAAAATGGTTTTAGGTCACGTGTGTAGTCCTAATTGTAGGCTACTACGTGTACCAGATGGTTAGGTCACATGTGTAGTAGTAAGTGCAGGCTACTATGCGTACCCTATAGATTCGATCACATGTGTGGTACTAAGTGCATGCCACTATGTGTAAAAGATAGCTTTAGTCACAACTGTGGTACTATGTGAAGGCCACTTTGTAAAGAAGGTAGCTTTGACTACAAGGGTGGTACTATGTGCAGGCCATCGGGCATTCGTTATTATTCCGAGTTCAACGGGAAATGACTAAGTGTAATCGAATATGACTATGTGATGAATAAGTGAAGGTTCATGTGTGTAAACTTATAAGCACCGTGCTCGATATGTGATCGAACTTTGGTAAGATTGATATGGAGTAAGTGTTACAATGAAAGTTACTACAAAGGAAACATGAAAGAGTGAAATTTAGTAATAAAATAGTTTTGGATAGCAGCAGTTGTGTGACTTTGAAAAATCACTAAAAATGGTGGAAATCGAATTAGAAGTTGAATAAGATATTAAATAAAAGCTTATTGAGTCTATTTTCATATAAAGGAAACGGTGTAAGAAAAATAATTTCATATTATGAGATATTTGAATTTTTGTGAGACAGAGTTAGAATGATTTTAGAATCCTGCTCTGATTTTGGAAAATCATTAAAAATTTTACAAAAATAATTATGGGTTATAATTTATGTGCTTAAAATCCTTAATGAGTCTATTTTCGAAAGAAAAAAATGGGAACATTATCCAAATCTTGTACAAAGAGATAATTAATTTTTAGTGCAAAGGGGTCAGAACTGTCAGACAGCAAAACAATGGTGATTTTAAAGAATAAATTGTACTTATTGGCTAGACTAAAATTTCTAAATATTTTATGGTAAGAAGATACGTGAGTCTAGTTTCTTGGAAAATTAGTGATTCTCAATTTGGAGTATTGTAGCTCTAAATATAAATAATGTAGTGACTGTGACTCAAGAAAATAGCTTAATTGGACTTTGAATAAATAGAGAGGAATTGAAAAATTGCATGTTAATACATTGCTTATTATTTTTCATGCGAGCTTACTAAGCGTAAAGCTTACTCCCTCCTTTCCATTTCCTTTAGTGTTGTAAGGTTAGCTCGGGGTTGGAGATCGCCGGAGGCAGCATCACACTATCAAGCAATACCTTTGGAGTATTGATACATATGTTAGAAATATCAAGTGAGTGGCATGTATAGGGACCTAGTTCTATGACATGTGTTATTATGATTTGGCTAAATGTATTGCCCTATATCGAGCTATTGTGTATGGCCATGAGAGGTGGCTCATATTGATTATGGTTTGTAAGTCTAACTAATCATGTTACGTTTTATTGCATATGATGAGATGATATGAATATGTTTGTTTTCCATGCATGGTTGGTAATATGTCATGTGTGTTGAATGCATGTTTTATGACCAATCAAGGTGGTCATGACCATGTATTAAATGTGTAATATGGTAATAAGATGATAGTGCCTTGAACATAGATGTTTGATGTATAAGTTAGTAACCATAGTTTAATGGAATAAGTGATTAATGAGATGACAAGGTCAAATGAATGTTTAATAATGTGGCTAGACTAGTTTTATCATGAGTAGGTGGAACATATGTATAATGAAGAGCTAATGTTGAATGTGTCTTAATAAAGGGTGTTTAATCATTAAAATGATGCCATGAGTTGTGAGTTTGATGTGTATAAGGTTGTAAGGGTTTATGAGAAACATGAAGGCTTGGAAAATAGCCTAAGTGTTAGCCACACTGGCAAAGACACAGCCATGTGTCTCAACCGTGTGGAGGACACGGCCTAGCACATGGGTGTATGGCCTGGCTGTGTGGTTCAAATTGTTTTACTGATGTCACAAACAGAGAGTTACATGGACTGAGGACACGAGTGTGTCCCAAGCCACACGGGCGTGTATGACCACACGGTTCAACACACACAGACGTGTGACTCTCCAAAGCAAGAAATTTGCTAAGTTGTCCAAAGTTTATCGAAAGTTCTTAATTTAATCCTAAACCACCCTGATGTATGTTTTAGGCCTTGAAGGCCCATATAAGGAACGATATACATGTGTTTGAAAAGTTTTAATTTGGACGAAAATTTTATGGCCCGATTTTTGCATGAATGACTATGTATGTGTTCGGTAATGCCTCGTATCCTATCCCAGTCTCGGGTATGGGTAAGCGGTGTTACAGTTAGTTCGTTTGTTGCAGTTTTTCTTTTTGCACGGAGATATTGTAGACCGAAACATCAGTACCGATTCAGTCTAATTTGAAGAAAAAGTTTATGATCTTCAGTCATGCGTCAATGAACGGTTTGAAGTGTGTTCTAATAATAGAGTGTATAGAGATATCATGTGATTCCATATGGTTAAAGCTGCTTGAAAAGAGTTATCTGACATATTTGCTGATTACAAGAGTTTAAAATGTTTAACGTTACAGAGCAAGATCCAAACATTGCATAGCAAAGTAAGCTCAAATTGTCGAACAACTTTTGATTCTGTAAGTAAATATTATTATTCGAGGGAAATGATTATAGTTTCAAATTATCTAAAATAAGAAACTTTTGCATGCTTTACGAGCGATGAATACATGATTGATCTTATCAAAGGATTATTATATATTATCCGGATTAGAAGTTAAATTGATGCTTACTAAGTGAATTCGTAAAACTTAGAAATGTGTTATCAAATTATAAGTTAAAAAGGGGTTCAGCATAAATTGATTTCTGATTTAGAACTTCAAATGTGGAATTGATGATTGCTTGTTGCTTTGAAATAGAGCGTGTATATCAAGAAGCTCTGAGATTGTATAACCATTGTTGTAAGTGGCTTATGGTGTCAGTTAGACTGTTCATACAAGAGTAACAAGATGCATGATAATCTGAGAAAGTGGTATTGATAATGGGTATAAAACATAATATTTCTGACCTCGCGTTTAAATGTCGAGCTATCAACAGGTTAAAGTTAATTATTAAGCATCTTCAGAATTACTTCAGTATGTTTTGATATCTAAGTAATAGTGAAATAGAATTTTGATGAATTTTGTATTGGGATTATCTTTTATCATTGAAAAAGATAGATGTTATCTGAATTATTGTTAACTGTCTGAATAAGTCTTTAGTACGCATGGATTTCTCTTTTGATAAATCAGCTGAGTTATTCGTACAGGGATTGTCAGTTTACACATGGTGTCAGACATCATTGTTTCAGATTAAAATCTAAAATTCATATGGTAATTCTGGGAGAAATTATATTAAGCTGTGAGTACGTGGTTGTTTTGAAAATTATCGAAAATATTTATTCGTCATTGTGTTTTAGAGTTTCGAAGCAACTAAGAAAGTTGATTTTGTTTGATAAACTATCAGGTGAGTATAAAAGTGTCATTGTATGAGATATTGTACGTGGCAGTTACCTAACTTTGTTGTTTCAGGATCAAGCTTTGTGAGTAAATAATTCATGAGATTAATATCATCAGCAAAATAAAGCAGAAAATAAAAGTAACTCAATATAGTTAGAAGCAGATTTAGTTTGATATAACGTATAGCGGAAAACAAATTAGAATCTTAATTGTGAGATTAAAGAGATAGGAAATCCGAAGCTATATGTGAATTTGAAATGTACTGTGTGAAAGCAAATCCTTAATTTACTTTCTAATAAGATTTTCAGGGATGAAAATCCTTAAAGGGGGGAGAGTTGTAACAGCCCAGTTTAGACCCTAGTAGGAATAGTGGTTTCGGGACCACGAATTTTGAGCCAAAAAATATTTTAATATTATATTCTATGCATAAAGTATGTGAATTGACATGTGTGAAATTTTCGTATGAAAATTTTATCGTTTAAGTGCTATTTGTGAAAAAGGACTTATTAGCGTAAAATGCAAAAGTGGCTTTCTATTTGTTAAAGTATTTATTTGCTATGGTTTATTAAATATGAGGTCCTTGAGATGTTATTATACCATAGTTAATGGAGTATTACATAAATGGCCATCCATTATATGAATTTTGAATGTTTTCATTAATGGTAATTTAGTAATTTGTAAATAATGTTATTAAATTAAACTAAAACAACATTTTGTTCATCATTTTCTTCACTATTTTCGAATGTTAAAGGTTAAAAACATCATTGTTGAGCAAGCTAGGTTTGACACCTTTGGAAGCTTGATTCGGGTATGTGTTTTGCTCAATTTTCGATAATTTATACGTTTTTGAGATCGTTGCTTCGTATATTACCTAGCCAATGCTTTAATTTTCAGAATTGATGATGAATTTGAGATTTACTATTGTTTATAATGTAATGAATTTGTTGTTTGATGATGAAAAATAAATCTTTGTTGATAGATTATTATATTTATTTAAGTGCTTTTTGATAAAAATGTGTATTAAGGACTAAATTGAGAAATTTGTAAATTGAGGGGTCAAAATGTGAAATAAATTGAATTAATGGGTTGCTAGGGACCCAAGGTGAATTCGGCCTAACATGGGTATAGTGAAATTTTGAGTATTTTGTGTTGTTTTGAAATAAGGACTAAATTGTGAAAAATGTAAAATGTTAGGGGCTAAATTGAAAATTACCCTTTGATGTTTTTTTGAACGAATTTGAGTAAATATGTTATTAAACAAGCCATATTTGTATTGAATTAGATCAAGAAATGAGGAAATCGGATTTGGATAGGGAAAAGTCGAAAATTGTCGAATAGTTGTTCCGGTCCGTTTGTGTTAATACAAGATAAGTTCATAAGTAAATAAACGTTGTTAAATTGAAATATATATATGCATTATATGTGTTGAATTGAGTTGTAAATAAATATATATGTGTTGCCAAATTGAATTGAGCTTTGGAGAATCTGTTCCGAGCATAAATTGATTGAATATGTGAAATTGAGAAAGTTTCGATAATGTGACGACATCTGAAAAGCCCCATATGAAACATATGAATAGTTAGGATACATATGTGATGACATAGGATCCAATAAGTGTTTTCGTGTGAGACCACGTTTGGGATGTTCGCATCGACTTATGCTTTACGTGTAAGACCACGACTGGGACGTTTCCATCGTATTTGATTTCATGTAAGACACTGTCTGGGACAGTGGCATTGATATTTGATTACATGTAAGACCACATCTGGGACGTTGGCATTGTACGAGCTTTCTGAATTATCCGCATATCCTTATGATTCCAAACAGTTCAACTGGCATTCTGAGAAATGAATAACTATGTGAAATTATATCCGATCCAGGTATGTATAATTTGTTTATGAAATTCAGAAATGAAAGGTGAGTATGTTTCATATGACTATACGTGAAGTATATGACAATGAATGATATGAATGTATACAAATGAATGATGTGTTACATTCGCTCATTATATGAAATTGTGATCCTCTGTTTCGGACATGAGAATTATGAAACATGAAACATGGCTTTGATATATGATTAGCATAATAAAGTTGATCTGGCTGGTTATATAATTCATGTATACGAATTTGGTCTATGTGAATAAATGAATTATGGATGTTCGAGTTTGGACGTATTTATAATGAAGTTGATATAATCCTTATGTATGATTTGTAATAAATGACCATGGTTTGATTGGCGATGTAATGAATATGTGTGAGCTTGATTTATATGATTGAGCTAACTGATGTTATTCGAATTTGAAAGCATGATTATATGTTCAATGGTAAATAAGATAAGTGGAGTTATTAATATGGTTATATGAATTTACAAGTACAATGAATGTATATGTGATTGAGATTTGTTAAATTCAGTTTAGTGATATTGATTTATAAATGTCATTGAGATGATTTATTTGCTTATGGCTTACTAAGCTTTCAAAGCTTACTCTGTGTGTTTTTCCTATGTTTATAGAGTTTTGTAGACTTGCTCGGGTTGGAAGTCGTAGGAGACCTGTGACAGCCCAAAATTGACCCTAGTCGGGAAGTGGTTTCGGGACCGCTAAACCGAGTCACCGAAATGTTTGAACGTAATATTTATTGTCTAGAATATGTAATTATGAATGTGTGAAAATTTCAAGCTTCGATTTAGCCGATAGCATGTGAATTCAGTTAGTAGGACTTGTGTGACACTTTTGAAAAGTGATAGGCTAATCTATAAGGACCTAATAGTGCATGTAGTCAAAGGGAGGACTTGCATGTCAAATTTCCCCAATAGTTAGTGGCCGGCCATGACAAGAGATTATGGGTAAAACATGTCATAAAACATGTTGGGACAATGGTGTATGTAAGAAAAAATAAAATAGTGAGCAGGAATTTAATAATGAAAGGAACAAAAAAAAAAGAGAAAAAATGGTCTCATGAATGCCCATTGCCGTGAGTGTGGAGAAAGAAAGAAGAATTTTTGTTCATCATTTTCATTTCCTTTGGGCTGAAAATTCTAAGGAAGAAGGAAGGAATTCTTGTTTCATGTTGGTTTGGAAGAGGTTTAGGAGGAGGTTTGGCCATACTTGTACCTAGATTAAGGTAAGTTTGATGTTTTGCCATGAGATTCATGTATATTTTAGTTGCTAGCTTGATGTTCTTGTTAGCCCATGGTTCAAATCTTTGTTATGTCATGGGAATGAAATTCGCCAAAGTGAATATGGTGTTAATGCCATTGCATGCTAAATATCAAGCTTGATAATGATTCATGTGATGGTGGATTGAGGATTCTTAGATTTTCTTTTAGCATTTTGAATGAGATACTAAGTTCTTTGTTTAACCATGACCAAATTGAAGCGGTATGGTGTTGTGGTATTCGCCATGTTGTATCCATAAGTATGATTCATGCATGTTGCATGGTAAGTAAGATTTAAGCTTTGGATATGTGTGTATATTTGGATATAAGCCACTTGAGAATTCGCCATTGCACCTACATGAATATATGTTTGCACATGATGAATTGGTATGACATGTATACTATTTTAAGGTGTCTATTTGCTTGTGATGTTGTTTCGTTTATGAAATAAATGAGAGATGTGTATAGAACTACAATATGTAATGCGTTAATTAGGAAAATGTATGCTGTTTTTTTGTGTAGTATTAAGTGTAAAATTAGCCTCCACATAGACATGCATATTCGGCCAAAGGAAGTAGATTGGTGTGCATGTATTCGGTTAGAGGCAACCATATTGAAGCCTTATCTTGGCTTAGATTGTTGACCAAATGGGTAATAAGTGAGGATGGTTGCGAATATACAAACATACATATGCATGTGTAATTGAATTATGAATGTTTAGCAAGAGGGTTAAACTAGTTGATTTATTGATTAAGCTCAAGGAGTTAAAGAAGGAGAATCAAGCAAGGGAAAGACGAAGGTCATCGAGTAGCCGACTTGGACTGTTTTACCCAACACAAGGTAAGTCATTAAGCGTATATTTGGTGTTGATTTAAATGATCAATATATATATGCAAATGTGTTTAAATGAGTTGGTGTGTAAATGGAAATGTATGTGTATGGAATGATGCCATTGTTGAATGTATAAAGGCAGCAAAATACATAAGGTATTGGTCTCGGCACTAAGTGTGCGGGTATAAATGGACACGGTGACAAGATTGGCACTAAGTGTGCGGGTTTAAATTGTACAGCACTAAGTGTGCGAGTTTGATTATATAGCACTAAGTGTGCGAGTTGAATACATATAGCACTAAGTGTGCGGATTCACTATATGTTCTTGCATTACAATTGGCACTGAGTGTGCGACATTATCGAGCTAATCCGGACAGCGGATCGGGTAAGTACCTCGAGCTCTTGACGAATAGAAAATATGTTCATGCTCGGGGTTGAATTTGGTAAGCCTTAAATCTATGTGATGATTGAAATTGTATGATTGTGGTGGAAATGAGTTAGTGTGTGAAAATGCCTCAAATATCTTGTTGTGTAGAATATGAAATGTGGATGTATGACTTGGTATGAGATTGGACCGAAAGGTCCGAGGAATTATGGTATAGATTCGATATGGATGAGTACCTAGCCTCGTTTATTGTTTCATGTTGTAGTAACTTTATCGATGGATTGATGAATGCTTATGACTTCTGAGTTGTAAACTCACTCGGTGTTTTTCTTGTCACCCATTTTAGGTCTCTCGGACTCGTATTGTTTGCGTGATCGGGACCGTCGTTGAAGTCATCACACCGGCTAAAATCTTGTGGTATTGTTTTTGTTGTTGAAGAACATTTGGCATGTATAGGCTATTATATTTTGTCGAATTGTGGGTTGTAAACTTTAAGCCATGTGAAAATGGCCTATGTGGTCGTCGAGTGGGATGCTAGAACCTATAGCCACGAGTCTTAGAAACTCAAATCTTGATAAGGTGGCCATAATTTGTGTCATGTATGATGGATGATTAAGGCCAAGGAAAAATTCATGAAATTGGCATAGTCTCTGCAGTAACTGTTGCGGACAGCAGCAGTGAGATGAGATTGAAAAATCACTAAAAATAGTAGAAGTAGAATTAAATAGTGAGTAAATTATGGAACTGAACCTTGATGAATCTATTTTATATGGATGAAACGAAACGACCATATGAGCGGTATACTGAGAAATATTAAGGTTCTCGTGAGACAGGGCCAGAACGGTTTCTGGGTCCCCTGTCACGACTTTGAAAATTTACCATAAATTATCCAGAAAGAATTAGGAGTCATGCCTTATATGTAAAGATTCCATTTTGAGTCTAGTTTCATTAGAAACAAACGGCACCAGTATTAAAGCCCTGTACAGGGAGATATTCAAGTTGTAACGCGCGAAGGTCAGAGCAGTCGGTCCCTGTAACATGGGTGACTTTAACTAATAAACTGTACCAATTGGCCCAACCAAAAATTCTAAAAATAAAACCATGGATGGGTATATGAGTCTAAATTCAGGGAAAATTTACGAAACCAGTTTCCGAGTTTTGAAACTCGAGATATGATTTTAAGGCGACGGTGACGCAGTTTTCCAGCCTGACTGGTAATGTCAAATTGGTTGGTATCTTGAGAGGGTTTGGCGTTAACCCTCGTGTCCGACAACGGCGTCGGTCACGAGTTAGGGTGTTACAATTTTATTGGTATCAGAGCTATGGTTTAGTCGGTTCTAGGACTACCATAGCGCGTGTGAGTCTAGCTATACATGCCAAATTGTTAGCGCTTAATAATGTGATGACTTGACGGTTGGAATTTTTGTTTTGATTAGCAATGGAACCCGGTAGAGAGACCCTTGGCGGATGACGTTGAAAGTGTAGCGGCTGCTCTGCGCAAGGGACACCGCCGTTGAGCCTCGATCATCCGCGAATAATCAAAATGAAGGCGAAACAAGCCTTCTTCACCATGATGAATGAGTGGGTCGCGCAATATGCCCGAACCAACCCGGCTGTCCAACCATTCCCGAATTTAAATACTCCACCCCAAGAGCCCGTAATGCCTCCAGTTACTGATCCTGTGAGGTTGAGTAAACCACCTGTGGACTTGATTAGGAAGCGTGGGGCCGAGGAGTTCAAGGCCATAGTTACTGATGATGCCGAAAAGGCCGAGTTCTGGCTCGATAACACCATTAGAGTGTTAGATGAACTGTCATGCACACCGATGAATGTCTTAAGTGTGCTATATCCTTGTTATGAGACTCGACTTACTATTGGTGGAGGACTTTAATTTCCATAGTCCCAAATGAGCGAGTTACTTGGGATTTCTTCCAATCCAATTTGAAAGAAATACATTAGTCAACGGTTCATCGATCAGAAGCGTAAGGAATTCTTGGAACTCAAGCAAGGCGGATGACAGTATCTGAATACGAACATGAGTTCGTAAGACTTAGTCGGTATGCTCGGGAGTGTGTGGCTGATGAGGTTGCGATGTGCAAAAGATTTGAAGAAGGATTGAATGAAGAGTTAAAGTTACTAGTGGGAATTTTGGAGATAAAGGAGTTCGTGACACTAGTCGAACGAGCCTGCAAGGCGGAAGAACTTGGGAAGGAGAAGAAGAAGGCTGAATTTGAAGCAAGAGATTACCGTAAAAGATCGACGAGTAAAGCTCCGTTCTCGGCTGTAAAGAGGTTCAGGGAGGACACCAGTAAGTCGAGGACGATTGCGGGAATTTCCATTAGAGCCCGACCATTGACGGACTCCCGAGCTACTTCATAGCTAGTGTGGGCAATAATTGTCAAGAGAGACCAATGCCCCCAATGTGGAAGACGACACCTAGGTGAATGTTGGGGTAAGTCTTAATAGGGCTGTTATGGATGCGGTTCAAGGACCACTTCATTAGAGATTGCACGGAGCTAGATGAGAGGAATAAGACGCAAGGTGTAAGACCTAGTGGAACGACGGTGGAGGTAGGCCCCGAGAATCTCTGGAGGTAGGGGTGGTAATCGAGAGGAGCCTCTAATACTGGTGACCGATCCGAGACCCGTACTCCTACTAGAGCATATGCCATCCGCGCATCGAGAGGAGGCATCCTCCCCGACGTTATCACCGGTACTTTTACTCTCTTTGATACTATTGTGATTGCATTGATTGACCCGGCTCTACTCACTCATATGTATGTGAAACCTTAGCATCCAAGAAGACTCTACCGTTGAGTCTCTCGAGTTCATAATTCAGTGTCAAACCCTTTGGGTCAATACGTGCTCGTTGATAAAGTGTGCAAGAGATGCCCCTAACAATTCGAGAATCTGTTTCCTACCGATCCGATGCTTCTACCATTTAATGAATTCGATGTTATTCTTGGTATGGATTGGTGACCGTACATGATGCGATGGTGGATCGCAAAGGAAAACCATTGATTTGAGGAGTGCAAATAATGAGGTAGTCCGAGTCGAGTCTCTTCGATTTAAAAGGAGCGCCAATGATAATATCTTCTATGACCGCTCGGAGGTATGTGAAAAGGGGTGTGAAACATACCTTGCGTATGTGTTTGGAAGTAAAGAGACGGAAAGGAAACTCGAATCGGTACCGGTGGTTTGTGAGTATTCAGATGTTTTTCCGAGGAGTTACTGGATTGCCACCGGTTCGAGAAGTGGAATTCGCATCGGTTGTACCGGTACTACGCCGATTTCAATAGCCCGTGTCGTATGGCATTAACGAATTAAAGGAATTGAAGGTTCAATTGCAAGAATTGACGGATAGAGGTTTCGCTCGACCGAGTTTTTCTCCATGGGCGCTTTTGTATTGTTTGTGAAGAAGAAGGACGGAACCATGAGGTTGTGCATCGACTATCGTCAACTCAATAAAGTGACGATAAAGAATAAATATCCATTGCCACGAATTGACGATTTGTTTGATCAATTAAAGGGAGCCTCGGTGTTTTCAAAGATAGATTTGAGGTCGGGTACTATCGGTTGAGGGTCCGAGAATCGGACATACCAAAACCGCTTTTAGAAAGAGGTACGGTCACTACGAATTCTTGGTGATGCCGTTTGGGCTCACTAATGCCCTGCGGTGTTTATGGATTTAATGAATAGAATTTTCAGGCCATACTTGGATCGGTTCGTAGTTGTATTTATCGATGACATTTTGGTCTATTCGAGAGATGAAACCGAGCATCTTGAACACCGAGGCTAGTGTTGCAAATCTTACGAGATAAGCGATTATATCGCAAAGTTCAAGAAATGTGAATTTTGGTTGAAAGAGGTTAGCTTTTGGGGCACGTGGTGTCCGTGACGGTGTCGGTGGACCCAACAAAATTCGCCATAGTCGATTGAAACCACCAAGGAATGTTACCGGTTAGGAGCTTTTGGGGCTTGCGGTTATTACCGACGATTTGTAAAGGTTTCTCGACGATAGCCACGCCAATGACGGCTTACTCCAAAAAGATGTTAAGTTCGAATGGACGGAGAAATGTCGAAAAGTTTCGATCAACTGAAAGCTTATTTGATGAAGCCCCAATTCTAGTGCAACCCGAATCGGGCAAAGAGTTTGTCATTTATAGTGACGCATCCCTACTTGGGTTGGGTTGCGTATTGATGCAAGAAGGGCGAGTTGTGGCCTATCGTCGAGGCAATTAAAGCCACATGAGAAAAATTATCCGACCCATGATCTCGAATTGGTCGCCATCGTATTCGCCTTAAAGATATGGCGACATTACTTATTTGGTGAGAAGTGCCATGTGTATTCGGATCACAAAAGTCTCAAATATTTGATGACCCAAAGAGACTTAAATCTGCGACAAAGGCGATGGCTCGAGTTGTTAAAAGATTATGAGCTCGTCATTGATTATCACCGAGGAAAGGCTAATGTGGTTGCGGATGCCTTAAGCCGAAATCACTATTTGCTTTATGAAGCGATGAATGTACACTTGTCTATCCTACCCGACAATGTGTTAGTAGCTGAATTGAAAGCCAAACCATTATTGATACGTCAAATTCGTGAAGCTCGAGAAAGTCGACGATGAGTTGGTTGCAAAACGGGATGAGTGTGTTCGAACAAGGACTCGGAATTTCAAATCGATGATGACGATTGTTTGAGGTTCGAAGTCGTCGTGTGTCCCAAAGAATTGAACTTATTCTAATAATTTTGAACGAAGCCCATTGTAGCCGAATGGCAATCCACCCGAAGTCGAAGATGTACAACGATTTGAAACGTCGGTTTTGGTGGCATGGTATGAAGCGGGACATCTCCGACTTTGTTTGAGATGTTTAATATGTCAACAAGTGAAAGCGGAACATCAAGTGCCTTGAGATTGCTTCACCGATCACGATACCCGAGTGGAAATGGGATCGAGTCACAATGGACTTTGTGTCCGGCCGCCATTGTCGACTAGTAAGAAGGATGCGATTTGGGTTGTTGTTGATAGGTGACTAAGTCGGCTCACTTTATCCCGTGCGTATGGATTTTTCATTGGATAAACTAGCCGAATTGTACGTTTCTCAGATTGTGAAATTACACGGGGTACCAATTTCTATTGTGTCGGATAGAGATCCGAGATTTACCTCGCGATTTTAGAAGAAATTTCAAGAAGCTTTGGGTACCAAGTTGCATTTCAACACCGCCTTTCACCCCCAAACCGATGGTCAATCCGAACGGATAATTCAAATACTCGAGGATATGTTGAGATGTTGTATCCTTGAGTTTAGTGGTTCATGGAACGGTATCTACCTTTGATTGAATTCGCACAACAATAGCTTTCAATCAAGTATTAAGATGGCGCCTTACGAGGCTTTATACGATCGTAAATGCCGTACCCCATTATTCTGGATGAACTTAGTGAAGGTAAATTCTTGAGGTTGATTTGGTTAAGGATGCCGAGCAAAGAGTTCGAGTAATTCGTGAAAGTTTGAAAGTCGCCGGATCGCCAAAAGTCGTATGCGGATTTGAAAAGAAAAGATATTGAATATCAAGTTGGAGACAAGGTCTTTCTCAAAGTTTCACCTTGGAAGAAGGTGCTTAGATTTGGCCGTAAGGGAAAATTGAGCCCGAGGTTCATCGGGCCATATGAAATATCTGAACGAGTCGGTCGATCGCGTATCGTTTGATTTTGCCCCGAACTTGAAAGGATTCACAACGTCTTCCATGTTTCGATGCTTGACGTTATAGATCGACCCGTCACACGTAATTAGTCCATCAGAGGTTGAAATTCAAGCCGATATGAGTTATGAAGAAGAACCGATTCGTATCCTAGCTCGTGAAGTGAAGGAGTTGCGAAACAAAAGAGTTCCATTAGTAAAAGTGTTATGGCTCAAACACGGGATGGAAGAAGCTACTTGGGAACCCGAGAACTCTATGAAAGAGCGTTACCCAAACCTATTTACGGTAAGATTTTCGGGACGAAAATTTCTTAAGTGGGGAGAGTTGTGACACCCAAAATTGACCCTAGTCGGAAGTGGTTTGGGACCGCTAAACCGAGTCACCGAAATGTTTGAACATAATATTTATTGTCTAGAATATGTAATTATGAATGTGTGAAAATTTCAAGCTTGATTTAGCCGATAGCATGTGAATTCAGTTAGTAGGACTTGTGTGACACTTTTGAAAAGTGATAGGCTAATCTATAAGGACCTAATAGTGCATGTAGTCAAAGGGAGGACTTGCATGTCAAATTTCCCCCTAATAGTTAGTGGCCGGCCATGACAAGAGATTATGGGTAAAAACATGTCATAAAACATGTTGGGACAATGGTGTATGTAAGAAAAAATAAAATAGTGAGCATGGGAATTTAATAATGAAAGGAACAAAAAAAAAGAGAAAAAATGGTCTCATGCATGCCCATTGCCGTGAGTGTGGAGAAAGAAAGAAGAATTTTGTTCATCATTTTCATTTCCTTTGGGCTGAAAATTCTAAGGAAGAAGGAAGGAATTCTTGTTTCATGTTGGTTTGGAAGAGGTTTAGGAGGAGGTTTGGCCATACTTGTACCTAGATTAAGGTAAGTTTGATGTTTTGCCATGAGATTCATGTATATTTTAGTTGCTAGCTTGATGTTCTTGTTAGCCCATGGTTCAAATCTTTGTTATGTCATGGGAATGAAATTCGGCCAAAGTGAATATGGTGTTAATGCCATTGCATGCTAAATATCAAGCTTGATAATGATTCATGTGATGGTGGATTGAGGATTCTTAGATTTTCTTTTAGCATTTTTGAATGAGATACTAAGTTCTTTGTTTAACCATGACCAAATTGAAACGGTATGGTGTTGTGGTATTCGGCCATGTTGTATCCATAAGTATGATTCATGCATGTTGCATGGTAAGTAAGATTTAAGCTTTGGATATGTGTGTATATTTGGATATAAGCCACTTGAGAATTCGGCCATTGCACCTACATGAATATATGTTTGCACATGATGAATTGGTATGACATGTATACTATTTTAAGGTGTCTATTTGCTTGTGATGTTGTTTCGGTTATGAAATAAATGAGAGATGTGTATAGAACTACAATATGTAATCGTTAATTAGGAAAATGTATGCTGTTTTTTGTGTAGTATTAAGTGTAAAATTAGCCTCCACATAGACATGCATATTCGGCCAAAGGAAGTAGATTGGTGTGCATGTATTCGGTTAGAGGCAACCATATTGAAGCCTTATCTTGGCTTAGATTGTTGACCAAATGGGTAATAAGTGAGGATGGTTGCCGAATATACAAACATACATATGCATGTGTAATTGAATTATGAATGTTTAGCAAGAGGGTTAAACTAGTTGATTTATTGATTAAGCTCAAGGAGTTAAAGAAGGAGAATCAAGCAAGGGAAAGACGAAGGTCATCGAGTAGCCGACTTGGACTGTTTTACCCAACACAAGGTAAGTCATTAAGCGTATATTTGGTGTTGATTTAAATGATCAATATATATATGCAAATGTGTTTAAATGAGTTGGTGTGTAAATGGAAATGTATGTGTATGGAATGATGCCATTGTTGAATGTATAAAGGCAGCAAAATACATAAGGTATTGGTCTCGGCACTAAGTGTGCGGGTATAAATGGACACGGTGACAAGATTGGCACTAAGTGTGCGGGTTTAAAATTGTACAGCACTAAGTGTGCGAGTTTGATTATATAGCACTAAGTGTGCGAGTTGAATACATATAGCACTAAGTGTGCGGATTCACTATATGTTCTTGCATTACAATTGGCACTGAGTGTGCGACATTATCGAGCTAATCCGGGACAGCGGATCGGGTAAGTACCTCGAGCTCTTGACGAATAGAAAATATGTTCATGCTCGGGGTTGAATTTGGTAAGCCTTAAATCTATGTGATGATTGAAATTGTATGATTGTGGTGGAAATGAGTTAGTGTGTGAAAATGCCTCAAATATCTTGTTGTGTAGAATATGAAATGTGGATGTATGACTTGGTATGAGATTGGACCGAAAGGTCCGAGGAATTATGGTATAGATTCGATATGGATGAGTACCTAGCCTCGTTTATTGTTTCATGTTGTAGTAACTTTATCAGTGGATTGATGAATGCTTATGACTTACTGAGTTGTAAACTCACTCGGTGTTTTTCTTGTCACCCATTTTAGGTCTCTCGGACTCGTATTGTTTGCGTGATCGGGACCGTCGTTGAAGTCATCACACCGGCTAAAATCTTGTGGTATTGTTTTTGTTGTTGAAGAACATTTGGCATGTATAGGCTATTATATTTTGTCGAATTGTGGGTTGTAAACTTTAAGCCATGTGAAAATGGCCTATGTGGTCGTCGAGTGGGATGCTAGAACCTATAGCCACGAGTCTTAGAAACTCAAATCTTGATAAGGTGGCCATAATTTGTGTCATGTATGATGGATGATTAAGGCCAAGGAAAAATTCATGAAATTGGCATAGTCTACTGCAGTAACTGTTGCGGACAGCAGCAGTGAGATGAGATTGAAAAATCACTAAAAATAGTAGAAGTAGAATTAAATAGTGAGTAAATTATGGAACTGAACCTTGATGAATCTATTTTTATATGGACGAAACGAAACGACCATATGAGCGGTATACTGAGAAATATTAAGGTTCTCGTGAGACAGGGCCAGAACGGTTTCTGGGTCCCCTGTCACGACTTTGAAAATTTACCATAAATTATCCAGAAAGAATTAGGAGTCATGCCTTATATGTAAAGATTCCATTTTGAGTCTAGTTTCATTAGAAACAAACGGCACCAGTATTAAAGCCCTGTACAGGGAGATATTCAAGTTGTAACGCACGAAGGTCAGAGCAGTCGGTCCCTGTAACATGGGTGACTTTAACTAATAAACTGTACCAATTGGCCCAACCAAAAATTCTAAAAATAAAACCATGGATGGGTATATGAGTCTAAATTCAGGGAAAATTTACGAAACCAGTTTCCGAGTTTTGAAACTCGAGATATGATTTTTAAGGCGACGGTGACGCAGTTTTCCAGCCTGACTGGTAATGTCAAATTGGTTGGTATCTTGAGAGGGTTTGGCCGTTAACCCCTCGTGTCCGACACCGGCGTCGGTCACGAGTTAGGGGTGTTACAAGACCTCATCACACTATCCGGTTATCAGTTCGGTAAATAAAAACTTTGAGTTTTTGGTTATGTGGCATGTATAGGCTAGAGAATTTTTGATATGTTTTGAGATGTGTATATCTAGCCATGTGATATGGTTTGGTTATGGATAAGATTATGAATGAATTTTGGCATATGCTTTGTGTTCAAAAATAGTATGATTTAATGTGCTCATGAATGGCCAAATGAAATGGTCAATATTGGTAAGTTTTATGGTTGATTTGATAAGTTGATATGATGAGAAATGCTATAAATTCAAATGGATTAATATAATGTATGAATCATATGTTTTTGATATGAAGTTAGTACTTTGAATTGGTATGTTTGAGTTGGATTTATATATGAGAATGAATGATGATATTATAGGTCAACTAATGCATGATTTGGAATGCTTTTGAATGCCTTTTGGATGTGAAATATGCTTCATTTGATACTTCTAGGGATGACGCAAATTGGGTGGCAAAGTGGCCATGTAAATGGCCTATTTTTGTTTGCACAGGTAGAGACACGGGCGTATGTCTCAGCCATGTGCGACACACGGTCATGTTACATGACCGTGTGTCCCCTGGGGTAGTCTTTCGAATTAAGGCAGTATACCCTGTAGTTTTGGCACGACCTAGACACACAGGTGTGTCTGGTGGCCGTGTGAGGCACACAGCCTTGGTACACGGGCGTCTGTGGCCATGTCAAAGGGTACATGGGCTGGACACACGGGCGTGTGGTCGACCGTGTGACCCAAGTCAATATGTATGCCCTGTTTTCACACGGCCTGTGACACGGGAGTGTGACCTATGATTGTATGAAAATTTTCTAAGTGTTCGAAAATTTTTATATGTCATCAGTTTAGTCCCGAACCCCTTCTAAGCATGCTTTAAGGTCTCGTAGACCTTTTAAAGGGACTTATTGCTGATGTGTGATTATGATATGATGATGATGTATAATATATTTGAAAAATGTTAGTAAAAGTTCTAATATGCCCGGTAATGCCTCTTAACCCTAGTCTGGTGACGGATACAGGTTAGGGGTGTTATAGAAATAGCTTTGGATTATTAATTAGAGGTCTCTAAATAGCAATTTGACCAATTTCTATTTTTATGGACAAAAATGGGCATGCATGGATAAAATTTGAAAGTTTAGTGAAAAGGGCATTTTGGTCATTTGGTTAATAAAAGAATAAAAAGGGAAAAATCAAGCAAAATTTTCTCATAAATCAAGCAAAATTTGCTCATCTTCTCCATGCAAGTGCCGAATTTGAAGAGTCACCATAGCTAGGGTTTCTTCAACTTTCAAGCTTGATAGTAAGTCAATCCTAGCCTCGTTTTTAATGTTCTTTGCATTTTTAAGATCCTTGAAGCATGATTTAGCTATTCCTACCCTTTATTTGAACTAGGGTTTATGTTCAAAATTTTACCTCTGTGTGTCATGCATGTACTTTGATGATTAATTGAGGAATATGAAGGATTGGTTCTAGATGAACATCTTTTTCTAAGTGATTTCTCATAAAACACCTAAAAGGACTTGTTTGTAAAACTTGTAAAAATAGGTGTTAAAAATGTGATTTGATGAAAAATATAGGCTGTTATAAGAGGGAATATGAATTGGCTAGGCTTAGGTAACCAAAAAAAATAGACACATTTCATTTTATGAGCCTAAAGGCTAAATTGTAATTATGTGAAAGTTTAGGGATAAAACTATAATTTTGCCAAAATTGATTTATGGACTGTTTTGAATAATGTGATAATTAAATAAGTGAAATTTTCTATTATAGATAAAAAAAAAGAGTCCGAGCCTAGACCAGGGAAAGAGCAAGATCTTGGACTAAATCGAACTAATTGTCCATATTTTGTACTGAGGTAAGTTTGCGTGTAATTGATACAACATTTTATTATGTATTTAACACATAATGTTGCATGAATTGTATGTTTGTCTTTGTGAGTATAATTAATGTTGTCCGACAAATAATTAAGGTGATGAAAGTCGGTTGAACCTCAGGAATACTTAGGGTATAAATATCATGACATTGGGTTGATGAGATCTCGTATAAGACCATATCTAGTGTAACACCCCGAACCCGAGACTATTGCCGGTGTCGGACGCGAGGGGTTAACGAGCCAAGTCCTCTTAAAGCACCGACCAATTTGGCATTTCCAGACAGGCTGGAAAACTGCGTCACTGTCGCCTTAAAAATCATATCTCGAGTTTCAAAACTCAGAAACTGATTCCGTAAATTTTCCCTGAATTTAGACTCATATATCCTTCCATGGATTTATTTCTAGAATTTTTGGTCGGGCCAATTGGTACAGTTTATTAGTTAAAGTCACCCATATTACAGGGATCGACTGCTCTGACCTTTGCGCGTTACAACTTGAATATCTCTCTGTACAGAGCTTTAATACTGGCGCCGTTTGTTTCTAATGAAACTAGACTAAAAATGGAATCTGAAAATATAAGGTATGACTCCTAATTCTTTCTGGATAATTTATAGTGAATTTTTAAAGTCGCGACAGGGGACCCAGAAACCGTTCGGACCCTGTCTCACGATAACTTTAATATCTCTTAACAAGTAACTCCTATGACCGTTTCGTTTCTTCCATATGAAATTAGACTCATAAAGGTTCATTCACATAACTTATTCACTATTTAATACCATTCCTACAATTTTTGGTGATTTTTCAAAACCACACCACTGCTGCTGCCAACATCTGTTTTCAAGGTAACCTTTACCTATTTCATGATTTCCACGATTCAATTGCCCCTCTTTGCATATATAGCACAAAGTGTGATCATGATTAACCATTCCAATGGCTAATCTTCTCAAAACAATTCCATACCCATAATGATCAACATACAACGATTATAGTATCATACCAAAAAGCGATATATAAGCCATTTTAGCATGGCTATCCAAGTTTACACAAAACCGAAAGGTACATGACCTTCAACATTAGGGTAGTCCTATACATGCCATTTCAAAGTTCAACCAAAATTATACCAAAATGGAGGCTTTGATAGTGTAGATGACTTCGACTTTAATGATCCCGAATCCGATCGCTAACGAGCAAAATCTATAAAACAGAGAGCCAAAGCAACGGGGTAAGCATTTTTATGCTTAGTAAGTCTCAAGCAATAAAATCAGCTTTAACTAAAGCATTACATTCACATAGCCAAATGAATCATTCCATTAATACACATACACATAATCATACTTACTTCACACTTCATCATTATATACTTTCACAAGATATCAACCAACTCAATGGCTGAAAATTCGTTAGTCGATTTAACGAATGTTACTCAAACGTATCAACTTTTCCAATGCACATATAAACATACCTTATCCTTTGGGCTTTTCGAGCGTACTAATTAAATTTATTACAGCAACCAACGCTCACCTTCAGCCCAAGCTTCTTTGGAATACAACCGGATATAACCACGTGCACGAATGCCTTCGGGTCTTAGCCCGGATTTAACGACTTGCACGAATGCCTTCGGGTCTTAGCCCGGATTTAACAACTTGCACGAATGCCTTCGGGTCTTAGCCCGGATTTAACGACTTGCCCGAATGCCTTCGGGTCTTAGCCCGGATGTAGTCACTAGCACAATTGCCTTCAGGTCTTAACCCGGATATAACTACTAGCATAAATGTCTTCGGGACTTAGCCGGATATCATTCAATTACTCATGCACACACCTACATCAATAGTCATTACACATCCATGTTTCATTTTCGTTACTAAGGCTCAAACACAAACATATCACTAGCATAATCGCCTTGGGACTTAGCCCGGTATCATTCAAATACTCATACACACATATATCAATACTCATTACACATCCATATTTCATTTCACATAATTGAGTAGGATCATTTCTTGAGGACTTACCTCGGATGTTGTCGAACAACTTCAACGGCTATTCGATCACTTTTTCCTTCCCTTTATCGGATTTAGCTCCCCTTTGCTCTTGAGCTTAACGAATACAAGTAGAAGTATTCAATATTTCTATCAATAATGTTTACTAGTCAATCACATTCGGCATCTAATATCATCTCACTTTATTATAATTTATCATTCAACCTTTGAACCAAAACGCCATTATATGGCCACATATACATACATCCATATATTTAAGCTCAAGAATTTTAACATAACATCAAGTGCTCAAATTACTCATGTGGCCGATTATACATGGTCATAAATACACAAAATCAAAAATAATTTCAAGGTTTTTCACACTATACATGTACTAGGCGAATGTACATGCAAATCTCACAACCTTCTTCAACAAATTTCTTCTTTAAACAAACATATTTATCACTTTCTTCTTAATCAAAATATCATGTGCAAACCTATATACACATATAGGTGCAAGGCCGAATTTCAAGGTGTCCATAACCATCCAAAACACAAATTTTAACTAACATGCAAGAAGCATAAACCATGCTCATGAATGCATCATGGCCGAATACATCACAATCATGCCCCTTTCAACTTCGGTCATGGTTAAACAAAAAAAAACTCAATGTCTTACTCAAGATTGCTACAAGGAAATTTCAAGAGTAGACAATCCATCATTGCATGCATCATTAGCAAGCTTCACATTTAGCATGCAATGGCTTTAACACAATAACAACCTTGGCCAAATACCATTTCCATGACATAACAAGGATTTGAACCATGGCTAACATGAACATCAAGTTAGCAACTAAAACATGCATGAATCTCATGATACAACCTCATACATACCTTAATCTTGATGCAAGTTTAGCCAAATCTCCTTCTAGATCTCTTCTAAACCAAAAGATGGTGCAAAAATCCTACCTTCTTCCTTAGTAATTTCGGCCAAAAAGGAAAGAACAAGGATGAACAAATTTTTCTTTTCTTTTCTTTCACTCACGGCACAAGGGGGAAAAGGATGAGCAATTTTTTTTGATTTTTTTGTTTCTCATCCAACATCATTAGTTTTTTTATCATTTAACACATCATGCATTAACAAAACATGTTTCAACATGTTTTCTTTGCCCATAAACCATGTCATGGCCGGCCACTAAGCTTCTTTTGGGGAAATTTGACATGCAAATCCTTTATTTTTGCATGCATGACAACTAGTCATCACACATCTTCCCATCATACTTTCAAAGTTTACTACTAGGTCCTTTCTAGTGAAATTTACCTTTATAACTCTAAATCGAAATATCAAAAATGTCACACATGAATACACACATATTATAGGCATCAAAATAAATTTTAAATTATTTTTATGCCTCGGTTTTGTGGTCCCGAAACCACATTCCGACTAGGGTCAATTTTGGGCTGTCACATCTAGGATATAGCATTGGCATTGATGTGAGATCCCATGTCAAACCTTGTCTGGGACATGGCTTTGGCATCGTTATGTAATCCCATGTAAGACCATGTTCGGGACATGGCATTGACACCGATATGAGACATCGTGTAAGACCATAGCTGGGCTATCGGCTTTGATATATGTGATCCCATATAAGACCATGTCTGGGACATGGCATTGACATCGATATGCAGTCTCATGTAAGACCATATCTGGGATATGGCATTGGCACCTTACCATGTGTACATGATTTCCTAAGTATCCCTTAGTATTCTAAGTGGTTCAACGGATAGTCCCAATACTTGTCAAAGGAAAGTCGAGGTGTGATTGTGTTGAAAGGGTACAAGTATGTACACCAAGCTCGTAGTTATTGAAATTATGAAATAATAAAACTTGGCAAGGTGGAAATGAAGGAATTAGGATCTTGAGTTCTATTGAACATTATGCAAATCGAATGAGATAGAATATGACTACAATGATTATTGAGGATGAAATGATTTAAATTATGTTATGTATGTGTATGAAAATGCATATTTTTATTGTTTATTAATTACATGCAAGTTTACTAAACTTTATGCTTACTCCTTCTCTTTTCCATTTTCTTATAGTATCGCCAGCTAGCTTGAGGATCAAAGGACGTCGGAGGCTCGCGCTCACACTATCAATTGGATCTTTTGGGTATAGTTAGTCTCATTATTTTGAGTATGGCATGTATAGGAAACTTGGTTATTTTGTTATATGTCATATTGGTTAGCCAAATGTGTTGGCTTATGATGGTGTCACAATTATTTTGTATATGGCCATAAGAGATGGCCTCTATTGATTAATGGGTTGTAACCCTAAATAATTATGCATGCATGCAAGTGTGTTGATGCTTTGTTGTGGTTGTGGATGATGAGTGTGATGAATAGCTTATGTGCTTGATGGATAGTTTATGACCAATAGGGTGACCATATCCATAGAATACATGAATAATGTGAAAGTGGGTTAATAATGTTGATTGAATATGAAATTGATGTGAAAAGCTTTAAAGAAATATGCCAAGTTGAGTATGTGTTATATGCTATTATAGACACAATTTAAACATGAATCTGAATGCTTAAGTATCCAAAGGTACTGTAACACCCCGTACCCGAGACCGTTACTGGAGTCGGACACGAGGGGTTCACAGACTAAATTCACTTATTTTCACAGTCCATTTAAAAATTTCCAGACAAGCTGGTTACTGCATCACTGTTACCTTAAAAATCATATCTTGAGTTTCAAAACTCGAAAACCAGTTTCATAAATTTTTTCTGAAACTAGACTCATATATCCATCTACAAATTTTTTTCTAGAATTTTTGGTCAAGCCAATTAGTACAGTTTATTAGTTAAAGTCTCCCCTGTTTCAGGGTTCGACTACTCTGATCTTCACGCACTACGACTTGGATATCTCCCTGTACAGGGCTTCAATACTGATGCTGTTTATTTCTATAGAAACTAGACTCAAAAAGGAATCTATACATATATGTAATGACTTCTAATTATCTCTGGTTAATTTATAATGAATTTCCAGAGTCGGAATAGGGAATCCAGAAACCGTTCTAGCCCTGTTTCACGAAAACTTAAATATCTCTTAACATATGACTCATATGATCGTTTTGTTTCTTCCATATGAAAGTAGATTCATCAAGGTTCGATTACGTAATTTATTCACTATTTAATTCCATTCCTACTAATTTTAGTGATTTTCAAATTTACATCACTGCTGCTGTCAGCATCTGCCTTTAAGGTAGACTTTACCTATTTCATAGTTTCCATGATTCAACTAGCCCTTTTAGCATATATAGCACAAAATATGATCATGATTAACCATTCCAATGGCTAATCGTTTCCAAACATTTCCATACCTCTTAATGAACAACATACAAAACGATTATAATACTACGCTCAAAGTGTATATAAGCCATTTTCGCATGGCTATCCAAATTTATACAAAACCAAAGGGTACATGACCCACAACAAAAGGGTAGTCCTATACATGCCATTTCAAAGTTCAACCAAAAGTGTACCAAAAGGGCTTTGATAGTGTGGGCGACTTGACTTCAATAATTCCGAGTCCGATAGCTGACGAACTAAAATCTATAAAGCAGAGATTCAAAGAAACGGAGTAAGCATTTAATGCTTAGTAAGTTTTGAGCCATGAAATTAGACACAACTAAAGTGTAGCATTCATATGGCTAAACGGATAATTTCATATGCACAAATTCTCAATATCATACTTACTTCACATTACCAACCCTTATAATCATACATAAAAGATCAACTTAGCCAAAAGCGGTAGCTCATTTATCGATCGACGAATACTATTTGTAAGGATCAACTAATTCAATGCATATCTGAAACATACGTCATCATTTGGGATTTTACGAGCGTATTAATTGCAATTATTACAGCAAGATCGCTCATTCCCAAGCCAAGTACCTTCGGGATTTAACCGGATATAGCTACTCGCTCGAATGCCTTCGGGACATAGCCCGGATATAGTAACTCGTACAATTGCCTTCGGGACTTAGCTTTGGATATAGTAACTCGCACAATTGCCTTCGGGACTTAGCCGGATATAGTAACTCGCTAAATCGCCTTGGGACATAGCCGGATATAGTAACTCGACTAACGCGCCTTCGGGACTTAGCGAAACTAGTAATTAGCGCAAATGCCTTCGGGACTTAGCCCGGTTATCGTCCGAATATTCATGCACATATCAATAAATCATGACACATCTATTTTTCATTTTCATAATTAGAGTTCAAACACAAGTCGCGTATTAAGCATTCCCATTTTCGGCTCACTAGCCACATACAAACAGCATGGTTTAGTTTGCTTTATGACACAATATCTATGCACCTACGGCTACCCGTCATACGTATAGACTAACTAACTCAACATATAATTCAAGTAGAATCATCATATCACCGTATATTTGTTATGCTCATACGTCATGACTTAATCAAATCATAACTAAATCTCATTGCTCGAAAACTTACCTCGGATGTTGTCGAACGATTTCGATGGCTATTCGACCACTTTTTCCTTCCCTTTATCGGATTTAGTTCCCCTTTGCTCTTGAGCTTAATTTAACAAATAAATTGATTTAATCATTTGAGCATCAAAAGAGGAACTCAAGGTACTTAGCCCATATATATATACATTAGACATTAAGGTCACATACATATGAAATCATGAATCAACTCAACATATTAGCCCACACTCTCTTTTAGCCGATTGTCTAAGCCAAGATAAAAGCACCAATATGCTTGCCTCAAACCGAATACATTCAACACCAATCTTCTTCCTATGGCCGAATATGCATGTCTATGTTGAGGCCGATTATATGCTTAATACTTCCTACAAGTATGGTTACTTGTATTGATTATATATCATTTTGTTTCAAGTTCAAAACTCGGCTAATACGCATATATATACACTAGTACTCAAATACTAACATTTTGCACTTCACCTTACTACCATTTCACATCTACTTTCTACCATGGCCGAATGCATCAAGACACCATACCATTCAATTTTGGTCATGGGTTACACAAGGAACTTAATGTCTAACTCAAAAATGCCAAAAAGAAAATCCAAGAGTCATCAATCACCATCACATGTATCATTACAAAGCTTCACACTTAGCATGCAAATGACATCAACACAAATCCACCTTAGCCGAAACTTGACTCATCTTCATGCCTCATCACCACAACATCAAACATCAACCAAGAAGACAACACCCATGGCCGAATATCATCTCCATCTCATAGCAAAGATTTAAACCATGGGCTAGGTAAAACTCAAACTAACAACTGAAAACATGCATGAATCTCATGGACAACATCAAACATACCTTAGTCTAGCAACCCACCATAGCCGATTTTCTCAAAGCTCTTCCCCCTTCTTCTCTTTCTCCTATTCGGCCAAGAACAACATGAGAACTTCTTTCTTTTCTTTTTTTCAATTCACGGCAATGGGGGGGGCAACCACACACATTTTTTTTTTGTCATCATTTACCTTCCCATTATTATTTTATTGCCCATACTCCTTATTTTATTTTTCCTAACATAAATCACTAACATAACATGTTTATGACATGTTTTGCCCATAACATTTTGTCTATCCTTAATGTCATGGCCGGCCACTACTTCTTAAGGGGGAAATTGACATGCAAGTCCACCCTTTTGATTTCATGCACTAATAGATCCTTATAGATCGACCTATCACATTTCAAAAGTGTCACACATAAATCCTATTAGCTAAATTCACATGCAATTGACTAAATCGAAGCTTAAAACTTTCACACATTCATATTCACATATTTTAGACAATAATCATTATATTCAAATAATTTGGTGACTCGGTTTAGCGGTCCCGAAACCGCTTTCCGACTAGGGTCACTTTAGGGCTGTCACAACTCTCCCCCACTTAAGAAATTTTCGTCCCCGAAAATCATTATATTCAAATAGGTTTGGGTATCGCTCTTTCATAGAGTTCTCAGGTTCCCAAGTAGCTCCTTCCATCCCGTGTTTGAGCCATAACACTTTTACTAAAGGAACCTTTTTGTTTCGTAACTCTTTCACTTCACGAGCTAGGATACGAATCGGTTCTTCTTCATAACTCATATTGGCTTGAATTTCAACCTCTGATGGACTAATTATGTGCGATGGATCAGATCTATAACGTCGAAGCATCGAAACATGAAAGTCGTCGTGAATCTTTTCAAGTTCAGGGGGCAAAATCAATCGATACGCAACTGGACCGACTCGTTCGGATATTTCATATGGCCTGATAAACCTCGGACTCAATTTTCCCTTATGCCCAAATCTGAGTATCTTTTTCCAAGGTGAAACTTTAAGAAACACTTTATCTCCCACGATATTCAATGTCCTTTCGTTTCAAATCGCATCGATTTCGACGATCGTGGTTGCCTTCGGACTTTCACGGATTACTTTTACTTTCTCTTGGCATCTTTAATCAAATCAATTCCAAAAATTTTACTTTCATCGAGCTCGGTCCAAAACAATGGTGTACGGCATTTACGCCTGTATAAAGCCTCGTAAGGTGCCATCTTAATACTTGATTGAAAACTATTGTTGTAGCGAATTCAATCAAAGGTAAATACCGCTCCATGAACCACTAAACTTGAGGATGCAACATCTCAACATATCCTCAAGTATATGAATTATCCGCTCGGATTGACCATCGGTTTGTGGATGAAAAGCGATGCTAAAATGCGACTTGGTACCCAAAGCTTCTTGCAATTTCTTCCAAAATCGCGAGGTGAATCTCGGATCTCTATCCGACACAATAGAAATCGGTACCCGTGTAATCTCACAATCTGAGAAACATACAATTCAGCTAGTTTATCCAATGAAAAATCCGTACGTACAGGGATAAAATGAGCCGACTTAGTCAGTCTATCAACAACAACCCAAATCGCATCTTTCTTACTTGTCGACAATGGCAACCCAGACACAAAATCCATCGTGACTCGATCCCATTTCCATTTAGGTATCATGATCGGCTGAAGTAAACCAGTAGGCACTTGAGGTTCCGCCTTCACTTGCTGACATACTAAGCACTTCGAGACAAAATCGGAAATGTCTTGTTTCATACCATGCCACCAAAACTGACGTCTCAGATCGTTGTACATTTTCGTACTTCCCGGGTGAATTGACATTCGGCTACAATGAGCTTCGTTCAGAATCATCGAAATGAGTTCAGAATCTCTTGGAACACGCAACCGACTTCTGAACCTCAAACAATCGTCATCATCAATTTGAAACTCTGATTCCATATTTGGAACACATTCAGCCCGTTTTGCAACCAATTCATCATCGACTTTCTGAGCTTCACGAATTTGATGAATCAACAATGGTTTGGCCTTTAATTCCGCCACTACCACATTGTCGGATAGAACAGACAAGTGTACATTCATCGCTCGTAAAGCAAACAGTGATTTACGACTTAAGGCATCCGCAACCACATTAGCCTTTCCCGGGTGATAGTCAATGACAAGCTCATAATCTTTTAACAACTTGAGCCAACGTCTTTGTCGTAGATTTAAGTCTCTTTGAGTCATCAAATATTTGAGACTTTTGTGATCCGAAAATACATGGCACTTCTCACCAAATAAGTAATGTCGCCATATTTTCAAAGCGAACACGATGGCAGCTAATTCGAGATCATGGGTCGGATAATTTTTCTCATGTGGCTTTAATTGTCTCGACGCATAGGCCAAAACTCGACCTTCTTGCATCAATACGCAACCCAACCCAAGTAGGGAGGCATCATTATAAATGACAAACTCTTTGCCTGATTTGGGCTGCACTAGAATTGGAGCTTCAGTCAAATAAGTTTTCAGTTGATCAAAACTTTTCTGACATTTTTCCGTCCATTCGAACTTAACATCTTTTTAAAGTAGCTTCGTCATTGGTGTGGCTATCATCGAGAAACCCTTTACAAACCGTCTGTAGTAGCCGGCTAATCCCAAAAAGCTCCGAACCTCAGTAATATTTCTCGGAGGCTTCCAGTTAAGTATGGCTGAAATTTTGCTCAGATCAACTCGAATACCCGATGTAGATACCACGTGACCCAAAAAGCTCACCTCTCTTAACCAGAACTCACATGTACTGAACTTAGCATATAACTGCTTATCCCGTAAAATTTGCAACACTAATCCCAGGTGTTTAGCATGATCGGTTTCATTTCCCGAATAAACCAAAATATCATCGATAAACACGACTACAAACCGATCCAAATACGGTCTGAAGATCCGATTCATCAAATCCATAAATACCGCGAGGGCATTAGTGATCCCAAGCGGCATCACTAAGAACTCATAGTGACCGTATCTCGATTAAAGCGGTTTTGGGTATATCCGAATCTCGAATTCATGGCCCGGTAATAACCCGATCTCAAATCTATCTTTGAAAACACCGAGGCTCCCTTTAGTTGATCAAACAAATCGTCAATACGTGGCATCGGATATTTATTCTTTATTGTCACCTTATTCACCGACGATAGTCGATGCACAACCTCATGGTTCCGTCCTTCTTTTCACAAACAATCTTGGTGCACCCCAAGGTGAGAAACTTGGTCGAGCGAAACCTCTATCCGTCAATTCTTGCAACCGAGCTTTCAACTCTTTTGACTCTGTTGGTGCCATACGATCACGAGCTATCGAAATCGGCATAGTCCCGGTACAAGCTCAATACCAAACTCTACCTCCGAGCAGTGATAAACCCGGTAATTCCTAGGGAAAAACATCCGGGTATTCACAAACCACCGGTACAGGGTTTCTTTTCTAACTCTTTGTCATCAAGTACATACGCAAGGTATGCTTCGCACCCCTTTCTTACATATTTCTGAGCCAACATTGATGACATTACAGCTGGCAACCCCTTTAAGTCCGTAGACTCAACTCGGATTATCTCGTTATTTGCGCACCTCAAATCAATAGAATTGCTCGCATCATGCACAGTCAACCAATCCAAAACAAGAATAACATCAAATTCATCAAACGGCAAAAGCATCAAGTCCGCCGGAAAACAGGAACCTCGAATTACTAGGGGACATTTCTTACACACTTTGTCGACAAGCACGTAACGACCCAAGGGATTTGACACCGAATTACGAACTCGAGAGACTCAATAGGTAAAGTCTTCTTTGGATGCTAAGGTTTCACATATATAAGAATGAGTAGAACTGGGGTCAATCAAAGCAATCACATTAGTATCAAAGAGAGTAAAAGTACCGGTAATAACATCTGGCGAGGAAGCATCCTCGCGTGCACGTATAGCGTAAGCTCTAGCAGGAGCACGAGCCTCAGATCTAGTTGTAGTATCTCTAGATCCTCTCTGACCGCCACTAGCATTGCCCGTATTCCTAGATGGTCTACCCCGAGCAGTAGTAGCACCAGGTTTCCCACTCTGATTTACGTTCTGTTTAGACAATCTCGGGCAATCTTTAATAAAGTGGTCGGCTAACCCGCACTTGTAACAGGAGCGGTCATGGAATCTACAACTCCCGAGTGCCATTTACCAAAATATTGACACTCCCTTCTATCTCGACGATCATTTCCAACACTGGCAACCGAAGTGACTCGTGCACTCACAGGGGGTCGATCACGGTCTCGTCTAGAAAAATCCGAAGTATCTCTATATCGGCCCAAATCATCTCTGAATTTCTTCGATGACTGTTGAAAGGGCCTCCCCGAAGACCTCTTACGAAACTCCTTTGCTCCCATATCAGCTTTTCTTTTCTCCACACTGAGCTCCTCGGCTTTGCAAGCTCGCTCGACAAGTATCACAAATTCTCGGATTTCCAAGATGCCAACATACAGCTTTATCTCATCATTTAGTCCATCCTCGAAACGTTTACACATTACGGCTTCTGAGGAAATGCATTCTCGTGCGTACCGGCTAAGCCTCACAAATTTTCATTCATAGTCGGTAACCGACATGGAACCTTGTTTAAGTTCAAGGAATTCCTTCCATTTTGATCCATGAATCTCGATGATATACTTTTTCCAAACTCGGTTTGGAAAAACTCCCAAGTTACTTGCTCTCTGGGCTGTGAAGTCAACGTATTCCACCAATAGTAGGCGTAATCACGTAGCAAGGAGATAGTACACTTTAGGCACTCATCGGTGTGCAAGATAGCTCATCGAGTACCAATAGTGTTGTCCAACCAAAATTCACTTGCTCGGCATCATCATTGTCCGTAGCTTTAAATTCGATAGCCCCATGCTTTGGATTCATCAACTGGGGCTTATTTGACCTTATTTGGTCAGCTACCGAGGTATCGTAGGTCTTGAGGGTTGTGTTTGTCGGGAATGGAGGTTGTGGAACAGCCGTATTAGTTCGAATGTATTGGTTGAACCAATCATTAATCACGCTATAAAAAGCTTGTCTAGCTTCATCATTCGGATTACTAGCAATAGGTTGAGAGTCCGCGGTCTTTGTCCCTTGTCGCGGGCAGCACTACACTCTCAAGATCATCACTACTGCTTCGGTCGGGATCGGGATCCATTACTATAAATAAACACATTTGAAAATGTCAGAAATCACCACACTATCAAATATCACAAAATGGCATGTATAGCTAGTCCCAAACGTATTACGGTAGTCCTAGAATCGACTAAACCATAGCTCTGATACCAATAAAATTGTAACACCCCGTACCCGAGACCGTTAGCGGAGTCAGACACGAGGGGTTCACAGACTAAATTCACTTATTTTCACAGTCCATTTAAAAATTTCCAGACAAGCTGGTTACTGCATCACTGTCGACTTAAAAATTATATCTTGAGTTTCAAAACTTGAAAACCAGTTTCGTAAATTTTTCCTGAAAATAGACTCATATATCTATCTACAAATTTTTTTCTAGAATTTTTAGTCAAGCCAATTAGTACAGTTTATTAGTTAAAGTCTCCCCAGTTTCAGGGTTTGACTACTCTGACCTTCACGCACTACGACTTGGATATCTCACTGTACAGGGCTTCAATACTGATGCTCTTTGTTTCTATAGAAACTAAACTCAAAAAGGAATCTATACATATATGGCATGACTTCTAAATATCTCTGGTTAATTTATAATGAATTTCCAAATTCGGAACAGGGAATCCAGAAACCGTTCTGGCCCTGTTTCACGAAAACTTAAATATCTCTTAACATATGACTCATATGATCATTTCGTTTCTTCCATATGAAAGTAGATTCATCAAGGTTCGATTACGTAATTTATTCAATATTTAATTTCATTCCTACTAATTTTAGTGATTTTCAAATTTACATCACTGCTGCTGTCAGCATCTGCCTTTAAGGTAGACTTTACCTATTTCATAGTTTCCATGATTCAACTAGCCCTTTTAGCATATATAGCACAAAATATGATCATGATTAACCATTCCAATGGCTAATCATTTCCAAACATTTCCATACCTCTTAATGAACAACATACAAAACGATTATAATACTATGCTCAAAGTGTATATAAACCATTTTCGCATGGCTATCCAAATTTATACAAAACCAAAGGGTACATGACCCACAACAAAAAGGGTAGTCCTATACATGCCATTTCAAAGTTCAACCAAAAGTGTACCAAAAAGGGCTTTGATAGTGTGGGCGACTTCGACTTCAATAATCCCGAGTCCGATAGCTGACGACCCAAAATCTATAAAACAGAGATTCAAAGAAACGGAGTAAGCATTTAATGCTTAGTAAGTTTTGAGCCATGAAATTAGACACAACTAAAGTGTAGCATTCATATGGCTAAACGGATAATTTCATATGCACAAATTCTCAATATCATACTTACTTCACATTACCAACCCTTATAATCATACATAAAAGATCAACTTAGCCAAAAGCTGGTAGCTCATTTATCGACTGAGCGAATACTATTTGTAAGGGATCAACTAATTCAATGCATATACGAAACATACGTCATCGCTGGGATTTTACGAACGTATTAATTGCAATTATTACAGCAAGATCGCTCATTCCCAAGCCAAGTACCTTCGGGATTTAACCGGATATAGCTACTCGCTCGAATGCCTTCAGGACATAGCCCGGATATAGTAACTCGCACAATTGCCTTCGGGACTTAGCCCGGATATAGTAACTCGCACAACTGCCTTCGGGACATAGCCCGGATATAGTAACTCGCACAACTGCCTTCGGGACTTAGCCCGAAACTAGTAATTAGCGCAAATGCCTTCAAGACTTAGCCCAGTTATCGTCTGAATATTCATGCACATATCAATAAATCATGACACATCTATTTTTCATTTTCATAATTAGACTTCAAACACAAGTCACGTATTAAGCATTCCCATTTTCGGCTCACTAGTCACATACAAACAGCATGGTTTAGTTTGCTTTATGACACGATCTCTATGCACATATGGCTACCCGTCATACGTATAGACTAATTAACTCAACATATAATTCAAGTAGAATCATCATATCACCGTATATTTGTTATGCTCATACATCATGACTTAATCAAATCATAACTAAATCTCATTGCTCGAAAACTTACCTCGGATGTTGTCGAACGATTTCGATGGCTATTCGACCACTTTTTCCTTCCCTTTATCGGATTTAGTTCCCCTTTGCTCTTGAGCTTAATTTAACAAATAAATTGATTTAATCATTTGAGCATCAAAAGAGGAACTTAAGGTACTTAGCCCATATATATATACATTAGACATTAAAGTCACATACATATGAAATCATGAATCAACTCAACATATTAGCCCACACTCTCTTTTAGCCGATTGTCTAAGCCAAGATAAAAGCACCAATATGCTTGCCTCTAACCGAATACATGCAACACCAATCTTCTTCCTATGGCCGAATATGCATGTCTATGTTGAGGCCGATTATATGCTTAATACTTCCTACAAGTATGGTTACTTGTATTGATTATATATCATTTTGTTTCAAGTTCAAAACTCGGCTAATACGCATATATATACACTAGTCCTCAAATACTAACATTTTGCACTTCACCTTACTACCATTTCACATCTACTTTCTACCATGGCCGAATGCATCAAGACACCATACCATTCAATTTTGGTCATGGGTTACACAAGGAACTTAATGTCTAACTCAAAAATGCCAAAAAGAAAATCCAAGAGTCATCAATCACCATCACATGTATCATTACAAAGCTTCACACTTAGCATGCAAATGACATCAACACAAATCCACCTTAGCCGAAACTTGACTCATCTTCATGCCTCATCACCACAACATCAAACATCAACCAAGAAGACAACACCCATGGCCGAATATCATCTCCATCTCATAGCAAAGATTTAAACCATGGGCTAGGTAGAACTCAAACTAACAACTAAAAACATGCATGAATCTCATGGACAACATCAAACATACCTTAGTCTAGCAACCCACCATAGCCGATTTTCTCAAAGCTCTTCCCCCTTCTTCTTTTTCTCCCATTCGGCCAAGAACAACATGAGAACTTCTTTCTTTTTTTTTTCAATTCACGGCAATGGGGGGGGCAACCACACACATTTTTTTTTTGTCATCATTTACCTTCCCATTATTATTTTATTGCCCATACTCATTATTTTATTTTTCCTAACACAAATCACTAACATAACATGTTTATGACATGTTTTGCCCATAACATTTTGTCTATTCTTAATGTCATGGCCGGCCACTACTTCTTAAGGGGGAAATTGACATGCAAGTCCACCCTTTTGATTTCATGCACTAATAGATCCTTATAGATCGACCTATCATATTTCAAAAGTGTCACACATAAATCCTATTAGCTAAATTCACATGCAATTGACTAAATCAAAGCTTAAAACTTTCACACATTCATATTCACATATTTTAGACAATAATCATTATATTCAAATAATTTGGTGACTCGGTTTAGCAGTCCCGAAACCGCTTTCGGCCTAGGGTCACTTTAGGGCTGTCACAGGTACCATGTTGCATGCCATGAAGTGGGTTTATGTATGTAAGTGTTTAAGGGTGACAAATGGCTTGGAAAATAGCCTAGAAATTGTCCACACGGTTAGACCCATGGGCATGTGGTCCGGCCGTGTGTCCCTTGTACCCTAATTAATGCAAAATAGAATACCCAGTAGTAAACATATGGGCAGAGACATGACCGTGTGTCTCATCCGTATGGAGGAGATGGCCTCAGGACATGGGCGTGTGCCCAGGCCGTGTGAAGTCTGCACTTGATTTTTGGAATTTAATTCACCACACGGCCTAAGCACATGGGCGTGTGACTTGGTCGTGTGACCTTATTTGATTGATGACATTATAAATAGAGAGTTAAATGGGCAAGGGACATGGGTGTGTGGGACTACATGGCCTACTCACACGAGCATGTGACTCTCCAAAACAAGAAAATTTTCTAAGTGTTGAAAATGTTCCAAAAGTTCTAGTTTAGTCCCGAATCTTTCCCGATGTGTGTTTTGGGCCTCATAGGCCCTTATAAGGGATGTTAAGCATATGATTAAATGAGTTTAAATTGGAGTGAAATGTTATGGCATAGTTTTGTGTGTTTGAATGTGTTTAAGTTCGGTAATGTACCCTGTTCCGATGTTGAATACGGGTAAGTGGTGTTACACATATACCAAAATGACCAAGTCCCTATACATGCCATATACTCAAAATGTTTAAAATCATCAATACCCAAAATGACAGTTTGATAATATGATGCGATCTCCGATGATCTCCAATCCGAGCTAGCTTGATAACACTATAAAACATTGGAAAATAAAATGGAGTAAGCTATATAGCTTAGTAAGCTCGTATGAAAGAAATAAGCAAATCTTACCATACATTTTACAGTCAAGTTAATATAAGATAACGTAATTTACCATAATCTCATTACCATAATTCATTCCTTCACAAACTTACCTTGAAATCATCATTTCACGAATTTAATAATCATAATCTTTATGTACATACCTATACCATCTCGTACTAATTTCATACTTATTCTCATCATTGGCATACCCAATGAACCACTCGGAATAATAATATCGGATACTCGGGAAACCTTGCACACAAGGTGTCACATATGTAGCCATTGCTACCTCTATCTCATAACACATATATGCTCGCTCTCGAGCCATTAACGGGCCTTCTCACACAAGCTATCAGTCAAGACGTAACCACATGGTGCTGTTCACACAAGCTCTCAAGTAACTGCAACATATGCTAGTATACTCAGCCACCAGTAGGACGTATAGGACCAGCACCTGGATTACATAACATAATACCCTAGTGACATGTCACTTGTATCCTAATCTATTCCTCAGGTTCGATTGGGACTTCTCGCTTTCCAAAACGTCATCGAACGTGCCCTTAGAGTCGTTTACACAATTCATACAAAATTAAAGCATTTAAAATACAATTATAATAATGTTTATTTACATACGAACTTACCTCAAATGTAAAAACGGCAAAAGGAATCTATTCGTCAATTATTTTGTTTTTCCCCCGATCTAGATCCGAACTTCATTTTTCTTGATCTCTAACTTATCTAATCATCGCATTATTCAATATAATCCAAAAACACATTATGGCAAAAATTACATTTTTGCCCCTAACATTTCAACATTTTACAATTTAGTCCTTAGGCTCGTAAATTGAATTTCATTCAATTTCATCACAACCCAAGCCTAGCTGAATATTACTTGTACACATAACAACCCTCATTTTTCATTATTCACATTTTTCTACACATTTTATAACCTTTTACAAACAAGTCCATATTTAACGTTTTTATCGAAAATCACTTTACAAATATTATTTATCCAACAACAAACATACATTTTCTATCATCAAACATCAAAATACAAGCACATCCAACATGGGTAAAATTTTAGACTTTAACTTTCTTTCAAATTAGTCCTTGAAATAGTTAGATCAAGTTACCACGATCTAAAAAATGTAGAAACCATTAAAAACGGGACAAGAACGAACTTACAATCGAGCTTGAAAGTTGGCCAAACCCTAGCTATGTCTTCTCCTCAAAAATTTGGCTAGGGGGACTAAATTGAAGAAGATGGTCATCTTTTATTTAGTTAATTTATCTTTTTTACCAAATTACCGATTTACCCTTTCACTATAGCAAAATTGACTTTTAGCGGCGTTTTTTTAAGCCTTTAGCGGCGCTTTTAAGTGCCACTAAAACTATTCGCGGCGTTTTTGCAAGCGCCGCAAAAAATACCTCTATAGATGGCGCCGCTAAATTTTGCGGCGTTTATTTGAAAAAACGCCGCTAAAGGTCGGGACCTTTAGCGGCGCTTTTCCCACAAACGCCGCTAAAGGTCATAAAAATTTAAAAAAAATATATTATAAATTATTGTAAAAGTCCTGAAAAATATAAAAAAATTAAAATTCATTATCAAAATATTGAGAAGAAGAATAATCTATGAAATAAATACATCCCGCCAAACAAAATACCGCACTTATCATACTAGACCAGAAATCTAACAAAATACAAATAGAAATCTATGATTTATGACATAAGGTTCAATCTTCTTCAATTGCAGAGCTGCATGTGTAAGTCCCTTACCAAGTGAAGGGTCTCAGGGGGAGGCCTATATGGGCGTGTGAAAGGTTCCCCGGTAACAAAAGGGTGTTTGGAAGCCTGCACAATAATGTTAAAGCTCTTATGTTTCTTCATACTTAGTTGGAATAGCATGATAAGAAGTGCTCATGGGAAATTTCAACTACCTGGAAAGGTGACCACCGTTTTGCCTGATCAAACTCAACTAGTCCCCTCAAGAAATCAATCAAAGCCAATCATATCTGACTCTCTGTGATAGATTTATTATGCAGAAGCTTTAGTAAGTTATCCACAGACTACACACTAGAAAAATTTTCTCACCACTCCAAGCTGTACATTCAATTTTGAAGTTAGATGCTAACCTTTAATGATATCTTCTTTAGGCAAGTTTTTCAGGTAAGGATAGCATGTAACTACTACTTCAAGACTCTTATGATTGAAATACTCTTTTCCAATCAAAAGTTTTTTAACTCCTCCGAACGAAACAAGCAACAATTATATCGGATGAAAAACTTGACAAGAGATGCAACATGTAAATGAACAAGAACTAGTCACTAGAAATTTCTTACGGCTTCATATTCTTCTTCTATTAATACTTGGTAAGCACTTCGCCACAAACTTCACTATTCCTATAGGATTCTCCCGACGCACTTGAAGAACTTACTTGTGTTTTTGCCTTTGCCTCCTTTAGAACATAATCGTGGGCTGCTCTCTACATGATAACCACATATAAAAAGTCGTTCGTAACAAGTGCAAAGATATGACTAACTGAATGAGAAATGACAAATGAGTGCTAAAAACAAATTTTAATTATATCTAAATGTAACCAGGTTGGTTTAGGATAAGTTAAAACAAGATGGAAATGAAAGTTTGTACAAAACCCTTCAAAAAGAAGTACGCATGAAGAATAAAAAATAATAAGCACATAATATTTATATTGAATGCAAGAAAATAGCGAACAACTAAGAAACAAAGAATCGATCAAACATAGTTCAAGAAAATCAAGTAGGAAGGGTCTTAAAGATATTTTGAACTTTTATGAATTAACTCACTAGATGAGCACATATTAGCGAAGTTCTAATGCAATTTCAAGAAAAGCATATTTCATTGGAATTTTCTCTATTTACTTGTTTTCGTAAGCATGAAAATTTTATTTTGGACAAAATTTTATTTTGTTTTCAGAAATTTCATTGGTTAAGATTCATAACCATATTCTTACTTTGTACCTTAAGCATTCCTCACTCTTTTCCATCCTCCATACCAAGCGAGCCTTAAGGACATTGAAAATTCTAGCACATCCTTCAAGGTTCTTATATACAAGAAATAAATTATTCACGTTGATCCTAAAATGCAGCATTAACTCACCCTTTATAAGGCATGATCTCGTTCATAAGTATTAATGCCTATCTTGCCAATTCAATAGAGGAATCATCTTAGAGGATCGACTTGTCATAATGATACTTTTATGTAGAACAAAAGAAACTGAAGAGAGAGAGTAGACCGAACTTTCAATTTGTGATGTTGAAAAATATTAGTGATCTGAAAAATTAATGCAAATTTTGTTTCTCTTTCCTTATACATTTTGTTTAGCATAAGGAAATTTTTAGTATGAATGCCTACAAACTTGTCAAAGCATTAGATACACACGCCTTGAATCTTGGAATTTCTAAGATAGACAAAAAATAAGAGAGAGTGAGTATGAAATTTGATAATTGCATGCGCTTATTTAATGATAAGTGAAATTCTCCTATTTGGACACAATAAGATCTGCTTTCGGTTATAAGATCAACCAAAGAAAAGCTATACATAAAATCGATGCAAGAAAATGATGCCTAGAAATCTTGACAAATTGTTAGCCGGAGATATGTATGACCATCAAAGCAAGAGGCATACCCAAGAATTTCAACCATTCACCTTAGAAGATCAAATTTCAAGCACCTAGGAATAATGGCAGCCCAAGAAAGAGTTTAGCAACTATGCGACCAAAGGACCACATGTCAATAGTCATTGTATATCTAATCAAGTGGTCAAGGTTCAAACTAGAACTAACGATCAAGACCAAAGACAAAAATCAAAATTAGGGAATATAATCATCAAAGACAATAATGAATCACAAGAACTGAATATTTTAAATAGGCATTTTCTAATTATTACTGCCAAAAGCTTGAAACATGACTAATTTAGGTAGTAGCAACATGCTAAAAAGAATAGCAATATGAATCTTCTACGTCATTGCTCCAAAAAATCTTCATATAGAAATACAAAGATGAACCTTTCAAGGTTTAATCCACGAAGATGTGACTAATATAGAGTCTTGGACTAGAATTTCGTGGAATAAACTCCAAAGGTCATTTTAAACCTCGAGATTCAATTGATCAAACAATGTTCTCTTGAAGTTATTCCATTTGAAGTTCAAGTCCATACCAAAGATGATCCACCAAAAGACAAAAGCGATAAGCAAAACCAATAAATAGAAAAAAGGCTACAAATTCATGTCCAAAGGATGCTGATATCCAAGAAGAACTTCAGAGATCTATAATACCGGCTCAGAGAAAAAATAGGAAAAGAGTCATAAGACCCTCCGCAGATGATAACAAAGTGAAGCGATGCAGTGATAGTATCTAGTAAGATCTGCAAATATATTTAACCGCACCGCCGATTCGAGTAGCACCTATCCATTCCAAATCAAAGCAGTTCTCAATAGACCTTAAATTTAACTCATCTTCATCAAGCACATTATTTCTACCTACGATCTAAAGTATGAAGGTGTAAAGAAATATCACTTACAAGCCCGACTTCTAATTCTCAATTAAAGCGTAAATCTTTCCAAATTGCATTTAAATTAACCCTAAATCTATGAACAATGGAATAAAAAAGAACATTACTTTCTTTCCGAAAAATTAAAATCGAGATCATGGGAAACTAAAATTAAGAAGAAAAAGACCATAAAACATTCTTAGTCGGATAGCTTAGAATTAAATATATTAAATAGATATTGATCTTCCTTGTTTCTTTCAAATTCTTTTCTCTCATCCCTTAAACATACTCATCAATTATCCCAAAATTAAACGATAGAAAAACCTAAAGCAGAACCCTTAAGTTCCCGATCATGTAATGGAGCGAAATATAGATAAATCAACCGCCATTTTCAAGTCGGAGCGACGATGTGAAGCCTTCTTTCGGTGGACGGTTGCTTAAATTTCAAAAGAGATTCGAGCATTATTACAGATCAAACAAGAACATTGACGAAGCAAACAAATAAATTTAAAAAGAAGAAGAAAGACTAACCTCAAGCGCTTTCGAGCGGTGGAGAAAGAGCAAGAGAGCAAGAGTTTTATTTTGGGGAAAACTTGGGAAAAGGGCAAGCCAACGACTTTACGTATAGAAACACTTATGAATCTTAAGAAAATCTCATATAGAAACAGACTTAAAGGAATGAAATAGCGAAATAAGGTAACATAAAATCCTACAAAGGAAATTGACAAATGCAAAAGAATGAAAAATAAAAGAAAAAGGAAAACATTTGGAATCGTTGTGTAGAGTTAGAGGATGTCAAATTTTGGGAGGATTAGAGGCGGGATCTGTAAAATCAATTGAAACGGTGCGTGGTGGAAACAATTGAAGCAGTGCGTGGTAGGAACAATTGAAACGGTGAGTTTTGAATTAGTAATTCATCAACAGTTTATGTATTTTAGCTTGAAAACTTTGAAAGGCCATAACTTTTCGCTCGATTGTTCGATTGAGATGATTTTTTTTATTTGAATAACTTTTCGAGATCTATCTTGACAAAGCGCCAAAGGCGGTTTGTCGCACTTTTGTCAAAAAGATTTTTTCCTCTAAATTTTGATATTTTCGGTTTAAAATTCAATTTTAAAACATTCAAATCATTATTTTCCTTACTTATTTGAAGTAAACACGGATTTTTTTACGAATTATTGTATTATTTTTTTAATTTGACACGTGTATGGAATAGGTCCGATAAATCATTAGAGCGTAACGTAATATAATTAAGATAATAATAATACTCCTATAATATAACAATGAGTTAATTTAGCTTAGTTGGTTAAGTTTGCTTGCTCTTTACCTTAGTACCTGGGTTCAAATCTCGTTGTTAGCAATTTTGAATCTTTTTTGTACCCCTCCGTACCTTGCTCTTTTTTGTACTTGCATTTATTATTTTTAATCAATTAACTCTTCAATATTACATTAATATATATTATTAGTACAATAATATAGACGGATTGACAATTTGAGCTACATATTACACTAATACATTAACATTAATATACTGTGCACATAATACATTAATATATATTATTAGTACAATAGTATAGAAGGATTCACAATTGATATACGGGCACATACATAATTTGAGCTACAATATTATGAATATTAAATCGCTAAAGCTAAAATTTTAGAATTGTTGTATAAATTTTAAAATTTAATAAGTGTAAAGGATAGGTGCAATAAATTATACATAGTACAAGATTTGTGTTTTTAAGATATTATTAGAATAAAAAATATATCTTATACAAAAATAATGATGGTACTAAAATATACAAAATATTGCACATAATTTATTCCTTGTTTCACTGTATTAATCTTACAATGGTATTTCTATATATTCATTTTTTTTTGCACTTCAATTTTGTTTTCCTTTATTGTTTCATGTTCACTTGAATGTGTACATTTGTCCACTTCTCAATTGTTTAATATATTCAAATTAAGATTATCTCTTTTACAATTATATAAGAAATCATTTAATATATAAATTAAAAATACTAATTAATCTAAACCCTAAACCTCTTAACTCCTATCCCATAAACACTAAACCCTAAACCCTTAACCCTTAACCCCAAACCCTTACACCTTAAACTCCAACCCTAACCCCTAAACCTTAAATATAATCCCTAAACCCATAATTCATCATAAACCTTCAAATACTAGTTAACTCCTAAACCTTGAACCCTAAACCATATATCTTAAACCATAGTTAACTCATAAACCATAAACCCTAAATCATATATATTAAACCATAAACCATAAACTATAATGATAATTAATTCGATATTTTAAATTCAATACTATCTCTTTTACGATTATATAAGAAAATATTTAATATATTGTATAACCATAAATTTTAATAATTATTGTTTTAGGGGTTATAGATTTGTGTTTATGATTTTTTTGGGTTTAGGGGTTATATGACTTTTAGCAGCGTTTTTCCAAAAGCGCCGCTAATGGTCTGGTTTTTTGCGGCGTTTTTCCAAAAGCGCCGCTAATGCTCTATTTTTCGCGGCGTTTTTGGTAAAAACGCTGCTATTGCTCTATTTTTAGTGGTGTTTTTGGTAAAACGCCACTATTGCTATGTGTTTTACAATTTTTACGGCGTTTTTTGATAAAACGCCGCTAAAGCCCTATTTTCTTGTAGTGTTTACTTGAACTTTATAAATTCACTTACTCTATGCCCATTTTTTTTTCGCCCTTAATTATAATGGTCTAATTGTCATTTAATGACCTCTAAATAAAAATTCATAACAATTTACTACCTTTAACTTATAGAACTTAAATTTTGCACCTATTGCAATTTAGTCCTTATAGTCAAATTGAGTACTCAATCGATAAAATTTCTTAATAAAATTTTCACGCAATTATTCTATCATGCTGTAGACCTTAAAATAGTAATAAAATAAATATTTTTACTTAGGATTTGTGGTCCCGAAACCACTGTTCTGATTTAACCCATAAACGGGTTGTTACATCATCTTTCTTCTATTTTGGAACCAAATACCATGGAGTTAAGGATGAAGCTTTCAACCATGGTGATTTTATCTTGCATGGTAAGTGATTTTTACCCTGTTTTTAGTAATTTTGATGTTTTTGAGATCATTGCAACTAGGTCCAGCTAGCCCGTACCTTCGATTTTGAAACTGTCAAAGATTTTGAATGTTGCCATTGGTGAATCTACTGATTTTTTATGTTAAATGATGAATTTGAAATATTATTTTTTATTTAAAATTATTTTGTTAAGTGATTTTTGATGAATTTATCGATTAGGGACTAAATTGCTAAAATAATAAAAGTACAAGGATGTGATGCAAAATTATTACAAAAATAGGCTGAGAGAGAGGCTGTGAATATTTAGCTAGTGTAAAATTTCAATAAAAATGGTTAATTTGCATGTTTTGGGCTTAGGGACTAAATTGAATAAAAGTAAAGTTTTAGGGGTAATTTTATAAAAATGTTTAAAATGACTAAATAGCATAAAATACACTGTTTTACTGTCTAAATTAATAAGTTGAATAAAATTATTAATTTAGATCAAGATAGAGTGGAAAGTCGAAGAGAATAAAAAATTACCAAAATGCCCTTGAACTTTGTCATTTCTACAATTTAGCCAAGTAAGTTCAAAACGTGGTTAGTACAATTAATTATTTTTTTCGATAAATTATTATCTATTTGTGTATATATGTGAATCAAATTTTTTAGCTTGAAGGAAACGAATAAAACCAAGGTTGAAAGACACTATGGCAACACAACATAAAAATGTACAAGACCATGGTTGGACCATGGCAATGTTTGCGTAAGACCATAGCGAGGCTATGGTAGTTTTTCAAATGTAAGATGATGGTTGGACCATGGCAATGTTTATGTAAGACCATAGCGAGACTATGACAGTTTTTCAAATGTAAGACCATGATTGGACCATGGAAGTGTATATATATATATGTAAGACCATAGATGGGTTATGGCACTATGAGCATAAGACCATGGCAAGGCCATGGCAGTGCATATGTAAGACCATAGTTGGACTATGGCACAATATGAAACGTGTATCGATGTTTCAATCGTCTTTATAGTGTTCATCGAATATGAAAATGGATGGTTTCGACCACCGATTAAAAAAAATGGATGGTTTCGACCATCATTTAGCACACTTGTGTGAGCTTTGGTAAGGATTCCGATTGACTTCATTACAACAAATAAGGAAAGGTATGACGTACCAATGATCAAAGTATAAATGTTCATGATTATGAAAGGTATGATTTAAGAGATGTTATGTTTATGTACCATATCTTACCATGTGATGATATTGCTAAGTTATGTGTTTAATTACTAGCTTGTGACTATGGTAAATGTTATTTTTATGTCTTTTGTGTTATGAAAATGAAATGGTAAGTGTTCAATATGAACCGAGACATGTTATGAACCTTATTGAAATGGTGATACATGGAAAACATGATATGTTATTAAGGATAATAAATCCAATTGGATCATGCTCAAGTATAATGGTTATCTATGTTAAGTTCACATGAATTATATTCAATTATGCTAACATGTGTTGTTGTTGGTGCTTAGGCTTGTTGCAAGTTTATGATTGAATTATGTCATGTTTAGTCTTAATGAAATACATTGAAACGGTAAGTGCTCAATTGGTAACGTGCTTATGTTCATGAAAAGGTGGTATAAATCAAAGTATGTAATTTCTTATGAAATGGTTTATCATGTAGTTGATTCCAAAAGAGCTATGTTTAAATGCACTAGCTTGTAGTCATGGTTGATATTATGCTTATATTTTGGGTGTTATGCATATGAAACGGGTGAGGAAAGGTAATGAAATGGTAAATTCATAATTGAAATGAAATTTGATGAAAAGGGAATAATGAGTTTGATAGATGTACTTATATGTGAGAAATTTACATTTGCTATGGATGAATATATCTATATCATTGATAAATACACTAAGTCGGGAATTGATAATGTCGTTTAGGCTTATTATAAGCATTGAGAACGGAATTGAAATTAAGTAAATTGAAAGCTGTATAATCTTATAGAAAGGTTGATGATTATAAATTACATCCCATAAAATCCTATCATGTTATGAATGATAAATATATGCTGCATTAATGAACTTCCTTATTTGTGGGTCAATGATTATATAGATTTTTGAATTTATGGAATTGGCATAGGTTTATGTTTATTCTATAAAGTTTATTATTGAAATAGAATATTATGCTTAAAGTTTATATGAGCGTACTAAGCATTCATTGCTTACGTAGTTATCTTCCTTTACTTTACAGATTATCAGAAGCTCGATCGGGTTAGAAGCTAATCGAAGATCCATCACACTATCCATCAAATTTATCAGTAAATTTTGAGGTTTTTAGTCATGGTTATAATGGCATTTATAGGTGGACTATATCTAATGTTTAATTCATGAGTTTGGCATGTATATATATGTAGTTTTATGAGCGATTACATTTTGAAATTTTCGTGCTTAAATGGTTAATGTTGAAATGGTTAAGTAGATTTATGTTTTTAATGATCAATTTGGTATATTTTGTTATGGCTTGACATTTGGTCAATTGTGCTATGTCTTAGCATGATGCTTTGTGGTTGTGTATATTGATTTATGCCAAAACAGGTATATGTTTAGGTTGATTTTAATATTTATGTTTGAGATGCCTTTTGGGCATATTGGTTGTATGTAAAAATTTCATATTGATCTAGTTTTATTATGCATGTTTTAGGTATATTTTTGAATGTTTGAAATAGGTGCAAATGGCTTATATGTATGAACATGTTTTGGTTGAGAGAAATGGCTTGAAAATGGACTATTTCTTGTCTACATGGCCTGAGCCGTGTGTCTCAGCCGTGTGAGTAAAACGGCCATATGACACAGTCGTGTGTTTCCTATAGGTTTTTAAAGGTTACATTTCGAGAGTTACATGGCCTAGCACACTGGCGAGTGGCTTGGCCGTGTTAACCAAGTCAGAGAATTACACGGGCACAGACATGGGCTGGGACACGGCCATGTGTCCCTACTTCGAATGTCTGCATAGCCTGAGACACAGCCGTTTGTATCAGCCATGTGAGTCACAGGGCCTGGCCACATGGCCATGTGACCCCTGTAGTATGAATTTTTCTATCTTTTTCCATGAAATTCTAAATGTTCTCGATTTAGTCCCGAATCATTTTTAAAGTGTTTCTAAGGGCTCAAGGGATCGAAAAAGGGACTTTATGCATGTGTTTGATTGGATTTTGCAATGATTATGAAATGTTAGAAATGAATGATTTGAATTGCGTTTTTACGATAATGCTCCGTAACTCATATTTTGGTGACAAATTAGGTTAGAGGTGTTACAATCATAAACACCCTGTTGCATCCAACTTCATTGGTGCAGATTTAAATCCTTCTGCGTCATCAGATACCTTACCTCTTATGGTCTGAAAACACATGACACTTCTCCCCATAAAGGTGATGTCTCTTTATCTTTGGTGTCAACACTACCACTGCAAACTCTAAGTCATGAGTTTAATAATTCTTTTCATGCAACTTGAGCTGGCGAGATGCAAACGTAATAACTTTCCTCTTTAAATAAGCACACATGCTAGCCCATTAAGAGATGTGTCAATGTACATAGTATACTGCATGCTAGATTCTAGTTGGGCTAATACCGGGGCCTCAGTTAGAACAACTTTCAGCTTATCAAAAATCCTTTGGCACGTCTCTATCCATTCGAACTTTTCCTCCTTCCTTAACAAATGTTGAGAGGTGTTTCCAACATGGCGAACCCTTTTACGAACATCCGGTAATAATCTGCCAAACCTAAAAAGCTACATACCTTGGTTACATTATTTGGCAAATTCCAATCAAGCACAACTTTAACTTTATTAGGGTCTACCTTGATACCTTCAGTAGAAATAACATGAGCAAGATAATGAACTTCTCTCAACCAAAATTTGCATTTGTTGAATCTGGCATACGACTTGTTCTCACGTAAAGTTCTTAACGCAATCCTTAGGTATTGCTCATGATCAACCATACTTTTAGAGTAGACTAAACTATCATCAATAAAGACTACTACAAACTGATCTAAGAAGGTCTAAAAAACCTTATTCATCAAATTCATAAATACTATTGGTGCATTCATTAATCCAAACGGCATCACCAAAAACTTATAATGCTCATACCATAAACGGAATGCAGTTTTTGAAACATCATCACCTCTGATTTTCACCTGATAATAGTTAGAACGCAGATCAATTTTTAAGAAGATTATAGCTCTACTTAACTAGTCAAACAGATCTTCTATTTGAGGTAGTGGATATTTATTCATCATAGTCACTTTATTCAGTTTGCAATAATCAATGCATAAGCGGAAAGTCTCATCATTCTTCTTTACAAATAAGATTGGAGCACCCAAAGATGAAACACTTGGTCGAATAAATCCCTTGTTCAAAAGATTAAGTAGTTGCGTCATTAATTCCTTCAGTTCCAATGGTGTCATTCTATAGGGGGCACGGGATATGGGCGCAGTATTAGGCTCTAACTTAATCGAAAATTCTACTTCTCTGTCAGGTGGCACACCTGGAAGTTCTCCCGAAAACACATTAGAAAAATCTTTAACAATCAGGACTTGGCTGATATCCATTCTTGAATCAGACGAATCCATAATATACGTCTAGTAGGCACTTGTGCACTAAATCATTAACTTTCTAGCGATTATTCTGCTCGCAAAATTGTTCTGTATGCTAGGAAACAACACTTCTTTTACTTTTTTCAATTAATAAACATACACCTCTAGCTCAGCAATAAACTACTATGGTATGTTTGATCAACTGATCTAATCCAAGAATAACATCGAACTCATGAAAGATTAATAACAACAAGTCCACCAAAAAGGTGTGCTTGCTAAAAATCAATGGATAGTTCTTAATCACTCTATTAACCATCGTATTTTGACCAAGGGGGTTGGTCACTAATATATTTGTCTCAGAATAAACAACTTCAAGACTTATACGATCTACAAATTTAATGCAGATGTATGAATGGTTTGACCTCAAATCTATTAATGTATGAATGTTGTTTCTAAGAAAATAAAATTTAGCCGTTATAACCTTTGGCAAGTCAGCATCTTTTTTGGCCTTCATCATATATGCTCCAACAGACACTTTAGATCTGGTCTTGGTATAGCTTTTTTTTAGCCCCCTAATCTGATCCTAATTTTGTTGCCACTCCTAATATCGCTTATTGTTGAATAGTTTGGGGCCCACGTATAGATTGTTCTGAACTTACTTCAACCTTAGAAGGACAGTTTCTAAGCTGATGGTCTAGAAACCCATATCCAAAATAAGCTCTGGTATACATCCAGCATTCTTCTCTATGATTTCTCCCACGGTGCTCGCAAACAGAATTCCCCATCACCCTGGATCCGCCTATACTCACCATCGAGGTAGCTTGTCAGCCACTTCCATCACATCTGAAACTCACAGGCTACAAATCCCTCCTCAACGCCGAGAAGTTTCTACCTTTTGGTATCATATCCATTTTATGGGTCTTAGCCATCATGGCTGCTAAACTCTAACATGCAAATGCCGCCACTGGGGCGAGAATTTCATCCTTTAAGCCCAATTCAAACTCCGCACATAAGGCTTTCTCAGTTTGAAACATAACCTTTACATAGCGACTAAGTCTAATGAACTGTGGTTTGTATTCCATCACTGACATTCGTCCTTACTTGAGATATAAAAACTCCTTTATTTGTTCAACATACATCTGGTTCACATAACTTTCTCTAAATTTCTCTAGAAAGAATTTCCAATCTATCAGCTCCTCAAGGGTCACACTTGTCAATGTTTCCCACCTTTGATATGCCTCCTCCTCTAGCAAGGAGACTGCACACAAGAGGATGTATGCCAATGTGCACTTTAATTCTTTAATTGAAATATGATTTTTATTTAGGTTATAGTGAATTTATTTTTATTAAATTTTTAAAAAATTTCTTTGTAAAAAGTTAAGAATATTAAAATAAAAGTTGTATTGATTTCTTAAATGGATTTTATTTTTTCAACCCACAAGCCATTTAATGGGTTAATTTTTTTTCTATCTAAACTCTCGCGAATGTACGATGACTTAGTGAATTCAGATAAATAATCGGACATTTAAATCAATCTAAAGATACGAAATCTAAGAAAGAATAAGTTGTGGAGTCAATGGTTTTTATGAAGCTTTGTAAGTGGGCAACACTACAACTTTCCAGTACACAACAGCTTTACATATATATATATATATATATATATATAAAATGAAAAAAATCGAAAATCAATTAAATTCTACGATCATTTTTAAATAATAATTTATATAATGAACAAAAACTCCAGTAGGAGGTTAGAATGGTCGGTCTGGGTCCGTAGAAAAGGATAGCCAAAATTTTAATATATCATGGTTTGAAGTAATTAAGAAATAAATATGAAGTCAAGAGTAAGACGTTATTATATTATTATAATGAAGTAGGTAAAAATAATAAGCCAAAAGTTTCATCATTCTTGTTAAAGTACACTACCTAACAATAATTTGATGACCAATTAGATCAATAAATTGGTAACCAAATCTTGCTAGCAATGGATTCTAGTTGGAACGAGCTAGATAACTCAGCCACTCTACTATTTCACTATATATGCTTGTCTTTGTTAACCCAGAAATATGCATATAGATTTGATAATTTCATTTTAAATAATTTATATGTTTAATTATCAGGTCATGAAAGAAGTTGTCTCTATCACTCCGAAATTCTTTCCTCTATATAATTAATTACTAATATATAGTGTTCTGTGCAAGAGTGAAGAGATCCTTCTCGACTCTCAACTGACTTCGAAAGAAAAAGGACAAAAACCTTGAAATTAAAGTCTCACTTCCATACATAAGAAATGATAAACGAGTTTCCTTTCTTTTTCTTTTTTTTTTTTTATGCTTAGTCGGTAGATTTTTGTCAACTTTACAGATATTAAGAATTTGTTATCACTATTTATATATGTATTAAATTAATTATAATGCCTGAAATTATTACTCTATTAATTAAAAAATCATCAAATTTTTTGTTAAATCAAACGATAAATTCATAAAATAAAATCTAACTTGTGTGTTTTCATCAATACGTGTTCAGTTTTACTAGCTATAGAAATTTAATTGATCAATTATTCCGATCAGTATCTTTTTACTCGAAAGATAAAAATAATTAAGAAAGATCTAATTATTTCTGTTTTATTTTTTATTTCCTATAATTATAATTAAAAAAGAATATTTATTAATTAGAGTTCTAAAAATATTTAAATTTTATTAAAAAATTAAAAATAAAGGTGATTGCGCTAAGTATAAATTGTTTTAGGTAAAATTATGCTTTTGGCCTCACTATTATATTTATATTTAAAATCTTGTATCTACACTTTAATTTGACATAATTTAACACCTGTTTAAAATAACATTATTTAGTACAACTTATTCACATCCATAGCTATTCTGGTCAAATTGCTGAGGCAGAATTTATTTCTAACAAATATGCATTCCAACTTATTAGGCATATATATATATATATGTATATGTCTTGAAAAAGGTGCTTTAAGAAAATTTTATCTCAACGTTTTAAGATAACAAATGTTTAGATTAATTATTATTAATTCTTGCAGGCTGAGTTCAGCAGGTGCTGCAATTTTGGTTAATAAGTCCGCGACTTGATTCCTCGTTTTATAAATATGAGAGAAGCTAATCTCGCAATTCTTCCGAGCCATTTTACAGCTGCTGCACTGCTTCTATGAATAGAAGCTTGAATCTCTTTAACAACATTCCAATTATTAGTCTCCACAATTACAAACTTAAATCTTGTTGCCATACCAATTTCAAACCTTCAAAATCAGCCCATTACTTCGCAGTGAACATCGAACAGAGGCTAATGCATTGTTGAACCCTTAAAGCCAATGAGCTCGATTGCCCTTCACAACTCAATATGTGGAATTCTGAAGGAAATTCGAAAACAAGTTCTATAAATGAAGTTGTAAATAATTGTTTCGAGTTGTAGAAAAGCCAATTTTGAGAGACTGATTGAGACCAAGAGATTTTGACATAAAGGGACCAACTTGTAAATTGGGAAAATTTAAAGGATTATAATTTAATTTAATCAAATTGATGATGATTGTTGGACATGAGGATGACATAGGGAATAAACTAATAAGGTGGAAGTCACTTTGGGATCTAAATTGTAAATTTGTAAACTATGAGGACCTAAAGTGTAAATTTCCCAATGATGAAGAAATTAGTTAGAAAGTATTAATGAAGTTTCATACGATCATAATAGTGAGTTACTATAAAGAAAATAGAATTTTAAGACTAAATTGAATGAAAATGAGAGCTTGAGGATTAAATAGTAAATTTCTCATTTTATTGAGAAAAGTCCCAATTGTGAATTTATGCATGGAATGTTAATATTTTAAATAGAATATGGTAAAATGGTGAGAAAAAAGACGGTAAAGTGCAATTTTACCACAAAGTGGCAATTTGGTCATTAACCATAAAATCTATATTATAAATATTATTTATGGATATATTAAATTATTTGAAATAAATAGGAGCCATTGGATGCGATTATATAGACTAGAAATTTCAATAAAAAACAAAATCAAAATCAAGAAAACGTAGAATTTATAAAGACGAGGGAGAGAAATCTTGAGCTTACAAAACTCGCAATGGTTAGTTCTCCGGCTGAGTTACTTTCTAGGTTTTCACCAGCTTGAAAACTGAATTCATTTTTCGATACGTTTTCTGGGTGTTTGTCATTGGTTGAGGGAGTTTTATTGTGAATTTTAAGAAATTTTAAATTAAAATATACATAATTGTGTATTTTGAATTTTAGAATATTTTGGAATATTCTTTTAAGTTTTACAATTTTTAAAGAAAGTTTGAATTATTTTTTAAAATGATTTTTTTACAATTTTCAAATGATGATATCTTAATTATAATGTGTTACAATTTTATAATATCGAAAATAACAATATTAAAAATATCAAATAAGAGACGGAAAAAACTAATTTAACATTAATAATCACATCGAAATCAAACACCTAAATTTTAAAATTACATAAAATTTAAAATTGGGAAACATATATCTATAAAAAAATTTCAGTGAAAATTTTCATATGATATTATCATTACCCTCCCTTAGGAGGTGCCGTTCCGTTTAAAAAAATTGAAATTATCTTTTTCATTAAAGTTATTATATCTATTTTTTATATTAAAAAGTCTAAAGTTATCTCATAATTTCTTTTCAACCTATAAATAAAAGAATAATAATTTTAATACACTTAAACTCATATTCTTCTATATTAACAAAATGTCTATGCCAATTAAGTTAAGGTTTAATTGATAAATTTTTAATTTTAAGTAATAATTGAATTAAAATTTAAAATTTATTTATTTTAAAATATTATATATTAATTATTTTTATACAATATATTAATTACATTAAAAAATTGTTTACCGCAAAAAAAAATACAAGGAAGAATGGAAGAGAGAGAGAAAAGTGGGGCGGTAGTTATCAGCAACAGCAGTGGTCACGGGTTTCTCTTGACCGAGCATCGTCTCCCCCACAAAACCTCAATTTGCATATCCCCCACCTATTCTTATTTATTAATTCCTTTCTCTTTCTATCTCTATTTCTTTCCATTCAAGCCCCCATATCGCCACCTCCCTACCAATTATTTTTTTCTAAATCTACAATATTCTACGTACATTTGATTTTCTTTTTATTTTATAACGAAAGCTTATTTATTTAATTATTGAAATTCATTTATAACTAATAATTTAATTAAATGCATGTTACATTGATTTCGTAGTTCAAGTATGCTAATTAGTTATACAAGGGTTTTTTCTTTTGAAATTTTAATTTTTTACTAAATTATTGTACATCTGTGATGGGAGATGTAATATATATAATCAAATGATAGTTAAGTTTTTAAACATTATGTTATTTTAAGTTTAAATTTAACTATAATAATATTTATAAAATATAAAAAATACATAAGGATTAATATTTGTTATTTTATAAAAAAATAATAGATTTTAATTGTTTCTCTATTGAATTAGTGTTTAATTAACTCTTACAATAATTTTATATATGTATATATACATACAATATATTAAAATTATGTTACACCCATAATGTTTGTGGAAGAAAATAAATTATAAAAGGTAATATATATCACATTTCTGGTTTAAACATTGATATTATATTTTGAAATGTATTATTTTAAATATTTTACATGCATAAATATTCTTATAGTAATTATTTATTTTTAAAAAGATAATAATTATTTTTAATTTATTTCATTCTAACTTGGTAAAAATAACTTAGTAAAAACTTCATAGTAAAGATAAGAGATTTAAATAGTGTAATAAAGACAACCAACCATATATTGCCTTTTATTCTAATTATTAGGGTGTTTAAACAGTTAATTAAATCAAATTATTATTAATTAAATTAACTGAATTTTTAATTCTTTAATCGTTAATTGAATTTTAATTTTTTCTAAAAAAGTTAACCGAATCGAAATATTTCGTTAACCGAAATTTATATGTTTTGATTTTTTGGTTAAAACAAGTATAAAATATATCAAAAAATAAATTGATAATGTTCATTTGACCGAATTAACTCAATTAAAACTACATAAATTGTATTATTAATTATTAAATTTGGTTAACTACCTGATTTTGAACCGAAATAATCGATAACCAAACTTCCAAAAAAATTATTAACTGATCACCGACCAAATTAGATCAATTAATTGGCCGAGTAACCAAATTAGATCAATTTAATTAATTAATTCAATTTTAACTAAAATTTAAACATGTTAAAGTATAGAAAGATATTAAGTACGAGAATCCCAAAAAATATATTCATCAGAGTTACGAAAGAAACGTTGAGATAGATATATTAAAGTGAAGGAAGAATTTGAGGGTATTTTGATTAAGATATATAATTTTGCTGGGATGCAAAGGACTAGAACGTTGACCAAGAACATGAAGAAGAGAAGAGTCTTGAAATTTCTTTGCATTATCTGATTCCAATATTTTAATGATATGATGAGATCGTTGAGATTTCATTCTAAAAACGTATGTAATTGAATTTGGAGATTCGGTAGAGGAGGTTTGAATTCATCTACAAGTTTTTGAGAGTACATTTTCATATTTCATTTCCATTATCCCTTCTAAATTATTATTATTGATGTACAATTTAAATGTTTCATGTTCGAAAAGCTATATTAATTGAATTTAGATATAATTATTTGTAATTACATAAATATAATATATTTAGATAATTATTATAATTAATAAATTCTACTAAATTAGATATAATTGAAGTATCTTAATTATATTTTTTAATTCTTAAAATTAAATTTATTTAATTGTAGCTATGTTTTTTACTATTTTTACTTATTAGGTTGCAAAATAGGATACTCATAGCCTCACATATTGCACAAAGTAACCAACATCAATGAGCCAATGCCTATTAGAAAATATACTTAGGTGTTGTTTAATAAATTAAAATTTTAATTACAAAAAAATTAAATGTTGAAATTTTATGTATTAAAAATTAAATCCAATTTAAGTTGTAAAATTGTTTGATGTATTTCTTATAAATTAAGTATATAATATAATTAAATAGTTTGATAAATGTATATTTTTAAAATTTTAAATATAATGCATTTTAAAGGACAATGTTAAAAGAAATAAAATAAAATAAAAATAATTGAAAAATTATACATTAAGTGATGAGTAGTTCCTTATTTATTTGTTATTTTTCATACTTTTTATTGAATAATTCTACAATTTTTATTATAAATTATTAAATGTGCTTAAAAATTTAGATAACTGAAAATATTAATTTTATTTAATTTGATTTTTCAACGAGTTATCAAAGAGGTCTTAATCATGATAAAATTTTCAAATTTTTTTCATCATTCAATTTTATTATAAATTTTTCTAAACTTGAAGATAAGTGTTAATTTTAACTTATGTAATAAAATAAAAATTTCTGAGAATTTAGTGGTGAAAGAGGTAATTTACTAATTTAAGATGGGAGGGTAAAATTATTTTAGTTTTACACTTTTCATATCTTTTTATATGATTAATATTTTAATAATTCAACTGTTATATATTTATATTGATTATACATATCAAATTTGACATAAGTTAAAAAATTAACTATTTATTTTATGAAAAAATTTTAAACCGTCTAATAAATATTGATATATATATATATATACACATACAATATTTTAGATCAATATGATAGAGATATCGAATCAGTTCAAAATTTTATATGCATGATAAGTGCACTTATATCAATAAATTCAATGATTGAATCGATAAAATATTAATCGTACAAAAAACAAAACTGATGTAAAACTACTTTAATTTTGTACAAATATAAATGGATACCCATTTAAAAGGTTGATTATATTAGCAATTTGCAAAAATAATAATAATAATAATAATAATGAATTAAATAGTTAGGCCTTTTCTTAGGAAATTTTATTAATTAGTTCCTATCGGACAATTTAGATGTTCTTATTTTATGTTGTTAGCGTTGTAAAAACAACAAAAATACAATCCAATTAAGTAATTGTTACACTTTGAATAAAATACAATCCAATTAATTATGATTTACTCTGTTATTCATTGCTCTTGGTTTTTTGAAACTATAATAAAATATATCATAAGACATATAGAAATTATAATTATGGATTTCTTTTACTTCATAAACAAGTTGAGATATCATCATTTATTCATTTATTTTCTTTTAATATTTTAAATATCAATTAACATGTCGCAAATTCTTAATAGCATTTGTAAAGTAAAATGAGTATAATAATAAATTTAATTTTTAATATTTACTTCTTTTTTTAATTTAGCCTCTCTTTTTTTTTTTTTTACTAAGCGTGGCAATTGAGTTTTTCAAAAAGAGTGAAATTGCTTTCAATTAAGTTTTCAAAAAGAGTGAAATTGCTTTTCTTTAATAAAAATACTTACTAAAACATTAATTTTATAATAATTGTGGGTTGGCAGCCCATGTGGCGCTTTACATCATCTTCATACTAACATGTCATTATTTATTTTATTTGCTATGTAATCAAATAATTATAAAATTATAAAAAAAATTCAAAATTTTAAAAATTTATAAATTATAAAAAGTTCATAAATTTTTTTTAAAAAAGGAAGTACACATGAATTTCTATGGGATTGCCATGTTTAAAAATTTAATATTTTAGTCAAGATTTATGTTAAAAAGTTCATTCGAATATTTTTAAAAGGTTGATAGTCGATTTGACTCTTTCTAAAAGGTTGAGAGTTAAATTAGCTAAAAAAATTAAAGATCAAACCGACAAAAATGTAAACATTAATGGCTAAATTTGATATTGTACTTAAAAACTCCATTGTGATTGTATTAAATAATTATTAAATAAATATTTAATATATAAAAATTATTTGATCCAATGCTAGTGGAATAAAAAAATTGTACAAGCGTACAACCTGTATCTTTATGTAATATTAAAAAAATTAAAAATAAATAAAAATGTACATATGTTATTCTCTTAACCCTTTAAAGTTGAAAATTTCACTTACAATAGATAGAATAATAACACTTAAACATGATATTAGCAAATGCTATGATCGGGTTGATTAGAATTTCTTGAGCTTTATTATGATCAAGATGGGAGTTGTGGAGAAATGGGTGCATTGGATAATGATGTATGTTACTTCAATAAGTATGGGGTCGTCTGCATAGGGTTTCGACTTATTGTTGAAGTCAAAGTGTGTCACATTTATTCTTTGTCGATGACAACTTTTTGTTCTCTCGAGCAACTTCAACTAAGTACATTTCTATTTGGAAGATATTGACCGTTTATGAGAAGGCTTCAGGTCAAACTATTGATTTCAAGAAGTCAGGTATAATGTTTAGTTTTAGTATGAATGACATATGGGGAAATGTGCCCATATTATAGTAAACATGTAACTGTTTTTTATATATTTGAACGATGAATGAATAAATAAATTTAATTTCACATTTCACTATTATATCTTTTGAGCCTTTGTCTTTCATGCTTTCCATATATAGCGAAATTATGACAAACAAATATTAGCTTATTGATTGTCTAAGTTCAAACTGATAATAAGTAGCACTATAAGAACGTTTACATTGCGAGAAATACAACTTACTTCAGTAGATAATCTAAACAAGTCCGTAATCCCATAAAAGAATCAAAGTGAGCATTTGATTCAAATACTTAGAATGGTTATTATGTCGTCCACAATTCCAATTGGGGAGATGGCTAGTATTAGCTATAGGAGTAGTTGACTTCACAAGTAAAGACATAGATGTACTCATTGGAAGAATGAAAATTTTGACTAGACCCAAGTTGAATTAATTGTGAATCCGTTTGTGAATTAATTCACTTGTGGCGTTCATGGTGTGATGTACCTAAATCCTGAGTTAGTCACTAACCATGCATATGTAACTCATGTGCATTGATATAAGTGGAGACTTATGCTCTAAAGATGATCGAGCCTATAGCCAGTATGTTGGGTACATGACTTGTGTATGTCATGACTTTACTAGCAACAATGAAATTCATAACTCGATTAAAGAATTAATGATATCCCCTCCTTAGCATTGTGTGATTGATAAATACGAAACGTGGTCATAGGTTTCTTGTTCTCGAACGAGCAATTTATCATAGTCATTTGTTGATAGTGATCATATTAATTATTAAGAAGAAACAATGGTGACAATGACACAAAATAGGATTGTATTGAGTGAATAGATTTAACTCAAATGAATCAATGATATCATATGAGGGTAACACACACATGACGAGATCATTGGACAAAGCAGTTGGATGAATTGCTTTCGTAAAAAGTATACAATAAGGAGTTTTCATTCATGGTACTTATTGTGGACTGACTTCATGATTAAGTAAATTGTGAATTATTAGAACGATGCTTCTAGACATAATTGCAATTATAAGAGTCTAATTGTATATTGTCGATTGATCCCTCAATTATCTCAATAAAAGTCGATTGGACTGCATTTGAATCACTAGAAAATTCTACGACTTTGGAAATAATTTAATTGAATTAATTTATTCGATGTGGAATTAAATTGGAAGGTCGTGAGAATTGTTCAACTAAAGAATTTGATTAAAGAATTTTCTAGAAAAAATAATTTTAGAAAATTTCATTGATTTTTGGTAAAATTAATTTTGATCAAGCAAAATTAAATTAATCAAATTAATTAAAATAAATATGATATTTTGGAAATTAATTTTCAAGTTAGATAATTGGCACAATGAGTAACTGAACTTGAAAATTGGACTTGAGATTGAAAGTTGGAATCGAGAATAAAAAACCATTGAACAAGACCCGGTATGTGAAGTTGGGCTAACGGTTCAACCGATGGTTGGAACAGACCAATTGAGCCATCACTAGCTTGGACCAAACCAACTCAAGGTGTTGTTAGTGTGTCACGCCTGCAATGACACCACTAGGCACGAAGACTACGATAACAATATTCAAATGGCCGGCGATAGTGATTCTTCGATGATTAAGTAGTGAAAGAATCACTCTTACCGGGACTATACCGAATAATTTAATTTCATATAAACTATGCCCAAAATAATATTATTTTAATAAATTTAATATTTAATTTAATTTAATACTTATCTTGATAGTATTTTATTAATTTAATATCAAAGTGATTATGTTAATATTAAATTAAATTTAATATTTATCTTATAGATAAATATTCTATTACTTTAATAGATTTAATATTAAATTTAATCTAATACTTTTCTTGATAAGTATTATAATAATTTAATATTAAAGTGATTAAGTTTGATCTTAGTTGAACTCTTTAAACTCTTCCTATATAAAGAGAGTCTTGGGTCAATATTTCACATAGACTTGAATTTAAAAGAAAGTTGTAGAGAGAAAATTATCTAAAGAAATTATTTCATAAGATTTCTAGAGATGTTTTTCTTATTTACAACTTGACTCAGAAATTTAGAGAAATTGAAAAATTGCCCCAGTGGTAATTTTGTGGAAATTTTTCTAATTCGAAGTGAGCCAACACTCGATAGACGTGAGCTTGAGGATAAATGAGAAGACTATTTAGTCGAAGCGTTCATCCTAGACAAATAAAAAAATTTACAATTTTGATTAAGTGCTTATTATTTTAGATATCACAGCCAAGTTCTTGTTTTTGGAAAAAAATTTAAAACTCTAGTTTTTCCTTTAAATTTATTTTCCGTTACGTTTTCCAAATCCAATTTTCCAACATGACATAGATAGACAGTCTGTTTGCTTAATGCTTGGTGTGCATGCACCTCTTGACTATGAGAGATATTTGGGTATGCTTTTATTAATGGGTAGGAACAAAAGAAAATCTTTTCGTTTATTCAAGAGTAATTAAGCATGTGATTATTCAATTGGAAGAATAAGTTATTATTTTAGCCATCGAAAGAAATGGTTCATAAAACAATTAGGCCAGCTCTTCTTGTTTTTGGCATTAGTATCTTTCTCCTCCCGTTCAATAGTTGTGACTTACAGAAAATGATCTACTAGTCTAGTCTTTATCTCACTGGAGGCATCATCATGAATGTTTTTGTCGTCACTATGATCAGCATATTCGGTTAGCAATGTCCTTGCCTTACCGGAGGCATCGGAAATGGATGTTTCTTTATCCAACACAGTATACACTTACCCAGATTCATTTTCATACTTGACTTGTTCATTTTCTCTTAACAAAATTCACCTTCCCATGCCTGATTTCATATGCGTTTACATCATACATTATTTTATTCATACAATAACTCATTTACCTTAAATGTGAACATGCAGCGGCATTACTATGCTTCACACAGTTACCAATTATACGAGATGATATCATTTTATATATCTCTACTTGAACATTTCACATTCAGTAGCTAGGATAGAGACTCACCATATACTTACCTATACTGTAGCTTGAAGTTTGACTCACCAGATACTTACCTATACTGTAGCTTGAAGTTTCAAACTTGAATATCCTTCTCGAACCATCAACAACAACTGCTTAGAGAACATTTAACCATCATTAAAAACCTATTAATAGACAGCCTGCTATCATCTCAACTACAAATGACCCCCATGCAAAGCCCCTTATTCATAACTTACTATTTATATGTTTCTTAACATCCTTACTCTTTAGAAAACTTAACATGCAAAGCTATCAGACTTAATTGGAGGTGGAACATCCACTGATTAATTTAAAAACCTTAGCTTCCAACTTAATAAAGAAGAAGAGAACATTTAAGTTTAAGAAGAAGAACCAAATAGTAATATTGAAGGAAGAAAAACCATCCAAACAATCCCTTCTCACCATATATATACCCAGTTCCCCCTTAGTGGAACTTGACAAGTGTCGATTGTATCCAGAAATTTTCCTTTTAAATAACCTACAAAGCCTGAGAGAAATATAAATGAGGATCTTATACAAATGTTATTTTACCAATCCATTCAGTCGGCTCTTAACTAGATCACGTTACAAAACCCACTTAGCACAATGTTCAGGCAAACTGAGGGTACTATACATTTGGCAGTAACTAATATATGGCATGGCCTTAGAGAGATTAGTCATTTATAGCTTTAACATGTACTTAATAGGTGTATCACGCTCAAAAAAAATCTGAGGCATACTATTTGCTTGTCATATTCTTTCTTCTATTGAAGAATACTATTAGAATAAATCCTTAAATACTTCTATAGGCGGATACTCTATGTGCCAAACATTGAAAAATATGTTAATTGGAAAAATAAACTACTATAATGCGCCAAACAAATAACTTCACAACTATATGCCTTTTTCTTGGATCCTCCATATTTGGGATGTGACAATAGGGTCCCTAATGAATGAAAGTGAAAATGGATTTTGATTCAATGTTAGATATCGAGAAATATGTGTAACCCGAGTATAGGGACTAAATTGAATAAAATACAAAATAAGTTTATACACATATACATAATGTATGAGATAGTATGTGTATATAAACTTGATCAAATGGGAACTTTGCATATATTATGGTACTTGGTATCAATTATATATAAATTGATTATGTATATGTGTATACATTTGGCTAAATGGAAACATGCATATATTTATTATTTGGCATGAATATTGTATGAATTGATATGTGTATATAAACTTATTGAAATGAAATGGGGCATTATGCTAGTACTTGATATATGAATAACAATTGAATTGATTGGTTATAGAACATGTATTACTTGTATTCATATGGTTAAAGTTACCTTATTATCGACTTGAATCATGAAAGTACCACTGAGCATTATCGCTTAGTGTACGGTTTGTTTATTTTGTGCACATGTTTATGTGGATCTCGAAGTTTCAAGAAGTGACTCAACATCCAATCTATGGTCCTCAACTCAACAATGTTTGTATAGCTCTTTTACGTTTTTATACATAACATGTATCAAGGTTTTGAGTTGGTTTTGTATTACAAATGGTTACATTGAAAGTTTGAATATTCATGTTAACCTGAATTACATATACGGTCGGTTAGTGAATATGAATTTGGTTTAGTAGTTAAAATGGTTGAAATTTTGGATGGAATTGTTGTTGAAATGGTATTATATTAGACTGTGAAAGCATGTATGATATTTCTTTGGTTGAAATAAGGTATTGATCTTTGGTTTTTAGGTGATTGAATTGGTACCATTTAGACCTTTTGAGAACAAACAATCACGTCATGATGTTGGACCCTTAACATCGCCATGAAGAATCGTCAAGGATTTGCACAGTGACTTGGAACCCTAAAAGTCGCTACATCAACCTGATAATTTGGAAATTTTATAATTTGGTTCTTATTCAAACTCGAGTCATTTGACGAGCTTTCATAAGCTTGTATTAGGCTCTTATATGATTGTGTAATATATTGTAATGATGTTTTGAACTAAATAATATGTAGCAACTGTTAAATTTAACTGTAATTCGAACATAATTGTTTCGACAACGAATGTGGCATCTTGTAGCATGGACCTAAAAATCGGGTCGGGTATGGGGTGTTACAATTGTTGCAGTTAAATGATTGTTTGTAAGAAAGACATGTTGGGAAATATGTTATGGGTCTAATATTGAAATTTATAAAGATTCTTAGATTTATAACGATGTTGATTTTCATGTGCACTCGGAACCATTGGCAAGTAATCAAGTTGATAGTTTAGTGTGGCATTATAATGGTGTGTATTCGATTAAAACGAGTTATCAACTTGCTACTTCCATTTATTTTAAGGTTACTAATCGATGCTTAAATGAGTTGTGGCCAAACATTTGGAACAATGAGATGCCTCCTATAACATCTCGTTCTCAGTGAAATCAGAATAGTGATTTTGAGTCCACAAATTTAACATCAAAATATTTATTTTATTGTCTACAGCATGATAGTAGTATCGTTTGAAAAATTTTTAAGAAATTTTACCATTTGCATGCTTAATTTGATAAAAAGGACTAAATTGCAATAAGTGCAAAATTTGAGTTCTATAAGTTAAAAGGATCTAATAGTTATGCTATTAAATGGTTATCGGTTTTATGTTGTAATTAAATCATTGATATCATGAGTGGACAATTATGAACATTTTATATATGTTTTTAAAGGTTTTCAATTAAGGTTAATTTGGTAATTTAATAAATGCATAATAGTAAAATGGCTAAAAACAAAGCCATCATCTTGTTATGCTCATCCTTTCAACCAAAAATTAGGGTAGAAAACTCCATTAAAGGAGCTTGAACTTTCGGCTACTGATTTCTATGTTTTTAGAGTTGTTGTAACTTAATCTAGCTAGCCCAGGGACTAGTTTGAAAATTTTTGAATGTCTAGGGTTTTACCACGAATACATTTTAGTTGTTTGTGATGTTTAATGGAAGAAAATGAATCCTTATTGTTAGATAAATAACTTTTGTTAAGTGATTTTTTATAAATTTGTCAATTAGGGGTTAAATTGAAAAATTTGAAATATTCATGGTGTAATTTATGAATTAATGAAATATGTGGGCTGTTATAAGCTTGTGTGATATTCGGCTAGGCTTGGGTAGGGGTGAAATTGCATGAATTTCATTTTACGAGCCTAAGGACTAAATTGTAAAGAAATCAAAAGTATAGGTGAAAAATTGTAATTTTTGCTAAAATATGAATTTGAGTTAAATTGAATAGAGTGATTATTGAATTGAGTTGAATTTATTCATTTAGATTAAGATAAACCACGTACGACTCTAGATCAATGCAAAGAAAAAGGTTCGTATTAATCGACTTCATTTTTTCTATGTTTATCGTTGAGGTAAGTTCGTACGTTTAAGTTTCTTTTTTTATTTTATTATTTTGAATGCTATTATTGTATAATATTAAATTGAGTGTTGATGGAAAAATCCAACAGCGTAACCTCGATTATCGACAAATGAAAAGGGATAGCTTCGGCTATCGAATATGAAAAGGGATATCTTTGGTTATTGATTATGCAAAGGGATGGTGATGACCATCAAACTATGAAAAGGGATGGCTTCGGCTATTGATCTATAAAAAGGGATAGCTTTGGTTATCAAATTATGAAAAGCGATGGTGACAATTATCGAGCAATGAAAAGGGATGGTGACGACCATTAAATAATGAAAAAGGATAGCTTCGACTGTCGAACTATGAAAAGGGATAACTTCAGTTATCGAATTACGAAAAAAGATGTGTAAACCATCGTATTATTACCTTGTGTGAATTTTGGTAAGAGCTCTCAATATAAATTACATTAGTTTGATGGAAAGTAGGAAATGTGTACCTTGTGAAAATTAATAGTATGAATGTACATATATAAGTTTGTGAATTAGTTATTCTCATGTTGGATTGGGTTTACATGGTTAGTGGTTGTATATTGTATTGGCAAGGTTAGACTATATGTGTTACAAACTTACTAAGCATGACATGCTTACTTTGTGTTATTTTTTTTCGAAAGCTCGTTCGGGTTAGAAAGTCATCGGAGATCTATCACACTATCTATCGGCTCTTTCGATACTTACAGATGTTTAATTTTGGTTATAATGGCATGTATAGGTATTTTGGCTAATGTTGGCCATGTGTTTTGGTTGTTGGAATAACCATTTGGTTAGGCTTGTGATTTAACATTCTGATGTTGATATGATCTTAGTTTATGGCATGTAAATATTAACCTTATTATAGTCAATGTTGGCTTAATATGTTTGAATTGTAATAGATGAATATGCATATTGTATAAGTCTTGTAACTTGTTGCGGTTTGGTATCTTGTTATGAAAGGTATATATGTCTATTGATGTTAGTGAATGAATGGCATATTTTGTACCATTTGATAGGCTATGGTAAGTTAATTCAATGGTTTGAATGGATGCAAGTTTAGTTGAAAGTTATTTAGACATTTTTGCCAAATTGAATACATGGTTAAATATGTTTATATATTGTCATTTGAGGTGCCTAAGGGCATAATGGTAGTATGATGTTATACCATATGCATATGACTTGTTTATGCTTGATTTTGGTGCCTTATAAAGACTTATGGATATGTGCATTTTGGTAATAGGTACATGTTAGGTTGGGTGAGAAAAATGGCTTGTAAAATGGTCTATTTTCGTCTACACGGGCAGAGACATGGGCGTGTGTCTCAACTGTGTGTCACACACAGCTAGGTGACACGATTGTGTGCCCCTTGTAGCTTTTGAAGGGTTGCAAGTCAAGTTGTTACACGGCCTAGCACACGGCCTGGCACACTGGTGTGTGGGGTTATTTCGAAGGGTACACGGTCTAGCACACGGGCATGTGGCTTGGCTATGTGACCTAAGTCAGTGAGTTACACGGGCACAGATACGAGCTCTGACACGGCCGCGTGTCTCTACTTCAAATGCCCACACGGCCTAAGACACAAGCGTATCTCTTGGCTATATGAGTCACACGGCTTGGCCACACGGTCGTGTGACCCCTATAATGTTGAAAATTTTCGTTGTTTTCTGAAAATTTCTTTGAGTTTCCAATATAGCCCGGATGACGTATATTTAGGGCCTCAAGGGCTAGTTTAAGGGTCAATATGTATGTTTTGAATTGATTTTAATGTGTTTATTGATATGATTTGAAAAGTTTGAAATTTATGTCTGTTTGATTTGAAAACTTAGTAATTCTCTGTAACCCTGTTTCGGCGATGGTTATGGGTTAGGGTGTTACACCTCCCAAGATAAAAAACTTTCTATAGTCGTACATAAGGAGGTTTTTGCCATGCAAATTAAGGTTTGTTGAGAAAAGGGTCGATGTGTCCCTTTTGTATGACACATGTGGTGTCACTGGGGACATTAAGCATATTTTTCTCCATTGCCATAAGGCATAAGAGGTGTGGTCTTTCGTTGGGCTTGCGAGTTTGCATGTATCGATACATATTTTATAGGTTCTTGGCTTTCTTCAACTACAGACAATAAGCATACCGCGCCTTGGCCATCCTTTGGTCAATGTGGTTTCATCGCAACTTGTATGTGCGGAAGCCTAAATATGTGCCAAGCTCTTATATTGTTTTCTTTGTTGATTCCTTTTTATAGGATTGGGGTTGTTCTTAACAAGCTTTTGCATGTATTCAATGTAATCAACAATACGAAGGGTGACTGTTCAAACAAAGAGATGCCTACCTCTCAGTTGGCTAAAATGTAATGTTTATGCATCTAATTTTTAGCACAAATGAGCTACGGGATGGGGATCAATTATGAGGGATGAGAATGGTGCCTTCCGATGAGCTTGTACTGGAATTTCTCAAGGACTTATGCTCCTACACAATGCCGAAGTGGTTTTGATAAGAGAGATGTTGTATTGGGTAAAACATTTGCATATTAAGAATGTAGTGATTGAAATTGATTACTACCAAGTTATTAAAGCATTGAATGATCACACTGTTGATGGTTTAAAATTTGGTTCGATTATTCATGATTGTTTGCTTTGGAAATCCTGATTTAACTTTTTTTTTCTTTCACTGGATTAATAGAAGTGCTAATAAGATAGCTCATAGTTTAACTATGGTGGCTTTATTGAATTTCAACTACATTGATTGGGATACTGCACTGAATTTTCTGGTAGATATTTTGTAGTTTGATGCTTGTGCGAGTGACTCTAGCTAGTTATGAAAACCATAAATTAAGTGTATGGAGAAAACCTATTGACTTGGATTAGATGATTATCTATTTATTTACTTATGTTCTTAAGTACTTTTTAGCCTTTACTATAAAAGCCCTTCTCTATTAAAAAGAACACTTAAATATAAATAAATTATAATATTATTTACAATTACTTTAAATATTTTTCCTTCTCTTTTGGTTTTCATATTTCTTGTCAAATAAATTGTTAATTATTGCGTTTTAAATTTTTTTATTTTCCATTTCGTAAGAAGTAGTAGAGTCAAGGGTTGTTCAGAACTTCAACTTATTAATTGAAAATTTAAATGTAAATACTTCATCTTTTTATTTCTAGTTCAATTCCTATTAACTATTACAACAATTATTTTGTTTAGCTGATAATATCTAAACCTTATGAACCCCAAATTGGTAGAGTTAGTGAACTAATAATTGTATTAGAAAATGTAAACTAATAATATATTAATAGTATGAATGGACTAATATAAAAGTCTATCTAATTAACAAAGGTAATCTACCATCCTCATCAATGTACTTCACCATTAACAATTTCTAATCAGCCTAACATGGTGTGCAGTCCACAATTATCGTCTACTTCCAAATTAATTCACTGTAAATTTAGTGTCCATCTTATTTATTTATTTAGTACTAATACTTATCCTTCAAAATAAATAAAGCAATTTAATATTTGTATTGTGATGTAAGCACGCTTGGGAGTTCAATGAATTCGAGCCAAGACCCCATTGAACTTCCTAAAGGCCCAATGACTCGAGCTCTAGCTAGGCGATTTCAAGCAGCTGTTTCAGCTTACTATTCAAGTTTGGGAAGAAAACCAGCTCGATGATAATGCAGTAGCTCAGACCAGCTCTCAAAAGAACCCTTGAACCGTTGTGGAAACCGAACTCATCTCCTCTCCAGCTCTTCGAGCTCCATTCAACTCAAATCAGCTCATTTGAGCTTACTTCAGCTCGTTTGAGCTGAATTTCGTTCCTCTCTAGCTCGTTTTTTTATCATTCAAATAAATTCAGTATTAGTTTCAATTTATTCAATTTGGTGTAGTTCAAATAATTGTTATGTGTTTTTAAAAATCTGGACATTTTAAATATGTTTTTATTTTAATGCATGCTTTTAATATGTCATAGTTAATACATATCATTAATTTGTCTTAGCTATTACATGTTTTAAATATGTCTAGCTACAGCTGAAATTAATTAGTAACTTAGCTTAAATATGTGTTATAATTATGTCTTAATTTAAGCTTGATTTTTAATGTGTCTTGAGCTACTAAATTAATGTGTCTTAAGGTGAGTTAATTTGCTGAATTCATTTGCTGCAGGTACATTGCTTGGGACAGCAATAACTAAGCTGATGGTTCAGCTCTTCAAAGCACCTCTTCATAGACTTGAATGGCCAAAAATCAGCTGCTGGTTATTCTTCCCAAAGTGGCCGGTTAACTCTCCAAAGCTACCTTGAAAGCTTTCACACCAGCTGCACATTCTGTTCACATTACAAGGCTATCCAGATTTTTGTTTTCACACACCTAAGGCTATTTGCATTTGGTTTCATACTTGGATGACCATTACAATACTCAAGCTACCAATTAAAACCCCTAAACTATTCAGCTAAATAAAGAGCTTCAATTAAAGCCATTCAAGCACCTAGGCCGAATCTACCATGTCAATTAATGTCTAGTTGAATAATCACCTTTTAGAAGCTGACCGTTTATGTTTCCTATGCTATGATGCTTCTAAGGACATTCAAGAAACTTCAAGGAAATTTCCAGCCCCTTTCTAGCTTCAATGTGCCGTCTATTCAGCTCACTCAAAGACCATTCGACTAGCCATTTGTTTTAGCTATAAATATTTGTTCAAACTGATTGTAAAAAAAAATTTTCCATTTTATTTGAATGAACATTTGTTCTTGTGAGGTTAATTTTCTCTCCAATTTCGTACGAGTCTCGAGTGACTTATCTAGCTCGCTAGTGGCGTCAACCCGAACTTGTTTCTGAACTTATCACCAAGCATTGGTGTGGCGTTCAACTATCCTTCGACCATCTATTTTATCACCTTAAACAATATAGGAATCAGGGTGACACTCTTATAGTGTTGAATTGCTCCTGACGTTTAATTTCACCTTCCATTTCCATCCTTCACCAAAATTATCTATCTTTGTTTCTTTTAGCCAAACCTACCTTAGTCAAAATTAAGCCTAATATTTGAGTCCAATTTGATAATTTATCCAATACTTAGCCAATTTTTTAAATACTTAAAACTGAACGATACTTTCTCGAAAACGATTGGGCAACTTGATCGACTCGACTATCTACGCCGGGTCGGATCACATCATTTGGTATTAGAGCTTGTAAATCGAGAACTACCGACATTTTTATTCAACTCGGAATAGGTTCTTAAAAATGTCTTATTAAAAAAAATTCAAGTTGTATTCAAAAGATCTCTTGTATTTATTTCATTGTATTTGAAGTTATAAAAAAAAAGAAATACGAAATTTAAAAAAATCGAGATAGAAAAAATAGTGTTGGAAATTTTTTTTGTTTTATTCATTCATTTATAATCTCAATCATCTAGTTGTTGTTCTACCATCAATTACCCTCCCCAACACCACACTTAACCCAAAATTTTCTTTGTTCAGTCTACCTCACACCTATTACAATATGTCCCTTGTAACCACTTTGAAACTGACCCCAAAGCAGTAAATAAGTCCAAACAAGACGAAATACGAAATCATGAGAGGGAGATCGACTGGTAAAAGGAAAAGAGTGTGTTAGAGCATTAGAGTGCCGAAAAAGCCTTAAAACGAGTGCAAACACGAGTGTAAGTAAAAACATTTAATTTTCTTTCCGAGTGGATCGTGAGATTTTATGGTGAGGTTATTAAATCCCTATATCTAGAAGTCCTGAAAGAAATATGGCGGAAAGACAACCTGTTCGGAATGTGCTGAATTTGAATCTACAAGCCCTACTACGTGAGATTGAACGGTTGGTTGATCGAAAATTGGAACCAATCCTAGAAAGACTCGATCATGTGGAAGGAAGAGCCCAGCAAGCAAGGACCCCTTTAAATCCACCCAGAGATCGAGGCCGAAGACAAGTTTGAGATGATGAGTTATCCGAACCAAGTGAGGCCGAGAGTGACCAAGGCTCTAATGTAAGTGACCAGAGGAGAGGCTAGCGTCATCGTGGCCAATGAGATCAAGAGTGATACGATGACGACCTCAAAAGTATCAAGTTAACCATTCCTCCATTTCAAGGCCGTTATAACCCGAAAGCCTATCTAGAGTGGGAAAAAAATCAAACTCATGTTAGAATGCCATAATTACTTCGAAGACAAGAAAGTCAAGTTGGCAGTGATTGAATTTTCGGATTACGCCATGATTTGGTGGGACCAACTTACTTCGAGCCGGAGGCAAAATGGTGAGCATCCTATCAGCACTTGGGCTGAGATGAAGTTTATGATGAGCCGAAGGTTTATTCCTTCATATTACCACTAAGAGCTCTATCAACTGCTCCAAAATCTCTTCCAAGGGACAAAAAGTGTGGAGGATTATTACAAGGAGATGGAAGTCGCCATGATACGTGTGGATGTGTAAAAAGATCGTGAGGTGACTATGGCTCAATTTTTGGCTGGTCTTAACCAGGAGATAGCCAATATCGTGGAGTTGCAACATTATATGGAGATTGTTGATATGGTGCACATGGCAAATAAGTTTGAGAAGCAACTTAAAAAGAAAGGCACTGTTTGGGGTTATTCAACTCCAATGTGTCCAAATGGAGCCAAGGTGCAAGTAAAAATGCTTCGGCTAGCCAAACAAAAAAACCTATGGTGCCAACGAAATCAAAGAAGCCATGGCTGAAACCAGCAAAGGAAAGGCCATGGAAAGTGCCCAAAATCGATCAAGAGACATAAAGTTCTTCAAGTGTCTCGGAAAAGGTCATATTATGAGTCAATGCCCAAATAGGAATGCGATAGTGCTCCGACCTAACGGTGACATAGAATCGACAAGGAAGACGAAGATAATGAAAATGAGATTGATACCCCCACCGATGAAGATGAAGAGTTAGAGTGCGTGGTAGAAGGTGAAATGCTTATTGTAAAAAGAAGCCTAAGTACGCAAAGCACTGGAAGTGAACCGCAATGTGAAAACCTTTTTCATACCCGTTGTCACGTTCAAGGAAAGGTATGTAGCTTGGTCATCAACTGAGGTAGTTGTACGAATGTTGCAAGCACACTTATGGTGGAGAGGCTTGCCTTGTCGACTACTACACATCCAAGCCCTTACAAGCTGTAATGGCTCAATGAAGGTGTCAAACTAAAGGTGACCAAACAAGCTCATATTCAATTTTCAATTGGAAAGTACCATGACGAGGTTCTATGTGATGTGGTGCCCATGCACGCGGGCCATTTACTGCTTGGAAGACCATGGCAATTTGATCAGAGAGTCAAACATGATGGTTATGCTAATCAAAATACTTTCAAACACCATGGAAAAAACATCACTTTGGTGCCTCTTTCGCCAAAACAAGTTATGGAGGACCAGCAACATTTAAAACAATCCATGGAGCACATGAAAGAGAGAAAAGAAAATAAAAGTGAAAAAGAAAGAAAAGAAGAAAATATGAGAGAAAAGAAAACGAGTTGTGAGAAAAACAAGAGCATAGAAAAAGAAAAAAGAAAAGAAAAGAAAAGTGAGTGAGTGAGAAAAAGAAAAGTGTTTTGATTAATCGTTGCCTTCATGTTTCTTCATCATCTCAGTTTAATTCGAGCAAGGAGTTTCGATTACACAATATTTCTAAGGAAAGAAGGTTTGAGTTGATTGAAAAAGGTAAAATCGATCTTTGCTTTCCTGCTCCTAAAGGTAAGCAAGGTATGACTTTTGAAAATTTTAAGACATCTCTGCTCTATTCGGATGATGATAAAAACCTTGTTGACATTTTGGTTTTTGAAAATTACTTGGATTCTACTGTGGCTAATGTTCTACTTTGCTTGATAATGTTATATTTGTTTTGGTTGATGATAAGAAGATTCTTGCTTTTGGAAAATGTGATATTAATGAATTCGTTGGCGAGAATATAGTCAAACAGTGATTGCAAGGTTCAAGAATGCGAAATCCTGAATCATGTGAATCTTTTCATTTACCTGTTTGTGATGAAGACTTACATTTCTTGATTCATTGCTCGCATTCCATTTATTTAAACAATGACTTGTGGAAGCAATTTGAGATGTTTGAATGCCTTAAAACATATCCATTTTTGCTTCGAACATTTGATGAGGCATTGACATGTAAGACGTTTTGCTCATTTGACTATAAAAATAATGTTTTGAATCTGCCCTTTTACATGGATCATACTTGTCTTGATACGATTATGCATAATCTGCATGTTTGTTTGGATAACTTCTTGTTGTCTTATGGTTGTCCATTTCAATTGATTCATTTGCCATCTCTTCTGCCAAATATGGCGAGTCAATTTGAAAAGGTCTACGTGAGACCATTCACCCCATTCGTCCAAGAAGAGCTTCGTAAGAAGAAATATTTTCAAGTGAACCAATGGCTCGACTTGAGGACAAGTCGCTTTGAAGAAAGAGGGAATGATGTAAGCACGCCCGAGAGTTTAATGAATTCGAGCTAAGACCCCATCGAGCTTCCTAAAGGCCTAATGACTAGAGCTCGAGCTAGGAGATTTCAAGAAGCTGTTTCAGCTTTAATTATTCAAGTTTGGGAAGAAAACCAGCTCGATGATAATGGAGTAGATCGAACCAGCTCCCTAAAGAACCCTTGCACCCTTGTACAAGCCAAACTCAGCTCCTCTCCAGCTCTCTGAGCTCCATTCAACTCAAATCAGCTCACTTGAGCTTACTTCAGCTCGTTTGAGCTCAATTCCGTTCCTCTCCAGCTCGTTTCTTTATCATTCAAATAAATTCAGTATTAGTTTTAATTTATTCAATTTGGTGCAGTTTAAATAATTATTATGTGTTTTTAAAAATCTGGACATTTTAAATATGTTTTTATTTTAATGCATGCTTTTAATATGTCATAGTTAATACATATCATTAATTTATCTTAGCTATTACATGTTTTAAATATGTCTAGCTACAATTGAAATTAATTAGTAACTTAGCTTAAATATATGTTATAATTATGTCTTAATTTAAGCTTGATTTTTAATGTGTCTTGAGCTACCAAATTAATGTGTCTTAAGGTGAGTTAATTTCTTGAATTCATTTCTTGCGGTACATTGCTTGGGACAGCAATAAGCGAGCTGATGGTTCACTCTTCAAAGCATCTCTTCATAGACTTGAATGGCCAAAGATCAGCTGCTGGTTATTCTTCCTAAAGTGGCCGGTTAGCTCCCCAAAGCTACCTTGAAAGCTTTCACACCAGCTGCACATTCCGTTCACATTACAAGGCTATCTAGATTTTTGTTTTCACACACCCAAGGCTGTTTGCATTTGGTTTCATACTTGGGTGACCATTACAATACTCAAGCTACCAATTAAAGCCCCTAAACTATTCAGCTGAACAAAGAGCTTCAGTTAAAGCCATTCAAGCACCTAGGTCGAATCTACCATGTCAATTAATGTCTAGTTGAATAATCACCTTCTAGAAGCTGACCATTTATGTTTCCCATGCTATGATGCTTCTAAGGACGTTCAAGAAACTTCAAGGAAATTTCCAGCCCCTTTCTAGCTTCAATGTGCCGTCTATTCAGCTCACTCAAAGACCATTCGACTAGCCACTTGTTTTAGCTATAAATATTTGTTCAAACTGATTGTAAAAAAACTTTTTCCATTTTATTTTAATGAACATTTTTTCTTGTGAGGTTAATTTTCTCTCCAATTTCGTACGAGTCTCGAGTGACTTATCTAGCTCGCTAGTGGCGTCAACCTAAACTTGTTTCTGAACTTACCACCAAGCATTGGTGTGGTGTTCAACTATCCTTCGACCATCTATTTTATCACCTTAAACAATATAGGAATCAGGGTGACACTCTTATAGTGTTGAATCGCTCTTGACGTTTAAGTTCACCTTCCATTTCCATCCATTGCCAAAATTATCTATCTTTGTTTCTTTTAGCCGAACCTACCTTAGTCAAAATTAAGCCTAATATTTGAGTTCGTTTTGATAACTTACCAAATACTTAGCCAATTTCTTAAATATTTAAAACCGAACAATACTTTCTCAAAGACGATCGGGCAACTTGATCGACTCGACTATCTACGTCGGGCCGAATCACATCATATTGTTTAAAAGTAAGAAACAAAGACAATTAAAATAATGTTATCGGTTAATACATAATACCCATTGGTGAAATTTAATAATAAAAAAGGAAAAATTATGTAATATTAAAAATTAAAATATTTCAACAATTTAGAATCAATTAAAAATAAATTACTAGTAAAATAATAAAAGTTTCCTATGTTTAAAAAAATACAAAAATCCCTATTTTTAAAATAAAATAAACATGAAATAATAATAGAAAAACATTCCTAAAAATAAAAAATTAAACAAATATTAAAAATGCTCAAAATTTTTGCAAAACCATAAAAATAAATTATAAAATACCAATAAGTGTTAGATACAATGATAAGGTATATTACACTCTTACAAAACATATAAATTATGATTTTATTATTTAATTAAATATATTTTATAATAATAAATATTATATAAAAGAAAGTTCGAGAGCATCTATAGAAAAATTAAATTCTATAATAGTTCTTTGAGTTTCAAGATATTTTTAATTATTAGACTACGATTATGAGACTCACTTGTTAACTTAATTTAATAACATTGTATATATTTTAATTTAATTTAATCACATTATATAATAATTAATTAAATTAAGTTAACTTACCATATTATATACCTCACCATTAATTACATCATATAAGAATTTACTTTAAATTAATTTTGAAATTAAATATAACATTTATTTTTATTGAATTCATCGAGCAAAAACGAGAAACAAAGCAGACATTTTATTTTATTATATATATGATAGCATAAATACACATATGATATATATAAATAACAAATTGAGTTTTGGATTAGTAACAATTAATTTTAAGACATTTGTCACCTATTACATGCTGACACATCAACATGGTTTTATTTGGTGATCAAATTATTAGTAAAACATTAAAAAATTGAATATATTCATAAAAATAATTAAGTGCACTTTAATTAATACATACGATTAAACCATGCATCATACGGGATAAAAATTAATTTATTATATACTAATATCTATCTTAATTTAATATTTTTAATAGTCATTTTTATTCTCATCTCATTACTACAATTACATTTAAATTCAAATACATATTTTAATTTCATTATTACAATCCACAATCTCACAATAATAATAATAACAAACCATTGCTATTTTTAGTTTGTTGCCCATCTAAAGAAATTCTTACAAAATTGGTGAAAACAAAACTAACAACAGTAGGAAAATAGATATGCTCAATACCCATTTTCGCCAAAGAATCAGCAAGGAACCTTGGAAGACATCCAAAAATGTAAAATATACTCAGGTCATTGATTATGAAAATTTGATTTTGTGGAAAACTTTAAAAATATTTTTTAACCAAAATAAGGGTGCGTTTATTAATAATTTTTAATAATCTTTCGGATCTAAGTAATTTGTTTGTAAACTCATGCGGTGTAAAGGTTTATCCTATTTATTTATTAAATTATATTAAATTATTTCTTTAAAATATGTTTAAAATTTTATGAAATTTGAAATATAATATGTTTAAAAATTAAATTATCATTTTTATGTTAGGGATAATTCATATTAAAAAAATGAGCAAGTAAAATAATGAAGAAATTGAAAAGGTCAAACATAAATATTTTACGTGAAAAAATCTTTAAAAAGGGATAAAAATCACAGGTAAAGATAATTTTAGTAAAACGATAAAAACGAAAAGTACAAAAAATAGAGATAAAACTAAACCCTAAAACCCAAAATAAGAACCCTCAAAACATAAACACAAAATTCTTTGTAAGCTTGTAAAAATTAATACATAAATGTGTAGTGAGTTATTTTTCTAGGGTGCAAAAAGGGTCTATTTATAAGCTAAATTTGTTAGTCAAATAATATTAAAATAACCTACACTATTCAGAGTTTAAGTGAGAAACTAAAAATAGAGTTTAACTGGAAAAAGAAAACCTGAAAAAAATGTGAGGAATAACTCCACAAATCTCCACCTTGACTTGTATTTCCATAACCCCTTCTTGCCAAAGCTTGCCACGGGCCTATCTCAAACTATACATGATATTAATTGAATCGAAGTTGTGTTTAGAAGCTGGAAGACTTCTAGTCTTCGACTTGTTCACAGCCAAATCAAAACTGACTCGAGTCTGATTTCCACGAATGCAGTGCCTTATCTTTCCAAAAACTACACCCAAAAGAGAACCTCTCTTATATGAAATAGTCATACCTTTTTCCCTCCTATGACCAAGTTGTCTCTACTTCAAATGAGTCGATTTAGACTCCTTAACAGACAAGGGACGTCTTGTTTCACCAATCACCGTTGATCCTTCTAGAACATAAAGATTGCCAATCTTTTTACCTTTCAAATAAAACAAGAGCCCTACGGGATACCTTAATACTGCTTGACTCAATGTTAATTCTACAACCCTTTAAGTCCAAAATTCCTAAGGAGATGTGATTTTTCTTTAAGTCAAGCACATGACTGACATCTAATAGTGTGCTAATTGTTTCATCATGCATCATAATCTGAACAATACCAATATTGATTATCTTATTGGGTGAACCATTCCCTATGTACACAACTCCATCTTCAACTGAACTATATGGGGAGAACTAGTCCCTATTGGGACACATGTGGAAAGAACACCTTGAACCCAAGATCCACTCGGACATAAGCTCGGAGCTTTCACTTGTTGACACCAACAAGAATTCATCACCTTTGTTATTGGCAAAACTAGCACTAGCTAAATCTTCCTCGTTGCTCTCAGTAGCCCTTTTGTTTCACAGTTTGTAACAATCTGCCTTAACGTGACCTAACTTCTTACAATAGCGACATCTCTTGTCTCGCTTCCTTAATGCTAACAAATTCGAGGCTTGCATATCTGACTTGCTATCCAAACCAATCGGTTAGCCACAGTTTCAACACCAATTGGTTAGCTACAGACTTTGTCGTGTAAAGGGTTTCTAACCTTTACCATAATATGGATGTTGTTTTCTCTATCAAAATCTTCTGCAACACATTATTTGTTAGATATAATTGGATTATGGATAGAGCTTTTTTTATCTAACCTATCCCATTTTGTTTATCCATGTCTGCTTGCTTCTTCTTGGTAAGGACATTCTCAAGATTGCTCTGAATCAGAATTGTCATCATCTGAACTTGCCACAAATTGGAATTTGTGATGCCATCGAACTTACCAATATCAAACTTTGTTGCTACTATCTCTGAACAGGTTGATTGCGGAAACCAAACTAGCTCTGATACTGGTTTATTGGGGATAAACCCTGATTAAGCAACGAACAATTATTTAACGTGGAAAAACTCCTCAAATGAGTATAAAAAATCACGGGTAAAGAGAATTTCACTAAAACGGAAAAAACAAATAGTACAAAAGATGGAGATAAAACTAAACCCCGAAATCCGAAATAAGAACCCTCGAAACGTAAACACAAAATTCTATGAAAGCTTGTAAAAACTAAAACCTAAATGTGTAATGAGTTATTTTTCTAAGGTGGAAAAAGGCCTATTTATAGGCTAAATTCTTAGGTCAAATAATATTAAAATAATCTATACTAATTATAGTTTAAGTGAGAAACTAAAAATAGAATTTAACTAGAAAAAAAAAGCCAAAAATATGTGAGACAAAACTCCACATTTTCAAATTCATTTATTTCATCATTGTTTCACGCTTCTTTATAATTCGATATAAATGAATCAATACATTATAATCTTTATGATAAATGTTATATGTAAATCCTTTAAAAATATAAACATGTAAAATATTAATAAAAAAAATATATATGACATATAGATCAGTTTGTAAAAAATAAGTTTAAAGGAACTAGTAGAAATTAAAACCTAAATCATAAGGGCTTAATTATAAAAATTAAAACTAAACTTAAGTATTAAATTGAATAAATTAAAATTTCAAATTAGAAATTAAATTTTAAAATGAAAAACACGTGGGACTTAAAAATAAAACTAAACTAAATCGAGTTAAAATTTAAAAATCATGTAATACATTAAAATGGAATTGTAAAGAAATATAATTAATTGTGAAATTAAATAGTAATATCCAAGCCGATTGAGTTTTAGCTTGATTGGCATAAGTATTATTACCAATGTAGGATCATATGAAAAGCCATGTACTATATAACAGATACGAAGGATACTGTAGTCATAAAAAAATATCATAATATTAGGGTGTTAATATGTCAATCATCAAGCGCACCACTTGTCGAAAAATTAAAGCCTTAACATAAAAAAAATCCCTAAAGAGCATGCAACTTGTAATATGATATACATTAATATCATATTTAGTTCTCAACGTTTATATCTTTTATCAATTTTATCTTTATTCTTTTATAGTTAAATTTGGCTATCAACCTTTAGAAAAAAAAGTCATATTTGATCATCAATCGTTCAAAAAGATCAGTTGAATTTCTGTTATTAAAAATATAAATACTGACTAAAATGTTAAATTTTTAAATATGACAATCCACATAGCAATCTACATGTGCTTCATACTAATTTTTGATTTTTTTGAATTTTCATTAAATTTTTATAATTTTTTAAAATTATTTGACAGTGTGACATATAAGATAAATAATGTCATGTTAACATGAAGCACACGTAGATTAGCATGCGAGTTGTCAAGCCAAATCATTAAAAAAATTAATGTTTTAGTTAATATATTTATTAAAAATAATTTAAAAGACTAAAATTAACTAAAAAACTCAAATGATAAAATATATAAATTCTGCTAAATTTGAAAGTATGCTTATTATATATATTAAATCATATCATATAGCTATGCTTTATAAATCTTAGAATCAAATAAAAAGAAAAAGGAAGATTAAAGAAGAAAATTAGACGATAAAAATAATGGATCTCAGCCATGTAAATAAATATATAAAATGAATTAGTGTAGTGAAATTCATACTTATGATATATTTTAAAACGTAAATAATAGTTGAAAGGTTAAACTGATAAATCCAGTACATTGCGTATTATACTGATATAGTATGTGTGGCATGGCATTGTTTTGAATCTCCAATTTCTTTTTTATAAATGGGCTAAACATAAAACAATTTAAATTTGAATTTATTTTACTTTATTAGAAGGGGAATTAAAGAGAAAATAAGGGAAAGAGAAAGAAATGTCCAAGGGCACCGCTAATGGTTGTGGCCACCCTGTCTTCTTAGAGACATGTCATTTTCTCATCTTAAACACCTTTAAGAATACCTCCTCCTATGTAGGCCCTCAATCCTGTGTACATCTTCTTTTCTCTCAAAAATAACCTTTTTCACAAATTACAATTTGGTTAGGAGGACAATCTTTAACCCTTTCTCTAGATCTTATCTTTGCCTACCACTCGCTGTTGCGCTCGATCATTCGTACAAAGCTCTCAGGGTATAAAGAGGGCTGCCCTGGCTGAGGCGAGGATATCGACGAGGAAGGAGGAGAACAGCTTATTATGAGTCGTAATATTATTCCTATAGTATTGTTGGTTAATTAGTTTATGGCAATAGCAAGCATGAGCAACGATAATACCAGTAACGTTGACCTCGACTTCAACAACAGCAACAGCAGCAGCTCCAGCAAAGATGACCATGAACAAGACATGGTGATGCCTGGTTTTCGATTCCATCCTACCGAGGAAGAACTTGTAGAGTTCTACCTTCGCCGTAAGGTAGAGGGCAAGCGCTTCAATGTCGAACTCATTACTTTTCTTGATCTATATCGCTATGACCCTTGGGAACTTCCTGGTATATATATAATATATATTTTCTCTGTATTAATCACTACCATACTTCCTACATACATTTATATATATATCGATCGAGCTACAACAATCAATCGCAGTGATTCTTGTTTTGTTTTTGGGTATTTTGATTTTCTGGGGCATCAGCCATGGCAGCGATTGGGGAGAAGGAATGGTTCTTCTACGTGCCTAGAGACAGAAAGTACAGAAACGGAGATCGACCGAATCGTGTCACGACTTCAGGCTACTGGAAGGCAACGGGAGCTGACCGCATGATTCGGGGAGAGAATTCTCGATCTATTGGCCTCAAGAAAACCCTAGTCTTCTACTCCGGAAAAGCCCCCAAAGGCATCCGAAGCAGTTGGATTATGAACGAGTATCGCTTGCCTCACCACGAAACTGAACGCTATCAAAAGGTACCCATCATCCTTCACCATTGATATCTATATGAAAACCCTTCCGGCCCGGGGTCCTTTCTTTTCCTATTTTGCATGTGGTGCAGTCTCTAACCCTAATTTCTCATTTGGAAAGCAAAAGCTTTCAACTTTGTACTTCTCCTAAAAGTTAACGCTTTTCAATTTCACTTTTGAGTTCCAATGCTTCAGTTTTAGTAAGCAGCTGGATATGCAAAAGCAGGAAATAAATAATAGCCAACATGCTAACATCGTAAACAACTTTAATCAGGCCTTGTTGTAATTAACTGATTTCTCAATTAAATATTTTTCTTTTTAATCTTAAAACTGTAAGGAACGTGCATGAACTAATTTAAATTCAATGACCCATACCGTGTACCGACCTCACATGTATTGAATACGAGTTCTAACTAAAAGGAACGCTCAGTGTCGGAACTGTTTCTCTTACCATGAAATTTCATCGTCCTTCATCAAATCCTTAATTTATTTCAGGCTGAAATATCGCTTTGCCGCGTGTACAAGAGAGCTGGAGTTGAAGATCACCCCTCACTCCCCCGTTGTCTTCCAACGAGGGCATTGACCTCATCGAGAGGACTGCAGTCAGAAAAGAAATATTCGCAGGCCCAAGATGCAGCTCAACAAGCCATGGAAAGGTTTCAAGGGTTTGGAGGAGGACAATCACAACCACAACTGGAGATTGAAAAGATAAGTGAGACTGATGGGAGCAGTAGTAGTACTTCTGATGTTACAACAGCCCTTGCACTTTCCAAGCAGAATGTGTATCGTCCAACGGCCCTTATAAGAACAACACTTGGGTTACCATCTGGAATAATGGAAGAGGAGGGACTGTTCTTAAATCAGTCTAAGCAAGGCTGCACTTCTTTACTTCCCAATTCCACCACTCTCTTTCAACTGGGCTCGTCTTCTGTTTCATCAAATGTTGTTGACGATCTTCACAGGCTAGTAAGCTACCAACAAGCTACAATGAATCCGCTGCAATTCTACAACACTTATCAACAACAACAACAGCAACCCGAGTTTTCTACGTTGCCCCCTCAATCACAGGCTCAGCAGCTTTCACTCAACGTGCTACCCAGCTCACTTCCACTAACGACTTTCTCGGATCGGTTGTGGGAGTGGAGTCCAATCCCAGAACCAAGTAGGGAGTTCACCAATCCTTTCAAGTAGGCGATGTAGACTGCATCTACATATCTTACACATAGATATGTATAGTATGTTTCTACTGATATCTTTTATGTCTAGTCTGAGTCTCTAATCTTTAATGTCTCTGCTTTTATTTTCACCATCTCACTGGCTAGAACTTGATCAGATATATCCTTCAGGACTAGCATAACTGTATAAGTGTTTAGTTCCCAATTAGGGTTTTGGGTTTCTTTGAGGTTGTTTGATTCCCTTAGTTATTTCTTGCTGGGGTAGTGCAGGCTCCAACTTGAGGAAGGAAGGAATATATATATTATCGTCACTTTAGTGGTCATACATAGTCTAGATCTTGAAGATAAATTATGTTTCCAGAATTTAGGTAATTTAACTGAATCATATTAGTGATTTACTCTGAGAAGTCAAAACTAGATTTCTTCAATCTTCAAAACAGTAGAGCCGTGTAGACTATCGACAAGAGAATGATGATTGTATGATTGAATATTCCCAAATATTATTAGAAGAGTATCGCAGAAAATGGTCTGGGGTCGAAGTTGGAATCATCCACAGCTGACAAGCAAACATCAGCAATGAACACATGAAAGATCGTCCTATTTTTATGATGCTTTTATTGGTCTTGCATTGTATCTTTTACACTTTACATTCAAGCTAAAAATGAATATGAAAGTCCTATTTTTATGATGCTTTTATTGTTCTCGCATTGTATCTTTTACACTTTACATTCAAGCTAAAAATGAATATGAAAGAGACATCGATCTTACATCTAATGCTGCTATTCATTTCGATAAATTTAATTAGCAGGTGGATTTAGAGACGACCTTTAAGGAGCATATATATATGTGTGTGTGTAAGTATATAAAGAGAGAGGATGCATGGATGATCGAATTTTTCTGCAGTAACTGAGGTAAAGGGCATATAGCTGTATTCTAATATAGGAATTGAGAGTACCAAATGCAAAGTAAGGGATAACTGCATGTGCAAATTTTGTAGTGGGCGTGCTTGCTTCGCTGCGCAGGCAGCATAGGGCAGTGGCCTTTTGGCCTTTCAGTTTAGAGCTAAAACTAGAGAGGTCCATGGGATGCAGGCATCAGTTCCTCCTATGACCTAATACTTCATTAGTAGCTGATCTCTTTATTTCTCATCCTCTCGCTGTAAATAAATGCATGTTGACATTCCAAAACTTAAAGAAACAGCTACATTTTTACCTACGGAAAATAAATATATAGTTGATACGTGTGGCAATACCATTCTCTTTGTCCTTTCACTTTTCAGCACCAAAATAGATTTACAATTAGCATTGACGATATCTTATTAAACTAGTTAGCAAGCAATTAAACAAATTTCATTTAGTCCGGAGATGGGTTTATTTTGTTGAATCAGTTGATTAACAATAGGCAAGAAAAAAAAGAGATTCTCGAAATTAATTAAGGCCTCAAAATGAAAACACACCCTATCATCATAGGCAATACCTCCTAAATAAATAATTCTTAATAATTCAAAGACAACCATTTTCTTTTTTGTTGAGGAGGGCAAGTAACTGTTCAAGGTGAGTTTCAACATACAATTACAGATCCTTGGAGGTCGTCTTTGTGGCATGCTCTACCGATCAAGTCCATTTCTTGATCTTGAAGACGAAAGGAGAGAGGGGAATAGCAAAAAGAGAGAAAAAAAAAAAAGTGAAAAGTATGAGTCTTCATGGTGGCCATCTCTCCTTGGATGCCTTATGGTTCTTAATCTAAATTTTGTTATAATATTTATTATCAAAAATAAATATGTTAAATATTTATAGTTACTTAATTTTATAATAAATTAAATAGTTTTAAATACTCTATTGTTAAGGGGGTTCTTTATTACTTTTGATAAATTTCTTACCAACTAAGTACGATTTAAAATAAGAAAATGTTAGAGCTTAATGGAAACTCTCCTTACATCTTCACGGTGCGCAATTTATTGGAAGTTATTTGGACATTCAGAGTTTATGATAATTGAGCTTTATGATTGAAAGTATGTTAATTATTTGAATATTTTCTCAATATTTAATATTCGCAATAAACATTTTACAAATTTAAGTTGCTTTTATTTTTTTAAAAAATTGAATAGATTTTATATTTTGGAAATTACTATTAAGAGTGAAAGTTTTGGTGATGTAACATTTCTGAAGAGATGTTACTGACGTATAAATGGAACAAAAATTTTGGACAGCTTTAAAATTTTGAAGAGACTTACACCGGGTTTAGAACTAGCAAGGCCCAAATCTAGGGCCTATGTATTAGTACATAGGATTTATGTATCAATACCTAGGCTTAGGTTTTGATACTTAGACTCTAAGTATCGACATCTAAGTAAAAAATTGTAGCTTTTTAACTACTAATGTAATTATCCAATTTACAATAGTGTCGAAAAATATGGTTTTGGAACTTTTATTCCATAAAATGAGTTTGTAAATATTAAGTTGGAATATTTACATGTTAGTATATAGATGAATTAAAATCTAAATAAGTAATTTAGCCAAAATTATAATTAATTAAGGCCTCTGATTAAATTGTAAAAATTCAATCGCTATAGATGTTTAACTAGGAAATGGCTTAGGGATTTGAATTGTAATTAGCCAAAGGTCTAAAATGACAATTAAACCCTTGGCAAATAAGAAATATTGGACGGTAAAGACAAAATTCACTAAGTAAAATTTAAACTAAATTATGTTAAGTATTAAGATTTATTAAGTTAATTAACCTTTAATTAACATATAAATAGGATGATAAGTGAAAAAAGAAGAAGATAAATTCTCATTTTCTTCTCTAACACCTTGATACCTGACTCAATCGCCAAATTCGGGTTACAAGGTGTCACATTTATTGCTGGAGCAACTAAAATAAACTACATTCAACTTATATAAACTATATTCAACTTATACTATTATATGATCAATTTCAACTCAATCATGCATACAATACAATATACAATAGTTTTCAAGTCTTATGTGAGCTTACAAAAGCTTTAAAACTAACTCGAGGTTGAAATAAGACCAAACTGAAAGAATTTCAAAACACATACCATTCATATCCAATGATACATGTTAAGAAATACCATTCATACACATATCCAAAACACATATCCAATGAATTCTAACATAGTTAACATACCATTCTTACACATACAGTTCAAAGATGCATGTTGAAATCTTATTTTTGTACCATTCTTAGCATTTACCAAATCCACCTATTCATTTGTATGTATAGATAACCAAAATGGCTACAATTGAGATATTTTCATTGTATACCAATTCTTACAACTAGGACTCAAGCTATTGATCAAGCAAAGTTACCATTTAAACATTAAATGTTCACATTTTAAACCAAAATCGACTGTACCTAGGTACATGACATATAGCGAACCAAAAAGAGACTATACAAACATTGTTAAGTCTGAGATCTTTGTCTGGATGCTAAAGTTGATCTTTGGGACCTTAATATGAACCTAACCTACATACAAAAAAAAATCGTACACTGAGCGATAATGCTCAATGGTATTGCCATGATTTAATTCAAAATAATATAAGTTTCAATCAATTGCATACATTCTATTTCAGATTCTAATATCAATCAATTCATATATAATTCATGTTCATTCTCAATCAACATATCAACATATATATGTATTCCGAAATTTGCACCAATTCTAACGACATACCATTACGAAAATAATTCAATCAGTGGTCGTATAATGACTTTTTCGTAAGTGTGTTTACCTCATAGAATATCTTTAATCTCTTTGGAATAAATCCATTTTCCCAATATGATTTTAATTTATCTCATGGTAACCATCTTCCTTCATGAAAAGTTAATTACTATGAAATAGTAATCAAGTCAATTACTATGTAATTTTTTGTTTTTCATTTATTTTCTAGAAATAGAACCATGAAACCTTGACTGACAATTTTGTTTTAATTACTCATCCTCTTAAATGTTTTTTTAGTAATTGTTAAAGATATAATTCTGATATATATGTATAAGATGACCCACAATTGATTGATTAAAGATAAGAAGTGTGGTAATGAGAAAATACATGTGTTGTATTGTTTAATTCACTTCTTTAGGTTATTCGATTACTGTGAGAAGTGTGGTAATAAGAAGGTGCATGTCTAGGATTGGCTCTGGAAAGGAAAAACTTGATTTTTAAGGGGTCAAATATGACTCACCTCCCTTTCTTGGGACCCTACCTAGTGCATGATTCACATACACTTCTTCAGTTTTTTCCCCTTAAAGGAAAAACAGTGGAGAATCAAAGTTGTCGATTTTATGAATAAATGAATATGAATATTATAAAATTGTCATAGCATGTCATGCATATATGAGATAAGCATGCCATATAGTTTAGGAAAGAATGTCACATGTACCTGTCATGCATATATTAATCATTCATGATTGAAACCAAAAATTTAAAATATTGCATGTTTTCAAAATATTGACTGGGGGAAGGTCCTTAAATAAGACCTATGACCTCCATCAGTGGTCTTTTGTGATGGCATGACAAATGCACTATCCCACGGTAGGATTGTTATGTGGATTTCATTGAGGATATTTCTTTAAAGAAAGAATAATTCTCTTATGATTAAATGATAATTGGACCGACCCTTGTAGTAGGCATTGTCATACAATAGGTCAAGAAAATCTATTTTTAAAATATGACAACTAGTTAAAACATGCTACTTGGTGAGATTGTCACACGATGACTCATTTGTGGTGCATGATGCGATATGTGTTGAGTTAAAAGTTATACACTCAAGATCTTCTAGTTAAGTAACTCCTTAAGGATCTCTACTTATGTTAGAATAATGGTCAAACATTACATGATTATTTGTATGTGTGAATGCCTAAGGAATTAGGTTCATGTATTAATTAGATGAAAATCCATGTTCTTACTAGCTGATCATGATCACCCCACGATGGTTTGATTTAAGGAGTGTGAGAATTATTGTTGCAATGACTTACAAATATTTTTCAAGGTTTAATGTAAGACACATGCATCATCTTAATGCATATTGTAATGTTGCAAAAAATTTCAAACATTTGTTTATAAAAAGATATTAATAGATGGATATTTTATTTTTAGTTAAAAAATAAGACCTACTCCCTTATTGAACATACTAACTGAAAACAAACTGAACGAAAATAACTATACGGAAAGGAAAAGGAACTTGATAATTGTCCTGAGCTGTGAGAAACTTAAAACAATTCTTGATACTAAGTGCCCTCCAACCACTCAAATTGAGACTAGAAAATATTGGAAAGAGTTTGATGAGATAGCTTATTGCTATATGTTGGCAAGCATGATCAACACTCTGTATAAGCAACTGAAGAGTTGTAAGACTGCTAAAGCAATTCTAGATAAGCTAGAAGACATGTTCAGAGGCCAAGCTGCCTTGGCTCGACAGTCTGCCATAACTAGCTTGATGGATGCCTAGGAAAAGCATGACACTTTGGTCAAAGACCATATGATTACTCTTATGGGTTACTTTGCCCAGGTTGCAGACAATGATATCGTTCCCATAAAGACTCAAAGTATTGGTAATTACCATTCTGATATTTTAACACAATATGTTTTTGTCTAGAGTTCTCAATAGCATCATGCAGAGTTAACCAGTCCATACCTAGAATCACATTAAACTCATCAAAGGGTAATAACATCAAATCAGCCAGAAAATTGCAACCCTGAATCATCAAATGATAGTTTTTATAAACTTTATCGACTAATACATACTAACCTAAAAGGTTCGTTACTTTAACCACAAATTCAGTCGACTTAAAAGGTATTTTTTTATTCGACACTAAAGTTGTACATACATACGAGTGCGTTGACCCCAGGTCAATCAAAGCATTAACATTAGTATCAAAGATAAAAAATGTACCGGTGATCACATCAGGTGCTGAAGCTTCCTATCGAGCACGAATCGCATAAGCCTTAGTTGGTGCTCGTGCCTCAAATCTAACAGCAAAATCTTTCGTTACACCTCGAATGTTACCTGCATTTCCAGTACTCCAGGGTGGTCTCCCTTTCACAGTCGTATTACTTGAACGAGTATTCTGAGCCTTTTCCTTATCAGACTTTTCTGGGCAATCTCTGAAATAATGATCATAAAAACCACATTTAAAACACAATCCGTCTTTCAATCTGCATTCACCAAAGTGTCGTCTATTACATTACTGACATTCAGGCTTGTTGTCCCTAACACTACCCACACTTGCTATAGATGTAGCTTGAGGTTTTGAGCTTGAATATTCCTTTCCTCTATCTCTTTCGGAATAACACACTGATGCTGATGAATGACTATGAAACTAAATTGACTTCTTCGATGGATATGGGAATGATTTTCCCATAAGTCATTTGCCCATATCACGAGCCTCAGAATCGATTTTTCTTTTTGCCTTACTCAATTTGTGACAGCCCAAAATTGACCCTAGTCGGGAAGTGGTTTCGAGACCGCTAAACCGAGTCACCGAAATGTTTGAACGTAATATTTATTGTCTAGAATATGCATTTATGAATGTGTGAAAATTTCAAGCTTCGATTTAGTCGATTGCATGTGAATTCAGTTATTAGGACTTGTGTGACACTTTTGAAATGTGATAGGCTAATCTATAAGGACCTAATAGTGCATTTAATCAAAAGGGAGGACTTGCATGTCAAATTTCCCCCCTAATAGCTAGTGACCGGCCATGACAAGGAATTATGGGCAAAACATGTCATGAAACATGTTGTGTAAGTGTTTTATGTTGGAATAAATAAAATAAGGTGTATGGGTAATAAAAAATGAAAAAATGTGTGTGAAGGCTTCTCCCCTCCCATTGCCGTGAAGGTAAGAAAGAAAACAAAAAAAAAGTGTTCATCTTTGAACATCTTTGGCTGAAAAATTGAAGGAAAAGGGAAGAAGGAGTGAAGCATTCGGCTACCCTAGGTCACTATTAAGGTATGTTTGAGGTTGTGCCATGAGATTCATGCATGTTTTAGTTGCTAGCTTGATGTTCTTATTAGCCCATGGTTCAAATCCTTGCTATGTCATGGGGATGATATTCGCCAAGGTGGATTTTGTGTTAATGCCATTGCATGCTAAATATGAAGCTTGTTGATGATATATGTGATGGTGGGTTGAGGACTCTTGGATTTTCTTTTAGCATTTTGAGTGAGACATTAAGTTCTTTGTTTAACCATGACCAAAATTGAAACGGTATGGTGTTGTGGTGTATTCGGCCATGGTATATCCATAAGCATAATTTATGCATATTGCATGGTAGGTAAGATTTGAGCTTTGGATATATGTTTATATTTGGTTATAATCAACTTGAGATTCGCCCTTGCACCTACATGTATATATGTTTGCACATGATGTATTGGTATGACATATATACTATCTCAAGGTATATATTTACTTATGATGATGTTTGGTTATGAAGGAAATGATAGATGTGTATTGAACTACAATATGTAATGCATTAGTTAGTAAAATGTATGCCGTTCATGTGTGGTATTAAACATGTAATTGGCCTCAACATCAACATGCATAATCGGCCACATGAATGAGTACATAGGTTGATGTGTTGTTCGGCCATAAGTAAGCATGTTGAAGGCTTTATCTCGACCTAGAAAATTCAGCTAAGGAGAGTACTAACTAATGTGTTGAGTTTGATGCATGATTTCACATGTATGTGACTTTAATGTCTAATGTATAAGTGTGGGCTAAGTGCCTTGTGTTCCTCTTTTCGATGCTCAAATGATTAAATCGATTTATTTATTTAATTAAGCTCAAGAGCAAAGGGATCCAAATCCGATAAAGGGAAGGAAAAGTGGTCGAATAGCCATCGAAATCGTTCGACAACATCCGAGGTAAGTTCTTGAGTAATAGAGCTTAAATTATGATTTGATTAGATCATGTCTCAAGTAAATCGAAATCATGCTCTTTGTGTGTGGATATTGAACCGAAATGTGCAAGAGTGATAAGTGTATTGTATTTGAGTTTTGCTAATGAAAATGAAATACGAATGTGTCATGATTTAGTGTTAAATGTGCATGTTTATTCGAATGGTGTCCGGGCTAAGTCCCGAAGGCTTTTGTGCTAAGTGACTAAATCTGGGTCAATTCCCGAAGGAATTTGTGCTAGTTACCAAAACCGGGTTAAGTCCCGAAGGCATTTGTGCGAGTTACCAAAACCGGGTTAAGTCCCGAAGGCATTCGTGCGAGTTACTAAATCCGGGCTAATTCCCGAAGGCAATTGTGCGAATCACTATAACCGGGCAATGTCCCGAAGACAATCGAGCGAGTCGCTATATCCGGTTAAATTCCAAAGGTACGTGATTCGGAAATGAACGATCTTGCTGTAAAAATCCCAATTAATACGCTTGAAAAATTCCAGCAATGAGGTATGTTCGTATGTGCATTGGAATAGTTGAGTTCCTTCGAATAATATTCGCTCAGTTGAATAATGAGCTTCCGGTATTTGACTAAGATGATCCCTTATGTATGAACATAGGGGTTGGAATGTAAAGTAGAAATGATTTGAAAGTATGTATATACGGAATTATCCGTTTAGTTATATGAATGCTATACCTCTGTTGTGCTTAAATTCTTCGCTCAAAACTTACTAAGCATAAATTGCTTACTCCGTTTCTTTGTTCTCTGTTTTATAGATTTTGGCTCGTCAGCTATCGGACTCGGGATTTTTGGAAGTCGAAGTCTCCCACACTATCAAAGCCCCCTTTTGGTACAATTTTGGTTGAGCTTTGAAATGGCATGTATAGGACTACCCTTTGCTGTTTTTCAAGTACGTTTTGTGATGTATGTGTGTACAGACATGCGAAAATGGCTCGTAGAAGTGGAGTATGGCATTAGACCATTTGTGTTTATGTATGTATATATGGTTTCATGATGTGAATATGGACTGGAATGGAAGTGTTGGGCAATGATCAGCCCTTGGAATGGCTAAATATGATCATAGGTGGACCTATGTATGACAAAACTCTAGTTGGTCCATGGAAACCACGAAATAGGTAAAGTTTACCTGAAAACAGATGCTGACAGCAGCAGTGGTGTGGATGTGAAAAATCACTAAAAATAGCAGGAATGGAATTAAATAGTGAATAAATTATGTATATGAACCTTGATGAATCTACTTTCATATGGAAGAAACGAAACGGTCATATGAGTTGTATGTTAAGAGATATTTAGGTTTTCGTGAAACAGGGCCAGAATGGTTTCTGGATTCCCTGTTCCGACTTTGGAAATTCATTGTAAATTAACCAGAGATAATTAGGAGTCATGCCATATATTTATAGATTCCTCCTTGAGTCTAGTTTCTATAGAAATGAACGGTATCAGTATTGAAGCCCTGTATAGGGAGATATCCAATTCGTAATGCGTAAAGGTCAGTGTAGTCGAACCCTGGATTAGGGGAGACTTTAACTAATAAACTGTACTAATTGGCCCAAGAAAAAATTCTTGAAAAAAATATGTAGATGGAAATATGAGTCTAGTTTCAGGGAAAAATTACGAAACTGAGTTCCGAGCTTTGAAACTCAAGATATGATTTTTAAGTCGACAGTGATGCAGTAACCAGCTTGTCTGGAAATTTTTAAATGGACTGTGAAAATAATTAAGTTAAGTCTGTGTGCACCTTGTGTTCGACTCCGGTAACGGACTCGGGTACGGGGTGTTACACAATTCCTCAGCCTTGTATGCTCTATGCACTAAAACTACAAATTCTTTCAGGTTAAGAATCCCGACTAGCAATTTGATGTCTTCGTTTAAACCGTTTTCAAACCAAGTGCACATAGCAACTTTTGTTGGTGCACATTCTCGAGCATACTTACTAAATCGTACAAATTCTCTCTTATACTCGGGTATTGTCATACGACCTTGTTTCAATTCTAGAAATTCCTTGTGCTTCTTATCTAGGAACCTATGGCTTACATATTTCTTTTTGAACTCTGTTTGGAAGAATTCCCAGTTTACACGATCTCTTAGTACTACCCCAATTAATGTATTCCACTGGTGATAAGCTGAGTCTTTCAACAAAGAAACATCACATTTCAAACATTCAACTAGTGTACATGATAATTTATAAAAAATTCTCACCGTATTCTATAACCAGAACTCGACTCGTTCTGGATCGTCTTCGGCTGTACCATGAAACTTTCAGCCCCATACTTTTGGATTTTATCAACTAGAGGCTTGTTTACGCGCACTGGTTCCAAACCTCGAGGAACTACGAGGACCAATTGGGATATAGGTAGGGGTGGAGGTCGTTGAGCCATTGGGTGCATTCGCAAAAACTTTGAAAACTACTCGGACATCATTTGGAAGAAAGCATCTTTAGCCTCTTCTCCCCGGCCTTCAAACATGTGCCAACTACCATTAGAAGTTGCCCTATGAATGGAGGCTTGCGTATTACTTTCTACTTCTTCAGAATTGACTCATTTGAGTGATATCTTATCTATATGAAAACATAGTTCAATTTGAGTCAGAAGTTATTACATTATCGCAGGTTATATAATGTCATGTATTTCTAGAATCCATACATGCTATGTTTAGTTTAAGAACAGACTAAACTGTAGCTCTGATACCACTAAATTTAACATTCCTAACCCGTATCCATCACTGATTAATGTTATAGAGTATTACCGTACAAACTTAAAATTTAAACATAATTTTATTCACTATCATAAACATATCATAAGCCAATCATACATACACATTTCATCCCTAAATCGAACTCTCGAGACCCTATAAATACCTTAGAAATGATTTAGGACTAAATTGAAATCATTTGAAAAGTCTAAGAAAAGTTCATAAAATTTTAGAAATCGGGGTCACATGGTCGTGTGACCAGGCCGTGTGCCTCACACAGCTGAGACACACGCCCATGTTTTAAGCCGTGTAGCCTTTGAACTAGGGACACACAGCCGTGCCCTAGCCCGTGTCCTCACTCGTGTAACTCTTTAAGTAGGGCCACACGACCATGTTATATGCCTGTGTGCCAGGCCGTGTGTCACACACGGCTGAGTCACACACTCATGTCTCAGGCCATGTGGACCTAAATTTGCCTAAAAACAAGCCATTTCCAATACGAATTCATGCATAACCATTTGGACAATTTGTGCATCACTTCAAGGCATCAAACTGTACCTAAACATAAATATGTATATGCCATTCCAGTATCCTAAATCAACTAACCAATATGCCGTTCAAAAGAACCTCAAATGCATTCAATAAACCTTACCTAAACATGCAAATTTTACCACATTTCAATCATCAAATCCTAGTTCTAAACTTATCCAACATGCCACAACTTGACTATTACCATACCATTTGAAATATACCATAAAAGTCATTCCAAACATGCATAAGAAGTTAACCTAAAATGACACCATCTAGCAAGATATCAAATGGTGCGAAACCAAGATAACATCCATAACTTACACAAGCCAATTCACCAACTAACCATTCAACAAAATAACATTACAATTTAACCTATACATGCCATTATAACCTTGTCCAAAACATTCAAAAACTACCGATATTTACGCTGGATAGTGTGATAGATCTCCGACGAGCTTTCAAACCGATCAAGCTTCGAATAATTTATAAAACATTGGAAAGAAACTACTTAAGCACATAATGCTTAGTAAGTTCATAGAAAATAAAACATAACTTACCATTCATTTACATAACATAAAGTATAACACTTTATAACCCAAACCACAAGCTTGGCACAAGCCTATACATCATCATCAAAATATTAGTGTGTTTGTACATGGTTCAAATGAATTCATCCATACTAAGAAATTTGTACATGTATTCATATCATTTAGATCACCATTCCTTTTCATAGGTTTATGATACATTACATTTGAACACTTACCCTTTTTCATTTCCTTTTCATACTCGCTGAACCATCTAAAATTTCATCGGATACTCATCAAAGCTCACACGAAGTGTGCCTTTACATATAACTGTAACCTTTCCTTTACATTATTACTCACACGAGCTATGAAATGACCTGCTCACACGAGCTGTGGGTCAGAATGTAAGCTACACGATGCTACTCACACGAGCTGTAGAGTATCCGCAACAAATGCTGGACCTTAGCCATCTGTAGAACATTCAAGACCAGCACTTGAAACATGAAATCTCTAATGACATGTCATTTGTATCCTACGAATTCCTAAGGTTCAACTGGGACTTGATAATCGTCGTAACATTGATTTGTTCATACATCGATCATTTGAAATTATAATTAACATAATAACATACATTTAAATAACATGAATATAACAATCGTTCATACGAACTTACCTTAATAATTAGGGGCGTAGAAGTTAAAACGAGCTAATCTGAAGCTTTTGCTTTGCCTCAATCTAGGTCCGTACGTGGTCTAACTTGATCTAAATAGACAAATTTCATTCCATTTAATACCTTTAGTATTCAATTTAGTCCACAATTCATGTTTAAGCAAAATTACTATTTTACCCCTAACATTTTAACTTTTCATAATTTAGTCCTTAAGCTCATAAATTGAAATCTAAGCAATTTAATCCCCCATTCAAGCTAATAAAATCTATCAAGGACATATATAAACCCAAATAAACCATCATTTCATAAAGTTAACATGAATTTTTACTATTTTTACACATCAATCCCTAAATGCAAATTTCATAAAAAATCACTTTACAAAACTTGTTTATTTATCAACAAAGATTCATAATCTAGAATTTAACATCAATAACCATTCAAAAACATTCATGGCACAACCCTCAACCTTTAACAATTTTACAAATTGACCCCCGAGCTAGTTAGATTAAACTAAAACTACTTCAAAAATATAAGAATCATTAAAAACTGGGTTAAAATCACTTACATGCACACCTTTGAACTTGTTGAACTTAAGAACCCTAAAATGGCTTATTCTTCCCTTCAAATTCGATGGAAATAACCTTTGGAGAAGATGAGCACTTATTTTGTTTTATTTGTTTTAAGTTTAATTTACTATTTATTATATTAAACTTTATTTTTAACTTTAAAAATCATTTAAACTATGTTCATATATGTCCACTAACTTTAAGAATGGTACAATTACCATTTAAGTCCACTCACTTTAAAGTTTCATAGCCATTTGGCCGTTTTAACAAATAGAACTCTACTTTTGCACCTTTTACAATTTAGTCCTTTTCACGTAAATAATCATGCAAACATCAAAATTTCTTAACAAAATTTTAATACGACCTTATTAACATCCCATAAACATTAAAATAATAATATAATAAAAAATTACTCATTGGACTTGTGGTCCTGAAACCACTATTTTGATATAACTAAAAATGAGCTATTACAAGAAGCATAAAATTAACCATTTACGTAGAATAATCACCCAAAAATGCATTAAGAATGAGATTAAAACATGTTACTTTTAGCATCTATCATGAATCTTGCTTGGAAGGTAAGATGACTAAGTAATCTTTTAATGCAAAAGGAACAAAGTCTGGAAAACCTCTATAACTTGTCCATATTGACTTATGTGACCCCATGAGCATTAGTGAAAGAGGTGGTTACGAGTATTATTTAACCTTTACTGATGATTATTCCAGATATGAGAATGTATACCTAATACACAACAAGTGTGAAACCTTTGATAAATTCAAAGAGTTTCGTGTGAAAGTGGAGGAACAACTAGGTTTACCCATAAAGGCATTTTGGTCTGGTCCAGGTGGAGAATATTTATCTTACCTTATAGAGAATGAGATTCTATCCCAACTAATTGCGCCATGCAGTCAAGAACAAAATGGTCTAGTAGAGAGAAGAAATTGAACGTTGTTAGACATGGTACGTTAGATGTTAAGTTATTCAAAGTTGCCATTCTCTTTTTGGGGATATGGTATACAAATGACTTGCTACATTTTGAATGATGTCAACATCAAAAGCCCCATATGAATTGTGGAATGGTAGGAAGGTGAATATTAATCATTTTAGGAATTGGGGATACCTGACCCATGTATTGGGCAAAGATGTGAGGAATTTGGACTTACAAACATAATTGTGCATGCTTATAGGATATCTAAAGGGAATAAAGGGTGGTTTGTTTTTTAAACCAAAAGATAAACTGTTATAGTGTCAACTCATACTACTTTTCATGAAGAAAGTTATATGAATGACTTTAAACCTCGAACTAAGAGGTACTGGAGGAAATTCTGAAAAATATATAAAACTCTACTTAAATGGTTCCAATCAACTCTTAATAGTAGGCCTACAAATGATCAGTAAAGTAGGGTGCTTTGTAAGAAGGGCGAGCAATTGTTTGCCCGAAAAGATGGCTCTCATAGAACCTACCCGCCTGACCTTAGCCTCCTTGCGGGCCTGTTGGAGAGCCCAACACAGAAGTTCCCACTCAGCAACCATTATTGAGAAGAAACCTACCAACTTAGCAAGGGTGGGCTTGCGAATACCCTCAGAGGAATAAGATGGGTAGGTGAATTCCTTCAACTTTGGGGGTAAATCCTCATCTTGTTTTTGCTAAATCATGAGCGGGGAAAAGAGATACTGATCTTTAACAATGTACTTTCTTTACAGAAATAAGGTTTGTACTTCATCATATGGAGGAGTATAATGGAAAGCGCCAATCAGGGAGGTGTTCTGTAACAACCCGATTTAGGGGCCTAGTCAGAACAGTGGTCTTGGGACCGCAAATTCGAAGGTAGAAAAATTATTTTTATTATTTTTATGAGGTTATAGCCTGATTATATTAGTGCATGAAAAATTTGGTGAGTTAATTTTAATATTTTCAAGCCTGATTGCGAAAAAGGACTAAATTTCAAAAAGGGAAAAAGTTACATTTTAGTACCCAAATGTGTTAAATAGCTAGAAAATAAAAATTGAGGGATTTTAAAGGGAAATTACACCCTTTTTAATAGTGTTGGCTGACCATGTGATGGATTTTAAACTAATAGTCAAAGTATTAAGTAGATGATGTCAAGATTTGGTGATAAAATAATGCCTAAAAGCCTAGCTATCATTTTCTTCTTCTCCATCTTCTTTCTTCACCGAAATTATCATCAAATATTGAGGTTTGAAAGCTCAAAAATCTGCAGCAACTTAAATCACTCATAAGTAAGTGATTTTAATTAGTTTTCTTCAAGATTTTTACACTTTTGAGACCCTTGAAGCATAACCTTTCAAATGAGGGTGATATCTTACAAAATGGTCAAGAGTTTAGGATTTTTACATGGATGTATTTGTGGTATATGCTGAGTTTTTATGGAGGAATATGAGTCCTAGTTGTGTTATAAGCAACTTTTATGAAGGGTGTTAACATGAAAACACCTAAGTGGACTATTTTGCATAAGTTTCAAATTAAGTAATAAGTGTGTGAAATAGTGAGAATTTGGGGTTGATCTAGTAGTAAAAAGAGTTTATCTAGGCTTGAAATACAAAGAAATTTGATAAAAATCGAATTTTGAGCATGAGGGTAAAATGGTCATTTTGCTAAAATCTAGGGGCAAAATGGTCATTTTACCAAAGATGTAAATTTTAGATAGCCTAATTGTGTTTAATGACTAAATGAGTGCATTTTGTTATTATAGATCAAGATTTTCCAAAACCGAGCCTAGACCGGGGCAAAGCCAAGAAATCCGATTAAGCCGACTAGTCAAATACTTTTTGTAAACCAAGGTAAGTTATATGTAAATAATACAACTATATTATTAATGCATGTATTCGATTGTTATTGATTTGATATAGCATAAATTTCTAGAATTGGAACTAAGTATATGTATTTATGATTGAGAAAGTCGAAAGATCCAGTAAGAACCCCAGGAAACAAACCGGATATTCATGCCATGACATGGGGTTATGTGAGAACTAGTATAAGACCATGTCTGGGACATGGCATCGACATTGAGACGAGGGCTAGTGTAAGAGGTGTCTAGGACATGCATCAGCCGCACCATGATAGCCCGTGTAAGACCACGTCTGGGACATGGCATCGGTATAGAGGTGAGTGCCAGTGTAAGACATGTCTGGGACATGCATCAGCCTTGATGATGTTAGCCAGTGTAAGACATGTCTCGGACATTCATCGACTAAGTTTCGTGCTAGTGTAAGACATGTCTGGGACATGCATCAGCACGTATACACAAGAGCTAGTGTAAGACCATGTCTGGGACACGGCAGCGGCAACTTAACCCATGTTTGAGGCTTATAGAATATCCAGTAGTATTCCAAAAGGTTCAATTTTAAGAGTTAAGAAAGAGATTTAATAAGGAAAGTATGATAATGTTGTTAGTGTTACTGATACCTATTTGGTAGGCATGAGTAATGAGCTCGATTAGAAAATATGATTTGAGTTGATGGTAATGAGTAAGTCTAGTTTATACTTACCTTTGAGCTATGAACATAATTGATAAATGGTGAACTTGTTGTTGTATATATATTTATATGCAACTTACTAAGCTTTATGCTTACTCTCTTTCCTTCCCTTTTCTTTCAGTACTGCCATTTTGCTCGAGGACCCTTGAAGTCAGAGATATCGATCACACTATCAGCCGTAATACTCGGTATAGTTGGATTTATATTTTTGATTATGGTATGTATAGGGCTAGACTAGGGAGTTGTATTAGTGAGAATTGTTTATGTATATTGGCTTAAGATAAAAGCCCTTCATTTTGTATTAAGCCTAGATAATGACTATTATTCATTTTGGCAAATGTATATGATGTTCCTTCTATGGATGAATTGATGTCTTTTGGGATGGAATTAGCATATTGAAATGATCTTGTGTAGGTTGGGAAAATTGGGTAACAAAATGGCTTGGAAGATATCCTGGTTTGTCCACACGGGTAAGACACAGGGGCGTGTGTTTAGACCATGTGTGACACACGGCTCACCTCCATGGGTGTGTGTTATGGCCATGTGTCCCCCTAAACTTAATCTTTTAAATCAGTATTGTCCACAGTTAGGCCACATGAGCATGTGCCATAGCCGTGTCTATAAGTCAGTATTGACTATGGGTAGACCACACGGGCGTGTGTCATGGCCGTGCCCTAAAGCTAGTATCCCACACGGGCTGAGGACGTGGGCATGTTCTGAGTCACACGGGCGTGTGGAACCCTAACGCATGAATTTCACCAAGTTTTTCTTAAATTCTCAGTTAAGTCTAAATTGTCTCGAATGTATGTTTTGGGCTTCGTAAGCCCATTCAAGGAGCTAATTGCTTATGAAAGTAAAAGTTTTAAAATTTATCAAAATTTTACCTCTTGGGTTTGTATAATTGATTGAGTTAAGTCAGGTAACACCTCGAACCATGTCCCGGCGTCGGATATGGGCGAGGGGTGTTATATTTAGTGGTATCAGAGCATGGTTTAGTCGGTTCTAGGACTAACCTAGCTAAAGTACGAGTTTAGCCATACATGCCATAAATATATTGATAGTGTGACGATTCTTGAGAATTATAAATTGTGTTTTTCTTATATAGTAAATGGATCCTGTTGGAACCACGGCAAATGACGTAGAAAGTAATGCTCCAGCTCCCGCAGAAGGGATCGCACCGATAGAGAGTGAGCCTATAAGTATGGGCCAAGGCAGAGGGGCTAGGGAAGCCTACCTCCGAATGATGGATGCTTGGGACACAGAGTTCGTTCGTGTGAACCCGAACACTCCACCTCCTCCACCTTCTCCAATTCCTCAGTATGCCCCGGTGGCTTCGCAAGGTGCAGACATGTTTAGGAGAGAAAGGCCTCTGATAGACAAGATCCGAAAGCAAGGGGCCGAAGAATTTTGAGCTAGTGTAGATGATGAACCAGAGAGAGCGGAGTTTTGGATAGAAAATACCATGAGGGTATTTGATGAGCTATCATGCACAACCGATGAGTGCGTGAAGTGTGCCGTGTCACTCTTATGAGACTCAGCTTATCAGTGGTGAAACACTCTCGTGTCTATTGTACCGAGAGAGAGGATCACTAGTGAATTTTTCCAAGAAGAGTTTCGAAAGAAGTATATTAGCCAGAGGTTCGTGGATCAGAAAAGGAAGGAATTTCTAGAGTTGAAGCAAGGTAGTAAGACTGTGATGGAGTATGAACGTGAGTTTGTGAAGCTCAGCAAATATGTGTGAGAATACGTATTCACTGAAGCTACTATGTGTAAGAGGTTTGAGGATGGCCTCAATGAAGACATTCGAGTGTTTGTGGGCATCCTAGAGTTAAAAAAATTTGTGGTGCTCATTGAGAGAGCATGTAAAGAAGAAGAGTTGGTAAAGGAGAGAAGGAAGGCGGCCATTGAGTCCCATGATTTAAAGAGAAGATAGATAGGGAAGACGCATCAGTCCTCCTCCAAGAGGTCAAAAGAAATTAATACCCGATCGAACGCTTTAATAGGATTTTTGTGGAGGAACAAAAATCGATAGAATATGACATCTAAAGCCCAGACCACTTCGATTGCTAGTGTTGGCAGTATACGGCCAAATAGGTAGGAGTGTCTACAATGTGGGAGGTGCCACTTGGGCGAATGTCAAATAAATTAGAGTGGCTGTTTCAAGTGTGGGTCATTAGACCACTTCATCTGAGATTGTCCCGAGGTAAATGACAAAGAGAAAAATCAAGAGGTGAGAGCGAGTAGTGCTCCTTTGAGGGTCAGACCCTAAAGAAATATGGGCAGTGGAGATAACATTAGAGGCGAGACTAGAGATGCAGTGGTGAGGTCCGAGGGTAGAGCGCCTACGAGGACTTATGCTATCCGTGCCTGTGAAGAGGTAGAATCTCCGGACGTGATTACGGGTACTTTTTCTATTCATGACATTTATGTTGTTGCTTTGATTGACCCAGGGTCTACCCACTCCTATATATGTATGGATTTGATGCCCCGTATAAACATGTTAGTAGAGTCCACTAAGTTTGTAATAAAAGTGTCTAACCCGTTAGGTAAGCATGTATTAGTGGACCAAGTATGTAGAAACTGTCCTTTGATGATTAAAGGTCATTGCTTTCTGGCCAATTTGATGTTATTGCCATTTAATGAATTCGATGTAATTCTTGGGATGGATTGGCTGACTTCCCATGGTGTTGTAGTAGACTATGGAAGAAAAATAATTCAGTTAAGATGTGAGGATGGTGATGTTCTTCAAGTTTGGTCAGATAACCTGTCTGTGGTAATATCATTTTTAGTCGCTGAAAAATATTTGAGAAAAGATTATGAAGCTTATTTAGCTTTTGTGCTAAATACCCAAGTGTCTGAGTCGAAGATTGAGTCAGTACCAGTGATTTGTGAGTTTATAGATGTTTTTCCGGAAGAGTTGCCCGGGTTACCTCCAACAAGAGAAGTTGAGTTTGGTATTGAGTTAGTTCCCGGCACAACGCCAATGTCGATTGCACCGTATAGAATGACCCCCACTGAGTTGAAGGAGTTGAAAGTGTAGTTGCAAGAGTTAACAGATAAAGGTTTTGCTAGACCGAGTTACTCACCATGGGGTGCTCCAGTGCTTTTTGTGAAAAATAAGGACGGGTCGATAAGGTTATGTATCGACTATAGACAACTTAAAAAGGTGATAGTAAAGAACAAGTATCCTTTACCGAGGATTGATGATCTCTTCGATCAACTGAGAGGAGCCATCGTATTTTCTAAAATAGATTTGAGGTCGGGTTACTACCAGTTAAGAGTCAAGGAACAAGATGTGCTGAAGACTGCTTTTCAAACGAGATATGGGCATTACAAGTTTCTTGTTATGCCTTTTGGATTGACAAAATCCCCAGTAGTATTTAAGGACTTGATGAACCACATCTTCCGACCATATTTGGATAGGTTCGTCATCATTTTTATTTTTGACATCTTGGTTTATTCGCGTAACGAGAATGAGCACGCGGAGCATTTGAGATCTGTGTTGCAGATTTTGAGGGATAAACAACTTTATGCCAAGTTTAGTAAGAGTGAGTTTTGGCTTAAGGAGGTCAAGTTTCTAGGAGATATAGTGTCGCGTGATGGAATCCGAGTTGATCCAAATAAGATCTCCGCCATTGTGGAGTGGAAACCGCCGAGGAATATGATAGAGGTTCGTAGTTTTCTGGGGCTAGCGAGATACTATAGATGATTTGTAAATGGATTCTCCATGATAGCTATACCGATAACAAGGCTATTGCAGAAAGATGTCAAGTTCGAATGGACAGAAGAGTGCCGATAGAGCTTCGAGAAATTAAAGGCTAAGTTGACCAAAGCCCTAATTTTAGTGCAACCTGAGTCGGGAAAGGAGTTTGTAGTTTTTAGTGATGCCTCCCTAAACGGTTTAGGGTGTGTACTAATGCAAGAAGGAAAGGTTATAGCCTATGCCTCGAGACAGCTAAAACCTAATGAGAGGAATTATTCAACCCATGATTTAGAGCTAGCAGCTGTAGTGTTCGCACTAAAAATTTGGCGACACCATTTGTATGGTGAGAGATGCTGAGTATTTACCGATCACAAGAGTCTAAAATATCTTATGACTCAGAGAGAGTTGAATTTGAGGCAACGACGATGGTTAGAGCTAATAAAAGATTATGAGTTAATTATCGACTATCATTCGGGAAAGGAGAACGTAGTCACTGACATTTTGAGTAATAAGTCGTTGTTTGCCTTGAGAGCCTTGAACGCTCAATTGACTACATCTAGTGATGGATCGGTCCTAGAAGAGTTGAGAGCTAGACCGACTTTCCTTCATGAAATCCGTGAAGCTCAGAAAGATAACGAGAAACTACAAGCCAAGAGAACTCAATGTGAATCAGAGATTAAGTCAGATTTTCGTATTAGTACTGATGGGTGTATAATGTTCAAAGACAGAGTTTGTGTACCCAAAAATAGTGAGCTCATTTTGAAGATTTTACAAGAGGCACACAGTGGTTGTTTTTCAGTTCACCCAGGTAGCGTGAAAATGTACCACGACCTTAAGAAAATGTATTGGTGGTCGGGTATGAAAAGAGACTTTTCGGAGTTCGTTTCCAAGTGCCTAGTGTGTTAACAAGTAAAGGCTGAACATCAAGTGCCTTCGAGTTTACTTTAGCCTATTATGATTCCCGAGTGGAAATGGGTTTGTATCACCATGGACTTCGTGACTAGTTTGCCTTTAACCCCGAAAAAGAGAGATGCAGTATGTGTTATTGTTGATAGACTCACTAAGTCAGCACACTTCATACCAGTGCGTGTCGACTACTCCCTTAAGAAGTTGGCAGACTTGTATGTTTCTGAGATTGTGAGGCTTCATGGTGTGCCGTTATCGATTGTATCTGATCGAGACCTGAGGTTCACCTCGAGATTTTGGAAAAAGTTACAAGAGGCTCTAAGAACCAAGTTGAATTTCAGTAGGACATTTCATCTGCAAACTGACAGCCAGTCAGAAAGAGTAATACAGATCTTAGAAGACATGTTAAGGTGCTGCGTTCTTGAATTTCAAGGAAGTTGGAAAAATACTTACCATTGGTTGAATTCGCCTACAACAACTATCAATCGAGTTTGAAAATGGCACCTTATGAATCTTTGTACGGGAAAAAGTGCTGAACACCCTTATTCTGGACCGAGTTGAGAGAGAATTAGATTCATGTGGTGGATTTGATTAAAGAGAATGAGGAAAAAGTTAGGGTGATTCGTGACTATTTGAAAGCTGCCTCAGATAGAAAAAAATCCTACGCGGATTTGAAACGAAGGGAGATTAAATTTGAAGTTAGGGATAAGGTATTTTTGAAAGTTTCCCCCTAGGGGAAAGTCTTCAGATTTGGTAAAAAGGGCAAGTTGAGTCCTCGTTTCATAGGACCCTATAAGATTACCGAGAGAGTAGGGCCTGTTGCCTACCATTTGGATTTTTCGCCAAAGTTAGAAAACATTCACGATGTGTTTCACGTGTCTATGTTACACCGATACAGATCAGACCCTTCGCATATAATTGCAGCAACTGAAGTTGAGATTTTTCCGGACATAACTTATAGTGAGGAGCCAGTCAAGATTTTAGCTCGAGAAGCCAAACAGCTAAGAAATAAAAATATACCACTTGTGAGGGTTTAGTGGAATAGACATGGAGTCAAGGAAGCCATATAAGAACCTGAGGGTCTCTGAGAGAATAGTATCTAAACTTATTCTCCTGTAAGATTTTCGAGGACAAAAATCCCTAAGAGGGAGAAATGTAAAAACACGATTTAGGGCCTAGTCGGAACAGTGGTCTCGAGACCATAAATTCAAAGATAGAAAAATTATTTTTATTATTTTTATGAGGTTATAGTGCGATTATATTAGTGGATGAAAAATTTTGTGAGTTAATTTTAATATTTTCAAGCCCGATTGTGAAAAAGGACTAAATCGCAAAAAGGGAAAAAAGTTACATTTTAGTACCCCAAATGTGTTAAATAGCTAGAAAATCAAAATTGAAGGCTTTTAAAGGGAAATTACACCCTTTTTAATAGTGTTGGCTAGCCATGTGATGGATTTTAAACAAATAGTCAAAGTATTAGGTAGATGATGTCATGATTTGGTGATAAAATAATGCCTAAAAGCCTACCTATCATTTTCTTCTTCTCCATCTTCTTTCTTCACCGAAATTATCATCAAATATTGAGGTTTGAAAGCTCAAAAATCTGCAGCAACTTAAAGCACTCATAAGTAAGTGATTTTAATTAGTTTTCTTTAAGATTTTTACACTTTTGAGACCCTTGAAGCATGAGCTTGCAAATGAGGGTGATATCGTACAAAATGGTCAAGAGTTTAGGATTTTTCCGTGGATTTATTTGTGGTATATGCTGAGTTTTTATGGAGGAATATGAGCACTAGTTGTGCTATAAACAACTTTTATGAAGGGTGTTAACATGAAAACACCTAAAGGGACTATTTTGCATAAATTGCAAATTAAGTAATAAGTGTGTGAAATAGTGAGAATTTGGTGTTGATCCAGTAGCAAAAATAGTTTATCTAGGCTTGAAATATGATGAAATTTGATAAAAATCGAATTTTGAGCATGGGGGTAAAATGGTCATTTTGCTAAAGTCTAGGGGTGAAATGGTCATTTTACCAAAGATGTAAATTTTAGATAGCCTAATTGTGTTTAATGACTGAATGATTTTTTTTACTATAGATCAAGATTTGCCAAAACTGAGCCTAGACCGGGGCAAAGCCAAGCAATCCGATTAAGCCGACTAGTCAAATACTTTTTGTAAACCGAGGTAAGTTATATGTAAATAATACAACTATATTATTAATGCATGTATTCGATTGTTATTGATTTGATAGAGCATAAATTTCTAGAATTGGAACAAAGTATATGTATTTATGATTGAGAAAGTCGAAAGATCCAGTAAGAACCCCAAGAAACAAACCGGATATTCATGCCATGACATGGGGTAATGTAAGAGCCAGTATAAGACCATGTCTGGGACATGGCATCGGCATTGAGACTAGGGCTAGTGTAAGATGTGTCTAGGACATGCATCAGTAGCATCATGATAACCTGTGTAAGACCACGTTTAAGACATGGCATCGGCATAGAGGTGAGTGCTAGTGTAAGACATGTCTGGGACATGCATCGGCCTCAATGATGCTAGCCAGTGTAAGAAGTGTCTGGGAAATGCATTAGCTAAGTTTTGTGCTAGTGTAAGACATGTCTGGGACATGCATCAGCACGTATACACGAGAGCTAGTGTAAGACCATGTCTGGGACATGGCATCCGCTTCGATAGAGATAGCCAACGTAAGACCATGTCTGGGACACGGCAGGGGCAACTTAACCTATGTTTGAGGCTTATAGAATATCCGGTAGTATTCCAAAAGGTTCAATTTTAAGAGTTAAGAAAGAGATTTAATAAGGAAAGTATGATAATGTTGTAAGTGTTACAGGTACCTATTTGGTAGGCATGAGTAATAAGATCGATTAAAAAATATGATTTGAATTGATGGTAATGAGGAAGTCCAGTTTATACTTACCTTTGAGCTATGGACATAATTGATAAATGGTGAAGTTGTTGTTGTATATATATTTATATGCAACTTACTAAGCTTTATGCTTACTCTCTTTCCTTCCCTTTTCTTTCAGTACTGCCATTTTGCTCGAGGATCCCTTGAAGTCAGAGATATCGATCACACTAACAGCCGTATTACTCGGTATAGTTAGATTTATATTTTTGATTATGGCAGGTATAGGGCTAGACTAGGGAGTTGTATTAGTGAGAATTGTTTATGTATTTTGGCTTAAGATAAAAGCCCTTCATTTTGTATTAAGCCTAGATAATGACTATTATTCATTTTGGCAAATGTATATGATGTTCCTTCTATAGATGAATTGATGTCTTTTGGGATGGAATTAGCAAATTGAAATGATCTTGTGTAGGTTGTGAAAATTAGGTAACAAAATGGCTTGGAAGATAGCCTAGTTTGTCCACACGTGCAAGACACACGGGCGTGTGTTTAGACCGTGTGTGACACACGGCTCACCCCCATGGGTGTGTGCTATGGCCGTGTGTCCCCCTGCACTTAAACTTTTAAATTAGTATTGTCCACGGTTAGGCCACACGGGCGTGTGCCATAGCCGTGTTTATAAGTCAGTATTGACCACGGGTAGGCCACACGGGCGTGTGTCATGGTCGTGCCCTAAAGTTAGTGTCGCACACGGGCTGAGGACATGGGCATGTTCCGAGTCACACGGGCGTATGGAACCCTAAAGCATGAATTTCGCCAAGTTTTTCTTAAATTGTTAGTTAAGTTAAATCATCTCGAATGTATGTTTTGGGCCTCGTAAGCCCATTCAAGGAACTAATTGCTTATGAAAGTAAAAGTTTTAAAATTTATCAAAATTTTACCGCCTAGTTTTGTATAATTGATTGAGTTAAGTCAGGTAACACCTTAAACCATGTTCCGGCGTCGGATATGGGCAAGGGGTGTTACATGTGCAAAATAGGATTGGTAGCATTCTAGATTGGAGCCCTTGGGAGAGTCATCGATGGGTGTGAGGAGGTGGTTTCATGATAGTTTGGCTTGGTGAGCGGAGTAGTGATGGTTAGAAGAGAGATAAGGGGTCCCCTATTCAGGATCAATGGTTCTTTGCCAAGTCTATGGCAAACCAAATTAGCATTTCCCTTCTCTTTGGAGCTAGAGGACTCTTCTTCTATCCTTTACCTATTGCGTCTACTGTTAACCACCAGTGTCCTAGCACCAGCTACTATCATAACCTTCTGCGCACTTTCCATAAGGGACACCCTAGCCTTAAACGATCGTACTGTGACTGGAGAGGTTGGAAATAGTTGGTTGCCAATGAAGAAAGACAGACTCGTAAGGGATAGACCACCTAGTGGGAAAGCCAAAGCTGCCACCAAGCTTTTTTCTCATTTGTATGAACTTATGACTATTTGAATGGAAAGTGGAAGGGTAACTTTAAATTATAGACTCGTGGCCCTCGCGAGTGCAGAAATGGACCATTCAAGCTCAGTCCCCTTGGGTAATGACCTCCAGTTGGTAAAAATGACATATATTATCAGCTACAAGTTAAAGACATCGATGTGCCAAAACTTACTTTTCAAACTCGTTATAGCCACTATGAATTTTTGGTAATGCCGTTTGGATTAAATAATGCCCCTATTGTTTTTATGGATTTGATGAATTGAGTTTTTCAGCCTCATCAAGATAGATTTGTGGTTGTGCTAATATACTGATCAATTTTAAAGCAAAATTTGAGCATGCTCAACATTTGAGAATTGTGTTACAGACTTTATGTGAGAAATAATTGTACTCGAAATTTAGTAAATGTGAGTTTTGGCTCAGATAGGTTGGATTTCTTAGCCACGCGATTTCTATGGGTGAGATTTGTGTTGATTAGAGCAAGAGTTCTGCTATTGTAAATTGAAAAGCTCTGAAGAATGTCTTAGAGGTATGTAATTTTCTAGGCTTAGCTGGTTATTGTCGTCAATTTGTTAAAATTTCTCCATAGTTGCTTTATTGATGACTAAGCTATTACAGAAAAATGTTAAGTTTGTATGGTTGGATAGATGCCAACAAAGTTTTGATTAGCTGAAATCTCTATTGATGGAAGCTCTTGTACTAAGTCACCCTGAATCTGAAAAGGAATATGTTGTTTATAGTTATGTGTCACACAGTAGGTTAGGTTTTGTATTTATACAAGACAGAAAGGTTATTGCTTATGCTTCTCAACATATAAAAACACACGAGAGAAATTACCTTACTCACAATTTGGAATTAGCCACAATTATTTTCGTTTTGAAGATTTGGTGACATTACTTGTACAATGAGAAATGTCACGTATTTACCGATCATAAAAGCTTGAAATATTTAATGACCAAAAAAGAATTGAACCTGAGAAAATGATGGTGGCTTGAGTTATTGAAAGATTATGGTTTGGTAATTGATTATCACCCGAGAAAAGCTAATGTTGTTGCTGTCACGTTAAGTTGAAAATCACTATTTTCCTTTAGAGTGTTAAATGCTAAGCTAACTTTGAATCGAGATGGTTCTGTTATAGTTGAACTGAAAGCTAGATCATTGTTTCTTCAGAGAACTCAGGAGTTGCAAAATGATGACCTGAAATCGATAGTTAAACGAGAACGGATTCAGAGTGATCAATCTACAGAGTTCAGTGTTGGTATGAGTGGTATGTTATATTTCTGTAATAGATTGTATGTTTTGAATAATTTGGAGTTGAAACAATACTTTTTGTCAGAGGCTCACAGTAGTACATACTCAGTTCATCCGGGTAGTACTAAAATGTTCTATGATTTGAAATAGATATATTGGTGGCTGAGAATGAAATGAGAAATTTCAGAATTTGTTGGTAAATATCTAGTTTTCCAGTAGATAAATTACGAGCATCAGGTTTTTTCTAGATTATTACAGCCTATTATGATTCTTGAAGTGAAATGGTAGCGAATGAAGATGGATTTTGTATCTGGATTACATGTATTATCGATAAAGAATGACTCGATTTGGGTTATTGTTGACAGACATAAAAAAGTGGCTCATTTTATTCTGATCGAAATAGATTATTTACTCAAAAAGCTAGTTGAGTTGTATGTGTTTGAGATTGTCAGATTACAAAGAGTGCCATTATCTATTATATCTAATTGAGACTCAAGATTCACCTCTAGATTTTTAGTAAACTTCACTAGGCCCTGGGTACTAAACCTAGCATCAGTACAACATTTCATCCATAGAAATACAGTTAGTCAGAGTGGGTAATACAGACTATGGAATACATGTTACAGTGTTGTATTCTTGAATTTGAAGGTAGCTGGGAAAAATATTTACCATTGGACGAGTTTGCTTATAATAACAACTATTAGTCTAGTATTAAACTCATACCATTTGAAGCTTTATATGGACAAATATGTAGAACACCGCTATACCGGTCAGAATTGAATAAGTCCAAGTTAGTTGGGACAAACTTAATTTTTGAAATTGAAGACAAAGTTTGTTTTATTTGAGATTGCTTGAAAGCTACATCGGATTGTTGGAAATCATACGGAGACTTGAAAGGAAAAAAAATAGAATTTGCTGTTGGTGATCGAGTTTTTTTAATGTTTTATCGTGAAAAAAGCTGTTATGATTCGGTAAAAAAGGAAAAATTAGTTTGAGGTTTATTAGGCTGTATAAGATTATTGAAAGAATCAGTCCTATAGCTTACAGATTAGCTCTACCTTTTAAACTCGAAAAGATTCACAACGTTTTTCATGTGTTGATGCTGAGACAGTATAGATCAGATCCTTCACATGTGATTTCTCCAAGCAAGATAGAATTACAACCTGATCTGTCTTATTTTGAGGAGTTAATAATAATTTTAGCTTGTGAGGTAATAGAACTTTAGAATAAATGGATACGATTAGTAAAATTTTGTGGCACTAACACAGTATTGAGGAAGCTAATTAGGAAACTAAAAAATCAATGAAATTGCAAGATCTAAACCTATTTTCAAGAAAAAAGTTTTAGGATGAAGTTTCCTAAGAAGGGAGAGTTGTAACAGCTTGTGCTCCAGTGGTTTTGACTGAGATGTATTGAAAAAGAAAAAAGTTACAAAGTCACAGAACAATAAAAAAAAACTCATTTCTGAGTGCACAAAACAACTTGTAGGCTAGCCATAGTTAGTATATCATGCTATGATTTCCTATATATGGAAAGACTAGGAAGGTGAAAGAAGAAGAAATAAGGTGGTGAGCGGGAAAGGGTCACTAAGGGGGAAGAATAGTGATCAATACGATGTCCTAAACTATTTTCGTGTTTATAACCCTTTTGATGCTTACTAATTTTGAATTCCATACCTGTTCGAAGCCTCAGAATGTTACAAGCTGAAAAGTCCTCTATGACCTAAATATCCTTATCCATGAATGGACATCATACTAGATATACGCATAAAATGACTATTTGTATTCTGCTCGGATAATCGAAGTACTAGTATAATTTATTGATGAGATCCCTACAAGTGAGACCCTTAATACTTGTATATTTTTTAACATACTGAGCTTAGGTGTTTGAGGTCAAAAGTGGTAAGTTAGATACTCATCATGTTAAAATTATTAGTCAGTATGAAATGCTTAAGTCATATGCTCCAAAGTCAATGCTTGTATGGTATTTGCTCAAGGGTTATCACTTTTATTTCTTACTTTTATTTATGTTGCTTGAGGGCAAGCAAGGACTTAAGTGTGAGGGAGTTTGATCTTTCGTGATTTGGTGTAGAAGATTAAACTAGTTTTCACATTTAAGGAGCTTGAATACAAGCATTTTAGTTATGTTTTCTGAGTTTTATTTACATTCAATAAAATGTGCAAATTGAGTATTTTATTAAACTTAGGCGCCGAATGAGGGCCAAAGGTGAGCTAGCGCACTTTATAAGTGTGTAGGAGACCATTCAAAGGCGTATTAGATGAATACTAGTTGCTATGTCACAACACAGATGACTCTATGTCACAACATAAGGAACAAAATGGAGAAAACTCAAGTCTTCCTTCGATGTCGCAATACAAGTTGAGGGTGTCGTGACATACCCTGAAGACAGTTGGAGAGGAGTATACTGATTGCTATGTTACGACATAGGTTTTGGTGTGTCATGACATCAACTTTGTGACGGAAACAAAATACGAAGTAGGGGCATTTTGGTCTGCAGAGTCAATCTTTAAGCTTGGGAACATCAAGTAACCTAGGGTTAAGGATGACGACCACTTGAAGGCTTTAAATAGACTCATTTGTCACCTATTATGGAAACCATTCCATTAACCTAGATTCTTTATTTAGATTTAGTTCCATTTTCTTTCTTTCTTAGGTTTTTTAGAGTTTAGTTTATCTGTTCCTTGCTTTCCTCCAAGAGATCTAATTTGTAAAGACGACCAACTTCTAAAGATTCATGCTATCATTTATATAAATCAGGATTTTCTTAAACTTTACACTTCAATTCATTCACCATGCTTTATTCTTCCATCTATTCCATGTTGTTTATGAAATCCATGAGGAACTAAGCATTTTATGGGGGGATTAGCTCATAGAGGCATGATATATTAACTATTTTGTAGGGTTAATCAACAGATTAGCTATTTCGGAAAGGAAGAGCTTGAAACAAACCTTAGGCCTGACAACCCCAGGAAGTCATCAAGGTGGGAATTAACCCAAAATTGGTATTGCCAGTTCGTGAAGACCTTCATCCTAAGCCAGTTAAGATTGTGAGATCGAAAGGTAAGTAGTCATTGCTGACTCATTATGTTAGTGGAAGATTGAAAGATCCTACTAAGGTATCGACTAGTTGGTTGACAAGGAACCTGAAACGACAGTTGATCAAGATTGCTGAAGCAAGCTAATCACCCATCATTAGATTTGATTTCTTCAACTTTTTATATCTTTTGAAATTTGTTTTTCTTTTGTGTTATTTTGTTTTATTACTAGTACTATAAAAATCCTCACAAATCTTTTATTTACATTTCTGTACTATAACTTAATTAAAGAATTAATTAGATCTTTAGTGTGCAGGTGAAAATTGATCTAGCCTTCACCTCCCTTGGGTACGATCCTCGGAGTACTCACCCACTCCATTGTAAAATTATATTACAACTAGACACACATACTTGGGGATACCACCTCATAATTTTATATTTGAACCCAGTATTCACACTCTGGATGTTAGTACGCCCGGAAGTGGTCAGTATACTAGGAATCAATACCTCCTTACCCTCAGCAGTTATCAAGTGTACACCTTTTGCACGAAAATAAACCATAGCATTATGTCGTTCAACTAATCCAACCCAAAATAACATCAAATTCATGAAAGCTCAGTAATAACAAGTCTAACAGAAATGCATACTTACCAACTATCAATGGACAATTCTTTAGCTACTTATTCACCATAATATTCTGACCAAAATGGTTAGTTACTAACACATTGCTTTCAAAATATATTGTAACACCCCTCACCCGTATTCAACGCCGGAATAGGGTTATGGAGCACTACCGGACTTACTATACAATTAAACAGATATTTCATATACATTTTCAATATAACATAATAAACATTCAATATCAATCACATTGTCCCTAATACGAGCCTACGAGGCCCAAAACATGCATTCGGGGTGGTTCGGGACTAAACCAATAACTCTAAAATTTTTTATGAAACTTAGAAAATTTTTCAAACTACAGGGGACACATGCCTGTGTGGCCCGACCGTGTGGACATTCGAATTGGAATCACATGGCCATGTCCCAGCCCATGTTTGACCCCGTGTAACTCTCTGGCTTGGGTCACACGGCCAACACACACACCCATGTGCCCTAGAAATGACCACACACGCCTGTGTACCAGGCCATGTTCTAGGCCGTGCCAAACGGCCAAGTCACATGCTTGTGTGTTGGGCCGTGTGGGGCATACTGACTAGATTTCTATTTCAACACCAGGGGGCACACGGCTGAGACACACATTCGTGTCTCTGCCCGTGTGGACAAAAATAGGCTATTACCAAGCCATTTTGCAACCCAAACTTGCACAAACCTAAACCAATCCAATTGGCACAAAAACATGGTGTAATTAGGCATTCAACCAACCTCAAACAAGCATAATTCTTACCATTTCAATACCAACCAATACCAAACATATCAATACCACAATGTGCCATTCAATTCATACCAAAAACTCATAATCTCAAATCAACAATACAATCACTTTCAACTATGCATCTTTTAGCCTAATTTCACAAACATACCAAATTCAATTCACAACCATTTAGAACCTCTAATTACCAAATACTAACTAGCAACACATATCCGCCATCAAACTCACAACACAAGCCATATGGACAAATATATACATGATCAAATTTACCAAAATAAGCCAACTCTCATGGCTAAGTACAAAACCAAACTTTAGACATTTACAAGCCAATTCAAATGGCTAAATTCTTTATCAATGCATAACCAAAATGACCGTAATCATATACATGCCATATACCCAAAATACTTAAGTTCAAAAGTACCAAAGTGATAGCTTGATAGTGTGATGAGGTCTCCAACAATTCCCGAATTTCAGCTAGCTTTCATTTCACTACAAAACATGGAAAAATGAACAAAGTAAGCTATAAAGCTTAGTAAGTTTGTATAATAATAAATTTAATTACCACAAATATACAATTCAGCCAATTGAATATTTCAACATATAACTCATATTAGCTAAGAAACCTTTCACATATTCACTCAAAAGATTTGATGTAAAATTCACAGTTTTCTTTTATTAAAAGCTCATATGCTTCGTGTACATACCTGTACGATCTCGTATCAAACTTATACCTAACCACATCTCTGACATATACACCCATTGAACCATTTAGAATACTATTAGATACACGAGAATCTCGTACCCTAAGTGCCACATATATATAGCCGAAGCTATCTCAATCTTGTATCACATATAATGCTCACTCTCGAGCTATCAACGGGTCTACTCACACAAGCTAACGATCATGACGAAGCTACATGGTGTTGCTCACACAAGCTGACGAGTATCCCTAGCACATGCCAGATAACTTAGCCACCGGTAGGACGTACGGACCAGCACCCAAATCACATAGCCCCTAATGACATATCATTCGTATCCTAATCTATTATAAGGTTCAACTGGGATTTCATATTTTCTGAATTGTTGTTGAACATGTCCATAGAGTCATACTCACAATTTATACAATATCAAATCATTTAAAATACAATTATAACAAAGCTTATTACATACGAACTTACCTCGATTGTAAAAACGACGAAACGAGTCGATTAATCCGAAACCTTGTTCTTTCCCTGATCTAGATCCGTATTTCGCCTTTCTTGATCTAAATAATATCAAATTTAGCTTATTTAATTATCACTCTATTCAATTTAGTCCATAATACACATTAAGGCAAATTTATACTTTGCCCATAAGATTTCAATAATTTTTTTTACAATTTAGTCCTTATTTCATAAAATCACAAATTCATACAATTCAAACAAAACCCATGCTAGCCGAATTTCAATTAGATCCCTAGCAGCCCATATTTTCCATTTATTTCACAATTTTACCATGAATTTTACACATTTTACAATTTAACCCCTAATTGACAATTTTGTCAAAAATCACTTTACAAATGTTGTTTATCTAACAACAAGCTTGCATTTTCTACCAATAAACATCAAAATACACCAATATTCATCAATGGAAAAACTCTAAACCTTTAACAGTTTTGCAAAATAGTCCTTGGGCAGCTACACTAAGTTGCAACGATCTCAAAAACATAGAAATCATTAAAAACGGGACAAAAAAGAACTTACAATTAAGCTAGCAAGTGGCCGAATGCTTCAAGCTATTTTAATGGCTTTCTCCAGCACAAATTTCAGCTAAGAAGATGATATATAAATTAATGGCTTTTTGTTTTATGAATTCAGTATGAAATTATCTAATTACTATTATAACCTTTAATTAAACATTAAAAATCACAAAAATAATGTCCAAGAATGTCCACTCACTTTATAATTGGGCTAATTACTCTTTTAAGGACCTTTACTTTAAGATTCTATAGCTATTTGACACCTTTAACTATGAGAACACAAGTTTTACACTAGACGCGATTTACTCCTTTTTATAAAATTAGGCACTCAAACGATAAAATTTCTTAACGAAATTTTCACATAATCATAATATCATGCTGTAAACATTAAAATAATAATAAAATAATTATTTTGACTTCAAATTTGTGGTTCCAAAACCACTGTTCTGATTTGACTAAAAACGGGCTGTTACAACTCTCTCCCTTAAGGAATTTTCATCCCCAAAAATCTTACCAGAAAATAGGTTAGGGTATTGTTTTCTCATAGCTTCCTCGGGTTTCCACGTGGCTTCTTCGACCTCGTGAATTTGGCACAACTCTTTCTCCAAACTTATGCATTTATTTCTCAATTCTTTAACCTCTCGAGCTAAAATTCTGATCGATTCTTCTTTATACGACATATCTGGTTAAATTTCAATCTTTGCTAGGGAAATTACATGCAATGGATCCGATCGATACTTTTGTAACATCGACACATGAAATACATTATGAATCTTTTCTAGTTCTGACGGTAATGCTAGCTGATATGCCATTGGCCCTATTCTTTCGATAATTTCATATGGTCCGATAAATCAAGGACTCAATTTGTCATTCCGACCAAATCGAAGGATCTTCTTCCACGGAGACACTTTCAAAAAATACTCTATCGTCGATTTGAAATTCAATATCTTTATGTTTTAAACCCGCATACGATTTCTGTCAATCTAAAGCTGCTTCCAAACTATCGTGAATTATTTTCACCTTATCTTTAGTTTCTCTAATCAAATCAACCCCGTGAATCTTTTTCTCACTAAGTTCGACCCAGTACAATGGAGTTCGGCATTTGCGACCATACAAAGATTCATAAGGTGCCATTTTTGTGCTTGATTGAAAGTTGTTATTATACGCAAATTCAGCCAATGACAAATATTTCTTCTAGTTGCCTTCAAATTCTAAAACACAGCAACGAAGCATATCTTTGATAATCTGAATTATTCTTTCAGACTGACTGTCAGTTTGTGGATGAAATGCTATAACACCCCTTACCCTATCCGACACCGGAATAGGGTTCGAGGCATCGCAGGACTTAAACACAACTAACATACAAAATCGAGACATAAATTTCCATCCAAATTTAAAACTTTTCATTTACAAACATATCCTCCCTAAAACGAGCCCACGAGGCCCAAAACATGCATTAAAAGTGGTTTGGGACTAAACCGAGAACTTTAGAAATTTTTAAAACACTAAAATTTTTTTTCATCAAAACAGGGTCATAAGTCCGTGTGGGTTGGCCATGTGGTAACACACGCTCGTGTCCCTAGCCTGTGTAACTCTTTGTTTATGACGTCATGCGCCAAAGGGAGTCACACGGAAATGGACCTAATCGTCAATAACCTTGTTCTTCTCCCGATCAAGGTCCAAACTTCGTTTTTCTTGATCTATAATAGCAAATTTAACTTATTTAATTTTCAAATTACTCAATGCTGTCCCAAAAATCACATTATGGCAAAATTATAGTTTTACCCTTAACTTTTCACATTTTTACAAATTAGTCCTTAGGCTCGTAAAATGAAATGTATCTAGTTTCTTTGTTACCCAAGTCTAGCCGAACTTAAATCATGCTCATAACAACCAACATTTTTCATCAAATCACATTTCTACTACCCATTTTTACAACTTTTACAAATAAATCCTTTTTATACATTTCCACTAAAAATCACTTAGTAAAAGTTGTTTATCACACTTAAACATATAATATCTTCCATCAAACATCAAAATACAGGCATGTCACACGTGGGTAAATTTTAAACATTAACCCTACTTCAAAATAACGGTAGAAATAGATAGATCAGATGGTAATGACTTCAAAACTGTAAAGAGCATTAAAAACGGGGTAGGATGTAATTACAATAAAGCTTGAAAGTTGAAGAAACCCTAGCTATAGTCTCCTTAAGGAATTTCGGCTATGGTGAAGAAGATGACACCAATTTTGACTTTATTTTCCCTTTTTATTCTTTTATTTACCAAATGACCAAAATACCCTTAAAACATAACTTTGAAAATTTACCTATTCATGTCCATTTTTGTCCACTAACTTATCTAATGGTCTAATTGCCAACTAAGGACCTATAATTTAAAATCTCATAGTAATTGGACACCTTTAACAAGTAGAACTCAACCTTCGCACTTTTTACGATTTAGTCCTTTTGACTAAATTGAGTGCCTAAATGTCAAAATTTTCGAACGAGATTTTCACAGAATAGTTCCATAAAACTGTAGACCATAATAATATAATAAAAATGGATTTTTTTACTTCGGATTCATGTTCCCGAAACCACTTTTTCGACTAGCCCCAAAATCGGGCTGTTACAAACGCGGTACTAAAGTGCAACCGCATACCCAGAACTTCTTGCAATTTCTTCCAAAATCGCAACGTATACCTCGAATCTCTATCCAAAATAATCGAATCTAACACCCCGTGGAATCTAACGATCTCAGAAATGTACAATTCAACCAATTTATCAAGGGAATAATCTGTACGAATGAAATGTGCCAATTTCGTCAGTTGATCAACGACAACCCAAATAACATCTTTCTTTTTCAGAGATAGGGGCAAACCTGATATGAAATCCATCATAACTCTATCCCATTTCCACTCCAGTATCATCACATGCTGTAGTAATCTTAAAGGCATTTGATGTTCGACTTTAACTTGTTGACAAATTAAACATCTTGATACAAACTCTAAAATATCTCATTTCATGCCTGACCACCAATACAATTGTCTCAGATCATTATACATTTTTGTACTCCCTGGTTGTACGGATAAACAACCACTATGTGCTTCATGTAGAATTTTTTGAATGAGCTCAGAATTCTTTGGTACACAAATTCTACCTCGGAACATTAAATAATCATTGGATTCCATCTGATAGTTTGAATCACTAGTCGATTTGCATTGCACTCTTTTAGCTTGCAACTCATTGTCACACTTCTGAGCTTTACAAATCTGTGAAGAAATACCAGTTTACCTTTTAACTCAGCTAAAATCGAACCATCATCAGACAAACTTAACTGAGTATTCGTCGCTCGCAAAACAAATAATGATTTTCTACTCAAAGCATCCGCGACTACATTCGCTTACCCCAGATGATAATCAATCACTAACTCATAGTCTTTCAATAGCTCGAGCCTTCTCTGTTGTCGCAAATTCAAATCATTAAATATTTCAAGCTTTTGTGATTGGTAAATCTTCAATGCAAAAACAATAGTGGCTAATTCTAAATCGTGTGTCAGATAATTCTTTTCATATGGTTTCAATTGTCTGGAGGCATGAGCTATCACTTTACCGTCTTGCATCAAAGCACAACCCAAACTGTTCAATGACGTGTCGCTAAAAATCACAAACTCTTCCCGACTTAGGTTGGGCCAAAACTGGTGCCTCAGTTAACAATGTTTTAAACTATTCAAAACTCTGGTGACATTTTTCAGACCACTCAAATTTCACATCTTTCTAGAGGAATCTAGTCATCGGTGTAGCAATCATCGAGAATCCTTTAACAAAACATCGATAATAACCAGCTAATCCCAGAAAGCTTCGGACTTCAGATACATTTTTTGGTGGGTTCCAATTAACAATGATTTAAATCTTGCTTGGATCAACTCGTATACCTTTCGCTGAAATAATATGTCCTAAAAATCTAACCTCTTGGAGCAAAAACTTGCATTTATTGAATTCTGTGAACAGTTATTTATCTCTCAATGTTTGTAGTACAATGCTCAAATGCTTGGCATGCTCAGACTCATCTCGTGAATAGATCAAAATGTCCTTAATGAATTCAACAAAAAATCTATCTAAATGTGGTCTAAAGATTCGATTCATCAAATCCATAAAAACTGCAGGAGCATTAGTTAATCTGAAAGGCATAAAACGAAATTCATAATGCCCGTACCTTGTTCTGAATGCAGTTTTCAGCACATCCGAATCTTTAACTCGCAACTGATAATAATTAGATCTCAAATCAATCTTCGAGAACACTGTTGCTCCTTTCAACTGATCAAATAAATCATCAAATCTCGGTAAAGGATACTTATTCTTTATCGTAACCTTGTTGAGCTAACGATAATCATTACGAAGTCTCATTGATCCATTTTTGTTCTTTATGAACAACAATGGTGCACCTCAGGGTGAAAAACTAGGTCGTACAAAACCTCAACTGTTAACTCTTGCAATTGCGTTTTCAATTATTTCAATTCTGTCGGAGCCATTCTGTACAGAGCTATCGATATCGGTGATGTTCCCGGTACTAATTCAATAGCAAACTCAACATTTTTGATCGGTGGTAACATCGGTAACTTTTTCGTCGTTCCTTTACTACCAGTCACATTTCCCGCATTTCTAGGTGGTCTCCCTCTAGAAGTTGTGTTGCTCTGTCTTGAATTCTGGAATTTATCTTTCTCGTCTAACTCCGAGCAATCTCGAATGAAATGATCTTGCTAGCCACATTTAAAACAACCTCCATTATTCATCCAACACTCACCAAAATGTCATCGACCACACTGTTGACACTCAGGTTTATTATTTCTAACACTGCCAACACTCGATACTGATGTAGCTTGAGTTTTAGGACTTGAATATTGCTTTCCATGATCTCTGTTTGGATACCCAATTGAAGCATTCGAACAAGTGTACGAATCTCTTGATTTCTTTGACGAAGATTGATATGGTTTATTCATTGATCTTTTTCTCGAATCTCTAGCTTCGAATTTAACTTTTCTCTTTTCTTTTCCCAATTCCTCAGCTTTGCAAGCTCTATCAACTAGCACAACAAATTCTTTCAACTCTAGAATCTCGACCAACAATCTAATATCTTCGTTCAACCTATCTTCGAATCTTTTACACATAATTGCCTTGGTGGATATACATTCTCAAGCATACTTACTGAGTCTCACAAACTCTCGCTCATATTCAGTCACAGACATACGGCCCTATTTCAGCTCCAAAAGCTCTTTGCATTTTTGATCGATAAACCATTGACTGATGTATTTCATTCTGAACTCAAGTTGAAAGAATTCTAGGTGACCCTTTCTCTTGGCACCACTGATACTAGAGTATTCCACCACTAATACGCTATGTCTCCCAGAAGTGATATGGTACATTTAAGCACTCAGCCGGTGTGCAGAAGGCTCATCAAAAACCCGAATCGTATTTTCAAGCCAAAACTAAGATCTCTCAGGATTTTTATCAACATTAGTTCTAAACTCTTCGGCTCCGTATTTTCAAATCTTATCAACTGGTGGCTTATTAAATCTTAAAAATTCCATACCTTGAGGGGCTACGTGAATCGGTTGAGGATTAGGTAGGGATGGAGTTTGTTGAGCAGTTGGATTTGTTCGAACAAACTCATAATCTCAAACCAACAATACAATCACTTTCAACTATGCATCATTTAGCCTAATTTCACAAACATACCAAATTCAATTCACAACGATTTAGAACCTCTAATTACCAAATACTAACTAGTAACACATATCCATCATCAAACTCACAACACAAGCCATATGGACAAAAATATACATGATCATATTTACCAAAATAAGCCAACTCTCATGGCTAAATACAAAACCAAACTTTAGACATTTACAAGCCAATTCAAATGACTAAATTCTTTAGCAGTCCATAACCAAAATGACAATAACCCTATACATGCCATATACCTAAAATACTTAAGTTGAAAAGTACCAAAGTGATAGCTTGATAGTGTGATGAGGTATCTGACGATTCCCGAATCTGAGCTAGCTTTGATTTCACTATAAAACACGAAAAAATAAATAAAATAAGCTATAAAGCTTAGTAAGTTCGTATAATAATAAATTCAATTACCACAAATATACAATTCAACCAATTGAAGATTTCAACATATAACTTGTGACAACCCGAATTAGGGCCTAATCGGAATAGTGGTTTCGTGACCACAAATCCAAGATAGAAATAATTGTTTTATAATTATTTTGGGGTTTATGATATGATTTCATGATTTAATGAAAATTTCGTGATGAAATTCTATGCATTGAGCGCTTAAGTTGAGATTAGGGACTAAACTGAATAAATTATAAAACTCGTGCTTTAGAAGTTTTTAGTATGAAATTGCTTTGGGATATTAACTAGGAGGTCTTAAATAGGAATTTGACCCATTCCTAAGTTATGGACAAAAGTTGGACATGGAGGGAATTTTTGGAAAGTTTAGTAGTAAGGGTATTTTGGTCATTTGTATATTAAATGAAATAAAATGGGAAAAATAACACAAAATTGGTCATCATCTTCACTAGTTGCTGCCGAAATTTGCTCTCCTCCATAGCTAGGGTTTCTTCAATTTTCAAGCTTCATAGTAAGTGATTTCAAGCCCCGTTTTTAATGTTCTTCACATTTTTGAAATCCTTGTAGCTCGATTTACTTATTTCTACCATTATTTCAAGTTTGGGTGTATGTTTAAAAATTTACCCATGAATGATAGGCATGTATTGTGTTGTTTGATGGTAGAATATGAATGTTTGAAGTTAGGAGAACGATCTTTTCTAAGTGATTTTTAACGAAAACGAGCAAAACGGCATAATCGATAAAAATACCTATTGTTCATAACTATGTGTTAGAGTGAGAATTTGATGTTGCCATAGAAGAGAGAAAAATGATCAGTAGGTCATTAAACATAAGAATAAGGGCTGAAATTAAATTTCCGAGCCTTGGGGCAAAATCATAATTTTTTAAAAGTTAGGGGGCAAAAATGTAATTTTTGTATAATCTGATTTTTGAATTAAAATAAATAGTTTAAGTGTTAAATGAACTAAATATGTTGTTATAGATCAAGAAAAGCGTGGAATCGACCTCGAACGGGTAAAAGAGAAAGTTTTGGACTAAATTGTAAAATTCCCATATTTTGCACCGAGGTAAGTTTGTATGTAAATAATACATTAATTTCATTTACATTCTTATATTTCAGCCTATTATATATATATATTAGATGATGTTGAAGTATAAATCGACTATTGGAAGAATGGAAATAAGTAATAGAGAGAGATCCCGGTTGAACATTCGGAAAGATCGAATAAAATAGAGGGGGGCGTAGCTAGGTCACATGTATGGTGCCGAGTGCACATCATGTGTACAAGAAAGCTACGAGATACTATGCAGTAGCTAGGTCACATGTGTGATACGGGATGTATCCCACGTAGACAAGAGAGCTACGTGAGAGATAAATGTAGCTAGGTCGCATGCGTGATTCCAAGTGAAAGACACCATGTAGACAAGAGAGCTACGAGACAAATTGGCTAGGTCGTATGAGTGGTACTAAGTGTTCACCATGTGTACAAGAGAGCCGAATTAAATGAAATATGATGGTGGGGCTGTGTGCTAAAACCATCAAGTATCGAGGATTAATCCGAATTGTTCAATGGGATGGCTTTGTGGTGACATTGTAGTCATGGGCCTATACTTGTGATGTATGAAATGTAGTGAAAATGATTTGTGCTATATATATATATATATATATATATATATAAGTTAAAATAAGGTTAGTACAAAGAATGTGTGAAAGAGTGAAATTAGTATTAAAACTATTTGGACAGTATCAGTGATGTGATTTTCAAAAAATCACCAAAAATAGAAGGAATTTAATTAGAGGTTGAATAAGATGTGAAATTAAATATTAATGAGTCTATTTTCATATAAAAGAAACATAGCAAGCAAAGGAATTCTATATTTTGAGATATTTACAATTATGTGTGACTTGCTCAGAAAGACTCTATGATCCCCTTTTCCAACTTTAAAAAATCATTAAAAATTGTACAAAACAAATTAGGAAATATAGTTTATATGCATAAATTTATATTGAGTATAGTTTTAAATGAAATAGGTTTCATGATTATTTGAATTTTGTACTGAGAGAAATTCAATTCGTAGTGAACAGAGGTCAGATTAGTTGAGCTGTGTAACAGGGGAAACTTTAACTAATAAACTGTACTAATTGGATAAACCAAAAATTCTAGAAAAAAATTAGTAAGAATTTTTATGAGTCTATATTCAAGGAAATTTGACAGATTTAAATTTTGAGTTTCGTAACTCTAGTTATGATTTATTTAGTGATCATGACGCAGGAGGGACAGCTTGATCAAACCGGAGTAAATAGTAAAAAAATTAAAAACATGATATAATTGAGTTATGTTGTAGACATATTAGATTCCTTATCTGTTATTTATATACTTTCTTACTAAGCTATAAGCTTACTTTCTTTTCTCTCCTTGTCTTATAGTGTCATCCAGCTAGCACAGGAGTTAGAGATTGTTGAAGATCCGCCCGCACTATCAATACCCTTGGTATCTGAACTCAACATTTTGAAATATGGCATGTATAGCAGACTTAGTTATTTTGTTACGTGTTATAATTGTCTAGGTTTAAAATACTACTTATAGTATCAAACTAATCATTTTGTATGAAGCCTTTGAAATTGGTTTGTATTGTTAATGGCATATGTTATAATGATTCATGATCAAATTGCACGCCATATTTTTTGTTGGGTTTTATTTAATAGTATATACTATAATTTATTAATAATACCTCGTACCCTATTTCGACAACGGATACAGGTAAGGGGTGTTACATTTAGTGGTATCAGAGCTATGGTTTAGTCGGTTCTCGGACTAATAAAGTGTGTGTAAAAGTCTAGCTATACATGCCATAAAAATATTGTGATAGTGTGGTGACTCCTGATTATTCTAAACTATGTTTTGTTTTAATATAGTAATGGATCCTGTAGGAACTGCGGCTGATGATGCTGCTAGTAATGCGCTGGCTCCCGCACAAGGGACCGCGCCTGTGGAAAGTAGACCTGAGACATTGAGACAGGGAGATGAGGCTCGGGATGCTTTTCTCCAAATGATGAACAATTGGTATACTGAATTTATTCGAGCTAATTCAAATGCTCAACCTCCTCCACCCCCTCCCATATCTCAGACGATTCCTGTAGCTACTCAAGGCATAGATTTGGTAAGAACGAACAAGCCTCCGGTTGACAAGATTTGAAAACAAGGGGCCGAAGAGTTTAGAGCAAAGATCGATGATGATCCTGAGAAAGCGGAGTTTTGGCTTGAAAATTCTACCTGTGTATTTGATGAGCTCTCATGTACACCCGAGGAGTGCTTAAAGTGTCAGTATCACTTTTGAGAGATTGACCTACCACCGGTGGAAGACTTTGTAGCATGGTGCCAAAAGAAAGAGTTACTTGGGATTTCTTCCAGGAAGAATTCAGAAAAAAATACATAAGTCAGCGATTTATTGATAAAAAACGGAAGGAGTTCCTTGAATTGAAGCAGGGCAAGATGTCTGTGGCAGAGTATGAACGTGAATTTGTAAGACTCAGCAAGTATGCCCAGAAATGTGTGTCCACCGAGGCCACTATGTGCAGAAGGTTTGAGGATGGGCTAAATGAGGACATTAAAGTGCTTGTAGGAATTTTGGAGTTGAAAGAATTTGTAGTATTGGTTGACCGAGCTCTTAAAGCCAAAGAATTAAACAAAGAAAGAAGAAAAGCTGCTATTGAGGCTCGAGATGCCAGAAAAAGGCCGATAAGCAAGTCATCTCAATCTCAATCAAAGAGGTCCAAAGAGACAAATCCTCGAATGACAGTTTCAATTGGGGATTCATACAGAGATCGTGGTAGAGCATATTCGGGGTCTAAAGCTCAAGCTACTTCGGTGGCAAGTGTGGGTAATGTGCGACTTAGAAAGCCCGAGTGTCAGCAATGTGGCAGGCAACATTATGGTGAGTGTTGGGGAAACGAGCGAGCTTGTTTCAGGTGCGGTTCTCGTGAGCATTTTATTAGAGACTGTCCGGAGAAAGTTCAAGAAGAAAGATTTCAGAGTGCTAGACAGAATACCACCGCTAGTAGAGGTAGACCACCGAGAAATACTAGAGGTAGGACTAGCAGTAAAACTGCGATGAAAGATTTAGCAGCGAGATTAGAAGCTTGAGCACCTGCTAGAGCTTATGCTATACGTGCCCGAGAAGATGCATCATCTCCCGATGCCATTATTGGTACATTTTCTCTCTATGATACTATTGTTATTGCATTGATTGAACCCGGGTCCACTCATTCCTATACTTGCATGAATTTAGTATCTAATAAAAAGTTGCCTGTTGAGTTTACTGAGTTTACAATTAAAGTGTCGAACCCCTTAGGCCAATATGTGCTAGTTGACAAGGTTTGCAAGAATTGCCCATTAATGATTCAAGGTCACTATTTTCCGGCTAATCTGATGCTGCTACCATTTGATGAGTTTGATGTTATATTGGGAATGGACTGGTTGACATTGTATGATGCCAAGGTAGATTGTAAACAAAAAACACTAGAGTTGAAATGTGAAAATGGAGAAATCCTGTGGGTTGAAACAGATGAATCAAATAAATTGCCTATGGTGATTTTGCACATGTCTGCACAGAAATACATGAGGAAAGGGTGTGAAGCTTATCTGGCTTATGTAATGAATACTGAGTTGCCTCAATGAAGTTTGAATCGTCTCGATAGTCTGTGAGTTTCGGATGTATTTCGGAGGAATTGCAGGTTGTCTCCTAACGAGAGATAGAGTTTGCCATTGATTTGTTGCGGGCATGCACCGATCTCGATTGCTCCATATAGAATGGCTCGAATGAATTAAAAGAATTGAAGGCTCGGTTGCAAGAGTTAACAGATAAGGGATTTGTGAGACCGAAGTTTCTCTCCACTGGTGCTCTGTATTGTTCAGAAGAAGAAGGATGGTTCAATGAGACTTTGCATTGATTACCGTCAGCTTAATAAGGTGACTATAAAGAACAAGTACCCATTGCCGAGGATTGATGATTTATTCGATCAGTTAAAGAGGGCCACAGTGTTTTCAAAGATCGATTTGAGGTCTGGTTACTACTAGTTGAGAGTTAAGGAGTCGGATGTGCCAAAAACAACCTTTAGGACAAGGTATGGACATTATGAGTTTCTTGTGATGCCTTTCGGCTTAACAAATGCTCCAGCTATATTTATGGACTTAATGAACCGGATCTTTTGGCCATATTTGGATAAGCTTGTAGTAGTGTTTATAGATGACATTCTTATTTATTCTCGGGATGAGTCTGAACATGCCGAACACTTGAAAACCATATTGCAGATCTTGAGAGAAAAGAAATTGTTTGCTAAGTTTAGTAAAAGTGAGTTTTGGCTTCGTGAAGTCAGATTTTTGGGACATATAGTCTTAGGTGATGGTATTTGGGTGGATCCAAGCAAGATTTCTGCGATCGTTGATTGGAAACCGCCAAAGAATGTATCCGAGGTTAGAAGCTTTTTAGGCTTGGCTGGGTATTATAGACATTTTGTTGAGGGATTTTTGATGATTGCCTCTCCTATGACTAAGTTGTTACAAAAGAATGTTAAGTTTGAATGGACTGATAAATGTCAGCAGAGTTTTGAAAAGTTGAAAGCACGATTGACTAAAGCACCAATTTTAGTACAGCCCGAGCCAGGAAAGGAGTTCGTAATTTATAGTGATGCATCATTGACAGGCCTTGGATGTGTATTGATGCAAGAGGGTAAAGTGGTAGCTTATGCTTCGAGACAGTTAAAACCGCATGAGAAGAACTATCCTACACATGATTTGGAATTGGCCGCTATTGTCTTTGCCTTGAAGATTTGGCGACATTATTTGTATGGTGAAAAATGTCGAATTTTTACTGATCACAAAAGTTTGAAGTATTTGATGAATCAAAAGGATTTGAATCTGCGACAGCGGAGATGGCTTGAATTATTAAAGGATTATGAGCTAGTGATTGATTATCATCCAGGAAAAGAAAATGTAGTTGCTGACGCCTTGAGCAGAAAATTTCTTTTTACTTTGAGAGCCATGAATATGGGGTTAGCATTGTCTGATGATGGGTCAATCTTAGCAGAGATGAGGCTAAACCGTTATTTCTCCAAATGATTTGTGATGCTCAAAAGAACGATAGTGAGTTACTGAACCAAGAGAACTCAATGCGAATCGAGTTACGATTGATTTTCGAGTTGGACGAGACGATTGTTTGATGTTTCGAGACAGGATATGTGTACCAAAAACGATGAATTGATTCGAAAATATTACATGAGGCGCATAAAGTGGTCATTTATCGATTCACCCCGTAGCACAAAAATGTATAATAATTTAAAAAAGTTGTATTGGTAGCCTATGAAAAGGGACATTTCTGAATTTGTAATCAAGTGTTTGATCTGTCAATAAGTAAAAGCTGAACATCAAGTGCCTTCAGGACTACTTCAATCGGTAGTGGTGCCTGAGTGGAAATGGGACAAGATTACCATGGATTTTGTAACTGGTTTGCCTTTGACTCCTAAAAAGAAGGATGCTGTCTAGGTAGTGGTTGATAGATTAACAAAGTCAGCCCACTTTATACCAGTACGTACCGATTACTCACTTGATAAATTAGTTGAATTATATATTGCTGAAATTGTGAGGTTGCACGGAGTACCTATGTCTATAATATCAGATAGAGATCTAAGATTTTCCTCTAGATTTTGGAAAAAGTTACAAGAAGCTTTGGGTACAAAATTGAACTTTAGTACCGCGTTTCATCCACAAACAGATGGTCAGTCGGAAAGAGTAATCCAGGTACTCGAGGATATGCTTAGATGCTGTGTCTTAGAATTTGGAGGTAGTTGGGAGAAATATCTATCTTTGATTGAATTTGCCTACAATAACAGTTCTCAGTCAAGTATACAAATGGCACCGTACGAAGCCTTGTATGGTCGTAAGTGTCGGACTCCTTTATATTGGACCGAACTTAGTGAGAAACAGATTCACGGAGTTGATCTAGTTAAAGAAACCAAGAGAAAATAAAAGTAATTTGGGCTTGCTTGAAAGTCGCTCAGATCGACAAAAGTCATATGCGATTTAAAAGAAAAGAGATTGAATTTCGGTGGGTGACAAAGTGTTCTTGAAGGTGTCACCAAGGAAAAAGATTCTGAGATTTAGCCGAAAAGGCAAGTTTAGTCCGCGTTTTATTGGGCCGTACGAGATTACTGAGAGGATTGGACCAGTGGCATATCGGTTGGCCTTACCGGCAGAGTTAGAAAGAATTCATAACGTGTTTCATGTATCAATGTTGCGACGTTATTGTTCTGATCCTTCACATGTGATTTCTCCAACAGAAATTGAGATTCGACCGGATATGACCTATGATGAGGAACCAATAAAGATTTTGGCTCGAGAAATTAAACAGTTAAGAAATAAAAGTATAGCCTTAGTGAAAGTATTGTGGCACAAACATGGGATAGAAGAGGCTACGTGGGAACCTGAGGAAGCTATGAGGAAACAGTACCCAAACCTCTTTACCGATAAGATTTTCGGGGACGAAAATCTCTAAAGGGGGGAGAATTGTGACAACCCAAATTAGGGCCTAATCAGAATAGTGGTTTCGTGACCACAAATCCAAGATAGAAATAATTGTTTTATAATTATTTTGGGGTTTATGATATGATTTCATGATTTCGTGAAAATTTCGTGATGAAATTCTATGCATTGAGCGCTTAAGTTGAGATTAGGGACTAAACCGAATAAATTGTAAAACTCGTGTTTTAGAAGTTTTTAGTATGAAATTGCTTTGGGATATTAACTAGGAGGTCTTAAATAGCAATTTGACCCATTCCTAAGTTACGGACAAAAGTTGGACATGGAGGGAATTTTTGGAAAGTTTAGTAGTAAGGGTATTTTGGTCATTTGTATATTAAATGAAATAAAATGGGAAAAATAACACAAAATTGGTCATCATCTTCACTAGTTGCTGCCAAAATTTGCTCTCCTCCATAGCTAGGGTTTCTTCAATTTTCAAGCTTCATAGTAAGTGATTTCAAGCCCCGTTTTTAATGTTCTTCACATTTTTGAAATCCTCGTAGCTCGGTTTACTTATTTCTACCATTATTTCGAGTTAGGGTGTATGTTTAAAAATTTACCCATGAATGATAGGCATGTATTGTGTTGTTTGATGGTAGAATATGAATGTTTGAAGTTAGGATAACGATCTTTTCTAAGCAATTTTTAACGAAAACGAGCAAAACGGCATAATCGATAAAAATACTTATTGTTCATAACTATGTGTTAGAGTGAGAATTTGATGTTGCCATAGAAGAGAGAAAAATGATCAGTAGGTCATTAAACATAAGAATAAGGGCTGAAATTAAATTTCCGAGCCTTGGGGCAAAATCATAATTTTGTAAAAGTTAGGGGGCAAAAATGTAATTTTTGTATAATGTGATTTTTGAATTAAAATAAATAGTTCGAGTGTTAAATGAACTAAATATGTTGTTATAGATCAAGAAAAGCGTGGAATCAACCTCGAACGGGGAAAGGAGAAAGTTTTGGACTAAATTGCAAAATTCCCATATTTTGCACCTAGGTAAGTTTGTATGTAAATAATACATTAATTTCATTTACATTCTTATATTTCAGCCTATTATATATATATATTAGATGATGTTGAAGTATAAATCGACTATTGGAAGAATGGAAATAAGTAATAGAGAGAGATCCCGGTTGAACATTCGAAAATATCGAATAAAATAGAGGGGGCGTAGCTAGGTCACATGTATGGTACCGAGTGCACATCATGTGTACAAGAACGCTACGAGATACTATGCAGTAGCTAGGTCACATGTGTGATACGGGATGTATCACATGTAGACAAGAGAGCTACGTGAGAGATAAATGTAGCTAGGTCGCATGCGTGATTCCAAGTGAAGGACACCATGTAGACAAGAGAGCTACGAGACAAATCGGCTAGGTCGCATGAGTGGTACTAAGTGTTCACCATGTGTACAAGAGAGCCGAATTAAATGAAATATGATGGTGGGGTGTGTGCTCTGAAACCATCAAGTATCGAGGATTAATCCGAATTGTTCAACGGGATGGCTTTGTGGTGACATTGTAGTCATGGGCCTATACTTGTGATGTATGAAATGTAGTGAAAATGATTTGTGCTATATATATATATAAGTTAAAATAAGGTTAGTACAAAGAATGTGTGAAAGAGTGAAATTAGCATTAAAACTGTTTTGAACAGTATCAGTGACGTGATTTTCAAAAAATCACCAAAAATATAAGAAATTTAATTAGAGGTTGAATGAGATGTGAAATTAAATCTTAATGAGTCTATTTTCATATAAAAGAAACAGAGCAAGCAAAGAAATTCTATATTTTGAGATATTTACAATTATGTGTGACTTGATCAGAATGACTATGTGATCCCCTGTTCCAACTTTTAAAAATCATTAAAAATTGTACAAAAAAAATTAAGAAATATAGTTTATATGCATAAATTCTTTATTGAGTTTAGTTTTAAATGAAACAGGTTTCACGGTTATTTCAATTGTGTACTGAGAGAAATTCAATTCGTAGTGAATAGAGGTCAGATCAGTTGAGCTGTGTAACAGGGGAAACTTTAACTAATAAAATGTACTAATTGGCTGAACCAAAAATTCTATAAAAACATTAGTAAGAATTTTTATGAGTCTAGATTTAGAGAAATTTTACGGATTTGAATTTCGAGTTTCGTAACTCGAGTTATGATTTATTTAGTGATCATGACGCAGGAGGGACAACTTGATCAAACCGGAGTAAATAGTAAAAAAATTAGAAATATGATATAATTGAGTAATGTTGTAGACATATTAGATTCTTTATCTGTTATTTATATACTTACTTACTAAGCTATAAGCTTACTTTCTTTTCTCTCCTTGTCTTATAGTGTCATCCAGCTAGCACAGGAGTTAGAGATCGTTGAAGATCCGCCCGCACTATCAATACCCTTGGTATCTGAACTCAACATTTTGAAATATAACATGTATAGCAGACTTAGTTATTTTGTTACGTGTTATAATTGTCTAGGTTTAAAATACTACTTATAGTATCAAACTAATCATTTTGTATGAAGCCTTTGAAATTGGTTTGTAATGATAATGGCATATGTTATAATGATTCATGATCAAATTGCACGCCATATTTTTTGTTGGGTTTTATTTAATAGTATATACTATAATTTGTTAATAATACCTCGTACCCTGTTCCGGCAACGGATACGGGTAAGGGGTGTTACATAACTCATATTAGTTAACAAACCTGTCACATATCCACTCATAAGATTTGATGTAAAATTCACAATTTTCTTTGATTCAAAGCTCATACGGTTCATGTAGATACCTGTACGATCTCGTATCAAACTTATACTCAACCACATCTCTGGCATATACACCTATTGAACCATTCAGAATACTATCGGATACACGAGAATCTCGCACCCCAAGTGCCACATATATATAGCAAAATATAATGCTTACTCTCGAGCTATCAATGGGTCTGCTCACACAAGTTGACGGTCATGATGAAGCTACATGGTGCTGCTCACACAAGTTGATGAGTATCCGCAACATATGCTGGATAACTCAGCCACTGGTAGGACGTACAAACCAACACCCAAATCACATAACCCCTAATGACATGTCATTCATATCCTTATATATTCCTAAGGTCTAACCGGGATTTCATATTTGCTGAATTGTGGTCGAACATGTCCGTAGAGTCGTACTCACAATTTATACAATATCAAAGCATTTAAAATACAATTATAACAAACCTTATTAGAAACAAACTTACCTCGATTGTAAAAATGAGAAACGAGTCGATTAATCTGAAACCTTGTTCTTTCCCCGATCTAAATTTTTATTTTGCCTTTCTTGATCTAAATAATATCAAATTTAGCTTATTTAATTATCACTCTATTCAACCTAGTCCAAAATACACATTAAGGCAAATTTACACTTTTTCCCCTAACATTTCAACATTTTTTTTACAATTTAGTCCTTATTTCATAAAATCACAAATTCATGCAATTCAAGCAAAACTCATGCTAGCCGAATTTCAATTAGATCCCTAGCAACCCATATTTTTCATTTATTTCACAATTTTACCATGAATTTTACACATTTTACAATTTAACCCCTAATTAACAATTTTGTCAAAAATCACTTTACAAATGTTGTTTATCTAACAACAAGCATGCATTTTCAACCATTAAACATAAAAATACACCAACATTCATCAATGAAAAAACCCTAAACCTTTAACATTTTTGCAAAATAGTCCTTGGGCTAGCTAGACTAAGCTGTAACGATGTCAAAAACATAGAAATCATTAAAAACGGGACAACAACGAACTTACAATTAAGCTAGCAAGTGTCAGAATGCTTCAAGCTATTTAAATGGCTTTATCCATGTAACACCCCCTACCCATGTCTAACGTCGGGACAGGATACGAGGCATTACAGGACTTAAACTCAATCAATCATGCAAACTCGGCCATAAAATTACATTCATATTTCGAAACATTCAATCACATGTACATAGTCCCTTATTTGGGTATACAAAACTCAAATCATAGTTTAAAACGGGTTCGGGACTAAACCGAGAACCTCCAAAAGTTTTACATCACTTAAATTTTTTTTCATGTTTTGGAAAATCACACGCCCGTGTCCTCTACTCGTGTAACTCTCTGTTTATGACGTCAACAAACAAATAAGGGTCACACAGCCAAGTCACATGCCTGTGTGCTAGAATATGTCTTCTACACGGCTGAGACACATAGCTGTGTCTCTGCCCATGTGGCTAGTGCATAGGCTATTTTCCAAGCCTTTTTGTCACCCTTTTACATGCATAAAACAATATGCTTGACTAAGACATTCTACGCCAACTCCATATTCAATTTAACATTATTACTATTTCTCACTATATACCATTGTACCATGGTTACCAAACTATCCATCAAACGTCCATGTTCAAGGCATTATCATTTTATTTCCACATTACACATTTAATTCATTGTCATGACCACCTTGATTGGTCATAAAACATGCATTCAACACGCATGACATATTACCAACCATGCATGGCAAACAAGCATATTCACATCACAATTATTAAACATCACATGAATAACGAGATTTACAAGTCATAATCATTAGCTCAATATAGGCCAATACATTTGGCCAAATTATAATAACACATGTTATAAAATTAGGTCCCTATACATGCCACTCACTTGATATTTTTCTAACTTATGTATCAATACTCCAAAGGAATTGGCTCGATAGTGTGATGTTGCCTCTGACGATCTCCAACCCCGAGCTGACCTGAGAACACTAAGGAAATGGAAAGGAGGGAGTAAGCTTACGCTTAGTAAGCTCGTGTGAAAATAATAAGCAATGTATTAACATGCTATTTTTCAATTTCTCTCTATTTATTCAAAGCCCAGTGAAGCTGTTCTCTCGACTCATAGTCACTAAATTTTCTATATCCGGAGCTACGGAACTCCAAATTAAGATCCGCTAATTTCCCCTGAAACTAGACTCACATATCTTCTTACCATAAAATTTTAAAAATATTTGGTCTAGCTAATAAGTACAGTTTATTATTTAAAGTTACCCCTATTTTGCTGTCTGACAGTTCCGACCTCTCCTCACTATGAATTAATTATCTCATAGCATGAGACTCGAATAATGTTCCCGTCTATTTCCCATGAAAATAGACTCATTAATAATTTTGTACAAAATTAAACTTTTTCCCCTAGGTTTGTAAAATATTTTTATTCAATTTTCCCACTCTATAGGCCTAGCTGAACCATTTTCATAACTATAGCAAACTACAATTCTCATCAAAACACTCTTTTTATACCATTTTTACAAATCTTACAAAATAGTCCTTTCAGATGTTTTCATCGAAAACCACTTAGTAAAAGTCATTTATTTAACACCCAACACTCAATTTCTACCATTACACATCAAAGTGCATGCATGCCACACATGGGTCAATTTTTAAACATGAACCCTAGCTCAAATTAATGGTAGGAATAAGTAAATTGAGTTACCGAGACTTTAAAAATTTAAAGAACATTAAAAACTGGGCTCGGGATCACTTACAAATGAGTTTTGTAACACCCCTTACCCGTGCACTAGATCAGGACCAAGGAAGAGGTGTTACCAGACATGTACTCGGATATTTTCGAAAAATATGGGTTATAAAATTTCGTTCCAAAATTAAAACCAATCAAACAACAACTTAATGTCCCTACTATGGGCCTCCAAGACCCTAAACATACATTGAGAATAGTCCGGGATTAAACCAAGAACCTAAAAAAGTTCCTAGAAAATTTTCTAGGTTAAGCCTCACACATCCGTGTGGAGGCAATGCATACGCCCGTGTGCTTTGGGACACGCCCGTGTCCCCTATTGGTGTGGAATTTATTGAATTTATTTCTCATTTCGAACCTACAGGGGTTTTCACATGGCCAAGCACACGCCTATATCCTTTGCCTGTGTCCTTTACACGACCTAGACATGCCCATGTGGTCGCCCGTGTCCAAAAACTCAAGCATTCTATTTATGAATTCAGCATGCTTTTAGGGGCCCACAGCCAAGACACACGCCCCTATGCTAGGCCCTGCCCTCTAACGTTGAGACATACGACCGTGCCTCTACCTGTATGTTTACTCCCATGCATTCTGACTTAAAAATTTTAGGAACAGGGGACACACAGACGGACTACACGCCCATGGGCTATCCGTATGTTACACATGGCCTAGACACTCGCCTGTGTGTCTTCCTGTGTAGACCTTGTTGGGCTATTTCCCAAGCCTTTGGTCACCCTTTAATATTCATACCCACTTATAGTTTTCAATAACACTTAACATGGTCTAATTATACTCTTAAATGACTTTAATATACCTCATTACATATGAACCTCATCTCATCGATTTTATACATGCTAGGTTATCCCTTTTATATTAAGGATTTCTATGACTTGTAACTCAATTAAGCTTGGCCCATTATAACCCATTACCAAATTGTGGCCTAACTACCCCATGTGATTTGGTCATATTACAAATGACTAATTGTAACACACCACATTTAATCATCACAAGAACATTGGAACATAAACATGCACAATTTGGTAGGTCATAACCTACACCAAAATGAGCCAATTCCCATGGCCATGTACAAGTGAATATGTATACATTTATAAGCCATATACATGCCATTGAACAAAATAAAAGTATATATATACGAAAGCTAGACAAGATGATAGTGTGTTGATTATCCAACCGTCTTCCAACCTCTACTAGTCCTCGAGCTCTGTAAGACAGGGAAAAGAGAGGGGTAAGCATTTACATCCTTTGTAAGCCCAAAAAACTGGAAAGTAAACTTACCAATTAATTATCAAACATCTATATTAGGCAAAAAAAACCAACAAGCATAGAATAGTTTCCCTATCACATGCACTCAATCAACAACTTAGTCTCATGACAATACACCATGTAATTTGTCTTAGATGAGCTCATCATCCAACATTTTCATTTTTATATCTCTTGTTAATCCCGTTGAGTTTGTCAGAAATCTCGATGGATTATCCATTTACCGTCAAGTCATAAGAGCGATCATTTTAAGTATGCACTCCCGCGAACCTCACATCTTACAGCAGGATTACCAGCCCAGGCTAAATCCCCCGCAATGTAAACTCGTAGGGTGATGTCGAGATTACCAGTGCAGGCTAAATCCCTTATAGCGACAAACACCCTTAATGAGCTCGAATCTGAATTACCAGTACAGGCCAAATTCAGACCCTAATCGGCTTACTTGTCTGGGCTAAATCCACAATGCACACATATTCTTCAAGAGGCTCGATCACTCAAGGAACACCCATTCGGGCTAGATCCTTTCTATATTTGAGATCAACGGATTACTCGTCTGGGCTAAATCCTTTTTTGCAACACATGAAGGATCTCAAGTCATGTAAGCCAGGGTTTATCCATCAAATTTCCTTTTTTACTTCAACCAGAACATTAATTATCATATCGTTATTATTAACATATTTCATGGATTTTGATGCCATCATTATAACAAGATATCAAGCATTCATAACATATGTAATTAGTCATATTAATAGTTTACTTGAAGTTATTCGAACTTACTGGTACCCGTTTCGATCTTGCGTCTCGGTTATTTTGAAGCTTTCATTTTCCTCGATCGACCTCCGGAATTTGTTCCTCGGGGTCTATAACAATAAAAATGAATTATCAATATCTCAAATTATTCTTTTCAAGCCTAAATTTTAGCCCCAAACAAAATGACCGTTTTGCCCTTAACCTTTCACATTATTTACGATTTAGCCCCTAGGCTCGTATGATGAAATGCATGAATTTACTACATTACCCAAGCCTATCCAAATGTTCTTTTCTCTTATGGAAACCCATATTTTTCCATTATTTCACATTTCTACCACATATTTTACACCTTTTGCAAAAAGGTCCTTTTAGGGGTTTTCATGAAAATCACTTAGAAAAAGATGTTTAACACACATGCAGCTTTAATATTCCTCCATAAAACATCAAAGAATAAACATGTCACACATGAGTCACTTTCCAAACATGAACCCTAACTCAAAATATGGGTAGAAATGGAGAGAGTAAGTTACCGGAATTTAAAAAATATGAAGAATATTAAAAACGGGGCTTAGGAGCACTTACTATTGAGCTTGAAAATATTGAAAACCCTAGCTGTAGAGGGCTTGAGAAATTCGGCTGGATGAGGGAGAAGAATGGCTGGTTTTTGCCTTTATTTTCCCATTTTATTTCATTAATTAGCCAAATGACCAAAATACCCTTAAGCCCTTTCTTTAAAATTTTATTCATAGATGCCCATTTTTGTCCAAAAAATTAGAAATTGGGCAAATTGCTCTTTAAGGAATTCTAATTAATAATCTAAAGCAATTTCATGCAAATTGCTTCTAGAATCCAAATTTTACACTTTATTCAATTTGGTCCTTATTTTCCACTTGGACACCTTACTCATAGAATTTCCCCATGAAACTTTAGCACATGCATATTTTCATATTCTATACCTCATAATAATCATAAAAAAAATATTTCAATGTCAAATTTGTGGACCTGAAACCACTGTTCTGACTAGGCCTTATTTCGGGATGTTACATTTCTCCCCATTAGGGACTTTCGTCCTCGAAAGTCTTACCAGTAAACAGGTTTGAATATTGGTTTCCCATGGTTTCTTTCGGTTCTCATGTCGCCTTTTCCACACCATGTTGATGCCATAAGACTTTTACCAAGGCCACATCTTTATTTCTCAGCTGTTTAACCTTACGGGCCAAAATCTGGACCGGTTCCTCACCATATGTCGTGTCCGGTCTAATTTCAATCTCTGTCATTGAAATCACATGAGAGGGGTCTAATTGATATCACCTTAACATAGATACATGGAGCACAGCATGAATCTTTTCCAGTTCTGATGGCAATGCCAAGCGATAGGCTAATGGTCCAACTCTTTCACTGATCTCGTATGGTCCGATAAATCGTGGACTCAGTTTCCCTTTTCGGCCAAATCTCAATACCTTTTTCCATGGAGATACTTTCAAGAACACCTTATCTCCAACTTGAAATTCAATCTCTTTTCTTCTCAGATCAGCATATGAATTTTGCCTATCCAATGCCGCCTTTAAACAATCACGTATCACTTTAACCTTTTCTTCAGTTTCCTTGATTAAATCAACTCTGTGAATCTAACTCTCCTTGAGTTCTGTCCAATACAATGGAGTTCGGCACTTTCTACCATACAAGGCCTCATAAGGCGCCATCTTCAAACTCGTTTGAAAACTGTTGTTGTATGCAAAGTCTACCAATGGCAGATATGTTTCCCATCTGCCCTGAAATTCAAGGATACAACATCGTAACATATCCTTAAGAATCTGAATCATCCGCTCAGACTGACCATCAATCTGTGGGTGAAAAGCTGTACTAAAGCTAAACTTTGTACCCAAGGCTTCTTGTAACTTCTTCCAGAATCTCCAAGTGAATCTCGGGTCTCTGTCTGAAATAATCGATAGCGGTATCCCGTGTAATCTCATAATCTCAGATATATACAAGTCGACCAACTTGTCAAGAGAGTAATCTGTCCTCATTGGGATAAACTGAGTCGACTTCGTCAACTTATCCACCACAACCCATATAGCATCTTTTCTTTTTAGGGTCAATGGTAATCCAGTCATGAAGTCCATAGTAATTTTGTCCCATTTCCATTCGGGACCATCACAGACTATAGTAAACCTGAAGGTACTTGATGTTCCGCCTTGACTTGCTGGCATATCAAGCATTTCGATACAAATTCAGAGATGTCTCTCTTCATGCCGTTCTACTAGTATATTTTCTTCAAATCATTATACATCTTGGTACATCCCGGATAAATAGACAAATGGCTATCATGTACCTCTTGCAAGATTTTCTGAATAATTTCATCGTTCCTCGGTACACAAACTCTATCTCTAAACATCAAACATCCATCAGAACCGATCTGAAAATCTAATTCGATACCCGCCTCACCTTGAGTTCTTTTGGCTTGCAGGTCACTATCATTATTCTGAGCATCATAAATTTCCTGAAGAAATGTCGGCCTAGCCTTTAGCTCTGCCAAGACCAAACCATCATCAAACAACGCCAATCAAGCCTTCATGGCCTTCAATGCAAACAAATATTTTCTACTTAACGCGTCGGTGACCACATTCGCCTTTCCCGAGTGATAATCGATGATCGGCTCATAATCTTTAATTAATTCTAACCATCTATGCTGTCTCAGATTCAATTCTTTTTGAGTCATCAAATACTTCAAACTCTTGTGGTCTGTGAATATACGACAAGTCTCACCATATAAATAATGCCTCCAAATTTTCAAGGCAAAAACAATGGCGGCAAGCTCTAAGTCGTGCGTCAGATATTTTTCTCGTGTGGCTTCAACTGTCGTGAAGCATAAGCTATCACTTTGCGATCTTGCATAAGCACACAGCTTAGTCTATTTAAAGATGCATCACTGTAGACCACGAACTCTTTTCCCGACTCAGGTAATACTAAAATTGGAGCTTCAGTCAGTAATGTCTTCAACTTTTCAAAACTCTGCTGACACTTCTCTGTGCATTCAACCTTAACGTCTTTCTGTAGCAACCTCATTATTGGAGTTGCTATTATGGAAAATCATTTCACAAATCTTCGGTAGTAACCGACTAAGCCCAAAAAACTTCTAACCTCGGTTACATTTTTAGGTGGTTTCCATTCAACATTAGCAGAGATCTTACTTGGATCAACTTGGATGCCATCACCCGAAACAATATGACCCAAAAATCCTACTTCTTGCAGACAAAATTCACTTTTGCTAAACTTAGCATACAATTGCTTTTCCCGTAAGGTCTGTAACACAGTCCTCAGATGATTCGCATGCTCTATCTCATCTTTAGAATAAATCAAAATGTCGTCAATGAACGCAAGATGAACTTGTCCAAGTATGGCCGAAATATCCTATTCATCAGGTCCATAAATATGGCCGGTGCATTCGTTAACCCAAATAGCATGACAAGAAATTCATAGTAGCCATACCTCATTCTGAAAGCTATTTTATGCACGTCCGATTCCTTAATTCATAACTGATAGTAGCCAGATCTCATGTCTATCTTAGAGAATACAGTGGCTCCCCTCAACTGGTCGAACAAATCATCGATCCTTGGCAAAGGATACTTATTCTTGATAGTTACCTTGTTCAGTTGCCGATAATCTATACATAGCCTTATCGAACCATCTTTCTTCTTTACAAATAATATGAGAGCACCCCAAGGCGAAAAGCTTATCCTTGCAAAACCTTTATCCATCAGCTCTTGCAACTGTGCTTTTAATTCTTTCAGCTCGATTGGTGCCATCCTATACGGAGCAATAGAAATAGGAGCTGTTCCTGGCACTAGTTCAATACCAAACTCTATCTCTCTATCAGGAGGTAGTCCGGGTAATTCTTTGGGAACACGTCTGGATATTCACCTATTATTGGTATGGACTCAATCTTCAACTCTGTTTCCTTAGTGTTTAATACAAAAGCAAGGTAAGCTTCGTACCCCTTTCTCATATGTCTTTGAGCAGCTATTGATGTAATTACAACCGGTGGTGTATCCAATTCTCTTAAATCAACTCGTAGAGTCTCACCATCTGGGCACTTCAATTCAATATACTTGTTACCATAATTTACAATTACATCATGCAGGGCTAACTAATCCACGCTAAGTATTACATCAAACTCATCAAATGGCAGTAACATAAGGTTAGCCGATAAACAATGACCCTAAATTGTCAAAGGATAATTCTTACAGACTTTATCGATAAAGACTGACTTGCCTAATGGGTTTGACAATCTAATTATAAATTCTATAGGTTCAATGCATATATTCATACTAGACTCCAATCTCATGTAAATGTATGAATGCGTCAATCCCAGATCACTTAAGGCAACAACACAAGTATTAAAAAGAGAAAAGGTACCCGTGATGACATTAGGAGCAGAGGCTTCCTCTCGAGCGCGTATCGCATACGTTCTTTTCGAGGGTCGAGCCTCTGATTCTGTAGTGTCTCTGGCCATAACCCAACTAGCACTAGCACTTCTAAGATATCTCAGAGGTCTACCTCGTGAAATAGGAGCACTCAACTTTGGGGCTACTTCCACCTCTTTATTGGTCCGCTCTTGGCAGTCTCTGAGGAAGTGGTCAAGAGAACCACATCTATAGCATGCACCACTCTTCATTCAGCACTCTCCAAAGTGAAATTTATTACAGCTTTTACATTTTGGTTTTTGGTCATCTACACTCCCCACACTAGTCACCATCGGGGAAGATGACTTTTGGTTACGCCGTTTGGAGTTTCTCGCTCTACCCAAATATCCTACCGATAAAGTGGAGTGTTCATGTTGGCTCATTGATTTCTTTGCAAGAAATGAGAGCGTCTTACCACTAGATCTCTTGCTCAAAACTCGAGCTTCTCTCTTAGCTTGTTTCCTTTCATTATTGAGCTCCCCGGCCTTCTTGGCCTGATCAGCTAATGCAGCAAACTCTCGTATCTCAAGGATCCCAATTAATAGCTTGATTTCCTCATTTAGACCTTCATCGAAGCATTTACACATTTCTGACTCTGTTTGAACCCATTCAGTCGCATACTGACTTAGTCTTACAAACTCCCTTTCATATTCTGATTTAGTCTTATTTCCTTGTTTGAGTTCCAGGAATTCCTTTTGCTTCGAATCCAAGAACCTTTAACTGATGTATTTCTTCTTAAACTCCGCTTGGAAAAATTCCAAAGTAATGTTTTCTTTTGGTACCACTGAAGATACGGTCTTCCACCAGTGGTATGCAGTATCCTTTAGGAGAGATACAACACACTTTAAACACTCTTTAGGTGTGCACGATAATTCATCCAACACTCGTGTAGTGTTCTCGAGCCAGAACTCGGCTTATTCAGCGTCATCATCAATTTTAGCTCTAAATTCCTCAGCTCTATACTTTCTAAGCTTATCTATGGGGGCTTCACCAATTCTTACTGGTGCCATACCTCGTGGCACTTCCTCCTCTGGTCGGTTAGGGGTGGGGAAGGTCATGGTATATTGGGGGATTTCTTAAATAATCCCTAAACCACCCATCCATCATATCAAATAAGGCAGCTCTGGCCTCTTCTCGGCCTTCAGACATAGGCCTTCTACTACTACTAGAAATAGCTTGTTGTATGGAAGCTCGAGCATGGCTCTCGGCTCCCTCGGACTCATTTTGTGCTTGATTGGAAGACATTTAATATATTCAAAGATAATTAAACAGTTAGGAGATATCACACTATCAATGTTCGTATAATGGCATGTATAGCTAAACTTGATACACTCTACGGTAGTCATAGAACCGACTAAACCGTAGCTCTGATACCACTAAATGTAACACCCCTTACCCGTACCCTAGATTGGGACCAAGTACGAGGCGTTACCAGACACATACTCGAACATTTTCAAAAAATATGGGTTAAAAAATTTTGTTCCAATATTAAAACCAATCAGAAAACATCTTAGTGTCCCCTATTATGGGCTTACGAAACCCTAAACATACATTGAGATGGTCCGGGATTAAATCAAGAACTTAAGAAAGTTCCTGGAAAATTTTCTAGGTTAAGCCTCACACGCCTGTATGGAGGCAATGCATATGCCCGTGTGCTTTGGGACACGCTTGTGTCCCCTACCTATGTGGAATTTATTGAATTTATTTCTCATTTCGAACTTACTGTGGTTTTCACATGGCCAAGCACACGCCCGTGTCCTTCACATGGCCTAGACACGCCCGTGTGGTCGCCCGTGTCCAAAAACTCAAGCATTTTGTTTATGACGTCAGCAGTGCTAGGCCGTGTCCCCCATGTGGTTGAGACACACGGAGACACACGGCCATGCCTCTACCCGTGTGTTTACTACTATGCATTCTGACTTAAAAATTTTAGGTACAGGGGACACACAGACGGACTACACGCCCATGGGGCTATCCGTGTGTCACACAAGGCCTAGACACACGGCCGTGTGTCTACCCGTGTGGACCTTGCTTGGCTATTTCCCAAGCCTTTGGTCACCCTTTAATATTCATACCCACGTATAGATTTCAATAACACTTAACATGGTCTAATTATACTCTTAAATGACTTTAATATACCTCATTGCATGTAAACCTCATCTCATCGGTTTTATACATGCTAGGTTATCCCTTTTATATTAAGGATTTCTATGACTTGTAACTCAAATAAGCTTGGCTCATTATCTTAATTCATTGCCAAATTGTGGCCTAACCACCCCATGTGATTTGGTCATATTACATATGACTAATTGTAACACACCATATTTAATCATCATAAGAACATTGGAACATAAACATGCACAATTTGGTAACAAGTGAATATGTATACTTTTATAAGCCTTTATATTGGCTAATCAAATGACACATATAACAAAATAACAAAAGCCCTATACATACCATTGAACAAAATAAAAGTATCTATATACCAAACCTAGACAAAATGATAGCATGTTGATTCTCCAACTGTCTTCCAACCTCTACGAGTCCTCGAGCTCTGTAAGACAGGGAAAAGAGAGGGGTAAGCATTTACATGCTTAGTAAGACCAAATAACTGGAAAGTAAACTTACCGATTAATTAGCATGCATCCATATTAGGCAATAAAACCAACAAGCATGAAATAGTTTCCCTATCACATGCACTCAATCAACAATTTAGTCCCATGACAATACACCATGTAATTTGTCTTAGATGAGCTCATCATCCGACATTTTTGTTTTTATATCTCTTGTTAATCCGTTGAGTTTCTCAAAAATCTCGATGGATTATCCATTTACCGTCAAGTCATAAGAGCGATCATCTCAAGTGCGCACTCCCGCGAACCTCACATCTTACGATGGGATTACCAGCCCAGGCTAAATCCCCCGCAATGTAAACTAGTAGGGTGATGTTGGGATTACCAGTCTAGGCTAAATCCCTTATAGTGACAAACACCCTTAGTGGCTCGATCTGAATTACCAGTCCAGGCTAAATTCAGACCTTAATCGAATTACCTGTCCGGGCTAAATCCACAATGGACACATATTCTTCAGGAGGCTCGATCACTCAAGGAACACCCGTCCGGGCTAGATCCTTTCTATATTTGAGATCAAAGGATTACCCGTCTTGGCTAAATCCTTTTTCTGCAACACATGCAGGGTCTCAAGTCATGTAAGCCATGGTTTATCCATCGAATTTCCCTTTTTACTTCAACCGAGACATTTATTATCATATCATTATTATTAACATATTTCATGAATTTTCATGCCATCATTATAACCAAATATCATGCATTCATAACACATGTAATTAGTCATATTAATAGTTTACTTGAAGTTATTGGAACTTACTTGGTATCCGTTTCGGTTTTGCTTCTCGGTTATTCCGAATCTTTTTGTTTTCCTCGATTGACCTATGAAATTTGTTCCTCGGTGTCTATAACAATAAAAATGAATTATCAATATCTCACATTATTCTTTTCAAGCCTAAATTTCACCCCCAAACAAAATGATCGTTTTGTCCCTAACCTTTCACATTATTTAAGATTTATTACCTAGGCTTGTATGATGAAATGAATGAATTTTCTACATTACCCAGGCCTAGCTGAATATTCTTTTCCATTATGGCAGCCCACATTTTTCCATTATTTCACATTTCTACCACATATTTTGCACCTTTTGCAAAAAGGTCCTTTTAGGGCTTTTTCATGAAAATCACTTAGAAAAAGATGTTTAACACACATCCAACTTTAATATTCCTCCATAAATATCAAAGAATAAACATCTCACACATGGGTCACTTTGCAAACATGAAACCTAACTCAAAATATGGGTAGAAATGGAAAGAGTAAGCTACCGGGATTTCAAAAATTCGAAGAACATTAAAAACGGGGCTAGGGAGCACTTACTATTGAGCTTGAAAATGTTAAAAACCCCAGCTATGGAGGACTTGAGAAATTCGTTCGGATGAGTGAGAAGAATGGCTGATTTGTGCCTTCATTGCCCCATTTTATTTCATTAATTAGCCAAATGACCAAAATGCCCTCAAGCCCTTTCTTTAAAATTTTATCCATACATGTCCATTTTTGTCCAAAAACTTAGAAATTGGGAAAATTGCTCTTATAGGGCTTCTAATTAATAATCTAAAGCAATTTCATGCAAATTGCTTCAAGAATCCAAATTTTGCACTTTATTCAATTTGGTCCTTATTTTCCAATTGGACACCTTACTCATAGAATTTTCTCATGAAGCTTTAACACATACATATTTTCATATTCTAGACTTCATAATAATCAGAAAACAAATATTTCAGCGTTGAATTTGTGGTCCCAAAACCACTGTTCCGACTAGGTCTTATTTCGAGATGTTACAAGCTTGGAAGCTTGAACCAAACCCTAGTTTTTACTGTTTAATTCATTTAATTATTAGATTACCAAAATGCCCCTAACTTAAATATATTTTATTTCACTTGTTTCATGTCTATTTTTGTCCATCACTAACTAATGGTCTAACTGCCATTTAAGGATCTTTAATTTAAAAACTCATAACAATTTGACACTTCCAACATGTGGAACTCAACTTTTGCACTTTTTACAATTTAGTCCTTTTGACTAAATTGAGTGCCCAAAAATTTTCAAACAAATGTTTCACGAAATTATTTCATGAAATTGTAGACCATAAAAATATAATAAAAATAAAATTTTCCTCATCAAATTTATGGTTCCGAAACCACTATTCTAACAAGGCCCAAAATCGGGATGTTACATTTCTCCCCCCTTTAGGGATTTTCGTTTTTCACTTAGACTCCTCAATCCTGTAATTGATGTCAAAGAACTTTCACTCAAGGCTGAACTTTTAGTACATATCTCTTTAAATTCCACAAACAAGAATCATGAGCGGTTTTTGTAACACCCCTATTCCATAACCGTCGTCGGAATAGGTGAGGGGCATTACCAGATAGACAGAACATTTCATACCAATTCAGAATCATAGATATCACATAACATTAATGCATAGGCAATCATCAACAATTCATCCCTTATGATGGTCTACGAGACCTAAAACATAATTTTTAAGGACAGTCGGGACTAAACCGAACATATTCATAAATTTTTAGAACTTAGAAAAAAAATTTCCAATCCTGTTGAGGTCACACGCTTGTTTGACCAGGCCGTGTGCCTTGCACGGGCACCAGACACGCTCATGTGATCTAACTGTACCATAATAGAGTATATATACTGACTTTTACAGACGGCCAATAGATACGGTCGTGTGCCATGGTCGTGTGATAATTAGCTAGCTACTGACTTAAGCCCACAACCATATGACACGCCCATGTGTCTTAACCGTGTGGTCTTAAGAGGTTACTACTTTGCATACACGGCCACAAGGCACACTATGTTCACTGACCGTGTGGCACAATGCAGGTTTGGTTCAAGCCAACTTGCCACTCCTTTTTGGGTCATTCCTACAAGCAATATTAAACAACATTTATACTAAAATTTTCAGCCAATTCCATGCTTCATTATAACTAATCATCATCATTCAATAACCTATTCAAATCCATACCAAGCGCATTAAAAAAAATTTTATTACAACAACATGCCAAAAATGCTCATTTCATAACTCACTTATGACACCTTTTAACTCATGCTTAAACTTACCATTTCCTCAACTTGGCATATTTCAAAATGACCACCACATACAAGGCCACATAACCATTACAAGCATACACAATTTGGCATCACAATTCATTTACCAAAACTAAGCATAAACATACCATTTGCTAGCCAAATCTCATGGCATAACATATATGAATATCAAAGCTTAAATACATAAATATTCTAGCCTATACATGCCATGCTTAAAAATATTTACACTTTCAAGGTACCAAAATGAGTTCGATAATATGGTGATGATCCTTGATGGTTCCTGAGCTTGTAGTAGCTTTGATATCTGTAAAACAATGCAAACACACACAAAGTAAGCTTTCAAAAGCTTAGTAAGCTCGTACTATATTATTCAATAGTATATAAAATATAAAACATCAACACAAAAGTATTTACAAATTCTCAGTCATCTATCTAATCTATACCAACCCAATCCATATGTTCATAACAATTCAGTGAACATCACCAAGATAATATCTTCTACCACAAAGGTATCATACATACTTGGTTCTTCCTATACTTACTCACTTTCATTCTCACCTCTTGTTTGAGTATTTCAAGACTTTGTGTAAATTATTCAAACTTTAATATCTGCACACTTACTGCTGTAAAGGTTAGTCGAGGCTAAAATGATTTCTGCACACTTAGTACCATCTCAACTAGCAGAAACTAAGTCGGTATCTTACACTTAGTGCCTTTAATAGCCGAAGCTAGTTTAAATCGCACACTTAGTGCCAATGCTTTCAATTCATCATTATATCATCCAATTCAATTATATACAACCCATGTATAATAAAGGCATCAAAACTTACTTAACATCATATTTTAAGTACGAACTTACCTCGTACTCGAAATTTGTCGACTCGGACTGTTTATTCTACAATCTTCGATTTCCCTTGGTCTAAGCTTGAATTCCTCTTTTCTTGATCTAAATGTATTCAAAATTAACCTTTTTATTCACTAAATAATTCAAAACAATCCATATGTACACAATTAGGGCATTTTGCAGACTAGCCCTCACATTTTCACATTCGATACTTTAGTCCCTATTTCACAAAATCACAAAATACACATAATTTGTATATACACAAGCTTAGCCGAATTCTCCTAGTACTCATACTAGTCCACACATTTCATTTATTTCACATTTTAATCCCTCAAAATAATATTTTCACAATTAAGCCCAAATTACTCAATTTCAACAAAAATCCAAAAACAAAACATTTAAACCCAACATCAAGCTTCCATAATTTATCAACTAACATCACAAAGCTCACATTTTCATCAATGGCACATTTCAAAATCATCACCAAAATCGTAAATTGAAGCATGGGTTCGATAGTATACGAAGCAACGATTGCAAAAACATAGAAATTATCAAAAACCAAGTAAAATACATACCTAATTCACAAATTCAAAGTGCCGAACCCTAAGTGAGCTTTCTCATTTCTTTTTCTTTGTATTTTCAGTGGAATAGCATGAACAAATGGCTAATTTCATGCTTTTGTTTTATTTTAATTACTTAATAAACATTTTCCCATTTTGCCCTTTTATAAACAATTATAAAACCTTTTAATGAATGGTTGTTTTAGTCCATTAACATTCCCAATGGATAAATAACAACATAAGGACCCTTCTTTTAGAAAGCCAACTCAAATAGGCACTTTAACATCTAGCACACAACTTTTACATTTTACGCAATTTGGTCCTTTTTGCAAATTAAGCACACAAACAGTTAAATTGTCACACGAGACTTTCACACATGTCAATTCACTTATATTAGACACGAAAAATAATATTAAATTTTTTTGACTCGGATATGTGGTCCCGAAACCACTATTCTGACTATGGTCAAAATTGGACTGTTACTATTCTCCCCCCTTAGGGATTTTCGTTCTCGAAAATCTTACCGTTAAACATATTCGGATATTGACGTCTCATAGCATGTTTAGGCTCCCACGTGACCTCTTATTTCTCCGTTTAACTAATGAAATTTTCTTATTTCGTAACTCTTTATCTCTAGCGCTAAGATTCAGAACAGTTTTTCTTCGTAAGTCATATCAGACTAAATTTCGATATTAGACGGAGAAATTACATGTGAAGGATCGGATCTGTATCGTTGAAGCATCAATATGTGAAACACATTATGTATCTTTTCTAACTCATATGGTAGCCTCAATATATAAGCAACCAGTCCAACTCGCTCGATGATTTCATACGGTCTAATGAACCTCGGACTCAATTTGCCATTTCTACCAAATCGAAGCACTTTTTTCCACGAAGATACTTTTAGAAATACTTTGTCGCCGATCTCAAATTCAATGTCTTTTCTTTTCAAATCTGCATATGATTTCTAACGATCAGAAGCTACTTTCAGACTATCTCGGATTACTTTCACTTTTTGTTCGGTTTTTTTTATCAAATCAACCCCGTGAAACTTATTTTCGCTTAGCTCGGTCCAATACAAAGGTGTATGACATTTGCGACGATATAAGGCTTCATATGGTGCCATTTTAATGCTCAGCTGAAAACTGTTATTATAAGCGAATTCAATCAAAGGTAGATACTGTTCCCACATACCTTCAACCTCAAGAATACAACATCTTAATATGTCCTCGAGTATCTGAATAATCCACTCGGATTGACCATTCATCTGTAGGTAAAAAGCAGTGCTGAAGTGCAATTTTGTGCCCAAAGCCTCTTGCAATTTCTTCCAGAAACACGAAGTGAATCCCGGATCTCTATCAGACATAATAGATATATGCACACCATGCAATCTCACGATATCAGAAATATGTACCTCAGCTAATTTATCGAGTGAGTATCAGATCGAATCAGAATAAAATGTGCTGATTTCATCAAATGATCAACTACAACCCAAATTGCATCTTTCTTTCTCGAAGACAGGGGTAAACCCGAAACAAAATCCATGGTCACTAGGTCCCATTTCCACTCCGGAATCATAATCGGTTGTAGTAACCCAGATGACACCTGATGTTCATCTTTAACTTGCTGATAGATTAAACATTTAGAAAACAAAATTAGAGATATCTCTTTTCATTTTGGACACCAATAATGTTGCTTCAGATCATTATACATTTTCGTACTACCCGGATGTACAGATAAACAACTACTGTGAGCTTTCACTTAGAATCATTTGAATCAAATCTGGATTTCTTGGAATACAAATTCGATCTCTAAATCTCAAGCAATCATCTTTATCCACTATGAAATCTGAATCAGACATTCCATCACACTGAGCTCGTTTAGCAAAAATCTCATTATCAACCATCTAAGCTTCGATAATCTGTTGTAAGAACCAAGGTCTCGCTTTTAATTCAGCTAAAACTAAACCATCATCAGACAGAACTAAATGAACATTCATTGCATACAAAGAAAATAACGATTTTTGACTCAAAGCATCAGCAACAACATTTGCTTTTCCCAGGTGATAATCAATCACAAGTTTATAGTCTTTTAGCAGTTCTAACCATCTTCTCTGTCGCAGATTTAAGTATTTCTGAGTCATCAAATACTTCAAACTCTTATGATCTGAATACACATGACATTTCTCACCGAACAAGTAATGGCGCCAAATATTTAAGGCAAACACAACCGCAGCTAACTCAAGATCGTGTGTCTGATAGTTCTTCTCATGCGACTTCAATTGTCTCGAATCATAAGCAACAACTTTTCCTTCTTGCATTAGAAAACATCCCAGACCAATCAATGAAGCATCACTATAAATCACAAATTCCTTACCCGATTCAGGTTGTACCAAAACTAGAGCTTCAGTCAATAAAACTTTCAACTGATCAAAGCTGTTCTGACCTATTTCAGACCACTCAAACTTCACATCTTTTTGAAGTAGTTTTGTCAATGGATTCGCAATCATCAAGAAACCTTTTACGAATCTTCTATAATAACCCGCAAACTACGGACTTCTGAGACATTTCTCAGAGGTTTCCAATCCAAAATAGCTAAAATTTTACTCGAATCAACTCAGATACTAGAGGTTGATGCAATATGACCCAAGAATCCAACTTCTCGTAACTAGAACTCACACTTACTGAATTTCGCATACAACTGTTTATCTCTCAAAATCTGTAATACTATTCTTAGATGCTCGGCATGTTCAGATTCATCACGTGAATAAATCAATACGTCATCAATGAATACCACAACAAATTGATCTAAATACAGCCTAAAAATTCTATTCATTAAATCCATAAAGATAGCAGGTGTATTCGTTAATCCAAAAGGCATAACAAAAAATTCATAGTGATCGTACCTCGTTCTGAAAGCAGTCTTTGGAATATCTGAGTCTTTCACTCGCAACTGATAATAGCCTGATCTCAAATCTATTTTCGAAAACACAACAGCTCCTTTCAATTGATCAAACAAATCATTACTTCAGGGTAGGAGATACTTATTCTTAATAGCCACCTTGTTCAATTGATGATAATCTATACACATTCTCATCTACCATCTTTCTTTTTCACAAATAAAACTGGAGCACCCCAAGGTGAGAAATTCGGTCTAACAAACCCTCGATCGGTCAACTCTTGTAACTGAGATTTTAATTCCCTTAACTCGGTCAGAGCCATTCTATACAGAGCTATCGAAATCAAAGTAGTACTAGGTACTAATTCTATGCCAAATTCTACCTCTCTAACTAGAGGTCATCCCGGAAGTTCTTCAGGAAACAAATCAAGGAACTCACAATCAACAGGCACAGATTCAACTTTCTTTTCTGGCACTCTTGAATCAATCACATATGCAAAATAAGCTTCACAACCCTTTCTCACCATACTCAAAGCTTTCATCGAAGATATCACAGCAGACAACCCATTCAAATCACTAGATTCAATTCTGACTATTTTATCATTCTTGCATCTAAAATCAATAGTTTTTTGTTTGCAATTCACCACAGCATCATGCAAAGTTAACCAATCCATTCCCAGAATAATATCAAACTCATTAAAAGGTAACAGCATCAGATCAACCAGAAAACAATTGTCTCGAAACATTAACGGACAATTCCTGCAGACTTTATCAACTAGGACACATCTGCCTAGGGGATTCGAGACTCTAGTTACAAATTTAGTAGGCTCTACCGGTAAAGTCTTACTGTTCACTAAATTCATGCATATATATGAATGTGTTGATCTAGGATCTATCAAAATAATCACAAAAGTATTATAGAGAGTAAATGTACCCGTAACACATCTGGTGATGAAGCTTCCTTGTGAGCTCGAATAGCATAGGCTCTGGCAGGTGCACGAGCCTCAGATCTTACAATTGTGTGATTCGCTCCTCTCTGACTACCGCTTATATTTCCCAACCTTCTGGAAGGTCTTCCTAAAGAAACATTACCACTCTGCCTTGGATTTTGAACATTATCTTTTTCAGCTAAATCTGGACAATCTTTTATAAAATGATTTCTTGAACCACAACTATAACAAGCTCGGTTATTACTTTTTCCCCAGCATTCAGCAAAGTGTCTTCTTCCACATTGATCACATTCAGGCTTTTCATTCTTTGCATTATCAACACTGGCAACAGATGTGGCTAGAGATTTGAAATTTGATTGCGATCTAGCACAATCTCTATTCAAATGTCCCATACTAGTATTTAAACGACTGCTATCATCTCTAAACTTCTTCGATCCCGATTGAAATGATTTACTCGATGATCTTTTCGTACCTCTCTAGCTTCAAAATCAACCTTTCTTTTCTCTTTCCCAATATCTTCAGCTTTACATGCTCGTTCAACAAGCACCACAAATTCATTGATTTCCAAGATCCCAACTAGCAAACGAATATCTTCGTTCAAGCTGTGTTCAAATCTCTTGCACATTATTGCTTCCAAAGATACAAATTTATGGGCATACTAACTCAACCTTATAAATTCTTGCTCGTATTCTGTGACAGACATACGGCCTTGTTTAAGCTCGAGAAACTCTCTGCATTTCTGATCAATGAATCCCTGACTGATATATTTCTTCTGGAATTCAGTTTAAAAGAAATCCCATGTAACTCGTTCAATCGGAACTACAGACGTCAAATTTTTCCACAAATGATACATTTTATGCATTCATCAGGATTCAAAGACAACTCATCAAACACTCTTATCATATTCTCTAACCAGAACTCAGCTTTTTCAGCATCATCACTTGTTGTAGCTCTGAACTCTTCAGCCCCATATTTTCTAATCTTATCAACTGGTGGTCTACTCAACTGTATCGGATTCAATGGTGGCATAACAGAAGTTTGAGGAGGATTAACCGAGGGTAGAGGTTGTAGTACAGCCGGATCGGTTCTAATATATTGGGTGAACCAGTCATTCATCATCTGATAGAAGGCTTGTTTAGCCTCACCATCACGGCTACTTGTAGCTGATCGAGAATCAGCTTGCACGTCCCTTGCGCAGGAGCAGGCGCATTGCTTTCAACATTGTCAGCTACAGCTCTATCGAGATTCATTGCTATATAAAAGCATATTTCAATTCAGGATTCATCACACTATCACAGTTCATAAATAAGGAATGTATAGCTAGACTCACATATGATATAGTAGTCCTAGAACTGACTAAACCATAGCTCTGATACCAATAAAATGTAACACCCCTATCCCGTAACCGTTGCCGGAATAGGTAAGGGGCATTACCAGACAGACAGAACATTTAATGAAAATTCAGAATCACAGATATCACATAACATTAATGCATAGGCAATCATCAACAATTCATCCCTTATGATGGTCTACAAGACCTAAAACATAATGTTTAAGGATAGACAGGACAAAACCAAACGTATTCATAAATTTTTAGAACTTATAAAAAAAATTTCCAATCCCGTTGAGGTCACACGCTCGTTTGACCAGACCGTGTACCGTACACGGGTACCAGACACACTCATGTTATCCAACCGTGCCATAACAGAGTATATATGCTGACTTTTACAAACAGCCAATAGACACGGTCGTGTGCCATGGCTGTGTGATAATTAGCTAGCTACTGACTTAAGCCCACGGCCATATGACATGCCCATGTGTCTTAACCGTGTGGTCTTAAGAGGTTATTGCTTTGCATACACGGCCACAAGGCACGCCTGTGTTCACTGACCGTGTGGCACAATACAGGCTTGGTTTAAGCCAACTTGCCACTCCTTTTTGAATCATTCCTACAAGCAATATTAAACAACATTTATACTAAAATTTTCAGCCAATTCCATGCTCAAAACATACTTCATTGTAGCTAATCATCATCATTCAATAACCTATTCAAATCCATACCAAATGCATTAAAAAAAATCTTAATACAACAACATGCCAAAAATGCTCATTTCATAACTCACTTATGACATCTTTTAACTCATGCTTAAACTTACCATTTCCTGCATTTGGCAAACTTCAAAATGACCACCACATACAAGGCCATATAACCATTACATGCATACACAATTTGGCATCACAATTCATTTACCAAAACTAAGCACAAACATACCATTTGCTAGCCAAATCTCATGGCATAACATATATGCATATCAAAGCTTAAATACATAAATATTCTAGCTTATACATGCCATACTTAAAAATATTTACACTTTCAAGGTACCAAAATGAGTTCGATAATATGGTGATGATTCTTGATAGTTCCAGAACTTGTAGTAGCTTCGCTATCTATAAAACAATGCAAACACACACAAAGTAAGCTTTTAAAAGCTTAGTAAGCTCGTACTATATTATTCAATAGTATATAACACATAAAACATCAACACATAAGTATTTACAAATTCTCAATCATCTATCTAATCTATACCAACCCAATCCATATGTTCATAACAATTCAATGAACTTCACTTAGATAATATCTTCTACCACAAAGGTATCATACATACCTGATTCTTCCCATACTTACTCACTTTCATTCTCACCTCTTGTTTGAGTATTTCAAGACTTTGCGTAAATTATTCATACTTTAACATCCGCACACTTACTGCTATAAAGGTTAGTCGAAGCTAAAATGATTTTCGTACACTTAGTGCCATCTCAGCTAGCCGAAACTAAGTCGGAATCGCACACTTAGTGCCTTTAATAGCCAAAGCTAGTTTAAATTGCACACTTAGTGCCAATGCTTTCAATTCATCATTATATCATCCAATTCAATTATATACAACCCATGTATAATAAAGGCATCAAAACTTACTTAACATCATATTTTAAGTACGAACTTACCTCGTACTCAAAATTTGTCGACTCAGACTGTTTATTCTACAATCTTCGATTTCTCTCGGTCTAAGTCTGAATTCCTCTTTTCTTGATCTAAATGTATTCAAAATTAACCCTTTTATTCACCAAATAATTCAAAACAATCCATATGTACACAATTAGGGCATTTTGCAAACTAGCCCTCATATTTTCATATTCGACACTTTAGTCCCTATTTCAAAAAATCAAAAAATACACAAAATTTGCATATATACAAGCTTAGCCGAATTCTCCTAGTACTCATACTAGTCCACACATTTCATTTATTTCACTTTCAGTCCCTCAAAATAATATTTTCACAATTTAGCCCAAATTACTCAATTTAATCAAAAATCCAAAAACAAAACATTTAAACCTAACATCAAGCTTCCATAATTTATCAACTAACATCACAAAGCTCACATTTTCATCAATGGCACATTTCAAAATCATCACCAAAATCGTAAATTGAAGCATGGGCTCGATAGTATACGAAGCAACGATTGCAAAAACATAAAAATTATCAAAAACCAAGTAAAATACATACCTAATTCACCAATTCAAAGTGCCGAACCCTAAGTGAGCTTTCTCTTTTCTTTTTCTTTGTATTTTCGGTGGAATAGCATGAACAAATGGCTGATTTCATGCTTTTGTTTTATTTTAATTATTTAATAAACATTTTCCCATTTTTCCCTTTTATAAACAATTATAAAACCTTTTAATGAATGGTTGTTTTAGTCCATTAACATTCCCAATGGACAAATAACAACATAAGGACCCTTACTTTAGAAAGCCAACTCAAATAGGCACTTTAACACCTAGCACACAGCTTTTACATTTTACGCGATTTGGTCCTTTTTGCAAATTAAGAACACAAACAGTTAAATTTTCACACGAGACTTTCACACATGTCAATTCACTTATAATAGACGCAAAAAATAATAATAAAATATTTTTTTGACTCAGATATGTGGTCCCGAAACCACTATTCTGACTAGGGTCAAAACTGAACTGTTATAGTTTTTGCTTTACAACACTTTCACTGCAGCTTAATCTCCATTAGAAAGTTCATGTATTCAAAAGTCCGATCCGTACCATCATGTTACATATACATTCATACTTGAATCTTTTTCAAATTCAAATAGTGAAACTAGCCAGTTCATCCTGGCCTTATACTCTCTATAATTTCATACGATTTAATTTATTTTCAATTCAACTCTCGATTACCTTTCATTTCAAAGCCTCCTTTGGCTTTCCCATGAAACCACGATACGAAACCCGGATCTCAATCCGATTAGTGGAGACTAGTATTCCAAGAAACCCATCATTCATAAAGGCACGAAATTCTTCGAACCTGACGAGCAAAAATTTAGTACATACCAGCATGATTTACATATCTCGTCAAACATTTAACAATAAGTCACATAACATTTTTCCCTTTCCGAGACAATAATAAATCAAACATGAAGTCCATAATAACTTTTTCTCATTTTTGTTTTGTTGCCAACATGGGCAAAGATAATTCTGATGGCACTTGATATACATCGTTAAACCTTTCAACATTTCAAGTATTCATACACAAGGATCAATGATGTCGAGTTCCAAACTCTATAGCTAATACATTACTCCTGTAAGTTTTCTTGCGAAATCTCTGTACAAGCTCTGGATTTTCTACCCAAGTGATTGTCACTGAATTTTGCTCTTCTCAAAGGTCATACAACAACTATTACTGAAAATCAAGAAGTCTTTGCCCAATGCATACTAGACCAGTTCAAAGGCTTCGGTTAACAATGTTCTCATCTATCCAAACTTTGTCAATCATGAATTAAGCCATTAATTTCACAAGACGAAAATTTTACCACTTAAGCCTTTGCCAACGTTAAATCCTTATACAAAAATTTAGAGACATCCAAATACTAAGGTCACCAGATTACCATGATCAAATCAGAAGCAATAATCATACTTCATATATATATTGCAAGCTAAAGATCATACTTTAACTATAAGCCATGTTCGACAAGTTACGAGATAAAGATGACCAAGAATTCAATATGAGGAAATCCATAACGGAGAAATCCAAAATATAGAAATCCAACATAAAGAAATCCAAAACAAGAAAATCCAATCACGATACCATATCGAAAAACTGAGAACAAAGTTCATAAGAAAAATATGGAAGACCTCAATGGTTCCATAGAGAAAAGAAATCCAGAAGAAAATATCATTTTGACCTCCAAGGATAGATGCAACAAGAATAATATACCTTCCCATATACATATCAGACAAATACACTATTAAAAGAAATCGAATCATAGCATCATACGCACCATTTTCATCAATTCCTGACAAACAAAAGGTAACAAAATACCAAAAAGAAATAGGATAATGTAGATTATGTACCAATCAGACTGGCAATGCCTTTGCCTATCATTAAGATCAGGGAACATTTCTATATTACAAAAATTCATCAGAGAATATACAACCACTACAATAAATTTCCAGAAATAAATGGACTCATAGAGTGCCCTAAAAGAGACAGCCATCATCTGCTCATTATAATTACCATACTCAAACATCTTGCATTTCGAACATTATTCCTTTAACTATTTTCTGCATCAAATTTCTATATTATTCTTTTCATTAAGGTAGATCAGCTCATGAAGGAATTTCAATCAATACATTTCTCGAAGTTATACCAGGATAGATCATTTTACCAAAATTAACCATTTTCACTAATTGCAATGTTGCAAAAATTAAACAATCTTTTAGTCAATTTGATATCTTTCTAGCTCATGTTTGTACTTATCAACTCATTTTCAATCTCTAATCATGCTTATAACTATTCTATCACTGAACTCTTTAGTTTTTCACCCGAGAACTCATTCAACACAAATTTCAGGAATTTCCATTATAAAACACCACTTTGGTAAGGGGGAGGGAGTCGTAGGGCCTCTGACTTGACTCTCATATACATATACATGTAACATAATTTTCATCATCATAGCAACATCATCACAAACATGTCATTCATTTTGGGTAAACTAACTTTCATATTGAATTTAAGCCCACTTTCCAGTCATCTCATTTTAACAAGTATACTTATACATGCATTCCATGTTTTCTGGATAACTTATCTATTCACTTAATCATACAAGTCATGCACATGATATCATACAAGGGCCAACAAACATGGTTAAGTTATCACAATCTATACTTTTACCTTGTACACCATCATTTAGACATATCATTATAATCGTATAAATCAGTCCAGGCAATTTAACACATTTACTCAAGCTATACGAGCTTGCCAATCATAATCATCCAAACAGATGTACATGAATATTCATCCCATTAATATTTTTGATAAGTTATCTAAACACATGTATTTACTAGAGCAATTCAGTCACATACATCATAGAATTATCAATTAGTCATAAGTAAGTTCGTTATGCCATATAATCCTTTATCTCATTTCAATAATTCATTTCAATCCATAAAATTTTTGATATCCAATCAGGACAATGACATTTTATTCATAACAGGATATTGTGAATCTTATTCGTACCTTTCCAAGTTTCAACTTATCATGACTGTACATGACTCAAATACTTCATCACCCCAATCAATATGGTTGAATGTAGCTCGGTTGGAGAATACCTTTGTCTAAACAAAATGGCCATCATATGCGCCGGGAGACATCACACTATCATAGATCGGTGGCATGTATAGTTAGACTCTCATAAATATGCTAGGTTAGTCCTAAAACTGACTAAACCATAACTCTGATACCACTAAATGAACACCCCCTACCCGTGTCAAACGCCAAGACAGAATACGAGGTATTACCAGACTTAAACACAATCAATCATGCAAACCCAGCCATAAAATTTCATTCATATTTTGAAACATTCAATCACATGTACATAGTCCCTTATTTGGGTCTACGTGTAACGCCTCAATCTCTAAAATCCCGAAAACTGTGTTAAATTATTATTGTGTGTATGTGACGTAGATGTATGCTTGCCTTCGTGGTTTAGTGCTCTGAGAGTGTTTGGGAAGTTAAGGGTTCAAGCCCTAGCTTGAGCAAAATTTTGATCCTTCTTGAATAAACCCTGGTCTTAGTTAGTAGGCTCCTTATATAAATAGGGTTAAAGTATGATGCAAAGAGACTACTTAGCGAGTGGATGAGGGCGTGTAGTGTGTTTTAGGGGGTCTGGAGTTCGAGGCCTAACAGCATAAAGGTATATTTTATTTTGCTTTTTTCTGACGCTGGGGAAGTGTTGCAGTTGGATTGAAATTGGGGTGTTGAGGAGTGTGGGGGGTGTGAGGCCAAATTCTAGGGAAGTGTTGGAGAGGACTTTGGTTGGTAGGGATTTGGTTAGGTGGGAGATGGTTGAGGGATTCTAGAAGCAATAAGGGGAAAGATATTAGGAGTTTTGAAGGGAGTGGAAGAGGGTGTGTTGAATTGTGATTCTTACTCCTTACAAGGTTTGGTCTTTAAACAATTATTAGAGGTTGGTCTTTCTTTCAATTTTTTCCCCTTGGTGCTGAATTGCCATCTTTTGGCTTTTATTTGTTTCATTTTTTATTTCATTTGTGAGACGGATTGGTGGTAGAAGTCATCTTGAGTTTTAACCATTCGGGTCTTTTCTAGTTATTCTCCCTAACATTTTGTTCATCTATTGTTTTGCTCTTTTCCTTTCATCAAGTCACTTTGGCCAAATATTCTTGCCTTAAGGTTAGCCGACTATCTTTCTTCCATTTCCTTACTCCAACATTTTCCTCTTAACTAAGTGCATCTTCTCTCCTTCATCTTTCCCTTTTCTTTCTTCCTTTCCCCTTTCATATAGGTCTTGGCTGAATATTCTAATCTCACCCTTCTATTTTTGCTGTCGGTTAGCAAGGGTGTGGTGTTCTGTTGGCTTCAACGATTAATTCTCTTCTCTCACTCTGGTGCTTTTGTGTTGGCCGAATCTTGCTAGGTAAGCCTCAATTAATTTTCCTCCCCTTTTGATTCGTTTGATTTGTCAGTTTGATTGAATCCTCTTCTTACTACATCTTATCATGCCGATTACTTCTTGTTTTCCCTTCCAAATTAATCCCTACTCATGGTTCTGTGTGTTTCATTCTTCATTTGCAATCTGTTCAGTCGTGTTGGTAAGTATGGTGCGATTATGATGGTATTATTATTACTTCAAGTACGAGTCTAATATAGATAAGTGATGTCTTTTATGTAGGTGGTGGTCAAGAAACATTACAATGATTTAATCAGCTTATTTTAAGCTAATCCGAATTTCATTATCAAGCTTAACTTCAAACCTACAAATGAGATAAATAATACATTTTCTTACATAAATTTTACCTTGGCCGATTACTCACTTAATCAATTTGTCCTAATATCATTCAACTTTCTAAGCTAAAATGTCTTAATATAATCAAACATACACATACACATACACATTTATATAAGCTCAAGAACCATATTATAACAACATGTACATATACCACTTATATGGTCGAATATACATGATCACATAAATACACATATCCAAGAATCAATTCTACAATATTCATACTTTTTATTTACAAAGCCGAATGCACTTACCAAATACACATATGATCTTCATTTATATCACACATAATTAGTAATAAATATCAAGTTACTTATTAACCTTATCTCGTGTAAACAAAAAGCTATCTCATACCTAACCATTTAACTCGTTTTACACATCCGTTCACAATTCACCTTTGCCCCGATGAACCATTTGGAATTGGATAAGACACTTGGATAATGACATATATCATACAATGCCAACATCCCAGACGTGGTCTTACTGTAATCACATATCGATGGCATTTTCCCAGATAGGGTCTTACTCGCACACATATATTAGAATCCTATGTCATGACATATATATCCTAACTATTCCTAAGGTTCATACGGGGCTTTCAGACGTTGTAACTCGGTCGAAACCAATTCAGAAACATAGTAATCAAGCTTATCCTGATTTAGCTTTACCATAAATAAAATTATATATTTCATTTCAGCATATATACCTTGCATTTAATTAAAACTATGTACGTCTATTTGCTTATAAACTTACCTCAGGCAATACAAAACGGAACAGGGCAGCTAGTCGACAACTTTCGCTTTCCCCCGATCCAAATTTGATTTCTTTGGTTCTTGATCTAAACATATTCAAATTAAGCTCATTCAAACATATTTTCATTTAATTTAGTCCAAAAACACATAAGTGGCAAATTACCATTGTACCCCATACATTTAAACTTTTTACAGTTTAGTCTCTATTGCACAAAACACAAAATATACAAAATTTCAATACAGCCATGTTGGGCCGAATTTTACCCATACTCATACAAGTCGATATATTTCATTTATTTCACATTTTAGTCCCTCAAATTATTATTTTTTCAATTTAGTCCTAATTACTCAAAATCATCAAAAATTCTAATATAAAACATGTTAATCTAAAACATATCTTTCATATTTCTTCCTCAAACAAAAAAAAAATCACAAGCTCTCAACAATGGCATAACTCAAAATATTCACCAAAATAAAAAATTCAAGTATGGGTTTTGTAGTACTCGAAGCAACGATCTCAAAAACTTAAAAATTATCAAAAATCGAGCTAAAAACTTACCTTGATTGAGCTTAGAATCAGCCGAACCCTAGCTTCCTTTCTTTTCTTTTGTTATTTATGTTTCGGCTATGGTAGAAATAAAATATAAAAACTAATGTTTTATGACATGTTTTATAATATATTAACTTTTATTATTTGTTTACTAATTTACCCTTAATGAACTTATAACAAAACCATATTTTGCAAGCCTATTACCGTCCATATAATAAATCAATGGGTTATTTACAACTAAAAGGCTTCCAGTTATAAAACCAATAACAAATCGTCCCTTTATAAATTAAACTACAAAATTTTCGATTTACGCGATTATGTCTTTTTATTTAATCGGACACCCAAACGATAAAATTAAATCACGAAAATTTCACAGATGTAAATTCACACAAAATAAACACAGAAAATAATTTTAAATATTTTTTTGACTCAGATTCGTGGTCCCGAAACCACCATTCCGATTAGGGTCTAAATCGGGTTGTTACAACTCTCCCCCCTTAGGGATTTTCGTCCTCGAAAATCTTACCGGTGAATAGGTTCGGATAACGTTCTTTCATTGCATCCTCTGGTTCCCATGTTGCTTCCTCAACTTCGTGTTTACGCCACAATACTTTAACTAACAGAATCTTCTTATTTCGAAACTCTTTAATCTCGTGAGTCAGAATACAAATTGGTTCTTCCGCGTACGTCATATCGGGCTTAATCTCGATTTTAGATGGACTAATCACATGTGAAGGATCAGATCAATATCTACGAAGCATCGAAATATGGAATACATTATGGATCTTCTCTAACTCTAGTGGCAACAACAGTCTATAAGCAACAGGCCCGATACGTTCTATTACCTCATAAGGCCCAATAAACCTCAGACTTAATTTGCCTTTGCAACCAAATCTGAGTATCTTCTTCCATGTCGAGACTTTCAAAAAGACTTTATCTCCGATCTGAGACTCTATATCTTTACGTTTCAAGTCCGCATATGATTTTTGACGGTCTGATGCTGCTTTTAGACTTTCACGGATCACTTTCACTTTCTGTTCAGTTTCTCTGATCAAGTCAACCCCTTGTATCTTATTTTCATTGAGCTCAGTCCAATACAATGGTGTATGACATTTATGACCATACAAAGCCTCATAAGGTGCCATTTTGATGCTCGATTAAAAGCTGTTATTGTACGCAAATTCAATTAGAGGTAGGTACCGTTCCCACGTACCTTCAACACGAGAATGCAACATCTCAACATATCCTCGAGTATCTGAGTAATTCGCTCAGAGTGACCGTCTATTTGCTGATGGAAAGTGGTGCTGAAATGTAATTTCGTACCTAGTGCATCCTGCAGTTTCTTCCAAAATCGCGATGTAAGCCTTGGATCTCTATCTGAAACAATAGATATAGGCACACCATGTAATCTCACAATCTGAAAAACATACAATTCAGCCAGCTTATCAATCAAGTTATCTGTATGTATCAGAACAAAGTGAGTCGATTTAGTTAATCTATCCACAACAACCCAGATTGCATTTTTCTTGCTCGGTGTCAACGGTAGAATAGATACAAAATTCATAGTAACTCTGTCCCATTTCCACTCAGGTATCATGATTCGCTGAAGTATTCCAGAAGGTACATGATGTTCGGCTTTTACTTGTTGACAAATTAATCATTTTGAAACAAATTCAAAAATGTCTCGTTTCATACCATGCCACCAATAGAGCTGTTTCAGACCATTATACATCTTCGTACTACCTGGGTGAACAGATAACCGACTGCTGTGAGCTTTATTCAAAATCATCTGAATCAACTCTGAATTCCTTGGGGACACATTGTAACACCCCATACCTGTATCCTACGCCGGGATAGAGTACAAGGCATTACCTAACTTAAACTCATTCTTACTACCAATTTTGAGTGTCCATGACTTGGACAAATTTAAAACTTTCTCAAACTTATCAACACGTCTTTAATATGGGCCTACGAGGCCCAAAACACCCATTGAAAATTATTCAAAATCAACTTAGGTTCTTTAGTCAACTTTAGAAAAATGACATTTGACAAAGGGGCACACGCCTGTGTAGAAGGGGCAAGATGCCTGTGTGGTCAATTTGACATGGCCGTGTGGTTGGCCCGTGTGGCTCACACAGCCTAGGCAGTACAGGGCCACGCCCGTGTCTGACACTTGTGTGAAATTAATTCCAATTTCACACTTATAAAGGTTTTCACACAGCCTAGCACACATCACTGTCCTTCACACGGCAATAACACGTCCGTGTCCTAGCCCTATGCAAAAACCTGGACATTTAGCTTCTGATGTCAGCATTTCTTAAGGGTCACATGGCCAAGGCATACGCCCGTGTGTTGGACCATGCCCTTCACACAACTGAGACACACGGCCGTGTCTCTGCCCTTGTGTTTACTATCATGCATACTGACTTGAAATTTTTACATGCAGGGGAAACATGGCTGGACAACATGCCCATGGTGCTGGTCATGAGTCACACACGGCCTAGACACAAGCCTGTGTGTCTACCCGTGTGGACAAAATCAGGCTATTTACCAGGCCTCTTTGCCACCCTTACTTACACAACCTACACAAAAGCAACTAAAACCAATACAAGATTATTTCATGCAATAAAAGCAACCACAATAGACAACATTTCGTTTGTGCATTCTACTCATCCATGAACATAACACCATTCGCATATATCAAAATAAATATTAGCCATCATTCAAGGCTTAGAACAAAATGAGGAATTTATCCTATGCCAATACATTTGGCCAAATTAATAACAACACAAAACACAAGTCTAGTTCCCTATACATGCCATATTCAAAAATAGAAATCAAACTATACCGAATGCTTCAATTGATAGTGTGATCGATATCTCTGACTTCTGTTGATCCTTGAGCTAGATAGGCGGCACTATATGAAAAATGAAAGGAAAGGGAGAAAGCATAAAGCTTAGTAAGCTGTATATAAATAATTATACAACAATACCTTGCCATTCATAAACAAGTATCATAATACACAATTGGGCATAAACAAAACTTACTCATCAATATTCAATACACATCATATAGCATATAATGTGGTTCACGTTTCATACATACCAAATAGGTACCTGTATCACTCAGAACATGGTTATACTTTCTTCATTAACTAGAATCAGGACTTTCATCGTTGAACCATTCTGAATGCTATCGGATATCCCATAGTCTCAAACGTGGGTTAAGGTGCCGATGCCTTGTCCCAGACACGGTCTTACACTGGCTCATATCTCAAGTCGAAGCCATGTCTCAGACATGGTTTTACATTGACTATCATCTCATAGCAGATGCATGTCCCAGACATGTCTTACACTGGCTTACACCTCGAGGCTGATGCATGTTCCAGACATGTCTTACTCTAGCTCACACAAATGACCCAATCGTCTTGGCATGAATATCCAATTTATTTCCCTAGGGTTCCAACAGGAATTCTACTATCTCTATTCTCATCTCATTCTCTCATTTCCACAAGTCAAGCAATTTAAGGCTATGATAATTTTGATACAATTCAAACACATATATTATCAATGTAGTTGTATTATTTACATACAACTTACCTTAGATTACAAAATGTGACGACTAGTCGATTTAGTTGATTTGCTTGGCTTTCCCTCGGTCTAGATTCAAATTCAGTATTTCTTGATCCATATAAGCAAAATACACTTATTTAATCACTCAATAAAATTAGGCAATCGAAAATTCACTTTTTTGGTAAAATGACCATTTTGCCTCTAGACTTTAACAAAACGGCCATTTTACCCCTAGACTCGAAAATCAATTTTTATCAAATTTCTTAGCATCTTAAGCCTAGAACGAACTCTTTTTACTCTTATAGCAACTCCAAATTCCCACTATATTACACATTTATCATCTACTTTACAACTTATGCAAACTAGTCCTTTTTAGGTATTTTCATGAAAATCCTTTCACAAAAGTTGTTTATCACAACACTAAGCTTCATATTTTTCCATAAAATTTCAGAAAACACCCTAGATGCTCTCATGGAAAAACCCTAGACTTTCAACCATTTTGCAAAATGGTACCCTCATTTGAAAGCTCATGCTTCAAGGGGTCCAAAAATGTAAAAACATTCATCAAAAGGGTATGAAAATCACTTACTTCTAGAGATGATAAGTTGTTGCAAATTTCAAGCTTCAAAACTCTCATATGGCTGGTAAAAATCAGTGAAGAAGAAGAAAAATAAAGAGGATGTAGCCTTTGTTTTATTTTAAATATTAAAACTAGTCAAAATTGGTGACCAAAGCTCACCTAATTTTGACTTTCTCATCAATTTGTCTCCTATGGCCAGCCAAGCTATCTCTATAGGGTCTAATTGTCTTTTAAAGACCCCCAATTTAGGTTCTCTAGCCACTTGAAAATTTTAGCTATCAATTTAGGACTTTTTCATTTTATGCGATTTAGTCCTTTTTCGCGATTGGACTCACAAACGTCAAAATTAACTCACCAAATTTTTCATACACAAATATAAATATGAAATGAATCCAAAATAATGATAAAATACTTTATTCAAATTTAGATTTGTGGTCTTGAGACCACTATTTCGAGTAGGCCCTAAATCGAGCTGTTATACACATATTCGGTTTCTGAACCTCAAACAGTTATCAACATCAACTCGAAACTTTGAATCAACATTTAAATCACATTGAGCTCATTTTGCTATCAACTCATTATCAACCTTTTGGGCATCACAAATTTTTTGAACAAATAATGGTCTTGCTTTCAGTTCAGCTATTATCGAACCATCATCAGACATGGCCATATGCGCATTTATTGCACACAAAGAAAATAGTGATTTTCGGCTTAAAGCATCAGCAACAACATTTGCTTTCCCGGGTGATAGTCAATCACAAGCTCATAGTCTTTTAGCAATTCTAAACATTGAATTTTGTCTCAAATTCAGATCTTTCTGAGTCATCAAGTATTTCAGGCTTTTGTGATTAGAATTGTAATATCCCGAATTAGGGCCTAATCGGAATAGTGGTTTCGTGACCATAAATCTGAGATAGAAATAATTATTTTATAATTATTTTGAGGTTTATGATATGATTGCATGATTGTGTGAAAATTTCGTGATGAAATTCTATGCCTAAAGTGCTTAAATTGAAAGTAGGGACTAAATCGAATAAGTTGCAAAACTTGCATTCTAGAAGTTTTAGTATGAAATTGTTTTGGAATATTAATGAGGAGGTCTTAAATAGAAATTTGACCAATTTTAAGTTCATGGACAAAATTAGGACATGGAAGGAATTTTGGAAAGTTTAGTAGTAAGGGTATTTTGGTCATTTAGTTATTAAAATGAATTAAAAACAAAATTAAAAGCCAATTTTGTCCATCTTCTTCATTAGGCCGAAATTTCAAGGGTTCTCCATAGCTAGGGTTTGTTTCAAGCTTCCAAGCTCCATAGTAAGTGATTCCAAGCCCGCTTTTAATGATTTTTACGTTTTGAGATCCCTAGAACTCGATAAAGCTTATGTTAGCAATAATTTAACCTAGGGTTTATATTTGGAAAAATACCCATAGGTGAAATTTGTGTATTTTGATGTTTTATGATAGAATATGAAGTTTTAAATTATGTTAGACAACTTGTACTACTCGATTTTAAGCAAAAAGCGAGTAAAAGGGCTTAATCGGTAAAAATACCTAATAGTCACAAGTACATGTTAGAGTGAGAATTTGATGTTGCCATAGAAGAGAAAAGTTATCAGCATGTTGTAAAACATAGGAATAAGGAATAAAGTTTAATCCCGAGCCTAGGGGCAAAAATGTAAATATGCAAAAGTTTAGGGGTAAAATTGTAATTTTGCCAAAATTTGAGTTAAGGATTAATTTGATAATGTGAGTATTAAATAAGCTAAATGTGTTATTTTAGATCAAGAAAGACGTGGAATCGACCTCAATCGAGGAAAAGAAAAGATTGTGGACTAAATGTAGTATCATAATTGTCATTTTAAGCAATTTAATGTTGTTTATATGATATGATGCTGATTATTATCATGAAATATTATGCTTTGTGGTTATTGTTGAATAATATGTAATTATGTGAATTACTGGATGAGTATGAATTACTGGATGAGTATGAACCATCTCGCTAAACATTCATAATTCAATTACACATGCATATGAATGTTTGTATATTCGGCAACCATCCTCACTTATTACCCATTTAGTCAACAATCTAAGCCAAGATAAGGCTTCAATATGGTTGCCTTTAACCGAATACATGCTCACCAATTTCCCTTCATGTGGCCGAATATGCATGTCCATGTTGAGGCCATTTATGCACTTATTACCACACAAAAACAGCATACATTTTACTAACTAATGCATTCCATATTGTAACTCAATACACATCTATCATTTCCTTCATAACCGAAACATCATCATAAGTAAGTATATACCTTGAGATAGTATATATATGTCATACCAATACATCATGCTCAAACATATATACATATATATATGCTAGAGCCGAATCTCAAGTTGATTGTAACTAAACATGAACATGATTTCGAAACACAAGTCTTACTTTCCATGCAATGAGCATAAATCACACTTATGGATGTACCATGGCCGAATACATCACGACACCATAATTTTGGTCATGATTACACAAAGAACTTAGTATCTCATTCAAAAATGCTTAAAGAAAATCTAAGGGTCCTCAATCCACCATCACATGTATCATCATCAAGCTTTATATTTAACATGCAATGGCATTAACTCAAAATCCACCTTGGCCAAATACCATCCCCATGATATAACAAAGATTTGAACCATGGGCTAATAAGAACATCAAGTTAGCAACCAAAAACATGCATGAATCTCATGGCACAACATCAAACATACCTTAATCTTGATGCAAGTATAGCCAAACCCTTCCTAATCCTCTTCCAAACCAAGCATGAAGCAAAACTCCTTCCTTATCCTTAGTATTTTCGGCCAAAAGAGAGTGAAATGGATGAACAAAATTTTTTGTTTTCTTTCCTACCTACTACGCAATGGGGAGGAGAGAAGCCTTCACACACACATTTTTTTTATTCCATACTCCTTATTTTATTTATTCCAACATAACCCACTTACCAAACATGTTTCATGACATGATTTTGCCCATAATTCCTTGTCATGGCCGGCCACTAGCTATTGGGGGAATTTGACATGCAAGTCCATTGTTTTGCATGCATGCTTTAATTAGTCATCACACATTTCCCATCATACTTTCAAAGTTTACTACTAGGTCCTTTCTAGTGAAATTCACATTTATAACTCTAAATCAAAACATCAAAATGTCACACATGAGTTAACACACATTATAGGAAATAAAATAAATATTAAATTATTTTTATGCCTCGGTTTTGTGGTCCCGAAACCACATTCCGACTAGGGTCGTTTTAAGGTCATCACATTTTAGTATGAAATTGTTTTGGAATATTAATGAGGAGGTCTTAAATAGCAATTTGACCAATTTTAAGTTCATGGACAAAATTAGGACATGGAAGGAATTTTGGAAAGTTTAGTAGTAAGGGTATTTTGGTCATTTAGTTATTAAAATGAATTAAAACAAAATTAAAAGCCAATTTTGTCCATCTTCTTCATTAGGCCGAAATTTCAAGGGTTCTCCATAGCTAGGGTTTGTTTCAAGCTTCCAAGCTCCATAGTAAGTGATTCCAAGCCCGCTTTTAATGATTTTTACGTTTTTGAGATCACGGTAACTCGATAAAGCTTATGTTAGCAATAATTTAACCTAGGGTTTATATTTGGAAAAATACCCATAGGTGAAATTTGTGTATTTTGATGTTTTATGATAGAATATGAAGTTTTAAATTATGTTAGACAACTTGTACTACTCGATTTTAAGCAAAAAGCGAGTAAAAGGGCTTAATTAGTAAAAATACCTAATAGTCACAAGTGCATGTTAGAGTGAGAATTTGATGTTGCCATAGAAGAGAAATGTGATCAGCATGTTGTAAAACATAAGAATAAGGAATAAAGTTTAATCCAGAGCCTAGGGGCAAAAATGTAAATATGCAAAAGTTTAGGGTAAAATTGTAATTTTGCCAAAATTTGAGTTAAGGATTAATTTGATAATGTGAGTATTAAATAAGCTAAATGTGTTATTTTAGATCAAGAAAGACGTGGAATCGACCTCAATCGAGGAAAAGAAAAGATTGTGGACTAAATTGCAAAATCTTTGTATTTTGGTACCAAGGTAAGTTCATGTGTAAATAATGTAGCATAATGGTTATTTTTAAGTTATTGATGTTAATTATATGTTATGCTAAAATTTATTATGAAATGTATGTTTTGTGGTTAATTTCAAATAATATGTAAATTATGTGAACTACTTGTTAAATATAATTGTTACCGAGTATTGATTTCGGCATTCTACGGAAGACGGCAAGGATAAGTGTTCAAGGAAAAAGCCCGTTTGAACCTTAGGAATAGATTAGGATACAAGTGACATGTCACTAGGATGGTTGAGCATCTGAACTCGTTGAGTTGAGTTCGAGTTCACTTATGGATGCGAATGTCTGAACTCGTTGAGTTGAGTCCGAGTTCGTTAGATGTAACTAGGCATCCGAACTCGTTGAGTTGAGTCCGAGTTCACTTATGGATGTGAACGCCTGAGCTTGTTGAGTTGAGTCCGAGTTCGCTTATGGGCGGGTTAAATGATTGCTTGATTGCATATATGGCACTTATGTGCAAGTTATCCATGTATCCGAATTATATTCCGATGTGTTCAACGGGTAAAGTTCTACTCAAATGGAGGAATATTCGAGATGTAAAGAGACGTATTGTAATAGCCCAAAATTGGGTCTAGTTGGAACAGAGGTTTCGAGACCACAAAATCTGAGATATATATAATTATTTTATGATTATTTTGAGGTCTATGATATGATTGCATGATTGTGTGAAAATTTCGTGAAGAAATTCTATGCATAAAGTGCTTAAATCGAAGTTAGGGACTAAATTGAATAAGTTGCAAAACTTGCATTCTAGAAGTTTCTAGTATGAAATTGATTTGAAATATTAATTAGGAGGTCTTAAATAGAAATTTGACCAATTTCTAAGTTATGGACAAAAATTGGACATGGATGGAATTTTGGAAAGTTTAGTAGTAAGGGTATTTTGGTCATTTAGGGGTAAAATGAATTAAAATACAAAATTAAAAGCCAATTTTGTTCATCTTCTTCACCATGGACGTGTATACCAAGGGAGACTCCATGGCTAGGGTTTTCAAGCTTCCCAAGCTCAATTGTAAGTCCGTTCTAACCCCGTTTTTCAAGTTCTTTACGTTTTGGAGTCCCAGAACTTAATTCAAATTATGCTAGCAATAATTCAACCTAGGGTTCATATTTGGAAAAATACCCATAGGTAAAATTTGTGTATTCTGGTGTTTTATGATAGAATATGAGGTTTTAAGTTATGTTAGACAACTTGTGCTACTCGGTTTTAAGTGAAAACGAGCAAAAGGGCTTAATCGGTAAAATACCTAATAGTCATAAGTATATGTTAGAGTGAGAATTTGATGTTGCCATAGAAGGAAAAGTGATCATCATGTCATAAAACATAAGAATAAGGGATGAAGTTTAATTCCAGAGCCTAGGGGCAAAAGTGTAAATATGCAAAAGTTTAGGGGCAAAATTATAATTTTTCCAAAGTTTGAGTTAAGGACTGTTTTGAATAGTACATTAATTAAATAAGTAAAATATGATGTTTTAGATCCCGGAAAACGAGATTTGAACCTAGAATGAGAGAAAATTGAAAATTGGGAAAGTTGGTAAAATGGCCGTTTTAATATCAAGGTAAGTTCATATGTATAATAAGCATTAATTTATGCATGTTTCAATGTAAAATTGATATATTTACTATGATCTCCGAGGTGTTGAAAGTATGTAAGTTGGTATGATAATAATACAACAATAATGTTGTAATTTATATTTGAAAGTTAAATTTAGTGAATTAATTGAATTATGTTAAATTAAATGATTATGGTGCCAAGTTTATGAATTGATTTAAAAATATATCTATGGTACATGAAGTGCATTGAATTATCATACATAAATGTGATTTCTATGATTATGGATATTATGGGAAATTGTAAGTTCATATGATTTTTAATAAGACAATGTGTAATTTAATGTTATTATGTTGATATTAAATGAGATGTAAGTTTATATGTAAGTAATACATCACTATTACTTGTATTATGATATTTTATAAAAATATTGGAAATATGTTTGTGGATAATTACTTGATTGGTGAAATTGTTGGAAAGAGAGAGAAATCCAGTTGAACCTTCGAAAAGATTAGATGATACAGATGGTATGTAGCTAGGTCACATGTATAGTGCTGAGTGCACATCATGTGTACAAGAAAGCTACAAGACATTATGATGTAGCTAGGTCGCATGGGTGGTTCCAAGTGAAGGACACCATGTAGACAAGAGAGCTACGGGATATATGTAGCTAGGTCGCATGCGTGGTTCCAAGTGAAGGACACCATGTAGACAAGAGAGCTACGAGATAAACTGGCTAGGTCACATGGGTGGTACTAAGTGTTCACCATGTGTACAAGAGAGCCGAACTATATGATGGGTGGAGCTATGTGCTGAAACCACCAAGTATCGAGGATTGATCCGAAGTGTTCAACGGAGACTCTCTATGTATTGCTTTGTGAGTTTTGTGATGAATAAGTGCAGAACTTGGTTATGTGAATGATGTATTCATTAACCCACTGTGATGTGGTAAGGTTATAAACAAGTAAGTTATACATGAGGATGATTTTATGGTGACCTTGTGATCATGGGCCTATACTTGTGATGTATGAAATATGGTGAAAATGATTTGTCATATGTATGTTAAAATGAGGTTAATACAAAGAAAGTGTGAAAGAGTGAATTAGCAATAAAACTATTTTGGACAAGAGCAATGACGTGATTTTGAAAAATCATCAAAATAGTATAAATTGAATCAGAGACTGAATGAGATATCAAATTAAAGCTTAATGAGTCTATTTTCATATAAAAGAAACATACAAGCAAAGGAGTTCTATATTTTGAGATATTTATGTTTTTGTGAGACTGATTCAGAATGATTACGTGATCCCCTGTTCTGAATTTGGAAAATCACAAAAATTTGGATAAAAATAATTAGAGGCTCAAAATTATATTTTTAAAATCCATAATGAGTCTATTTTCAAGATAAATCAACAAGAACATTATCTTAGTTCTGTACTATGAGATAATTATTTTTTAGTGAAGAGAGGTCAGAACTGTCATAAAGTGAAAGAGGGGAAATTTTAATGAAGAAACTATACTAATTGGCTAAACCAAAAATTATGAAAATTTTATGGTGGAAATATATTTGAGTCTATTTTCAGGGAAAATTTACGGATCTTAATTTGGAGCTCTGTAGCTCGAATTATAAATAATTAAGTGACTATGACTCGTGTGGACAGTTTGATGTGAACATTTATTAGTAAATTGTGAAATCGTACTGACAAGAATGCTATATACATTAAGGATGTGGAATGGAGAGGAGGAGGAGGAAAATAAATATATGTGGAATACATGGAAACTATGGTATATGAAATATTGATATAATGAAATAAATGATATGTGTTTATAAGAAAACAAAAAGAGAATGTTATGTATCATGACATGTATATATATATATATATATGACTAGTCTCAATGTAATGCTTGTTGGGTATGGAATTGAATTGAAATGTTTCGAGCAAACATGTTATTACATGCATCTGAATCGTGGTATTTTATAAAGATATGATCTAGCTTTAAATATGAATGCTTGATGATTAAGTGAAGATATTTGGTAAGATGATAATCTTGGTATAAATGTATAAGTGGTACTATAGTAAACAAGGTAAAATGAGTATGAGAGACACATGTATGATGACATAAAAATCCTATGTTTGTGGTTTAATTGAGGATGTTTAATCATTAAATGAATACCATGTTATATGCTTTTGATTTTGTATAAGTGTGTAAGAGATCAAGGTTGACTAAAGCTTGGAAAATAGCATAGGTATATTCCACACAGGCAGAGACACGACCATGTGTCTCAGCCGTGTATGGAACACGACTTTGCGACACGAGCGTGTGGAGCCTTAAAGCATGAGATTCCCAAGATTTTCATACGTTCTTGGTTTAGTCCCAAACCCTTTCAAAAGTATGTTTTGGGCTTCGTAGACTCAAATAAGGGACTATGTGTAAGAGAATGAACGCTTTGAAATATGATTAAAATTTTATGGCTCGTATTTTAGTTTAATGTTTGTATGTTTGTCTGGTAACGCCTCGTACCTTAGCCTGACCTCGAATACGAGTAAGGGGTGTTACATTTAGTGGTATCAGAGCCAGGTTTAGTCGATTCTCGGACTAACATAGCAAGTGTAAGAGTTTAATTATACATGCCACAAATATGTGATAGTGTGATGTCTCCTGACACTAATAAGGACTATTTTGTTTAAAATGAAATATTCTCCAATCGAGCTACATCTGACCATTGGATAGCGATATTGAAGTATTTGAATAAAGTGTAGCTATGATGTGTTAAACTCGGAAAGGTATGAATAAGAATTCGTGATATATGTATATGTGATAATATGTGAGATGAAAGTTTATATAGTGATATATTTATTCATATTTGTTTGGCCTTCATATGCTGTTGCATGCTTGACTAAATTAATTAGTAAATGTGATGATTAAAGTTATTCAAAATTCATAGAATGTATGAGTGATTGCACTTGTTTGAAATGAGATAATTGGAAATTTTATGTAAGACAGGTATGAATAATAAATTGTTTGAAGTGGATAGTATGATTATAATGACATATGTGGATAATGAAAAAAATGTGTCATATACATATATGTCAGAATCGAGTTAGAGACTGTACGACCTCACCCCCTTATCGATGAGGTGTATATAATGAAAATTCATGAGAATCATGTTGACTATGTTCCTAAGTGTGGAGTCAAAGAGTTCAGTGATAAAATAATTATAGATATGAATAGAGTCTGAGAATGGTTGACAAGTGAAGCACAGAGTTAGAGACATATCAGAGTTTATTGAGTTATCTTGGGATTCAAATTGATGACAGAGTGTTTCTGAAAGTATTGTCTTGAAAAAAATTAGTTAGTAATGCTGGAAATTATGAGAAAGATACTAAACCTCACTCTGGTAAGATTTTCGAGGACGAAAATCTCTGAAGGGGGGGAGAGTTGTAATAGCCCAAAATTGGGTCTAGTTGGAATAGAGGTTTCGAGACCACAAAATCTGAGATATATATAATTATTTTATGATTATTTTGAGGTCTATGATATGATTGCATGATTGTGTGAAAATTTCGTGAAGAAATTCTATGCATAAAGTGCTTAAATCGAAGTTAGGGACTAAATTGAATAAGAGGCAAAACTTGCATTCTAGAAGTTTCTAGTATGAAATTGATTTGAAATATTAATTAGGAGGTCTTAAATAGAAATTTGACCAATTTCTAAGTTATGGACAAAAATTGGACATGGATGGAATTTTTGGAAAGTTTAGTAGTAAGGGTATTTTGGTCATTTAGGGGTAAAATGAATTAAAATACAAAATTAAAAGCCAATTTTGTTCATCTTCTTCACCATGGACGTGTATACCAAGGGAGACTCCATGGATAGGGTTTTCAAGCTTCCCAAGCTCAATTGTAAGTCCGTTCTAACCCGCTTTTCAAGTTCTTTACGTTTTGGAGTCCCTTAACTTAATTCAACTTATGCTAGCAATAATTCAACCTAGGGTTCATATTTGGAAAAATACCCATAGGTAAAATTTGTGTATTCTGGTGTTTTATGATAGAATATGAGGTTTTAAGTTATGTTAGACAACTTGTGCTACTCGGTTTTAAGTGAAAACGAGCAAAAGGGCTTAATCGGTAAAAATACCTAATAGTCATAAGTATATGTTAGAGTGAGAATTTGATGTTTCCATAGAAGGGAAAAGTGATCATCATGTCATAAAACATAAGAATAAGGGATGAAGTTTAATTCCCGAGCCTAGGGGCAAAAGTGTAAATATGCAAAAGTTTAGGGGCAAAATTATAATTTTCCAAAGTTTGAGTTAAGGACTGTTTTGAATAGTACATTAATTAAATAAGTAAAATATGATGTTTTAGATCCCGGAAAACGAGATTTGAACCTAGAATGAGAGAAAAATTGAAAATTGGGAAAGTTGGTAAAATGGCGCTTTAATATCAAGGTAAGTTCATATGTATAATAAGCATTAATTTATGCATGTTTCAATGTAAAATTGATATATTTACTATGATCTCCGAGGTGTTGAAAGTATGTAAGTTGGTATGATAATAATACAACAATAATCTTGTAATTTATATTTGAAAGTTAAATTTAGTGAATTAATTGAATTATGTTAAATTAAATGATTATGGTGCCAAGTTTATGAATTGATTTAAAAATATATCTATGGTACATGAAGTGCATTGAATTATCATACATAAATGTGATTTCTATGATTATGGATATTATGGGAAATTGTAAGTTCATATGATTTTAATAAGACAATGTGTAATTTAATATTATTGCGTTGATATTAAATGAGATGTAAGTTTATATGTAAGTAATACATCACTATTACTTGTATTATGATATTTTATAAAATATTGGAAATATGTTTGTGGATAATTACTTGATTGGTGAAATTGTTGGAAAAGAGAGAAATCCAGTTGAACCTTGAAAAGATTGGATGATACAGATGGTATGTAGCTAGGTCACATGTATAGTCTTGAGTGCACATCATGTGTACAAGAAAGCTACAAGACATTATGATGTAGCTAGGTCGCATGGGTGATACTATGTGTACACCATGTAGACAAGAGAGCTACGGGATATATGTAGCTAGGTCGCATGCGTGGTTCCAAGTGAAGGACACCATGTAGACAAGAGAGCTACGAGATAAATGGCTAGGTCACATGGGTGGTACTAAGTGTTCACCATGTGTACAAGAGAGCCGAACTATATGATGGGTGGAGCTATGTGCTGAAACCACCAAGTATCGAGGATTGATCCAAGTGTTCAACGGAGACTCTCTATGTATTGCTTTGTGAGTTTTGTGATGAATAAGTGCGAGAACTTGGTTATGTGAATGATGTATTCATTAACTGACCAGGATGTGGTAAGGTTATAAACAAGTAAGTTATACATGAGGATGATTTTATGGTGACCTTGTGATCATGGGCCTATACTTGTGATGTATGAAATATGGTGAAAATGATTTGTCATATGTATGTTAAAATGAGGTTAATACAAAGAAAGTGTGAAAGAGTGAATTAGCAATAAAACTATTTTGGACAGTAGCAATGACGTGATTTTGAAAAATCATCAAAATAGTATAAATTGAATCAGAGACTGAATGAGATATCAAATTAAAGCTTAATGAGTCTATTTTCATATAAAAGAAACATACAAGCAAAGGAGTTCTATATTTTGAGATATTTATGTTTTGTGAGACTGATTCAGAATGATTATGTGATCCCTGTTCGACTTTGGAAAATCACAAAAATTTGAATAAAAATAATTAGAGGCTCAAAATTATATTTTAAAATCCATAATGAGTCTATTTTCAAGATAAATCAACAAGAACATTATCTTAGTTCTGTACTATGAGATAATTATTTTTTAGTGAAGAGAGGTCAGAACTGTCATAAAGTGAAAGAGGGGAAATTTTAATGAAGAAACTATACTAATTGGCTAAACCAAAAATTATGAAAATTTTATGGTGGAAATATATTTGAGTCTATTTTCAGGGAAAATTTACGGATCTTAATTTGGAGCTCATCGCTCGAATTATAAATAATTAAGTAACTATGACTCGTGTGGACAGTTTGATGTGAACATTTATTAGTAAATTGTGAAATCGTACTGACAAGAATGCTATATACATTAAGGATGTGGAATGGAGAGGAGGAGGAGGAAAATAAATATATGTGGAATACATGGAAACTATGGTATATGAAATATTGATATAATGAAATAAATGATATGTGTTTATAAGAAAACAAAAAGAGAATGTTATGTATCATGACATGTATATATATATATATATGACTAGTCTCAATGTAATGCTTGTTGGGTATGGAATTGAATTGAAATGTTTCAGGCAAACATGTTATTCATGCATCTGAATCGTGGTATTTTATAAAGATATGATCTAGCTTTAAATATGAATGCTTGATGATTAAGCTGAAGATATTTGGTAAGATGATAATCTTGGTATAAATGTATAAGTGGTACTATAGTAAACAAGGTAAAATGAGTATGAGAGACACATGTATGATGACATACAAATCCTATGTTTGTGGTTTAATTGAGGATGTTTAATCATTAAATGAATACCATGTTATATGCTTTTGATTTTGTATAAGTGTGTAAGAGATCAAGGTTGACTAAAGCTTGGAAAATAGCCTAGGTATATTCCACACAGGCAGAGACACGACCATGTGTCTCACCAGCGTATGGAACATTTCTGACTTTGCGACACGGCGTATGGAGCCTTAAAGCATGAGATTCCCAAGATTTTCATAAGTTCTTGGTTTAGTCCCAAACCCTTTCAAAAGTATGTTTTGGGCTTCGTAGACTCAAATAAGGGACTATGTGTAAGAGAATGAACGCTTTGAAATATGATTAAAATTTTATGGCTCGTATTTTAGTTTAATGTTTGTATGTTTGTCTGGTAACGCCTCGTACCTTAGCCTGACCTCGAATACGAGTAAGGGGTGTTACACGTATTGGTAAGTGATGTGAAATGGATATTTTGGACAGGTATGTATTTAACCCTCGGGTTGAGTATTGATACAACCACGATAAGGTAATAAGATGCTGAAAAATGATTAAAAATGTGATATGTGTTTTAGTGATACATGCTAATGTTGATTGGTATGACTGTTTGTTATGTTACTTATTATTTGCATATGAACTTACTAAGCATTTATGCTTACTCCTCCTTCTTACTCATTGTAGTTTTGGACAAGCCAGCTCAGAGTCGGGATAGGTCAAGACTCACCACACTATCAGGAAGACTTTTGGTAATGGCTTGTAAATTTAAGTATGGCATGTACAAAGAATATACCTTTTTGTGTAAATGATCTTATGGTATGGTGATGGAATGGTTGAGGAAATGCTTGATAATGATAAATTATGAAAATAGTTAGTTTAGATTATATTTGATGTTAAGGAAAATTATTAAGATACTTACGCATAAAAACTCATAAAAGGGATGAAATTTGCCATAAATGAATCTGCAGCAACAACGACGCGAGTTTAAAATTTATTAAAAATCATAGAAATTGAAATTAGTGATGGAATACATATCAAATTGAAGCTTATTATGTCTAGTTTCACATGAAACAAATGAAACAGGTAAAGGAATTATATGTTACAAGATATTTGAACTTTAGTGAAACAGGGTCATAGCAGTTTCTAAATCCCCTTTCCAATTTTATAAATTCACCATAAATTGTAAAGATATAATTAGGTAGTGTATTTTATATTCTCAGAATTCTTATTGAGTCTAGTTTCAGGAGAAATAAACCTTGTAGTCATATGGATTTTGTACAGAGAGAAATATGGTTCATAGTAAACAGAGGTCAGACCAGTCAAGTCCTGAAATAGGGGTAACTTTAACTAATAAACTGTACTAATTGGCCCAACCAAAAATTCTAGAAAAAACAATTACTAGATAGGTATATGAGTCTAGATTTAGGGAAAATTTACCGATCTTGATTTCGAGTTTCGTAACTCGAGATATGATTTTTCTTGTGACTGTGATGCAAGTAGCTTAAAAGCTGTGAATGTAGAAATAAATAATCCAAAGTTCTAAATATGTTAAATTAAGCTTAGTAACACCTCATACTCGACTCCGGCGACGGTCTCGGGCGTGGGTGCGTTACATTTAATGGTATCAGAGTAGGTTTAGTCGGTTCTCGGACTACGTGTTGTATGTACGTATTTTGCTATACATGCCATATGTATGAATTATGATAGTGTGACGACTTCTGACCTTTTTAAATGAATTTTTTTTATATAGTAAATGGATCCCGATCCAGCTGTGGCAGATGAAGTAGAGAGTAATGTGCCAGCTCCGGTTGAAGGAGCAGCGCCGACTGAAAATCCACCCCCTACTGTTGGTCAGGGAGGAGGAGAAAGGGATTGGGAAGCCTTTCTCCAAATGATGAGTGCATGGTACACTGAGTTCGTTCGTACGAACCCAAATGTACGACCTCCCCCACCTCCCCCAATTCCTCAACCTATGCCTCCAATGCCTCAAGGAGTGGATATGATAAAATTTCACAGAACCCCGTTGATAGAATTAAGTAAACAAGGGGCTGAAGAATTTAGAGCAAATATTCATGATGATGCGAGAAAGCGAGTTCGGCTTGAAAATTCTATCCGGTATTTGATGAATTATCTTGTACACGAAGAATGTTTGAAATGTGCTACATCTTTGTTGAGAGATTCACCTATAATTGGTGGAAGACTTTGATTTCATGGTACCGAAAGAGAGGGTAACTGGGAATTCTTTCAAGAAGAGTTTGGAAGAAATATATTAGTGAAAGATTTATTGATCGAAATGTAAAGAGTTTCTTGAGTGAAGCAAGGTAATATGACATCCGAGAATATGAAAGAGAGTTTGTTCGATTAAGTAAGTATGCCGGGAATATGTTCCTCTGAAGCCAAGATGTGCCGACGATTTGAAGACGGGCTTAACGAAGACATTAAGGTATTTGTTGGGATCCTTGAACTAAAAGAAATGGTGGTACTTGTCGATCGAGCTTGCAAGGTGAAGAATTCTTCAAGGAAAAGAAAAAGGTAGAATCAAACACGAAATTGGAAGAAAAGACCAATGAGTAATGCACCTCACAAAGAAACCGGAAAGTCAAGAAATATGAATTCTCGTTCCCAAGTTTCAATTGGGCAATCATATGGAAATTTTAAGAAGCGAAATGTGGATCCTAAATCTCGGACTACTTCATGGCTAGTGTGGGAAATACGAGATTTGTTAAACCCGAGTGCGGGGTGTGGTAGAAATCATTTTGGCCCGTGCAGAGCAAATGAATGTTTTCGATGTGGTTCTCCGGATCATTTTATTAGAGACTACCCGAGAGAGCCGAGAAAGAAAAATTTCGAATGTAAAAGCTAGTGGTGCGGACTCGAGGGAAGGTATCCAGAAAAGTGGAAGTGAAACAAGCGATAAGAATGTAGCCAGGATGCACCAGTTAGACTGAAGGAAGGGCTCGGCTAGAACTTATGCTATTAAAGCGCGTGAAGATGCTTCCTCACCGATGTGATTACCGTACATTTTCTCTCTATAATGTTAATGTTATTGCTTTGATTGATCCGGTTCTACTCATTCATATGTGTGCATGAAATTGGTGTCTAGTATGAATATACTGTTGAGAACACGTAATTTATGATTAGAGTGTCGAATCCGTTAGGCAAATGTGTGACTGTTGATAAAGTATGTAAGAAATGTCCTTTAATGATTCGGGATCATTACTTTCCGGCCGACTTGATGTTGTTGCCGTTTGATGAATTTGATGTTATTTTGGGTATGTATTGGTTGACATTGCATGATGCTATAATAAATTGCAAAGAAAAGGTTATAGAATTAAAGTGTGAAAGTGGTGAAATTCTGCGGGTTGAGCCAGACAAATCAGAGGCATTATCTAGTATGATTTCTTCGATGTCGGCTCAGAGATATTTGAGAAAGGGTTATGAAGCTTATTTGGCGTATGTAATTAATACAAAAGAAGTTGAAAAGAAAGTTGAATCAGTGCCGGTTGTATGTGAATTTGCGGACGTATTTCCAGAAGAATTGCCGGGTTTGCCTCCTGTCAGGGAAGTAGAATTTGGTATTGATTTGATATCGGGAACAGCTCCTATCTCGATTGCTCCATATAGAATGGCACCAACAGAGTTGAAAGAATTAAAGTCGCAGTTGCAAGAGTTGACTGATAAAGGCTTTGTGAGACCGAGTTTTTCACCTTGGGGTGCTCCCGTGTTATTTGTGAAAAAGAAGGATGGTTCTATGAGGTTGTGTGTTGATTATCGACAGTTAAACAAGGTGACAATCAAAAACAAGTATCCGTTGCCAAGAATTGATGATTTGTTTGATCAGCTAAAAGGAGCGACATGGTTTTCAAAGATTGACTTGAGATTTGGGTATTACCAACTGCGGGTAAAGGAGTCGGATGTGCCTTAAACCGCTTTTAGAACAAGGTACGGTCATTAAGAATTTTAGTTATGCCATTCGGGTTGACAAATGCTCTCATTGTGTTTATGGATTTAATGAATCGCATATTTCGGCCATACTTGGACAGATTTGTTGTGGTGTTTATAGATGATATTTTAATTTATTTGAAAGATGAGACAGAGCATGCTGAGCATTTGAGGTTAGTTTTGCAAACTTTGAGAGATAAGCAGCTGTATGCTAAGTTTAGTAAAAGTGAATTTTGCCTCCGGGAAGTTGGATTTTTGGGTCATATTGTTTCAGGTGATGGTATACGGGTTGATCCTAGTAAAATTTCAGCCATTGTTGATTGGAAACCACCGAAAAACGTAACTAAAGTTAAAAGTTTCTTGGGGCTAGCTGGGTATTATCGGCGGTTTGTAAATGGATTTTCTATAATTGTTGCTCCTATGACTAGACTACTCCGAAAGGATGTTAAATTTGAATGGACGGAAGAATGTCAACGAGTTTTGAAGAATTGAAAAGTTATTAATCAAGCACCGGTGTTGATACAACTGAATTAGGTAAAGAATTTGTGGTGTATAGTGATGCTTCTCTAAATGGTTTGGGGTGTGTACTCATGCAAGAAGGAAAAGTGGTGGCTTATGCTTCGAGGCAGTTAAAACCTCATGAGAGGAATTATCCTACTCACGATTTGGAATTGGCTGCAGTGGTGTTTGCTTTGAAGATTTGACGACATTATTTGTATGGTGAAAAGTGCCGAGTATATACCGATCACAAAAGTTTTAAATACTTGATGTCACAAAAAGACTTGAATTTGAGACAGCGAAGATGGTTGGAGTTATTGAAAGATTATGAGCTTGTTCGTATCTCGTTCGAAAAGCAGTCTTTGGCATGTCAGAGTCTTTAACTCGCAACTGATAGTAGCCTGATCTTATATCTATCTTCGAAAACATTGTAGCCCCTTTTAGTTGATCAAATAGATCATCAATTCGTGGCAACAAATACTTATTCTTTATAGTCACCTTATTGAGCTGTCTATAATCAATACAAATTCTCATAGTTCCATCTTTCTTTTTCACAAACAATACTGGTGTACCCCAAGGAGAGAAACTCGGTCGCACGAAACCTCTATCTATCAACTCTTGCAACTGAGCTTTCAATTCTTTTAATTCTGTAGGTACCATTCTGTACGGAGCTAGGGGTATCAGAGTTGTCTCAGACATTAACTTAATACCAAACTCTACCTCCCGAGTAGGTGGCAAACCCGATAATTCTTTAGGAAACACATCCAGATACTCGCACACAACAGGTACTGATTCAATGTTTCTTTCGGCCACTTCACTATCAAGCACATATGCAAAGTAAGCTTCGAGCATTTTCTCATATATTTCTATGCTAACATCAAAGAAATCACTACTGGTAACCCATTCAGATCATTAGATTCAATCCGGATAATCTCATCATTCTAGCACCAAAAATCAATAGTCTTTTTTTTTACAGTTTACAACAGCATCATGTAAAGTCAACCAGTCCATACCCAAAATTATGTCAAACTCATCAACTGGAAACAATATCAAATTAGCCAGAAAGCTCAAATCTCGAACCATTAAAGGACAATTCTTACACACTTTGTCAACCATAACACACCGGCCCAAGGGGTTTGACACTCTAATCACAAACTCAGAAGACTCAACAGGTAAAGTCTTACTGAATACTAATGTCTCATACACATAAGAATGAGTAGAACCAAGATCAATCAATGCAATTACATTAGTATCATAAAGAGTGAATGTAACAGTAATGTAATGCCCTAAAAATCTTGAAACCCAAAAATCCCGAAATCCAAAACTTTCGTTGTTTTCAGTTTTGATAAAATTGTGTTTTATGTTCCTAGCCATGTGATAATTATAGTAGGTTTTAATTAAGGTTAGAGTTCGAACCTAGGAATAAATAAAATTATAGTTTAATTATTAAAGAATCAGGGTTGGTAAGTAGGTGGGCTATTAAATAAAAATAGGGGAAAAATAGCATAAAAAAGCCTTGTGGAAGAGTGGCTAAGTGACGCCACTTATAGTGCAAGGAGGTGGCGTTAGTAGCTAGCAAAGGGGTCCAAGGTTCGAATCCTAGTTTTCTATTTTATAAGTTTAATTTTGGCCTTCTAGAAGGATGGAAGTGGCGTGAAGATGGACTCTAAGGGGAGTGTTCAGAAGAGAAAATTAAGGAAAGGATTAAGGGGTTATCAGGGAGAAAAACGAGGAGATGAGAAGGGAGAAGTGATAGAGCTGAATTGGGAATTGGGCATGGAAAATTCAGCTATAAGGGCTATAAATAGGGGCCGAATATAGGGTTGCCAGGCTACTGCCGAAATTCTTCTTCACCTTGTTGCTAGAAACCCCTTTCTCCAAAAGTCGAAAACCCTTTTCTTTTTAAGATCCAAAAAGTAGAAAACCCTTTTGTTTATCTTTCTTTTCTTCCTGCCAATTTCTATTCTTCTCTACACAATTTTCTTTGTTTCACTTAGCTGATTTCTTCTTCTACTCTTCTTCTTCAATCTGTACCAAATAAACCTTATTCACCATAGTAAGTTTGAAAAGTCGAAAAGTCGAATCCCCCAAGGGCTGAATACTCTTTGACTGAATCTAGTGTAAGTGTCGCTCTTCCAATCGGTTTTCTTTGCTAGGAATCGATTACTGTCCCTCACTCTTTCAATTAACTTTGGTAGGGAATTGTATCGGATCTCGGATCTTAGCCCTCTGCCGAATTACTTTTTAGGTGTTTGCAGTTTTGGTAAGTATTCCTCATCCATTAGCTAAGGTTTCCCGAATAGCCATAGTAAGGTAAGGGGCCTTGTGTTGGATACGAGTCACCTATTATTCTGGTTTTAATAGTTACGATTGGTGCAGATCTAGGAGTTGATCGTGGTTAGTGAAAGGGTTGTTATACTTATCGCGCAAGGTAAGGTTAAGGTGAGATTCTGGCTTTTGCATGTCTAGGATTGGATCTAAGGAGAACTTAGTACTTAAGCAGTCTTAATGACTCACCTCCTCTTCTCTAAAATCCTACCTGGTGCATAGTGTTCGTTCATCTTAGCTTGCGGGACTTGTTAATGGGCCAAGGTAAGTGAAAACCATAATTAAGGAAAAATTATCGAAATGCCCCTAAGGGAAAAAAATGGCCGAATTATCACTAGGTGCTGAATGTAAGTTTTATGGATGTGACATGCATACATATGATATTCTGCTTAGGTTGTATATGGGTGGAAATTATGGAATGGAGGAAGTATATGAGGATCGCATGGTTTCTTGACAATCATGGATCCACCGACGGCGTTTAAAGCCCAATATGTAAATGAAAGTAGTTCCGCAACCGCGCTACCATGGTGTGTGGATTGGGTGGGTCGATATTTATATTCTTACATGGTGTGACGGGGGATGGAGCTGGTGTGTAGCGGATGGATAATTTGGATGGAATTGCATTGCATGATTGATGAATGATGTTTTTATTTTTATTTTGAATGCTTGTTTTTGCCGAGGGTTGTACACACTGAGTTTACGAAAACTCACCCCCTATTTTATTTTATTTTCAAGTGATGCTCAGTAGAAGGTTTGATGTTTGGAGAGACTCTGGGTGGCCAGCTAGCCAGATGTTCTGGGCTTGGGTTTTTTTTTCTAGCATTTAAGTTTTTATTTCTTTTTAAGTATGTTTCAGACAAAATTGTAATAAGGTTTTCATTATGATATTACAAGAAGTTGAACATGGGTTTTCTAAATTATAGTGTGTTTCTACGTTTCCACAATTAAATTCTTAAATATTAAGTTTTCTTAAATCAAATGTTTTAAACAAGGTTTTCGCAACTAAAAGGTGTTTTTTTTTCCTAAAAGTTAATCAGGGATACTTTCAATTTAAGAAGGGTTTTCAATGGAAACATGGTTTTCGCTAAAACACTTCAATGTGACACACCAGATTCGGCCATAGCGTCTGGGCCGGGTTTAAGGTGTTACATTTAGTGGTATCAGAGCCCAGGTTACAAAACTTGGGCTGTGAATTGGGCCTTATTACTTGGTTTTTTTTGTGTCTTAAAAAAATATATTTTGAATCACAATGTTTTGGAAAAAGAGAAGTCTTGCTAAGCGGCACACCAAGTCTCTGATGTCAAACCAAGTAAGTATTCCTGTTTTTAAGCCTGTTTAAATTGTTAGATAGTAGATAGTTAGAGGGCTACTTTAGATGATTATGTTAGAATGGAACTGAAGCCCGTAGGATTCTGAAACTGTAGAGGATTTTCGAGAACAATCTTCTCTTAAATTACTTCCATAAAACATCGAGTTAATTATTAAAATAACTAAAACTTCATAAAATTTTTAGTCCAGATAATACACGAATCGACGATGAGTGCTAGAAGAGGTGCAAGGGGCCGTGGCCAAGGCCGCGAAAGTGTTAGGGCTAAATCGTCGGCATCTGGCCATAAGCCCGATGTTGGAGTAGAAGAAGCTCCGGCCTCACCTGTGGCTGGGAATGGACAGTATTATCGGGCCACAGGAGAAGATGCATTGTCCCAGGCAATGCTGAGAATTTTGGAAAGGGTCGCTAGGCCTAATAATGGCAGTGAAAATCAAGGGTCCATTCCGGAGCGACTTAGATCGAAAGGGGCTGAGATCTTTAAAGGCGTGGCTGGCGTGGCTCCTAATGTGGCTGAATATTGGTTGGAGGCCACTGAAAGAATAATGGAGGATTTGGACTGCTCACCGGAACAAAAGCTGAAAGGAGCTGTGTCAGTATTAAGGGAAGAAGCCTACCAGTGGTGGTTAACAAGAAAAGAGGGCACCCAACCAGAGCGGGTCACTTGGTAGCTCTTCAAAGCTGCTTTCCAAGGGAAGTATGTAGGTGCAAGCTATGTGGATGATAGAAGGAAGGAGTTCCTGAACCTGACCCAAGGAAACAAATCGGTGGTGGAGTATGAGGCAGAGTTTCTACGCCTTAGTAGGTATGTAAGAGTAATGGTGGCAACGGAGTATGAGCGTTGCGTTAGGTTTGAGGATGGACTTAGAGATAGCCTCAGGGTACTGGAAGCTCCACAAAGGGAGCGAGTTTTCTCAGAGTTGGTGGAGAAGGCAAAGATAGCAGAGGAGGTAAAGCATACTGAGCGCTTAAATCGAGAAAAAGAAAGGGGTAAGAGTAAAAGGGAGGCTGAGACTCCTAGTGTTGGACAGTTGCCTAGGGCTAGGGCCAAAGTTAATGGGCCAGTAAAGCAGGGTGCCCTGCTGTTAATCTAGGGGTGCAACTTTGTGCTAATCGTGGGAAAGGTCATATAGGCGAGCGTTGGAAAAGGACGGGAGCTTGTCTAGCTTGTGGATCTATGGAGCATAGGATCAGGAATTGCCCTAGAATGTCAGCTCAGGTGCTAGTCATGGACTAAGGTGGTGTACAGCCACCGAGGGGTGGTCAGCTACCATCGCGAGGCCATGATCAGGCTAGGGGTGGAAACGGTTTGGGTCGTGGAGCACCAAGCAGAGTTGTTGATCATGCTGAGGCGAGGCAGCCAGGTTTGGTCTATGCAACACGTCGTCAAGAGGGTGGAGACGTTCCAGAGGCGAATAATGGTACGTACTGACCCATAGTGTGCCATTTACCTAAGTTGGAATTAGAGTATGCAGTGGAAGTGTGGTGTAGTAGTCTGTGTTAGTAGATGGAAATTTTGAGGACGAAATTTCTTTTAGGAGGTAGAGTTGTAACGCCCTAAAAATCCCGAAATCCCAAACTTTCTTTATTTTCGGTTTTGATAAAAATTGTGTTTTATGTTCCTAGCCATGTGATAATTATAGTAGGTCTTAATTAAGGTTTGAGTTTGAACCTAGGAATAAATGAAATTATAGTTTAATTATTAAAAGAATCAGGGTTGCCAAGTAGGTGGGCTTTTAAATAAAAATAGGGAAAAAATAACATCAAAAATCCTTATGAAAGAGTGGCTAAGTGACGCCACTTAGAGTGCAGGGAGGTGGCGTTAGTAGCTATCAAAGAGGTCCAAGGTTCGAATCCTAGTTTTTTGTTTTAGAAGTGTAATTTTGTCCTTCTAGAAGGATGGAAGTGGCCTGAAGATGGACTCTAAGGGGAGTGTTCAGAAGAGAAAATTAAGGAAAAGATCAAGGGGTTATCAGGGATAAAAACAAAGAGATGAGAAGGGAGAACTGATAGAGCCGAATTGGGAATTGGGCATGGAAAATTCAGCTATAAGAGCTATAAATAGGGGCTGAATAGAGGGTTGCCAGGCTACTTCCGAAATTTTTCTTCACCTTGTTGCCAGAAACCCCTTTCTGCAAAAGTCAAAAACCCTTTTCTTTTCAAGATCTAAAAAGCCGAAAACCCTTTTGTTTTTCTTTCTTTTCTTCCTGCTGATATCTATTCTTCTCTACACAATTTTCTTTGTTTCACTTAACCGATTTCTTCTTCTACTCTTCTTCTTTAATCTGTACCAAATAAACCTTATTCACCATACCATGTTTGAAAAGCCGAAAAGCTGAATCTCCCGAGGGTTCAATACTCTTTGATCAAATCTAGTGTAAGTGTTGCTATTGCAATCGGTTTTGTTTGCTAGGTATCGATTATTGTCCCACACTCTTTCAATCAGCTTTGGTAGGGAATTAGTATCAGATTTTAGATCTTAGCTTTCTACTGAATTGCTCTTTAGGTGTTTTTTGTTTTGGTAAGTATTCCTCATCCATTGGCTAAGGTTGGCCGAATAGCCATAGTAAGGTAAGAGGACTCATGTTGGATATGAGTCACCTATTATTCTGGTTTTAATATTTATGATTGGTGCAGATCTAGGAGTTGATCGTGGTTAGTGAAAGGGTTGTTATTCTTATCGGGCAAGGTAAGGTTAAGGTGAGATTCTGGCTTTTGGTAAAGTATTCGATAAGTGTGTAAGATTAAACTTTGAGTGATATCGATTGTAGGTTTGGGCTAAGGAGATCGTATCATGCTTGCTTACTAGGTGCGTACATACACTGTACACACTATGAATCGGCAAAAGCTGAAATGCTGAAATGCCGAAATGCCGAAATACCGAAAAGCCAAAAGTTTTGCTACGGTAGTCTTGCGAGTGTGTGAACACTCGTAAAGAGGAGACCAATAGGTTTCTTGAGAGCCACGGGCGATTTCGTGGACTTGGGTTGTGATTTGGCCATACGGGCCAGAATGGGCTAAATGGGCCCGATGGGCTGTTGGGCCCATGATAGGCAAAAACTGAATATTGATTCTATGTGATAGGAGCTTGTATGTGAGCATGAATATGAATGTGACTGGGCCGAACAGGCTATATAAATGTGATTTGGGCCTAATGAGCCATATACAGGTGATTTGGGCCTAGTGGGCCATATGAATATGATTGGGCTTAATGGGTCAGATGCTGGTATGCGAAATTGTTTGGGCTTTGTAAGTGGTTTTGGGCCTAGTATATGATATCCACATAAGACTTAATTAATATATTGCAACCGTGGACAAGTCAAAGGGTTAAGGTGTGGCAACGGGTATATGCATGTCTAGGATTGGATCTAGGGAGAGCTTGGTACTTAAGCGGTCTTAATGACTCACCTCCTCTTCTCTGGAATCCTACTTGGTGCATAGTATTCGTTCAACTTAGCTTGCGGGACTTGTTAACGGGCCAAGGTTAGTGAAAACCATAATTAAGAAAAAATTACCGAAACCCCCTAAGGGAAAAAATGACCAAATTACCCCTTGGTGCTGAATGTCAGTTTTATGGATGTGACATGCATACATATGATATTCTGCTTAGGTTGCATATGGGTGGGAATTATGGAACGGAGGAAGTATATGAGGATCGCGTGGTTGCTTGACAATCGTGAATCCATCGATGGTGTTTAAAGCCCATTACGTAAATGAAGGTAGTTCCGCAACCGGGCTACCATGGTGTGGAGTTGGGTGGGTCGATATTTCTATCCCTACATGGTGTGACGGGGGACGGAGTTGGTGTGTAACAGATGGATAATTTGGATGGGATTGCATTGCATGATTGATGAATGATGTTTATTTTATTTTGAATGCTTGTTTTTACCATAATTTGTACACACTGAGTTTACGAAAACTCACCCCATCTTTTATTTTATTTTCAGGTGATGCTCAGTAGAAGGTTCGATGTTTGGAGGGACTCTAGGTGGCCAGCTAGCAAGATATTTTGGACTTGGGTTTTTTTTTAGCATTTAAGTTTTTATTTCTTTTTAAGTATGTTTCAAACCATATTGTAATAAGGTTTTCATTATGTTATTATTACTTGAATTATTGTTATTAATTTTCACTGTAATTACAAGAAGTTGAACATGGATTTTCTAAATTATATTGTATTTCTACGTTTTCGCAATTAAATTCTTAAATATTAAGTTTTCTTAAATCAAATGTTTTAAACAAGGTTTTCGCAACTAAAAGATGTTTATTTTCCTAAAAGTTAATCAGAGATTCTTTCAATTTAAGAAGGGTTTTCAATGGAAACACGATTTTCGCTAAAACACTTCAATGTGGCACACCAGATTCGGCCATAGTGTCTGGGTCGGGTTTGGGGTGTTACAAGTAATGACATCTGGAGATGAAGCCTCCTCTCTTGCGCTAATATCATAGGCTCCGGTAGGTGCACGAGCCTCAGATCTGATTGTTGTATCTTTAGTCCCTCTCTGATTACCACTCACATTTCCCGCATTTCTGGGTGGTCTACCTCGAGCTGCAGTATTACTTGATCTCGCATTCTGCACTGGATTTTCTTAAGCTAACAATGGGCAATCACGAATATAATGATCCATCGATCCACATTTTAAACAAGCCTGATCATGCAACCTGTAACTGCCGGATGTCGTTTGCCACAATGTTTACACTGTAATAGTCCAATTTTGACCCTAGTCAGAATAGTGGTTTCAGGACCACAAATCCGAGTCTGAAAAATATTTTAATATTATTTTCTGTATCTGTGATATGTGAATTTACATCTGTGAAATTTATGTGATTTAATTTGTCTATGTCTATGCTTAATTATGAAAAAGGATTAAATCGATTAAAGTGTAAAAGTTGAGTGCTAGATGCTAAAAAACCTATTTGGCTTGGCTTTTAAAATAAAGGTCCTTGCATGTCAATTGGACCATTGTACTAATTCATGGACAAGTATGGATACTAGTGGATGGAATTTTTATTTGTTAATTAAAGGGAAAAATTGGAAAATGCATATTAATGTATATTATAATAAAATGAAAACATGAAATTGGCCATATTATCATGCATATAGCCGAAAATCAAAGAAAAAGAAAAAGGAGAAAGCCATTTTAGGTTTCAACACTTTGATTTCTTAATTAAGGTACGGTTTTAACTCAGTTTTTGATAATTTCTACGTATCTGTAATCGTTGCTTCGTGTTCTTTAAAACCGATGTTTGAATTTTTGATTTTGTTAAAGATTATGAAATGTGCCATTGATGATTATATGAGCTTTGAAATGTCTTTATATGGATTATGAAAGACATAGTTGAGATTATCATGTTTTATCTTTGGATTTTTGATGAAATTGAGCTATTTGGGTTAAATTGTGAAAATAATGTTTTGGGGGACAAAATTTTGAATTGAACATGTTGTATGGGCTTATATAGAAGCCATGAAAATTCGGCTAGCCCTTGTTGCAAAGAAATTTTACATATTGGTGATATTGAGAAAAAAAGGGACTAAATTGTCAAAGTGTGAAAATGTAAGGGCTAAAATGTAAAGTACCCTAAATATGTGTATATGGATTAAATTGAATGAAATGAATGAAATGAATGATTGAATGGTTGAATTTGTGCTGTTTTAGATCAAGAACAAAGAAAATCGGACTTAGTCCGGGGGAAGTCCAAAATAGTCCAATAGTCGACTCGTTTCGTACGAAATCCGTTTGAGGTAAGTCAAATTACAATTACGTGTTAATTGAAATAAATTTTGCACATATAAACTGTAATCTATATTGGATGGCCTTGAGTACCTGATGAATATCCTTAGAGTAGAGTATGATAATATAATAATATTTGAAAAGCTCTGTATGTTCCTAAGCAAAGTTGACATCTATCTGAGACATCGTGTAAGACCGTGTGTAGGACACAGGCCTCGATTGAGATTTACGTATAAGACCATGTCTGGGACATCGGCATCGTATCTGATTTCGTGTAAGACCCTGTCTGGGACAAAGGCATCGATATTGAATTACATGTAAGACCATATCCGAGACGTTGGCATTGTACTTGTTTATGAGCATCTGTATCGTTTCTGACTCGTCTGATGATAGCGTACGAAATCTGAAATTGAGTATATGAAATGTATAACCTATGCAGGTACCTTTGTATCATACTAAATTTCTAAATATGAAAAATTATGTCTCTGTGAAATATGTATGGAAATGAAGCATGCCATATATGCCAACAAATGAGCATGGTTAAGTTTATGAATTATTTAATGAAATGGTTTTGATTCTATATGGTTGAATTGTACTTATATGCTTTAGTAGTTAGACTAATTGTATTTGGCTTACTAAGCTCTTTGTAGCTTACTCTGTGTGTTTGCTGTTTGTTTTACAATTATTATAGCTACTGAAGGCTCGGGGATAGTCGAGGATCGTCACTACATTATTGATCTCATTTTGGTACTTTTGAAAGTGTACATATTTTAAAGTATGGCATGTATAGGCTAGAAGGTCTATGTATATAAGTTTTGTTGTGTATATATTATGCCATGGGAGTTGGCTAACAAATGATAAGTTTGTGTATAGTTTTGGTGTATGCTTGTAATGTGCTAAGTTCTAATGTGTTTCGGTCATTCTTAAGCATGGAACTGATTGGAAATTTTGGTATGAATGTTGCATATTATTGCTTGTAGGATTGGACCCAAAAAGGGGTGGCAAATTGCCTTAAATCAAGCCTGCATGGTGCCACACGGTCAGGGGACACGGGCGTGTCATGTGGCCGTGGGCTAAAGTCAGTAGCTAGCCAAGTATCACACGGCCATAGCACATGGGCGTGCTTATTGGCTGTAGGTGAAAGTCAGTATGGTTACCTATTTTGGCACGGATGGTTCACATGGGTGTGTCTGATGCCCGTGTGAGGCACACGGCCTGGTTACATGGGTGTGTGACCTCAATAGAATTGAAAAATTTTTTATGTTCTAAACATTATGAATGTGTTCGGTTTAGTCCCGAATGTCTCCTAAAAGTACATTTTAGGTCTCGTAGACCATCTTAGGAGATAATTGCTTATGAAATGATGTTATATGATATGTTTGATTCTGAATTGGTTTGAAATGTTCTGTTTGTCTGGTAATGCCTCGTAACCCTAATCCAATGTCAATTACGGGTTAGGGTGTTACATTTTATTAGTATCAGAGCTATGGTTTAGTCGGTTCTAAGACTACCATAGCGTTTATGAGTCTAGCTATACATGCCATATATCTGAATCTGTGATAGTGTGATGACTCCTGACTTTGAAATGTGCTTTTATATAGCAAATGGATCCAATAGAGCTATAGCTGACGATGTTGAAAACAATGCACTTGCTCCCGCGCAAGGGACGGTGCAAGATGATTCACGACCGGCTATGAGTAGCCGTGATAGCGAGGCTAAGCAAGCCTTCTATTAGATGATGAATGAATGGTTCACCCTATACATTAGAACCAATCCAACTGTACAACAACCTCCACCCTCCGTTAATCCTTCTCAAACTCCTGATATGCCACGAGTGAATCTGGTATAGTTGAGTAGACCACCGGTTGATAAGATTAGAAAGTATGGGGCTGAAGAGTTTCGAGCTACAACGAATAATGATGCTGAAAGAGCTAAATTCTTGTTGGAAAATTCAATACGAGTGTTTGATGAAATGTCTTTGAGTCCTGAGGAATGTGTTAAATGTGTCGTTTCACTTCTGAGAGATACAGTGTATCATCGGTGGAAAACTTTGATATCTGTAGTCCCAAGTGAACAGGTTACTTAGGATTTCTTTCAATCTAAATTCTGGAACAAATATACCAATCAAAGATTTATTGTTCAGAAACGTAAAGAGTTTCTCGAGCTTAAACAGGGTCGTATGTCTGTTACTGAATACGAACGTGAATTTGTGAGATTGAGCCAGTATACTAGGGAATGTGTATCGAACGAAGCAATAATGTGCAAAAGGTTTGAAGATGGACTAAACTAAGATATCCGTCTATTAGTTGGGATTTTGGAAATTAAAGAAATTGTAGTGCTTGTTGAGTGAGCATGTAAAGCTGAAGAATTAAGTAAAGAGAAAAGAAAAGCTGACTCTGAGGCGAGAGATGCTAGAAAGAGATCTTCGAGTAGATCATTTCAATCTATGTCAAAGAAATTCCGAGATGATCAAAGCTGTCCAAATGCTAATGTGGGACATTCAAACTGAGATTGAGCTCGATCACATTCAAACTTCAGAGTCCCTGCTACTTCTGTTGCAAGTGTTGGGAATGTTCGATCTGAGAGACTTGAATGTAAACGCTGTGGTAAAAGACATTCGAGAAATTGTAGATTAAATGACCGAGCCTATTTCTGATGTAGATCTCTTGACCATTTTGTAAAAGATTGTTCTGAACCTGCTGAGTAAGAGAATGTACAAAATATGAGACTGAGCAACACCTCAGCTAGAGGTAGACCTTCCAGAAATGCAAGAAATGCAAGCAGTGGTTAAAGAGCTACTAGGGATACTGCTGTTAGATATGAGGCCAGAGCACCTGCCAGAGCCTATGTTATCTGAGCTCGTAAGGAAGCCTCGTCTCCAGATGTGATTACTGGTACTTTTACTCTCTATGATACTTCTGTGATTACATTGATAGATCCCGGATCAACTCATTCTTATATCTGTATGAATTTAATGCATAGTAAGACTTTGCCCGTAGAGTCTACTAAATTCGTAAATAGAGTATCGAACCCCTTAGGCAAAAGTGTATTGGTTGATAAAGTCTGCAAGAATTGCCTGTTAATGTTATGAGATATCTGTTTTCCTGTTGATCTGATGCTTTTACCTTTCAATGAATTTGACATAATTCTGGGAATGGATTGGTTAACGTTGCATGATGCTATTGTGAATTGCAAACGAAAAGTCATTGATTTAAGGTGTAAGAATGATGAGATAATATGAATTGAGTTTAGTGATCTAAATGGACTACCAACTGTGGTATCTGCAATAAAAATACGAAAATACGTGAAGAAAGGTTGTGAAGCCTACTTAGCTTATGTGTTAAATTCAAAAATGGATGATAAGAAAGTTGAATCAGTACCTGTTGTCTGTGAATTCTCTGATGTGTTTCCTGAAGAACTACCTGGTTTTCCTCCGATTTGAGAAGTTAAGTTTGGCATTGAATTAGTACTAGTACTACTCCGATATCGATAGCTCTGTATAGAATGGCTCCGACCGAATTAAACGAATTGAAATCTCAGTTGCAAGAATTGACCGATCGAGGGTTTACTAGACTGAGTTTTTCACCATGAGGTGCTCCTGTTCTATTTGTGAAAAAGAAAGATAACACAATGAGAATGTGTATTGATTATCGATAGCTTAATAAAGTCACTGTAAAGAACAAATATCTTCTGCCTAGAATTGATGATTTATTCAATCAGTTGAAAGGCGCTATTGTATTTTCAAAGATAGATCTGAGATCGGGTTACTATCAGTTGCGGGTAAAGGACTCTGATATTCTAAAAACTGCTTTCAGAATGAGGTACGGGCATTATGAATTTTTAGTTTTGCCTTTTGGTTTAACGAATGCACCTACTGTATTTATGGATTTAATGAATAGAATATTCAGACCGTATTGAGATCAATTTGTTGTAGGATTCATTGATGACATATTGATTTATTCACGTGATGAATCTGAACATGGCAAGCATTTGAAAATAGTGCTACAGACTCTGTAAGATAAACAATTGTATACAAAGTTTACTAAATGTGAATTCTGGTTGTGAGAAGTTGGTTTTATGGGTCATATTGTATCAACTTCCGGTATTCGTGTTGATCTGATCAAGATTTTAGGTATTCTAGATTGGAAGCCTCCGAGGAATGTATCTGAAGTTCGCAGTTTTCTGGGGCTTGCCGGTTACTACAAAATTGCTTTAGAAAGATGTGAAATTTGAATAGTCTGAGAAATGTCAAAAAAGTTTTGATCAGTTAAAAGCTCTATTAACTGAAGCTCCGGTGTTGGTACAACCTGAGTCAGGTAAAGAATTTGTTGTTTACAGCGATGCTTCGTTGAATGGACTAGGTTGTGTTTTAATACAAGAAGGAAAAGTTGTTGCTTATGCTTCGAGAAAATTAAAGCCGCATGAGAAGAACTATCTGACACACGACGTTGAGTTAGCTGCCATTGTATTTGCTTTGAAGATCTGGTGTTTGGTGAAAAATGTCACGTGTTTTCTAACCATAAAAGATTAGAATTGTTAAAAGATTACAAACTTGTGATTGATTATCACTCGGGAAAAGCAAATGTGGTTGCTGATGCTTTGAGTCGAAAATCATTATTTACAATGAATGCTCATTGTAACACCCTTATAACCCGTATCCGTCGCCGGACTGGGTTATGAAGAGTTACTAATCCAAAACTCATCATTTGTACATTCACATTTACATAAGTTCATTTGAAATTATATGCATAGCCAAATAAAATCAAAGATAGAAATTCAAACTTATATCGACATTCAAAAGTTGCCATATTCACATGGCTTATATACAAAGACATCTCAAAATATCATTCATTTAAGTCTATTCTATACATGCCATACTAGCTCCAAAATATAGTAGTACCAAAATGATAGATAGTGTGATGAGTTGCTGAGATCCCCTCCCCGAGCAGGTAACTAGAATCAACAATCTATAAAACAGAGAAACGTAATAAACGGAGTAAGCTTTCATAAGCTCAGTAAGTTTTAAGCAGTGCAAACAAATAAACTCAATCATACATTAATTATTAAATTTCTCAAGAGGCCATTTTCTAGGTATATTGTCATTTGGTCGAATATACACATGAGCATAATGTACATTTAGCATTATTATTTCACTTAAACTAAATGCATATATCATAAATAAGTCAAATGCTTTCACATACTTTCACATCTTAACAAAATGTATCATGATCATAGATATAACTATAACATTTATTCACTTAGGTATCACATTATACACTTATGATTCGATTCCAATCAAACTCACGTATAAATACATAATACGTACCTGGCCAATTTAACATATTGAATGTATTCATTTGTCGTTCTAAACACGAGGTATCTTAGTCTTAGACTTTTATCAAACCACCGGCATTTAGCCTGCTAGGTTTTAAACCCGAGTTCATTCACCGGCATTTCGCCTGCTAGGCTCGAAGCCCGATATCATTTCACCGGTATGATAGCCTGCTAGGCTTAAAGGCCCGAATAATACTGTGCGATATTCAAATCAACAAGTTTCATATAACAAAATCACACCGAATTGGGTATAAGCATTATTCGAATATATCATCCTACATTTTATTCACTTTTATCTCATTTCATCACTCACATCTAATATTTGATAGTTTACACGTAACATCTTACTCATTTTCATCTAACACTATCATTTGATCATAAAAACATATCACATTTTACTTACATTACAATTGCCATTCGGCCATACACATATATGACAAGTAATACTTAATTCTCATAATCTGTCATGTCATTATCGAATATTATATATTTAACTACTTAAAACTTACCTCGAATATTTTCGAACAGTCTCGGTTCGGCTATTCAACTGCTTTCTCTTTTCCCCTGTCGAACCTTGGTTCTCTATGCACTTGAGCTAATTTAAATAAGATTTTAATTTATTAAAATCTCATCATGCTAGTTTATGGCCGAATATGACAAGAAATTTAATAGGTCTTATAGCTATTTTTAGCTCAAATACAAAATTGGTCATACACATTTTTAATCACATTAAGCAATTTACCTTAACACATAACCCACATAGCCAAAGTACATATAACCCTAATGACCGAATAATTTGAATATGTATAACATCAAAGTTCCTATGATTTAACCCTTAAACTTCATAGTCGAATATTCATTGTATATCTAGCTCACATACACAAACACAAAACTTATATGGCTAGTATATAATTTGATAAATAATCACACATACAACCTAATATATAAGATGACATGTTTGAATATGCTATTATAATTTAGATTCATATTGCGTTCTTACCATAGATTTCCAGAGCTACACTTAACAATTGCATTTATTCCTAAATAATAGACTAAAACTATCATGGAACATTTCCTTAACTCATTACCTTGCATATCCGAATTTCATTAATTTATATACATGCACATCCAAATATTATATCATGGAAAAGTGCCGAATTACAAATTGTAATAAAATTAAAACATAAATCTTACCATGATATAAACATATTAAAACATTTTATTTATTTATTTATCAAATTCGGATACAACGAAATAACCGTAGGCATCAAATTTCTTGACAACACATTGACTAATACAACCAGCCACACAAATTCATGCATATCATAACCGAACCAGCCGCACAAATTCAACCCAAAAACATTAACCTTTCCCAAAACATATAATACCTATCTCAAACTTAATTTATAACTATCTAAATCATTTAAAACATCCAACATCAAATTTTTCTTTAACTAAGCACATATTCGGCAATGACAATGGTAATTTATCAAACCTTAATTCAATTTATAATTGTGCATATCACATTCAAGGCATCCACTCCATTCCATGATTTTAAAACACAAACATTACTCAAATATTATCCAAGTTCACATTCGGCAATTTCACAAATACACAAGTCGATTTTTTCTATCATTCAAACCACCTATATGAACATTAAACTAGTTCAAACATCACCCATTCACAATTATTCATTAAAACATAAAGAAAACAACCATTGCCTTTAACATCTTCCATAGCCAAATACTCATATCACCACCAAATTCAAAATTTTGACATGGGCTAAGTAAGGGACTTAGTATCTAGCTTAAACTATGCTAAAATTTCAAAAACTAACATGAATTTCTTACCTTAATTCCAACTCAAAAGTGACTGAATGCTATCTCCCCTTTTTTTCTTCAAAATTCGGCTAAGCTAAGGAAAAAGATGAACCAAAATTTTTTTTTCTTTTATTCATCTTTTTTTATTTTAATTAAGTTTTTTTATTTCATAATTTAAGCCGTTACTATTATAATATTAATATATAATGCATATTTTGCTTATCAACATCATTATGGCCGGCCACTACAACTAAAGTGGGAAATTTGACATGCAAATCCACCTATTTACACCATAAATTATTTGGCCACTACAAAATTAACCTATCACATTTTCAAAAATTTTCACATAAGTCCTATTTAATAATTTCACTCACAAATGACAAAATCAAAGCATGAAATTTTCACACATGCACTTTCACATATATTAAGCACAGAATATAACATCTAATTATTTTTGTGACTCGATTTTGTGGTCTCGAAACTACTTTCCGACTAGGGTTAAATTAAGGCTGTCACAACTCTCCCCCCTTAAGGAATTTTCGTCCCCGAAAATCTTACCAGTGAAAAGGTTAGGATAATGTTCTTTCATTGAGTCTTCTGGCTCCCAAGTTGCTTCTTCAACCCTGTGTTTGAGCCACAGTACTTACACTAATGAGATTTTCTTATTTTGTAGTTCTTTTTTTTTCACGAGCCAAAATACGAACCGGTTCTTCTTTATAACTCAAATCAGACTGAATTTCAATCTTTGATGGATTAATCACATGACAAGGATCAGATCTGTACCAACATAGCATCGAAACATGAAAAACATCGTGAATCTTTTCAAGTTCAGGTGACAAAAGTAGTCCATAGGCAACCGGCCCAATCCGTTCTGAAATTTCGTATGGTCCGATAAATTTCAGGCTCAATTTTCCTTTACGGCCAAATCTGAGTACCTTTTTCCACTGTGAAACTTTAAGAAACACTTTGTCTCTGACTTGATACTCTATATCTTTCCGTTTCAAGTCTGCATACGATTTCTGACGATCTGATGTTGCTTTCAGACTTTCACGGATCACTTTTACTTTCTGTTCAGCCTCTTTAATCAAATCAACTCCGTAAATCTTATTCTCAATGAGTTCGGTCCAAAACAAAGGTGTACGACATTTACGACCGTACAAAGCCTCGTAAGGAACCATCTTGATGCTCGATTGAAAACTATTATTATATGCAAATTCAACTAAAGGCAAGTATCGTTCCTACGAAACACTAAACTCAAGGATGCAACATCTCAACATTTCCTCGAGTATCTGAATAATACGCTTGAATTGACCATCGGTCTGAGGATGAAAAGCGGTGCTAAAATGCAACTTAGTACCCAATGCTTCTTGCAATTTCTTCCAAAACCGCGATGTGAATCTCGGATCTCTATCCGACACAATAGAAGTAGGTGCCCCGTGTAACCTTACAATCTGAGAAACACACAGTTCGGCTAGCTTATCAAGTGAATAATCCGTACGTACGGGAATAAAATGAGCCGACTTCGTCAATCTATCAGCAACAACCCATATCGTATCTTTCTTGTTCTGAGACAATGGCAACCCAGATACAAAATCCATCGTGACTCGATCCCACTTCCACTCGGGTATCATGATCGGCTGAAGTAATCCTGAAGGCATTTGATATTTCACTTTCACTTGTTAACATATCAAACACTTAGAAACAAAGTCAGAAATGTCTCGCTTCATACCATGCCACCAATATAGACGTTTCAGATCGTTGTACATTTTCGTACTACCCGGGTGAACTGACATTCGGCTGCTATGAGCCTTATTCAAAATCATTGGAATAAGCTTTGAATTCCTTGGAACACATAATCGATTTCTGAACCTCAAACAATCATTGCTATCAATCAAAAACTCTGAATCCTCTTTCGAAACACATAATGCTCGCTTTGCAACTAAATCATCATCAACTTTTTGAGCTTCACATATTTGTTGCATCAATAACGGTTTTGCATTTAATTCCACTACTAACACATCATCAGTGGACATAGAAAGATGAACATTCATTGCTCGCAAAATAAACAGTGATTTATGGCTTAAAGCATCAGCAACCACGTTAGCCTTGCCCAGATGGTAATCAATGACAAGCTCATAATCTTTCAATAATTGTAGCTAACGTCTTTGTCTCAAATTCAAATCTCTTTGAGTCATCAAGTATTTGAGACTTTTGTGACCAGAAAAAACATGGAATTTTTCCCCGAACAAGTAATGACGCTAAATTTTCAAAGCAAAAACAATAGCAGCTAACTCGAGATCATGAGTCAGATAGTTTTTCTCATGTGGCTTCAATTGTCTTGAAGCGTACGCTACAACTCTACCCTCTTGCATCAACACACAGCCCAAACCATTCAGAGACGCATCACTGTAGATCACAAATTCTTTACCGAATTCTGGATAAACTAAAACTGGAGCTTTTGTAAAAAGAGTTTTCAATTGATCAAAACTTTTCTGGCACTTTTTCCACCACTCAAACTTGATATCTTTCTGAAGTAGCTTTGTCATCGGTGTCGCTATCATCGAGAAACCTTTCACAAACCGTCTGTAATACCCAGCAAGTCCCAAAAAGCTTTGAACTTCTGAAACATTTCTCGGAGGCTTCCAATCGAGTATAGCTAAAATTTTACTCGGATCAACTCGAATGCCCAATGCGGATACAATATGCCCCAAAAAGCTGACTTCCCTCAACCAGAAATCACATTTACTAAACTTCGCATATAATTTCTTGTCTCGCAAAATCTACAATACTATCTTCAAGTGCTCGGCATGTTTAGTTTCATCGCGTGAATAGATCAAAATGTCATCTATAAACACGACTACAAACTGATCCAAATACTGTCTGAAAATCAGATTCATTATATCCATGAAACCAGCAGGGGCATTAGTAAGCCCAAAACGGCATCACTAGGAACTCATAATGTCCGTACCTCGTTCTAGAAGTAGTTTTAGGCACTTCAGAGTCTCTAACTCGCAACTGATAAGAACCCGATCTCAAGTCTATCTTCGAAAATACTGAGGCTCCTTTCAATTGATCAAATAAATCATCGATTAGCCATAACAAATATTTATTCTTTATCGTTACCTTATTAAGTTGACGATAATCAATACACATTCTCATGGTTTCGTCTTTCTTTTTCACAAACAACACTTTTGCACCCCAGAGAGAAAAACTCAGTCGAGCAAAACCTCTATCTGTCAACTCTTGCAATTGAGATTTCAATTCTTTTAATTTGGTTGGTGCCATACGATATGGAGCTATCGAAATAGGTGTAGTCCCTGGTACTAGTTCAATACCAAACTCTACCTCCTGAACAGGTGGTAATCCAGGTAATTCCTCAGGGAACACATCCGGATATTCACAAACCACGGGCACAGTCTCAAGTTTCTTTTCTGATTCTTTACTATCCAATACGTATGCAAGATATGCTTCACACCCCTTTTTCACATATTTTCGAGCCAACATCAGGGATATCACTGCCGGTGATCCATTCAAATTGGTAGACTCAACTCGAATTATCTCATTATTTGAACACCTCAAATCAATTGTCTTTTGCTTGCAATTCATTACTGCATCATGCGCAGTTAACCAATCCATACTGAGAATGACATCAAACTCGTCAAACGGTAATAACATTAAATCAGCCGGGAAGCAAGAAGCTAGGATCATCAAGGGACATTTCTTACATACTTTGTCAACTAGCACATAACGACCCAAAGGATTCGACACCAGAATCACAAACTCAGTAGACTCAACAGGTAGAGTCTTATTGGATGCCAAAGTTTCACATACATATGAATGAGTAGAACCGGGATCAATTAAAGAAATAACATCAGTATCAAAAAGAGTGAAAGTACCAGTAATAACATCTAGCGAATAAGCATCCTCGCTTGCGCGTATAGCATAGGCTCTGGAAGGAGCACGAGCTTCAGAACGTACAGTAGTATCTTTGGTCCCACTCTGATTTCCACTAGCATTACTCGTATGCCTAGGTGGTCTACCTCGTGTTGCAGTGTTACTAGGTCTCCCACTCGGATCAGTATTCTGTTCAGCTAATTTCGGACAGTCTCTAATAAAGTGATCAGCCGATCCACACTTGAAACAAGAGCGGTTATGAAATCTACAGCTTCCTGAATGCCATTTACCACAATGCTTGCACTCAAATCTGTCTTGACGATCAATGCCGACACTAGCAACAGAGGTGACTCGCGCACTCACAAGGGGCCTATCACGGTCACGCCTGGAAAAACCCAAAGTATTCTTAGATCAGCTTGAGTCATCTCTAAATTTTTTCGATGACTGGTGAAAGGATTTTCCCGAAGATCTTTTACGGAACTCTCTATCTCCATCATTAGCTTTTCTTTTCTCTTTACAGAGCTCTTCGGCTTTACAAGCTCGCTCGACAAGCACTACAAACTCTTTGATTTCCAAAATACCTACCAACAGTTTGATGTCTTCATTCAACCCTTACACATGATAGCCTCAGATGAAATACATTCCCGAGCATATCTACTAAGTCTGACAAACTTTCGCTCGTAATCGGTAACTATCATAGAACCCTGCTTGAGCTCAAGAAATTCCTTTCGTTTCTGATCGATGAATATTTGACTGATATATTTCTTGTGGAACTCGGTTTGAAAGAATTCCCAAGTAACCCGTTCTCTCGGCACAACTGAAACTAAGGTATTCCACCAATAGTAGGCAGAATCACGTAATAGAGATATAGCACATTTTAAGCACTCATCGGCTGTGCACGATAATTTATCAAACACATGAATGGCATTATCGAGCCAAAACTGAGCCTGCTTCGCATCATCACTGTCAGTAGCCTTGAACTCAGTAGCCCCGTGCTTTCAGATTCTATCAACCGGGGGCTTGCTCAACTTCAACGTGTGACAGCCCTAAAGTGACCCTAGTCGGAAAGCGATTTCGGGACCGCTAAACCGAGTCACCAAATTATTTGGATGTGATATTTATGGTCTAAAATATGTGAATATGAATGTGTGAAAATTTCAAGCTTCGATTTAGTCGATTGCATGTGAATTCAGTTATTAGGACTTGTGTGACACTTTTGAAATGTGATAGGCTAATCTATAAGGACCTAATAGTGCATGTAATCAAAGGGGGACTTGCATGTGAAATTTCCCCTAATAGCTAGTGGCCGCCATGACAAGGGATTATGGGTAAAACATGTCATAAAACATGTTGGGACAATGGTGTATGTAAGAAAAAAATAAAATAATGAGCATGGGAATTTAATAATGAAAGGGAACAAACAAAAAAAGAGAATGGTGAGTGTTCCCCCCTCTTTGCCGTGAGTTGAAGAAAAGAGAAGAAAAAAATTTGTTGTTCATCTTTTTTTTCATTTCTTTGAGCTGAAATTCTAAGGAAGAAGGAAGGGGTTCTTGCTTCATGCTTGGTTTGGAAGAGGATTAGGAGGAGGTTTGGCCATACTTGTGTCTAGATTAAGGTATGTTTGAGGTTGTGCCATGAGATTCATGCATGTTCTTAGTTGCTAGCTTGAGTTCTAATTAGTCCATGGTTCAAAACTTTGCTATATCGTGGGGATGATATTCGGCCAAGGTAGATTTTGTGTTAATGTCATTGCATGCTAAATATGAAGCTTGTTAATGATACATGTGATGGTGGATTGATGACTCTTGGATTTTCTTTTTAGCATTTTTGAGTAAGACATTAAGTTTTGGAATTGATGGAATGGAGAGTATGCTTAAGTTGTGTTATGAACAACTATGTGTTAAATCGAGGTTTGCTAAGCTAGCTATTAAGATGAATGTGTTATGGAAAGAAATCGGTCTTCCTAAGAATATGATTTGTGAATGTTTATATTAGTAATAGCCGAAATTAAAGAGGGTTGATGTCTTGAACAAATGTTGATTATATGATTCGAAAATGAGATATGTTAATGATGAAGTATAATCGGCCATAGAGGTAGCTCATTTTGGAAGTGTGATTGTGGTATATTTTTCTTTGTGATTGATTATAAAAATTTGGCTTAAGTGAGGTAATTGGTAAAAGATGTGTTCATGATGTAAAACATATGTTCTCGTAAGCTAAGTTATGTATATGTGATATCTTGCATATTGGTTGTTATGGTAAGGTTTGAGATATTGACGTATGAATATGTTTTGTTTGTGGTTCGGCAACTAATGGTTAAGTTGTTAAGTTACATGCTTGAGTAGTAAATATGTTAAGAATGGTTCTAAAATGTATATGGATGCCGTGTGATTGTGTTTGATTGGGAAGTAAATTGTTTGATTTAGCTCAAGAGCCTAGAGGATCAAAGTCGGATAAGGAAAAGAGAAAGTAAATGAATAGCCGTGGGTATCTAGTCGTCAACCACTTCGAGGTAAGTTTTAAGCGATTAATCATTGAGTAAATTCAATCATAATAGGACATAATGAGTTGATTTAATAAGATATGATGTGGCCATGATATGTCTTAAACCCAAATGGTAAGTTCATAAGTGTTTGGACTTGGAAATTTAAGAGCAAATTGTGATAATTTGCTTGGACAGCAGCAGTAATGTGATTTTAGAAAATCACTATAAATTGTTGGTGTGGAATTATAGGCTGAATAAAATATGTAATCAAAGCTTAGTTGGTATAGTTTCTTATAAAAGAGACCGTGGAAGCAAAGAAATTTCCTATAAAGAGATATTTAAAGTTGTGTGGGACGGTGTCGAATGACTCGAAATCCCTGTTCTGTTTTTGGAAAATCATTATAATTTGTAAAAAATGGTTATAAGATAAGATTTATATACTTAGACTCCTTAATGAGTCTAGTTTTATATGAAATCAAATAGAACACATTTTGAATTCTGTACAATGAGAAATTTGATTTGTAGTGAAGAGTGGTCAGATTAGTCAAATAGTGAAACAGGGGAAATTTAAGAAAAATCTGGTATTGATTGGCCACACCTAAAATTTTTAAAATTTTATGGATGAAAGATACGTGAGTCTACATTTGGGGAAAATTAACGGCAATTGATTTTGAGTTTTGTAGCTCCAGTTATAAACAATTTAGTGACTGTTGCTCAGGAAAACTGCATGTAGTGAATATGTGATTTTGTTGTAAACTTTGATGAAACTATTTGAGTTGCTTATAAGCTATTGCTGAAATTGATGTATAAGAAAAATATGAAATATGTATGAGATATATATATGTGATAAGGCCTAATGGCCAATGTGATGAATGTGAAGGTGTGTATATATGTGATAAGGCCTAATGGCCGATGTGATGAATGAGAAAGTGTGTATATATGTGATAAGGCCTAATGGCCGATCTGATGAATGTGAAAGTGTGTATATATGTGATAAGGCCTAATGGCCGATGTGATGAATGAGAAAGTGTGTATATCTGTGATAAGGCCTAATGGCCGATGTGATGAATGTGAAAGTGTATATATATGTGATAAGGCCTAATGGCCAATGTGATGAATGTGAAAGTGTATATATATGTGATAAGGCCTAATGGCCGATGTGATGAATGTGAAATATATGTGTGATATGTAGATGTGGTAAAGCTGAATGGCTAATGTGAATGTTGTAACATGTGATTAAATGTACATGAAATTTGGAAATATGTTCCGGGTGAGACCCGATGACTACGTGTGGAGATTATGTCCGGGTAAGACCCGATGACTACGTGTGGAGATTATGTCTGGGTAAGACTTTGTAATAAGAATTGCTTATAAATATACGCAATGCGAAAGGTTAAACAGGTATGTACTCCAAGTATATATATGATGCACACGAGAGCAATCTATGGGACTATTCCTATGATTATGTGACATCGGTTTAGTGTGAGAGGTTATGTGAAATCATATGATTTATCTATGTCACATGAGCTCACTTTTATGTGAGAGTTTATCTGCCTATTGTATATGATGAGATCTGCATATTCGGAAAAGGGGATAGTATGCCCGAAAGAAGAGTGAAATAAAAATACGAACAACTATGTTATAATTTGGTTGTTATCTGTTGACACTGCTTAAAACTTACTAAGCATTGTAATGCTTACTCCGTTTACTTTGTTTCCTCTATTTTATAGATCTCATTGGAAGCTACAGGGCTCGGGATCGACAGAACTAGTCACACTATCACTACCCACTGTTTGGTACTTGCTACATTTTGGAATATCTTATGGCATGTATAGAATAGACTAGTAGCGGGAGGATATTTTGGTTAATGTATATAAGCCATGCGAAAATGGCTTTAAGTATACTTTGATCATAGCATTGTAATCATTTTGTATGTCGTCCATCGAGAGGTATGGAAATGTTGGTAACGGTTAGTCATGGGAATGGTTATTCATGATCACTTTTGGTATATGTATGACAAACTCTAGTTGATCCATGGAGGATCATGAAATAGGTAAAGTTTACCTTAAGAATAAATGCTGGCAGCAGCAGTGATGTGGATGTGAAAAATCTCTAAAAATAGTAGGAATGGAATTAAATAGCGAATAAATTATGTAATCAAACCTTGATGAATCTATTTTCATAGGAAAGTAACGAAACGTTCATATGAACATTATATTATGAGATGTTAAAGTTTTCGTGAGACAGGGCCAGAACGGTTTCTGGATCCCCTGATCTGACTTTGGAAATTCATTATAAATTAACCAGAGACATTTAGAAGTCATGCCATATATGTATAGATTCCTTTTTGAGTCTAGTTTCTATAGAAACAAACGGCATCAGTATTGAATCCCTGTGCAGGGAGATATCCGATTCGTAATGCATGAAGGTCAGTGTAGTCAAACCCTGGAATAGGGGAGACTTTAACTAATAAACTGTACTAATTGGCCCAACCAAAAATTCTAAGAAAAAATATGTAGATGGACATATGAGTGTAGTTTCAGGTAAAAATTACGAATCTGATTTTCGAGTTGTGGAACTCAAGTTATGATTTTTAAGGTGACAGTGATGCAGTTAGCCAGTCTTCTGGAAAATTTTTAATTGGACTGTGAGAGTAAATGAATTAGTTGGTTAGCACCTCGTGTTCGACTCCGGTAACGGTCTCGGGTATGGGGTGTTACAATTATATTGGTATCAGAGCTACGGTTTAGTCGATTCTAGGACTAACGTAGCACGCGTGAGTCTATTTATACATGCCATAAAGTGATAAAATGATAGTGTGATGATTTTTGACTATTAAAATGTGGTTGCTATATTGTAATGAATCTTGATCCTGATCGAGCTGTAGCAAGCTTCTGACTATGAGAATTTGCGATATAACTTCACTTAGATATGCCTAAATTATTAAGTTGATCAGGTACGTATCATGTACTCGTATTTGAATTTCGATTTGGATTGAATTAAGGGTATAAGTGATGCAATTTTGAAAGAGTGTTATGACTATAAATGTGATTCTCTGTATGTGGCTATGGAACTGGAAGTTGAATGGTCGATAAGCATGTTGTGTTTGTATTCAAGTAATGTAAATGATATACTAATGTGTTTTGCTATAGGTGTACATGAGCATGAGAATTGAGAGTGATGTATCCGGACAAAGTTCCGAGGAGCATTCGTGCTAGTGATGTATCCGGACTAAGTTCCGAAGAGCATTCGTGCTAGTGATGTATCCGGACTAAGTTCCGAAGAGCATTCGTGCTAGTGATGTATCCGAACTAAGTTCCGAAGAGCATTCGTGCTAGTGATGTATCCGGACTAAGTTCCGAAGAGCATTCGTGCTAGTGTTGTATCCGGACTAAGTTTCGAGGAGCATTCGTGCTAGTGATGTATCCGGACTAAGTTCCGAAGAGCATTCGTGCTAGTGATGTATCCGGGCTAGGTCCCGAAGAGCAATCATGCTGGTGACGTGTATTCGGGCCTTCGTGCCTAGTAGGCTTCGTGCCGGTAAATTGAGCAAAGTTTAAGTGTTCATTATTATACAAATTCAAATTTATATGAGACGATATGTTTAAAAGTGTACATACGTGATGTTTATAGACTTGGGTAAGTCATTTCAATGTGTAATAACGAATGAATAAGAGCACTATGTGTGTGAATGATTAGAGGCACTGTGCGTGTGTAAATCCTTTAACCGAGCACTATGAGTGCGAGATCGGTCGATGGGCACTAAGTGTGTGAAGTGGAATTCATGTAAGACCTCGTCTGGGACGAAGGCATTGATTTGAGATAATGTGTAAGACCATGCATGGGACATGGCATCGGCTCGATATGTGAGAATATGTAAGACCATATCTAGGATATGGCATTGTAAGAGCTATATGTGCTTGAATTAGTTGAGCCCTTACAAGTAAGTATTCGCCGAGTTGATAAACGAGCTACCGCCTTTGGCTAAGTTGATCTTTGTGTATGAACATAAGGGTTGGTAATGTGAAGTAAGTTCTTGAGTAAATAGAGCTTAAATTATGATTTGATTAAATCATGTTTTAAGCAAATCGAAATCATGCTCTTGGTGTGTGGCTATTGAGCCGAAATTGTAAATATGATAAGTGTCTTGTGTTTGAGCTTTGGTAATGAGAATGTAATAAGAATGTGTATTGATTTGTTGATATATGTGCTTGGTTATTCAAATGGTATCCGGGCTAAGTCCCGAAGGCTTTTGTGCTAAGTGACTAAATCCGGGTCAATTCCCGAAGGCAATTGTGCGAATCACTATAACCGGGCTATGTCCCGAAGACAATCGAGCGAGTCGCTATATCCGGTTAAATCCCGAAAGTGCGTGATTCGGAAATGAGCAATCTTGCTGTAAAAATTTCAGTTAATACGCTTGTAAAAATTCCAGCAATGAGGTATGTTCGTATGTGCTGAATGAATTAAATGTTCAGGTGTGTGGAAGTTGAATATTGAGATACGATGGAGTTATAAAGGATATTTATTGGGATGTTTGAGTATATGTGAATTTTCGGCCAGGTTACAGCTTATACATGGATGAAAATGTGGGTTACAAATATGTGGGTTGATGATGTGAATTATACATGTTAGTATGTGCTTGATATGTGTTTGAAATGCAATTGTGAATTAAATTAAGTGATTATTGCTTATGAAATCAAGGAAATGAGATATATGTGCATACTTGTAGAAATGTTTATGTATTTGTTTTGAGATAAGAAAATGATTTTATAGATCGATGTGAAATCAATAATGAATTACAATTGCTATCGATGAGCTAATGTTTATATGAATATAGTTCAATAAGATGACGTTATTCTAAACTATGCATCGGTAGAAATTTTCGGGGACGAAAATTTCTTAAGTGGGGGAGAGTTGTGACAGCCCTAAAGTGACCCTAGTCGGAAGCGGTTTTGGGACCGCTAAACCGAGTCACCAAATTATTTGGATGTGATATTTATGGTCTAAAATATGTGAATATGAATGTGTGAAAATTTCAAGCTTGATTTAGTCGATTGCATGTGAATTCAGTTATTAGGACTTGTGTGACACTTTTGAAATGTGATAGGCTAATCTATAAGGACCTAATAGTGCATGTAATCAAAGGGGGACTTGCATGTCAAATTTCCCCCTAATAGCTAGTGGCCGCCATGACAAGGGATTATGGGTAAAAACATGTCATAAAACATGTTGGGAAAATGGTGTATGTAAGAAAAAAATAAAATAATGAGCATGGGAATTTAATAATGAAAGGGAACAAAAAAAAAAGAGAATGGTGAGTGTTCCCCCCCTTTGCCGTGAGTTGAAGAAAAGAGAAGAAAAAATTTGTTGTTCATCTTTTTTTTCATTTCTTTGAGCTGAAATTCTAAGGAAGAAGGAAGGGGTTCTTGCTTCATGCTTGGTTTGGAAGAGGATTAGGAGGAGGTTTGGCCATACTTGTGTCTAGATTAAGGTATGTTTGAGGTTGTGCCATGAGATTCATGCATGTTCTTAGTTGCTAGCTTGAGTTCTAATTAGTCCATGGTTCAAAACTTTGCTATATCATGGGGATGATATTCGGCCAAGGTAGATTTTGTGTTAATGTCATTGCATGCTAAATATGAAGCTTGTTAATGATACATGTGATGGTGGATTGATGACTCTTGGATTTTCTTTTTAGCATTTTGAGTAAGACATTAAGTTTTAGAATTGATGGAATGGAGAGTATGCTTAAGTTGTGTTATGAACAACTATGTGTTAAATCGAGGTTTGCTAAGCTAGCTATTAAGATGAATGTGTTATGGAAAGAAATCGGTCTTCCTAAGAATATGATTTGTGAATGTTTATATTAGTAATAGCCGAAATTAAAGAGGTTTGATGTCTTGAACAAATGTTGATTATATGATTCGAAAATGAGATATGTTAATGATGAAGTATAATCGGCCATGGAGGTAGCTCATTTTGGAAGTGTGATTGTGGTATATTTTTCTTTGTGATTGATTATAAAAATTTGGCTTAAGTGAGGTAATTGGTAAAAGATGTGTTCATGATGTAATACATATGTTCTCGTAAGCTAAGTTATGTATATGTAATATCTTGCATATTGGTTGTTATGGTAAGGTTTGAGATATTGACGTATGAATATGTTTTGTTTGTGGTTCGGCAACTAATGGTTAAGTTGTTAAGTTACATGCTTGAGTAGTAAATATGTTAAGAATGGTTCTAAAATGTATATGGATGCCGTGTGATTGTGTTTGATTGGGAAGTAAATTGTTTGATTTAGCTCAAGAGCCTAGAGGATCAAAGTCGGATAAGGGAAAAGAGAAAGTAAATGAATAGCCGTGGGTATCTAGTCGTCAACCACTTCCTAGGTAAGTTTTAAGCGATTAATCGTTGAGTAAATTCAATCATAATAGGACATAATGAGTTGATTTAATAAGATATGATGTGGCCATGATATGTCTTAAACCCAAATGGTAAGTTCATAAGTGTTTGGACTTGGAAATTTAAGAGCAAATTATGATAATTTTCTTGGACAGCAGCAGTAATGTGATTTTAGAAAATTACTATAAATTTTTGGTGTGAAATTATAGGCTGAATAAAATATGTAATCAAAGCTTAGTTGGTCTAGTTTCTTATAAAAGAGACCGTGGAAGCAAAGAAATTTCCTATAAAGAGATATTTAAAGTTGTGTGGGATGGTGTCAGAATGACTCTGAAATCCCTTGTTCTGTTTTTGGAAAATCATTATAATTTGTACAAAAATTGTTATAAGATAAGATTTATATACTTAGACTCCTTAATGAGTCTAGTTTTAAATGAAATCAAATGGAACACATTTTGAATTCTGTACAATGAGAAATTTGATTTGTAGTGAAGAGTGGTCAGATTAGTCAAACAGTGAAACAGGGGAAATTTTAAGAAAAATCTGGTATTGATTGGCCACACCTAAAATTCTGAAAATTTTATGGATGAAAGATACGTGAGTCTACATTCGGGGAAAATTAACGGCAATTGATTTTGAGTTTTGTAGCTCCAGTTATAAACAATTTAGTGACTGTTGCTCAGGAAAACTGCATGTAGTGAATATGTGATTTTGTTGTAAACTTTGATGAAACTATTTGAGTTGCTTATAAGCTATTGCTGAAATTGATGTATAAGAAAAATATGAAATATGTATGAGATAAATATATGTGATAAGGCCTAATGGCCGATGTGATGAATGAGAAAGTGTGTATATATGTGATAAGGCCTAATGGCCCATCTGATGAATGTGAAAGTGTGTATATATGTGATAAGGCCTAATGGCCGATGTGATGAATGAGAAAGTGTGTATATATGTGATAAGGCCTAATGGCCGATGTGATGAATGTGAAAGTGTGTATATCTGTGATAAGGCCTAATGGCCAATGTGATGAATGTGAAAGTGTATATATGTGATAAGGCCTAATGGCCGATGTGATGAATGTGAAAGTGTATATATGTGATAAGGCCTAATGGCCGATGTGATGAATGTGAAATATATGTGTGATATGTATATGTGGTAAAGCCGAATGGCTAATGTGAATGTTGTAACATGTGATTAAATGTACATGAAATTTGGAAATATGTTCTGGGTGAGACCCGATGACTACGTGTGGAGATTATGTCCGGGTAAGACCCGATGACTACGTGTGGAGATTATGTCCGGGTAAGACTTTGTAATAAGAATTGCTTATAAATATACGCAATGCGAAAGGTTAAACAGGTATGTACTCCAAGTTTCTATATGATGCACACGAGAGCAATCTATGGGACTATTCCTATGATTATGTGACATCGGTTTAGTGTGAGAGGTTATGTGAAATCATATGATTTATCTATGTCACATGAGCTCACTTTTATGTGAGAGTTTATCTGCCTATTGTATATGATGAGATCTGCATATTCGGAAAAGGGGATAGTATGCCCGAAAGAAGAGTGAAATAAAAATACGAACAACTATGTTATAATTTGGTTGTTATCTGTTGACACTGCTTAAAACTTACTAAGCATTGTAATGCTTACTCCGTTTACTTTGTTTCCTCTATTTTATAGATCTCATTGGAAGCTACAGGCTCGGGGATCGACAGCAACTAGTCACACTATCACTACCCACCGCTTGGTACTGCTTTCGTTTTGGAATATCTTATGGCATGTATAGAATAGACTAGTAGCGGGAGGATATTTTGTTAATGTATATAAGCCATGCGAAAATGGCTTTAAGTATACTTTGATCATAGCATTGTAATCATTTTGTATGTCGTCCATCGAGAGGTATGGAAATGTTGGTAACGGTTAGTCATGGGAATGGTTATTCATGATCACTTTTGGTATATGTATGACAAACTCTAGTTGATCCATGGAGGATCATGAAATAGGTAAAGTTTACCTTAAGAATAAATGCTGGCAGCAGCAGTGATGTGGATGTGAAAAATCTCTAAAAATAGTAGGAATGGAATTAAATAGCGAATAAATTATGTAATCAAACCTTGATGAATCTATTTTCATAGGAAAGTAACGAAACGTTCATATGAACATTATATTATGAGATGTTAAAGTTTTCGTGAGACAGGGCCAGAACGGTTTCTGGATCCCATGATCTGACTTTGGAAATTCATTATAAATTAACCAGAGACATTTAGAAATCATTCCATATATGTATAGATTCCTTTTTAAGTCTAGTTTCTATAGAAATAAACGGCATCAGTATTAAATCCCTGTGCAGGGAGATATCCAATTCGTAATGCATGAAGGTCAGTGTAGTCAAACCCTGGAATAGGGGAGACTTTAACTAATAAACTGTACTAATTGGCCCCATAAAAAATTCTAAGAAAAAATATGTAGATGGACATATGAGTGTAGTTTCGGGGAAAAATTACGAATCTGATTTTTGAGTTGTGGAACTCAAGTTATGATTTTTAAGGTGACAGTGATGCAGTTAGCCAGTCGTCTGGAAAATTTTTAATTGGACTGTGAGAGTAAATGAATTAGTCGGTTAGCACCTCGTGTTCGACTCCGGTAACGGTCTCGGGTACGGGGTGTTACACAACGGGTCAACTACAGGAGGTACCACAGGTGCAGGGGTTGTATTAGTCAGGGGTGGAGGATGTGAAACAGCCAGATTAGTCCGAATATACTGAGTAAACCAATCGTTCATCATAGCATAGAAGGCATGTTTAGCCTCATCATTTTGATTACTAGCATTCGGTTGAGATTCCAACGGCACTGCCCTAGCACGGGAGCAGGTGTTACGCTCTCTACATCATCAGCTACTGCTCGATTGGGATCGGAATTCATTACTATACGAAAAATGTAACACCCTGAATTTGGGCCTAGAAGTTTTGGGCCTTGAGCATGGGAGTGGTTGAAGGTAGCTTTTAATATTCTGTTATGCATGTAAATTTTGTTAATGAAGGCTTGTTTTAGTGGTTAAGTGTGCTGAGAAGTATTGGAGAAGTCCTGGGTTCAAACCTGGACTCTAGCAAAAATTTTGGTTTAAGGTGAATTAAACCCTGGGTGTAGTAGGTAGGCTTTAAGAATATTGTTGGAGAAGTTGTGACACAAAAAGCCTTGTGGCTTAGTGGCAAGTAGCGTGTGGAGCATTTAAGGGGAGGCATGGGTTCGAATCCCATGGCAAGCAAAGAGCATTTATTTTGCTAACAGGGGGCGGCAAGAGTTGGTGTTGAATTTAAACTCTGATGATGGAGGGATCCCACATCGGGGAGCTAACATAAGAGTGGATGTGAAGCTAGCTTTAAATAGAGAGAACCATGAGAGAGTAAAGGTACCTTTCTTGGCTGATCCCTTTCTCTTTATGGCGTGCTCGTTTGGGTTGGGCGTCGGCTAAGAGTGCTCGGAGCGCAGATTAACTCCAGTCTCCTATCAGGTGTGTATTTCTCACTACTCTAGCTGTAGGATGACTACTTCGGGCCGCGATGGGCCGAAAGGGGCCATGTGGGCCCAATGCGCCAAAATGGGCCATGTGGGCCTAATGGGCCTACGGGCCCAATTAGATAAGTTGTTTGATTGTGTAGTAAATATTGGACTAGGCTAGGTGAATCTCATATCTGTGGCTAGATTTGGGCTAAAAGGGCCACACGAGCGTGTGGGCCCATTTGGGCCGAGAATAGCCTTTAGGGCCATTCGTATTGTTATCCCTGTTTAGAATACTTTAGTTTACCAAATTACCAAAATACCCCTGGTTTGTAAATTTACTAAAATACCCTTGGTTTATAAAATCACCAAAATACCCCTGGTTTGTAAAATTACCAAAATACCCTTAGTTTACAAAATTACCAAAATACCCCTGGTTTGTAAAATTACTAAAATACCCTTTGTTTATAAAATTACCCAAATACCCCTGGTTTGTAAAATTACCAAAATACCCCTAGTTTGTAAAATTATCAAAATACCCCTAGTTTGTAAAATTACCAAAATACCTCTGATTTGTGAAATTACTGAAATACCCTCGACCTGTAAAATTATTGGAATACCCTCGAATTGTAAAATTACCAAAGTACCTTTGATTTACAGAATTACCGTTTTACCCTCGATTTACAAAATTACCGAAATACCCTTGTAGGGTAGAAATACCGAAATACCTTTGTAGGGTAGAAATACCGAAATACTAAAATACCCCTATAGGGTAGAAATACTGAAATACCCCTGTAGGGTAGAATTACTAAAATACCCCTGTAGGGTAGAATTACTGAAATACCCTTGTAGGGTAGAAATACTGAAATACCCCTGTAGGGTAGAATTACTGAAATACTCCTGTAAGGTAGAATTACCTAGGGTGTTAAATGACTGTTTTGCCCTTGTGGGCAAGTGACTGACTTGGACTGTGTGGTTGACGGATTTGATTGTGAATATATGTTGGTGATATGAATGACTTGACTGTGATTGTTTGATTCAAATATGGACATGATATTCTGATTCTGTATGTTGTATGCCATGACATGTATATCTATTGCATGGGATATGGGTTATATTGATGGAGGAAGCGTTACGCGACCTCATTTGCAATCTGGTGGCCTCGGTACATATATCTATTCGGTGACTTCACACAATATCCGCGACCTCGCTGCAATCCGGTGGCTTCGCCATATATATATCTGCTCGGTGGCCTAGCCATAATATTCAGATCTGGTGACTTCGTCACAATATCCGCGACCTCGTTGGAAATTCGTGGTGTGTAGCGGATGGGTGGGTCGAGTTGTCTCCCCACATTGTGTAAGGTTGGTACGAGGGTGTATACTACTGGATTGGGTTGGGATTGCATTCACATTCGATTTTGATTACATTACGACATCGATTCGATTCTAATTCGATTCGATTCGATTACGTCACCGATTCTAATTCTGATTTTCATTTTGATTCTAGTTTTGATAATGTTTCTTATTTTGTAATGGGCTAAGGCCCATCTGGTACTGTCTGTTATAGTGGGCTAAGGCCTAATTGATACTGAAACTGTAAGTAAGGTTGGGGCCAGACTTTTAATTCTTTTATATGACTAATTGTTCCTTTTATACTAGGGGATTTCACACTGAGTTTTTGTAAACTCACCTCGTTTATTAACCTTTCAGGTAATTTCCAGCCTTAGACGGATCGGAGCTGCGAGGGGCTCAGAGGAAGCCACACACACTGTTTATGTTATAGTTTTGATTATTGCTTTTAAATGTTTTTCGTGGGTTGTAGTAAAGCCGTTGTAATTTTCTGGATTTCAAATTTGGAATTTTATTTATTGTTCTTATAATTGCTAGTATTAGAACACGGTTTTCCAAAGCAACTACTGTTGTTCAAAACATCACGTAACCGCAATTATTTTTAAATTAAGCTTCCGCAACTGCTAGGATTTTTTACAAAGTTGTTAAGAATGTTATTCAGCTGAGGTTTTCTAACAAGGTTTAAAAATGGTACAAGTTTTTAATTATTAAGAAGGGTTTTTAATGGAAACATGGTTTCTGAAAAACACTTCAATGTGACACACAAAATTCGAGCCAAACTTCCAGGCTGGGTTTGGGGTGTTATAAAAAACATGTTTCAATTGTCAAAAATCATCACACTATCATATTAACACTTTATGGCATGTATAGCTAGACTCACACACGCTACGTTAGTCCTAGAATCGACCAAACTGTAGCTCTGATACCAATAAAATGTAACACCCCTGTAACCCGTATCTGTCGCCGGAGTGGGTCATGAAGAGTTACTAATCCAAAACTCATCATTTGTACATTCACATTTACACAACTTCATTTGAAATTATATGCATAGCCAAACAAAATCAAAGATAGAAATTCAAACTTATATCGACATTCAAAAGTTTCCATATTCACATGGCTTATATACAAAGACATCTCAAAATATAATTCATTTAAGTCTATTCTATACATGCCATACTAGCTCCAAAATATAGTAGTACCAAAATGATAGATAGTGTGACGAGTTACTGATGATCCCCTCCCCGAGCAGGTAACTAGAATCAACAATCTATAAAATGGAGAAACGTAATAAACGGAGTAAGATTTCATAAGCTTAGTAAGTTTTAAGTAGTGCAAACAAATAAACTCAATCATACGTTAATTATTCAATTTCTCAAGAGGCCATTTTCTAGGTATATTGTCATTTGGCCGAATATACACATGAGCATAATGTACATTTAGCATTATTATTTCACTTAAACTAAATGCATATATCATAAATAAGTCAAATGCTTTCACATACTTTCACATCTTAACAAAATGTATCATGATCATAGATATAACTATAACATTTATTCACTTAGGTATCACATTATACACTTATGATTCGATTCCAATCAAACTCACGTATAAATACATAATACGTACCTGGCCAACTTAACATATTGAATGTATTCATTTCTCATTCTAAACACAAGGTATCTTAGTCTTAAACTTTTATCAAATCATCGGCATTTAGCCTGCTAGGTTTTAAACCCGAGTTCATTCACCAGCATTTCGCCTGCTAGGCTCGAAGGCCGATATCATTTCACCGGCATTATAGCCTGCTAGGCTCAAAGGCCCGAATAGTATCTCACCAGCATTATAGCCTGCTACGCTCAAAGGCCCAAATAATACTGTACGATATTCAAATCAACAAGTTTCATATAACACAATCACTCCGAATTGGGTACAAGCATTATTTGAATATATCATTCTACATTTTATTCACTTTTATCTCATTTCATCATTCACATCTAATATTTGATAGTTTACACGTAACATCTTACTCATTTTCATCTAACGCTATCATTTGATCATGAAAGCATATCACATTTTACTTACATTACAATTGCCATTCAGCCATATACATATATGACAAGTAATACTTAATTCTCATAATCTGTCATGTCATTATCGAATATTATATATTTAACTACTTAAAACTTACCTCGAATATTTTCGAACAGTCTTAATTCGGCTATTCAACTACTTTCTCTTTTCCCCTGTCCAACCTTGGTTCTCTATGCTCTTATGCTAATTCAAACAAGATTTTAATTTATTAAAATCTCATCATGCTAGCTTATAGCTGAATGTGACAAGAAATTTAATAGGTCTTATAGCTATTTTTAGCTCAAATACAAAATTTGTCATACACATTTTTAATCACATTAAGCAATTTACCCTAACACATAACCCACATAGCCAAAGTACATATAACCCTAATGACCGAATAATTTGAATATGTATAACATCAAAGGTCCTATGATTTAACACTTAAACTTCATAGTCGAATATTCATTGTATATCTAGCTCACATACACAAACACAAAACTTATATGGCTAGTATATAATTTGATAAATAATCACACATACAACCTAATATATAAGATGACATGTTCGAATATGCTATTATAATTTTGATTCATATTGCGTTCTTACCATAGATTCCCAGAGCTACACTTAACAATTGCATTTATTACTAAAACTATCATGGAATATTTCCCTAACTCATTACCTTGCATATCCGAATTTCATTAATTTATATACATACACATCCGAATATTATATCATGGAACAAGTGCCGAATTACAAATTGTAATAAAATCAAAACATAAATCTTACTATGATATAAACATATTAAAACATTTTCTTTATTTATTTATCAAATTCAGATACAACAAAATAACCTTAGGCATCAAATTTCCTTACAACACATTGACTAATACAACAACCCAATACACTTATACTTTTATCCATGCATATCATAACTGAACCAGCCACACAAATTCAACCCAAAAACATTAACCTTTCCCAAAACATATAATACCTATCTCAAACTTAATTTATAACTATCTAAATCATTTAAAACATCCAACAACAAATTTTTCTTTAACTAAGCACATATTCGGCAATGACAATGGTAATTTATCAAACCTTAATTCAACTTATAAATGTGCATATCACATTCAAGGTATCCACTCCATTCCATGATTTTAAAATAAAAACATTACTCAAATATTATCCAAGTTCACATTCGGCAATTTCACAAATACACAAGTCGATTTTTCTATCATTCAAACCACTTATATGAACATTAAACTAGTTCAAACATCACCCATTCACAATTATTCATTAAAACATAAAGACAACAACCATTCCATTTGACATCTTCCATAGTCGAATACTTATATCACCACCAAATTCAAAATTTTGACATGGGCTAAGTAAGGGACTTAGTATCTAGCTTAACTATGCTAAACTTTCAAAAATTAACATGAATTTCTTACCTTAATTCCAACTCAAAAGTGACAGAATGCTATCTCCCCCTTTTTTTTTTCAAAATTCGGCTAAGCTAAGGAAGAAGATGAACCAAAAATATTTTTTTTTCTTTTATTCATCTTTTCTTATTTTAATTATTTTTTTATTCCATAATTTAAGCCATTACTATTATAATATTAATATATAATGCATATTTTGCTTATCAACATCATTATGGCCGGCCACTACAACTAAAGTGGGAAATTTGACATGCAAATCCACCTATTTACACCATAAATTATTTGGCCACTACAAAATTAACCATCACATTTTAAAAAATTTTCACATAAGTCCTATTTAATAATTTCACTCACAAATGACAAAATCAAAGCATGAAATTTTCACACATGCACTTTCACATATAATAAGCACAGAATATAACATCTAATTATTTTTGTGACTCTGTTTTGTGGTCCCTAAACCACTTTCCAACTAGGGTTAAATTAGGGCTGTCACACTCATTTAGATCTGTCTGATGATGGTTCAGTTTTAGCTGAATTAAAAGCAAGACCTTTGTTTTTACAATAGATTATTGAAGCTCAGAAGGTTGGTAATGAGATTATGGCTAAACTAACTCAGTGCCATTCTGATTCTAATTCTGATCCTGAATTTCAAATAGATGATGATGATTGTCTGATGTTCAGAAATAGACTTTGTGTTCCAAGAAATCTAGATTTGCTTCAAATGATTTTGAGTGAAGCTCACAGTAGTAGATTTTCTGTACATCCGGGAAGTACGAAAATGTATAACAATTTGAAATAATTATATTGGTGGATGGGAATGAAAAGAAATATTTTTGACTTTGTTTTGAGATGTTTAATCTGTCAGCAAGTTAAAGCTGAGCATTAGGTGTCATCTGGATTATTACAACCGATTATGATACTGGAATGGAAATGGGATCGAGTGACCATGGATTTTTGTTTAGGGTTTGCCTCTGTCTCCGAAAAAGAAAGACGAAATTTGGGTTGTAGTTGATCGTTTGACGAAATCAACTCATTTTATTTTGATTCGGTTTGATTATTCGCTTGATAAGTTAGCTGAGTTGTATATTTCTGATATTGTGAGATTGCATGGTGTTTGACAGAGACCCGAGATTTACATTGCGATTCTGGAAGAAATTGCAAGATGCTCTGGGTACTAAATTGCATTTTAGCATCGCTTTTCATTCGCAAACAGATGGTCAATCAGAATGGATTATTCAGATACTCGAGGATATGTTGAGATGTTGCATTCTCGAGTTTGAAGGTGTGTGGGAACAATATCTACCTTTGATTGAATTTGCTTATAATAATAGCTTTCAATCGAGTATTAAAATGGCACCGTACGAAGCCTTGTACGGTAAAAAGTGTAGAACTCCATTATACTGGTCTGAGCTCAGTGAGAATATAATTTACTGTATTGCTTTGATAAAAGAAACAGAACAGAAAGTGAAAGTAATCCAAGATAGTCTGAAAGCTTCCTCTGATCGTCAGAAATCATATGCAAATTCGAAAAGAAAAGATATCGAATTTAAGGTCGGTGATAAAGTGTTTCTGAAAATATCCCCGTGGAAGAAACTGTTCCAATTTGGCAAAAACGGAAAATTTGAGTCCGAGATTCATCGGACCATATGAAATCATTGAGGGAGTTGGGCTGGTTGCTTATAGATTGAGGCTACCATCTGAGTTGGAAAAGATACATAATGTATTTCACGTATCGATGCTTCGACAGTACAGATCTGATCCGTCCCATGTGATATCCCCTTCTGAAATTAAGATTCAATCTGATATGACTTACGAAGAAAAGTCGATCCATATTTTAGCTCGTGAAATTAAAGAGTTACAAAACAAGAAAATTCCATTAGTTAAAGTGATGTGGCATCGACACGGAGTAAAAGAGGCTACATGGGAGCCTGAGGATGCAATGAGACAACAATATCCGAATTTGTTTAACGGTAAGATTTTGGGGGCGAAAATCCCTAAGGGGGAGAATTGTAACAGTCCAGTTTTGACCCTAGTCAGAATAGTGGTTTCGAGACCACAAATCTGAGTCTAAAAAATATTTTAATATTATTTTCTGTATCTGTGATATGTGAATTTACATCTGTGAAATTTATGTGATTTAATTTGTCTATGTCTATGCTTAATTATGAAAAAGGATTAAATCGATTAAAGTGTAAAAGTTGAGTGCTAGATGCTAAAAAACCTATTTGGCTTGGCTTTTAAAATAAAGGTCCTTGCATGTCAATTGGACCATTGTACTAATTCATGGACAAGTATGGATACTAGTGGATGGAATTTTTATTTGTTAATTAAAGGGAAAAATTGGAAAATGCATATTAATGTATATTATAATAAAATGAAAACACGAAATTGGCCATATTATCATGGATATAGCTGAAAATCAAAGAAAAAGAAAAAGGAGAAAGCCATTTTAGGTTTCGGGACTTTGATTTCTTGATTAAGGTACGATTTTAACTCAGTTTTTGATAATTTCTACGTTTCTGTGATCGTTGCTTGGTGTTCTTCAAAACTCATGTTTGAATTTGATTTTGTTGAAGACTATGAAATGTGCCATTGATGATTATATGAGCTTTGAAATGTCTTTATATGGATTATGAAAGATAAAGTTGAGATTATCATGTTTTATCTTTGGATTTTTGATGAAATTGAGCTATTTGGGTTAAATTGTGAAAATAATGTTTTGGGGGGCTAAATTGTAAATTGAACATGTTGTATGGGCTTATATAGAAGCCATGAAAATTCAACTAGCCCTTGTTGCAAAGAACTTTTGCATATTGGTGATTTTGTGAAAAAAATGGACTAAATTGTCAAAGTGTGAAAATGTAAGGGCTAAAATGTAAAGTAGGCTAAATATGTGTATATGGATTAAATTGAATGAAATCAATGATTGAATGGTTGAATTTGTATTATTTTAGACCAAGAACAAAGAAAATCAGACTTAGATCGGGGGAAGTCCCAAATAGTCGAATAGTCGACTCGTTCCGTATGAAATCCATCTGAGGTAAGTCAAATTACAATTACTTGTTAATTGAAATAAATTTTGTACATATAAATTGTAATTTGTACTGGATGGCCTTGAGTGTAACATCCTGATTTTCGGGTTTTTTCGCGATTCTCGATATTTTGGTAAAGTTTTTAAAATTTGGTATTTGGTTGTGGAATTCATAATTTAGGTAGGTAAATAGGCTTATGGAAGGCCCATGTGCTGGCCAAAACCCGGTGGAATTTTTGAATTTTGAACTTAAGCAGTTAAGGGCTTTGGATAGGTGGTCTTATTAAAATTTGTGGGTAAAATGTAACACAAAAAGATCCTCTGGTAAAGTGGCTAAGTGACGCCACTAGGGAGCTCTAAGGGTGGCGTGTAAGTGTTGGGGGAAGACTTGGGTTCGATTCCCTGTGATGGCAAAGGTAATGTTATTTTTATGCTTGTGCATGCTATAGTTTAAAGCTGGATGGAACTCTATGGGAAGAAGTTTGAAACAGTCAAATGCATGGATTAAGGAGGGATAAGGGGATAGATTTTAGGGATTTGAGAGAAGGATAGAGCTTAGCCGAATTGAGGGGATTAGAGAGGGGATTTCGATAGAGGGGTTTTAGTTAGGGATTTTCGGTATTAGGGTCTAGGTTGTGCCATTTTCTCCTTTTGGTGTAGTCTTTTTCTCTCTTTTCTTTTCCAGCCGAATCTACCTTCCTCCTATTCATCTTTTTTTCCTTTTTTATTTTCCAAAACCAGTCCACTACTCCCCTTCGTTCACCTATTATTTTTCTTACCACCACTACTGCCGAAATACCGCAAAAGCCAAAATCTGTGAAGCTTGGTGGTGCTGATTTCTTATTGACCAGCAAACCTCTTTTTCTTTTCACTTTTTGGTGGCCAATCCCTTTATCTTTTAAGCATAAACAGATTCAAGAAGAGAGACTGTGGTAAATGCTCGAACTCTAAACGATTCCTATAGTAACTGTTGACAAAAGCCGAAACCCCTATGGTTTAGGAGATGACCGAATGTGGGCATAAGCTCTATTGGGTGTGTCTTTTAATCTTTTTATGGTTTGTTTAGTGGAGGAGCAGCAAGGCGTAGGGTCGACTTGGATTAGTTTGGATCATCGGAGTGGCTAGAGCTAGTCATCAATTTCGGCAAAGGTAAGTTAAGGCCATTATGGAGGGTGGCGGAATGTGTAAGTGTTGATATTAGATGGTTCTCGATTTGGTTCAATTATTGTGAGCTGATCTATTAACGGTTGATTATAGGAGAAATCGTGTAGGAGAGCTCGTCGAGGAATATCGCAAAACAGGTGTGTAACGAACCCTTTTTTATAGCTTAAAATGATAAATGCCGGAAAGCCGAAAAGCCGAAATTCTAGCATTTCGAGGACTTGTAAGCAAGCGAACGCTCATTGGTTAGTTAGATTCGCTAAGTTGATGATCGGTATCGTTGGAACAGGTAAGAGCATGAGTTTTGGCATTACGATAAGTTGGGCCTCGAGGGGTTGAAGTTGGGCCCAATAGGCTTTAGGGCCCAATGGGCTGTCGAGCCCAATGGGCTTTCGGGCCCATTTGGGTAAAATTTGTAGAAAATGAAAACCTGTTAAATTGCACATTAAGACTGGAAACAACATTATGGAATATAAGCTAAATGGGCCTAGATGACAAAATTGGCTATGTAGGGCCCATTAGGGGTTTTTGGCCCAACAACTCGGTATCGCGAAAAATGGGCCAGAATTGCTGTTTAGAACATATGAATTGTTAGTAACTAATAATGAACATGGAAAACCCTAATATTTGGTAGAATTATGAAATTACCTTTATAATATGAAAATGACAGTTTTGCATATACCCCTAGGGTTTACTTATAAATTTGATACGTGGGATATGATATACATGGTTGATATGATATGCACATGACATGTATGATATGCACATGACATGTATGATATGCACATGATATGTATGAAATGCTCATGATGTATTCATAATTGCATTAGGTTGGGTTTTTTTATATGGATGGAGGAAGTGCAAAAGGGCTTATGCCCCAGTTTATTGAAAAGGGCTTATGCCCCAGTTTATTGAAAAGGGCTTTGCCCCAGTTTATCAAAAGGGCTTTGCCCTAGTTATTAAAAGAGGCTAGGCCTCCAGTTACATGATAAAGAAGCTATGCTGCCAGTGGTGTGTTGGTTGGGTGGGTTGAATCATTCCCCACATGGTGTGTTGGTTGGTACGGGTGGAGAGTAGCAGATGGTGGGTTGAGTAGTCTCCCCAAATGGGCTTGCATACATTCATTGATATTACATGTGATGTTGAAATGGGCCTATGGGCCATACCGTTTACAGTAAAGGCTTTGGCCCAGTAATATGAAATATGAAAAGGCTTCGGCCCAGTATACGCTGAGATTGAAGTTGGGCTTAGGCCCAGCAGGCTGATATTGCTTTGGGCTCTGAAAGGGGCTTGTTACACATTGAGTTTCCAAACTCACCCCACCTTTCCTTAACCTTGCAGGTGAGCCTTGATTTGGGGACTCGGAGCCGGAGGGGATTCAGAGTGGCCATGGTAATCGCCTTTGGGCTTTTGAATAAATGTTTGGTTTTCATAAAGTTTGCTTTATTTATTATTTATTTTTGGGTTGTAATAAGGCCATTTTGACTTGATTTTCTTTCTTTTCTGGGATTATTTTATTTTTAATAACTGTAATCTGTTTGTTAATAAATGGGCTAGACTTAGGACGTGTTTTCAAAATGATAATTGTTTTCAAAATAACACCACGCCACGATTATCCGATTTATTAAAGATTTCAACTTAAATAAATTACAACTCGATTTAACTAAGTGTGGCAATGGTTGTGGGCATGTCTAGGATTGGATCCATTCGAAGACCTTGGTACTTAAGTAGCTTTCATGGCTCACCTCCTCTGTTACAGATTCCTACCTTGTGCCCAGCTCCCATTCACTTTGTTAGCTTAACAAAAGTCAGTTTTTAAAGCACTAAAACGAAACATGGATTTTTAACTTCAATGTGGCACGTCAGATTTGGCCATAACGTCTGGGCAGGTTTGGGGTGTTACATTTAGTGGTATCAGAGCCCGGTTGCAACAACTCGCTCTGGATCGAGTCTGAAAAACGTTTCGAAAAAAATTACCAAGAAGGGTATTTTTGGAAATAGTTTTGAAAAGATCTTCTCAAAAATGTTTTATAAAGGTATACATGATAAAATAGTTTAAGTTTTTCTGGGTTTTTTAAAACGGGTCTAACATCAAGAATTTCAAAACAAAGGTGTTTTTTTTTCAAATTTTAAGAAAATCTATTTTTTGTGATTAAATACATGGTTTGTGGTTTTTGGATTGGAGAATGAAGTGGCACTGAATCCCCGGCACCAAGTTTGTAAGTATACTCTATTTTATGTGATATTGATATGATGCTATAAATAGAACTGAGACCCTACTATGATACTTTAGATAGGGTAGAACTGAAAAAAACCTGAGGAATGAAACTATAGCTAGGCTACGACGATGCGAAAACAATTCTTGAACTCTTATATTTCCATAAGACATCTCGTAATAAACAATTGAACATTATACTAATGTCATAAAATTCGTAATCAGATAAGTCGATATGAGTACAAGAGGAAGTCGTGGACGAGGCCACGGACGTGGTCGCAGAAGGGTGCAAGCTGAATCTTCATCCTCAGGCCATAGGCCAGCTGAGGAGGCATCTGTGCCATAGGCAACAGAGACTGGGTCTTATGATCGGGCTGTGGGGGATGATGCTTTGTCCCAAGCCATGTTAAGGGTTTTAGAAAGAGTTGCTGGAGCTAGCATCGGGACAAAGAATAGGGATCCATATCGAGCAACTCCGCCAACGAGCGTAAGTTTTAGGGCGATTGGGAGTAGCCCCAAATGTGGCCAAATATTGGCTAGAAGCAACAGAGTGAATCATGGACGATCTAGATTGCTCTATGGAGCAAAAGCTGAAGGCGGCTGTGTCGCTGCTACGAGACGAGGCATATCGATGGTGGATCACCGTGAGGGAGAGTACCCCGATTGAACGAGTAACCTGGGAATTGTTCAAAACTGCTTTTAAGGGGAGGTATGTTGGAGCTAGTTATGTGGATGCCCGTCGAAAGGAATTTTTGAATCTGACTCAGGGTAATAAGACTGTTGCGGAGTATGAGGCAGAATTTTTTAGGCTGAGTCGATACGCTAGCGGGATAGTTGCGACGGAATATGAGCGCAGTGTTCGATTTGAGGATGGCCTCCGCGATGAGCTTAGGATATTGATAGCTCCAGAGAGGGAGCGTGATTTTGCTGCATTGGTGGAGAAGGCTAAGATAGCCGAGGAGGTAAAGCGGACTGAGCGGCAGAATCGTGAGAAGGATCGACCCAGATTTAAGAGGGATTTTAGACCCTCAAGTGCTACGAATCAGAATGTTAAAAGAGCAAGGATGGAGGAACCAGTTCGAGCAGTTCCAGTAAATACTTTTAGACCGCAGGCTTGCAGGGACTATGGTAAGGTGCATATGGGGGAGTGCTGGAAACGAACTGGAGCATGTTTTCGATGTAAGTCCAAGGAGCATAAGTTCAGAGAGTGTCCTCGGAGAACAGCTCAGGAACTAGCTGCGGAGCAAAGGGATGTCCAACCACAAAGAGGAGTACCACCACCATAGAGAGGTCGTGGGCAAGGTAGATGTGGCAATGGTAATCGACGAGGACGTAGGGCACCTAGCAGAGGTGCTGGGCATGCTGACGGTCGATAGCCAGCATTGGTTTATGCTGCACAACGTCATGAGGAGGGTGACGCTCTTGATGTTATAACCGGTACATTCTTCATTCATAGTACACCTTCCACTACTTTGATTGATGTGGGTTCCACTCACTCGTATGTTGCTTGTGATGTATCTGGGGAATTGGGTGCCTTCTTGAGGAGACTGTGAGTGGGGTATCGGTGATAAGCCCTTTAAGATACTCGGTTAAGGTAGATAAACTCTTTAGGGCGGTGCCTTTAGAGACACAAGGTAAGATTTTTGAAGGACATTTGATGGAGTTGCCATTTGGGGATTTTGATCTTATCTTGGGAATAGACTGGCTAACTAAGCATAAGGCGACGTTGGATTATGCTGCAAAGAGAATGGTACTAAGAACTACCAAAGATGAGGAGATAATGGTCATAGGGGAACAAAGGAATTATTTTTCCAATGTTGTTTCGGCTTTAAGGGCCGAGAAGTAGATGCGGAAAGGTTGTCAGGTGTACTTGGCTTTTGTAAGTCAAACTGAACTGAAGGAGATAACGGTAGAGTCAGTTAGGACCATTAAGGAATTTCAAGATGTATTTCCAGAGGAACTTCCTGGATTACCCCCAAGCAGAGAAGTCGAGTTCGGAATCGACTTATTACCTGGAACAGCTCTTGTGTCCATTGTGCCTTATAGGATGGCACCTAAAGAGTTGGTAGAATTGAAAGTTCAAATTCAGGAACTGTTGGATAGAGGGTTTATAAGACCAAGTGTATCCCCGTGGGGCGCACCAGTGTTGTTCGTAAAGAAGAAAGATGGGACCATGCGAATGTGTATTGACTATCGGTAGTTGAATAAACTGACGATCAAGAACAAGTATCCGTTACCAAGAATCGACGATCTGTTCGACCAATTAAAAGGAGCCTCAGTATTTTCTAAGATCGACCTTCGGTCAGGATATCATTAGCTGAGAGTTAAAGAAGTGGATATTTATAAGACGGGGTTCAGGACTCGATATGGTCATTACGATTTCTGGTTATGCCCTTTGGATTGACTAATGCACCGGCAGCCTTTATGGATTTAATGAATCTGGTGTTCCAGCCATACTTGAATCGGTTCGTAGTCATTTTTATTGACGATATCTTAGTGTATTCGGAAACGGAAGAGAAGCATGATGAGCATCTTCGTGTTGTGCTGCAAGTGCTAAGGGAAAAGCAACTTTGTGCAAAGTTTAGTAAGTGCGAGTTTTGGCTAAAGAAAGTCACTTTCTTAGGGCATGTTGTGTCTACTGAGAGGATCAAGGTGGACCATCGGAAGATTGAGGCAATTCTGGAATGGAAGCCACCGAGGTCAGTAACAGAAATCTGAAGTTTTCTAGGGTTGGCAGGTTATTATCGGAGATTCGTGGAAGGATTTTCTATGTTGGCAGCACCGTTAACGAAACTTATAAGGAAGGGAGCACTTTTTGTTTTGAAGAATAAGCAACAAGAGGCTTTTGAGAAGCTGAAGAAGGTTTTGACAGAAGCGTCAGTGTTGATTCAACCAGAGTCTAGTAAGGATTTCACTATTTATAGTGACGCGTCACATGTGGGTTTAGGCTGCGCGTTGATGCAAGAGGGTATGGTGGTCGCTTATGCTTCACGACAGCTTAAGCCTCACGAGGTGAACTATCCTACACATGACTTGGAGTTGACAGTGGTGATTTTTACGCTTAAGATATGGAGGCATTACTTGTATGGGGAGAGATGCATCAGCTATACGGATCGCAAGAGTCTTAAGTACTTGCTGACTCAAAAGGAGCTAAATCTTAGACAGCGAAGGTGGATAGAGTTGTTAAAGGATTATAACTGCTCGATCGAGTATCATCCAAGAAAGGCAAATGTCATGGCTGATGCGTTAAGTCGAAGGACTGTGGTGGAGTTGAAGACAATGTTTGCTCGTCTAAGTTTGTATGACGATGAAAGCTTATTGGCAGAGTTACAAGTGAGACTGACTTGGATAGAATAGATTAAGAAGCAACAGTTGGAAGATGAGTCGTTGGTTTCTCAGTTTCAGCAAGTTGAGAAGGGGGAGAATCCAGATTTTGGGTTAAATAATGATGGAGTTCTTTGTTTTCGAGGGAGAATTTGTATGCCGAAGGACTCTGACTTGAGATTGATGATTTTGAAATAGGCACATAATGGACCTTGTGCTTTGCATCCAGGAGTGAGTAAGTTGTATCGAGACTTGCGAGAGCTATATTGGTGGCCTGGGCTTAAGCGAGAAGTGACCGAATTTGTGGGGAGATGTTTGACGTGTCAACAAGTGAAGGCCGAACATCAACTGCCTTAAGGATTGTTACAGCTGGTAAAGATACCACTTTGGAAGTGGGAAAGGGTAACTATAGATTTTGTAAGTGGGTTGCCATTGACACCTTCTAAGAAGGATTCGTTTGGGTAATTGTGGATAGGCTCACGAAATCTGTCCATTTCATACCCATCCGAATCGATTATTCACTTCAGAAGCTGGCTGAGTTGTATGTGGCAGAGATAGTGCGGTTGCGTGGAGTGCCAGTATCAATAATTTTTGACCGAGACCCAAGGTTTACATCTCGGTTTTGGTAGAAGTTGTATGAGGCGTTGGGAACGCGATTGGACTTTAGTATGGCTTTTCACCGTCAGTCGGATGGGCAGTCAGAGAGGGTCATTCAGATTCTAAAAAACATGTTGAGAGGTTGTGTTATTGAATTTAGGGACAGTTGGGAGGACTATTTGCCATTGGCGGAGTTCGCGTATAACAACAATTACCAAGCAAGTATTCAGATGGCTCCTTACGAGGCACTATATGGGCGAAGGTGTCGTTCGCCTACTTGTTGGACAGAATTGGGGGAAAGGCAAGTACTTGGGCCAGAGTTGGTAACAGATACTGAAGACAAGATTAATTTGATTAGGAATCGGTTAAAGGAGGCAGCGGATCGACAAAAGTCTTATGCCGATTTGAAACGTAAGGATATTGAATATGCTGTAAGGGACATGGTCTTTTTGAATGTTTCACCTTGGAAGAAGATATTGAGATTTGGTAAGAAGGGTAAGTTGAGCCCACGGTTTATTGGGCCTTACCGAATTATAAAGCGGATAGGGCCGGTGGCTTATCAGCTAGAGTTACCTCTAGAGCTGGATCGTATTCACGAGGTTTTTCATGTGTCCATGCTAAGGCGATATCGTTCGGACCCAACTCATATCGTGCCAGTTGCAGAAATCGAAGTACAGTCGGATTTGACTGTCGAAGAGGAACCTGTGCAAATACTTGATCGCGACGTCAAGGTGTTGAGAAGGAAGTCAGTTCCATTAGTGAAGGTACTTTAGAGAAACCATGGCAAGGAAGAAGCTACTTGGGAGACCGAATAGGCAATGCGTCAGCAATACCCTCAACTGTTTGGATCAGGTAAATTTTGAGGCCAAAATTCCTTTAAGGAGGGTAGAGTTGTAACATCCTGATTTTCAAGTTTTTTCGCGATTCTCGATATTTTGGTAAAGTTTTTAAAATTTGGTATTTGGTTGTGGAATTCATAATTTGGGTAGGTAAATAAGCTTATGGAAGGCCCATGTGCTGGCCAAAACCCGGTGGAATTTTTGAATTTTGGACTTAAGCAGTTAGGGGCTTTGGATAGGTGGTCTTATTAAAATTTGTGGGTAAAATGTAACACAGAAAGATCTTCTGGTAAAGTGGCTAAGTGACGCCACTAGGGAGCTATAAGGGTGACGTGTAAGTGTTGGGGGAAGACCTGGGTTCGATTCCCTGTGATGGCAAAGGTAATGTTATTTTTATGCTTGTGCATGCTATAGTTTAAAGCTGGATGGAACTTTGTGGGAAGAAGTTTGAAACAGTCAAATGCATGTATTAAGGAGGGATAAGGGGATAGATTTTAGGGATTTGAGAGAAGGATAGAGCTTAGCCGAATTGAGGGGATTAGAGAGGGGATTTCGGCAGAGGGGTTTTAGTTAGGGATTTTCGGCATTAGGGTCTAGGTTGTGCCGTTTTCTCCTTTTGGTGTAGTCTTTTTCTCTCTTTTTTTTTCCAGCCGAATCTACCTTCCTCCTATTCATCTTTTCTTCCTTCTCTCTTTTCCAAAACCAACCCACTACTCCCCTTCGTTCACCTATTATTTTTCTTACCACCACTACTGCTGAAATACCGCAAAAGCCGAAATCTGTGAAGCTAGGTGGTGCCAATTTCTTGTTGACCAGCAAACCTCTTTTTCTTTTCACTTTTTGGTGGCCAATCCCTTTATCTTTTAAGCATAAACGGATTTAAGAAGAGAGATTATGGTAAGTGCTCGAACTCTAAACAATTCCTATAGTAACTGTTGAAAAAAACCGAAACCCCTATGGTTTAGGAGATGGCCGAATGTAGGCATAAGCTCTATTGGGTGTGTCTTTTAATCTTTTTATGGTTTGTTTAGTGGAGGAGTAGCAAGGCGTAGGGTCGACTTGGATTAGTTTGGATCATCGGAGTGGCTAGAGCTAGTCATCAATTTCAGCAAAGGTAAGGTTCTTAAGGCCATTATGGAGGGTGGTCGAATGTGTAAGTGTTGATATTAGATGGTTCTCGACTTGGTTCAATTATTGTGGGCTGATCTATTAACGGTTGATTATAGGAGAAATCGTGTAGGAGATCTCGTCGAGGAATATTGCAAAACAGGTGTATAACGAACCCTTTTTCATAGCTTAAAACGATAAATGCCGAAAAGCCGAAATGCCAAAATTCTGGCATTTCGAGGACTTGTGAGCAAGCGAATGCTCATTGGTTAGTTAGATTCCCTAATTTTATGATCATGATCGTTGGAACAAGTAAGAGCACGATTTTTGACATTACGGTAAGTTGGGCCTCAAGAGGCTGAAGTTGGGCCCAATGGGCTTTCGGGCCCATTTTTGTAAAATTGGTAGAAAATGAAAACCTATTAAATTGCACATTAAGACTGGTAACAACATTATGGAATATAAGCTAAATGGGCCTAGATGACAAAATCGACTATGTAGGGCCTATTAGGGGTTTTTGGCCCAACAACTCGGTATCGCGAAAAATGGGCCAGAATCGCTGTTTAGAACATATGAATTGTTAGTAACTAATAATGAACATGGAAAACCCTAATATTTGGTAGAATTATGAAATTACCTTTATAATATGAAAATGACTATTTTTCCCCTAGGTAAAAATTACCATTATACCCCTAGGGTTTACTTATAAATTTGATACGTGGGATATGATATACGTGGTTGATATGATATGCACATGACATGTATGATATGCACATGACATGTATGATATGCACATGACATGTATTAAATGCACATGATATGTATGAAATGCACATGATGTATTCATAATTGCATTGGGTTGGGTTTTTTTATATGGATGGAGGAAGTGGAAAAGGGCTTATGCCCCAGTTTATTGAAAAGGGCTTATGCCCCAGTTTATTAAAAAGGGCTTTGCCCCAATTTATCAAAACTGCTTTTCCCCAGTTATTAAAAGAGGCTAGGCCTCTAGATACATGATAAAGCAGCTATGCTGCCAGTGGTGTATTGGTTGGGTGGGTTGAATCATTCCCCACATGGTGTGTTGGTTGGTACGGGTGGAGAGTAGCGGGTGGTGGGTTAAGTAGTCTCCCCAAATGGGCTTGCATACATTCATTGATATTACATGTGATATTGAAATGGGCTTATGGGCCATACCGTTTAGAGTAAAGGCTTCGGCCCAGTAATATCAAATATGAAAAGGCTTCGGCCCAGTATACACTGAGATTTATGTTGGGCTTAGGCCCAGCAGGCTAATATTGCTTTGGGCTTTGAAAGGGGCTTGTTACACATTGAGTTTCCAAACTCACCCCCCCTTTCCTTAACCTTGCAGGTGAGACTTGATTTGGGGACTTGGAGCCGGAGGGGATTTAGAGTGGCCACGGTGATCGCCTTTGGGCTTTTGAATAAGTGTTTGGTTTTCATAAAGTTTGCTTTATTTATTATTTATTTTTGGGTTGTAATAATGCCATTTTGACTTGATTTTCTTTCTTTTCTGGGATTATTTTATTTTTAATAACTTTAATCTGTTTGTTAATAAATGGGCTAGACTTAGGACGTGTTTTCAAAATGATAATTGTTTTCAAAATAACACTACGCCACGATTATCTGATTTATCAAAGATTTCAACTTAAATAAATTACAACTTGATTTAACAAGTGTGGCAATGGTTGTGGGCATGTCTAGGATTGGATCCATTCGAAGAGTTTGGTACTTAAGCAGCCTTCATGGCTTACCTCCTCTGTTACGGATTCTTACCTGGTGCCCAGCTCCCATTCAGTTTGTTAGCTTAACAAAAGTCAATTTTTAAAGCACTAAAATGAAACATGGATTTTTAACTTCAATGTGCCACGTCAGATTCGGCAATAACGTCTGAGCTAGGTTTGGGGTTTTACATTGAGTGCCTGATGAGTAACTTTGGAGTAAAGTATGACAATATGATAATATTTGAAATGCTGTGTCTGTTCTTAAGCAAAGTTGACATCTGTCTGAGACATCATGTAAGACCATGTCTGGGACACAGGCCTCGATTGAGATTTACGTATAAGACCATGTCTGGGACATTGACATCGTATTTGATTTTGTGTAAGACCCTATCTGGGATAGAAGCATCTATATTGAATTACATGTAAGACCACGTCTAGGACGTCGGCATTGTACTTGTTTATGAGCATCTGTATCATTTCTGACCCATCTGATGATAGCGTATGAAATCTGAAATTGAGTATATGAAATGTATAACCTATGCAGGTACGTTTGTATCGTACTAAATTTTTGAATATGAAAAATTCCGTCTCTGTGAAATATGTATGGAAATGAAGCATGCCATATATGCCAACAAAGGAGCATGGTTAAGTTTATGAATTATTTTATGAAATGGTTATGATTCTATATGGTCGAATTACTTATATGCTTTAGTAGTTAGACCAATTGTATTTGGCTTACTAAGCTCTTTGTAGCTTACTTTGTGTGTTTACTATCTGTTTTACAATTATTGTAGCTACTGAAGGCTCGGGGATAGTCGAGGATCGTCACTACACTATTGATCTCATTTTGGTACTTTTGAAAGTGTACATATTTTAATGTATGGCATGTATAGGCTAGAAGGTCTATGTATATAAGTTTTGTTGTGTATATATTATGCCATGGGAGTTGGCTAACAAATGATAAGTTTGTGTATAGTTTTGGTGTACGCTTGTAATGTGCTAAGTTCTAATGTGTTTCAGTCATTCTTAAGCATGAAACTGATTGGAAATTTTGGTATGAATGTTGTATATTATTGCTTGTAGGATTGGACCCAAAAAGGGGTGACAAATTGTCTTAAATCAAGGCTGCATGGTGCCACACGGTCAAGGGACACGGGCGTGTCATGTGGCCGTGGGCTAAAGTCAGTAGCTAGCCAAGTATCAAATGACCATAGCACACAGGCATGCCTATTGGCCGTGGGTGAAAGTCAGTATGGTTACCTATTTTAGCACGGCTGGTTCACATGGGTGTGTCTGATGCCCGTGTGAGGCACACAGCCTGGTTACACGGACGTGTGACCTCAATAGAATTGAAAAATTTTCTATGTTCTGAACTTTATGAATGTGTTCGGTTTAGTCTCGAATGTCTCCTAAAAGTACATTTTAGGTATCATAGACCATCTTAGGAGATAATTGCTTATGAAATGATGTTATATGATATCTGTGATTCTAAATTGGTTTGAAATCATTAGTCTGCTTGGTAATGCCTCGTAACCCTAATCTGATGTCGGTTATGGGTTAGGGGTGTTACATACACTCGGGTTGATTTGATCTGACATTCCCCACAGTAGCTACTAAGGTAGCTCTCGAGCTCATAGGTGGTCTACTCTGATTCTGTCTAGAATAACCCAAAGTGGCTTTAGAACGGTTGAAATCATCTTGGAATTTCTTTGGTGCCTACTGGAATGACTTACCAGATGTTCTTTTACATGTATCTCTAGCTTCAAAGTCGGCTTTTCTTTTCTCTTCCTCAAAGTCTTCAGCTTTATATGTTTGCTTAACCAGTACTACAAACTCTTTTATCTCAAGTATGTCAACTAATAGTTTAATGTCTTCATTCAGCCCATCTTCAAATCTTTTACACATTATGGCTTCGGTAGAAACACACTCTCAAGCATACTGACTAAGTTTCACAAATTTCCGCTCATACTCTGTCACGGTCATCCGACCTTGTTTCAGCTCTAGAAATTCTTTATGCTTCTGGTCAATAAATCTCTAACTGATATATTTCTTACAGAACTCAGTCTAAAAGAATTCCCAGGTCACCTGTTCTTTCGGAACCACTGACTCTAGGGTATTCCACCATTGATATGTTGTATCTTGGAGTAAGGATGTGGCACATTTCAAATACTCATCCGGGGTATAGGATAGCTCATCAAACACATGAATAGTATTATCAAGCCAGAACTTAGCCTGCTCAGCATCATCATCATCAGTAGCTTTAAACTCTTCAACCCTATGTTTTCTGATTTTATCAACAGATGCCTTATATAATCTCAGCGGATCACTTACTTGAGGTACAACAGGCATCGAAGATGGATTAGTCGAGAGTGGAGCTTGTTGTGCAGCCGAGTTAGTCCGGATATATTGAGTAAACCAGTCATTCATCATTTTGTAGAAGGCTTGTCTAGCCTCTCTTTCTTGGTTACTCGAAATCGATCGAGAATCAGCCGGCCCTGTCCTTTTGCGGGAACAGGCGCTACACTCTCGACATCATCAGCTACAACTCTGTTAGGATCCATTTACTATATGAAAACTCGTTTCCAAATATCAGAAGTCATCACACTATCGCAGTATATAATATGGCATGTATATCTAGACTTACACACGCTACATTAGTCCTAGAACCGACTAAACTGTAGCTCTGATACCAATAAAATGTAACACCTCTAACCTGAATTTGTCACGGGAATAAGGTCTTAAGGCATTAAAAAATAAAAGCACAATTTCAAATAATTATTTGTATATACATGAACAAGTCTCGAAGATCAGTCGGAATTTATTTCACAAACTAACAACTCTTAAATTTTAAAACATTTCATAACATTTAATACATTATAGCATATACAAATTTTAACAAGGATTTGATATAAACGTAAATAATTAACCAATTATTAAAATACATGAGTAAACATTGACTTTTCATATTAACTATGATAACATTACTCAATTCAAACTCAAGCATCATTTAATATCTAATATCAATTGAATTTTATATTTACAGTCACATGTCAAAACATTGTTCAAACACAAATCTTAATATATATTTTCAAAGTGACTATCCCAATTAATGTCGTATATTTATGCATATTAACACCATGTAATGGCTTATTTATGAAACTATTTTTTTATGACTCAAAGAAATGCTTTGTCATGGTAACTGAACATATATACTACTAAGCAAAGAACGTAGGTCATATCTGAATTACTAATTACCTTATTCCAAACATTTTTGTCTTACAATTATATAATCCAAACACTACATTAAACCTATTTATCAACCATACCTGTTTTACCACTTATTTAAAATATAATACATGTATTTTCACATCCATACAAACCACCCTAAATTGACTAATCATTCATATGATTATATATATAAATACCATATTCGAATCAATTAATATGCTTTTGAACAAGTATATATATTTGTACCATGACCGAACATATCATTTTAAACCACATATACCACCAAAATTTCCATCAGCGAATTGTCATACTAAACTTAGTAAACATTAAATCTAAGAACATACTAGGTCAAAACAAAGCATAATATGCAAGTTCACTTATATACCATATTTAGTATATAAATACATCCAAACCAAAAAAAACATATTTATAGCCGATTCACTTACGCCACATTCAAGTTCATTATCCAACTTTAATGCTCAAACTCATATCACTACTCATCCATTTCCGAAACATATACTATCCATCACCTATGCCATTCATTCGTATTTCATAGCATAATAATCAACACATTTTAAACCACAATCAAGCACAATCAAAAGCAAACCTAGAAGTAAGCCATTTCTGCATGGCTTTAATCTTACATATCTGAATTTCAACATTTCAAAACACATTCCAGCCTATACATGCCATAATTTAAGTTTAACTTATAAAGGTACCAAAATAGCTAATAGTGTGATAAAGTTTGTTGACAGTCCCCGAGATCGTAGCTTGACTCCAAAATCTATAACACAGAAACAAGTATACATACAGTAAGCCATTATAGCTTAGTAAGTCATAAGAAAATAAACATCACAATGATTTAATCAACTTATTTCAAGCTAATCCAAATTTCATTATCAAGCTTAACCTCAAACCTAAAAATGAGATAAATTGTAATATCTCGAATTAGGGCCTAATCGAAATAGTAGTTTTGTGACCACAAATCTGAGATAGAAATAATTATTTTATGATTATTTTTAGGTCTATGATATGATTGCATGATTGTGTGAAAATTTCGTTAAGAAATTCTATGCATAAAGTGCTTAATTTGAAGTTAGGGACTAAATTGAATAAGTTGTAAAACTTGCATTCTAGAAGTTTCTTGTATGAAATTGCTTTGAAATATTAATTAGGAGGTCTTAAATAGCAATTTGACCAATTTCTAAGTTCATGGACAAAAATTGGATATGGATGGAATTTTTGGAAAGTTTAGTAAAAAGGGCATTTTGGTCATTTAGGGGTAAAATGAATTAAAATACAAAATTAAAAGCCAATTTTGTTCATCTTCTTCACCATGGACGTTTATACCAAGGGAGACTCCATGGCTAGGGTTTCCAAGCTTCCAAGCTCGATTGTAAGTCCGTTCTAGCCTCGTTTTTAATGATTTTTACGTTTTTGGAGTCCCGGTAACTTGATTTAGCTTATGCTAGCAATAATTCAACCTAGGGTTCATACTTGGAAAAATAAACATAGGTGAAATTTGTGTATTTTGGTGTTTTATGATAGAATATGAGGTTTTAAATCATGTTAGACAACTTGTGCTACTCGGTTTTAAGTGAAAACGAGTAAAAGGGCTTAATCGATAAAAATACCTAATAGTCATAGGTACATGTTAGAGTGTGTAACACCCCAAACCCGACTTAGACGTTATGTCCGGATTCGACGTGCCACATCGAAGCATTCAAAACATTTTATATTGTTGATCTAGAAAAACTTACTTAGTGTTTTAAAAGATAATTTCATTGTAAGTTAAAGTGAATGGAAGCTGTGCACCAGGTAGGAAACCGGGAAAGAGGAGGTGAGTCCATCGGACTGCTTAAGTACCAAGCTCCCTTCGGATCCAATCTTAGACATGCACACCGCCATTGCTACACCTTAACGTCATGTATATTTCCAGGAAACCAATTTGATTAAGTCCTTTTTAAGAAAGTGATTAATTTTGGAAAATATTTTCATTGTGGAAGCTTTGCTTGTTGTCGTGTTATTTTGAAATCAATTATTGTTTTTGGAAACACGCCCTAAAGCTATCCAATTCCAACAGTTAAATATAAGTAATACTTAACTTAATAAAACATATTAAAACCATCAAAAATAATTAAGCGGCCCTATTACATTTAAAGAACCCAAAACCTTAAACGTAAAATAAAAAGGATGTCCAGTTCACTAGAAGAAGATCAACTTGCAGAACGTGTGGCCACTCCGAATCCCTCGCAGCTCCAAGCCACTATGGTTGGGGATTACCTGCATGGATGAAAATAAAAGGGTGAGTTTGGGGAAACTCAGTGTGTAAATTAACCCAACCATAGCCTATATCGGCTCAAACCACAGAAACAAAATAAATTGGCCTTAGCCCAGAACAGAAGTCAGAATAGAGCCTAAAGGCCCACAACAGAACAGAACAAATATAACATATTTATGCAAAACCCAACCCATATCCAACCACATGCACCCCCATACCAACCTTTTACCATGTGGGGAGACTACTCAACCCACCCAACCGCTACATGCCATAGAAATATGCAGCATGGCTACCAGAATAGATAATGTGATAGAGTCATCAGATACAGATAATCGTGGTAGAGCCACCAGAACAGATATATGTGGTAGAGCCACCAGATCAGATAATTGTGGCATAGCCACCAGGATGCTTCCTCCATAATATAACCCATGTCCCCATGCAACAAATATACAATTATGGCATACATCAAATGGGATCAGATCATCATACTTTTCTGTCAAAAGTAACCCTAGGGGTATAATGGTAATCTTGCACTTAGGGGTATAACAGTAATTTTCCATACATAGGGGTATTCAAGTAATTTAACTATTCTTAAGGTTTATAGTCATTTACGTACGACCAGAAACACTTACCTCGTTTTCTTACCGAATTGGGCCCGTTAGCCCACTATCTCGATTTTGGCCCATTAAGCCCAAAGCATCGAAATGCACGGAATCGTGCACTTTGCAATCTTATCACTTTAATTTACCATATACATCAAACCATTAATCTCACGAGCATTTGCACACTCGCATGTTCTCAAAATACCGGCTTTTCAGCATTTCGGCTTTTCGACTTTTCCCGATCTAGTCTATGAGAGGGTGTCAGTTACACACCTGTTTGCGATGATATGCTGACAAGATCCACACATGAACTGCCTACAATTGGATTACTAACACGTTAATGTAACTATCAAAAACGACTATGTATTAACCCCTTACCATATTCGGCCAACCATGCCTAAAACCCTATTGCTCTTACCTTCTTGCCGGAATCTGGATTAGATCCAAGGATCCAACCGAATAGTCTCAAGTCCTTCGCTGCACGCTCCCTTGTCCACGCTAATGCTTACACATTCAAAAAAGAAAGAGGCATAATGCCCTTAGTCCAAACGTTAGCCACCCCCTTAAGGGTTTCGGCTTTTTCTTAAAACATGTATGATTAACGCAAATTATTTCAACAACTTACCTATCGTTGTTCAGCTTAAAAGAGTGCGCCTATCCACGATCCTTGAAAAGAAATAGATTCCAACAACCCAAGTTTCGGCTTCCCCCACCACAGGTTATAGATTTCGATTTTTATAAGTAAGTAAGAGAAGAGAAGTTTGGCTACAACAAGATTCGGCTCTTGGAGAATATGAGAGATGGTAACAATAATGGATGTGACAGAGAAGGAAGGGTATGAGTTCGATTATGAGGAAAAGAGAAGATAGAAGAAGGAGAAGAATGAGAAAAGAGGTAGTATTCGGCTATGGAAAATAACGGCACCGTGAGGGGTTTCTAGGTTCGGCTAAAAGAAAAGAAAAGATGAGCAGAAGAAGAGATGAGCAGAAGAAGAGATGAGCAGAGAATTCAGTTTTTTGGTTGTGAAGTCGGCACAGGGGTAGTCTTCGGTTTTTAGCAAAAATAAAAGGGAAGAGAAGAGAAACCTAATCATCGGCAGAACAAACTAAATAACCTAGTCCCGAAATACAAAAGAATTTGGCAGCCCTAGGCCAAATGCCGAAATTCCCAACATAAGGTGCCCTAGCCGAATGTGCACTTACAGAGTCCCCTATACGACCAACTCCTACTTCATACTCAGATTCCTTGATTTTCTCCCCTTATCAGCTCCTAAATCCTCTCCCTTATACCCTCCTTACTCAATCACCTGAGCAACTCAAACTCCTCCTGACAGTCTTTTACTTGAGTTCCATTGCTTACCCTTTTTAAACATAAAAATAATTCCCTTAATATGCTCCCATTGTGACTTGAACCTTGGTTCTCCCTAGCATCCACACGCCACTTTTATAGCCTTTCCAGTGGCATCACATGCCACTTTGCCACCAGCTTCCTTGTGTTTTATTTTGCCCAATTAATACTTAAAAGCCCAGTTAACCAGAACCCCTTTTTCTTATGGAACTAAAATTAACTAAAGTTACTGAGTTTTAACTTAAGCTTAGGCCTTCTAGAGGCCCACTAACATAATTAAACCTACCCCAAACAGACAGAACACAAAAATTTTAAATTACCAACATACACAGAAAACCCGAAAATTGGGGCATTACAGAGTGATAATTTGATGTTTCCATAGAAGGGAAAAATGATCAGCATGTCATAAAACATAAGAAAATAGGATGAAGTTTAATTTCTGAGCCTTGAGGCAAAAGTGTAAATATGCAAAAGTTTAGGGGTCAAAATGAAAATTTGTAAAAATATGATTTTTGGACCCGTATGAATAGTGTGACTAATTATTAGGCTAAATGTGATATTATAGATGAAGGAAATCGAGATTCAGGCTTAAATCGGGAAAATACAAGGTTATGGACTAAAATGGTAAATTACCGTTTCTGGATCGAGGTAAGTTCATATGATAATAATGCAATGTTATATTTGAATTATATTTCTTACTATTATTGCATATATTGTATGATTGAATCTATTGGAAAAGTTGATGGAATGGTGTTTATGATGTGGAAATATGACATGAAAGAATGTTACATGAAATGCAAGAAAATGATGATACATGACAAGTGATATATGAAATATGTGATATATGTTATGTAAATTCTTAAAAGCTGATTTGATATTTGAGTTGTGTCTGATTATACTATGAATGGACAATTGGTACTATGGATAGTGAGATCGACACTTCGAGTAAGTTCGTACATAAATAATCTATCGATTCTTTTTATGTTATTATATTTTGATATCATATGAAATGTGGCTACCTATCAAATGGTTATTTGATGTAAGTTATGAATTTAAATTGATTACGGAAAATTTAGTAAAATGTTGAAAAGTGAGGAATTTCTCGATTGAACCTTCGGAATAGAAACGATACAAATGAACTATTGTGAGGTCACGTGTGTAGTACTAAGTGCAGGCTACTACGTGTACCGGCTAATTGGTCGCATGTGTAGTACTAAGTGCAGGCTACTATACGTACCCGAAAGCTGTGATCATGTGTGTAGTACTAAGTGCAGGCTACTACATGTACCAGATTCTTGGTCGCATGTGTAGTAGTAAGTAAGGGCTACTATGCGTACCAGATAGCTTCGGCTACAAGTGAGGAAATGGGAAAATGTGCAGGAAATTGTGTATCTGTTATTATTCCCATGAGTTTAACGGGAAATCGATTAAATGAAAATACATGTGAAAGTGATTATGTGATGAACAAGTGCAAGTATATGTTTATTTGAATTTATGAGCAATATGCTCGATATATGAGCGAACCTCGGTAAAATGGAATGGATTAACTGAATTGTGTAAAAGTGAACTTTAGTAGTAAAACAGTGTTGAACAGCAGCAGTGCATGATTTTGAAAATTTACCAAAAATTGTGTAAGTTGAATTAAATTTCAAAAAAATTATGGAATTAAATATTAATGATTCTATTTTCATATAAAAGAAACAGGGGGAGCAAAAGAGTTATATATTATGTGATATTATAATTTTTGTGAGTCAGTGTCAGAATAAATTCGAGATCCCCTGTTCTGACTTTAGCAATTCACCATAAATTTTAAAAAAATTATTAATAGTCATACCTTATATTCATGGATTCCTTATTGAGTCTAGTTTTAAGGGAAATAAACGGCATGGTTGTTGAAATTCTTTACAGGGAGAAATTTGGTTCGTAGTGCACAGGGGTCAGAGTAGTCATACCCTGAAATAGGGGAAACTTTAATGAATAAACTGTACTAATTGGCTACTCCAAAAACTCTGGAAATTTTATGGAAGAAAGATATATGAATCTAGTTTAAAGGAAAATTAACGAAACTAAATTTTGAGTTTGGTAGCTTCAGATATGAATGATTTAATAACTGTAACTCAATAACACAGCTTAACCTAAACATGTGTAATTGTACAATTATAGTGTTTTATCTTGAAAAGCGTGGTAGTAATTGCTTATTATTTTCATATGAACTTACTAAGCGTAAAGCTTACCCATCCTCTCCATTTCTTTAGCATTGGCAGGTTGGCTCGGGGTTGGATATCGTCGGAGGCAAAATCACACTATCAAACTATCATTTTGGGAGAATTAATTCAAATATTAGAAATATCAAATGAGTGGCATGTATAGGAAGTTAGTTTGTGATATGTATTTTTATTTTGATTTTGACCATACGTATCAGTCTGCATTGAGTTATCATATATGATCATGAGATGTAGTCCTTATCCATTATGGTTTATAAGTTTAATTAATCGTGCCATGTCCTATGTTTTGATGTGATGATATAGTTAGCTTTGTTTGTTATGCATGTGTTCGAAAAGTTTTGATTTAAATGAAATTTTATGGCTCGGTTTTCATCTATGTGTATTGTTAAGTCTGGTAATGCCTCGTACTCTGTTCCAGCCTTAGATATGGGTAAGGGGTGTTACATAAATAATACATTTTTGTACATAAATTCTACCTTGGCTGATTACTCACTTAATCAATTTGTCCTAATATCATTCAACTTTCTAAGCCAAATTGTCTTAATATAATCAAAGATACACATACACATTTATATAAGCTCAAGAACCATATTATAACATCATGTACATATACCACTTATATGGCCGAATATACATGATCACATATATACACATATCCAAGAATCAATTCTACAATATTCATACTTTTTTTATTTACAAAGCCGAATGCACTTATCAAATACACATGATCTTCATTTGTATCACACATAATTAGTAATAAATATCAAGTTACTTATTAATCTTATCTCGAGTAAACAACGACCATTTAGCTCGTTTTACACATCCGTTCACGATTCACTTTTGCCCTAATGAACCATTTGGAATTGGATAGGACACTCGGATAATCACATATATCATACAATGCCAACGTCCCAGACGTGGTCTTACATGTAATCACATATCGATGCCACTGTCCCAGACAGGGTCTTACTCGCACAAATATATCAGAGTCACATATCAATGCCATGGTCTTACTCGCACACATATATCGGAATCCTATGTCATGACATATGTATCCTAACTATTCCTAAGGTTCATACGAGGCTTTTGGACGTCGTAATTCGGTCGAAACTAATTCGGAAACATAGTAATCAAGCTTATCCACATTCAGCTTTACCATAAATAAAATTATATATTTCATTTCAGCATATATGCCTTGCATTTAATTACAACTATGTACGTCTATTTGCTTAAAGACTTACCTCGAGTGATACAAAATGGAACAGGGCAGCTAGTGACAACTTTCGCTTTCCCCCGATCCAAATTCGATTTCTTTGGTTCTTGATCTAAACATATTCAAATTAATCTCATTCAAACATATTTTCATTCAATTTAGTCCAGAAACACATAAGTGGGCAAATTACCATTTTACCCCAGACATTTACACTTTTTTACAGTTTAGTCCCTATTACACAAAACACAAAATATACAAAATTTCAATACACCCATGTTGGGCCGAATTTTACCCATACTCATACAAGTCCATATATTTCATTTATTTCACATTTTAGTCCATCAAATTATTATTTTTGCAATTTAGTCATAATTACTCAAAATCATCAAAAATTCCAATACAAAACATGATAATCTAAAACATATATTTCATATTTCATCATCAAACAACAAAAATCACAAGCTCTCAACAATGGCATAACTCAAAATATTCACCAAAATCAAAAATTCATGTATGGGTTTTGTAGTACTCGAAGCAACGATCTCAAAAATGTAAAAATTATCAAAAACCGAGCTAAACACTTACCTTGATTGAGCTTAGAATCAACAGAACCCTAGCTTCCTTTCTTTTCTTTTCTTATTTATGTTTCGACTATGGTAGAAATAAAATATAAGCACTAATGTTTTATGACATGTTTTATAATATATTAACCTTTATTATTTGTTTACTAATTTACCCTTAATGAACTTATAACAAAACCATATTTTGCAAGCCTATTGCCATCCATATAATAAATCAATGGGTTATTTACCACTTAAAGGCTTCCACTTATAAAGCCAATAACAAATTGGCCCTTTATAAATTAAACTACAAATTTTTTAATTTACGCGATTAAGTCTTTTTATTTAATCGGACACCCAAACGATAAAATTAAATCACGAAAATTTCACGGATGTAAATTTACACAAAATAAACACAAAAAATAAATTTTAAATATTTTTTTGACTCGAATTCGTGGTCCTGAAACCACCGTTTCAATTAGGGTCTAAATTGGGCTGTTACATCTCCTACACGGCTGAGACACACAACCATGTCTCTGCTCATGTGGCCAGCACATAGGCTATTTTCCAAGCCTTTTTGTCACCCTTTTACATGCATAAAACAATATGCTTGACTAAGACATTCTACACCAATTCCATATTCTATTTAACATTATTACTATTTCTCACTTTATACCATTGTACCATGGTTATCAAACTATCCATCAAATGTCCATGTTTAAGGCATTATCATTTTATTTCCATATTACACATTTAATTCATGGTCATGACCACCTCGATTGGTCATAAAACATGCATTCAACACGCATGACATATTACCAACCATGCATGGCAAACAAGCATATTCATATCACAATTTTTAGACATAACATGAATAGCGAGATTTACAAGTCAAAATCATTAGCTCAATATAGGCCAATACATTTGGCCAAATTATAATAACACACGTTATAAAACTAGGTCCCTATACATGCCACTCAGTTGATATTTCTAACTTATGTATCAATACTTCAAAGGTATTGGGTCGATAGTGTGATGCTGCCTCTAATGATCTCCAACCCCTAGCCGACCTAAGAACACTAAGGAAATGGAAAGGAGGGAGTAAGCTTTACACCTAGTAAGCTCGTATGAAAATAATAAGCAATGTATTAACATGTTATTTTTCTCGAGTCATAGTCACTAAATCATTTATATTCGGAGCTACAGAACTCCAAATTAAGATCCACTAATTTTCTCTGAAACTAGACTCACCTATCTTCTTACCATAAAATTTTTAGAATTTTTGGTCTAGCCAATAAGTACAATTTATTATTTAAAGTTACCCCTATTTTGCTGTCTGACAGTTCCAACCTCTCTTCACTATGAATTAATTATCTCATTGTACGGGACTCAGATAATGTTCCCGTCTATTTCTCTTGAAAATAGACTTGTTATTTATTTTAAGCATATAATTTATAACCAATGATTATTTTTGTACAATTTCTAGTGATTTTCCCAATTCAAAATAGGGGATTTCGAACTCATTCTAACTTTGTTTCACAAGAATTCAAATATATCATAATATTAAATTCTTTTTCTTATACTGTTTCTTTTATGTGAACTCAATGCTTTCATTTAATATTTAATTCAACCTTTAATTCAATTTCCACAAATTTTGGTGGATTTTCAAAGTCAGACTATTGCTGCTGCCAAAAAAGTTTTAGAGCAACAAAATGATAATCATCACAAGATTTCCATAAAAATTATTCTCATATGTATCACTCATTTATTTGCATTCATACCACAAGTCCATTTCACTTCCCATGTCCAACACATGTTCATGGATTTCGAGTACATACCTGTGCTATCTCTTAGCACCACCACTCGTCTAAACGTGACAATCATATCCATCATAATAGTATCTTATAACATAAATAAGTTTGTCATGGCAAAAACCCTTTTTATTCATTTCTCATATTAATCTCGTTGAATTTTCTCAGAAATTTCGATGGATATCCCATGTACCGTCAAATCATACAAGTGATCATTTCAAGTATGCACTCCTAGGAACCTCGCATCTTATAGCGGAATTACCAATCCAGGCTAAATCCCCAGTAGTATAAACTCATAGAGTAAATGTCGAGATTACCAATCCAGGCTAAATCCCCTGTAACTACAATTACTCTCATGAGCTTGGATCTGAATTACCAGTCCAGGCTAAATTTAGACCCTAATCGAATTACCCGTTCAGGCTAAATCCATATTGCACACATATTCTTCAGGAGGCTAGATCACTTTAGGAACACCCGTCTGGGCTAGATCCTTTACTGTCAATTCCTTTTTACAGTTCCATCGAATATTCTTTTCATTCAATCGGGGTTTTCACTTTTCATCAAGTATATTAATATGCATAAATGACCTTGAAATGTACATTCAAAATTACACTTTTGCCCCTAGCTGGTAAAATAAATTTTATTCAATTTTCCCACTCTATAGGCCTAGACGAACCATTTTCATAACTATAGGAAACTACAATTCTCATCAAAACACTCTTTTTATACCATTTTTACAACTTTTACGAAATAGTCCTTTCAGACGTTTTCATCGAAAATCGCTTAGTAAAAGTCGTTTATTTAACACCCAACACTCATTTTCCACCATTAAACATCAAAATGCATGCATGTCACACATGGGTCAATTTTTAATCATGAACCCTAGCTCAAATTAATTGTAGAAATAGGTAAATCGAGTTATCGAGACTTCAAAAATGTAAAGAACATTAAAAATGGGGCTCGAGATCACTTACAAAAGAGCTTGGAATCTTGAACCAAACCCTAGCCATGGTGTCCATGCAAGTTTTGGCTGGCTGGAGAAGATGATGGCCAATTTTGGCTTATTTTCCCTTTTTAATTCTTTTAATTATTGGAATGCCAAAATGCTCCTAACTTAAAAATATTTTATTTCACCCATTTCATGTCTATTTTTGCCCATCACTAACTAATGGTCCAATTGGCATCCAAGGACCTTTAATTTAAAAAATCATAACAATTTGACAATTCCAACATGTGGAACTCAACTTTTTCACTTTTTGCAAATTAGTCCTTTTGACTAAATTGACTGCCCAAACATTAAAATTTTCAGACGAAATTTTAAAAAAATTATTCCGTGAAATTGTACACCATAAAAATATAATAAAAATAAAATTTTCCTTATCGGATTTGTGGTCCCGAAACCATTGTTTCAACTAGGTTCAAAATCGAGATGTTACAATCCAACCCTAATTTCGGCAAAGAAGATGATAAATGAAATTAATGGCTTTTTGTTTTATTAATTTAGTATGAAATTATCTAATTACTATTATAACCTTTAATTAAACATTAAAAATCACATAAATAATGTCTAAGAATGTCCACTCACTTTATAATTGGGCTAATAACCCCTTAAGGACCTTTACTTTAAGGGTCTATAGCTATTTGACACCTTTAACTATTAGAACACAAGTTTTACACTTTACGCAATTTAGTCCTTTTATCAAATTAAACACTCAAACGATAAAATTTCTTAACTAAATTTTCACACAATCATAATATCATGCTTTAAATATTAAAGTAATAATAAAATAATTACTTTGACTTCAAGTTTGTGGTCTCAAAACCACTATTCTAATTTGACTAAAAACGGACTGTTACATTTACTACTTCAAGACTTAGACCCTCTACAACCTTAGTACAAATATATGAATGCATAGACCCTAGATGTATCAAATCATAAATATTGTTTCCAAGAAAAGAAAATTTACCCGTTATAACCTCAGGTAGATCAACATCCTCTTTTTCTTTCATCACATAAGCTTGAACTAACACTCCATAATTTGGCTTAATAACATTTTTCCTCTGTGCTCCATGTGTAACAACCCAAAAGTCAGTGGTATAAAAAAATCTAGTTTTGAGACTTCGTTTCTGTAAACCGATGTTGTAAATATTTTTATTAAATATTTACAGAGTTACATTGTAGGTGAATTGAATTTTAGTTAGATAATTTCATTGATTTAGTGCTCAATTTAAGTACAAGGACTAAATCGTGTAAGTGGTAAAAGTGTGATATTAAATTAAAAGCTAAATTATAACTACGGGATTTATCTAAAAAATAAACCATTATATAAATGGTTACTATAGTGGCGATTATGACTTATATGTATGTTTAATATATTATAAAATTTTAGTTAAAATTTTATAGGAATATAATAAATAAGGTAAAAAAGGGGGGAGAAAAGGGAAGAACATTTTTTGTTCTTTTCTTCTTTTTATCTTCCCCAAAAGTGCTGTAACTCAGAGGAGAAAAGGGGGGAAAGATATTCTTTAAAATTTATTTTTCTTGACCGCGAGGAGGGAAATCAGTGGTGAAGGAAGGGCAAAACTTCATGTTTTCTTCTATATTATATTTTTCTTTAGCTGTACTTTTATTTTTCTTTTCTTTTGCTGCTCTGAATGGATGAAATAAAAAGGGAGGTTAGTTGCATGGAGGGAGAGGCCATGGATTTGGCATATTAAATAGTTGTTTCCCTTGAAATTTACACACACTTACTCATTTAGTTAATTTCAAGTCGAATTTAACTAGTTGGTGAGTTTAATTAAGTCATCTGAATTTTATGATTAAGCTGTCTATTAGCTATTATTGATTTTTGGTTAGGAGCAAATAAATCATGCCAGAAATTTGAAGAAATGGTTGTAAATAAAAAAATGGTTGTTGTTTGGTTGTGGTGTGAGTTTAAGTTATTTGTTGAATGATTGGTTGTACTTTGATGCTGGTAAGTGTGATGAAAATTGAGGGAAAAGTCTTGATGATTGTTAGTTGTTGAGTGAACTATCGTGGCATGCAAACTCCATGCATGCTTTCCGAATATGACTTTTTATAATGGAATTAAGATAACTTGCTACTGAAATTAATTAAATATTAATGTCCTAAGCTGTAATTAGAAGATGTCATAGTTATAATTAAGATGTCCTACTGTTGTATCGTGATTAAAATGTAAGAATTCATGTTGTAAGTATTTATGTTGTCTTAAAACATTATCTAAAGTGGATTAATTGTCATAATTTACACTGTCTTAATAATGAAATTGTGGTATCTTAAAATGACAAATTGAGAGGAGTTATAGCTGTAATTTATAGTGCTTGGGTGACGTGGTTAAAATGTATAACTCTGGGATTGATATTGATGATGTTCTATTAATGAATAAATTGAGTTTTATTTGTCGAATTACATGTTTTTTAGAAATAAAAATTGAGTGTTGCTAATGGTGAGTTTTCTTTAGACTCCTTTACTATTTCCATGCTTGAAATTCTTATCAACTTTACATGGATGATTTAGTGTTAGTTAAATAGGGAAAAAATTGTTCTTTACAAATTTCATGGTTGCCACTGTTTTGTATTAGTTAAACTCGTGTATTTCATATTTATTTGTTGTCCAATCAGTGCAAAAGTTTCCTGTTGCTCAAGCAAAGTAGATATTGTTGCTGCTCGTTTTTGTACTTTTAAAGCCCCATTTAAGTACTGCAATTTGAAGTGTTTAGTTGCTGGAAATTGAGATGTTTTATTTCTGTAAATTGAGGTGTATAAACGTTGTTAATTGAGATGTTAAAGTGCTGCAAATTAAAGTGTTTAAGTACCGCAAATTGAAGTGTTTAGTTGCTGGAAATTGAGATGTTTTATCACTGTAAATGAGGTGTATAAATGTTGTTAATTGAGATGTTAAAGTGCTGCAAATTGAAGTGTTTAAATGTTGTAAATTGAAGTGTTAAAGTGTTGCAAATTGAAGTGTTTAAATGTTGTGAGTTGAACTGCTAAAGTGCTGCAAATTGAAGTGTTTAAATGTTGTAAATTAAAGTGTTTTAAGAATTGGAAATTGAATTATTTAGTGGCTAGAAATTGAGATGTTTTATCACTATAATTGAGGTGTATAAATGTTGTTGCAATGCCCCAAATTTTAGGCCTAGAAGTATTAGGTTTTGGGCAGGGGTACTGTAACACTCCTAACTCGTATCTATCACTGGACTAGGGTTAAAGGCATTACTAGACAAATTAGAACATTAACATTTGTTTCATAAGCATCGAAGCATTAAAGATCAATCATCAATATAGAGTCCCTTATATAGGTCATCGAGACTTAAAACATGCATTAGAAAGGATTTAGGACTAAACTGAACTTATACAAATTTTTTCCAAAACTTAAACATTTTCAAAGAAGTACATGTCACACGCCCGTGTGAACAGGTCGTGTGCCTCACACGACTTTAGACACGCTCGTATGTCTAGACCGTGTCAAAACAGGGCATACATACTAACTTGCTCACACGGCCACAAGACAAGCCCGTCTGCTTTGGTCATGGTCGAATCTGACTTAGGCCACATGGCTAGCCACACGCCCATGTACCTTAGCCGTGCTCAAGCCTACTTAGGCCACACGACTAGCCACATGCCCATGTACCTTGGCCGTGCTCAAGCCTAACTTAAAATTGTAGGGTACCCCAGGGGACACACGGCTGTGCAACATAGCCGTGTGCACCCATGTGGACAAAAATAAGTCATTTGAATAGCCAACTTGCCACTCCAATTGGGTCAAATCGATAAGCACCAAACCAAGCATATATACAAAACAACTTCAGCCAATTTCTATACCAAACCATACATCATTCATGCCATAACAATATCAACCATTTACATGCTCATAAAGTCAACTCAATTGTGCCAAAACCAAGACCAAATCATATCAAGCATATGGTTTCATAATCTCTAAACTCATGACCAAATCTCATTCCAAATCTTACCAAACTTACCATTTCTCTTAGCCATTCACGAACACATCAAATAGATCATCTTGCATCATATTTCTTATACCAAAATCAAAAACATAAACACAACCATATCAAGCCATATCACATGGCTAAATATAAACATTACAAAACCTATCCAAAGTACTTTTAGCCTATACATGCCATTCTTTACAATATACAATTTCAAAAGGTACCAAAATGAGATTCGATAATGTGGTGATGGTCCTCGATGATCCCCAAGCTCATATCAACTTCGATATCTATAAAACAATGCAAACACACAAAAAGTAATCTTTCAAAAGCTTAGTAAGCTCGTACTAAATATCATCAACAACTTATCAAATATAAAACATCAACATATAAACACTTATTAATTCTCGATTCATCTATCAATTCTATGCCAACATAATTCATATGTTTATATCAATCCACGAACTTCATATACATAATCTCATCTACCACATAGGTATCGTACATACTTGAACCTTCCTGTATTTATTCATTTTCATTCTCATCTCTCGTCTAGATATTTTAAAACTTTCAGAAAATTATTCATGCTTTAAGCATCCGCACACTTAGTGCTTTAAGGTTTAGCCGAAGCTATAATGATTTTCGTACACTTAGTGCCATCTCAATTAACCGAAGCTATCTCAGTATTGCACACTTAGTGCCTCATACAACCGAAGCTATACCGTTTCGCACACTTAGTGCTATTTATAGCCGAAGCTATTTTGAAACGCACACTTAGTGCCAAATTTAGTTGATTTATCATCGTATTCAACCATAAGCAAATATATACACAATTTATGAATAATCAAAGCATCAAAAATATACTTGTAACATCATGTATCACATACAAACTTACCTCGTACTCGAAATTGTCGATTTGAATCGTCTACTCGATTATCTTTGACTTTCCTCGGTCTAAATTTGAATTCCTCTTTTCTTGATCTATATGTATTCAAAATTAACCCTTTTATTCACCAAGTCATTCAATTCAATCCAAAAACATACATTTAGGGCATTTTGCAAACTAGCCCTCATATTTTTACATTTTGACACTTTAGCCCCTAATTCACAAAATCACAACATACACATAATTTGCATATACTCATGCTTGGCCGAATTCTCCTAGTACTCATACTAGTCCACACATTTCATTTATTTCACATTTTATCCTTCAATTTACAAATTTCACAATTTAGCCCATTTTACTCAATCACAAAAAATCCAAAGACAAAACATGTTAACCCAAAACATATCTTCAATTTATCAACAACTAACTTCGTAAAACTCATAGTTTCATCAATGGCACATTTCAAAATCATCAACAAAATTAGAAATTGAGACATGGGCTTGATAGTATACGAAGCAACAATTATAAAAACATAGAAATTATCAAAGACCGATCAAAATACATACCTAAATCAAAGGAAACCAAGGCCGAACCCTAGGTAAGCTTTTCTCTTTTCTTTTTCTTTTCTTTTTTGGCAATAAGGATGAATGATTCATCCATTACCATATTTTATTTTATTTAATATATGTTAAATATGCTAATGACCAAAATACCCCTTTAATAAACCATTTTAAATTCACATATAATAAGGCCATTTATGTCCATTATCAATGTGAATGGCATGACCACATAAGGACCTCTCATTAACAAAGACAAATCAAATAGACACTTTAAGCACACAATTGATCAAATTTTTATACGAGACTTTGACATATGCTCATTCACATGTCAAAAGAACAAAAATTAATATTTAAACATTTCTCTGACGTGGATTTGTGGTCTCGAAACCACTATTCTAACTAGGGACAAAATCGGACTGTTATAGGTACAATTAGGAGAGTGTACATAAATATTTAGTTATGTAAGAAGGTGACACAAATGCATGCTTGCCTCAGTGGTTAAGTGTTCTAGGAAGTGTTTGAAAAGTCTTGGGTTCAAGCTTGAGCAAGTGCAAAAAGTTTGTTTTTAAAGGAATAAGCACTATCTCTAGGTAGTAGGCTTTTAAGTAAATAAGGGAAAAACATGACAGAAAGGGCCTGTTGGTCCAAGGGATAAGTGGCGTGTTACTAATGTGTAAGGTCTGATGTTCGAGTCCTAGTTTGTGCAATGGGGGTTCTATTTTGCTGCCTAAGCCATGTGGGCAGTAGGGTTTGACTGAAACACTGCTGAGTGGAGTTGAGTTTGAATTGGTCATGGAAGGATTGTAGGAGGGAATGTTGGGATGTGGATAGTGTTCAGTTGAAGGGATTTTAAGAGAGGTTATAGGAGAAAATCATGGGGATTCGTGGTGGGAGAAGAGTTGGTACCGAATGGGATTTGTGGCACTCTAGACTTTTGGTTTTGGTGAGTTTAGCCACTCTATTTTCGGGTGCTGTGAACATATTGGCTCTCTCTTTTTAAGTGGAGGCTAAATAATGCTAGGGAGGTTTTGGTAGTATCATTCATTTTTGCTGGCATCGGTTTTTCACTTCTTTTAAGGTCCCTCATTTCATCATTTTGCTCTTCTTTCCCTCCTTCTTCTTATTGAATTCTCTCCTTCCTCTCTCTCTCTCAGTTCTTTTGACACTATCAATCCTCCTCTTCTATATCTTGTGCTTGGTCGATTATCCCCTATTTCGTCATCTCTCAATTTTTTTTCTTCTAGTAATAGCCAAATACCCTTTTTCCCTTTTCTCTCTATTCCTTCGACTCTTTTTGAGTATCCCTCCTTATATTGCTAAAATCGAATATTGTTCCCCTCATTTCGTTCTGTCGGTTCTCTACATTTTGTGTTAGCCGAACATTCTATCTCAGGTTTGAGTACATAGTTGTTGTATTCTTCTCTTTTATTTTTGATTTTGGTTTAGCAAGGGTTCTCTGACAAATCTGTAAGTGGACATGATACCCTCTTGTTTCTGTCTACCATTGTGATCTTTCTTCTAAAATCTTCTTTCCTTTACCTATTACTGCTAGGGGTGCGATTATGCCACTTTGCCTCTACCATTCTATGTACTTTCAGCTTTTGTGTGGGTGTGGGCCGAATGTTCTTCTAATCTGGACTCTGCATTTTTGGTAAGCGACTTTTTGTCTAGTTTAAACTGTTCTTTTGTTTAATGGTTGATAAGGTTTGGTTGAAATGCAGATAACCCCCTAAGGCCTAATGATTAGTCTCTTGCAAACAGTTTAAATGGGCAAGCCACAAGCGATTGATCCAAGCAAGTGTTAGGTATTCCTTTAATCAAGTATTTTGGTTGGGGTTTTAACAATTTGATTAGGATGCGATTAACCGAGACTTGTGATTGAATGTAGGTTGGAGTACTCGTGGGCTATTCACACGTTTTCGGGAGCAACGTGTGTTAAACACTTTCTCTACTCGTAAATCGGCGAAAAATGAAATAAGAGACCTTTGGTGCCACACGAACGTGAGTTCACTTGTGTGGTAGTTCGAACGCGAAAACATGGGCGTTGGATCTAGAGGCCACTATGAGTGATCTCATGGGCTTAGGCCGATTTAGGCCATATTGGGCCGAAATGGGCCGTGCAGGTCCCACACAAGTAAACCACATGAAAGTATGGAGAATATTGGGCTGGACTATGTAGTTCACATGGCTAGGGCAATTTTTGGGCATAGTGGGCTACACGGGCATGTGGGTCTACATGGGCCCACATTATGGGCCTTTGGGCCCATTTTCACTGTTTGATTGTTAAGGTTGCACGGGTCATCCGAGATGACTGTGGACCTACGTTGGATCGGTAAGCATATCTCGAACCTAAAATTTATAATGTTTATTATGCCCCTATGAGGTAAAATGATTATTATGCCCTTATGAGATGTGTGATTATATTGAGCTTGCCATTTTATATATGTTGCATACATGCATGATATTATGATATGTTGCATGGGGATGGGTGGTTATAATTGGAGGATGTGTACTGTACTGGTAACTCTCCTGCAATTTCTATTTAGTGCCGCGATCGGTGCTATTTTTGGTGTATAGGGATGGGTGGGTTGATTTTATCCCCGCTTGGTGTGTAGGGTTGGACGGAGTGGTGTGTAGAGGTTGGCTGGGTAGGATTTTTGATTGCATATCTGTGCTGTGACTGCTACTAAATTAGGCTAAGGCCCACACTGATACTGATATTATAATGGGCTAAAGCCCTAATTGAAATTGAACTGTTACTAAAATAGGCTTAGGCCCAGACAGGAACTGCCTACTGTATGATTGCCCGTTGCTAATGGATTACACACTGAGTTTTCATAAACTCACCCTTTTGCTTTTCTACGCAGGTAACCTTTAGGCGGATCGGTGCTGCGAGGGACTCGAAGGTGGCCACACAACCACATTTGCTTCCATTTTTAATTTTTAATTTTTAAGTAATTTAATTTGGGTATTTGTTTTGTAATAAGGCCTCTTTAAGTTTTTATTTTAATTTGGGATTTACTTACCTTGATTCATATCTGTTAGTGGTAGGCTGCAAATTTTCAAAAACTAAATGCTTTTCAAAACACCATGATTACACAACATATTTTAAAAGCTTCCGCAGCCAACATGTGACAGCCCTAAAGTGACCCTAGTCGGAAAGCGGTTTCGGGACCGCTAAACCGAGTCACCAAATTATTTGGATGTAATATTTATGGTCTAAAATATGTGAATATGAATGTGCGAAAATTTTAAGCTTCGATTTAGTAAATTGCATGTGAATTTAGTCAAAAGGACTTGTGTGACACTTTTGAAATGTGATAGGCTAATCTACAAGGATCTAATAGTGCATGTAGTCAAAAGGAGGACTTGCATGTCAATTTCCCCAATAGTAGTGGCCGCCATGACAAGGTGGATAGACAAATTGTGATGGGAAAAAACATATTATGAAAAGTTTATGACAACATGTTGTGTTAAGAACAATAAAATATGTGGGGAGTGGGAGGAGAAACCAAAGTTGTTTCATCCTTGCTCCCCATTTTGCCGAAACTAGAAGAGAAAAAAAGGCTTCATTCTTTGTTCTTCTTGACAAAAAAAATGAAAGAAAGAAGAAATATGTTTTGAGGATTTTGGCAAGATAGCAAGCTAAAATTTGAGGTATGTGCATTCGGTCATAGAGAAAATTGAATCAAAAGTTTGGTTGCCTTGATTTTGGCTTAGAAGATGGCTAGAATGAGGTATGTATTGAATGATTCTTGAAAATCTATGCATGTTTGAGATGATTAGTTCAAGTTCTAATCAACCAATGGCTTGTTTATTTTGTTAAGTTCGGTTTTAAGGTTTGAACAAATTGTGGTTATATTTGACATAGTTGGTTTATTTTGTTATGCTTGTTATATGATAGGTATGATTTGTGTTTGGGTGATGTGTATGTGATATTGATTATATGATTCAAAATGAGATTTGTTAATGATGAAATATAACCGCCTTGGAAGTAGCTCATTTTGGAAGTATGATTTATGGTATAATTTGTGTGATGGAATGGTCTCGAGAGTTGGCTTGATTAAATGGATAAAATGCTAAGTGTTTTAAAGATGATGTAATGGTTATTTCGGTTTATGTGAAGTAAATATAGATGATGGATATAAGCTGTTTTATGATTTGATAATGGTGATTAAATCTTGTAGTTAAGTGTTTAGATATATATATATATATATATATTAATAATGAATTTAGTTGTACTGCTATGTTTTGGAATATCTTATGGCATGTATAGAATAGACTAGTAGTGAGAGGATATTTTGGTTAATGTATAGGACTACCCCTTTTGTTGTGGGTCATGGACCCTTTGGATTTGTATAATTTTGGGTAGCCATGCGAAAATGGCTTATAAATGTTTTGAGCATAATGTTATAATCATTCGGTATGTATATGCTCGTTAAGAGGCATGGAAATGTTTGGCAACGATCAGCTATTAGAATGGTTCATCATGATTATATTTTGGACTATATATGCAAGAGGGTTAGTTGAATCATAGAAACTATGTGTTAGATAAAGTCCACCCTAAAAATAGATGCTGGCAGCAGCAGTTATGTTGATGTGAAAAATCACTAAAAATAGTATAGATGGAATTAAATAGTGAATAAATTATGTAAATGAACCTTGATGAATCTACTTTCATATGGAAGAAACGAAACGGTCATATGAGTTGTATGTTAAGAGATATTTAGGTTTTCGTGAAACAGGGCCAGAACGGTTTCTGGATTCCCTGTTCTGACTTTGGAAATTCATTGTAAATTAACCAGAGATAATTGGGAGTCATGACATATATGTATAGATTCCTATTTGAGTCTAGTTTCTATAGAAACAAACAGAATCAGTATTGAAGCCCTGTACAGGGAGATATCCAGGTCGTAATACATGAAGATCAGTGTAGTCGCACCCTGTAACAGTGGAGACTTTAACTAATAAACTGTACTAATTGGCCCAACCAAAAATTCTAGAAAAATATATGTAGATGGACATATGAGTCTAGTTTCGGGGAAAAATTTCGAATCTGATTTTTGAGTTGTGGAACTCAAGCTATGATTTTTAAGGTGACAGTGACGTAGTTAGCCAACTGCCTGGAAAATTTTTAATTGGACTGTGAGAGTAAATGAATTAGTCGGTTAGCACCTCGTGTTCGACTCCGGTAACGGTCTCGGGTACGGGGTGTTACACAACATCGTTTTAAAGTGCAATAATAACCTAATATGATTGATAAACGCCAGATGATACATGTTTTTACCCAAATACTTAGCATATTTATGGATGTTTACTACTAGCTTTGTGGATTTTGGTGCTTTTAATCTGGTTATTTCATGTTTTGTACCTAGGAGAGCACCAAGAGTCAAAAAGAGCCAAAAACAAGTTAAAAAAGGGACAAAATGCACCAGATCGTGAAGACCCACACGGCCTAAGCCTTGCCACACAGGTAGCTCACACGTCCGTGCCTTTCGAGGGTGTCGACCAAGGTTTACACGACTCACACGGTCTGGCCATTGAGCCCACATGACCGTTGCAATTTAATGGATCGAACATAGCCTGGGAACTACGCCACAGGGTGGTGGCACACGAGCGTGTCCCTTTTTCAAGGAGTTGTATTCTACACGGAAAAAGGATACTTAGCGGGGAAGAAAGCCAATCAAAAGCCTATATAAACACCCTAAGTATGATCTAGAAAGGGGGCTGACTCTCCAGAACCTTTCTGGAACATAGAACCACACGTCGGCAATTACTTGAAGGAAGCCAGACGATCCATCTCAAAAGCCGGAGCTACTCCAAGACTAAAGATCTCTCTCAGAATTCCTTCAGGGGTTTTAGAGTTTTCTTTATGTTTTGTTATTTTCATACTTTTGAGATGTGCTCTTATTTTATTATGAACTACACCCCTTAGATACCTAAGGGGGATAAAACCTATGAAGGATCTTGTTATTATTATCTGAACTGTATGATAAATACTTGATTTGATCTTAATGCTTGAGTTAATATTCCGGGTATTAATTCACGATTTGATGTGCTTATGCAGAGGATGAATAGACCCTGTCTAAGAGTAGATTTGGCATAATTAAGCAGAGTTAATCGAACGCCTAGAAACAGGGTTACGAGATTTTTCCAGATTAGGGTGAAACCTAATAAGGGGATCCATAGATCGAGTTAATGCAACCTTAGAGTGTTAATTAGAGAAAAGTCTCGGTTATTCAATCTAAGGATTAGATGTTATTAGTATTGAATAGGGATAATAACTTAACTTAGGGATTTCTACGAAACAAGTCAAGTGAATAAATCATCCGATTTAGAGTTAGATAACAAGTGAAATCTAGGTGGATTCCTCCTTGGGTGTCGTCTCTATTAATTGCTTCGCTTCAAGTCTTTTTCCAAATTATCTCTTCGCTTTAATTAAATTAGTTAATTAGTTTAAATAATTAGTTAATTAAAACAAACTCTTTTATTCCTAGGCTAGATAATAAAAAGACAGTTATTACTAGTACTTTTGGTTCCCTTGGGTACGATATCCAGGTCTTGCCATTACTACACTATTGTTCGATAGGTGCGCTTGCCTTTTCATCATGATAATAGTTAGTCTAGGTTTGATCTTCATTATAAATATTTATTACTTGTTACGAATCACTGCGATCATGTTTTTGGCGCCGTTGCCGGGCTGAAATATTAGGAACAATAATTTTTTATTACTTTAGCCATTTATTTTTCTTGCAATTTTATTTTCTTTTCTTATTTATTAATTTACTTTTTCTTTCTCTTGGCAGGGTTTTATAGTTTATGACTAGAAGAAACCCGTCAGGACCCTTACTTTTTGACGAAAAAATCGATAACAGTTCGTAGAATTCAAAAAGAAATAAGGCATAGTTTACGATACATAGAAAATGAACAAGAAGACAATACTCAACCTCCAACCGACGAGATGGCTGAAAACCAAGACAATCAGTTGCCTCCTGCAATTGCAGCTAATCAAAATCCTACTCCATGTACTATGTATGACTATGCTAAACCCTCTTTAACAGGAACTTAATCAAGTATAGTTAGACCTGCTATTACTGCGAATAATTTTGAATTAAAATCTAACACTATTCAGATGATACAACAGTTTGTTCAGTTTTATGGCTTGCAGGATAAAGATACCAACACTCACTTAGCAAATTTCCTGGAATTTTACGATACATTCAAAATCAATGGCATTTCTGATAATGCCATCCGTCTTCGGTTATTTCCCTTCTCACTGAGAAACAAAGCTAAATAGTGGTTGAACTCGTTACCACGAGGGTCATCACTACTTGGGAGAAAATGACCGAGAAATTTTTACTAAAATATTTTTCGCCGACTAAAACGGCTAAATTATGCAATGATATCTCTTCTTTTGTGTAGATGGACTTAATGCATGGGAGAGATACAAGGATCTATTGAGAAGGTGCCCTCACCATGGGTTACCTCTATGGTTGCAAGTTCAAACGTTCTACAATGGTGTGAATCCCTCGACAAGACAAATTATTGACGCTGCTGCTGGCGGAACTATCAACAATAAAACACTGGAAGATGCCTACGAATTCATAGAAGAGATGTCACTGAAAAACTATCAGTGGCAAGTCATGAGGACTAAGCCAACAAAAATAGCCGGCGTTTATAACATCGATTCAGTCACCATGCTCTCTAATCAGGTAGAACTTCTCAATAAAAATATTGATAGCTTTCTTGGTTCTACGCAGGTACATCCAGTAATGAGGTGTGACCCAAGCGAAGGAGGTGTGCATACAGAATACTAATCCTTCAATCCTACAACTGAAGAAGAACAAGTCAACTATATGGGTAATAATAACTTTAGATCTAAAAATAACCCATACAGTAATACCTATAATGCAGGTTGGAGGAACCACCCAAAATTTTCCTGGGGAGGTCAAGGGAATCAAAAGCCACAAAATCCTCAGGGTTTTCAACAGCCACCTTATCACCAAGAGAAGAAGTCAAACCTTGAAGAGATGCTCTCTAAATTCATCTTAGTGTCAGAAACCCATTTTCAAAATAACGAGACTGCACTTAAGAATCGATCCAAGGACTCGAAACTCAGATAGGCCAGCTGTCCAAAGTAATCTCCGAAAGACCACAAGGTAGCCTTCCAAGTAATACTGAACCTAATCTGAGGGAATACCTCAATGGAATTAGTGCTTAAAATAAGGACGTACTCGTTATACCCGAGCCAGAAATACAGCAAAACAATGCAATGAACAAAGGACGAGAAGAGGTAAACGGTAATGATCCCAAACAGATAAGTACGAATCATGAACATCGTGTGCCATATCCTAAACCGATGACGAAAGACAGAACAGAAGAACAATTCGGTAAGTTTGTCAAACTCTTAAAGAAATTACATATTAACTTACCCTTTATTGAAGTTCTTTTGCAGATGCCCAACTCAGTAAAATTCTTAAAGGAACTTCTGAGCAATAAAAGGAAATTAGACACTACATCGCATGTGGAACTCAATGCAGTCTGCTCAGATATTCTAAAGAATAAGCTACCAAACAAATTGCAAGATCCAGGGATTTTTACAATTTCTTGCTTAATTGGTTGTTTATCTGTGAATAATGCTTTAGCTGATTTAGGGGCAAGTATAAATGTTATGCCCTATAAAATGTTTAAACGACTAGGTCTCGGTAAACCCAAACAGATTAGGATGAGCATACAATTGGCTGACAAAACAGTTAGATTTCCTAAGGGTATTATTGAAGATGTTCTTGTTAAAATTGATAAATTTATTTACCCAGTAGACTTTGTTATCTTAGATATGGATGAGGATAATGAGGCACCTTTAATTTTAGGACGACCCTTTTTAGCAACTGCCAGAACCATTATTAATGTAGGCACAGGGGAGCTAACACTTTATGTAGGTGATGACACAGTAACACTCCAAGCACGCGATTCAGTCAAAACTCTTAAGACTCAGGATAATGCTATAAAACCTATTGATGATAAAACTAATATTCCATCGTTCTTGCAGGAACCTTCTAGAACCAAGACAACAGAGACAGTGCGCTACTATCATGAAAAGAACAAAGATGCCCATGAAGAACGAAGGCTACGAATAGAGGAGCTAGACGAATGGTGAGAACACAAACCGAGAAAACATGATAAACTGAAACTATGCCAAAACAAACCCGATACCTCTCCTAATCAACTTACGGTTGGCGATAAAGTCTTGCTAGATGTTGTTGATCCTCACATTATCACTACCACACCGAATGAGGAAATCCCTCTTACGGTATTCAGTATTTTTCCATTCGGTACGGTGGAGGTGAGTCATCCCAAGTTCGGCACTTTTAAGGTAGACAACACCTGATTAAAAACTTATGTTAAGATTGACAGCAAGAACGAGGAGTATGAACCTCTCAAACCACCATGATCATTCAACGGAGAGGTAAGACGAGCTTAGACTATAAATAAGCGCTTCTTGGGAGGCAACCCGAGCACTAACATATTTTGATTTCTTTATTTTTTAATTTCTAACACTTTGAATCATTAACTTAATCTCTGAATTGCACAGTTTTTCAGCACACACAGCCAGGCACACGGGCGTGCCTAAAGCCGTGGCCAAATAGGGGAAGAGACACAGCTGTGCGAGACGGCCGTGTTGAAGCAGGACATGTTTTCCCCAAAACACGGGGTGCGATAAATCTCCACGGCCGTGCGACATGGCCGTGGGTGAACTTGATAGGAAGAACACGGGCGTGGGATAGAAAACCACGGGCGTTCAAGGGACAAGGTTCGATTCTGTTTCTTCGACACTGGCATGCGACAAGCCCGTGCCATTAAATCGTGGACAATAATACATGGGCGTGCTACCATAAAACACGGGCATGGGAGAAGCGAACAAAGCTAGGCACTGCTGTGTGACATGGCCGTGTGCCACACACGCCCAAGACACACGAGCGTGTGATAGTAGCCGGGCACGACCACATTTGAAAAATGTGAAAAACACGGGCTACCCTCATAGCACATGGGCGTGGCCCTAGGCCGTGTGCCCCTCCCCTATATAAACAAACCACTATTCATCTTCTTCCTCTTTTCAAAACCCTAGCCGAAATCCACCCTCCCCTAACCCCTACTCCCTATTCTGGCCACCATTCCCTAGATTCACACTTCCGCAACCCCCAAACCACCCTTAAAGTGACTCCACTTGCATTAATCCCTATTTTCCCCTCCTTATACCCTCCATTTTCCCAACACGCGGCTTCCTCCCCTCGTCACACACCCGTGCGCAACCATACAACAGCCCCTGGTTTACTTTCTTAACTTTATTTTTCCAATTTGTGTTGCTACATTAGTATTTTACATGCTTTCCATACATATTGTTACTATTATAAATATGTTCTCGACAAGTTAGGAATTTGCTTTAAGAATTGACTTGTTTAAGTTACTAAATAGCATATACTAATTTTAGGCCTATTGCTTAACTACTGATGTATCTTAGATTCTATCAATGATTATATATTTTCAGGTACATTATGTCGTCATCACGGGGCAAGAAGGCCGCGGTCCCTTCCTCAAATAGATGTAGGGGACCGGGTTCTTCCTCTGTACGTGCTACAGTTGAAGTTCGGCACCCGTTCCTTGAATTCTAGCAAGCTTTGTAGGGGAGCTATTTCAGATACTCCGCGCACGACCCATCACCGCAGGTCACTGCATCGACTGGGCTACCATAGAGCAAGTCCAGCTCGCTGATGCCATTCGCGCCCTCCTATCCACCGACCCATGGGAACGATTCTTCACTATTACCGATGTAACACCCCGTACCCAAGTCCGTTACCGGAGTCGAACACAAGGTGCACACAGACTTAACTTAATTATTTTCACAGTCCATTTAAAATTTCTAGACAAGTTGATTCTTTGCGTCACTTGTCGCATTAAAAATCATATCTTGAGTTTCAAACTCGAACTCAGTTTAGTAATTTTTCCTGAAACTAGACTCATATTTCCATCTACATATTTTTTTCTAGAATTTTTTGTCGGGCCAATTAGTACAGTTTATTAGTTAAAGTCTCCCCTAATCCAGGGTTCGACTACACTGACCTTTACGCATTACGAATTGGATATCTCCCTATACAGGGCTTCAATACTGATGCCGTTCATTTCTATAGAAACTAGACTCAAGGAGTAATCTATAAATATATGGAATGACTCCTAATTATCTCTGGTTAATTTACAATGAATTTCCAAATTTGGAACAGGAATCCAGAAACCGTTCTAGCCCTGTTTCACGAAAACCTAAATATCTCTTAACATACAACTCATATGACCTTTTCGTTTCTTCCATATGAAAGTAGATTCATCAAGGTTCATTTACATAATTTATTCACTATTTAATTCCATTCCTGCTATTTTTAGTGATTTTTCACATCCACACCACTGCTATCGTCAAGATCTGTTTTCGTGTAAACTTTACCTATTTCGTGGTTTCCATGGACCAACTAGAGTTTTGTCATACATAGGTCCACCTATGATCATATTTGGCCATTCCAAGGGCTGATCATTGCCCAACACTTCCATTCCAGTCCATAGTCACATCATGAAACCATATATACATACATAAACACAAATGGTCTAATGCCATACTCCACTTCTACGAGCCATTTTCGCATGGCTGTACACACATACATCACAAAACGTACTTGAAAAACAGCAAAGGGTAGTCCTATACATGCCATTTCAAAGCTCAACCAAAATTGTACCCAAAGGGGGCTTTGGTAGTGTGGGAGACTTCGACTTCCAAAAATCCCGAGTCCGATAGCTGACGAGCCAAAATCTATAAAATAGAGAACAAAGAAACGGAGTAAGCAATTTATGTTTAGTAAGTTTTGAGCGAAGAATTTAAGCACAACAGAGGTATAGCATTCATATAACTAAACGGATAATTCCGTATATACATACTTTCAAATCATTTCTACTATACATTCCAACCCCTATGTTCATACATAAGGGATCATCTTAGTCAAATACCGGAAGCTCATTATTCAATTGAGCGAATATTATTCGAAGGAACTCAACTATTCCAATGCACATACGAACATACCTCATTGCTGGAATTTTTCAAGCGTATTAATTGGGATTTTTACAGCAAGATCGTTCATTTCCGAATCACGTACCTTCGAAATTTAACCGGATATAACGACTCGCTCGATTGTCTTCGGGACATTGCCCGGTTATAGTGATTCGCACAATTGCCTTTGGGAATTAGCCCGGATTTAGTAACTCACACGAATGCCTTCGGGACTTAACCCGATTTTGGTAACTCGCACAAATGCCTTCGGGACTTAACCCGATTTTGGTAACTAGCACAAATGCCTTCGGGAATTGACCCGGATTTAGTCACTTAGCACAAAAGCCTTCGGGACTTAGCCGGGACACCATTCGAATAAACATGCACATTTAACACTAAGTCATGACACATTCGAATTTCATTTTCATTAGAAAAACTCAAATACAATACACTTATCACTCTTGCACATTTCGGTTCAATATCCACACACAAAGAGCATGATTTCGATTTACTTGAGACATGATCTAATCAAATCATAATTTAAGCTCTATTACTCAAGAACTTACCTCGGATGTTGTCGAACGATTTCGATGGCTATTCGACCACTTTTTCCTTCCCTTTATCGGATTTAGATCCCCTTTGCTCTTGAGCTTAATTAAATAAATAAATCGATTTAATCATTTGGGCATCGAAAAGAGGAACACAAGGCACTTAGCCCACACTTATACATTAGACATTAAAGTCACCTACATGTGAAATCATGCATCAAACTCAATACATTAGTTAGTACTCTTCTTAGCCGAATTTTCTAGGTCGAGATAAAGCCTTCAACATGCTTACTTATAGCCGAATAACACATCAACCTATGTAATCATTCATGTGGCCGATTATGCATGTTGATGTTGAGGCCAATTACATGTTTAATACCACACATGAACGGCATACATTTTACTAACTAATGCATTACATATTGTAGTTCAATACACATCTATCATTTCCTTCATAACCGAAACATCATCATAAGTAAATATATACCTTGAGATAGTATATATGTCATACCAATACATCATGTGCAAACATATATACATGTAGGTGCAAGGGCCGAATCTCAAGTTGATTATAACCAAATATAAACATATATCCAAAGCTCAAATCTTACCTACCATGCAATATGCATAAATTATGCTTATGGATATACCATGGCCGAATACACCACAACACCATACCGTTTCAATTTTGGTCATGGTTAAACAAAGAACTTAATGTCTCACTCAAAAATGCTAAAAGAAAATCCAAGAGTCCTCAACCCACCATCACATATATCATCAACAAGCTTCATATTTAGCATGCAATGGCATTAACACAAAATTCACCTTGGCCGAATATCATCCCCATGACATAGCAAGGATTTGAACCATGGGCTAATAAGAACATCAAGCCAGCAACTAAAAACATGCATGAATCTCATGGCACAACCTCAAACATACCTTAATAGTGACCTAGGGTAGCCGAATGCTTCACTCCCTTCTTCCCTTTTCCCTTCAATTTTTCAGCCAAAGATGTTTAAAGATGAACACTTTTTTTTTTGTTTTCTTTCTTACCTTCACGACAATGGGGAGGGGGAGAAGCCTTCACACACATTTTTTTCATTTTTTTATTACCCATACACCTTATTTTATTTATTCCAACATAAAACACTTACACAACATGTTTCATGACATGTTTTGCCCATAATTCCTTGTCATGGCCGGTCACTAGCTATTAGGGGGGGAAATTTGACATGCAAGTCCTCCCTTTTGATTACATGCACTATTAGGTCCTTATAGATTAGCCTATCACATTTCAAAAGTGTCACACAAGTCCTAATAACTGAATTCACATGCAATCGACTAAATTGAAGCTTGAAATTTTCACACATTCATAAATGCATATTCTAGACAATAAATATTACGTTCAAACATTTTGGTGACTTGGTTTAGCGGTCCCGAAACCACTTCCCGTGTGACAGCCCAAAATTGACCCTAGTCGGGATGTGGTTTCGGGACCACAAAATCGAGGCATAAAAATAATTTAAAATTTATTTTGATGCCTATGATATGTGTTAATTTGTGTGTGGCATTTTTGATGATTCGATTTAGTGTTGTAAAGGTGAATTTCACTAGAAAGGACCTAGTAGTAAACTTTGAAAGTATGATGGGGAAATGTGTGATGACTAGTTAGTCATGCATGCAAAAATAAGGATTTGCATGTCAAATTTCCCCAAAAGGAAGCTTAGTGGCCGGCCATGACAAGGGTTATAAAAGAAAACATGTTGAAACATGTTTTGTTAATGGATGATGAGGGAAATGATTTAATAATTAAGTTGTGGGAAGAGAAGAGAAAAAATATGTGTGAGTGTGGCATTTCCCCCATTGCCGTGTATGTGAAAGAAAACAAGAAAGAAATTTGTTCATCCTTGTTCTTTCCTTCTTGGCGAAAATACTAAGGAGAAGATAGGAGTTTTGCTTCATGCTTGGCTTGGAAGAGAACTAGAAGGAGATTTGGTCATACTTGCATCAAGATTAAGGTATGTTTGAGGTTGTGTCATGAGATTCATGCTTGTTTTGGTTGCTAACTTGATGTGCATGTTAGCCATGGTTCAAATCCTTGTTATGCCATGAAAATGGTGTTTGGCCAAGGTTGATATTGTGTTAAAGCCATTGCATGCTAAATGTGAAGCTTGTTGATGATGCATGTAATGAAGGATTGACTACTCTTGAAATTTCTTTTAGTATTCTTGAGTAGGACATTGAGTTCTTTGTTTAACCATGACCGAAGTTGAAAGGGTATGAATGTGATGTATTCGCCATGATGCATTCATGAGCATGATTTATGCTTGTTACTTGATTGGTAAAAATTTGTGTTTTAGATGGTTGTGAACACCTTGAGAATTCGGCCTTGCACCTATATGTGTGTATATGTTTGCACATGATGTTTTGGTTATGAAGTAAGTGATAAATATGTTTGTTTAAAGAAGAAATTTGTTGAAGAATGTTGTGAAATTTGCATGTACATTCGGCCTAGTACATGTATAGTGTGAAAAACCTTGAAATTATTTTTGATTTTGTGTATTTATGACCATGTGTAATCGGCCACATGAGTAATTTGAGCACTTGATGTTATGTTAAAATTCTTGAGCTTAAATATATGGATGTATGTATATGTGGCCATATAATGGCGTTTTGGTTCAAAGGTTGAATGATAAATTATAATAAAGTGAGATGATATGAGATGCCGAATGTGATTTACTAGTAAACATTATTGATAGAAATATTGAATACTTCTACTTGTATTCATTAAGCTCAAGAGCAAAAGGGAGCTAAATCCGATAAAGGGAAGGAAAAAGTAGTCGAATAGCCATCGGAATCGTTCGACAACATCCGAGGTAAGTTTTCGAGTATCGAAACTTAGATTTTGATTCGATTGAATGAAGTAATAAGCAATCGAAATTCTGCCCTTGTATATGGCCATTGAGCCGAAATGATATTTTTGTTAAGTGAATTGTGCATAAAAGTTTTGTTGTGAAAATGAAACAAAGATGTGTATGAATGTTCGAGTGATATCCGGCTAAGCACGAAGGCAATTGTGCGAGCTATGATATCGGGCTAAGCCGAAGGCAATTGTGCAAGCTATGATACTGGCTAAGCCCAAGGCAATTGTGCGAGTTGTGATATCCGGGTTAAGTCCCGAAGGCATTTGTGCGGGTTACCATAAACAGGCTATGTCCCGAAGGTGTTTTGAACGAGTAGCTATATCCGGATAAACTCTGAAGGTATGTGATTTGAAATTTATAAGCTGCTGGAAAATTTTCAGTTATTGCATTTGTGAAATTCCCAACAAGGTATGTTTTGTGTGTGCTTTGCACACTATGAGTAAATGCGCATTTAATATTCGCTCTAATGATAAATGAGCTATCGGCATTAACTAGGCCATTATTTGTGTATGAATATAAGAGTTGGGATTGTGAAGTAAGCCTGTCTTTGAGAAATTGTGCATATGAATTATTGTTTAGCTACTTGAATGCTATGCTTTGGTTGTGTGTATATTATGGCTCGAAACTTACTAAGCATAAATTGCTTACTCTGTTTCTTTGTTTCTCTGTTTATAGATTTTGCTCGTTAGCGATCGGATTCGGGATCATAGAAGTTGAAGTCAACCACACTATCAAAGCCCTTTTTGGTACTCCTTTAGTTGAGTTTTGGATATGGCATGTATAAGACTACCCTCGGTTGTTTTTAAGTACTTTGTGATGTATATGTGTGCGGCCATGCGAAAATGGTTCGTAAAAGTAGAGTATGGAATTTGACCATATGTGGTTTGTAATTATATTTGGTTTCATGATGTGATTATGGTTTGGAATGAGAGAGTTGGTCACATGATCAGCCATTGGAATGGCTAAATATGATCATATGTTGAACCTAAGTATGACTAGACTATAGTTGGTCCATGGGAACTACAATATAGGTAAAGCCTACCTTAAAAACAGATGCTGCCAGCTGCAGTGACGTGGATGTGGAAAATCACCAAAATTTGTAGGAATGGTTTTAAATAGTGAATAAATTATTCGATCGAACCTTGACGAGTATATTTTCATATGAAAGTAACGAAATGATCATATGAACAGTATACCGAGCGATATTAAAGTTCTCGTGAGACAGGGCCAGAACGGTTTCTGGGTCCCCTGTCGCGACTTTGAAAATTTACCAGAAATTATCCAGAATGAATTAGAAGTCATGCCTTATATGTCCAGATTCCTTTTTGAGTCTAGTTTCATTAGAAACAAACGGAATCAGTATTGAAACCCTGTACAGAGAGATATTCTAGTTGTAACGCGCGAAGGTCAGTGTAGTCGACCCCTGTAACATGGGTGATTTTAACTAATAAACTGTACCAATTTGCCCTACCAAAAATTCTGGAAATAAATCCAGGGATGGATATATGAGTCTAAATTCAGGGAAAATTTACGGAATCAGTTTCCGAGTTTTGTAACTTGAGATATGCTTTTTAAGGTAACAGTGACGCAGTTTTTCCAGCTTGCTTGAGAATGTCAAGTTGGTCGGTGCTATAAGTGGTTTTGGCTTGTTAACCCCTCGTGTCCGACACCGGCAACGGTCTCGGGTTCAGGGTGTTACAATTTTATTGGTATCAGAGCTACGGTTTAGTCGATCCTAGGACTACCGTGATATGTTTGGAGTCTAGCTATACATGCCATTAAGTGATAAATTGATAGTGTGGTGATTTCTGACAATCTGAATTTGTGTTTGTTTATAGCAATGGATCCCGATCCCAACCGAGCAATAGCTGATGATGTAGAGAGTCGCGCGCCTGCTCCAAGCAAGGGACAGCACCGGGACTCTCAACTTATGGCTAGCAATCCGAATGATGAGGCTAGGCAAGCCTTTTGTAGTGTGATGAATGATTGGTTCAACCAATACATTCGAACTAACACTACTGTTCCACAACCTCCATTCCCGACTAATGCAACCCCAAGACCTACAATACCTCCGTGAATCGACCAAATAAGGTCAAGTAAGCCCCAATCGATAGAATTCGTAAACATGGGGCCACCGAATTCAAGGCTACAGATAGCGACGATGCCGAGCAAGCTGAATTTTGGTTGGACAACACTATCCGGGTGCTCGATGAGCTATCTTGTACACCCGATGAGTGCTTAAAGTGTACCATCTCCTTTCTACGCGATTCCGCCTACTATTGGTGGAGTACTCTGACTTCTATGGTGCCTAGGGAGCAAGTGACTTGGGAATTCTTTCAAACCGAGTTCCGAAAAAAGTATATCATCGAGATTCATCGACCAAAAGCGAAGGAATTTCTTGATCTTAAGCAAGGCTCTATGTCGCCATCGACTCACTTAACGAAAATTTGTGAGGCTTAGCCGGTAAGCGCGAGAATGCATTTCGTCCGAAGCTATTATGTGTAAACACTTCGAGGATGGGCTGAATGATGATATAAGGATGTTCGTTGGCATTCTCAAAATACGAGAGTTCGTAGTACTTGTTGAGCGAGCTTGTAAAGCCGAAGAGCTTAGAAAGGAGAAACAAAAAGTTGATGTGGGAACTGGAGAATTCCGAAAAAGGTCCTCGGAAAGTCTCTTCAACAGCATCAAGAGATTTCGAGATGATGTGAGCTGGTCTAGAGGCGCTTCGGGCTTTTCTAGACGAGATCGCAGTCGACCCCCTGTGACCACACGAGCAACTTCGATCGCCAGTGGTGGAAATGATCGCCGAGAGAGAGCGGAGTGTTTGCATTGTGGCAAATGGCATTCGGGGAGCTGTAGGTTCCGTGATCACTCCTGTTATAAGTGTGGATCGGTGACCACTTTATCAAGGACCGCCCGAGGTTGCTTGAACAAAATGTAAGTCAAAGTGGAAACCCGAGTGCTACCAATTTGCCGAGGTAGGCCATCCAAATGCGGGCAATGCTAGTGGCGGTCGAGAGGGCCGAGAGATGCTACAACAAGACCCGAGGCTCGTGCTCTGCTAGGACTTATGCCATACGCGACGTGAGGATGCTTCCTCGCCGATGTTATTACCGGTACTCTTACTCTCCTTTACACTAATGTGATTGCTTTGATTGACCCGGTCCTACTCATTCTTATATATCTGAAACCTTAGCATCCAAAGAAGACTTTGCCCATTGAGTCTATTGAGTTTGTAATTCGGGAGTTAAACCCTTGGGTCATTACGTGCTTGTCAACACAAAGTGTAAGAAAAGTCCCCTAGTATTTCGAGGTTCTTGTTTTCCCGGACTTGATGCTTTTGCCATTCGACCTAATTCGACGTTATTCTTGGTTTGGATTGGTTGACCATGCACGATGCGGTTGTAAATTGCAAAAGCAAGACTATTGATCCGAGGTGCGCAAATAACGAGATAATTCGGGATGAGTCTACGGACTTAAAGGGTTGCCACCGTAATATCAAGCAATGTTGGCCCGTAAATACGTAAGAAAGGGTGCGAAGCATACCTTGCGTATATTCTAGATGACAAGGAGTTAGAAAAGAAACCCGAATCTGTGTCAGTGGTTTGTGAATACCCGGATGTTTTCCCTGAAGAATTGCTGGGTTTACCACCTGTTCGGGAAATAGAGTTTGGCATTGAATTGGTACCTGGTACCACTCCAATTTCGATAGCTCCGTATCGTATGGCACCAACGGAATTAAAGGAGTTGAAAGCTTAGTTGCAAGAATTGGTGAATAGAGGTTTTGCTCGCTCGAGTTTTTCACCTTGGGGTGCACCAGTGTTGTTTGTGAAAAAGAAGGGTGGAACCATAAGGCTGTGCATCGACTATCGTCAGCTTAATAAAGCGACGATAAAGAACAAATATCCGTTACCGCGTAGTGATGATTTGTTCGATCAACTGAAGGGAGCCTCAGTGTTCTCGAAAATGGATTTGATGAATCGGATCTTCAGACCATATTTGGATCGGTTCGTAGTCATGTTCATTGATGACATCTTGGTCTATTCAAGAAATAAGGCCGAACATGCTGAACACCTGAGGTTAGTCTTGCGAATCTTATGGGATAAGCAATTATATGCTAAGTTCAGCAAGTGTGAGTTCGGTTAAGAGAGGTTAGCTTCTTGGGACATGTGGTATCTCAGATCGGTATTCGAGTCGACCGAACAAAATTTCAGCCATACTTAATAGGAAGCCTCAGAAATATTACGAGGTTCTGAGCTTTTTGGGCTGGCGGTTATTACCGACGATTTGTAAAAGGTTTCTCAACGATAGCCACGCCAATGATGAAGCTACTCCAAAAGGATGTAAGGTTCGAATGGTCGGAGAAATGTCAGAAAAGTTTCGATCAACTGAAAACTTATTTGACTGAAGCCCCAATTCTAGTGCAACCTTAATCGGGCAAAGAGTTTGTCATTTATAGTGACGCATCCCTACTTGGGTTAGGTTGTGTATTGATGCAAGAAGGTCGAGTTGTGGCCTATCGCCGAGGCAATTAAAGCCACAAGAGAAAATTATCCCACCCATGATCTCGAATTGGTCGCCATCGATTCGCCTTAAAGATATGGCGACATTACTTATTTGGTGAGAAGTGCCATGTATTCGGATCACAAAAGTCTCAAATATTTGATGACCCAAAGAGACTTAAATCTGCGACAAAGACGTTGGCTCGAGTTGTTAAAGGATTATGAGCTGGTCATTGACTATCACCCGGGAAAGGCGAATGTGGTTGTGGATGCCTTGAGTCGTAAATCATTATTCGCTTCTGAGCGATGAATGTGCACTTGTCCGCTCGATCCGACAACGTGTTAGTAGCTGAATTGAAAGCCAAACCATTATTAATGCATCAAATTTGTGAAGCTCGGAAGGTCGACGATGAGTTGGTTGCAAACGGGCGAGTGTGTTCGAACAAGGAATCGGAGTTTCGGATCGATGATGACGATTGTTTGAGGTTCAGAGTCGTCTGTGTGTTCCAAAGAATTGAACTTATTTCGATAATACTGAACGAAGCCCATTGTAGCCGAATGGCGATCCACCTGGGGAGTACGAAGATGTACAACGATTTGAAACGTCAGTTTTGGTGGCATGGTATGAAACGAGACATCTCCGACTTTGTTTCGAGGTGTTTAATATGTCAACAAGTGAAAGCGGAACATCAAGTGCCTTCAGGATTACTTTAGCCGATCACGATACCCGAGTGGAAATGGGATCGAGTCACAATGGACTTTGTATCCGAACTGCCATTGTCAGCGAGTAAGAAAGATGCGATTTGGGTCGTTGTAGATAGATTGACTAAGTCGGCTCACTTTGTCCCCGTACGTACGGATTTTTCAATGGACAAATTAGCCGAATTGTACGTTTCTCGGATTGTGAGATTACACGGGGTGCCTATTTCCATCGTGTCGGATAGAGATCCGAGATTTACCTCGCGATTTTGGAAGAAGTTGCGAGAGGCTCTGGGTACGAAGTTGCATTTCAACACCGCCTTTCACCCCCAAACTGATGGTCAATCCGAGTGGATAATTCAGATACTTGAGGATATGTTGAGATGTTGCATCCTCGAGTTCAGTGGTTCATGGGAACGTTATTTGCCGTTGATTGAATTCGCTTACAACAACAGCTTTCAATCAAGTATTAAGATGGCACCCTACGAGGCTTTGTACGGTCGTAAATGCCGTACACCATTGTTTTGACCGAGCTCGGTGAAAGCAAAATTTTCGGGTGGATTTGATTAGAGATGCTGAATGAAAAGTGAAAGTAATCCGTGAAAGTCGAAAATAGCCTCCGATCGTCGAAGTCGACGCGGATCTGAAGCGTAAAGACATCGAGCATCAGGTGGGAGATAAAGTGTTTCTCAAGGTTTCACCTTGGAAAAAGATACTCAGATTCGGCCGTAAGGGCAAGTTGAGCCCGAGGTTCATCGGGCCATATGAGATATCCGAGCGAGTTGGTCCAGTGGCATATCGTCTGATTTTTCCCCCTGAACTCGAAAAGATTCACGATGTCTTTCATGTTTCGATGCTTCGACGCTATAGATCTGATCCATCGCACGTGATTAGTCCATCAGAGGTTGAAATTCAAGCCAATATGAGTTATGAGGAAGAACCGATTCGTATCCTGGCACGTGAAGTGAAAGAGTTGCGAAACAAGCGGGTTCCGCTAGTGAAAGTGTTATGGCTCAAACACGGGATGGAAAAAGCTACTTGGGAACCCAAGAGCTCTATGAAAGAGCGTTACCCAAACCTATTTACCGGTAAGATTTTCGGGGACGAGAATTTCTTAAGTGGGGGAGAGTTGTGACAGCCCAAAATTGACCCTAGTCGGGATGTGGTTTCGGGACCACAAAATCGAGGCATAAAAATAATTTAAAATTTATTTTGATGCCTATGATATGTGTTAATTTGTGTGTGGCATTTTTGATGATTCGATTTAGTGTTATAATGGTGAATTTCACTAGAAAGGACCTAGTAGTAAACTTTGAAAGTATGATGGGGAAATGTGTGATGACTAGTTAATCATGCATGCAAAAATAAGGGATTTGCATGTCAAATTTCCCCAAAAGGAAGCTTAGTGGCCGGCCATGACAAGGGTTATGGGCAAAGAAAACATGTTGAAACATGTTCATTAATGGATGATGAGGGAAATGATTTAATAATTAAGTTGTGGGAAGAGAAGAGAAAAAAATGTGTGTGAGTGTGGCATTTCCCCATTGCCGTGTATGTGAAAGAAAACAAGAAAAAATTTGTTCATACTTGTTCTTTCCTTCTTGGCCGAAAATACTAAGGGAGAAGATAGGAGTTTTGCTTCATGCTTGGCTTGGAAGAGAACTAGAAAGAGATTTGGTCATACTTGCATCAAGATTAAGGTATGTTTGAGGTTGTGTCATGAGATTCATGCTTGTTTTGGTTGCTAACTTGATGTGCATGTTAGCCATGGTTCAAATCCTTGTTATGCCATGAAAATGGTGTTTGGCCAAGGTTGATATTGTGTTAAAGCCATTGCATGCTAAATGTGAAGCTTGTTGATGATGCATGTAATGAAGGATTGACTACTCTTGAAATTTCTTTTTAGTATTCTTGAGTAGGACATTGAGTTCTTTGTTTAACCATGACCGAAGTTGAAAGGGGTATGAATGTGATGTATTCGGCCATGATGCATTCATGAGCATGATTTATGCTTGTTACTTGATTGGTAAAAATTTATGTTTTAGATGGTTGTGAACACCTTGAGAATTCGGCCTTGCACCTGTATGTGTGTATATGTTTGCACATGATGTTTTGGTTATGAAGTAAGTGATAAATATGTTTGTTTAAAGAAGAAATTTGTTGAAGAATGTCGTGAAATTTGCATGTACATTCGGCCTAGTACATGTATAGTGTGAAAAACCTTGAAATTATTTTTGATTTTGTGTATTTATGACCATGTGTAATCGGCCACATGAGTAATTTGAGCACTTGATGTTATGTTAAAATTCTTGAGCTTAAATATATGGATGTATGTATATGTGGCCATATAATGGCGTTTTTGGTTCAAAGGTTGAATGATAAATTATAATAAAGTGAGATGATATGAGATGCCAATGTGATTTACTAGTAAACATTATTGATAGAAATATTGAATACTTCTACTTGTATTCATTAAGCTCAAGAGCAAAAGGAGCTAAATCCGATAAAGGGAAGGAAAAAGTAGTCGAATAGCCATCGGAATCGCTTCGACAACATCCGAGGTAAGTTTTCGAGTATCGAAACTTAGATTTTGATTCGATTGAATGAAGTAATAAGCAATCGAAATTCGCCCTTGTATATGGCCATTGAGCCGAAATGATATTTTGTTAAGTGAATTGTGCATAAAAGTTTTGTTGTGAAAATGAAACAAAGATGTGTATGAATGTTCGAGTGATATCCGGCTAAGCTCAAGGCAATTGTGCGAAGCTATGATATCGGGCTAAGCCCAAGGCAATTGTGCGACTATGATACCGGGCTAAGCCCAAGGCAATTGTGCGAGTTGTGATATCCGGGTTAAGTCCCAAGGCATTTGTCGGGTTACCATAACCGGCTATGTCCCAAGGTGTTTTGAATGAGTAGCTATATCCGGATAAACTCAAGGTATGTGATTTGAAATTTATAAGCTGCTGGAAAATTTTCAGTTATTGCATTTGTGAAATTCCCAACAAGGTATGTTTTGTGTGTGCTTTGCACACTATGAGTAAATGCGCATTTAATATTCGCTCAAATGATAAATGAGCTATCGGCATTAACTAGGCCGTTATTTGTGTATGAATATAAGAGTTGGGATTGTGAAGTAAGCATGTCTTTGAGAAATTGTGCATATGAATTATTGTTTAGCTACTTGAATGCTATGCTTTGGTTGTGTGTATATTATGGCTCGAAACTTACTAAGCATAAATTGCTTACTCTGTTTCTTTGTTTCTCTGTTTATAGATTTTGCTCGTTAGCGATCGGATTCGGGATCATAGAAGTTGAAGTCAACCACACTATCAAAGCCCTTTTTGGTACTCCTTTAGTTGAGTTTTGGATATGGCATGTATAGGACTGCCCTCGGTTGTTTTTAAGTACTTTGTGATGTATATGTGTGCGGCCATGCGAAAATGGTTCGTAAAAGTGGAGTATGGAATTTGACCATATGTGGTATGTAATTATATTTGGTTTCATGATGTGATTATGGTTTGGAATGAGAGAGTTGGTCACATGATCAGCCATTGGAATGGCTAAATATGATCATATGTTGGACCTAAGTATGACTAGACTATAGTTGGTCCATGGGAACTACAATATAGGTAAAGCCTACCTTAAAAACAGATGCTGCCAGCTGCAGTGACGTGGATGTGGAAAATCACCAAACTTTGTAGGAATGGTGTTAAATAGTGAATAAATTATGTGATCGAACCTTGACAAGTCTATTTTCATATGAAAGTAACGAAACGATCATATGAACAGTATACCGAGAGATATTAAAGTTCTCGTGAGACAGGGCCAGAACGGTTTCTGGGTCCCCTGTTGCGACTTTGAAAATTTACCATAAATTATCCAGAATGAATTAGAAGTCATACCTTATATGTGAAGATTCCTTTTTGAGTCCAGTTTCATTAGAAACAAACGGAATCAGTATTGAAACCCTGTACAGAGAGATATTCTAGTTGTAACGCGCGAAGGTCAGTGTAGTCGACCCCTGTAACATGGGTGAATTTGACTAATAAACTGTACCAAGTTGCCCTACCAAAAATTCTGGAAATAAATCCAGGGATGGATATATGAGTCTAAATTCAGGGAAAATTTACGGAATCAGTTTCCGAGTTTTGTAACTCGAGATATGCTTTTTAAGGCAACAGTGACGCAGTTTTTCCAGCTTGCCTGAGAATGTCAAGTTGGTCGGTGCTATAAGTGGTTTTGGCTTGTTAACCCCTCGTGTCCGACACCGGCAACGGTCTCGGGTTCGGGGTGTTACATCCCGACTAGGGTCAATTTTGGGCTGTCACAACTCTCCCCCACTTAAGAAATTTTCGTCCCCGAAAATCTTACCGGTAAATAGGTTTGGGTAACGCTCTTTCCTAGAGCTCTCGGGTTCCCAAGTAGCTTCTTCCATCCCGTGTTTGAGCCATAACACTTTTACTATCGGAACCCTTTTGTTTCGCAACTCCTTCACTTCACGAGCTAGGATACAAATCGGTTCTTCTTCATAACTCATATCGGCTTGAATTTCGACCTCTGATGGACTAATTATGTGCGATGGATCAGATCTATAACGTCGAAGCATCGAAACATGAAAGACGTCGTGAATATTTTCAAGTTCAGGAGGCAAAATCAATCGATATGCAACTGGACTGACTCGTTCGAATACTTCATATGGCCCGATGAACCTCGGACTCAATTTGCCTTTACGGCCAAATCTGAGTATCTTTTTCCAAGGCGAAACTTTAAGAAACACTTTATCTCCCACCTGATACTCAATGTCTTTTCGTTTCAGATCCGCGTACGACTTCTGACGATCGGAGGCTATCTTCAGATTTTCACGGATTACTTTTACTTTCTGTTTAGCATCTTTAATCAAATCCACTCCAAAATTTTGCTTTCACCGAGCTCGGTCCAAAACAATGGCGCATTTACATTTACGCCTGCATAAAGCCTCGTAAGGTGCCATCTTAATACTTGATTGACAACTATTGTTGTGCGAATTCAATCAAAGGTAAATATCGTTCCCATGAACCATTAAACTCAAGGACGCAACATCTCAACATATCCTCAAGTATCTGAATTACCCGCCAGATTGACCATCGGTTTGTGGATGAAAAGCGGTGCTAAAATGCAGCTTGGTACCCAAAGCTTCTTGCAATCTCTTCCAAAATCGCGAGGTGAATCTCGGATCTCTATCCGACACAATGCAAATCGGTACCCGTGTAATCTCACAACCGAGAAACGTATAATTCAGCTAGTTTATCTAATGAAAAATCCGTGCGACGACGGGATAAAGTGAGCCGACTTAGTCGGTCTATCAACAACAACCCAAATCGCATCCTTCTTACTTGCGATAATGGCGGTCCGGACACAAAGTCCATTGTGACTCGATCCCATTTCCACTCGGGTATCGTGATCGGTGAAGTAATCTCAAGGCACTTGATGTTCCGCTTTCACTTGTTGACATATTAAACATCTCAAACAAAGTCGGAGATCTCTCGTTTCATACCATGCCACCAAAACCGACGTTTCAAATCGTTGTACATCTTCGTACTCCCGGTGAATTGACATTCGGCTACAATGGGCTTCGCTCGAAATCATCGAAATGAGTTCAATTCCTTGGAACACACAAACGTCTTCTGAACCTCAAACAATCATCATCATCAATTTGAAACTCCGATTCCTTGTTCGGAACACACACAGCCCATTTTGCAACCAATTCATCATCGACTTTCTGAGCTTCACGAATTTGATGAATCAATAATGGTTTGGCTTTTAATTCAGCTACTAACACATTGTCGGGTAGAACAAACAAGTATACATTCATCGCTCGCAAAGTGAACAGTGATTTCCGGCTTAAGGCCCGGCTTAAGGCATCCGCAACCACATTAGCCTTTCCCGGGTGATAATCAATGACTAGCTCATAGTCTTTCAACAACTCAAGCCAACGCCTTTGTCGTAGATTCAAGTCTCTTTGAGTCATAAATATTTGAGACTTTTGTGATCCGAAAATACATGGCACTTCTCACCAAATAAGTAATGTCGCCATATTTTCAAGGCGAATACGATGGCAGCTAATTCGAGATCATGGGTCGGATAATTCTTCTCATGTGGCTTTAATTGTCTCGACGCATAGGCCACAACTCGACCCTCTTGCATCAATACGTAACCTAACCCAAGTAGGGAGGCGCCACTATAGATGACAAACTCTTTGCCCGATTCGGCCGCACTAAAATTGAGCTTCCACAAATAAGTTTTCGCTTGATCAAAACTTTTCGACATTTTTCCGTCCATTCGAACTTAACATCTTTTGAAGTAGCTTCATGGGTGTGGCTATCATCGAGAATCCTTTTACAAACCGTCGGTAGTAACCGCAAGTCCCAAAAGCTCCGAACCTCAAGAATATTTCTCGAGGCTTCCGCTAAGTATGGCTGAAATTTTGCTCGGTCGACTCGAATACCCGATCTGAATACCACATGACCCAAGAAGCTAACCTCTCTAACCGAACTCACACTTGCTGAACTTAGCATATAACCGCATATCCCGTAATATTTGCAATACTAATCTTAGGTGTTCAAAGATGTTCGGTCTCATCTCTTGAATGCACCAAGATGTCATCAATGAACACAACTACGAACCGGTCCAAATACTGTCTGAAGATCCGATTCATCAAATCCATAAATACCGCAGGGGCATTAGTGAGCCCAAATGGCATCACTAAAAATTCGTAATGACCGTACCTCGTTCTGAAAGCAATTTTGGGTACATCCGAATCTTGAATTCGCAACTGGTAGTAACCCGATCTCAAATCTATCTTTGAAAACACTAAGGCTCCTTTCAGTTGATCAAACAAATCATCAATACGCGGTAACGGATATTTATTCTTTACCGTCACTTTATTCAGCTGACGATAGTCAATGCACAACCTCATGGTTCCGTCCTTCTTTTTCACAAATAATACTGGTGCACCCTAAGGTGAGAAACTTGGTCGAGTGAAACCTCTATCTGTCAATTCTTACAACTGAGCTTTCAACTCTTTTAACTCGGTTGGTGCCATACGATACGGAGCTATCAAAATTGGCGTAGTCCCAGGTACAAGCTCAATACCAAACTCTATCTCCCGAACAGGTGGCAAACCCGGTAATTCTTCGGGAAAAACATCCGGGTATTCACAAACCACCGGCACAGATTCGGGTTTTATTTCTAACTCCTTATCATCAAGTACATACACAAGGTATGCTTCGCACCCCTTTCTTACATATTTCTGGGCCAACATTGATGATATTACAGCTAGCAACCCCTTTAAGTCCGTAGACTCAACTTGGATCATCTCGTTATTTGCGCACCACAAATCAATAGTCTTGCTTTTGCAATTCACAACCGCATCATGCACGGTCAACCAATCCAACCTGAGATTAACATCAAATTCATCGAACGGAAAAAGCATCAAGTCCGTCGGAAAACAGGAACCTCGAATTACTAGGGGGCATTTCTTACACACTTTGTCGACAAGCACGTAACGACCCAAGGGATTTGACACCCGAATTACGAACTCAGTAGACTCAATAAGTAAAGTCTTACTGGATGCTAAGGTTTCGCATATATAAGAATGAGTAGAACCAGGGTCAATCAAAGCAATCACATTAGTATCAAAGAGAGTGAAAGTAGCGGTAATAACATCTGGCGAGGAAGCATCCTCACGTGCGCGTATGGCATAAGCCCTAGCAGGAGCGCGAGCCTCGGATCTGGTCATAGCATCTCTAGATCCTCTCTGACCACCACTAGCATTGCCGATTTCTAGATGGTCTACCTCGGCGAAGTGGTAGCGCTCGGTTTCCCACTCGATCTACATTCTGCTTAGACAACCTTGGGCAATCTTTAATGAAGTGGTCAACCGATCCGCACTTGTAACAGAGCGGTCACGGAATCTACAACTTCCGAAATGCCATTTGCCACAATGTCGACACTCGCTCTATCTCGACGCTCATTCCCAACACCGGTGACCGGTGCCTCGTGTACCCACAGGGGTCGATCATGATCTCGTCTAAAAGGCCCGTGCCTCTAGACCGCCCACATCATCACGAAATTTCTTTGATGCTGTTGAAGAGACTTTCCGAGGATCTTTTACGAAACTCTCCGGTTCCCACATCAACTTTCTTTTTCTTTTCTAAGCTCTTCGACTTTACAAGCTCGCTCGACAAGTACTACGAACTCTCGATTTCAAGAATGCCAACGAACATTTTTATATCGTCATTCAGCCCATCCTCGGCGCCATACACATGATAGCCTCGGACGAAATACATTCCCAAGCGTATCTACTAAGTCTAACAAATTTTCGCTCCTAATCAAGAATCGACATAGAACCTTGCTTAAGCTCAAGAAATTCCTTCCGCTTTTGATCAACAAATCTCGATCGATATACTTTTTCCAAACTCGGTTTGAAAAACTCCCAAGTTACTTGCTCTCGGGCACAACAAAGTCGAGTACTCCACCAATAGTAGGCGTAATCGCGTAGCAAGGAGATAGTACACTTTAGGCATTCATCGGTGTACAAGATAGCTCATCGAGTACCGGATAGTGTTGTCCAACCAAAATTCAGCTTGCTCGGCATCGTCGCTATCCGTAGCTTTAAATTCAGAGCCCCATGTTTTCGGATTCTATCAATGGGGGCTTATTCGACCTTATTTGGTCGGGCCATCGCGGCATTGTAGGTGCGGGGTTGTGTTTGTTGGGAATGGAGGTTGTGGAACAGTAGATTAGTTTGAATGTATTGGTTGAACCAATCATTCATCACGCTTATAAAAAGCTTGCCTAGCCTCATCATTCGGATTACTAGCATTAGGTTGAGAGTCCGTCGGGCACGTCCCTTGTGCGGAGCAGCGCTACACTCTCAAGATCATCACTACCGCTTCGGTCGGGATCGGGATCCATTACTATAAATAAACACATTTGCAAATGTCGAAATCACCACACTATCAAATAATCACATAAAATGGCATGCATAGCTAGACCCAAACGCATTAGGTAGTCCTAGAATCGACTAAACCGTAGCTCTGATACCAATAAAATTGTAACACCCGCACTCGAGTCCGCTAATCGAGTCGAACACAAGGTGCACACAGACTTAACTTAATTATTTTCACAAATCCATTTAAAATTTCCGACAAGTCGGTTACTACGCCACTGTCGCCTTAAAAATCATATCTTGAGTTTCAAAGCTCGGAACTCAGTTTCGTAATTTTTCCATGAAACTAGACTCATATGTCCATCTAAATATTTGTTTCTAGAATTTTTTGTCGGGCCAATTAGTACAGTTTATTAGGTCCTTATAGATTAGCCTATCACATTTCAAAAGTGTCACACAAGTCCTAATAACTGAATTCACATGCAATCGACTAAATCGAAGCTTGAAATTTTCACACATTCATAAATGCATATTCTAGACAATAAATATTACGTTCAAACATTTCGGTGACTCGGTTTAGCGGTCCCGAAACCACTTCCCGACTAGGGTCAATTTTGGGCTGTCATAACCGAGCCCACTTATTTAGAGCTAACCTTAGAATTATGCTCTACTTTTCATTTACAGGTGGTGATGACGAACAATGACGACCCAGGCACCATTCACTTCTGATTAGGTGGTCTAGTTTGTGCGATGAGTGTCCCAGAGTTTGGAGTTGCTCTGGGACTTTACACTGATGAGTTTATGGAGGAGGAGGACATGAATGCACTACCACGCAATATCCACATCTCCCCCTCCTTGTACTGGAAGGCTTTGGCACCACTCTCTTCCAACTACGACCCCAGCCGCTCGAAGGCCTCAGCTTTCCCCCCTTCCCTCCGCTATTTCCATGCCATATTGGCTCACACATTGACCGGGAGGAGAGAGAGCACTGGCATCGTCACCACCCACGACGCCTACTATTTATGGTGCATGGCGAATGCACACGTGACTGACTTGGCCTACTTTATTGCTTTCGCCATTCGCCATCAGACCGAGCGACATAGGAAATGAGTGATCTCTATCGGCCCCTACGTAACGCGCCTTGCCAAACACTTCGGCCTCCTCAACACCGCGGCTCAGTCATCAGTGCTTACCCTGATAGTTCAGATATCCCCACAGGGTATCACGACTATGTTACACATGCAGATGATCGAGCACTGACGTGGGACCAATCCTCCTCAGTACCATCTCTCGCATGCCATTGACGAGGAGGATCTTGAGGACATTCCTGATGCTGTCCCCCCACAGCATGAGAAGCCTTCTACCGCGCCACCTATGGAATGACCAGTTCATGCGGCTGCTTCATTGGCACATCTTTCCGATTGACTCGCCCATTTCGAGCAATATTGCACTACACAGTTCGAGATGATCCACGAGTGAGATCGGTGACGTGACCGACAGATGGATGATATGCAGGCCATGATGCAGCAGCTATGCCAGCACTTCCACACCGCATCTCCAGCACCACCACCTGAGGGCCCCACCGACGATGATCATTGAATCCTCCTATTTTCTTTTTCTTTTTATTTATTCTTATTTTTATTTTTATTTTTTATTTTATTCATATTTTTCTTTTGATTTTGATTTTTATTTTCATTTCAATTTTCTTATTTTGAAAGATATATCTATATTAGTAAATTTTATTTTTCCATTTTCTGGTATTTCTAACAAGTAATTCCACACCAACTCTTAATAAGCTCTTCATGATTCTACAGACTTCCAAGCAAAGCTGCTAGGAATATTTTACGCAATGAGGAAACAAATAAGGAACAATACCTAACGAGTGGCATGTTCAATGACCCAATTTCTTCATCTAGCCAAGAACAGTGGCCGCTACCATTTTCCCCAAACACTCCAGCCTCAAAATCCAGCTCCGCATCCTTCTAACAGGGAGTTTCACCTGTTTCCCTCTTATGATTTTCTTTATGTTGAATAGTCTATCTTTGTACATTGAGGGCAATGTACATCTTAAGTGTGGGGGGTGAACATGAAACCTAACTTTTTGCATTATTCTCAAATCCCTGAATTTGGTATTGTGTTTAAGTGATGTTCTCATAATCCTGATCGAATGAATTTTGATTGATCTATAATTATTATTGATATGTCATGAATTAGACCAAGGGAATTATGCATGATTATTTGATTATAGGACATTAGAGAATCAAGCATGATAAGTTGATAATTTGAGAACTAAAAATTTTAGGTTATTTTCCTGAATTGAGGTATTATCTTGAAATCTTAAGTATACAGGAATGACATCAAAAACCCAAAATTTTGGTGAGATTTTTTAGCCTTTTGAGCATATAGCTTTCTTTCTTGCTCACTTCTTTTGTGGTTTGAGTGTGTCAACATTGAACTGTTATTCTAGAACTTGCTTCGATTATACATGTCAAGACCACATGTATTATTTGATATACTGAGATGATAAAGGCACTTAAGATTTAACCCATTGACTGCATAAAAAGCCTTCCCACATAATTAAACCCTTAGTGAATACCCTTTGAGCCTACTAACCCTTTTCTTTGATTAACCCTCATCATTAACCCATTAACCCATTATTGTTGAAATCTTCTTACTTAATTTGACCCTTTTTATCAAGATTGAATTTAATATTGTTACCTCACTATGTTCACCATTTTTTTTACTGAATCATGAAATATGATTTCTGTATTGTATTAACTTGATTTGTTCTTAAAAAAAAAAAATATGTGTGTAATTCTCAGCAAGCTAAAGTTGTCATGAACTCATGTAAAATAGTTCTAGCTATTTGTTTGTGATTCAGTAATTAAGTTTTTGATAGTGGGGTAACATATTGAAATTATATCAATTCTAATCCCTGTTCTTCAACATGTATCCATACCTATAACCTAAACCCCATTACAACCATGCAAAGACCTTTTGATTAGTGTATCATATCATTTACAAGTGGTGGAGATTTGATTTTCATGCAAGCCTATGGTAATAACTTTTCATGTTAGACAATCGAGTGCTTAATCTTGATCCTTAAACACTTTGAGTGATTTGAGTGAATCTTTAGTGAGGATGTCATCTCTTGTGTATTTAGGACTAAAGTTAATTACTTAAAGGAAGGAGCTTACCTATCATTTTATTATCGAAATATACGATTTAGATTGTTTGAGGCTTTAATGCCCTTATAGTTAAATTCTCACTGTATAATTTTCTGTGGAATAGTTTGTAACATTATCAATACTGATTATGTGATTTAAAAGAATGAATTCTAGCAGCAAGTGAGAATTTTGCTTGAGGACAAGCAAATGCTTAAGTGTGGGGGTATTTGATAAATGTCAGATGTTACATGTTTTTACCCCAAATACTTAGCATATTTATGGATGTTTACTACTAGATTTTTGGATTTTGGTGCTTTTAATCCAGTTGTTTCATGTTTTGTACCCAGGAGAGCACCAAGAGTCAAGACGAGCCAAAAACGAGCTAAAAAAGGGATAAAATAGACCAAATCGAGAAGACCCAAACGGTCTAAGCCTTGCCACATGGGCAGCTCACACCCCCGTGCCTTTCGAGGGTGTCGACCAAGGTTTACACGACTCACACGGCCTGGCCATTGAGCCCACACGGTCGTGGAAATTTAATGGATCGTACATGGCCTGGCAACTACGCCACACGGTCATGGCACACAGGTGTGTCCCTTTTTCAAGGAGTTGTATTCTATACGGAAAAAGGATACTTAGGGGGGAAGAAAGCCAATCAAAAGCCTATATAAACACCCTAAGTATGACCTAGAAAGGGGGCTGGCTCTCCAGAACTTTTCTAGATCACAGAACCACATGCCGGGAATTACTTGAAGGAAGCCAGACGATCCATTTCAAAAGCCGGAGCTACTCCAAGACTGAAAATCTCTCTCAGAATTCCTTCAGGGGTTTTAGATTTTTCTTTATGTTTTGTTATTTTCATACTTTTGAGATGTCCTCTTATTTTATTATGAACTAAACCCCTTAGATACCTAAGGGGGATTAAACCTATGATGGATCTTGTTATTATTATCTGAACTGTATGATTAATACTTGATTTGTTCTTAATTATGTGTTCTTAATGCTTAAGTTAATATTTCGGGTATTAATTCATGATTTGATGTGCTTATGCAGAGGAGGAATAGACCCTGCCTAAGAGTAGATTTGGCATAATTAAGCAGAGTTGATCGAACGCCTAGGACTAGGGTTACGAGATTTTTCCGGATTAGGGTGAAACTTAATAAGGGGATCCATAAATCGAGTTAATAGAACCCTAGAGTGTCAATTAGAGAAAAGCCTCGGTTATTCAATCTAGGGATCAAATGTTATTAGTCATGAATAGGGATAATAACTTAACTTAGGGATTTCTACAGAACAAGTCAAGTGAATAAATCGTCCGGTTCAGAGTCAGATAACAAGTGAAATCTAGGTGGATTCCTCCTTGGGCGTCGTCTTTATTAATTACTTTTCTTCAAGTCTTTTTCCAAATTCTCTCTTTATTTTAATTAAATTAGTTAATTAGTTTAAATAATTAGTTAATTAAAACAAACCCTTTTATTCCTAGGCTAGATAATAAAAAGATAGTTATTACTAGTACTTTTGGTTCCCTTGGGTACGATATCCCGGTCTTGTCATTACTATACTATTGTTCGATAGGTGCGCTTGCCTTTTCATCGTGATAATAGTTACTCTAGGTTTGATCTTCATTATAAATATTTATTACTTGTTACGAATCACTGCGATCAATGATGAACATTTTGCTTATATGACTTGAGTTTAAACAATGAACAAGATATCCTAAATTTTCGTTAAGAGGTTCTATATAGAACGAATTTTTCAACGAAATTATGTTTTTTGAAAACACGTCAATGTGACATCGCAGATTCGGCCATAACGTCTAGGCCGGGTTTGGGGTTTTACATTTGTTAATTGGGACGTTAAAGTTTTGTAAGTTGAGGTGTTTAAATGCTGTAAATTAAAGTGTTTAATTGTAACAACCCGTTTTTAGTCAAATTAGAACAGTGGTTTTGGGACCACAAATTCGAAGTCAAAATAATTATTTTATTATTATTTTAATGTCTATAGCATGATAATATGATTGTGTGAAAATTTCATTAAGAAATTTTATTGTTTGAGTGTTCGAGTTGATAAAAAGGACTAAATTGCGTAAAGTGTAAAAGTGGAGTTCTATTAGCTAAAGGTATCTAATAGCTATGGAAACTTAATAGAAGTCCTTAAGTAGTAATTAGCCCGTTTATAAAGTTAGTGGACAAAGATGGATATCTTTTAATGGCTTGGAAGGTTATTTAATTAAGGTTAAGTAAGTAAATTAGTTATAAATTAAAATTAAGTAAAATAAAACCAAATTTTCTTTGTCCATCTTCCTTCTAACCAAAATTAGACCTAAAGAAACTCCATGGATGATGCTTGAAGGTTCATCCAAGTTTTCTTGTGCCTGTAAGTCATTTTTGACTCAGTTTTTAATAATTTCTATATTTTTGAGATCGTTGCAGCTTAATCTATCTAGCCCAGAGACTATTTTTCAAAGCTGTTAAAGGTTTAGGGTTTTTCCATTGATGATTATAGTGTATTTTGATGTTTGATGATAGAAATGTATGCTTGTTGTTAGATAAACAACATATGTAACGTGATTTTTGACAAAATTGGCTTTTAGGGATTTAATTGAGAAATGTTGAAATTTTGTGGTTAAATTGTGAAAAAAAAATGAAAAATATTGGTTGCTAGCGATTTAATTGAAATTCAGCTAACATGGGTATAAGTTAAATTTTATGAATTTGTATTTTTATGAGATAATGACTAAATTGTAAATATGTTTAATTATTAGGGGAAAAAGTGTAAAGTTGTCTTAATGTGTATTTTGGACTAAATTGAATTGATTGATGATTAAATAAGTTATTTTTTATTACATTTAGATCAAGAAAAGAGAAATTCGAATTTAGATCGGGGGAACAATAAAGTATCAGACTAATTGACTCGTTTCATCGTTTTTACAGTCGAGGTAAATTTGTATGTAATAAGCATTGTTATATTTGTGTTTTAAATGTTTTGATATTGTATAAATTGTGCATAAATTGGTATGTATGGAAACTACGTAAGCATTGAATTCATGGAAGTTATGAGTTTATGGTTAATTATGTGGTTGAATATATGTTAACATTGTGATTAAATGTTTTATAGTATGTTATGTTCATATTATGAATGGTAATTGAAGGGTGAGCTTTTCTTATTATTTTCATACAAGCTTACTAAGCTTTATAACTTACATTTTTTGTTTTCTGTGTTTTATAGTGAAATCAAAGCTAGCTTGAATTCGAGAATTGTCGGAGATCTCATCACACTATCAAGCTATCACTTTGGTACTTTTGAATCTAAGATTATGGTTATATGGCATGTATAGAAGTTGTGGTCATTTTGATCTATTTTGGTAATGGATTTACCCTTTTGAGTTGTCTTGTAAATGATGATGGATGTATTATAATTTTAGCCATGTGATTTGGCTTGTATTTTGTATGTTTTGCTCATTAATATATATAGGTAAATGATCTTGTGATGTGTAGTTGATTAGTGATAGAAGCTGCTTGTTATGAATAGGCATTATGGATATCAAATGGTTGGGTTTTGAATATTGATATGCTAGTGAATCTAGGCAAAATAATGCATGTTTGAAAGTGACCATTAAGTGAATTATGAATGTGAAGTTTGGTATGAAATTGAATGGCATATTGTGGTATTTGTATGCCTTGTATTTTTTGGTATTAAAATGGTATGATTTAGGTTTGGTTGAGGTTGGTTTGAATGCCTAAATATGCCTTGTGTTGTGCCTTTTGGTTTGGTGTAGGTATATGCAATTTTTGGTGGGAAGATGGCTTGCTAAATAGCCTATTTTTGTCCATATGGGCAGAGACACAAGTGTGTGTCTCAGCCGTGTGTGACACACGGTCAGGTTACACGACCTTGTGTACCCTTGTGTTGATTTAGAAATCAGGTCAGTATACTCCACACGGCCTAGCACATGGGCTTGTGACTTGGCCGTGTGGCATAAGTCAGTATACCCTACGGATTGGCACGGCCTAGCGGAAGGCCTAGCACATGGACGTATGAGGCAATTTCGAAGGGCACACGGGCTGGTCACACAAGCGTGTGGTTGGCCGTGTGACCTAATTCAGAGAGTTGCACGGGGTCGAACACGGGCTGGGACATGGCCATGTGATCCCATTTCGAATGTCCACACGGCCTGTGACACAGGCGTGTCTTTGGCCGCGGGCCACAGGGGCGTGTGTCCCCTGTTTTTTGAAAAATTTTCTAAGTTTTCTAAAACTTCCATAAGTTATCGATTTACTCCTGAACCACCCCAAATGCATGTTTTGGGCCTCGTAGGCTTGTATTAGGGACAGTGTGAGTGTTGTTGAATGACAATTACATGAAGTTTGTAAATGTATGTTTAATTGTGTTATAAGTTTGATAATGCTCTGTAACCCTATTTCAACAATGAATATGGGTAAGGGGTGTTACATTAATTGTTGCAAATTGAGGTGCTCAAATGATGTAAATTGAAGTGTTTAAGTATTGCAAATTGTGGTGTACAAATGAGTATAAAATTAGTTATTGCACTGCATTTTTGATGATTAAATGTTGTCCAAAATAAGTTAGAAAACAAAATTGCACTTAATGTTATTTTAAAAAATGTTATGTTGTCATTGTAACCTGTCCAAATATTCGTTTACATTGTCCAAATGATCATGAACATAAGTTGTAATGTAAAATAAGTCATCGTAGTGATGCAATTTAAGTTGCTTGAATGTTATAAATGTAGGTTAGCTAAATATGGAATTGGCATATTTGCAATGTTGTGGACATCGTTTGAGTTGCTAAGAAATTATATGGCCATAAATTAAATAGAATGATATGAATTGTTGTAAGGATGATAGTTGGTTGAGAAGCTTGTAATACTTGCTAGTATTGCTTGTGTTATTAGATCTGAATGGTGTCCCTTGGTGCCAATTAAGGTAAGGTAATAGATTTGGTTTTGGTATAGGATGTATAGATGAGTTGTTGAAGAATTTGTTTAGTTCTTATAGGTCTACGAGGGTATCTAAAGGTCACTATTAGGGAATGTTTTGAGTTTGGACATGAAATTTGATACTTATTGGCTCAATCATGCACTACATGTCTAAGTGACTCATGTTTTGCACAATTGCCTTATTATTTTGAAATTATTACAATCTAATCCTTGTTTATTCTCGAAAAGTCCGTAATCTAGATTTTAAACCTGTTTTTGTTTGCAAAGCATGATTTATATGAAAGCAAGCGATTATTCAATGATTAATTGAATTTTGGAGTTTCAGGGTAGGAATTTGTAGATGAATATGTGACAACTAGTTGGTATGAATATAAATACAATACGGAAGGATTATGTCCTTATAATATAATTTAACATATTAAGATACTTATGAACCTTTGTTTATTTTATTTTATTTTATATATTTCCTTTTATAATCTATGTCATGTTAATTATTAGTTGCAGCAATGCCACTGAGTTGATTACTCAGCATTAGATTTGATTTCTATGCGTAGGTTGGATTCAATCATGTGCACTCGTGGTTATTAGTATCCAACAGAAAATCTCGTACTCATAGAGTAGGTGAAAATTTGTGTTAGTCTAGTCGGCATGTACCTATAAGATTTTATGCGATATTAAGCTTAGTTGGTGAAATATTTCATACTTTGAAATATTTTATAAATTTTCATATATAATAGTTTTTATGGTATGTATTATGTATATGTTTTAGTGTTGATGTTGCTACGTGAGTTCTTAGATGAGGTTATAATGTTTTTAATGTGAATCGATATATATATTTAATAAAAATGCATGAAATGAACTAAATAAACAAGTTAATAGTTGAGATATTGGTATATTAAGCATGGCATGGCTTTGAGTCTAAATGTATGATTTGAATTCATTATGAAACGAATGATGGTATTTGCTTTGGCAATGAATGTAGTATCTCATTACTCAGACTCAACAATTGGATCGGGTAATGGGGTGTTACACCCTGTACTAAACTAAACTTTGTTGCCTTACCCGATCTAGTCTCTTCCTGAAACTTTTGAGGTCCTCAGACAAATTGTTCTATGCTCCTTCAATTTTAGAAGGATAATCTTTAACTAAGTGACCTTTGGATCCACATCTATAACATGCCCCTAAATGCTTCTTGCATTCTCCACCATGATTTTCGCCACAATAATCACAAGCTCTACCCATCATTCTAGAACCATTAAAGCTTACCATCGAAGCAGTTGGTCTACTGAATCCTTCCTGATTGAAACTTGTAAACTACGAATCCATTCTTGAAGCTAAATAGGTATGATCTTTGGGCTTTTTAAAACTTGTTGGACGTGGAGGGTGTAACAATCCATTTCTTTAAAGTGTCAGAATAGTGGTTTCGAGGCTACAAATCCAACGTATGAGTCCATAAATATTATTATTTAATATTTACAAATAATATATGGTGTAATGGTAAAATTTGATTTAATGATTTGTGTTAAATGGAAGAATAATTAGGTTCAAGTGGTATGCCCTAAAGTCAAGTGGCTTTAGAAAATGAGGTATTAGGACTTCGTTTCTATAAACCAAGCTAAAATATTTTTATAAATATTTACGGAGTGTTGTTAAGGTTGTATTAAAGTTTTGTTAAGAAGTTTTAATGTTTAGCAAAAAGGACTAAATCATAATACTTGAAAAAGTCAGTCACTATTAGTTTAAATGTGTTAATTTATTAAAAAAACATAATTGGATGGACTTAGTGGATAAATTAACCATTCTTAAGTTGGTGGATGGTTAAAGCTTTAATTTCTTTTAATTAAATATGTTTTATATGTTATTTTATTATTAAAATAAAGAATAAAAGGTTAAAATATAAGAAAACATAATGGTTTTCTTCTCCAATTTGTTTTCTTCATCACCGAATACTTCATAGAAGCCAAGCTAGGTTTAGGCCAAATTTTTCTTCATGCATGGTAGGTAATTTCTATCGTTTTTCATGAATTTGATGTTTTTGAGATCATTGCAATTAGGTCTAGCTATCCCGTGTAACACCCTTAACCCGTATCTGTCTCTGGAGTAGGGTTACGAGGTATTACAAATCAATACACATCATTTAACATACATAACTCATACATTTAGCATTCATACTCAAATACCATTTAATCACAAACACATTGTCCCTTATAAGGGCTTACGAGGCCTTAAACATGCTTTAGAAGTGATTATGGACTAAACCACTAACATATGAAAATTTTGGAAACTTAGAAAAATTTCAACCATACAAGGGTCACACGCCCGTCTGAATAGGCCGTGTGCCTCACATGACTCTAGCACGTCCATGTCTCAGGCCGTGTGGAAACAGGGCATACATACTGACTTGTGTCACACTACCGAGGACATGCTTGTGTGCCAGGCTATGTGAAAACTGGTGGGTATACTGACTTGGCCACACGGCCGACCATACGCCCATGTGTCTAGGCCGTGTAACTCACTGACTTGATTTCTAAGCATCATCTGTAATAGCCTAAAATTGGGTCTAGTTGGAATAGAGGTTTCGGGACAACAAAATCCGAGATAGAAATAATTATTTTATGATTATTTTTAGGTCTATGATATGATTGCATGATTTTGTGAAAATTTCGTGAAGAAATTCTATGCATAAAGTGCTCAATTTGAAGTTAGGGACTAAATTGAATAAGCTGCAAAACTTGCATTCTAGAAGTTTCTAGTATGAAATTGCTTTGAAATATTAATTAGGAGGTCCTAAATAGAAATTTGACCAATTTCTAAGTTATGGACAAAAATTGGACATGGATGGAATTTTTGAAAGTTCAGTAAGGAAGGGCATTTTGGTCATTTGATAATTAAAAGAAATAAAAAGGGAAAATAAAGCCAAAATTGACTCATCTTTTTCATGGAGGCCGAAATTAGCATGGGGGAAGCCATGGCTAGGGTTTTCAAGCTTTCCAAGCTCAATAGTAAGTCCGTTCTAACCCCGTTTTTCAAGTTCTTTACGTTTTTGGAATCCCGGTTATTTGATTAAGCTTATTCTAGCAATAATTTAAGCTAGGGTTCATATTTGGAAAAATACCCATAGGTGAAATGTGTTTATTTTGCTGTTTTATGATAGAATATGAGGTTTTAAATTATGTTAGACAACTTGTGCTACTCGGTTTTGAGTGAAAACGAGTAAAATGGCTTAATCGGTAAAAATACCTAATAGTGATAAGTATATGTTAGAGTGAGAATTTGATGTTTCCATAGGAGGGAAACGTGATCAGCATGTCATAAAACATAATAATAAGGGATGAAGTTTAATTCCCGAGCCTAGGGGCAAAAGTGTAAATATGGAAAAGTTTAGGGGCAAAATTGTAATTTTTTCAAAGTTTGAGTTAAGGACTTTTTTGAATAGTACATTAATTAAATAAGTAAAATATGATGTTTTAGATCACGGAAAATGAGATTTTAACCTAGAATGAGAGAAATCGAAAATTGAGAAAGTTGGTAAAATGGCCGTTTTAGTATCGAGGTAAGTTCATATGTATAATAAACTATTTTATGCATGTTTCAATGTAAAATTGATATATTTACTATGATTGCCGAGGTGTTGAAAGTATGTAAGCTGGTGTGATAATAATACAGCAATAATGTTGTAATTTATATTTGAAAGTTAAATTTAGTGAATTAATTAAATTATGTTAAATTAAATGTTTATGGTGCCTAGTTTATGAATTGATTTAAAAATATGTCTATGGTACATGAAGTGCATTGAATTATCATACATAAATGTGATTTCTATGATTATGGATATTATGAGAAATTGTAAGTTCATATGATTTTTAATAAGGCAATGTGTAATTTAATGTTATTACCTTGATATTAAATGAGATGTAAGTTTATATGTAAGTAATACATCAATTTTACTTGTATTATGATACTTTATAATAATGCTGGAAATATGTTTGTTGATAATTACTTGATTGGTGAAATTGTTGGAAAAGAGAGAAATCTCAGTTGAACCTTGGAAAGATTGGATGATCTGAGATGGTATGTAGCTAGGTCACATGTATGGTGCTGAGTGCACATCATGTGTACAAGAGAGCTACAAGACATTATGATGTAGCTAGGTCGCATGGGTGATACTATGTGTACACCATGTAGACAAGAGAGCTACGGGATATATGTAGCTAGCTCGCATGCGTGGTTCCAGGTGAATGACACCATGTAGACAAGAGAGCTACGAGATAAACTAGCTGGGTCACATGGGTGGTACTAAGTGTTCACCATGTGTACAAGAGAGCCGAACTATATGATGGGTGGAGCTATGGGCTAAAACCACCAAGTATCGAGGATTGATCCGAAGTGTTCAACAGGAGACTCTCTATGTATTGCTTTGTGAGTTTTGTGATGAATAAGTGCAGGAACTTGGTTATGTGAATGATGTGTACATTAAGTGACCGGGATGTGGTAAGGTTATAAACAAGTAAATTATATGTGAGGATGATTTTATGGTGACCTTGTAATCATGGGCCTATACTTGTGATGTATGAAATGTGGTGAAAATGGCTTGTGATATGTATGTTAAAATGAGGTTAATACAAAGAAAGTGTGAAAGAGTGAATTAGCAATAAAACTGTTTTGGACAGTAGCAGTGACGTGATTTTTAAAAATCACTAAAAATAGTAATGAGATATAAAATTAAAACTTAATGAGTCTATTTTCATATAAAAGAAACATAGCAAGAAAATGAGTTCTATATTTTGAGATATTTATGTTTTTGTGAGACTAGTTCAGAATGATTACGTGATCCCCTGTTCTGATTTTGGAAAATCACAAAAAATTGGAAAAAAAATAATTAGAGGCTCAAACTTGTATTTTTAAAATCCCTAATAAGTCTATTTTCAAGAAAAATCAACAAGAACATTATCCGAGTTCTGTACTATGAGATAATTAATTTTTAGTGAAGAGAGGTCAGAACTGTTAGAAAGTGAAACAAGAGAAAATTGAATGAATAAACTGTACTAATTGGCTAAACCAAAAATTATGAAAATTTTATGGTGGAAAGATATGTGAGTCTAGTCTCAGGGGAAATTTACGGATCTTAATTTTGAGCTCTGTAGCTCAAATTATACATAAGTAAGTGACTATGACTCGTGTGGACATTTTGTTGTGAGCATTTATTAGTAAATTGTGAAATCGTACTTACAAGAATACTATATACATTAAGGATGTGGAATGGAGAGGAGGAGGAGGAAAATAAATATTTGTGGAATACATGGAAACTATGGTATATGAAATATTGATATAATGAAATAAATGATATGCGTTTATAAGAAAACAGAAAGAGAATGATATGTATCATGACATGTATATATATATATATGACTAGTCTCAATGTAATGCTTGTTGGGTATGGAGTTGAATTGAAATGTTTTAGGCAAACATGTTATTCTGTGCATCCGAATTGTGGTATTTTATAAAGATATGATCTAGCTTTAAATATGAATGCTTGATGATTAAGCTGAAGATATTTGGTAAGATGATAATCTTGGTATAAATGTATAAGTGTGTAAGAGATTAAGGTTGACCATAGCTTGGAAAATAGCCTAGTTATATTCCACACAGGCAGGGACACAACCATGTGTCTCAGCCGTGTATGGAACACAACTTTGGGACACGCGCTTGTGGAGCCTTAAAGCATGAAATTTTCAAGATTTTCGTAAGTTCTCAGTTTAGTCCTGAACCATTTCTAAAGTATGTTTTGGGCTTCGTAGACTCAAATAAGGGACTATGTGTAAGTGAATGAACGTTTTGAAATATGAATGAAATTTTATGGCCCGTTTTTTAGTTTAATGTTTGTATGTTTGTCTGGTAATGCCTCGTACCTTATCCGAACCTCGGATACTGGTAAGGGGTGTTACATCATCAGGGGAGACACGAATCTATACCGTGACTGTGTTTCGCACACGGCTGAGACAGACACTCATGTCTCTACCCGTGTGGGCAGAAATAGGCTATTTGCAAGACCAATTTGCCACCCCAACTTCAATGTACCTACACAAGGAAAAATATACAATTTCCATACACAAAGGGCAGCCAAAATCAATCCCAATTCATGCACAATTCATGCTATAAAAATACAACCATTTAAATTACTTAAATATATACCAAAACAAACCATTTCACAAGGCATTATAAATACCTTACAAAAGTCATTAACAACCATTTCTAATAGCCAAACACATATCAATATTAACATCATTTACGAGCAAAATCTCATGGCTATAATCACAACCAAAATACCACATCTAGCCTATACATGCCATATCCCATAAATTTATAATTCAAAAGTACCAACTTAGGTGTTTGATAGTACGATGATGTTCCCGACAACTCCCGAATCTGAGCTAGCCTTGATTCACTATAACACATAGAGTAATAAAACAAACTAAGCTTCATAGCTTAGTAAGCTCATATGTGAATAACTTAATTCATCAAATAAATGTAAATCAATCAATTACATATGACAAAACCATATACACATTAACTACAAACTGTTCTCATGTCTCAAAACATGATCAAATACAAACTTATCGAACTTTCACTATTTAATACTCGAATAGGTTCTGTACATACCTGTATCGCTTCGTACTAACCTCTTTCTCAACCACATCATTCGTTTACCTGTTGACCCATTCGAAATAGAAATCAGATACTCAGGAGTCTCGTACGATAAGTACCTATACCATGGCTTGTAGCCAAATCAAGGTAACTTATTCGAAGAACTATTATCATGGCCTGAAGCCAAATCATCCGATATGCATGGCCAAATTCCAAATCGGTAAAATACGCACCCAAAGTGCTAATATCATGGCCCGAAGCCAACTCAACATATCACTTACTGACATGTCAATAGTATCCAAAACTATTCTTAAGGTTCAACTGGGCTTTCACACTTTTCGTTTCTATCATCAAATGCATTCGTAGAGTCGTTTTCACAATTCATACATTAACCACAATCCCATTTTAACAATCTATGCAATATTAAAGCATTTTAACATACATTTATAATATAATCATCACATACGAACTTACTTCGTATTCAAAATTGACTGATCAAGTCGATTACTCGATAACCTTGCTTTCCCCCCGATCTAAATCCAAATTCTATCTTTCTTGATCTATATGAATCCAAAATTAGCTTATTTATTCATCTACTCATTTAATTAATCCAAAAATAAATATTTGGGCATTTTTACACATTAAACCCTAAACTTTCACATTTAATTAATTCAGTCCCTATTTCACAAATATACAAAATTCACACAATTCAACAAAACCCATGCTTGGCCAAATTATATGTAAGTCCCTTGTAATGCCCCGAATTTGGGCCTAAAAGTATTGGGCCTTGAGTGTGGGTCCGTAAGGAGGTTGTATATAAGCATTTAACTGTGCAAGGAAATGACTCAACTGTGTATCTGCTTCAGTGGTTAAGTGCTCTGTGAAGTGTTGGAGAAATCTTGGGTTCAAACCTGGGCTCTAGCAAAAATTTTGGTTTTAAAGGAATAAAATCCTGGGTGCTTGGATGAAGGCCTTTTAAATTATTGTGGTAAATAATGACACAGGAAGCATGTGGTCTAGTGGTTGTGGCGTCATTAAGGTTACAAGGGAGCCTGGGTTCAAGTCTTGTCTCTTGCAATTTATTTTGGTTTTTCTTTTAGAGGAACCTGGATTTTGGCCTATAGACCTTGTAATTAATTGAGGCTAAAATGCTGACAGAAAGAGCCTGTGGTGGAGTGGCAAGGTGGGGTGTTGTGTAACTGTGAGGTTGAAGGTTCAAGTCTTCGGATGCGCAATGGGAATTTATTTTTCTATTTGAGCTGTGTAGGAGGTGGAGTGGGACTGGAACTCTGTGGTTGAAGTGGTCATAGAAAAATAAGGAATTTTCCTAATGGTTGAAAGTAATCCCACATCGGGAAGCTAACATGAGAATTGGCAAGAAGCTGGCTTTAAATAGGGCGAACCAGATGAGTTGGAGGCGGAAAAAATGATTAAGACTCAGTGCAGGATGTGCCAAGGTTAGTGATCGTGGACGTCGATGCATTCTCATAAACAGGTGTGTATTTCGCACTACTCTAGCTGTAGAACGGAAAATGCCGAATTGCCTGTTACACGGCGATGGCAGCCACACGAGCGCACGTGTGGGAGCTTTGACGTAATGGTTGAGGCATCATGAGTGCTCTTGTAGGTTTAGGTTGCTTTGGGCCACGATGGGTCGGGACGGGTCATCTGGGCCCAATAGGCCCAAGGGCCCAAGTGGATAAATTGTATGATTGTGTAGTAAATATTGGATTGGACTATGTGAATCTCATATCGGTAGGCTAGTATTACTGAAATACCCCTGTAAGGTAGAATTATTGAAATACCCCTGTAGGGTAGAATTACTGAAATGCTCCTGTAGGATAGAATTACTGAAATACCCTTAATTTAAAAAATTACTGAATACCCTTGGTTTACAAAGTTACCAAAATACCATTGATTAGCAAAATTACCAAAATACCCCTAGTTTGTAAAATTACCAAAATACTCCTAAATTGTTAAATTACCGAAATACCCTTGATTTGGAAAATATAGAAATACCCCTAATTTACAAAATTACAAAAATACCATTGACTTTCAAAAATTACAGAAATAACATTGGTTTACAAAATTACCGAAATACCCTTGGTTTGTAGATTTACCAAAACACCCTTTTAGGGTGAAATGACTAAAATACCCCTAATAGGTAAAAAGACTGTTCTAGCCCATCTAGGGTATGTGACTCACTAATAATACAATTTGACTGATTTGAGTATGTTTTGATTGAGAATGTATGACTGTGATTTGACTGTTGTGACTGTGATTTGTATGATTTTGTATTCCGTGTGTATATTTGTTGCATTCATATAATATTATGTTGCACATGGGTGGGGATTATGAAACGGAGGAAGAAATTGAGGACCGCATGGTTGCTTGATGACTGTGGATCCACCGATTAAGGATTGCATGGTTGCTTGACGATCGTGGATCTACCGATTAAGGATCGCATGGTTGCTTGACGACCGTAGATCCACCGATTGAGGATCGCATGGTTTCTTTATGATCGTGGATCCGTCGATTAAGGATCGCATGGTTGCTTGACGATCGTGGATCCACCGGTGGCTTTTAAGCCCAATAAATGATTATTGATGACTCTGTGTCAATCATATTTACCTGAGGCTATGTGCCGACTATATTACCGTCGTTGATGGCTATGTGCCTAACATGATACAGCGACCGATGGCTTAAAGCCATTTATTCTGATTATGGCTTTGCGCCAACCTACATATGGCTCTGTGCTACCTGATTATGGCTGTGTGCCAAACGTATTTACCTAAGGCTATATACCAATATATGAATATTGACGACTCTGTGTTGATCACATTTACCTAAGGCTGTGTGCCGGTTATGTTTTTGTAGTTGAGAGCTATATGCCTACCATAATGCAGTTATCGATGGCTTTGTGCCATTGTGCCATTCTACTTATGGCTTCTAGCCGTCCTTTTATCTGGCAACATTGCTGCGATGTTTAAGGCTATGTGCTGTCTTGTTTTCGGCCTTGAGCTGGTCAGTTGACTTAGTGCTACAACCGATGCTAACATTGTAAGTGTAGGGGTGACGCGAATGATTTATTCCTCACAGGTAGTGTAGGGTTGGACGGAGGCAAGTGCAGGGTTGGATGGGATGGGTTAGCATACATTTTTGCATTATGCATATGGTTTGACTCTAACAAGGGCTGAGACCCAAGTGATTCTGTAACGGGCTTAGGGCCACTGCAATTGTACTGATGCTGAGTTGGGCTTAAGCTCACCTGATTCTTTAAAAGGGCACAAGCCCAATTTGATTCTGTTTCTGTCTATTTACTAACTGTTTTAGTTTAGGATGGGATTACATACTGAGTTTTCATAAACTCACTGATAAACCGTAAATTATACATATTTTTACCCCATGTTTAATGCATTTTATAGATGATTTCTCATTAAAATTGGTGAATTCCATGCTCCTAATGCTTTAATTTCATGTTTTGTACTCAGGAGAGCACCAAGAGTCAAAAGGAGCCAAAAATGAGCCAAAAAGGGACAAAATGGACCAAACCGAGAAGATAACACGGTCTAAGCCTTGCCACACGGGTAGCTCACACGCCCGTGTCTTTCGAGGGTGTCGACCAAGGCTTTCATGATTCACACGGCCTGGCCATTGACCCACACGGACCTGTGCAATTTAACGGATCAAACACGGCCTGACAATCACGTCAGACGGCCATGTCACATAGGCGTGTCCCTGCTAAGCCCAAGTTAAGTCCAATTCGGAAAAGGCCACTTTTGAGGGTACGCACTAGAGGAGGAGAAAAGGGGAGACGGAGAAGAGGGGTAAGGAATTACCCTAAGGAAGCCGATTGATCCATCTCAGAAGCTGGATTCATCATCAAGACTGAAGATCTCTCCTCAATTCCCCTTCAAGAGTTTTAGGTTTTCTTTATGTTTTGTATTCTTTATTCTTCTGAGATGTTTTCTTATTTAGTTATTAACTAAATCCCCTAAATACCTAATGGGAATGAAACCTAAAACGAATCTTGTTATTATTTTCTGAATCGTACGATAAATATTTAACTTGTTCTTAATTATGTGTTCTTAATTCTTGCTTTGATATCCCAGGATACTGATTCAAGATACGCTCTTATTCAGAGGAGGAATAGACCCTGTCTAAAGAGTACATTTTCCATAATTAAGTGGAGTTGATTGCGTGCCTAGAAATAGGGTGACAATATTTTGCTGGATTAGGGTGAAACCTAATAAGGGGATCCATAGATCGAGTTAATGCAACCCTAGAGTGTTAATTAGAGAAAATTCTTGGTTATTCAATCTAGGGATTAGATGTTATTAGTTTTGAATAGGGATAATAACATAAGTTAGGGATCTCTACGGAACAAGTTGATTGAATAAATCGTCCAATTTGGAGACAGAATAACAAGTACAGTCTAGGTAGATTTTTCCTTAGGTATTGTCTCAAGTCAATTGATTTTCCCAAAAGCAATTCCCCAATTCTTTTCTCTGTGCGTTCTTAGTTTAAATAATTAGTTAACTAAAACAAACCCTTTTATTCTTTGGCTAGATAATGAAAAGATAGTTATTACTAGTACTTTTTGTTCCCTTGGGTACGATATCCCGGTCTTGCCATTACTATACTATTGTTCGATAAGTGCGCTTGCCTTTTTATCGTGATAATAGTTAGTCCAGGTTTGATATTCATTATAAATATTTATTACTTGTTACGAATCACGCGATAAAGTGTTTGGCGCTGCTGTCGGGGAACTAAAATATTAGGAACACTAAATTTTTATTACTTTAGCCATTTATTTTTCTTGTAATTTTATTTTATTTTATTATTTATTAATTTATTTTTTCTCTCTCTTGGCAGGTTTTTATAGTTTATGACTAGAAGAAACCCGTCAGGACCATTACTCTTTGACGACGAAATCGAAATCGATCGTACAATTCGCAAAAATCAAAGAGAAATAAGGCATAGTTGACGATACATGAAGAATGAGCGAGAAGACGATACTCAACCCCCAACCGAAGAGATGGCTAAAAACCCAGGCGATCAGCTGCCTCTTGCAATTGCAGCTAATCAAAATCCTGCTCCACGTACTATGTATGATTATGCTAAACCTTCTTTAATAGGAACAGAGTCTAGTATAGTTAGACCTGCTATTGCTGCGAATAATTTGAACTAAAACCTAACACAATTCAGATGATACAACAGTTTGTTCAGTTTGATGGTTTGCAGGTTGAGGATCCCAACATGCACTTGGCAAATTTTCTTAAATTTTGTGATACATTCAAAATCAATGGCGTTTCTGGTGATGCCATTCATCTTCGGTTATTTCCCTTTTCACTGAGAAACAAAGCTAAACAGTGGTTGAACTTGTTACCACGAGGGTCTATCACTACTTGGGAACAAATGACTGAGAAATTTTTACTAAAATATTTTTCGCTGGCCAAAATGGCTAAATTGCGTAATGATATCTCTTCTTTTGTGCAGATGGATTTAGAAACACTTTACGATGCATGGGAGAGATACAAGGACTTACTGAGAAGGTGCCCTCACCATGGGTTACCACTTTAGTGCAAGTTCAAACTTTCTACAATGGTGTGAATCCCTCGACAAGAAAAATGATTGACACAGCTGCTGGCAGAACCATCAAAAATAAAACACCAGAAGATGCCTATGAATTCGTAGATGAGATATCACTAAACAACTATCAGTGGCAAGTTATGAGGACAAAGCCAACAAAAATAGTTGGCATCTATAACATCAATTCAATCACCATGCTCTCTAATCAGGTAGAAGTTCTCAATAAAAAAGATTGATAGTTTTCTTGGTTCTACGCAGGTACTTCCAATATTGAGGTGTGACTCAAGCGGAGGAGGTGTGCATACAGAATACCAATCCTTCAATCCTACAATTGAAGAGGAACAAGTCAACTATATGGGTAACAATAACTTTAGATGTCAAAATAACCCATATAGTAATACTTATAATGCAGGTTGGAGGAACCACCCAAATTTCTCTTGGGGTGGTCAAGGAAATCAAAAGCCACAAAATCCTCAGGGTTTTCAACAGCCACCTTATCAACAGTAGAAGAAACCAAACCTTGAAGAGATGCTTTCTAAATTCATCTCGGTGTCAGAATCCCGTTTCCAAAATACCGAGATAGCACTTAAGAATCAACAAGCATCGATCCAAGGAATCTAAACTCAGATAAGCCAGTTGTCTAAACTAATCTCAGAAAGACCACAAGAAAAATTATTTAGTAATACCAAATCCAGTCAGCATGTCAAAGTAGTTACACTAAGGAGTGGGAATGTGTTAGCAGGATTTGAAAAAAAGTTAACACATGAAGCCATAGAAAGCGAAATGAGGGAAGAAAAACCCGAAAATAGTGACAAACTAGTACTGGAGGAATATTCACCACCGATTCCATATTTAGCAAAATTAAAAAGAGATTGCATTGATGCACAATTCGGTAAGTTTCTTGAACTTTTTAAGCAATTACATATCAACTTACCTTTTGTTGAAGCTATCTCGTAGATGCCTATATATGCAAAATTTTTAAAGGAGCTTTTAACAAATAAAAGGAAGTTTGAGGACTTATCTACAGTAGAACTCAACAAGGAGTACTCCGCTATACTCCAAAATAAGCTCCCAACCAAACTAAATGATCCAGTAAGTTTTACTATCACTTGCTTAATTGGTAATCTAAATATTGAAAAAGCACTAGCTGAATTAGGCGCTAGTATTAATTTGATGCCCTATAAAATGTTCAAACAGCTTGGTCTTAGGGAACCTAAACCCACTAGGATGAGTATTCAATTAGCCGATAGATCTGTTAAATATCCCAGGGGTATTATAGAAGACGTACTCATAAAAGTAGATAAATTTATATTCCCTGTCGATTTTGTTGTGCTTGACATGGATGAAGATGTGGAAGTACCCTTAATTTTAGGGCACCCATTCCTAGCCACTACTAGAGCCATGATTGACGTGGGTGACGGTAAATTCGTACTTAGAGTAGGTGACAAGGGAGTAAGTGACGAGGAGTAGGTGACGAGGGAGTAGGTGACGAGGAAATGATCTTTAAATTTATAATGCTAAGAGATTCTCTAGGGAGCAAGATAATTCATGTTATTTCATTGACTCTATTGATCATATTACTCAAGACTCTTTTCAAGAAATTGTACAAGAGGAGACGACAGAACTGTGTCCAGCTCAAGATGAGGAGATAGGTGAGGAACCTAATAACCATGCGTCAAGACAAGTAGAATACGAGGGTATTAAGATCAACGATGCACTTAAGCAAAAACCCTCAATTCAGGAGCCTCCCAAACTGGAACTTAAACAATTACCAAACCATTTAGAATATGCATTCCTTGGAAATAATTCTACATTACCAGTTATTATTGCTTCTAATTTGCAACCCAAGGAGAAAGAGGAATTAATCCAAGTATTAAAAGAACATAAAAAGGCCATAGCATGGAAAATTTCTCACATTAAAGGAATCAATCCTTTTTTTTGCACCCAAAAAATTTTAATGAAAGATGAATACAAACCATGTGTGCAAGCTCAAAGACGTCTGAACCCCAACATGAAGGAAGTTGTAAAAGCCGAGGTAATTAAACTTTTAGATGCTGGAATTATTTATCCTATTTCTGACAGTTCTTAGGTAAGTCCAGTGCAGGTTGTCCCCAAGAAAGGAGGCATAACGGTTGTGACCAGCGAGAAGAATGAACTAATCCCAACAAGAACGGTTACAGGATAGAGAGTTTGTATAGACTACAGGAAACTAAATGACGCCACAAGAAAATATCACTTTCCCTTGCCATTCATTGACCAAATGTTAGAAAGATTATCCGGACACATGTATTACTACTTCCTAGACAGACTCTCTGGTTACTTCCAAATCCCAATAGCTCCTGAAGATCAAGAAAAGATGACATTCACATGCCCATATGGTACGTTCGCTTATCATAAAATGTCGTTTGGATTATGCAATGCCTCTACTACTTTTCAGCGCGGTATGATAGCTATATTCGATGAACTCGTGAAAGATATCATGGAAGTCTTCATGAATAATTTTTCGGTATTCGGTAACTCTTTCCATCTCTGCCTTAAAAATTTAAAATGAGTTTTAATAAGATGTGAAGAATCAAACCTTGTGCTTCACTGGGAGAAATGCCACTTCATGATTCAATAAGTAGGTGCAGTACTAGGACAGCGAAGAGACAAGCATTTTCAACCTATCTATTACGCCAGCAAAACCTTAACAGCTGCACAAGAGAACTATACTACCACGGAAAAAGAGTTGCTAGCTGTGGTTTTTGCTTTTGATAAATTTCGATCATATCTCATATTGTCTAAAGTTGTTGTTTACACTGACCATTCCACCTTTCGCTATTTTTTAACTAAAACTGATGCAAAACCTCGACTCATCCGATGGATTCTCCTTTTGCAGGAATTTGACTTGGAAATTCAGGACAAGAAAGGAGCTGAAAATCTAGCGGCTGATCATCTATCCAGGCTCGAGAAAACTAATACCAGAGAACTAGATGACGTGGAAATAAATGATTCGTTCCCTGGAGAACAATTTTTCGCTATATCTGACTCTAAGGTACCTTGGTTTGCAGACATCACGAATTTTTTAGCTGCTAACATTATCCCAAAAGGGTTAACACACCAACGAAAGAAGCGATTCTTTAATGATGTAAAAAACTACTTTTGGGACGATCCATTTCTGTTTCGCAAATATACAGATCAAGTCATCAGAAGATGCGTTACAGGATCAGAAATATCAAAAATATTGGAACACTGCCACTCAGGGCCAACTAGAGGACACAATAGTGGAACAAAGACCGTACACAAAATACTTGAATCAGATTTTTATTGGCCTTTGTTATTCAAAGACGCTATCAGGTATGTTACTTTATGTGACAAATGCCAACGGACAGGTAACATATCTAAACGTGCTGAAATGCCTCAAAATTATATGCTTTCTTGTCAAATATTTGACGTGTGGGGTCTCGATTTCATGGGCCCATTCCACAGTTCATTTGGAAATAAATATATTTTAGTAGCAGTTGACTATATATCCAAATGGGTAGAAGCTCAAGCTCTACCTAATAATGATGCTAGAGTGGTAGTACGTTTCCATAAAAAACTCTTTTCGAGATTCAGAACACCTAGAGCAATTATCAGCGACAGGGGCACTCATTTTTGTAATACCCAATTTGAAAAAACCGTTAAGAAATACGGAGTTCATCATAGAACGGCCACCTTATACCATCCTCAAATAATGGACAAGCTGAAGTAGCAAACCGAGAACTCAAACAAATCCTTGAAAAAACAGTAGAATCAATCAAAAAAGACTAGGCAACAAAAATAGACGATGCCTTATGGGCTTACAGAACCGCTTTTAAGACTCCTATAGGGACATCACCTTACAGACTTGTTTATGGAAAAAGTTGTCATCTCCCATTCGAACTAGAGCATAAAGCTTTTTGGGCTATTAAGTTTCTAAACATTGATCCTGAACTTGCAGGAAAAAACAGGTTGATGCAGCTAAACGAGCTAGATGAATGGCAAGCCAATGCATACAAAAATTCACGCCTATACAAGGAAGCAACAAAGCGGCTCCATGATGTTCGTTTAAAGCAACGAAAACAATTTGAAGTTGGAGATCTTGTCTTACTATACAACTCAAGACTCAAATTGTTTCCCAAGAAACTAAAATCATGATGGTCAGGACCCTTCGTAATTCAATCTGTTCATCCATATGGCAAGATAGAGGTAAGTCACCTATCATATGGTACTTTCAAAGTAAACGGACGTCTCAAACTTTATAATGGTGAGGATTTTAATGTCGATGGAGAGGAGTTACGACTCCAAAAATCTCCTTGAGTATAATAACAAGTTAACAGTCCAGCTTAGACTATAAACAAGCGCTTCTCGGGAGGCAACCCGAGTACTAACCATTTTAAATTATTTTAAATTTGAGTTTTAAACATTTAGGTCACTAATAGAGTATTTGAAGCACAGGTTCCCAGCATCACACGGCCGGTAACACGGTCGTGCTTAACGCTGTCTGCCCAACACAGAGGGAAACACGTCCGTACGATACGACCGTACAAAAATAAGGTAAATGATTTCCCTAAAACACGAGGTGCGATAAATCCCCACGGCCGTGCGACATGGCCATGGGTGCACTCGATAGGAAAAATACGGGCATGGGGATGGAAACCCATGGGCGTGCCAGGGACAAGGCTAGATTCTATTTCTTCGACACGGGCTGGTGACACGCCCGTGCCCTTCAGCCGTGTACAACAATCCATGAGCATGCTACCATAACATACAGGCGTGCGAGAAGCGAACAAAGCTAGGCACGGCGTGTGATATGGCCGTGTACCACACACGCCGAAGACACACGGGCGTGGGAGAATAACCAATCATGACCAAAAGTTGCAAAATTTGAAACACACGGGCTCACCCTCATAAGTACACGGGCATGGCCCTAGGTTGTGTGGCCCCCCTATATAAGCAAATCACTGTTCATTTTATTCTTCCTTTCCAAAGCCCTAGCCGAAATCTCCTCTTCTCCACTCCCTGATCCCTATTCTCAGCCACCACTAACCTCTTTCCAGTTCATGTGGCAGCTTCATATGCTAACATCTCTGAGCACCTCACCCGGTTCGAGTTTCATTGTTTTCAACAATTTGACAACATTGATGCTACTCTACGATAGAGTTGTCAGCACCTTTCCAGCTCATCGCCAGTCCCACCTCGCGAACCATCTAGCGATGAAGATGTTTAGAAATCTTTATTTATTACTTTCTGTTTTTACTTATTATTGAAACTATTTCTATTATTTTTATTAGATTTTAGAATTTTATTTTTATTCTTTATTTCGGTTATTTCTTTTCGAATCCTTATACTTCCTAACATCTCCTAAAACGTTCCTGATTTTATCACAATTATATAGAACTCCTAAGCTCATCATCACATAGGAACTACAACTCCACTGGGGAAGGTTCTCCACGACTGCCATGTCTTGCTCGACCACGACCATAGCTACCACTAGATATAATATTCTTTTGGCACAGGACTTATGGCCTCATGAACCTCTACGACTACCGGAGTATCCTCCTCCACTCTCAAACCAATCACTCTCCAAAACTCTAAGTTCAAAGAATTCATAATACAGGAAGTTTCACTTCTCTCCCTATCTTATTTTTATTCTCTAACATCTATCATTGTACATTAAGGGCAATGTACATCTTAAGTGTGGGGGGGGTATTTATTTCACTATCAGAAAAAGATCCCTGAATAATCACCTTGTTCTCATAAAAAACTCACATATCATATTTAGGATAAATTTTAATTGATTTATGATTTTGATTGATATATCTTGAATTAAAACATAGGGATTTATGCATTGATTATTTAAACTTTAAGACATTAGAGAATCAAGCATGATAAGTTGATTTTTTTTTAAGAAATTAAATTATAGGTTGTTTCCCCAAGTCTAGGTATTACTTTGAATTGGAATTCACGAGTCTAAACATCAAAAAGCTATAATTTTTTGTGAGATTTTTTAGCCTTTTGAGCATCTATTCATCCTTTCATGCTCACTTTTATTATTGCTTTGAGTGCATCAGTATTGAACTGTTATTGTAGAACTTACTTGATTATGCATGTCGAGACCACACCATTTGATTTGATATATCAAAATGATTAAGGTACTTAAGATTACCCACTCATGCCATGAAAAGCCTACCTCCACAATTAACCCCTAGTAAACCCCCTTGAGCCCAACAAACCAATTCTTGTATTAACCTTAATATTAACCTCTAACCCATTATTGTTGAAATCCCCTAAATTAATCCCTATTTTTGTCGAGATTTGAGTTGAATGGATTGTCTAGCTATGTTTTGTTCTTGACATTTAGTCTATATTATTTAACTTGTTCTTAAAAAAAAACACAACTATGTATGTATATTTGTAATTTCATATTCTGAGAGAAGCTCTGCTGTACGCAAGTGAAGATTAACTCTTTTTCTAGTTAGGCAACTTTTCAATTCAATCTTGATTCTAACCCTTTCTTTCAGCTTGTGACCACACCCCCTAACCAAGCCCCCTAACCAAGCCTCATTACAACCCTCTAAAGACCTTTTGATTGATGTATCATCTTAAAATTAAAGTGGTGGAGATTTGATTTTCATGCAAGCCTATGGTAATGACTTTCCATTATTGACTATTGAGTGCTTCCTTTATTGTCCTTAAAACACCTCGAGTGATTTGAATGAATCTTTAGCGAGGATGTAAAACTCTGTGATATTCTGAATTAAAGGTAATTACTTAGATGAGGGAAGACACCTATATTTTCAGGATAAAATGTTCAACTTGGAATGATTGAAACTTTTATGTTATTTTAGTTAAATTCTCAATGTATGATTACTTATGGATTAATTTGAGATATTATTGATAGAAATTATTAGTTGAGAATGATTTATTCTAATTATGAGTTGAGAATTTTGCTTGACGACAAGAAAATGCTTAAGTGTGGGGGTATTTGATAAACCATAAATTATACATATTTTTACCCCATGTTTAATGCATTTTATAGATGATTTCTCATTAGAATTGGTAAATTCGATGCTCCTAATGCTTTAATTTCATGTTTTGTACTCAGGAGAGCACCAAGAGTCAAAAGGAGCCAAAAAAGAGCCAAAAAGGGACAAAACAGACCAAATCGAGAAGATGACACAGCCTAAGCCATGCCACACGAACAGCTCACACGCCCGTGTCTTTTGAGGGTGTCGACCAAGGCTTTCATGATTCACATGGCCTGGCCATTGACCCATACGGCCGTGTGCAATTTAATGGATCGAACACGGCTTGGCAATCACGTCACACGGCCGTGTCACACGGGCGTTGTAACACCCCGTACACGAGACCGTTGCCGGAGTCGGACACGAGGTGTTAACGGACTTAATTACTTATTTGCACAGTCCATTTTAAAATTTCCAGACAAGCTGGCTAACTGTATCACTGTCACCTTAAAAATCATATCTCAAGTTCCAAAACTTGAAAACTAGTTCCGTAAATTTTTCCTGAAACTAGACTCATATTTCCATCTACAAATGTTTTTCTAGAATTTTTGGTCAAGAAAATTAGTACAGTTTATTAGTTAAAGTCTCCCCTGTTACAGGGTTCGACTACTCTGACCTTCATGTATTACGACTTAGATATCTTCCTGTATAGGGCTTCAATACTTATGCCGTTTGTTTCTAAAGAAACTAGACTCGAAAAGGAATCTGTAAATATAGGGAATGACTTCTAATTATCTCTGGTTAATTTGTAGTGACCTTCCAAAGTCAGAACAGGGGATCCAGAAATCGCTCTGGCCCTATTTCACGAAAACTTAAACATCCCTTAAAATACGGCTTATATGATCGTTTCATTTCATCCATATGAAAATAGACTCATCAATTTTCGATTACATAATTTATTCGCTATTTAATTTCATTCCTACTATTTTTAGTGATTTTTCAAATTCACATCACTGCTGCTGTCAGCATCTGTTTTTAAGGTAGACTATACCTATTTTATGATTTTCCATGGATCAACTAGAGTTTTGTCATACATAGCACCAAAATGATTGTGATTAACCATTCCAATGGCTAATCGTTACCAACATTTCCATACCACTCAATGAACAACATACAAAATGATTATAACACTATGGTCAAAATATATATAAGCCATTTTCGCATGGCTATCCAAATATATACATTACCAAGGTACTTGACTAACAACAAAAGGGCGTCCTATACATGCCATTTTCGAGTTCAACTAAAAGAGTACCAAAAGGGCTTTGATAGTGTGGATGACTTCGACTTTGACACTCCGAGTCCGATAGGTGACGAACCAAAATCTATAAAACAGAGAATCAAAGAAACGGAATAAGCATTTAATGCTTAGTAAGTTTTGAGTAATGAAATCATGCACAACTGAAGTATAGCATTCATATGACTAAACGAATAGTTTCATATACACATATTCTCAAAATCATACCTACTTCACATTTCCAACCCTTATATTCATACATAAGGTATTAACTTGACTAAAGGCCGAAAGCTTGTTAATCGATTGAGCGAATACTATTTAAAAGGAATCAATTATTCCAATGCATATACAAAACATACCTCATCGTTGGGATTTTACGAGCGTATTAATTGAAATTTTTACAGCAAGATCACTCATTCCCAAACCAAGTACATTCGGGATTTAGCCGGATATAGCTACTCGCTCAAATGCCTTCGGGACTTAGCCCGGTTATAGTAACTCGCACAAATGCCTTCGGGGCCTAGCCCGGATATAGTAACTCGCACAAATGCCTTCGGGACTTAGCCCGGATATAGTAACTCGCACAAATGCCTTCGGGACTTAGCCCGGAATTAGTCACTAGCACAAATGCCTTCGGGACTTAGCCCGGTTATCATCCGGATATTCATGCACATATCAATAAATCATGATGCATCTATATTTCATTTTCATAACTAGAATTCAAACACAAGTCACTTATCAAGCATTACCATTTTCGGCTACCCGTCACAAGTATAAACTAGTCACCTCAATATATAATTCAAGTTGAATCATTATATCTCTGGTTATTTGTTATGCTATATGTCATGACTTAATCAAATCATAAACTAAGTTCCATTACTCGAAAACTTACCTCAGATGCTGTCAAACGACTTCAACGGCTATTCAATTACTTTTTCCTTCCCTTTATCGGATTTAGTTCCCCTTTGCTCTTGAGCTTAATTTAACAAATAAATTGATTTAATCATCTTGAACATCGAGAGAAATTCAAGGTACTTAGTCCATATATATATTGGACATTAGAGTCATATGCATGAAATCATGAATCAAATTCAACATATTAGCTAATATTCTCATTTAGCCGATTATCTAAGTCAAGATAGAATCATCAATATGCTTACCTATAGCCGAATACATGCAACACCAATCTATGTATGCATTCATGTGGTTGAGTATACATATTCCAATATGATATCATTTCCATTTCGTTTAACACTTAACATTTACCACATATCAGTTAACCCATTTCTTTACTCATGTGGCCGATTATACTTGGTCATACATACACATGATTAAGTTATTTAACACCTAACTCACATAGTCATAGTGTACAAAATCTTAAGGTCCACATATGAATACCCCTAAGTTCCCATGACTTAACCCCTAACCACATTTTTGCCGAGAATTCCTTGAATTTCTAATAGCATACACACATATAATCAATTAACTTAAGCTACCTTTAAACTTTTACTTATCACCTCATGCCAAACCATCAAATGAACTAATTATAATTACATTGGTACTACCAAAGCCGAAACCTATGCATACTATTATTCCTTATGCCCAAACCAAAGACCACATTCGGCACTTTCATCCACCATTCTACCAAGCATGTAATATTCAAACACAACCAAACTCACATTCGGCCCTAGCTCATAACAAGGTAGCCGATTCTTTTCCCTTAGTATCTAATGCTCACCTATGATTCTTTTTATAGTTCAAACACTCATCTATCATCATTCACCTAACTTTAACATGAAACAACAAAACTCACCATTTCTCATCCAAATAACATGAACAACAACCATTTCTTGAACATTTTCTCATGACCGATTACTCATGTTACCAACAAGATTCAAAATTTGAACATGGGCTAACTAAGGGACTTAGTAACTAGCTTAATACATTCAACAATTCCAAAAGCTACCATGAATTACATACCTTATTCAAGACTAGAAGGAGTGGCCGAATATTTTACTTCCCCTTCCCCCTTCTTCTTAGCATTTTCGGCCAAGGATGTTAAAAGATGAACATTTTTTTTTCTTTGTTTTCTTCCATCAATTCACGGCAATGGAGGAGCAACCTAGCTAATTTTTTTTTGTTTCTCCTCCTACTAACCACTATTATTTTATTACCCATGTTCTTTATTTTATTATTCCTAACATAAAACACTAACATAAAATGTTTATAATACATTTTACCCCATAGCATGGCCGGCCACCATCCTAAGTTTTGGGTAATTTGACATGCAAGGACAAACATTTTCTAACATGCATCAATAGGCCACTTTAACATTTGCCTAGCACATTTCTAAATTTTCTCACACAAGTCCTATTTAGCTAAATTCACTTACAATTAACAAAATTCAAACATGAAATTTTCACACATGCCTATATACATATAATAAGCATCAAATATAACGGTTAATTATTTTTATGACTCGGTTTTTGTGGTCCCGAAACCACTTTCCGACTAGGGTCAATTTAGGGCTGTCACAACTCTCCCCCACTTAAGAAATTTTCGTCCCCAAAAATCTTACCGATAAATAGGTTTGGGTATCGTTCTTTCATAGAGTTCTCGATTTGCCAAGTAGCTTCTTCGATTCCGTGTTTGAGCCATAACACCTTTACTAACGGAATCCTTTTGTTTCGTAACTCTTTCACTTCACGAGCTAGGATACGAATCGGTTCTTCTTCATAACTCAAGTCAGATTGAATTTCAACCTCTGATGGACTAATTATGTGCGAAGGATCAGATCTGTAACATCGAAGCATCGAAACATGAAAAACGTTGTGAATCCTTTCAAGTTCAGGGGGTAAAAGCAACCTATATGCAATTGGACCAACTCGTTCGGAGATTTCATACGGCCCAATGAATCTCGGACTCAGTTTGCCCTTACGGCCAAATCTGAGTATCTTTTTCCAAGGTGAAACCTTAAGAAACACTTTGTCTCCCACCTGATACTCAATATCTCTTCGTTTTAAATCCGCGTACGACTTCTGAAGATCGGATGCTGCCTTCAGACTTTCACAAATTATTTTTACTTTTTGCTCAAGATCTTTAATCGATCAACTCAAAATTTTACTTTCACGAGCTCGGTCCAAAACAATGGTGTACGGCATTTACGACCGTACAAAGCCTCGTAAGGTGCCATCTTAATACTTGATTGAAAACTATTGTTGTAAGCGAATTCAATCAAAGGTAAATACCGTTCCCATGAACCACTAAACTCAAGGATGCAACATCTCAACATATCCTCGAGTATCTGAATTATCCGCTGGGATTGACCATTGGTTTTGGGATGAAAAGCAGTGCTAAAATGCAGCTTGGTACCCAAAGCTTCTTGCAATTTCTTCCAAAATCGCTAGGTGAATCTCGGATCTCTGTCCGACACAATAGAAATAGGTACCCCGTGAAATCTCACGATCTGAGAAACATACAATTCAGCTAGTTTATCCAATGAAAAATCCGTACATACGGGGATAAAGTGAGCCGACTTAGTCAGTCTATCAACAACAACCCAAATCGCATCTTTCTTACTTGCCGATAACGGCAACCCGGATACAAAATCCATCGTGACTCGATCCCATTTCCATTCGGTATCATGATCGGTGAAGTAAACCCGTAGGCACCGATGTTCCGCCTTCACTTGCTGACATATTAAACACTTCGAAACAAAATCGAAAATGTCTCGTTTCATACCATGCCACCAAAACTGACGACTCAGATCGTTGTACATTTTCGTACTCCCCGGGTGAATTGACATTCGGCTACAATGAGCTTCATTCAGAATCATCGAAATAAGTTCTGAATTTCTTGGAACACACAAACGACTTCTGAACCTCAAATAATAGTCATCATCAATTTGAAACTCTGATTCCATATTCGAAACACATTCAGCCCGTCTTGCGACCAATTCATCATCGACTTTCTGAGCTTCACGAATTTGATGAATCAACAATGGTTTGGCCTTTAATTCTGCTACTAACACATTGTCGGATAGAACGGACAAGTGTACATTCATCCCTCGTAAAGAAAATAGTGATTTACGACTTAAAGCATCCGCAACCACATTAGCCTTTCCCGGGTGATAGTCAATGACAAGCTCATAATCTTTTAACAACTCGAGCCAACGTCTTTGTCGCAGATTCAAGTCTCTTTGAGTCATCAAATATTTAAGACTTTTGCAATCCGAATATACATGGCACTTCTCACCAAATAAGTAATGTCGCCATATTTTCAAAGCGAACACGATGGCAGCTAGTTCAAGATCATGGGTCAGATAATTTTTCTCATGTGGCTTCAGTTGTCTCGACGCATAAGCTACAACTCGACCCTCTTGCATCAATACGCAACCCAACCCAAGTAGGGATGCTTCACTATAAATGACAAACTCTTTGCCTGATTCGGGCTGCACTAGTACAGGAGCTTCAGTCAAATAAGTTTTCAGTTGATCGAAAATTTTCTGACACTTTTCTGTCCATTCAAACTTAACATCTTTCTGAAGTAGTTTCGTTATTGGTGTGGCTATCATCGAGAAACCCTTTACAAAGCGCTGTAATGTAAGCAAGCCCCAAAAAGCTCAACTTCAGTAATATTTCTCGGAGGCTTCCAGTTAAGTATGACTAAAATTTTGCTCGGATCAACTCGAATACCCGATCAGATACCACATGTCCCAAGAAGCTAACCTCTCTTAACGAAACTCACACTTACCGAACTTAGCATACAACCGCTTATCCCGTAAAATTTGCAACACTAATCCTGTGTTCAAGATGATCGGTTTCATTTCTCGAATAGACCAAAATATCATCGATAAACAAAACTACAAACCGATCTAAATACGGTCCAAGATCCGATTCATCGATCCATAAATACATGAGGCGTTAGTGAGCCCAAACGGCATCACTAAGAATTCGTAGTGACCGTATCTCGCTCGAAGCGTTTTGGGTATGTCCGAATCTCGAATTCGCAACTGATAATAACCCGATATCAAATCTATCTTTGAAAACACCGAGGCTGCCTTTAGTTGATCAAACAAATCATCAATACGCGGTAACGGATATTTATTCTTTATTGTCACTTTATTCAGCTGACGATAGTCGATGCACAACCTCATGGTTCCGTCTTTCTTTTTCACAAACAATACTGGTGCAGCCCAAGGTGAGAAACTTGGTCGAGCGAAACCTCTATCCGTCAACTCTTGCAACTGAGCTTTCAACTCTTTTAACTCGGTTGGTGCCATACGATACGGAGCTATCGAAATCGGTGTAGTCCCAGGTACAAGCTCAATACTAAACTCTACCTCCCGAACAGGTGGTAAACCCGGTAATTCTTCTGGAAAACATCCGGTATTCACAAACCACCGCAGATGATTCGTGTTTCTTTTCTAACTCTTTTCATCAAGTACATACGCAAGGTATGCTTTACACCCTTTCTTACATATTTCTGAGCCAACATTGATGATATTACAACTGGCAACCCATTCAAGTCCGTAGACTCAACTCGGATTATCTCGTTATTTACACACCTCAAATCAATGGTTTTTCTTTTGCAATTTACAATTGCATCATGTACGGTCAACCAATCCATACCGAGGATAACATCAAATTCATCAAACGGTAAAAGCATCAAATCGGCCGGAAAACAGGAACCTCGGATTACTAGGGGACATTTCTTACACACTTTGTCATCAAGTACATAACGACCCAAGGGATTCGACACTCGAATTACGAACTCAGTAGACTCAACAAGTAAAGTCTTACTGGATGCTAAGGTTTCACATATATAAGAATGAGTAGAACCAGGGTCAATCAAAGCAATCACATTAGTATCAAAGAGAGTAAAAGTACCGGTAATAACATCTGGCGAGGAAGCATCCTCGCGTGCGTGTATAGCATAAGCCCTATGTAACACCCCGAACCCGAGACCATCGCCGGTGTCGGACACGAGGGGTTAACAAGCCAAATCCACATATTTCACCCACCAATTTGACATTTCCAGACAGGCTGGAAATCTGCGTCACTGTCACCTTAAAAATCATATCTCGAGTTTCAAAACTCGGAAACTGATTCCGTAAATTTTCCCTGAATTTAGACTCATATATCCATCCATGGATTTAATTCTAGAATTTTTGGTCAGGCCAATTGGTACAGTTTATTAGTTAAAGTCACCCATGTTACAGGGATCGACTGCTCTGACCTTTGCGCGTTACAACTTGAATATCTCTCTGTACAGGGCTTTAATACTGGTGCCGTTTATTTCTAATGAAACTAGACTCAAAATGGAATCTGTACATATAAGGTATGACACCTAATTATTTCTGGATAATTTATAATAAATTTTTAAAGTTGCGACAGGGGACCCAGAAACCGTTCTGGCCCTATCTCACAATAGCTTTAATATCTCTTAACATGTAACTTCTATGACCGTTTCGTTTATTCCACATGAAAGTAGACTCATTAAGGTTCATTTACATAATTTATTCATTATTTAATACCATTCCTACAAATTTTGGTGATTTTTCAAAACCATACCACTGCTGCTGCCAGCATCTGTTTTCAAAGTAACCATTACCTATTTCATGATTTCCACGATTCAAATGGCCCTTTTTGCACCATAGCACAAAGTGTGATTATGATTAACCATTCCAATGGCTAATCCTTTCAGACAATTTCATACCCCATAATGATTATCATACAAACTATTATAGAATCATACTAAAACGATATAAGCCATTTTCGCATGGCTATCCAAGCTTACACAAAACCGAAAGGTACATGACCTTCAACATTAGGGTAGTCCTATACATGCCATTTCAAAGTTCAACCAAAATTATACCAAAATGGAGGCTTTGATAGTGTAGATGACTTCGACTTTAATGATCCCGAATCCGATCGCTAACGAGCAAAATCTATAAAACAGAGAGCCAAAGCAACGGGTAAGCATTTTTATGCTTAGTAAGTCTCAAGCAATAAAATCAGCTTTAACTAAGGCATTACATTCACATAGCCAAATGAATCATTTCATTAATACACATTCACATAATCATACTTGCTTCACACTTCATCATTGTATACTTTCACAAGATATCAACCAATTCAATAGCTGAAAATTCGTTAGTCGATTGAACGAATGTTACTCAAACATATCGACTTTTCCAATGCACATATAAACATACCTTTTCCTTTGGGCTTTTCGAGCATACTAATTAAATTTATTACAGCAACCAACGCTCACCTTCAGCCCAAGCTTCTTTGGAATACAACCGGATGTAACCACATGCACGAATGCCCTCGGGTCTTAGCCCGGATAGAACGACTTGCACGAATGCCTTGGTCTTAGCCGGATGTAGTCACTAGCACAATTGCCTTGGTCTTAACCGGATATAATTTCCAGCATAAATGTCTTGGGACTTAGCCGGATATCATTCAATTGCTCATGCACACATATACATCAATAATCATTTCACATTCATATTTCATTTTCGTTACTAAGGCTCAAACACAAACATATCACTAGCATAATCGCCTTCGGGACTTAGCCCGGGTATCATTCAAATACTCATACACACATAAATCAATAATCATTACACATCCATATTTCATTTCACATAATTCAAGTAGGGTCATTTCTTGAGGACTTACCTCGGATGCTGTCGAACGGCTTCAACGGCTATTCGATCACTTTTTCCTTCCCTTTATCGGATTTAGCTCCCCTTTGCTCTTGAGCTTAACGAATGCAAGTAGAAGTATTCAATATTTTTCTCAATAATGTTTACTTGTTAATCACATTCAGCATCTCATATCAACTCATTTTATTATAAACTATCAATCGACTTTTAAACCAAAACGCCATTATAAGGCCGATTGTTCTTGGTCATACATACACGAAATCAAAAATAAATTCCAAGGTTTTCACATTATAAGGTACTAAGCGAATACACTTGCTAGGTTCACATACATTCTTCATCAATTTCTTCTTTAAACAAACACATTTAAGCATTCCTTTCAGATTATCAACTCCAACCACATTCATTACTCAAGTATAGTAATTTCACATTCGCAATAGTATTACATACAATAGCCGATTCTTCTTACTTTGTATTTGTGCATCTATTTGATCATTAGTTTAGTTCAAACACCCATACACCAAGACTCATCAAGTTTAGCATGAAACACAAACCTTAATCCTCAATGACCACTATGGCGAAAATCCTAGTCAACCCAAAATCACAATTTCTAGCATGGGTTACCTAGAGAACTTGGTAACTAGCTCAATTTCATCTAACGTTTCAAGAATTCACATGAATTTCTCACTTTATTTATAGCTTAGAAACCGAATGGTTGCTCCTTAGAATCGGCCAAGAAGAAACAAGAAACAAAAACTTGTTTCTTTCACCCATCCACCATTTCTCCTTAAAACACAAGACAACAATCATTTTCCTCCATTTCTTCCATGGCCGATTACCCACTATCACCACACAATCAAGATCTTGACAAGGCTAAGTAGAAAACTTAGTAACTAGCTTGATGTATGCTAATATTTCAAGAACTAACATGAAATCACTTACCTTGTTCCAAGCTTAAGGGTGACCGATTGGCTATCTCCCTTCTTCCTTTGAGGTTCGCCAAGCTAAGGAGGATGAACACTTTTCTTCCTTTCTTTTTTTTTCTTTCTTTGTTTTTGTTTCTCTCATGTACGGCAAAGGGGGAAATCATCCACACTCATTTTTTTTCATTCCTTTACCCATGCTCTTATTTTATTATTTCTAACATCCACCACTAGCAAAACATGTTTAAGACATGTTTTCTTTTGCCCATCTTCATTACCATGGCGGCCACTTCCTTTTCTTTGGGTAAATTGACATGCAAAACCATTCTTTTGCATGCATATACTATTAGACCATTGAAAGATTAGCCTATCACCTTTCAACAATGTTTCATATAAGTCCATTTTAATAAATTCACATAGAAATGATCAAATTAATGCATGCAACTTTCACACATGCATTTACTAACATCATAAACATAGAATATAACTTTTAATTACTTATAAGACTCGGTTTAGTGGTCCCGACACCACTTTCCGACGAAGGTCAAATTAGGGATGTCACACCCTAGGAGGAGCACGAGCCTCAGATCTGGTTGTAGCATCTCTAGATCCTCTCTGACCACTACTAGGATTTCTCGTGTTTCTAGATGGTCTACCTCGAGCAGTGGTAGCACCCGGTTTCCCACTTTGATTTACATTCTGTTCAGACAATCTCGGGCAATCTTTAATAAAGTGGTCAGCTGATCCGCACTTGTAACAGGAGCGATCATGGAATCTACAACTCCCCGAATGCCATTTACCACAATACTGGCACTCTGTTCTGTCTCGACGTTCATTTCCAACACTGGCGACCGAAGTGACTTGTGTACCCACAGGGGGTCGATCACGATCTCGTCTAAAAAAGCCCGAAGTGTCTCTAGATCGGCCTAAATCATCTCTAAATTTCTTCGATGATTGTTGAAAGGGCTTTCCCGAATATCTCTTACGAAACACCTTTGCTCCCATATCAGCTTTTCTTTTCTCCTTACTGAGCTCCTCGGCTTTGCAAGCTCTCTCGACAAGTACCACAAATTCTCGGATTTCTAAAATGCCAACATACGACTTTATATCATTGTTCATCCATCCTCAAACGTTTACACATCACGACTTCGAAGAAATGCATTCTCGGCGTCTGCTAAGTCTTACAAACTTTCGTTCATAATCGAGAACCGACATGGAACCTTGTTTAAGTTCAAGAAATTCCTTCCGTTTTTGATCAATGAATCTCGATCGATATACTTTTTACGAAACTCGGTTTGGAAAAACTCCCAAGTTACTTGCTCATTGGGCACAACAGAAATCAACGTATTCCACCAATATTAGGCGTAATCACGTAGCAAGGAGATAGTACACTTTAGGCACTCATCGGTGTGCAAGATAGCTCATCGAGTACGAATAGTGTTTTCCAACCAAAATTCACTTGCTCGGCATCATCGCTTGTCCGTAGCTTTAAATTCATAGCCCGTGTTTTCGGATTTTGTCAATGGGGCTTATTTGACCTTATTTGGTCGATTCAAGGTATTGTAGGTCTTGGGTAGTCGGGAATGGAGGTTGTGGAACAGTAGTATTAGTTCGAATGTATTGGTTGAACCAATCATTCATCACGCTATAAATAGCTTGTCTACCTTCATCATTCGATTACTAGCAATAGGTTGAGAGTCCGCCGTGGCTGTCCCCTTGTCTTGGGAGCAGCGCTACACTCTCAAGATCATCACTACCATTCGGTTGGGATCGGGATCCATTTCTATAAGGAAACACATTTTAACCGCCGTAAATCACCACACTATCAAATAAACACATAATGGCATGTATAGCTAGACCCAAACGTATTACGGTAGTCCTAGAATCGACTAAACCGTGGCTCTGATACCAATAAAATTGTAACACCCCGTACCCGAGACCGTTGCTGGAGTCGGACACGAGGTGTTAACGGACTTAATTCACTTATTTGCACAGTCCATTTTAAAATTTCCAGACAAGCTGGCTAACTGTGTCACTGTCACCTTAAAAATCATATCTCAAGTTCCAAAACTCGAAAACCGGTTCTGTAAATTTTTTCTGAAACTAGACTCATATTTCCGTCTACAAATTTGTTTCTAGAATTTTTGGCCAAGCCAATTAGTACATTTTATTAGTTAAAGTCTCCCCTGTTACAGGGTTCGACTACTCTGACCTTCATGTATTACGACTTAGATATCTTCCTGTACAGGGCTTCAATACTTATGCCGTTTGTTTCTAAAGAAACTAGACTCGAAAAGGAATCTGTAAATATAGGGCATGACTTCTGATTATCTCTGGTTAATTTATAGTGAATTTCCAAAGTCAGAACAGGGGATCCAGAAATCGCTCTGTCCCTGTTTCACGAAAACTTAAACATCCCTTAAAATACGGCTCATATGATCGTTTCGTTTCTTCCATATGAAAATAGACTCATCGAGGTTCGATTAAATAATTTATTCGCTATTTAATTCCATTCCTACTATTTTTAGTGATTTTTCAAATTCACATCACTGCTGCTGTCAGCATCTGTTTTTAAGGTAGACTATACCTATTTCATGATTTTCCATGGATCAACTAGAGTTTTGTCATACATAGCACCAAAATGATCGTGATTAACCATTCCAATGGTTAATCGTTACCAACATTTCCATACCACTCAATGAACAACATACAAAATGATTATAACGCTATGGTCAAAATATATATAAGCCATTTTCGCATGGCTATCCAAATATATACATTACCGAAGGTACTTCACTAACAACAAAAGGGCAGTCCTATACATGCCATTTTAATAGTTCAACTAAAAGAGTAACAAAAGGGCTTTGATAGTGTGGATGACTTTGACTTTGACACTCCCGAGTCCGATAGCTGACGAACCAAAATTTATAAAACAGAGAATCAAAGAAACGAAATAAGCATTTAATGATTAGTAAGTTTTGAGTAATGAAATCATGCACAACTGAAGTATAGCATTCATATGACTAAACGAATAGTTTCATATACATATTCTCAAAATCATACCTACTTCACATTTCCAACCCTTATATTCATACATAAGGTATTAACTTGACTAAAGGCCGGAAGCTTGTTAATCGATTGAGCGAATACTATTTAAAAGGAATCAATTATTCCAATGCATATACAAAACATACCTCATCGTTGGGATTTTACGAGCGCATTAATTGAAATTTTTACAGCAAGATCACTCATTCCCAAACCAAGTACCTTCGGGATTTAGCCGGATATAGCTACTCGCTCAAATGCCTTCGGGACTTAGCCCGGTTATAGTAACTCGTACAAATGCCTTCGGGACCTAGCCCGGATATAGTAACTCGCAAAAATGCCTTCGGGACTTAGCTCAGATATAGTAACTCCCACAAATGCCTTCGGGACTTAGCCCAGATATAGTAACTCGCACAAATGCCTTCGGGACTTAGCCCGGAATTAGTCACTAGCACAAATGCCTTCGGGACTTAGCCCGGTTATCATCCGGATATTCATGCACATATCAATAAATCATGACGCATCTATATTTCATTTTCATAACTAGAATTCAAACACAAGTCACTTATCAAGCATTACCATTTTCGGCTACCCGTCACAAGTATAAACTAGTCACCTCAATATATAATTCAAGTTGAATCATTATATCTCCGTTTATTTGTTATGTTATATGTCACGACTTAATCAAATCTTAAACTAAGTTCCATTACTCAAAAACTTACCTCGGATGCTGTCGAACGACTTCAACGGCTATTCAATTACTTTTTCCTTCCCTTTATCGGATTTAGTACCCCTTTGCTCTTGAGCTTAATTTAACAAATAAATTGATTTAATCATCTTGAACATCAAGAGAAATTCAAGGTACTTAGTCCATATATATATTGGACATTAGAGTCATATGCATGAAATCATGAATCAAATTCAACATATTAGCTAATATTCTCCTTTAGCCGATTATCTAAGTCAAGATAGAATCATCAATATGCTTACCTATAGCCGAATACATGCAACACCAATCTATGTATGCATTCATGTGGTCGAGTATACATATTCCAATATGATATCATTTCCATTTCGTTTAACACTTAACATTTACCACATATCAATTAACCCATTTCTTTACTCATGTGGCCGACTATACTTGGTCATGCATACACATGATTAAGTTATTTAACACCTAACTCACATAGTCATAGTGTACAAAATCTTAAGGTCCACATATGAATACCCCCAAGTTCCCATGACTTAACCCCTAACCACATTTTTGCCGAGAATTCCTTGAATTTCTAATAGCATACACACATATAATCAATTAACTTAAGCTACCTTTAAACTTTTACTTATCACCTCATGCCAAACCATCAAATGAACTAATTATAATTACATAGGTACTACCAAAGCCGAAACCTATGCATACTATTATTCCTTATGCCCAAACCAAAGACCACATTCGGCACTTTCATCCACCATTCTACCAAGCATGTAATATTCAAACACAACCAAACTCACATTCGGCCCTAGCTCATAACAAGGTAGCCGATTCTTTTCCCTTAGTATCTAATGCTCACCTATGATTCTTTTATAGTTCAAACACTCATCTATCATCATTCACCTAACTTTAACATGAAACAACAAAACTCACCATTTCTCATCCAAATAACATGAACAACAACCATTTCTTGAACATTTTCTCATGACTGATTGCTCATGTTACCAACAAGATTCAAAATTTGAACATGGGCTAACTAAGGGACTTAGTAACTAGCTTAATACATTCAACAATTCCAAAAGCTACCATGAATTACATATCTTATTCAACACTAGAAGGAGTGGCCGAATATTTTACTTCCCCTTCCCCCTTCTTCTTAGCATTTTCGGCCAAGGATGTTAAAAGATGAACATTTTTTTTCTTTGTTTTCTTCCTTCAATTCACGGTAATGGAGGAGCAACCTAGCTAATTTTTTTTTGTTTCTCCTCCTACTAACCACTGTTATTTTCTTACCCATGTTCTTTATTTTATTATTCTTAACATAAAACACTAACATAAAATGTTTATAATACATTTTACCCCATAGCATGGCCGGCCACCATCCTAAGTTTTGGGTAATTTGACATGCAAGGACAAACATTTTCTAACATGCATCAATAGGCCACTTTAACATTTGCCTAGCACATTTCTAAATTTTCTCACACAAGTCCTATTTAGCAAAATTCACTTACAATTAACAAAATTCAAACATGAAATTTTCACACATGCCTATATACATATAATAAGCATCAAATATAACGGTTAATTATTTTTATGACTCGGTTTTTGTGGTCCCGAAACCACTTTCTGACTAGGGTCAATTTAGGGCTGTCACAGGCGTGTCCCTGCTAAGCCCAAGTTAAGTCCAATTCGGAGAAGGCCACTTTGGAGGGTTTCTAGGCATTCCAAAGCCTATAAAGACGCACTAGAGGAGGAGAAAAGGGGAGACAGAGAAGAGGGGTAAGGAATTACCCCAAGGAAGCCGATTGATCCATCTCAGAAGCCGGATTCATCATCAAGACTGAAGATCTCTCCTCAATTCCCCTTCAGGACTTTTGGGTTTTCTTTATGTTTTGTATTCTTTATTCTTCTGAGATGTTTTCTTATTTAGTTATGAACTAAATCCCATAAATACCTAATGGGAATGAAGCCTAAGACGAATCTTGTTATTAATTTTTGAATCGTATGATAAATATTTAACTTGTTCTTAATTATGTGTTCTTAATTATTGCTTTGATATCCCAGGATACTAATTCAAGACACGCTCTTATTCAGAGGAGGAATAGATCCTGTCTAAAGAGTACATTTTCCATAATTAAGCGGAGTTGATTGCGCGCCTAGAAATAGGGTGACAAGATTTTGATGGATTAGGGTGAAACCTAATAAGGGGATCCATAGATCGAGTTAATGCAACCCTAGAGTGTTAATTAGAGAAAATTATCGGTTATTCAATTTAGGGATTTGACGTTATTAGTCTAGAATAGGGAAAATAACATAACTTAGGGATCTCTACGGAACAATTTGAATGAATAAATAGTCCGATTCAGAGACAGAATAACAAGTACAGTCTAGGTGGATTTTTCCTTAGGTATTGTCTCAAGTCAATCGATTTTCCCAAAAGTAATTCCCCAATTCTTTTCTCTGTGCGTTCTTAGTTTAAATAATTAGTTAATTAAAACAAACCCTTTTATTCTTAGGCTAGATAATAAAAAGATAGTTATTACTAGTACTTTTGGTTCCCTTGGGTACGATATCCCGGTCTTGCCATTACTATGCTATTGTTTGATAGGTGCGCTTGCCTTTTTGTCATGATAATAGTTAGCCTAGGTTTGATCTTCATTATAAATATTTATTACTTGTTACGAATCACGCGATCACTCACCCCATTTATTAACTGTGCAGGTAATCCCCAGCATTAGGAGGATCGGTGCTGCGAGGGACTCGGAGGTGGCCACACTACTGCAATTTTTTCTGATTTTCTTTTAAGTTATCTATTTACAAGTACCTATATTTGATCTGGGTTGTAACAAGGCCTCTTTTAATTTCTGGTTCTAAATTTGGAATTTTATATACTGTTTTATAACTGTTGGAGTAGAACATGGTTTTCTTTTCCAAAAAAATAACTGTTTTTCAAAATATCACGTTTCCACAAAACTTTAAACTAAGCTTCCATAGCAAATAAAGTTTTAAAGGTAATAATGTTTTACAAGAGAATGACTTTTAATAAACCAACGGAAACTGAGGTTTTCACAAGTTTTAAAATGGTTAGAGGTTTTAAATAGTAAGAAGGGTTTTCAATGAGAACATGGTTTTCGAAAAACACTACAATGTGACATGCTAGATCTCGGCCATAGCGTCTAGGTTGGGTTTGGGATGTTACATCCCTAATAGCCTAAAACTTTCATTTATTTCACATTTCATCCACACAATTTGTACATTTCACAATTTAACCCCTATTATGCATTTTCACCAAAAATCACTTAACAAAACATGTAAAAACTATCATCAAGCTTTCATATTTCAACATTAAACATCAAAGAACACATATATTCAACAATGACAATTCTCAAAATGTTTAACAGTTTCGAAATTAAAGGTACGAGCTAGCTAGATTGAGCTGCAACGATTACGAAAATATAAAAATCACCAAAAATCGAGCTTAAAACACTTACCAAGTAAGCTATGAAGATGCCGAAACCAAATATGCATAAAAATGGTGTTTTTCACCTTGGAATTTTAGCAATGACAAAAAGAATGAACAAAAATCATGTTTTGTTATATTTTTATTAACTTAATTACATAATTACTTATTTACCCTTAATGAATAAACATAAAATTTTATAATGCATGTCCATTAATGTCCATTAACACTACAATGGTATAATATCATCATAAGGTCTTTTAATTTAATTAATCATAGCAATTAATCACTTTAAACAAATAGTATGCAACTTTTACATTTTACGCGATTTAATCCTTTTTATAAAATTAACCAACCAATCGATAAAATTAGCTCATGAAATTTTCACACATATCAAATAACATACTGTAAATACAAAAAATAATATTATAATAATTTTTTGACATCGGATTTGTGGTTCCAAAATCAATATTCTGATTTAGCTAAATCAGGCTATTATAGCCCGTACCTTCGTTTTCGAAACTGTTAAAGATTTTGAATTTTTTCCATTGATGAATATCTAGGATTTTAGATGTTAAATGATGAATTTAAAGTATTATTTGTTATTTTTAGGTATTTTGTTTAGTGATTTTTGATCAATTTACTGATTATGGACTAAATTGTTGAAATAGTAAAAATACAAGGATTTAATGTGAAAAATAGAAAATATAGGTTGTTGTAAGGTTCCAATAAATCCAGATAAGCTTAAATTTGAGTAATAATCGTTAATTTACATGTTTTAGGCTCAGGGAATTAATTGATTAAAAGTAAAATATTTGGGGCAATTTTCTAAAATTATCAGAAAGGACTAAATTGCATAAAATGAATTGGTTTCGTTGTTTGAATTAATGAATTGAATGAACCTTAGGAATACATAGGAATACATTTCACCGTTTGAACCTTATGAATACGTAGGATACACATGACATGTCATTAGGGTTACGATGTTTCGAGTATTGGTCTTGAATGTCCTCCTGATGGCTGAGGTCCTACATTTGTTGTAGATTCTCAACAACTTATGTGAGCAGCATTGCGTAGCTTACATTTTGATCGATAGCTTGTGTGAGCAGACCTATTTCACAGCTCGAGTGAGTAACGATGTAAAGGAAAAAGAAAGGTTAAGACTCTATGTTTAGCGCACTTTGTGTGAGCTTTCCTGCATATTCGATGTTATACAAAATGGTTAAACCGACATGAAATGGAAAGGAACGGTAAGTGTTTAAATGAATTATGATATGAATCTATGGAAATGATTGAGATGGAAATGTTCAATGAAACTATGTTAATGAAAAGGATGAATTCAAAATTAGTATGTTCATGTACATCTAGCTTACCTGATGTTTATTCAGGTGAATTATGTGTTAATGCACTAGCTTGTGTTGTGGATGGTGTTAGGCTTGTGCCAAGCTTATTGTTGGATTATTTCATGCTTAATCTTAATGATATATATCAAAATGGTAAGTGTCCAAATGGAAATATGCTTATGTGCATGAAAAGGTTGTATGAGTTAAAAGATATATTTTCTTATGAAAAGGCTTATCATGTGGTTGATCCCAAAAAAGTTATGTATAAATGCACTAACTTGTGTATTGATGATAATATTTCGGCTTGTGTCAAGCTTGTGTAATTGGTTGATGTTTATGCTTATGTATTGTATTATGCAAATGATATGGGTAAGAAAAGGTAATGAAATGGTAAGTCAATAATTGAGATGTAATGTGATAATATAAAAGGATTGATGAGTTAAAGGACTTTACTTATAAGTGAGAAATTTATTTATGCTATGGATGAATTTACCTACGTCATGAATAAACACACTAATTCGTGAATTGATAATGTTATTACGCTTATGCTGAGTAAATGAAATGGAAAGTAAGTAAATGGAGTGGTTCATAGTCTTATGAAAGGGTTAATGATTGTGTAATATGTCTTATAAAATCCTATTATGTTAGGAATGAAAAATATATGTGATGTTGTTGGACTTACTCATTTGTGAGTTGATGATTATATAGTTTGGTGAATCTTGTGGCATTTGTATAGGTTTATAATTACCCTATAAAGTTGATTATTGAAATGAAATGCTATGATTAAAGTATACGAGCTTACTAAGTATTCATTGCTTACTTTATTACTTTCTTTTACTTTTTAGATTACCGAAAGCCTGATCGGTTTGGAAGCTCGTCGAAGATCTATCACACTATCCAACAATTATATCGGTAGTTTTTGATGTTTTGGCCAAGGTTATATGAATAGGTGGACTTGTGTTTGATATTAGTTGAATGTTGGTTGATGGTTTGTGTCACTTTGGTACTTTTGATACCTTATTGGTACATGCTAATACGGCTAAGATATGATTCATGTTGAGTGACCAAATGGTATGTTTATTTGGAATATCTAATCATCATAACTATGGTATGTTTTGGAAGTAGTATTGAATTATATGAGTATGATTGAGATGTTGTAAGTATAAATATTGAGGTATGTTTGAATGATTGTATTTGAGGTGCCCTGTATGGCATATTGGTTAAATGATAATGGCTTATTGAATTGGTTGTTTCATGCATGTTTTGGTAAAGTTTTGGTGCTTTGAAGTTGTGCACAAAATGCTTGAAGGTACACATTTGGGTAGGTATGGAAATGGCTTGATTTTGGCTAATTTCATGTCCACACGACCTAAGACAAAGGCCTGTGACTCAGTCGTGTGTGACACATAGCCATGTCGTTTTAAGGTTTTCAAGTCAGGCTGTTACATTGCCTCAAGCGTGTAGCTTGGTCATGTGACCCAATTTTGAAAGTTACACTGGCACGGACACGAGTTGGGACACGGCCGTGTGTCCCTATTTTGATTGTTACATGGCCTAAGACATGGGCATATGCCTCAGCTGTGTGACCCTTATAGTTTTAAAGTTTGAACTTTTTCCTAAACTTTCCTATTGATTCCAATTTAGTCTCGAATTGTTTCTAAAGTGTTTTTATGGCCTCGAAGGCTCAATTAAGGGACAATATGCATGTTGATGAATGATTTATGCTTTGTTTATGTTGAGGTTTGAAATGTATGTTTCAAAGTTATATTTTTACGGTAATGCTCCGTAACTCTATTTTGACGACGGATAGGGGTTAAGGGTGTTACAGAGGGCTTGAACTTCCTATCTTCATGTTTTCCCTTTTAAAATTCTTACTTCTGTCTCTAATGATCATTTCCATCTTATGGGTTTTAGCTATTATCGCTGCAATAATTTTATGTTCAGAAGTTGCCATTAGTGCACGAATTTCATCCCTTAGTCCCCATTAAAATTTATTACACATTTCCTTCTCTATTTGAAACATTTCTTTGCATAGTGACTCAATCTTAAAAATTCTCGTTCATACTCCATAACAGTCATCCTACCTTATCTTAGATACAGGAATTCCTTCCTCATTTTCTCAACATATATTTGGTTTACATATCTTTCCCGGACCTTTTCCAGAAAGAAGTCACAGTCAATCATTTCTTTAGGAGTTACACTAACCAAGGTTTCCCACCATTTATAAGCTTCCCCTTCTAATAGTGATCTAGCACACAAAAGACTATCGTCAAGAGTACCTTTCAATTCATTTATTACTCTACATAAGCAAGATAACCACTGTTCATAGACAGTGGGATCATCACCTTTATCACCAAGAAACTCTTCGGCACTCCTTTTTCTAATATCCTTTATAGGATCAATATTAGAGAAAGTCACAACAGTTATCTGTGAAGCAAGTTGTGTTGGGCGAACCACTTTAGGTTGTGGTTACTGAGACTGTGACAGCCCAAAATTGACCCTAGTCGGGATGTGGTTTCGGGACCACAAAACCGAGGCATAAAAATAATTTAAAAATTTATTTTGATGCCTATGATATGTGTTAATTTGTGTATGACATTTTGATGTTTCGATTTAGAATTATAAATGTGAATTTCACTAGAAAGGACCTAGTAGTAAACTTTGAAAGTATGATGGGGAAATGTGTGATGACTAGTTGATCATGCATGCAAAAATAAGGATTTGCATGTCAAATTTCCCCAAAGATGGTATAGTGGCCGCCATGACAAGGGAATATGGGCAAGGAAAACATGTTATGACATGTTTTGTTAATGCATGATGTGATAAATGATAAAAAAATTAAGCATGTAGGAAGAGAAACAAAAATCAAAATTTGCTCATCCTTTCCCCCTTTTGCCGTGAGTGAAAGAGAAGCAAAGAAAAAAATTTGTTCATCCTTGTTCTTTCCTTTTTGGCCGAAAATACTAAGGAAGAAGGTAGGAGTTTTGCTTCATGCTTGATTTGGAAGAGAACTAGATGGAGGTTTGATCATATTTGTATCAAGATTAAGGTATGTTTGAGGTTGTGTCATGAGATTCATGCATGTTTTAGTTGCTAACTTGATGTTCATGTTAGCCATGGTTCAAATCCTTGTTATGCCATGGAAATGGTGTTTGGCCAAGGTCGATATTGTGTTGAAGCCATTGCATGCTAAATGTGAAGCTTGCTAATGATGCATGTAATGATGGATTGACTACTCTTGAAATTTCTTTTTAGTATTCTTGAGTAAGACATTGAGTCCTTTGTTTAACCATGACCAAAAAATTAAAAGGAGTATGGTGTGTGATGTATTCGGCCATGGTATGCTCATGAGCATGGTTTATGCTTCTTGCATGTTAGTTAAAATTTGTGTTTTGATGGTTATGAACACCTTGAAATTGACCTTGCACCTATATGTGTATATGTGTTTGCACATGATGATTTGGTTATGAAGTAAATGATAAATATGTTTGTTTAAAGAAGAAATGGTTGAAGAATGTTTGTGAAATTTGCATGTATATTCGCCTAGTACCTATATGGTGTGAAAATCTCAAATTTAATTGTTGATTTTGTGCAAGCATGACTAAGTATAATCGGCCATATGAGTGCTTGATGCTATGTTATAATTATTGAGCTTAAGTATGTGGATGTAAGTGTGAGCAGCCTTATAAGGGCTAAGTACCTTGGATTCCCTTTTGATATTCAAAACGATTAAATCAATTTATTTGTTAACATAAAGCTCAAGAGCAAAGGGGAACTAGCTCCAATAAAGGAAAAGAAAAGGTGATTGAATAGCCGTTGGAAGCGCTCGATAATCTCCAAGGTAAGTTTTCGAGTATCGAAACTTAGATTTTGATTCGATTGAACGAAGTAATAAGCAATCGAAATTGTGCCCTTGTATGTGGCCATTGAGCCGAAATGATATTCTTGATTAAGTAAATTGTGCATAAAAGTTTGTTATGAAATTGAAACAAAGATGTGTATGAATGTGCGATTGTGATATCTGGCTAAGCTCAAGGAAATTGTGCGAGTTGTGATATCCAAAGGCTAAGCCCAAGGCAATGGTACGAGCTATGATATCGGGCTAAGCCCAAGGCAATTGTGCGAGTTGTGATATCCGGGTTAAGTCCCAAGGCATTTGTGCGGTTACCATAATCGGGCTATGTCCCAAGGCGTTTGAACAGTAGCTATATCCAGTTAAACTCAAGGTATGTGATTCAAATTTATAAGCTGCTGGAAAATTTTCAGTTAATGCACTTGTGAAATTCCCAACAAGGTATGTTTTGTGTGTGCTTTGCACACTATGAGTAAGTGCGTATGAATATTCGCTCCAATGATAAACGAGCTATCGGCCTTAACTAAGCCGTTGTTTGTGTATGAAAATAAGAGTTGGGATTGTGAAGTAAGCATGTCTTTGAGAAATTGTGCATATGAATTATTGTTTAGCTACTTGAATGCTATGCTTTGGTTGTGTGTATATTATGGCTCAAACTTACTAAGCATAAATTGCTTACTCCGCTTCTTTGTTTCTCTGTTTATAGATTTTGCTCCTTAGCGATCGGATTCGGGATCATAGAAGTTGAAGTCAACCACACTATCAAAGCCCCTTTTTGGTACTCCTTTAGTTGAGTTCGGATATGGCATGTATAGGACTACCCTCGGTTGTTTTTAAGTACTTGTGTTGTATATGTGTACGGCCATGCGAAAATGGTTCGTAATAGTGGAGTATGGAATTAGACCATTTGTGGTTTGTAATTATATATGGTTTCATGATGTGATTATGGATTGGAATGGGAGTGTTGGTCACATGATCAGCCATTGGAATGGCTAAATATGATCATATGTGGACCTAAGTATGACTAGACTATAGTTGATCCATGGGAACTACAATATAGGTAAAGCCTACCTTAAAAAGAGCATCTCGCCAAATGCAGTGGACGTGGATGGGAAAAATCACCAAAATTTGTAGGAATGGTGTTAAATAGTTAATAAATTATGCGATCGAACCTTGACGAGTCTATTTTCATGTGAAAGTAACGAAACGATCATATGATCGATGTCGAGAGATATTAAAGTTCTCGTGAGACAGGGCGGAACGGTTTCGGGTCCCCTGTCGCGACTTTGAAAATTTTCCATAAATTATCCAGAATGAATTAGAAGTCATGCCTTATATATACAGATTCCTTTTTGAGTCTAGTTTCATTAGAAACAAACGGCATCAGTATTGAAACCCTGTACAGAGAGATATTTAAGTTGTAACGCGCGAAGGTCAATGTAGTCGACCCCTGTAACATGGGTGACTTTAACTAATAAACTGTACCAATTGGCCCAACCAAAAATTCTAGAAATAAATTCATGAATGGATATATGAGTCTAAATTCAGGGAAAATTTACGGAATCAGCTTCCGAATTGTGAAACTCAAGATATGCTTTTTAAGGCGACAGCGACGCAGTTTTCCAGCTTGCCTGGGAACGTCGAATTGGTCGGTGCCATAAGTGGTTTTGGCTTGTTAACCCCTCGTGTCCGACACCGGCGACGGTCTCGGGTTTGGGGTGTTACAGAGACTATCGTGGTTGGGGTTCTTGAGTGTTTCCTATAAATTGATCAATCAATTGTTTCATAATTGTAAAAAAACACATTTCTAAATGCATTCCCTGTATTACCCATATTATTTGTTGGGGCTTGTTCTTGTGTAGGCATATGACTCTCCATTTCTTCCCTGGCAGCTTCTCTAGACCTGTCAAACATTTTCTTATATCACTATAAAAGAAAATTTAACTTAGTTCATACAGAAAGGACTAAGCTAGAGGTGTATTATGCATGATGGGGTGTGACATAGCCTTTAGGTTTCTGATAATCTCAATTGCATTGTCTATAAGTTTTCAAGACATTCATCATAACTAGAATATGTCAATTCAATGTAACTGTTCGTATCATTTAATCAAGTTCATCATTACCCGGTTCACATACTCAAACCTTACTCTATTTTTAGGGGCATTATAGATGCAAAACAAGGGCACCAAAGTGAAATCAGAAGCACGAGTGTGCAAATAGGGGCACCGGAGTGTAGTCAGGGGCACGAATGTGCTATCGGGGCATCAAAGTGCATTCAGGGGCACGAATGTGCATACAAGGACACCAAAGTGTTTATAGGGGCACAGTTGTGCAAATATGAACACCAAAGTGTTTACAAGGGCACCGAGGTGAAGTGAAGGCACTTCAACATTTTCGTACATATATTAGAAATCATTACAGTGTCATACAATTCATTTCATATCCAAGAAACACTACTAATAACCTTTTCTCAATTTCATGTATATATGTGATACTTGCTTTCTTAATAATTACACGATTAACTAAATTATATTCACATGTACATACAAAGAGATCAATAAGAAGATAATAACCATATAAATTACAAGTGAAACATGTTAAATAAGAAATAACTATGAGCTTACCTACTATTCACTTCTGGTTAAAAGGTAGGGACTATTCCATAATTTTTCCTTTTCCTCTGTTAATATCTTTGTGACTCGTTTCTTGATCTATAATAATTCAATTCAATTCATCAAATTCACATGCAACTAACCTGAATTCAGTGCATGTGACCTTAACCTTTCATTATTTACATATTTTTCTTAAACTTTTACATTTTTCACAATTTAATCCTAAAACTTAAAATCTCCCAATTTAAAAAAATTTTCCAAATACCCCGGTTAGCCGAATATTTGACCATACTAGTACAGTCCATAACAACTCAAAATTCACGACAATACCATGTAAATTTTAATATTTAACAATTTAATCTTTAGCTCAACAACTATCAAAGTTACTAAATAAACAACTTCTAATTAGCAACCAAGACTTCAAACCCACCATTTATCATTCAAACTAACAAGAATTCATCAATGCCAACATAAAAAATATTTGAAAATTTTAAAAATGAAGCTATGGGTTAGCTGGACCTACTTGTAACGATCACAAAAACATAAAAATTACTAAAAACAGTTAACAAATACATACCATGCACTCAACAACAAGCTTGACTGAAGCAAAGGGTTTAACAATGATGATGCTTCTAATTTTTAGTGGAGAGCAAGATAGTTTTAGAAGATGATGATTATTTTACCTAATTTACTTAAGCTTAAATATCAATTTACCTTTTTATCCTTGAATAAAACATTCATTTAAGCTTATTCAATACCTATTACCGTCCATTAACTTAGTATATGGCATAATTTCTATATAAATCCCCCTCAATTTATAATTAAGCCATCTAATCACTATAACTCAATTGTGGCTAGATTTACATCTTTTATAATTTGGTCTATTTTCTTAAATTAACTAGGTAAACATTAAAATTTCATCACCAAAATTTAGCACGGCTCTAATGTAACTCCGTAAATATTAACTAAATAATAAAACACGATCTCATGCATTGAAATTGTGGTTCCAAAATCACTATTTCTATTGCCAATGAAAAATTGGATATCATGGGAACTCACTAAGTTCTTTTGAACTTACCTTATTACCTCTTTCCTTCTTAGGCCCTACTGTTGAAGGAAGACTTTCTAAAGGATTGCGCCAGAGGACATCTGTTGCTCTGAGACATTTGTTTATTTGTACTATGCATGACATATGGGGGGTGATGTCTAGTTGTATTTCGAGATAGAATTGTAACTGAAACTTATGATTGATAAACAATGCTTTAATGAAATTTCATCAGAGTTTTTAGAATGGTTTCTTAATGTTATATTTCAAGTAATGAAATTATCTTTTAAAGTTTATATGCCATTAGGCTTATACTTTATTTTAGTATTTTATTAAAGGTTTAATTCAAACACTATAAGTTATACAAATTTTTTGTTAGAAATAGTTTTAAAGATGGATGATTTCTATTTAGTGAGACCTCATACCTAGGTTCTTCTAAGGGATCAGGTTTGGTGTGTTACAAGTTTTGTATCAAAGTTAAGGTTTTATCATGTTATAATTTTTAAGTGATTTCTTTACTTAAATAAAATGTAAAAGATTTTACACTATGATCTTGCTAAGATATTTAAGCTTAATGATTTTTCTCATGTTATTTTGTAGTCAACGATTGCGGACGGCTTGAAGGATTGAGATTAAAGCTCACTTTTGGTAGCTTTTATATCTCATTTTGGGTTGTGGCATGTATATAGGTTTTGTTCAAAGAATGTTATTATTAGAAGATTTTGAAGATATGAGAAGTTATTTAGTACTTGTGGATGTATTATGTAATGTTGAATGATAAACATTAGTAGCATGTTTAGAAGATGATAATGTGGCTGATTATGAAAGTTGAATTGAGGTGTGTTAATTGATAAAGTTTTGGTATAATTTTTGAACATTTGGTTATAATTGAGGTACCTATGAATTGCGCTTTCGTTAAAAGTTTAGGTTATTAATTTTGATATGTTTTAAGTATATGTTTTGATTATTTTGGTCATGGGATGGTTTGTGTTTTAGGTGTACCTTATTGGGAAATTTTTGGCTTGATTTTTGCTTGTTTAAAGAGTTAATTTAGAAGCACACAGCCTGGGACACGGGCTACCACACGACCGTGTGCCACACACGGTCACCCTACACGATCGTGCATGGTCTATTAGTTTTAGTGCAAGTTTCACACGGGCTGAGACATGGGTCACACGGCCTGGGACACAACCGTGTGAGCCTCGTCAATGAGTTACACAGGCTATGACACAGGCTAGAACATGGCCATGTGTCCCTACTTGGAATGCTCACATAGTTTGAGCTTTGTCACACGGCTTGGTTACACAGCCATGTGACCCCTGTTTTTCAAATTTTTTAGTTTTTTCTAAAATTTATGTTTTGATTCATTTTGATCCCCAATTTCTTTAAAACTAATTTTAGGGTCTTGTAAACATGAATTAAGGCCCATGTGAATATTTATTCTTTGATTTAGTATATTTTTATAAATTATTTGAATTTTTTTTCTAAATTAAGGTAAGTTGTTTTGGTTGGTTCTATGACACTTCGATCCTTAATCTGACAATAGAGATGGGATACATGTGTTACATTTAATGGTTTCAGAGTTACAATTTAGTCAATTTTAGGACTAAAGTAGCGTGTATAGAGTGTAGTATATACATGCCACATCTACCTTGAGATAGTGTGATGCTTTTGATCCGCTCTAATAATGTATTTTCTTATAGTTTCAAGATGTTGGATGAGTCGAATCAAGCCATAGTTTATGAAGCTGAAAGCAATGTCCAATCTTCAAATCTTGAAGCATGTAATAGTACATCGATTCCACAGTCCTTTTGTGATAAGGTGAGAAATGTGTTATTCGGTATGATGAACCAATGGTGCAATGAATTTAAGCAAGCAAATCATGTAACTCCACAACCTCTACCCCTTACTGTGCCTCCTTCGGTACCCCTGTGTCCTTAAATTCTTGTACACGGTATAGTTACTCAATTGTTTGTGGACAAAGTTTATAAATGTGGAGTTGAGGAATTTATAGGCAAAGCTGATGATGATCCTGCAAAAGCTGAGTATTGGTTAGTAAATACAAAGAGAGTTTTTGTGGAATTGATGTGTACTCCTGAAGATTGTCTGAGATAAGTTGTTTCGTTATTGAAAGATGAAGCATATTCATGGTGGGACACTTTGAGCACGATGACATCCAATGATCGTATCAATTAGGATTCCTTTCACGCCAAATTAAAAAAAAAATATGTTAGTTGGTTGTTTCTTGATAAGAAAAAGAAAGAATCCTTTAAACTAAAACAAGGAAATTGATCGGCTGCTGAGTATGAATGGGAATTTGTGCAGTTAAGTAAGTATGCTCATAACATAGTTTAAAATGAAGAAGAAATGTGTATTAGATTTGAGGATGGCTTGAATGATGACATATGAATGTCTATAGAAGAGTTAAAGTTACGTTAATTTGTAGAACTTTCAGAATGTGCACAAAAAATTAGAGAAATTTACAAAAAAAAAGGAAATTTGATGCAAGATATTGAGAATTTAAATAAAAGATGGTCGCTTAAGTCAACTCAAACATTCTCATTGAAAAAGTTCAGAGGTGACACAAATCGATCAACTGCCCCTTCAGAATTCATTGGTAGAGATAAATTGAAGCAAAGAAATTTGAAGTCTTTTAATTCTCCAGCAGCTACTGTTGGAAGCGTGAGGAATGTTGAGAGAACTATCTTTGTTTGTGATGATTGTGGCAAGAGGCATTTTGGTGAATGTCTATCAAATTTGGAAGCTTGTTTCCATTTTGGATCTACTTATTATTTGCTTTGTGACTATCCAAAATTTTAAAAAAATGATTTGGGCAATTAGACAAGGAAGCCTGAAGCAACCTTACAGAGAGGTAGACGACCTAGAAATGGTAGAAATACTACTTTTGGCTGAGGAAAGAATAGTGATGCAACCAAACAATCTAAAGCGAGAGCACCAGCCAAAGCGCATGCAATCAGAGCTTGTGAGGAAGCTATTGCCCCAAATTTTATTGCTGGTACATTTTCTCTTTTTAGTATTAATGCATACACATTGATTGATCCTGAATCAACTCACTCTTATATATGCACTACATTAATAGACAAAAAGAATTTTCCTGTTGTGCCCACTGATTACACTATTAAGGTAACGAATCCACTGGGTCAGTGTGATTTAGTCAACCAGATCTGTAAATCATGTCCATTAAAAGTCCAAGGTTACGACTTTTTTGCTAGTTTGATGTTGCTACCTTTTGATGATTACGATCTCATTTTTGGAATGGATTGCTTGTTTGAGCATGATGCACAACCCGTTTTCAGTGAAATCAGGACAGTGGTTTCGAGACCACAAATCTGAGCCAAAAAGAAAATTTTATTTTAATATTATTGCATGGTCTGCATTATGATAGGAATGTCATATGAAAATTCTAATAAGAAAATTTTACTTATTATGTATTTAATTATGGAAAGGACCAAATTGCATAAAATGAAAAAGTTGAGTTCTAGTAGTTATAAGTACCAAATAGTTATCAAATTCAAAACTTAAGGCCCTTATATGATAATTAGACTATTAAAGAAACGTTAGTAGATATTTTTGATGAATGATCCATGGAAAATTAGAAAATGGCAAGGAATAAATTGGAAAGTGGAAAAATTAAAAGATGATAATCAAATTAAATATAAAATATCATTTTATTTTTCATCATCTTTCCCAAAATTTCTAGGGAAACCTTAGGAAAGAGAAAACAAGCTTTCTTTGCTTAATTGAATCCTGAAAGACCTAATACTGAGTTGGATCAAGGAAAACAATAACTTTCAGATTAGTAGAATTCATATACGAACAAGTATCAAGGTAAGTTTGTGTAACTAAATTGTGTACATTTATATGTTTGAATTGAATCTTGTATATGTGAATTGTATAGTTTTCATGTATGTAAATTGATTGAATATCTGATAATGCCTGATAAATGACAAATCTCGTTTGAATAAATGAAAGTCAATAGATAGAGGATTTCCCGTATTGGTTGTAGTCCAGCATATGTTACGGACACACCATAGCTCAAAAGAGCATCGCGTTATTAGCCCTCTCGAGCTTCCCGTTATAGCTCTTTAGAGCGTCCTGATAGTTTGTGATTCTACACTTATTGTGGACACACCTTAGCTCTTATGAGCATCCTTATTAAAGGCTCTTTGTGAGCTTTCCGTTAAATTGGCTCTTTATGTCTCGATAATGCTCGCTTGAACTTCCCGATAATTGCTATCCGGAGCTTCCCGATATGGTTCTTTGTGAACTTCCCGATAAGGTTCTTTGTGAACTTCACGATTATGGCTCTTATGAGCTTCCAGTTATATAGCCCGAATAAGCTTCCCGATAGGCTCTTTATGAGCTTTCTGAAATGGCTCTGTGTGAGCTTCTCGTTACAAGGCTTGAGAGTGTGCTTCCCGATTATGTGCCCTAATTGGGTACCCTTGGAAATGAATTGACAAATTGTATTAGTGTACACTAAAGTGTACTACGTGAGCGTATCCATCGATATTTCAAATAAATTCAATGGGTAAAGTTCTGACATGGCTAAACTAAACTTGAAATGATTTGCCATTAAAGTGTACATGTAATATGGAATAACGTTATGGAAATCATATGTATATGAAAGACATTAAATGATGAGCTCATTCATGTTCTTGGTATTATGTGAATTACTTGACAAACATGATTGGTGAAGTTGTGTTTCAAGCTATAAGCCAAATTGCTTGGATGCATTATTGTATGATTATCTTAAATGTAAATACATGGTAAGTTAAATTCCTGATATATGAACTTACTAAGCATTAACTGCTTACTAGATTTTCTTTTCTCTATTTTATAGTGCTTCAAAGCTCGTAAAGGTTGGAGAACGGTCGGAGCATCATCACACTATCCACCAGCTTGTTTTGGTATAAATAGTAAACTTATTTTGGTATAATGGCATGTATGAGTTAACTTTTCCAATGTTGGCATGTAAATGGTTATTGTAATCTTGCCATTGGAATGGCTAAAATGATATGTTTTCGTATATAATTATAAGGCCATAACATGTTTGATGTGTTTTGAAATGGTTAAGTAGTAGATGATATATGAATCAAGTGGTAAATGAATTTGAGTTAGCATATATGAGAGAAGTTTACCTAAGACCATAAATGAAAATTTGGTAAGCTTAATCATTTGAATATACATGTTAATATATCTTATACAATACTAGTATTAGGCTTGATTATAATTGTCTTAATTGGGTGGTGAATGTGTATAAGTGTTGTTATAGGTTAATGGAAAATTTGGGTGAGAAATAAGGCTAGGAAATGACCTTATTTTATCCACACGGGTAGACACACGAGCATGTGTCTTGACCGTGTGTGACACACAGCCTGACACATGGGCATGTGGTTTGGTCGTGTGTCCCCTGAATCCTAAAATTTAGAAATAGAATGCTCTAAATTGGGCACACAAGTGAAGACACGGGTGTGTGTCTCCGCCGTGTGAGATACACAGCCTAAAACATGGACGTGTGTCTTGGCCGTGTGAAACCTGCACCTAATTTGTGAAAATTAAATTGACCACACGGCCTAGCACACGGGCGTGTGGCGCAAGTCAGAGAGTTACATGGGTAAGGACAAGGGTTGGGACACGGCCATGTGCCTCATATTGAATGCCACACGGCCTAAGACATGGGCATGTTACTTGTCCGTGTGAGCTACATGGCCTACTCACACTGGCATGTGACCCCTATATGAAAGAAAAATTTTTAAATTTCGCGAAAATTCTCTGAGATTTGGATGAGTCCCTACTGGATCCTAATGTTTAAATTAGGCCTCGAGGGTCCATTCAAGGGACAATATGATTATTTTTGGATATGAATAGTAAATTATATGGATTATCAATATTTGTTTTGTAAACTCTGGTAATGCTCTATAACCCTGTTTCGACAACGATTATGGGTTAGGGGTGTTACATTTATCGGTATCAGAGCTACAGTTTAACTGATTCTCAAACTTACGTAGCATGTACGAGTTTAGCTATACATTCCATTATATAATTTCTAATTGTGTGATATCTCTTGACCATTTTTAAATGTGTTTTTCATATAGTAATGTCATCCAACCAAGCTAGAGCTGAATCCGAGGAAGCTGAGAGCACTACTCAAGCTTCCATTTAACGAGCTGTATCTAGTAGTAGTAGAAGGCTCATACCTGAGGGCTGAGGTGAGAAGGCAAAATATGTAACACCCCGAACCCGAGACCATCACCGGTGTCGGACGCGAGGGGTTAACGAGCTAAATCCTCTTAAAGCACCGACCAATTTGGCATTTCCAGACAGGCTGGAAAACTGCATCACTGTCGCCTTAAAAATCATATCTCGAGTTTCAAAACTCGGAAACTGATTCCGTAAATTTTCCCTGAATTTAGACTCATATATCCTTCCATGGATTTATTTCTAGAATTTTTGGTGGGGCCAATTGGTACAGTTTATTAGTTAAAATCACCCATGTTACAGGGATCGACTGCTCTGACCTTCGCGAGTTACAACTTGAATATCTCTCCGTACAGGGCTTTAATACTGGTTTCGTTTGTTTCTAATGAAACTAGACTCAAAATGGAATCTGCACATATAAGGCATGACTTCTAATTCTTTCTGGATAATTTATAGCAAATTTTTAAAGTCGCGATAGGGGACCCAGAAGCCGTTCTGGCCCTGTCTCACAATAACTTTAATATCTCTTAACATGTAACTCCTATGACCGTTTCGTTTCTTCCATATGAAAATAGACTCGTCAAGGTTCATTTACATAACTTATTCACTATTTAATACCATTCCTACAAATTTTAGTGATTTTTCAAAACCACACCACTGCTGCTGCCAGCATCTGTTTTCAAGGTAACCTTTACCTATTTCATGATTTCCACGATTCAATTGGCCCTTTTTGCATACATAGCACAAGTGTGATCATGATTAACCATTCCAATGGCTAATCTTTTCAAAACCATTCCATACCCCATAATGATCATCATACAAACGATTATAGAATCATACTAACAACGATATAAGCCATTTTCGCATGGCTATCCAAGCTTACATAAAACCGAAAGGTACATGACCTTCTACAATAGAGTAGTCCTATACATGCCATTTCAAAGTTCAACCAAAATTATACCCAAAATGGAGGCTTTGATAGTGTAGATGACTTCAATTTAATGATCCCGAATCCGATCGCTAACGAGCAAAATCTATAAAACAGAGAGCCAAAGCAACGGGTAAGCATTTTTTATGCTTAGTAAGTCTCAAGCAATAAAATCAGTTTTAACTAAAGCATTACATTCACATAGCCAAATGAATCATTTCATTAATACACATTCACATAATCATACTTACTTCACACTTCATCATTATATACTTTCACAAGATATCAACCAATTCAATAGCTGAAAACTCGTTAGTCGATTGAGCGAATGTTACTCAAACATATCGACTTTTTCAATGCACATATAAACATACCTTATCCTTTGGACTTTTCGAGCGTACTAATTAAATTTATTACAGCAACCAACGCTCACCTCCAGCCCAAGCTTCTTCAGAATACAACCGGATATAACCACATGCACGAATGCCTTCGGGTCTTAGCCCGGATAGAACGACTTGCACAAATGCCTTCGGGTATTAGCCCGGATTTAACAACTTGCACGAATGCCTTCGGGTCTTAGCCCGGATGTAGTCACTAGCACAATGGCCTTCGGGTCTTAACCCGGATATAATTACTAGCATAAATGTCTTCGGGACTTAGCCCGGATATCATTCAATTGCTCATGCACACACATACATCAATAATCATTACACATCCATGTTTCATTTTCGTTACTAAGGCTCAAACACAAACATATCACTTGCATAATCGCCTTCGGGACTTAGCCCGGGTATCATTCAAATACTCATACACACATAAATCAATAATCATTACACATCCATATTTCATTTCACATAATTCGAGTAGGGTCATTTCTTGAGGACTTACCTCGGATGTTGTCGAACGGCTTCAACGGCTATTCGATCACTTTTTCCTTCCCTTTATCGGATTTAGCTCCCCTTTGCTCTTGAGCTTAACGAATACAAGTAGAAGTATTCAATATTTTTCTCAATAATGTTTACTAGTCAATCACATTCGGCATCTCATATCATCTCACTTTATTATAATTTATCATTCAGCCATTGAACCAAAACGCCATTATATGGCCACATATACATACATCCATATATTTAAGCTCAAGAATTTTAACATAACATCAAGTGCTCAAATTACTCATGTGGCCGATTATACATGGTCATAAATACACAAAATCAAAAATAATTTCAAGGTTTTTCACCCTATACATGTACTAGGCCGAATGTACATGCAAATTTCACAACATTCTTCAACAAATTTCTTCTTTAAACAAACATATTTATCACTTTCTCCATCACCAAAATATCATGTGCAAACATATATACACATATAGGTGCAAGGTCAATTTCAAGGTGTCCATAACCATCCAAAGCACAAATTTTAACTAACATGCAAGAAGCATAAACCATGCTCATGAATGCTTCATGGCCGAATACATCACAATCATGCCCCTTTCAACTTCGGTCATGGTTAAACAAAAGAAAACTCAATGTCTTACTCAAGATTGCTACAAAGAAATTTCAAGAGTAGACAATCCATCATTGCATGCATCATTAGCAAGCTTCACATTTAGCATGCAATGGCTTTAACACAATAACAACTTTGGCCAAATACCATTTCCATGGCATAACAAGGATTTGAACCATGGCTAACATGAACATCAAGTTAGCAACTAAAACATGCATGAAACTCATAACACAACCTCATACATACCTTAATCTTGATGCAAGTTTAGCCAAATCTCCTTCTAGATCTCTTCTAAACAAAGAAAATGAAGCAAAAATCTCTTCTTCCTCTTAGAATTTTCGCCAAAAGAAGGAGGAAAAGATGAACAATTTTTTGTTTTTCTTTCTTAGTTACACGGCAATGGGGGAAAGGAGCCTTCACACACATTTTTTTTTTATTCCATACTCCTTATTCTATTCATTCAAACATAACCCACTTACCAAACATGTTTCATGACATGATTTTTGCCCATAATTCCTTGTCATGGCCGGCCACTAGCTATAAAAAGGGGAATTTGACATGCAAGTCCATTGTTTTGCATGCATGCTTTAATTAGTCATCACACATTTCCCTATCGTACTTTCAAAGTTCACTACTAAGTCCCTTCTAGTGAAATACACCTTTATAACACTAAATCAATCATCAAGAAATGTCACACATGAGCACACACATATTATAGGCATCAAAATAAATTTTAAATTACTTTTATGCCTCGGTTTTGTGGTCAATTTTGGGCTGTCACAACTCTCCCCCACTTAAGAAATTTTCGTCCCCGAAAATCTTACCGGTAAGTAGGGTTGGGTATCGCTCTTTCATAGAGTTCTCGATTTCCCAAGTAGCTTCTTTTATCCCGTGTTTGAGCCATAATACTTTCACTAGCGGAACCCGCTTGTTTCGCAACTCTTTCACTTCACGTGCCAGGATACGAATCGGTTCTTCCTCATAACTCATATTGGCTTGAATTTCAACTTCTGATGGACTAATCACGTGCGATGGATCAGATCTATAGCGTCAAGCATCGAAACATGAAAGACATCGTGAATCTTTTCGAGTTCGGGGCAAAATCAAACGATATGCCACTGGACCGACTCGCTCGGATATCTCATATGGCCCAATGAACCTCGGGCTCAACTTGCCCTCACGGTAGAATCGAGTATCTTTTCCAAGGCGAAACCTTGAGAAACACTTTATCTCCCACGATACTCGATGTCCTTACGCTCAGATCCGCGTCGACTTCGACGATCGGAGGCTATCTTCGACTTTCACGGATTACTTTCACTTTCATTCAAAGATCTCTAATCAAATCCACCCGAAAATTTTGCTTTCACCGAGCTCACCAAAACAATGGTGTACGGCATTTACGACCGCACAAAGCCTCGTAAGGTGCCATCCTAATACTTGATTGAAAACTATTGTTATAAGCAAATTCAATCAAAGGCAAATACCGCTTCCCATGAACCATCGAACTCGAGGATGCAACATCTCAACATATCCTCAAGTATCTCGAATTATCCGCTCGGATTGACCATCGGTTTGGGGGTGAAAGGCGGTCTTTGAAATGCAACTTGGTACCCAAAGCTTCTTGCAACTTCTTCCAAAATCGCGAGGTAAATCTCGGATCTCTATCCGACACGATAGAAATAGGCACCCCGTGTAATCTCACAATCTGAGAAACGTACAATTCGGCTAATTTGTCTATTGAAAAATCCGTACGTACGGGGACAAAGTGAGCCGACTTAGTCAGTCTATCTACCACGACCCAAATCGCATCCTTCTTACTTGCTGACAATGGCAGTCCGGATACAAAGTCCATTGTGACTCGATCCCATTTCCACTCGGGTATCGTGATCGGCTGAAGTAATCCTGAAGGCACTTGATGTTCCGCTTTCACTTGTTGACATATTAAACATCTCGAAACAAAGACGGAGATGTCTCGTTTCATACCATGCCACCAAAACCGACGCTTCAAATCGTTGTACATCTTCGTACTCCCCGGGTGGATTGCCATTCGGCTACAATGGGCTTCGTTCAAAATTATCGAAATAAGTTCCGAATTCTTTGGAACACACAGACGACTTCTGAACCTCAAACAATCGTCATCATCGATCTGAAACTCCGATTCCTTGTTCGGAACACACTCGGCCCGTTTTGCAACCAACTCATCGTCGGCCTTCTAAGCTTCACAAATTTGATGTATCAATAATGGTTTGGCTTTCAATTCAGCTACTAACACGTTGTCGGATCGAATCGGACAAGTGCACATTCATCGCTCAGAAGCGAATAATGATTTACGACTCAAGGCATCCGCAACCACATTCGCCTTTCCCGGGTGATAGTCAATGACCAGCTCATAATCCTTTAACAGCTCGAGCCAACATCTTTGTCGCAGATTTAAGTCTCTTTGGGTCATCAAATATTTGAGACTTTTGTGATCCGAGTACACATGGCACCTCTCACCAAATAAGTAATGTCGCAAAATCTTTAAGGCGAATACGATGGCAGCCAATTCGAGATCATGGGTCGGATAATTTTTCTCATGTGGCTTTAATTGCCTCGACGCATAGGCCACAACTCGACCTTCTTGCATCAATACACAACCTAACCCAAGTAGGAAGGCGTCACTATAGATGACAAACTCTTTGCCAGATTCGGGTTGCACTAGAATTGGGGCTTCAGTCAAATAAGTTTTCAGTTGATCGAAACTTTTCTGACATTTCTCCGTCCATTCGAACTTAACATCCTTTTGGAGTAGCTTCGTCATTGGCGTGGCTATCGTTGAGAAACCTTTTACAAATCGTCGGTAATAACCGGCAAGCCCCAAAAAGCTCTGAACCTCGGTAATATTTCTCGGAGGCTTCCAGTTAATTATGGCTGAAATTTTGTTCGGGTCGACTCGAATGCTCGATGCAAATATCACATGCCCCAAGAAGCTAACCTCTCTTAACCAGAACTCACACTTGCTGAACTTAGCATATAATTGCTTATCCCGTAGAATTTGTAGCACTAACCTCAGGTGTTCAACATGTTCGGTCTCATTTCTTGAATAGACCAAGATGTCATCAATGAATACGACTACGAACCGATCTAAATATGGTCCAAGATCCGATTCATCAAATCCATAAATACCGCAGGGCATTAGTAAGTCCAAACGGCATCACTAGAAACTCGTAGTGACCATATCTCGCTCAAGGCGCCTTGGTGCGTCCAAATCTCGAATTCATGAATCGATAATAGCCCGATCTCAAATCTATTTTCGAGAACACCGAGGCTCCCTTCAGCTTGATCGAACAAGTCATCAATACGCTGTAACGGATATTTGTTCTTTATCGCCGCTTTATTAAGTCGACGATAGTCGATGCACAACCTCATGTTCCCATCCTTCTTTTCACAAACAACACCGGCGCACCCCAAGGCGAAAAACTCAAGCGGGCAAACCTCTATCCACCAATTCTTGCAACCGAGCTTTCAACTCCTTTAATTCCGTCGATTGCCATACGATACGGAGCTATCGAAATTGAGTGGTACCGGTACCAATTCGATGCCAAACTCTATTTCCGAACAGTGGTAAACCCGCAATTCTTCGTGGAAAACATCCGGTATTCACAAACCACCGCACAGATTCGGGTTTCTTTTCGACTCATTGTCATCGAGCACATACGCAAGCTACGCTTCGCACCCTTTTCTTACATATTTCCGGGCCAACATTGCGATATTACGGTGGCAACCCTTTAAGTCCGTAGACTCAACCCGAATTATCTCGTTATTCGCACCTCGGATCGATAGTCTTGCTTTTGCAATTTACAACCGCATCGTGCATGGTCAACCAATCCAAACCAAGAATAACGTCAATTCATCGAACGGCAAAAGCATCAAGTCCGCGAAAACAAGAACCTCGGAATACTAGGGACTTTTCTTGCACACTTTGTTGACAAGCACCTAATGACCCAAGGGTTTGACACCGAATTACAAACTCGAGAGACTCAATAGGCAAAGTCTTCTCGGATGCTAAGGTTTCACATATATAAGAATGAGTAGAACCAGGTCAATCAAAGCAATCACATTAGTATCGAAAAGAGTGAAAGTACCAGTAATAACATCCGGTGAGGCAAAGCATCCTCGGCGTCTGGCGTATGGCATAAGTCCTAGCAGGAGTACGAGCCTCGGGTCTTGTTGTAGCATCTCTCGACCCTCTCTGACCGCCACTAGCATTGCCCGTATTTCTGGATGGCCTACCTCGAGTAGTGGTAGCACCCGGGTTTCCACTTTGACTTACATTTTGTTCAAGCAACCTCGGGCAGTCCTTGATAAAGTGGTCAGCCGATCCACACTTATAGCAGGAGCGATCACGGAACCTACAGCTCCTCGAATGCCATTTGCCATAATGCAGACACTCCGCTCTCTCTCGGCGATCATTTCCACCACTGGCGATCGAAGTGACTCGTGTGGTCACAGGAGGTCGACCGCGATCTCGTCTAGAAAAGCCCGAAGCGCCTCTAGACCGGCTCACATCATCTCGAAATCTCTTCGATGCCTGTTGAAGAGACTTTCCCGAGGACCTTTTTCAGAATTCTCCAGTTCCCACATCAACTTTTTGTTTCTCCTTCCTTAGCTCTTCGGCTTTACAAGCTCGCTCAACAAGTACTACGAACTCTCGTATTTCGAGAATGCCAACGAACATCCTTATATCATCATTCAGCCCATCCTCAAGCGTTTACACATAATAGCTTCGGACGAAATGCATTCTCGCGTCTGGCTAAGCCTCACAAATTTTCGTTCGTAGTCGAATCGACATAGAGCCTTGCTTAAGATCAAGAAATTCCTTTCGCTTCTGGTCGATGAATCTCTGACTGATATACTTTTTTCGGAACTCGGTTTGAAAGAACTCCCAAGTCACTTGCTCTCTAGGCACCACGGAAGTTAGAGTACTCCACCAATAGTAGGCGGAATTACGTAGCAAGGAGATGGTACACTTTAAGCACTCATCGGTGTACAAGATAGCTCATCGAGCACCGGATAGTGTTGTCCAACCAAAATTCAGCTTGCTCGGCATCGTCATCATCCGTAGCTTTAAATTCAGTGGCCCCATGTTTTCAATCCTATCGATTGGGGCTTACTTGACCTTATTTGGTCGATTCAAGGTATTGTAGGTACTGGGGTTGCATTTGTCGGAAATGGAGGTTGTGGAACAGTAGTGTTAGTTCGAATGTATTGGTTAAACCACCATTCATCACACTATAAAAGGCTTGCCTAGCCTCATCGTTCGGATTGTTGGCCATAGGTTGAGAGTCCGGCGGCATTGTCCCTTTGCGCAGAGTAGGCGCCACACTCTCCACATCATCACCATCGCTCGGTTGGGATCGGGATCCATTGCTATAAACAAACACAAAGTCAAATTGTCGTAAATCACCACACTATCAATTCATCATTTAATGGCATGTATAGCTAGACCCCAAACATATCACGGTAGTCCTAGAATCGACTAAACCGTAGCTCGATACCAATAAAATTGTAACACCCGAACCCGAGACCATCGCCGTGTCGGACGCGAGGGGTTAACGAGCTAAATCCTCTTAAAGCACCGACCAATTTGGCATTTCCAGACAGGCTGGAAAACTGCATCACTGTCGCCTTAAAAATCATATCTCGAGTTTCAAAACTCGGAAACTGATTCCGTAAATTTTCCCTGAATTTAGACTCATATATCCTTCCATGGATTTATTTCTAGAATTTTTGGTGGGGCCAATTGGTACATTTTATTAGTTAAAGTCACCCATGTTACAGGGATCGACTGCTCTGACCTTCACGCGTTACAACTTGAATATCTCTCTGTACAGGGCTTTAATACTGGTGCCGTTTGTTTCTAATGAAACTAGACTAAAAATGGAATCTTAACATATAAGGCATGACTTCTAATTATTTCTGGATAATTTATAGAAAATTTTTAAAGTCTCGACAGGGGACCCAGAAACCGTTCTGGCCCTGTCTCACAATAACTTTAATATCTCTTAACATGTAACTCCTATGATCGTTTCGTTTCTTCCATATGAAAGTAGACTCATCAAGGTTCATTTACATAACTTATTCACTATTTAATACCATTCCTAAAAATTTTGGTGATTTTTCAAAACCACACCATTGCTGCTGCCAGCATCTGTTTTCAAGGTAACCTTTACCTATTTCATGATTTCCACGATTCAATTGGCCCTTTTTGCATACATAGCACAAGTGTGATCATGATTAACCATTCCAATGGCTAATCTTTTCAAAACCATTCCATACCCCATAATGATCATCATACAAACGATTATAGAATCATACTAACAACGTATATAAGCCATTTTCGCATGGCTATCCAAGCTTACATAAAACCGAAAGGTACATGACCTTCTACAATAGGGTAGTCCTATACATGCCATTTCAAAGTTCAACCAAAATTATACCCAAAATGGAGGCTTTGATAGTGTAGATGACTTCGAATTTAATGATCCCAAATCCGATCGCTAACGAGCAAAATCTATAAAACAGAGAGCCAAAGCAACGGGGTAAGCATTTTTTTATGCTTAGTAAGTCTCAAGCAATAAAATTAGTTTTAACTAAAGCATTACATTCACATAGCCAAATGAATCATTTCATTAATACACATTCACATAATCATACTTACTTCACACTTCATCATTATATACTTTCACAAGATATCAACCAATTCAATAGCTGAAAACTCGTTAGTCGATTGAGCGAATGTTACTCAAACATATCGACTTTTCCAATGCACATATAAACATACCTTATCCTTTGGACTTTTCGAGTGTACTAATTAAATTTATTACAGCAACCAACGCTCACCTCCAGCCCAAGCTTCTTCGGAATACAACCGGATATAACCACATGCACGAATGCCTTGGTCTTAGCCCGACGAAACGACTTGCACAAATGCCTTCGGTATTAGCCAGATTTAACAACTTGCACGAATGCCTTGGTCTTAGCCGGATGTAGTCACTAGCACAATGGCCTTGGGTCTTAACCGGATATAATTACTAGCATAAATGTCTTTGGGACTTAGCCCGATATCATTCAATTGCTCATGCACACACATACATCAATAATCATTACACATCCATTTTCATTTTCGTTACTAAGGCTCAAACACAAACATATCACTTGCATAATCGCCTTGGGACTTAGCCCGGGTATCATTCAAATACTCATACACACATAAATCAATAATCATTACACATCCATATTTCATTTCACATAATTCGAGTAGGGTCATTTCTTGAGGACTTACCTCGGATGTTGTCGAACGGCTTCAACGGCTATTCGATCACTTTTCCTTCCCTTTATCGGATTTAGCTCCCTTTGCTCTTGAGCTTAACGAATACAAGTAGAAGTATTCAATATTTTCTCAATAATGTTTACTAGTCAATCACATTCGGCATCTCATATCATCTTACTTTATTATAATTTATCATTCAACCTTTGAACCAAAACGCCATTATATGGCCACATATACATACATCCATATATTTAAGCTCAAGAATTTTAACATAACATCAAGTGCTCAAATTACTCATGTGGCCGATTATACATGGTCATAAATACACAAAATCAAAAATAATTTCAAGGTTTTTCACCCATACATGTACTAGGCCGAATGTACATGCAAATTTCACAACATTCTTCAACAAATTTCTTCTTTAAACAAACATATTTATCACTTTCTTCATCACCAAAATATCATGTGAAAACATATATACACATATAGGTGCAAGGCAAATTTCAAGGTGTCCATAACCATCCAAAGCACAAATTTTAACTAACATGCAAGAAGCATAAACCATGCTCATGAATGCTTCATGGCGAATACATCACAATCATGCCCCTTTCAACTTCGGTCATGGTTAAACAAAAGAAAACTCAATGTCTTACTCAAGATTGCTACAAAGAAATTTCAAGAGTAGACAATCCATCATTGCATGCATTATTAGCAAGCTTCACATTTAGCATGCAATGGCTTTAACACAATAACAACTTTGGCCAAATACCATTTCCATGGCATAACAAGGATTTGAACCATGGCTAACATGAACATCAAGTTAGCAACTAAAACATGCATGAAACTCATAACACAACCTCATACATACCTTAATCTTGATGCAAGTTTAGCCAAATCTCCTTCTAGATCTCTTCTAAACAAAGAAAATGAAGCAAAAATCTCTTCTTCCTCTTAGAATTTTCGCCAAAAGAAGGAGGAAAAGATGAACAATTTTTTTGTTTTTCTTTCTTAGTTACACGGCAATGGGGGGGCAAAGGAGCCTTCACACACATTTTTTTTTATTCCATACTCCTTATTCTATTCATTCAAACATAACCCACTTACCAAACATGTTTCATGACATGATTTTTGCCCATAATTCCTTGTCATGGCCGGCCACTAGCTATAAAAAGGGGAATTTGACATGCAAGTCCATTGTTTTGCATGCATGCTTTAATTAGTCATCACACATTTCCCTATCGTACTTTCAAAGTTCACTACTAAGTCCCTTCTAGTGAAATTCACCTTTATAACACTAAATCAATCATCAAGAAATGTCACACATGAGCACACACATATTATAGGCATCAAAATAAATTTTAAATTATTTTTATGCCTCGGTTTTGTGGTCAATTTTGGGCTGTCACAAAATAAGCCTTCTTTCAAATGATGAATGAGTGGTTCACTGAATATTTGAGAACAAATCCTGTTGTACAACAACCTCTCCCACCTGCTCTTCAATAGGTACTGGAGATGCCACAAGGTGCTGAACATGTTTGAACTATTAAGCCTCTGGTAGATAAAATTCGTAAATATAGGGCAGAAGAATTTAGGGTTACTGTTGAAGATTATCCAGAGAGGGTTGGGTTTTGGTTGGAAAATACCATCAAGGTTCTAGATGAATTATCAGGTACACACGCTGAGTGTTTGAAATGTACAGTTTTTTTATTAAAAAACGCAGCCTACCATTGGTGGAATAATCTGATTTCTATTGTATCGAGAGAAAATGTTACATGAGAGTGTTTCCAAATGTAATTCAGAAAGAAGTACATATGTCAAAGATTTCTAGATCAGAAAAAGAAATAATTTCTAGAGCTTAAATAGGGAAGTATGACAATATCTGAATATGAACGAGAATTCATTAGATTGAGCAAATATGCCAAAGAATGGGTTCCGATTGAGGCTGATATGTGTAAACATTTTGAAGAGGGTTTAAATGAATATATCAAGCTACTGATTGGAATTCTAGAATTAAGGGAATTTATGATATTGGCTAATCAAGCACACAAAGCTGAGGAATTAAATAAGGAAAAGAAGCAAGCAAAGAAAGAATCTCAGATTTCTTGTAAGAGATTTATGGGCAAGTCACAATCATCTACTTTAAAGAAAACAAAGAAGTACCATGATCGTTTTACTGCATCTGTGGGGTATTCTGGAAAAGAATGAGGCTCCCAACTCTCTAAGACGAGATCTCCGTCTCCATTCGTTACAAGTGTAGGGAGTGTTAGAAGTCCTAAACCAAGGTGCAAACATTGCAATAAATTGTATTTCGATGAATGCCACATAAGAAGTGGAGCTTGTTTTAGATGTGGTTCTTTTAACCACTATCTTAGAGACTGCCCAAAGAAGCCAGTAAAAGATACTATTTAGACCTCTAGGCTAAGCAATCCTGTCTCGAGAGGCAAACCACCTCGACACCCCGACAATGTTAGTGGTAGCCGAGGTGTGATAGAAGTTTAATAGACAAATCTGAAGCCAGAGCATCAATAAGGACATATGCTATACATGCAAGAGAGGATGCTTCTGCACTTGATGTTATTACTAGTACATTTCCTCTTCTTCACATTGATATCACTGCTTTGATTGATCCCGGTTCAATACATTCATACATATGCACGAATTTAGTGTCTGTTAAAAATTTACCTGTTGAATTCACTGAATTTGTGGTTAAAGTTTTAAACCCCATGGGCCAGTATGTTATGGTTGATAAAGTTTGTAAAAATAGTTCATTGATGGTAAAGGGTTATTATTCCTTAGCTAATTTGATGCTACTGCCTTTTGATGAATTTGATATAATTTTTGGAAAGGATTGGCTAACTCAACATAATGCAATGGTGAATTGTAAACAAAAATATATTGTGTTGAAATGTCAGAATGGTGAATTACTCCATTTTGAATCTGATAAAATGGATGAGTTATCTAATGTGATTTCAGCTATATCGACACAGAAATATATTAGAAAGGGATATGATGCATATCTTGCATATGTGTTAGATACTAAAGTATCTGAGTCAAAAATTCAATCAGTGCCAGTTGTTTGTGAATTTCCTGATGTATTTTCGGAGGAATTACCTGGTTTACCACCATTTAGAGAAGTGGAGTTCTCTATAGACTTTGTTCTGGGGACAACACCGATATCTATAGCACCCTACAGAATGGCTCCTCCCGAATTGCAAGAGTTGAAAGCACAGTTATAAGAATTGATTGATAGAGGCTTTGCTCGACCCAGGTTTTCACCTTAGGGTGCACCGATTCTGTTTGTAAAGAAGAAAGATGGACTAATGAGATTGTGTATTGATTACAGATAATTGAATAAAGTCATAATAAAGAACAATTATCCATTGCCTCGTATTGATAACCTGTTTGACCAGTTGAAAGGTGCCACTGTATTTTCAAAGATTGATCTTCGTTCTGGTTACTATCAGCTACAGGTAAAACATTCAGATGTTCCAAAGACAGCTTTCAGAACCAGGTACAGGCATTATGAGTTTTTTGTGATGCCATTTGGCTTGAGAAATGCACCTGCAGTTTTCATGGATTTGATGAACAAAATTTTAATACTATATCTAGACAGGTTTGTGGTGGTATTTATTGATGATATTTTGGTATATTCTCGAGATAAAAATGAACATGCTGATCATCTGAGAATTGTGCTGCAAACACTATGTGAGAAACAATCGTATGCCAAATTTAGTAAATTTGAATTTTGGGTACGGGAAGTTGGTTTTCTCAGACATATAGTATTTGCTAAAGGTATCAGGGTGGATCCAAATAAAATTTTAGTAATTTTTAATTGGCAACCACTAAGAATGTGTCTGAAGTCAGAATTTTCAGGGACTAGCTGGATATTATCAGAGATTTGTTAAACGATTTTCAATGATAGCTTCTTGATGACTCGCTTGTTACAGAAGGATGTAAAATTTGAGTGGTATGATAACTGTTAGCAGAGTTTTGATAGATTGAAAGCCTTATTCACAGAAGCACCGGTGTTAGTTCAGCCTGAATTGGGTAAAGAATTTATAATTTACAATGATGCATCGTTAAATGGTTTAGGTTGTGTATTAATGCAAGAAGGTAAAGTAATAGCCTATGCTTCAAGACAACAAAAACCACATGAGAAGAATTACCTGATACATGATCTTGAATAGGTAGCCATTGTATTTGCACTGAAAATTTAGCAGCATTACTAATTTGGTGAAAACTACCACATATTCACTGATCATAAAAGTTTGAAGTATTTGATGTCGTAGAAAGACTTGAGCTTAAAACAACGTAGGTGGCTCAAATTATTGAAAGATTATGATCTTGTCGTTGACTATCATCCGGGAAAAGCTAATGTGTAACGCCCCCACGCCCGAGACCATCACCGGAGTCGAGCTTGAGGGGTTACCGAACATAATTTATCAATTTAAGAATTTCAAATCATTTGTTTCTACATTCACAGCTTTCTAGCTACTCGCGTCACAGTTACAAGAAAAATCATATCTCGAGTTACGAAACTCGAAATCAAGATCTGTAAATTTTTCCTGAATCTAGACTCATATATCTATTTATAATTTTTTTCTAGAATTTTTTTTTGGGCCAATTAGTACAGTTTATTAATTAAAGTATCCCCTGTTTCAGGGTTTGACTGCACTGACCTTTGTGTATTACAAATCAGATATATCTCTATAAAAATTTCAATGACTATGAGGTTTGTTTCTATTAAAACTAGATTCAATAAGGAATCTGTAAATATAAATAAAGACTTCTAATTATTTTAGTAAAATGTATTATGAATTTTTAAAGTCGAATCAGGATCCAAAATCACTCGCCCTGCTTTCGTAAAATTTTAAATATCTCATAAAATATAATTTATATTCTGTTTTGTTCAATCCATATGAAAATAGACTCATTAAGCTTCAATTTCATAACTCACTCATCATTTAGTTCTATTTATACTATTTTTAGTGATTTTTAAAATTCATGTCATTCTTTGCAGACAATATTCTTTCTAAGGCAAGTTTCATCTTTCCATGAATTTTTATGAACTAGATAACTGTTAAACTTCCATGATATCAAACATGATCTAAATTAGCCATCACCATGACTTATCAATATCAAACATTTTCTCAACCAAACATGGCCATATCATAAAATTATTTACACAAAATAGGTATATTGCTATACATGCCATCTTGAAGTAGTTGTACAAGCCATTTACCAAGATAAAAGTCCTTTGGATAGTGTGATCGAACTTTCGACTGTCCCGATTCCCGAGCCAGCTTGTTCAAAACTACAAGTGAATGAAAAGGAAGGAGTAAGCATAAATGCTTAGTAAGTTCATATGTAAATAACAAGTAACATAACAATACAAATATACCAAACAACTTTAGCATGGTACCACCAAAACATATATCACATCTTTAAACATCATTCATCATCTTACCACCTTATCTTTGTTGTATCTACTTTCAACCCGAGGGTTAAGAACATACCTGTCCAAAGTGTCCATTTCACAACACTTACCCAAAACGTCACTTATATCTTAAGTGCTCTTCCATTAAACTAGAAATTTCACCCGTTGAACACATCGGAATATAACTCGGATACATGGATAATTTGCACATAAGTGCCACATATGTAATCAAGAAATCATGTAACCCGCCCCTAAGTGAACTCGGACTCAACACAACGAGCTCGGGCGTTTGCATCCATAAATGAACTCGGACTACTCAACGAGTTCGGATGCCTAGTTACATCTCACGAACTCGGACTGAACTCAACGAGTTTGGACATTTGCATCCATAAGTGAACTCGGACTCAACTCAACGAGTTCAGATGCTCAACCATCCTAGTGACATGTCACTTGTATCCTAATCTATTCCTAAGGTTCAAACGGGCTTTTCCCTCGATCTCACATTTGCCGTCTTCCATGGAATACCGGAACCGATACTCGGTAGCAATTCATATTTATCAAGTAGTAAACATAATTTGCATATTACTCAACATTAACCACAAAGCATAATATTTCATGATTAAAAATCAGCATATCATATAATTAACATTAATAACTTAAAAATAACATTTATGCTACATTATTTACACATGAACTTACCTTGGTACCAAAATATAAAGATTTTGCAATTTAGTCCACAATCTTTTCTTTTCCTCGATCACGACTTGAATCTCGTTTTTCTTGATCTATAATACCAAATTAATCTTATTTAATACATACATTTAACAAAACAACATTTAATAGGAACTTTAAAAAAATTACACTTTTGCCCCTAAACTTTTGCATAATTACACTTTTGCCCCTAGGCTCGGGAATTAAACTTTATTCCTTATTCTTATGTTTTATAACATGCTGATCACTTTTCCCTTCTATGGCAACATCAAATTCTCTCTCTAACATATACTTGTGACTATTAGGTATTTTTTCCGATTAAGCCCTTTTACTCGTTTTCACTAAAAACCGAGTAGCACAAGTTGTCTAACATAATTTAAAAGCCCATATTCTATCATAAAACATCAAAATACACAAATTTCACCTATGGGTATTTTTCCAAATATAAACCCTAGGTTGAATTATTACTAGCATAAGCTTAATCGAGCTTTCGGGATTCAAAAAACGTAAAGAACATTAAAAACGGGGCTTGGAATCACTTACTATGGATCTTGGAAGCTTGAAACAAACCCTAGCTATGGAGAACCCTTGAAATTTTGGCCTAATGAAGAAGATGGACAAAAATTGGCTTTTAATTTTGTTTTTAATTCATTTTAATAACTAAATGACCAAAATACCCTTACTACTAAACTTTCCAAAAATTCCTTCCATGTCCTAATTTTGTCCATGAACTTAAAATTGGTCAAATTGCTATTTAGGACCTACTCATTAATATTCCAAAACAATTTCATACTAAAAACTTCTAGAATGCAAGTGTTGCAACTTATTCGATTTAGTCCCTACTTTCAATTTAAGCACTTTAGGCATAGAATTTCATCACGAAATTTTCACACAATCATGCAATAATATCATAAACATCAAAATCATTGTAAAATAATTATTTCTATCTCGGATTTGTGGTCACGAAACCACTATTCGATTAAGCCCTAATTCAGATATTACAACTCTCCCCCCCTTTTAAGGATTTTCGTCCTCGAAAATCTTACCGGTAAACAGGTGTGGGTATTGGTTTCTCATAGTTTCTTCAGGTTCCCATGTAGTCTCTTCTACCCCATGCTTTTGCCACAACACTTTTACAAGTGCAACACTTTTATTTCGTAGTTGTTTGACTTCTCGAGCTAAAATCTTAATCGGTTCTTCTTCATAAGTCATATCCGGTCGTAGTTCAATTTCTGTCGGTGAAATTATATGTGAAGGATCCGAACGATACCGACGTAACATAGATACGTGAAACACATCATGAATCTTCTCTAATTCGGGTGGTAACGCTAGCCGATATGCTACCGGTCCAACTTTTTCAATTATTTCATACGGTCCAATAAAACACGGACTTAACTTGCCCTTTCGTCCAAATCTAAGGACTTTCTTCCGTGGAGACACTTTCAAAAATACCGTATCACCAACTTGAAACTCCATTTCCTTTCGTTTCAAATTCGCATAAGATTTTTGTCTATCTGAAGCAGCTTTCAAACAGTCTCGAATCACTTTCACCTTTTCTTGATTTTTTTATTAAATCAACTCCATAAATCGATTTTCCTTGAGTTCACCCAATACAATGGCGTCCAGACATTTACGACCATATAATGCTTCATAAGGTGCCATCTTCAAACTTGTCCGATAACTATTATTATAAACAAATTCTACCAACAAGAAATACTTTTCCCAACTACCTTGAAATTCCAATACACAACATCCGAGCATGTCTTCAAGAATCAATTACTCTCTCGATTGTCCATCGGTTTGTGGATGAAAGCGGTCTGAAATTTAACTTTGTACCTAATGCTTCTTGCAACTTTTGCCAAAATTGTGAGGTAAACCTCGGATCACTATCCGAAATGATTGACAAAGGTATCCCATGAAGTCTAACAATCTCTCGAATATACAATTCAGCCAACTTATTAAGAGAATAATCATGCGCATCTTAGGAATAAAATGAGCCGATTTAGTCGATCATCAACTATTGCCCAGATGGCATTTTTCTTCCACGAGTTAACGGCAACCCCGATATAAAATCCATAGTAATCCGATCCCATTTCCATTCAGGAACCATAATAGGCTGGAGTAATCCCGAAGGTGCTTGGTGTTCAGCTTTCACTTGTTGGCAAACTAAGCACTTTGATACAAACTCGGAAATATCTCTTTTCATTCCACTCCACCAGTACATTTTCTTCAAGTCATTATACATCTTCGTATTGCCCAGATGAACCGCTAAACAACCATTATGTGCTTCATGTAAGATCTTTTGAATCAACTCATCATTTTTTGGTACACTAATGCAATTTTTAAACATCAAACAACCATCAGAACCGATTCTGAAATCTTATCCCGTATCAGCTTCACACTGTTTTCTTTTGGCTAGCAAATCTTGATCATTTTTTTTGAGCTTTAGAAATCTCTTGTAAAAACATTGGTCTTGCTCTTAACTCTTCTAGAATCGAACCGTCATCTGAAATTTTAAACTGAGTGTTCATAACTCTCAAAGCAAACAACAACTTTCTGCTTAAAGCATCGGCAACCACATTCGCTTTTCCTGGATGATAATCAATAACAAGCTCGTAATCTTTCAATAACTCCAACCATCTTCGCTGTCTCAAATTCAAGTCTTTTTGTGACATCAAGTATTTAAGACTTTTGTGATCGATATACTCGGCACTTTTCACCATACAAATAATGTCGCCAAATCTTCAAAGCAAATACCACCGCACCAATTCCAAATCGTGAGTAGGATAATTCTTCTCATGAGGTTTTAACTGCCTCAAGCATAAGCCACAACTTTTCCTTCTTGCATGAGTACACACCCAAACCATTTAGAGAAGCATCACTATACACCACAAATTCTTTACGATTCGGGTTGTATCAACACCGGTGCTTCGATTAATAACTTTTCAATTCTTCAAACTCTGTTGACATTCTTCCGTCCATTCAAATTTAACATCCTTTCGAGTAGTCTAGTCATAGGAGCAGCAATTATAGAAAATCCATTTACTGAACCACCGATAATACCCACTAGCCCCAAGAAACTTCTAACTTCGCTTACATTTTTGGTGGTTTCCAATCAACAATGGCTGAAATTTTACTAGGATCAACCCGTATACCATCACCGAAACAATATGACCCAAAATCCAACTTCTGAGCCAAAATTCACTTTTACTAAACTTAGCATACAATTGCTTATCTCTCAAAGTTTGCAAACTATCCTCAAATGCTCAACATGCTCTGTCTCATCTTTTGAATAAATTAAAATATCATCTATAAACACCACAATAAATCTATCCAAGTATGGCGAAATATGCGATTCATTAAATCCATAAACACAAAGAGAGCATTTGTCAACCCGAATGGCATAACTAAAAATTCATAATGACCGTATCTTGTTCTAAAAGCAGTTTTAGGCACATCTGACTCTTTTACTCGCAAATGATAATACCCAGATCTCAAGTCAATCTTTGAAAACCATGTCGCTCCTTTTAGGCGATCAAACAAATCATCAATTCTCGCAACGGATACTTGTTTTGATTGTCACCTTGTTTAACTACCGATAATCAACACATAATCTCATAGAACCATCCTTCTTTTCACAAATAACACGAGAGCACCCCAAGGTGAAAAACTTCGGTCTCACAAAGCCTTTATCACTCAACTCTTGCAACTGCGACTTTAATTCTTTCAACTCTGTTGGTGCCATTCTATATGGAGCAATTGAGATCGGAGCTATTCCCGGTATTAAATCAATACCAAATCCTACTTCCCTGACTGGAGGCAAACCCGGCAATTCTTCTGGAAATACGTCCGCAAATTCACACACAACCGGCAGTGATTCAACTTTCTTTTCAACTTCTTTTGTATTAATTACATACGCCAAATAAGCTTCATAACCCTTTCTCAAATATCTCTGAGCCGACATCGAAGAAATCATACTAGATAATGCCTCTGATTTGTCTGGCTCAACCCGCAGAATTTCACCACTTTCACACTTTAATTATATAACCTTTTCTTTGCAATTTATTATAGCATCATGCAATGTCAACCAATCCATACCCAAAATAACATCAAATTCATCAAACGGAAACAACATCAAGTCGGCCGAAAAGTAATGACCTCGAATCATTAAAGGGCATTTCTTGCTTACTTTATCAACTATCACGCATTTGCCTAACGGGTTCGACACTCTAATCATAAATCCTGTGTTCTCAACAGGTATATTCATACTAGACACCAGTTTAATGCATATGTATGAATGAGTAGAACCAGGATCAATCAAAGCAATAACATTAATATCATAAAGAGAAAATGTACCGGTAATCACATCGGGTGAGGAAGCATCTTCACACGCTTTAATGGCATAAGTTCTAGCCGGAGCTCTTCCCTCAAATCTAACTGCTGTATTTCTGGCTACATTCTTACTGCTTGTTTCACCTCCAACTTTTCTCGGATACCTTCCCCTCGAGTTTGCACCACTAGCTTTTACACTCTGAAATTTTTCTTTCTCGGCTCTCTCAGGCGGTCTCTAATAAAATGATCCAAGAACCACATCGAAAACATTCATTTGCTCTGACGGACCAAAATGATTTCTACCACACCGGCACTTTCGGGTTTAACAAATCTCAAGTTCCCTACACTGCTCTGTATATTCTCGAGATTTAGGACCCACATTCGCTTCTTAAAATTTCCTTATGATTGCCCAAATGAAACTTGGGAACGAGGATTCATATTTCTTGACTTTCCGGGTTCTTTGTGAAGGTGCCTTACTCATTGGCCTTTTCTTCCAATTTCGTGTCTCAAATCTACCTTCCTCTTCTCTTTAAGTAGTTCTTTAGCCTTACAAGCTCGATCAACTAGGACTACCATTTCTTTCAGTTCAAGGATCCCGACAAATACTTTAATGTCTTTGTTGAGCCCGTCTTCAAATCGTCGACACATCCTGGCTTCTGTAGGAACATATTCCCTGGCATACTTACTCAATCGTACAAACTCTCTTTCATATTCTGAGGCTGTCATATTACCTTGCTTCAGCTCAAGAAACTCTTTACATTTCTTATCAATAAATCTTTCACTAATATATTTCTTCTGAAACTCTTCTTGAAAGAATTCCCAGGTTACCCTCTCTTTCGGTACCACCGAAATCAAAGTCTTCCACCAATTATAGGCTAAATCTCCCAACAAAGATGTAGCACATTTCAAACATTCTTCAGGTGTACAAGATAATTCATCAAATACCCGGATAGAATTTTCAAGCCAGAACTATGCTTTCTCTGCATCATCATCAATATTTGCTCTAAATTCTTCAGCCCCTTGTTTACGAATTCTATTAACGAGGGTTCTGTGAAATTTTATTATATCCACTCCTTGAGGTATTGGAGGCATAGGTTGAGGAATTGGGGGAGGTGGGGGAGGTCATACATTTGGGTTCGTACGAACGAACTCAGTGTACCATGCACTCATCATTTGGAGAAAGGTTTCGATCCCTTTCTCCTCCTCCCCGACCAACATGAGGAGCTGGGTTTTCAGGTCGGTCTTGCCCTTCAAATGAGTCATGCATTACTTTATACTTCATCTGCCACACCTAGATCGGGATCCATTTACTATATAAGAATCATTTAAAAGGTCAAGTCGTCACACTATCACAATTCATACATATGGCATGTATAGCAAAATCCGTACATACAACACGTGGCCGAGAACCGACTAAACCTGCTCGATACCACTAAATGTAACGCCCCACACCCGAGACCATCACCAAGTCGAGCTTGAGGGTTACCAACATAATTTATCAATTTAAGAACTTCAAATCATTTGTTTCTACATTCACGACTTTCTAGCTACTCGCATAGCTTACAAGAAAAATCATATCTCCGGTTACAAAACTTGAAATCAAGATCCGTAAATTTTCCCTAATCCAGACTCATATATCTATTTATAAATTTTTCTAGAATTTTTTTAGCCAATTAGTACAGTTTATTAATTAAAGTATCCCCTGCTTCGTGGTTCATTTGCTCGACATATGTGTATTACTGAATCAGATATATCTCTATAAAAATTTCAATGACTATGAAGTTTGTTTCTATTAAAACTAGACTCAATAAGGAATCTGTACATATAAATAAAAACTTCTAATTATTTTAGTAAAATTTATTATGAATTTTTAAAATAAGAATAGGGATCCAAATCACTCTAGCCTGTTTTACTTAAAAGTTTAAATATCTCATACAATATAATTTATATTCCTTTTTGTTCAATCCATATGAATATAGACTCATTAAGCTTCAATGTCATAACTTACTCAACATTTATTTCTATTTATACTATTTTTAGTGATTTTTCAAATTCATGTCATTGCTGCAGCAATATTCTATTTTAAGGCAAGTTTCATCTTTCCATGAATTTTTATGAACTAGATAACCTGTTAAACTTCCATGATATCAAACATGATCTAAATTAGCCATCACCATGACTTATCAATTTCAAACATTTTCTTAACCCAACATGGCCATATCATAAAATTATTTACACAAAATAAGTATATTGCTATACATGCCATACTTAAGTAGTTGTACAAGCCATTTACCAAGATAAAAGTCCTTTGGATAGTGTGATCGAACTTTCGACCGTCCCGATTCCCCGAGCCTTTTTCAAAACTACAGTGAATGAAAAGGAAGGAGTAAGCATAAATGCTTAGTAAGTTCATATGTAAATAACAAGTAACATAACAATACAAATATACCAAACAACTTTAGCATGGTACCACCAAAACATATATCACATCTTTAAACATCATTCATCATCTTACCACCTTATCTTTGTTGTATCTACTTTCAACCCGAGGGTTAAGAACATACCTGTCCAAAGTGTCCATTTCACAACACTTACCCAAAACGTCACTTATATCTTAAGTGCTCTTCCATTAAACTAGAAATTTCACCCGTTGAACACATCGGAATATAACTCGGATACATGGATAATTTGCACATAAGTGTCACATATGTAATTAAGAAATCATGTAACCCGCCCCTAAGTGAACTCAGACTCAACTCAACGAGCTCGGGCGTTCACATCCATAAATGAACTCGGACTCAACTAAACGAGTTCGGATGCCTAGTTACATCTCATGAACTCGGACTCAACTCAACGAGTTCGGACATTTGCATCCATAAGTGAACTCGGACTCAACTCAACGAGTTCGGATGCTCAACCATCCGAGTGACATGTCACTTGTATCCTAATCTATTCCTAAGGTTCAAACGGGCTTTTCCTCGATCTCACATTTGCCGCCTTCCATGGAATACTGAATCGATACTCAAGAGCAATTCATATTTATCAAGTAGTAAACATAATTTGCAATTACTCAACATTAACCACAAAGCATAATATTTCACGATTAAAAATCAGCATATCAGATAATTAACATTAATAACTTAAAAATAACATTTATGCTACATTATTTACACATGAACTTACCTTGGTACCAAAATATAAAGATTTTGCAATTTAGTCCACAATCTTTTCTTTTCCTCGATCACGACTTGAATCTTGTTTTTCTTGATCTATAATACCAAATTAATTTTATTTAATACATACATTTATTAAAACAGCATTTAATAGGAACTTTAAAAAAATTACACTTTTGCCCCTAAACTTTTGCATAATTACACTTTTGCCCATAGGCTCGGGAATTAAACTTTATTCCTTATTCTTATGTTTTATAACATGCTGATCACTTTTCCCTTCTATGGCAACATCAAATTTTCTCTCTAACATATACCTGTGACTATTAGGTATTTTTGCCGAGTAAGCCCTTTTACTCGTTTTCACTAAAAACCGAGTAGCACAAGTTGTCTAACATAATTTAAAACCCCATATTCTATCATAAAACATCAAAATACACAAATTTCACCTATGAGTATTTTTCCAAATATAAACCCTAGGTTGAATTATTGCTAGCATAAACTTAATCGAGCTTCCGGGATTCCAAAAGCGTAAAGAACAATAAAAACGGGGCTTAGAATCACTTACTATGGAGCTTGGAAGCTCGAAACAAACCCTAGCTATGGAGAACCCTTGAAATTTCGGCCTAATGAAGAAGATGGACAAAAATTGGCTTTTAATTTTGTTTTTAATTCATTTTAATAACTAAATGACCAAAATACCCTTACTACTAAACTTTCCAAAAATTCCTTCCATGTCCTAATTTTTTCCATGAACTTAAAATTGGTCAAATTGCTATTTAAGGCCTCCTCATTAATATTCCAAAACAATTTCATACTAAAACTTCTAGAATGCAAGTTTTGCAACTTATTCGATTTAGTCCCTACTTTCAATTTAAGCACTTTAGGCATAGAATTTCATCACGAAATTTTCACACAATCATGCAATCATATCATAAACATCAAAATCATTGTAAAATAATTATTTCTATCTCGGATTTGTGGTCACGAAACCGCTATTCCGATTAAGCCCTAATTCAGATATTACAACTCTCCCCTTTTAAGGATTTTCGTCCTCGAAAATCTTACCGTAAAAACAGTGTCGGTATTGGTTTCTCATAGTTTCTTCAGGTTCCCATGTAGTCTTTTCTACCCCATGCTTTTGCCACAACACTTTTACAAGTGCAACACTTTTATTTCGTAGTTGTTTGACTTCTCGAGCTAAAATCTTAATCGGTTCTTCTTCATAAGTCATATCCGGTCGCAGTTCAATTTCTGTAGGTGAAATTATATGTGAAGGATCCGAACGATACCGACATAACATAGATACGTGAAACACATCATGAATCTTCTCTAATTCGGGTGGTAACGCTAGCCGATATGCTACTGATCCAACTTTTTCAATTATTTCATACGGTACAATAAAACGCGGACTTAACTTGCCCTTTCGTCCAAATCTAAGGACTTTCTTCCATGGAGACACTTTCAAAAATACATTATCACCAACTTGAAACTCCATTTCCTTTCGTTTCAAATCCGCATAAGATTTCTGTCTATCTGAAGTAGCTTTCAAACAATCTCGAATCACTTTCACCTTTTCTTCGGTTTCTTTTATTAAATCAACTCCATAAATCTGATTTTCCTTGAGTTCAGTCCAATACGATGGCGTCCGACATTTACGACCATATAATGCTTCATAAGGTGCCATCTTCAAACTTTTCTGATAACTATTATTATAAGAAAATTCTACCAACGGTAAATACTTTTCCCAACTACCTTGAAATTCCAATACACAACATCTGAGCATGTCTTCAAGAATCTGAATTACTCTCTCTGATTGTCCATCAGTTTGTAGATGAAAGGCAGTGCTAAAATTAAACTTTGTACCTAATGCTTCTTGCAACTTTTGCCAAAACCGTGAGGTAAACCTCGGATCTCTATCCGAAATGATTGACAAAGGTATCCCATGAAGTCTAACAATCTCTCGGATATACAATTCAGCCAACTTATTAAGAGAATAACTCAGACGCACTCTGAATAAAATGAGCCGATTTAGTCAATCTGTCAACTATTGCCCAGATGGCATTTTTCTTCCCTGGAGTTAACGGCAACCCTGATATAAAATCCATAGTAATCCGATCCCATTTCCATTCAGGAACCATAATAGGCTGGAGTAATCCCGAAGGTACTTGGTGTTCAGCTTTCACTTGTTGGCAAACTAAGCACTTCGATACAAACTCGAAAATATCTCTTTTCATTCCACTCCACCAGTACATTTTCTTCAAGTCATTGTACATCTTCGTACTGGCTAGATGAACTGCTAAACAGCCATTATGTGCTTCATGCAAGATCTTTTGAATCAACTCATCATTTTTCGATACACAAATCTGATTTTTAAACATCAAACAACCATCAGAACCGATTCTAAAATCTGATCCCATATCAGCTTCACACTGTTTTCATTTGGCTAGCAAATCTTGATCATTTTTTTTGAGCTTCAGAAATCTCTTGTAAAAACATCGGTCTTGCTCTTAACTCTGCTAGAATCGAACTGTCATCTGAAATTTTCAACTGAGTGTTCATAACTCTCAAAGCAAACAACAACTTTCTGCTTAAAGCATCGGCAACCACATTTGCTTTTCCTGGATGATAATCGATAACAAGCTCGTAATCTTTCAATAACTCCAACCATATTCGCTGTCTCAAATTCAAGTCTTTTTGTGGCATCAAGTATTTAAGACTTTTGTGATCGGTATATACTCTGCACTTTTCACCATATAAATAATGTCACCAAATCTTCAAAGCAAATACCACCGCAGCCAATTCCAAATCGTGAGTAGGATAATTCTTCTCATGAGGTTTTAACTGTCTCGAAGCATAAGCCACCACTTGTCCTTCTTGCATGAGTACACACCCCAAACCATTTAGAGAAGTATCACTATACACCACAAATTCTTTACCTGATTCGGGTTGTATCAACATTGGTGCTTCAGTTAATAACTTTTTCAATTCTTCGAAACTCTGTTGACATTCTTCCGTCCATTCAAATTTAACATCCTTTCAGAGTAGTCTAGTCATAGGAGCAGCAATTATAGAAAATCCATTTACAAACCGTCGATCATACCCACTAGCCCCAAGAAACTTCTAACTTCGCCACGTTTTTGGTGGTTTCCAATCAACAATGGCTGAAATTTTACTAGGATCAACCCGTATACCATCACCAAAACAAGATGACCCAAAAATCCAACTTTCCGAGCCAAAATTCACTTTTACTAAACTTAGCATACAAATGCTTATCTCTCAAAGTTTGCAAAACTATCCTCAAATGCTCAAAGATGCTCTGTCTCATCTTTTGAATAAATTAAAATATCATCTATAAACACCACAACAAATCATCCAAGTATGGCGAAAATATGCGATTCATTAAATCCATAAACACAAAGAGAGCATTTGTCAACCCGAATGGCATAACTAAAATTCATAATGACCGTACCTTATTCTAAAAGCAGTTTTAGGCACATCTAACGCTTTTACTCGCAGCTGATAATACCCAGATCTCAAGTCAATCTTTGAAAACCATGTCGCTCCTTTTAGCTGATCAAACAAATCATCAATTCTCGACAACGGATACTTGTTTTGATTGTCACCTTGTTTAACTGCGATAATCAACACATAATCTCATAGAACGATCCTTCTTTTCACAAATAACACGAGAGCACCCCAAGGTGAAAACTCTGGTCTCACAAAGCCTTTATCACCAACTCTTGCAACTATGACTTTAATTCTTTCAACTTTGTTGGTGCCATTCTATATGGAGCAATCGAGATTGAGCTGTTCCGTAGATTAAATCAATACCAAATTCTACTTCCTCGATCGAGGCAAACCCGCAATTCTTCCGAAATACGTTCAGAATTCACACACAACCAAGACCGATTCAACTTTCTTTTCAACTTCTTTTGTATTAATTACATACGCCAAATAAGCTTCATAACCCTTTCTCAAATATCTCCGAGCCGACATCAAGAAATCATACTAGATAATGCCTCGATTTGTCCGCTCAACCCGCAGAATTTCACCACTTTCACACTTTAATTCTATAACCATTTCTTTGAAATTTATTATAGCATCATGCAATGTCAACCAATCCATACCCAAAATAACATCAAATTCATCAAACGACAACAACATCAAGTCGACCGGAAAGTAATGACCTTAATCATTAAAGGGCATTTCTTGCTTACTTTATCAACTATCACGCATTTGCCTAACGGGTTCGACGCCTAATCATAAATTCGTGTTCTCAACGGTATATTCATACTAGACACCAGTTTAATGCATATGTATGAATGAGTAGAACCAGGATCAATCAAAGCAATAACATTAATATCATAAAGAGAAAATGTACCGTAATCACATCGGGTGAGGAAGCATCTTCACGCTTTAATGGCATAAGTTCTAGCCGAGCTCTTCCTTCAAATCTAATCTGCTGCATTTCGCTACATTCTTATCGCTTGTTTCACCTCCAACTTTTCTCGGATACCTTCCCTCGAGTTTGCACCACTAGCTTTTACACTCAAATTTTTCTTTCTCACTCTCTCAAGCGCCTCTAATAAAATGATCCAAGAACCACATCGAAAACATTCATTTGCTCTGCACGGACCAAAATGATTTCTACCACACCGGCGGCACTCGGGTTTAACAAATCTCAAGTTCCCTACACTGCTCTGTATATTCGAGATTTAGGACCCACATTCGCTTCTTAAAATTTCCTTATGATTGCCCAAATGAAACTTGGGAACGAGGATTCATATTTCTTGACTTTCCGGGTTGCTGTGAAGGTGCCTTACTCATTGGCCTTTTCTTCCAATTTCGTGTCTCAGCCTCTACCTTCCTCTTCTCTTTAAGTAGTTCTTTAGCCTTACAAGCTCGATCAACTAGGACTACCATTTCTTTCAGTTCAAGGATCCCGACAAATACTTTAACGTCTTCGTTGAGCCTGTCTTCAAATCGTCGGCACATCTTGGCTTCTGTAGGAACATATTCCCTGGCATACTTACTCAATCGAACAAACTCTCATTCATATTCTGAGACTTTCATATTACCTTGCTTCAGCTCAAGAAACTCTTTACATTTCTGATCAATAAATCTTTCACTAATATATTTCTTCCGAAACTCTTCTTGAAAGAATTCCCCGGTTACCCTCTCTTTCGGTACCACCGAAATCAAAGTCTTCCACCAATTATAGGCTGAATCTCTCAACAAAGATGTAGCACATTTCAAACATTCTTCGTGTACAAGATAATTCATCAAATACCGAATAGAATTTTCAAGCGAAACTCGCTTTCTCTGCATCATCATCAATATTTGCTCTAAATTCTTCAGCCCTTGTTTACTTAATTCTATCAACGGGGTTCTGTGAAATTTTATCATATCCACTCCTTGGGGCATTGGAGGCATAGGTTGAGGAATTGGGGAGGTGGGGAGGTCGTACATTTGGAGAAAGGTTTCCGATCCCTTTCTCATCCTCCCCGACCAACATGGGAGGTGGGTTTTCATCGGTCTTGCCCTTCAAATGAGTCATGTATTACTCTCTACTTCATCTGCCACAGCTGGATCGAGATCCATTTACTTTATAAAAATCATTTAAAAAGGTCAGAAGTCGTCACATTATCACAATTCATACATATGGCATGTATAGCAAAATCCGTACATACAACACGTAGTCCGAGAACCGACTAAACCTGCTCTGATACCACTAAATGTAATGCCCCCACGCTTGAGACCATTACCGGAGTCGAGCTTGAGAGGTTACCGAACATAATTTATCAATTTAAGAACTTCGAATCATTTGTTTCTACATTCACAGCTTTCTAGCTACTCGCGTCATGGTTACAAGAAAAATCATATCTCGAGTTACGAAACTCAAAATCAAGATCCGTAAATTTTCCCTGAATCTAGACTCATATATCTATTTACTAATTTTTTTCCAGAATTTTTTTTTGGCCAATTAGTACAATTTATTAATTAAATTTTCCCCTATTTCAGGGTTCAACTGCTCTGACATCTATGTATTAGGAATCAGATATATCTCTATACAAAATTTCAATGACTATTACGTTTGCTTCTATTAAAACTAGACTAAATAAGGAATCTGTACATATAAATAACAACTTCTAATTATTTTACTAAAATTTATTATGAATTTTTAAAGTCAGAACAGGGGATCCAGAAATCACTCCGGCCCTGTTTCGTAAGAGTTTAAATATCTCATAAAATATAATTTATATTCCTATTTTGTTCAATCCATATGAAAATAGACTTATCAAGCTTCAATTTCATAACTTACTCATCATTTATTTCTATTTATACTATTTTTAGTGATTTTTCAAATTCATGTCATTGCTGCAGCAATATTCTGTTTTAAGGCAAGTTTCATCTTTCCATGAATTTTTATGAACTAGATAACCTGTTAAACTTCCATGATATCAAACATGATCTAAATTAGCCATCACCTTGACTTATCAATATCAAACATTTTCTCAACCAAACATGGCCATATCATAAAATTATTTACACAAAATAGGTATATTGCTATACATGCCATACTTAAGTAGTTGTACAAGCCATTTACCAAGATAAAAGTCCTTTGGATAGTGTGATCGAACTTTCGACTGTCCCGATTCTGAGCCATTTGTTCAAAACTATAGTGAATGAAAAGGAAGGAGTAAGCATAAATGCTTAGTAAGTTCATATGTAAATAACAAGTAACATAACAATACAAATATACCAAACAACTTTAGCATGGTACTACCAAAACATATATCACATCTTTAAACATCATTCATCATCTTACCACCTTATCATTGTTGTATCTGTTTTCAACCCGAAGGTTAAGAACATACCTGTCCAAAGTGTCCATTTCACAACTCTTACCCAAAACGTCACTTATATCTTAAGTGCTCTTCCATTAAACTAGAAATTTTACCCGTTGAACACATCGGAATATAACTCGGATACATGGATAATTTGCACATAAGTGTCACATATGTAATCAAGAAATCATGTAACCCACCCCTAAGTGAACTCAAACTTAACTCAACGAGCTCGGGCGTTCGTATCCATAATTGAACTCAGACTCAACTCAACGAGTTCGGATGCCTAGTTACATCTCACGAACTCAGACTCAACTCAACGAGTTCGGACATTTGCATCCATAAGTGAACTCGGACTCAACTCAACGAGTTCGGATGCTCAACCATCCTAGTGACATGTCACTTGTATCCTAATCTATTCCTAAGGTTCAAACGGGATTTTTCCCTCGATCTCACATTTGCCGTCTTCCATGGAATATCAGAACCGATACTCGGTAGCAATTCATATTTATCAAGTAGTAAACATAATTTGCACATTACTCAACATTAACCACAAAGCATAATATTTCACAATTAAAAATCAGCATATCATATAATTAACATTAATAACTTAAAAATAACATTTATGCTACATTATTTACACATGAACTTACCTTGGTACCAAAATATAAAGATTTTGCAATTTAGTCCACAATCTTTTCTTTTCCTCGATCACGACTTCAATCTCGTTTTTCTTGATCTATAATACCAAATTAATCTTATTTAATACATACATTTATCAAAACAGCATTTAATAGGAACTTTAAGAAAATTACACTTTTGCCCCTAAACTTTTGCATAATTACACTTTTGCCCCTAGGCTCGGGAATTAAACTTTATTCCTTATTCTTATGTTTTATAACATGCTGATCACTTTTCCCTTCTATGGCAACATCAAATTCTCTCTCTAACATATACTTGTGACTATTAGGTATTTTTGCCGATTAAGCCCTTTTACTCGTTTTCACTAAAAACCGAGTAGCACAAGTTGTCTAACATAATTTAAAAATCTCATATTCTATCATAAAACATCAAAATACACAAATTTCACCTATGGGTATTTTTCCAAATATAAACCCTAGGTTGAATTATTGCTAGCATAAGCTTAATCGAGCTTCCGGGATTCCAAAAACGTAAAGAACATTAAAAACAGGGCTTGGAATCACTTACTATGGAGCTTGGAAGCTTGAAACAAACCCTAGCTATGGAGAACCCTTGAAATTTCGGCCTAATGAAGAAGATGGACAAAAATTGGCTTTCGATTTTGTTTTTAATTCATTTTAATAACTAAATGACCAAAATACCCTTACTACTAAACTTTCCAAAAATTCCTTCCATGTCCTAATTTTTTCCATGAACTTAAAATTGGTCAAATTTCTATTTAATACCTCCTCATTAATATTCCAAAACAATTTCATACTAAAAACTTCTAGAATGCAAGTTTTTCAACTTATTCGATTTAGTCCTTACTTTCAATTTAAGCACTTTAGGCATAGAATTTCATCACGAAATTTTCACACAATCATGCAATCATATCATAAACATCAAAATCATTGTAAAATAATTATTTCTATCTCGGATTTGTGGTCACGAAACCACTATTTCGATTAAGCCCTAATTCAGGATATTACATAATATGGTTGCTGATGCTCTAACCAGAAATCTTTATTTTCCTTGCGAGCAATAAATACCCAATTGTAACGCCCCGAATTTTGGGCCTAGATGAATTGGGCTTTGGGTTTCATAAAATTTTTAAGTGTGCAAGAAAATGACAAATGACTTGTTGGCTTTAAGAGTTTAAGGAATTTGAAGTGTCTAGGTTTGCTGGAGAAGTTCTGGGCTCGAGTTTTTGGTGGAGAAATTTTAATTTAATTATTAAAAGAATCAGGGTTGGGAGTAGTTGGGCTTTTAAATAAAGATAGGGGAAAATGACATCAAGAAGCCTTGTGGAGGAGTGGCTAAGTGACGACACTTAAGATGTAGGGAGGTGGCGTTAGTGGCTAGCAAGGAGATCCGAGGTTCAAATCCTAGCTTAGTATTTTGAGTAGTTTAATTTTGGCCTTCTAAAAGATTTGAAGTGGCATGAAGATGGACTCTAAGAGGAGTGTTCAGGAAAGAAAATTTAGGAAATAGATTGGGGATTTATTAGGAAGAAAAAGGAGGAGATGAAAAGGGGGAAGTGATGGAGCTGAATTGGAAATTGAGGGTCAAGCAATTTGGCTAGAGGCTATAAATATGTGCTGAGTTTAGGAACCTAAGCTAATTCCAAATTCTTCATTTTCTTTAGTGTCAATTGGTTTTTCTATCTTTGCTAGTTGATTCTTTTGCCATCCTTTCTCTCCTCAGATCTTTTTTAATTTACCCTTTGGGTTAGCCGATTCCTTCTTCTACCCTTCTTCTTTAATTTGTGCCAAATAAATCTTATTCACCATATTAGTTTGAAAGCCAAAAAGCCAAATCTCCCTTGGGCCGATTACTCTTTTGGTGTAAGTACCTTATCTCTTTTTCAGTTAGTATTGTTAATACCGGTTACTCCTCTCCCTCACTCTTTTTAATCAACTTTGGTAGGTAAATAGTATCAGATCTCGGGTTTTAGCTCTCTACCGAATTACTCCTTAGGTGTTTTGAGATTTTGGTAAGTATTCCTCTCTTATTGGCTAAGGTTGGCCGAATGGTCTTAAGTGAGATAAGGGGGTGAATTATGTTGGATGCTAGTCCCATAGTATATCATTTTAATGAGTAAGATTAATGCAGATCTAGGGAGTACGTGATCAAGGAAAAAGCTATTAGGAATTGGTGTTCAAGGTAAGGTTAAGGTGAGGTTTCGATTTTTGGGTAAAATATGTATTAAGCATACGATTAATTGAAGGGTGATATCGTTTGTAGTTTGGTGACTAAGGGAATCGCAGCACGCTTGCTTACCAGGTGTGTACATACACTGCACACACAAGTAGAACGGTAAAAGCCGAAATGCCGAAAAGTTGAAATACCGAAAAGCCAAAAGTTTGGCTACGGTAGTCTTGCGAGTGCGTGAACACTCGTGAGGAGAAAATTGATAGGTTATCTGAGGCCCATGGGCGACTCCATGGACTTGGGCTGTGAATTAGCCAACCGGGACATAATACGCTTAATGGGCCCGATGGGCTGTTGGGCCCATAATAGGCAAAAAAAATGATCATTGATGCTATGTGATAGAAATTCATATGTGAGCATGAATATAATGTGATTTGGGCCTAATGGTTCACATAAATGTGATTTAGGCCTAAAGGGCCATATAAATGTGATTTGGGCCTAATGGGCCATGTGAATATAATTGGGTCTAGTGGGCCATATATTTGTCTAGGATTTGTAAGGGAATTTGGGTCTAGTATATGATGACTACATAAAACTTAATTAATTTAATGCGACCGTGGACAAGTTATAAGGTTAAGGTGTGGCAACGGGTATATACATATCTAGGATTGGATCTAGAGAGAGCTTGGTACTTAAGCGGTCTTAATGACTCACCTCCTCTTCTCTGGAATCCTACCTGTTGCATAGTAGTCGTTCATCTTAGCTCACGGGATTCGTTAACGGGCCAATGTAAGTGAAAACCATAATAATGGGAAAATTACCGAAATGCCCCTAAGGGCGAAGGTGACCAAAATACCTTTATGTGTTGAACGTAGGTTTTATGGATTTGACATGCATATCTGCTGCATACATATGATATTCTGCTTAGGTTGCATATGAGTTGGGAAAATATGGAACGGAGGAAGTATATGAGGATCGTATGGTTGCTTGACAATCGTGGATCCACCGACGGCTTTTAAGCCCAATGTATAAATGAAGGTAGCTCCGCAACCGGGCTACCATGACTGTGTATCGGTTGGGTGGTCTATATTTATATCCCCACATGATGTGTATCGGGGGACGGAGCTAGTGTGTAGCGAATGGATTATTGGGATGGAATTGCACTGCATTGCATTGCATGTTTGGTGTATGGTGAATATTGAATGATTGTTACTCGCCAAGGGTTGTACACACTGAGTTTGTGAAAACTCACCCCCTCTTTTATTTTATTTTCAGGTGATGCTCAGTAGAAGGTTCAATGTTTGGAGGGACCTTGGGTGGCCAGCTACCAAGACAACTTGGACTTGTCTTTCTTTTAAAAGCATATAAGTTTCTATTTTATTAAGTACTTTTCAGACCGGAATGTAATAAGGCTTCAATTTTGTTATTATTTGGATTATTATTTTTCTGCATTGTAATTACGAGAAATTGAACATAGATTTCCTAAATCATAGTATGTTTTCTACGTTTCTGGAACTAGATTTTAAAATGATAGGTTTTCATAAAATCATATGTTATAGACAGGTTTTTGGGACTGAAAAGAGACTTTAACCAGTTTATTAAGGTTTCATATTTTTTTAGGAAAGGTTTTCAATGAAAACAAGGTTTTCGCTAAAACACTTCAATGTGATGCGCCAGATCCAGCCATAAAGTCCGGGCTGGGTTTAGGGTGTTACACCGATTGTCGTTATCTGATGATGGTTCAATCATAGCTGAGTTAAAAGCTAGACCGACATTTTTGTAGTAGATTTCTGAAGCTTAGAAAAATGATGATGAACAATGAGCTAAATGGGTATAGTTTGAGTTGAATTTTGATTCAGAATTTCAGATTGGGTCTATGATTGTCTAATATTTAGAGGCAGAATATGTGTACTGAGGAATTCAGAACTTGTACAAAAGATTTTAAACGAAGCTCATAATGGTACTATTTCTGAATTTATATCTAATCTTTGATATGTCCGCAAGTAAAAGCTGAACATCAATTGGCTTTGGAATTATTACAACCAGTTACAATACCAGAATGGAAATGGGAAAGAGTTACTATGGACTTTATATCAAGGTTACCCCTATCTCCGAAGAAGAAAGATGCTATTTGGGTAATCGTTGACCGGTTGAGAAAGTCTACACACTTTATTCCTGTACGTATGGATTTTTTTTAGATAGGTGGTTGAATTATATGTTTCTGAGATCGTTAGAGTACATGGAGTACTGGTCTCTATTATTTCAGACAGAGATCCTCGATTTACATCTCGATTCTAGAACAAATTGCAAGAAGCTCTGGGTACATGGTTACATTTCAACATTTCATTCCATCCTCAGACTGATGGACAATCCGAACGTGTTATACATATTTTGGAAGATATGCTTCGGTGTTGTATTGTGGAATTCAAAGGTAACTGGGAAAAATATGTAACACCCCGAACCCGAGACCATCGCCGGTGTCGGACACGAGGGGTTAACAAGCCAAGTTCACATGTTTTGCCCACCAATTTGACATTTCCAGTCAGGCTGGAAAACTGCATCACTGTCGCCTTAAAAATCATATCTCGAGTTTCAAAACTCGGAAACTGGTTTCGTAAATTTTCCCTGAATTTAGACTCATATATCCATCCATGTATTTATTTCTAGAATTTTTGGTCGGGCCAATTGGTACAGTTTATTAGTTAAAGTCACCCATGTTACAGGGATCGACTGCTCTGACCTTCGTGCGTTATAACTTGAATATCTCTCTGTACAGGGCTTTAACACTGGTATCGTTTGTTCCTAATGAAACTAGACTCAAAATGGAATCTGTACATATAAGGAATGACTCCTAATTCTTTCTGGATAATTTATAGTAAATTTTTAAAGTTGCGACAGGGGACCCAGAAACCGTTCTGGCCCTGTCTCACAATAGCCTTAATATCTCTTAACATGTAACTCCTATGACCATTTCGTTTCTTCCATATGAAAATAGACTCATCAAGGTTCATTTACATAGCTTATTCACTATTTAATACCATTCCTACAAATTTTGGTGATTTTTCACATTCACGTCACTTCGGCTGGCAGCATCTGTTTTAAGGTAGGTCTTACCTATTTGGTAGTCTCCATGAACCAACTAGTCTTGCCATACATAGGTTCATATATGATCATTTTAACCATGCCAATGGCTGATCATGTGACCAACATTCCCATTTCCAATCCATAGCCACATCATGACACCAAATATATACATACAAACCACAAATAGTCTAAGTTCATGCTTCCTTTTTCGAGCCATTTTCGCATGGCCGTATATATATACATCACAACATATTTAACCAACAAGGGGTAGTCCTATACATGCCATCTCAAGTTCAACCAAAATTTATACCAAAATGGAGGCTTGATAGTGTGGATGACTTCGACTTCAACGATCCCAAATCCGATTGCTTGAGCGAAATCTAGAAAACCGAGAGCCAAAGCAACGGGTAAGCATTTTATGCTTAGTAAGTCTCAAGGAATATAATCAACTCTAATTACAGCAATACATTCACATAGCCAAATGCATCATTTCATTAATACACATTCTTACTTCACACTTCATCATTATATAATTTCACAAAGTATCAATCAATTCAATAACTGAAATTCATTAGTCGATTGAGCGAATGTTGCTCAAACATGTCGACTTTCCAATGCACATATAAACGCACCTCATTCTTTGGGCTTTTGAGTGTACTCATTGAATTTATTACAGCAACCAACACTCACCTCCAGCCCAAGATTCTTCGAATATAACCGGATATAACCATGTGCACAAATGCCTTCGGGTCTTAGCCCGGATAGAATGTCTCGCACGAATGCCTTCGGGTCTTAGCCCGGATGTAGCCACTAGCACAATTGCTGTAACACCCCTAACTCGTGACCGACGCCGGTGTCGGACACGAGGGGTTAACGGCCAAATCCTCTCAAGATACCAACCAATTTGACATTACCAGTCAGGCTGGAAAACTGCATCACCGTCGCCTTAAAAATCATATCTCGAGTTTCAAAACTCGGAAACTGGTTTCGTAAATTTTCCCTGAATTTAGACTCATATACCCATCCATGGATTTATTTTTAGAATTTTTGGTTGGGCCAATTGGTACAGTTTATTAGTTAAAGTCACCCATGTTACAGGGATCAACTGCTCTGACCTTCACGCGTTACAACTTGAATATCTATCTGTAAAGGGCTTTAATACTGGTGCCGTTTGTTTCTAATGAAACTAGACTCAAAATGGAATCTGTACATATAAGGCATGACTCCTAATTCTTTCTGGATAATTTATGGTAAATTTTCAAAGTCACGACAGGGGACCCAGAAACCGTTCTGGCCCAGTCTCACGAGAACTTTAATATTTCTCAGTATACTGCTCATATGGTCGTTTCGTTTCGTCCATATAAAAATAGATTCATCAAGGTTCAGTTCCATAATTTACTCACTATTTAATTCTACTTCTACTATTTTTAGTGATTTTTCAATCTCATCTCACTGCTGCTGTCTGCAACAGTTACTGCAGTAGACTATGCCAATTTCATGAATTTTTCCTTGGCCTTAATCATCCATCATACATGACACAAATTATGGCCACCTTATCAAAATTTGAGTTTCTAAGACTCGTGGCTATAGGTTCTAGCATCCCACTCGACGACCACATAGGCCATTTTCGCATGGCTTAAAGTTTACAACCCACAATTCGACAAAATATAATAGCCTATACATGCCAAATGTTCTACAACAACAAAAACAATACCACAAGATTTCAGCCGTTGTGATGACTTCAGCGACGGTCCCGATCACGCAAACAATACGAGTCCGACAGACCTAAAATGGGTGACAAGAAAACACCGAGTGAGTTTACAACTCAGAAGTCATAAGCATTCATCAATCCACCGATAAAGTTACTACTACATGTACAACAAATGAGGCTAGGTACTCGTCCATATCGAATCTATACCATAATACCTCGGACCTTTCAGTCCAATCTCATACCAATTCATACATCCACATTTCATATCCTACACAACAAGATAATCAAGCATTTTTACACATTAACTCATTTTCCAGCACAACCATACACATTTCAATCATCACATAGATTTAAGGCTTACCAATTTCAATCCCCAAGCATGAACGAATTCTCTATTCGTCATGAGCTCGAGGTACTTACCGATCCGCTGTCCATACTCAATTCAATGGAGACACACCTCCATATATATAGAGTACGCACACACGTTGCTTACTACTCGATTTCGCACACTTAGTGCCACGTAATTTAAGCTCGCACACACAGTGCCATACCCTCCGAGCTTGCACACTTAGTGCCAAATATTTCCAGCACGCACACTTAGTGCCATATATTTCCAGCACGCACACTTAGTGCCATATATTTCCAGCACACACACTTAGTGCCAATCTCGTCACCATACACCAGTATTGCCCAAGACACATAGTGCCGAAAGCAAACTTTCTACACATTCCACTATTTCTTTTACATTCAACAATTATCCTCATTCCATACACATACAATTTCATTTATACATATATATATAGCATTCCATTAAACACAATTGCATAGATTTTCCAATCATTTAAGCAATATCAAATATATGCGCTTAATGACTTACCTCGGATGTTGTCGAACGTCTTCAACGGCTATTCAATTACTTTTTCCTTTCCTTTATCGGATCTAGTTCCCCTTTGCTCTTGAGCTTAATATTAACAAATAAATTGATTTAATCATTTTGAATATCAAAGGGGAAATTCAAGGTACTTAGCCCTTATATATTAGGCATTAGAGTCATATATGTATGCAATCATGAATCAAATTCCACATATTAGCCAATATTCTCCTTTAGCCGATTTTTCTAAGTCAAGATTAAGCCACCAATATGCTCACTTATAGCCGAATACACGAAATCACCCATCTATGTATTCAATCATGTGGCCGAATGTGCATGTTCCAATATAACACCATTTCCATTTCGCTTAACACTTACATTTACCACATATCAATTTAGAGACTCTACTAACCCATCATACATCCGCAATAGTCTATAGCTCTCTCGGCCACTCCTTTCACAACATAATAAAACTTAATTTCAAAATCATTAGTGAGCATTTTATTTAGGCATGTACATCTACAACCAAATTCATCATATAAACATCTTTGAATTCACTCAAACATTCTCAATACAACACATTGCCCACTAGCAATTAGTTCATCAAACCAACATTTGACCCTATTTCCTTTAACACCATTGCATTCGCAATGACCACATCATTTAACCAACTAAATAATAAACCACAACATTTGAATTCATCTTATTCTTCTCCCATTTGACCGAATGAATATCAAATGCAACTCAACTAACAACAACATTTTTTTTTCTTTCTAAAATGTATATACACTCTTCGACCGCTTCCAATTTGTACCTTTCACCATGAATCCTACTCATCCAAGCATCAATTAAGCTACTTAACAAGTAATTAACATCCCAAAGAAACTTATCAAAATGACACTAATTTAGCACTTGCGAATGGATATTGAGCTATGGACTCATGAAATTAAACCATAGGTCAAATAAGCTATGTACTTATCCATTTAGTCTCATAGTCAATTAAAAAGAAAAATCACCATGCATACCTTAGACTAGGATAGCCATGGCCGAATACCTTGGTTTCTCCTCTTCAAATTTCAACTTTTTTTTTTTTTGCTTTCTTTGCTCAATTCACGGCAATGGGGAAAAGATGAGCATTCTTTTTTTTTTTCTTTTCTTTTTCTTTCTTTACTAACATTATTTTATCTCCAATGACCCATTCCTTATTATAAAAATCTAATTAAACATATATATTGCCCATCAATATCCTATCTTGGCCGGCCACCATTAATAAATTGGGCAATTTGACATGCAAGTCCACCTTTGTGTTAACATGCACTAATAAGCCATTTAAAATTAGCCTATCATATTTCACCATGTCTCACATGGATCCCTATTTAATAATTTCTCATACAATTGGTAAAATTAGAGAATGAAACTTCCACATGTGCATGTACACACACAATAAGCATAGAATATAACAATTAATTATTTTTATGACTCGGTTTTGTGGTCCCGAAACCACTTTCCGACTAGGGTCAATTTTGGGCTGTCACAACTCTCCCCCACTTAAGGAATTTTCGTCCCCAAAATCTTACGATAAATAGGCTCGGTATCGCTCTTTCATAGAGTCCTCGAGTTCCCAAGTGGCTTCTTCAATTCGCGTTTATGCCACAACACCTTTACTAACGGGATTTTCTTATTGCACAACTCCTTTACTTCACGCATCATAATGCGAACCGTTCCTCTTCATAGCTCAAATTAGGTGAATCTCAATCTCGGATGGAGCAATTACGTGCGATGGATCGACCTATATCGTCAAGCATCGAGACATGAAAAACATTGTGAATCTTTTCGAGCTCAGGGGGCAAAATCAAACGATACGCGACTGGACCGACTCGTTCGGATATCTCATATGGCCCGATGAACCTCGGGCTCAATTTGCCCTTGCGGCCAAATCTAAGCACTTTCTTCCAGGGTGAGACTTTGAGAAATACCTTGTCTCCAACCTGATATTCAATATCTTTTCTTTTCAAATCCGCATACGACTTTTGGCGATCCGAAGCAGCTTTCAAACTTTCACGAATTACTCGAACTTTTTGCTCGGCATCCTTAACCAAATCAACCTCAAGATTTTTCCTTCACTAAGTTCACCAGAATAATGGGTACGGCATTTACGACCGTATAAAGCCTCGTAAGGCGCCATCTTGATACTTGATTGAAAGCTATTGTTGTAAGCGAATTCAACCAAAGGTAAATACCGTTCCCATGCACCACTAAACTCAAGGATGCAACATCTCAACATATCCTCGAGTATTTGAATTATCCGTTCGGATTGACCATCGGTTTGGGGGTGAAAAGTGCTAAAATGCGTTTGGTACCCAAAGCCTCTTGCAATTTCTTCCAAAACCGCGACGTAAATCTTGGGTCTCTATCCGACACGATAGAAATAGGTACCCCATGCAATCGAACAATTTGGGAGACGATAATTCGCCAACTTATCGAGCGAATAATCCGTGCGGACAGGATAAAATGAGCGACTTGGTCGATCTATCAACAATGACCCAAACCGAGTCTTTCTTATTCTCGAGTCAATGGTAACCTGCACACAAAGTCCATTGTTACTCGATCCCATTTCCATTCGGGTATCATGATCGGTGAAGTAATCCCGATGGCACTTGATGTTCCACTTTCACTTGTTGACATATCGACACCTTGAAACAAATTCGAAATGTCTCGTTTCATACCGGCCACCAAAACCGACGCGTTTGTGTCATTGTACATTTTAGTACTACCCGGGTGGATTGACATTCGACTACAATGGGCTTCATTTAGAATTATCGAAATAAGTTCAAATTCCTTGGAACACACAGACGACTTCGAACCTCAAACAATTGTCATCATCAATTTGAAACTCGATTCCTTGTTCGAAACACACTCACTTCCGTTTTGCAAGCAACTCCTCATCAACTTTACGAGCTTCCGAATTTGATGAGCCAACAATGGTTTGGCCTTTAATTCGCTACTAACACATTGTCGGGTAGAATAGACAAGTGTACATTCAGCTAGCTAAAGCAAACAAGCGATGATTTCGACTTAAGGCATCTGCAACCACATTAGCCTTTCCGGTGATAATCAATGACGAGTTCATAATCTTTCAACAACTCGAGCCATCGTCTTTGTCGCAGATTTAAGTCTCTCTCGAGTCATCAAATATTTGAGACTTTTGTGATCCGAATACACATGGCACTTCTCACCAAATAAGTAATGTCGCCATATCTTCAAGGCGAACACGATGGCGACCAATTCGAGATCATGGGTTGGATAATTTTTCTCATGTGGCTTTAATTGTCTCGACGCATAGGCCACAACTCGACCTTCTTGCATCAATACGCAACCTAACCCAAGTAGGGAGGCATCACTATAGATGACAAATTCTTTGCTTGGATTCGGGCTGTACTAGAATCGGAGCTTTCGTCAAATGGGTCTTCAATTGGTCGAAACTTTTCTCGACACTTTTCCGTCCATTCAAATTTGACATCTTTCAAGCGCTTTTGTCATGGGTGTGGCCATCATCGAGAATCCTTTTACAAACCGTCGGTAGTAACCGCAAGCCCCAAAAAGCTCCTAACTTCTGTAACATTCCTTGGAGGTTTCCAATTGAATATGGCCAAAATTTTGTTCGGATCCACCACGACACCGTCACGGACACCACGTGCCCCAAAAAGCTAACCTCTTTCAACCAAAATTCACATTTTGAACTTTATGATAATCGCTTATCTCGTAAGATTTGCAACACTAGCCTTAGGTGTTCAAATGTTCGGTTTCATCTCTCGAATAGACCAAAATGTCATCGATAAATACAATTACGAACCGATCCAAGTATGGCCTGAAAATCCTATTCATTAAATCCATAAACACCGTAGGGCATTAGTGAGCCCAAACGGCATCACCAAGAATTCCGTAGTGACCGTACCTCGTTCTAAAAGAGGTTTTGGGTATGTCCGATTCCGGACCCTCAATTGATAGTACCCGACCTCAAATCTATCTTTGAAAACACCGAGGCTCCCTTTAATTGATCAAACAAATCGTCAATTCGTGGCAATGGATATTTATTCTTTATCGTCACTTTATTGAGTTGACGATAGTCGATGCACAACCTCATGGTTCCGTCCTTCTTCTTCACAAACAATACAAAGCCCCATGGAGAAAAACTCGGTCGAGCGAAACCTCTATCCGTCAATTCTTGCAATTGAACCTTCAATTCCTTTAATTACATTAACGCCATACGATACGGGCTATTGAAATCGGCGTAGTACCCGGTACAACCGATGTCAATTCCACTTCTCGAACCGGTGGCAATCCGGAACTCCTCGGAAAAACATCCAATACTCACAAACCACCGTACCGCTTGAGTTTCCTTTCCGTCTCTTTACTTCCAAACACATACGCAAGGTATGTTTCACGCCCTTTTCACATACCTCCGAGCGGTCATAGAAGATATTATCGCCGGCGCTCCTTTTAAATCGATGAGACTCGACTCGGACTACCTCATTATTTGTACTCCTCAAATCAATGGTTTTCCTTTGCAGTCCACCATTGCATCATGTACGGTCACCAATCCATACCAAGAATAACATCGAATTCATTAAATGGTAGAAGCATCGATCGGTAGGAAAAACAGATTCTCGAATTATTAGGGGCATCTCTTGCACACTTTATCAACGAGCACGTATTGACCCAAAGGGTTTGACACTCAATTACGAACTCAAGAGACTCAACGGTAGAGTCTTACCGATGCTAAGGTTTCACATACATATGAGTGAGTAGAGCCGGGTCAATCAATGCAATCACAATAGTATCAAAGAGAGTAAAAGTACCGGTGATAACGTCGGGGAGGATGCCTCCTCTCGTGCGCGGATGGCATATGCTCTAGCAGAGCACGGGTCTCGGATCGGACAGTAGTATTAGAGGCTCCTCTCGATTACCACCCCTACCTCCAGAGATTCTCGGGGCCTACCTCCACCGTCGTTCCACTAGGTCTTGCACCTTGCGTCTTATTCCTTTCATCTAGCTCCGTGCAATCTCTAATGAAGTGGTCCTTCAACCGCATCCATAACAGCCCTATTAATGACTTACCCCAACATTCACCTAGGTGTCGCCTTCCACATTGGGGGCATTCAGTCTCTCTTGACAATTATTGCCCACACTAGCTATCAAAGTAGCTCGGGAGTCCGTCAATGGTCGGGCTCTAATGGAAATTCCCGCATCGTCCTCGACTTCATGGTGTCCTCCACGAACCTCTTTACAGCCGAGAACGGAGCTTTACTCGTCGATCTTTTACGGTAATCTCTTGCTTCAAATTCAGCCTTCTTCTTCTCCTTCCCAAGTTCTTCCGCCTTGCGTGCTCGTTCGACTAGTGTCACGAACTCCTTTATCTCCAAAATTCCCACTAGTAACTTTAACTCTTCGTTCAATCCTTCTTCAAATCTTTTGCACATCGCAACCTCATCAGCCACACACTCCGAGCATACCGACTAAGTCTTACGAACTCATGTTCAGATTCGATATCTGATTATCCGGCCTTGCTTGAGTTCCAAGAATTCCTTACGCTTCGATCGATGAACCGTTGACTAATGTATTTCTTTCAAATTGGATTGGAAGAAATCCCAAGTAACTCGTTCATTTGGGACTATGGAAATTAAAGTCCTCCACCAATAGTAAGTGAGTCTCGTAACAAGGATATAGCACACTTAAGACATTCATCGGTGTGCATGATAGTTCATCTAACACCCTAATGGTGTTATCGAGCGAAACTTCGGCCTTTTCGGCATCATCAAGAACTATGGCCTTGAACTCCTCGGCCCCACGCTTCCTAATCAAGTCCACAGTGGTTTACTCAGCCTCACAGATCGATGAATCGGAGGCATTGCGGGCTCTTGGGGTGGAGTATTTAAATTCGGGAATGATTGGACAGCCGGGTTGGTTCGGGCATATTATGCGACCCACTCATTCATCATAGTGAAGAAGGCTTGTTTCGCCCTTCATTTTGATTATTCGCGAATGACCGAGGCTCAACGGTGGTGTCCCTTGCGCAGAGCAGCCGCTACACTTTCAACGTCATCCGCCAAGGGTCTCTCTACCGGGTTCCATTGCTAATCAAAATAAAAATTCCAACCGTCGAAGTCATCACATTATTAAGCGCTAACAATTTGGCATGTATAGCTAGACTCACACGCTATGGTAGTCCTAGAACCGACTAAACCATAGCTCTGATACCAATAAAATTGTAACACCTAACTTCGTGACCGGCGCGATGTCGGACACGAGGGTTAACGGCCAAATCCTCTCAAGATACCAACCAATTTGACATTACCAGTCAGGCTGGAAAACTGCGTCACCGTCGCCTTAAAAATCATATCTCGAGTTTCAAAACTCGGAAACTGGTTTCGTAAATTTTCCCTGAATTTAGACTCATATACCCATCCATGGATTTATTTTAGAATTTTGGTTGGGCCAATTGGTACAGTTTATTAGTTAAAGTCACCCATGTTACAGGGATCAACTGCTCTGACCTTCACGCGTTACAACTTGAATATCTATCTGTACAGGGCTTTAATACTGGTGCCGTTTGTTTCTAATGAAACTAGACTCAAAATGGAATCTGTACATATAAGGCATGACTCCTAATTCTTTCTGGATAATTTATGGTAAATTTTCAAAGTCACGACAGGGGACCCAGAAACCGTTCTGGCCCAGTCTCACGAGAACTTTAATATTTCTCAGTATACTGCTCATATGGTCGTTTCGTTTCGTCCATATAAAAATAGATTCATCAAGGTTCAGTTCCATAATTTACTCACTATTTAATTCTACTTCTACTATTTTTAGTGATTTTTCAATCTCATCTCACTGCTGCTGTCCGCAACAGTTACTGCAGTAGACTATGCCAATTTCATGAATTTTTCCTTGGCCTTAATCATCCATCATACATGACACAAATTATGGCCACCTTATCAAAATTTGAGTTTCTAAGACTCGTGGCTATAGGTTCTAGCATCCCACTCGACGACCACATAGGCCATTTTCGCATGGCTTAAAGTTTACAACCCACAATTCGACAAAATATAATAGCCTATACATGCCAAATGTTCTACAACAACAAAAACAATACCACAAGATTTCAGCCGTTGTGATGACTTCAGCGACGGTCCCGATCACGCAAACAATACGAGTCCGAGAGACCTAAAATGGGTGACAAGAAAAACACCGAGTGAGTTTACAACTCAGTAAGTCATAAGCATTCATCAATCCACTGATAAAGTTACTACTACATGTACAACAAATGAGGCTAGGTACTCGTCCATATCGAATCTATACCATAATACCTCGGACCTTTCAGTCCAATCTCATACCAATTCATACATCCACATTTCATATCCTACACAACAAGATAATCAAGCATTTTACACATTAACTCATTTTCCAGCACAACCATACACATTTCAATCATCACATAGATTTAAGGCTTACCAATTTCAATCCCCAAGCATGAACGAATTCTCTATTCGTCATGAGCTCGAGGTACTTACCCGATCTGCTGTCCATACTCAATTCAATGGAGACACACCCTCCATATATATAGAGTACGCACACACAGTGCTTACTACTCGATTTCGCACACTTAGTGCCACGTAATTTAAGCTCGCACACACAGTGCCATACCCTCCGAGCTTGCACACTTAGTGCCAAATATTTCCAGCACGCACACTTAGTGCCATATATTTCCAGCACGCACACTTAGTGCCATATATTTCCAGCACGCACACTTAGTGCCAATCTCGTCACCATACACCCGTGTTGCCCACACATAGTGCCGAAAGCAAACTTTCTACACATTCCACTATTTCTTTTACATTCAACAATTATCCTCATTCCATACACATACAATTTCATTTATACATATATATATAGCATTCCATTAAACACAATTGCATAGATTTTCCAATCATTTAAGCAATATCAAATATATGCGCTTAATGACTTACCTCGGATGTTGTCGAACGTCTTCAACGGCTATTCAATTACTTTTTCCTTTCCTTTATCGGATCTAGTTCCCCTTTGCTCTTGAGCTTAATATTAACAAATAAATTGATTTAATCATTTTGAATATCAAAGGGGAAATTCAAGGTACTTAGCCCTTATATATTAGGCATTAGAGTCATATATGTATGCAATCATGAATCAAATTCCACATATTAGCCAATATTCTCCTTTAGCCGATTTTTCTAAGTCAAGATTAAGCCACCAATATGCTCACTTATAGCCGAATACACGAAATCACCCATCTATGTATTCAATCATGTGGCCGAATGTGCATGTTCCAATATAACACCATTTCCATTTCGTTTAACACTTACATTTACCACATATCAATTTAGAGACTCTACTAACCCATCATACATCCGGCAATAGTCTATAGCTCTCTCGCCACTCCTTTCACAACATAATAAAACTTAATTTCAAAATCATTAGTGAGCATTTTATTTAGGCATGTACATCTACAACCGAATTCATCATATAAACATCTTTGAATTCACTCAAACATTCTCAATACAACACATTGCCCACTAGCAATTAGTTCATCAAACCAACATTTGACCCTATTTCCTTTAACACCATTGCATTCGACAATGACCACATCATTTAACCAACTAAATAATAAACCACAACATTTGAATTCATCTTATTCTTCTCCCATTTGACCGAATGAATATCAAATGCAACTCAACTAACAACAACATTTTTTTTTCTTTCTAAAATGTATATACACTCTTACGACCGCTTCCAATTTGTACCTTTCAACCATGAATCCTACTCATCCAAGCATCAATTAAGCTACTTAACAAGTAATTAACATCCCAAAGAAACTTATCAAAATGACACTAATTTAGCACTTGCCGAATGGATATTGAGCTATGGACTCATGAAATTAAACCATAGGTCAAATAAGCTATGTACTTATCCATTTAGTCTCATAGTCAATTAAAAAGAAAAATCACCATGCATACCTTAGACTAGGATAGCCATGGCCGAATACCTTGGTTTCTCCTCTTCAAATTTCAACTTTTTTTTTTTGTTTTCTTTGCTCAATTCACGGCAATGGGGAAAAGATGAGCATTCTTTTTTTTTTTTTTCTTTTTCTTTCTTTACTAACATTATTTTATCTCCAATGACCCATTCCTTATTATAAAAATCTAATTAAACATATATATTGCCCATCAATATCCTATCTTGGCCGGCCACCATTAATAAATTGGGCAATTTGACATGCAAGTCCACCTTTGTGTTAACATGCACTAATAAGCCATTTAAAATTAGCCTATCATATTTCACCATGTCTCACATGGATCCCTATTTAATAATTTCTCATACAATTGGTAAAATTAGAGAATGAAACTTCCACATGTGCATGCACACACACAATAAGCATAGAATATAACAATTAATTATTTTTATGACTCGGTTTTGTGGTCCCGAAACCACTTTCCGACTAGGGTCAATTTTGGGCTGTCACAATTGCCTTCGGGTCTTAACCCGGATATAATTTCCAGCATAATTGTCTTCGAGATTTAGCCCGGATATCATTCAATTTCCCATGAACACATACATCAATTATCATTGGACATACATGTGACACCCCTAATGTGACCCTAGTCGGAGAGTGGTTTCGGGACCACGAAACCGAGTCACAAGAATAATTAAGTGTTATATTCCGTGCTTATTGTATGTGGAATTGGTATGCGTAAATATTTCGTGTCTCGATTTTTATTAATTAGGTGCTAATTTATAAGAAAGGACCCATGTGCTAGGACTTGAAAATGTGATAGGTGTATTTTTAAGTGGCCTAATAATGCATAAAGTGAAATAAATGGAGTTGCATGTCAAATTCCCAAATTTGACTATAGTGGCCGCCATGGTGATGAATATGGGCAAAAGAAAACATGTCTTAAACATGTTTTGCTAGTGGTGCATGTTTGAAACAATAAAATAAGAGTATGGAAAAGAAAAAAAAAGAAAAAAATGTTCATCCTTCTCCATAGGCTTGGCGAATGTACTAAGGAAAGAAAAGAAAAAAATTTGTTCATCCTTTCTCATCTTCTTGGCGAAATTACTAAGGGAAAAGGGGAGGATTTTTGCTTCATGCTTGGGTTGGAAGAGACCTAGAAGGAGATTTGGCTAAGTTTATATCAAGATTAAGGTATGTATGAGGTTGTGTTAGGAGTTTCATGCATGACTTGGTTACTAACTTGATGTGCATGTTAGCCATGGCTCAAATCTTTGTTATGCCATGGAAATGGTATTTGGGCAAAGTTGTTATGGTGATAAAGCCATTGCATGCTAAGTGTGAAGCTTGATGATGATGCATGCAATGATGGATTTTCTACTCATGAGTAAGATTTTGAGTTTTCTCTTTGTTTTATCATGATTGAAGTTGAAAAGGAGCACGATTGTCATATTCGCCATGATGCATTCTTGAGCATGATTCATGCTTCTTGCATGTTAGTTAAAAATTTGTGTTTTGGATGGCTATGGACACCTTGAAAATTCGCCATGCTCATATATGCATATATATGATTGCACATTATGTTTGGTTATGAACTAAGTGATGAATATATTGGTTTAAAGAAGAAAATGTGGAAGAATGCTTGTGAAATTGCAAGCACAATTCGGCCTAGCACACATATAAGTGCTTGATGCTATATTATAAGTTTTGGGCCACAATGTGCAAAGCATTAATTAGTAAATTGCATGCTGTTTTTGTGAGGTATTAAGTGCAAAATTGACCTCAACATGTACATGAATATTCGGCCTTGGATAGCCTATTGAAGGCCTTAGCATTTCCTTGATGCTCAAATAAATTGTATTGAATTGCTTGATGTAGTTTAAAATGTGCATGACCATTGTGTATTCAAGCTAAAGAGTGGCCATATGACCATTTAAAATCCTTGTCATATTCGCCATAAGCAAGCACAATGAGGTTTTAATAAATTGAATTTGTTTGAATTAGCTCAAGAGCTAAGAGGGCCACAATTGGACAAGGGAAGGAAAAGGTGATCGAATAGCCGAAAAAGCCGTTCGACAACATCCGAGGTAAGTCCTCAAGAAGTGACCTTACTTGAATTATGTGAGATGAAATATGGATGTGTATGATTATTGATTATGTGTGTATGAGTATTTGAATTCCACCCGCTAAGTCCCAAGGCGAATATGCTAATGATTATAATTGTGTTTGAGCCTTAGTAACGAAAATGAAATATGTATGTCAAATGATTATTGATGTATGTGTGCATGAGAAATTGAATGATATCGGGCTAAGCCCAAGACAATTATGCTGGAAATTATATCCGGGTTAAGACCAAGGCAATTGTGCTAGTGGCTATATCCGGCTAAGGCCCAAGGCATTCGTATGAAGTTATTCTATCCGGCTAAGACCAAGGCATTTGTGCACGTGATTATATCCGGATATATTCCGAAGAATATTGGGCTGGAGGTGAGTGTTGGTTGCTGAAATGAATTCAATTAGTACACTCGGAAAGCCCAAAGGATAAGGTACGTTATATGTGCATTGGAAAGTCGACGTGTTTGAGCAACATTCGCTCAATCGACTAATGAATTTCAGTTATTGAATTGTTTGATGCTTTGCGAACTTATATAATGATGAAGTATGAAGTAAGAACGTGTATTAATGAAATGATGCATTTGGCTATGTGAATGTATTGCTGTAATTAGAGTTAATTATATTCCTTGAGGCTTACTAAGCATAAAATGCTTACCCGTTGCTTTGGCTCTTAGTTTTCTAGATTTCGCTCAAGCAATCGGATTTGGGATCGTTGAAGTCAAGTCATCCACACTATCAAGCCTCCATTTTGGTATAAATTTTTGGTTGAACTTGAGATGGCATGTATAGGACTACCCTTTGTTTGTTAAATATGTTGTAATGTAAGTATGTACGGCCATGCGAAAATGGCTCGAAAAGGAAGCATGAACTTAGACTAATTGTGGGTTGTATGTATATATTTTGTGTCATGATGTGGCTATGGCTTGGAAATGGGAATGTTGGTCATATGATCAGCCATTGGCATGGTTAAAATGATCATATATGAACCTATGTATGGTAAGACTAGTTGAATCATGGAGACCACCAAATAGGTAAGTCCTATCTTAAAACAGATGCTGCCAGCTGCAGTGGCATGAATGTGAAAAATCACCAAAATTCATAGGAATGGAATTAAATAGTGAATAAGCTATGTAAATGAACCTTGATGAGTCTATTTTCATATGGAAGAAACGAAATGGTCATAGGAGTTACAGGTTAAGAGATATTAAAGCTATTGTAAGACAGGGCCAGAATGGTTTCTGGGTTCCCTGTCGCAACTTTAAAAATTCACTATAAATTATACAAAAAGAATTAGGAGATATACCTAATATGTACAGATTCCATTTTGAGTCTAGTTTCATTAGAAACAAACGACACCAGCATCAAATCCCTGTACAGAGAGATATTCAAGTTATACCGCGCGAAGGTCAGAGCAGTCGATCCCTGTAACAGGGTAACTTTAACTAATAAACTGTACCAATTGGCCCGACCAAAATCGTAGAAATAAATCCATGGATGGATATATGAGTCTAAATTCAGGGAAAATTTACGAAACCAGTTTCCGAGTTTTGAAACTCGAGATATGATTTTTAAGGCGACAGTGACGCAGTTTTCCAGCCTGACTGGAAATGTCAAATTGGTGGGCAAAAACATGTGAACTTGGTTTGTTAACCCCTCGGGTCCGACACCGGCGATGGTCTCGGGTTTGGGGTGTTACAATTTTATTGGTATCAGAGCCACGGTTTAGTCGATTCTAGGACTACCGTGATGAGTTTGGGGTCTAGCTATACATGCCATTAAATGATGAATCGATAGTGTGATGATTCTGACAATTCGACTTTGTGTTTGTTGTAGCAATGGATCCCGATCCCAACCGAGCGATAGCTGATGATGTGGAGAGTGTGGCGCCTGCCCCCGCGCAAGGGACAGCGCCAAGGACTCTCAACCTATGGCCAGCAATCCTAATGACGAGGCTAGGCAAGCCTTTTATAGTGTGATGAGCGAATGGTTTAATCAATACATTCGAACCAACACTACTGTTCCACAACCTCCATTCCCGACAAATGCAACCCCGCCCTACAATACCTCCGTTGACTGACCAAATAAGGTCAAGTAAGCCCCGGTCGATAGGATTCAAAACATGGGGCCACTGAATTTAAGGCTACGGATGATGATGATGCCGAAGCGCTGAATTTTGGTTAGATAACACTATCCGGGTGCTTGATGAGCTATCCTGTACACCCGATGAGTGCTTAAAGTGTACCATCTCCTTGCTACGTGAGTCCGCCTACTATTGGTGGAGTACTCGACTTCGTGGTGCCTAGAGAGCAAGTGACTTGGGAATTCTTTCAAACCGAGTTCAAAAAGTATATCGATCGAGATTCATCGACCAAAAGCGGAGGAATTTCTTAATCTTAAGCAAGGTTCTATGTCCGTTACTGACTCTGAACGAAAGTTTGTGAGGCTTAGCCGAGCTGCGCGAGAATGCATTTCGTCCGAAGCTATTATGTAAACGCTTGAGGATGGGCTGAATGATGATATAAGGATGTTTGTTGGCATTCTCGAGATACGAGAGTTCGTAGTACTTGTTGAGCGAGCTTGTAAAGTCAAGAGCTTAGAAAGGAGAAACAAAAGCTGATGTGGGGATTGGAGAATTCGAAGAGGTCCTCGGAAAGTCTCTTCAACAAGCATCGAAGAGATTTCGAGATGATGCGAGCCGATCTAGAGGCGTTTGGGCTTTTCTAGACGAGGACGCGATCGACCCTCGTGACCACACGAGTCACCTCGATCGCGGTGGCGGAAATGATCGCCGAGAGGGCGAGTGTCCACATTGTGGCAAATGGCACTCGGGGAGCTGTTGGTTTCGTGATCGCTCTCGCTATAAGTGTGGATCGGCCGACCACTTTATGAAGGATTGCCCGAGGATGCATGAACAGAATGCAAGTCGAGTGCAAACCCGGGTGCTACCATCGCTCGAGGTAGGCCACCTAGAAATATGGGCAATGTCGATTGGCGGTCGAGAGGATCTAGAGATGCTACCATCGGATCCGAGGCTCGTGCTCTGCTAGGACTTATGCCATCTGCCGCACGCGAGGATCTTGCCTCTCTAGATGTTATTACGGTACTTTCACTCTTTTCAATACAAATGTAATTGCTTTGATTGACCTGGTTCTACTCATTCATATATATGTAAAACCTTAGCATCCAAGAAGACTTTGCCCATTGAGTCTCTGAGTTTGTAATTCGGTGTCAAACCCTTGGGTCATTACGTGCTTGTTAACAAAGTGTGCAAGAAAAGTCCCTAGTGTTCCGAGGTTCTTGTTTTCCGCGGACTTAATGCTTTTGCCATTCGATGAGTTCGATGTTATTCTTGGTTTGGATTGGTTGACCATGCACGATCGCGGTTGTAAATTGCAAGAGCAAGACTATCGATTTGAGGTGCGCGAATAATGAAATAATTCGGGTTGAGTCCACGGACTTAAAGGGGTTGCCAGTGTAATATCGCCGATGTTGGCCCGAAATATGTAAGAAAAGGGTGCGGCGTACCTTGCATACGTACTCGATGACAAGGAATCGAGAAGAAACCCGAATCTGTGCCGTGGTTTGTGAATACCGGATGTTTTCCCAAAGAATTGCCGGGTTTACCACTGTTCGGAAATAGAATTTGGCATCGAATTGGTACCGGTACCACTCAATTTCGATAGCTCCGTGTCGTATGGCACCAACGAATTAAAGGAGTTGAAAGTTCGATTTGCAAGAATTGGTGGATAGAGGTTTTGCTCGCCCGAGTTTTTCGCCTTGGGGTGCGCCGGTGTTGTTCGTGAAGAAGAAGGATGGAACCATGCGATCAGCATCGACTATCGTCAACTTAACAAAGCGACGATAAAGAACAAATATCCGTTGCCACGTATTGATGACTTGTTCGATCAATCAAGGAGCCTCGGTGTTCTCGAAAATAGATTTGAGATCGGGCTACTATCAATTGCGAATCCGAGATTGAGGCGTGCCCAAGACGCCTTGAGCGAGATATGGTCACTATGAGTTCTGGTGATGCCGTTTGGGCTCACTAATGCCCTCTTGGTATTTATGGATTTAATGAATCGAATCTTTAGACCATATTTGGATCGATTCGTAGTCGTGTTCATTGATGACATCTTGGTCTATTCAAGAAATGAGACCGAACATCTTTGAACACCTGCGGTTAGTCTTTGCAAATTTTACGGGACAAGCAATTATATGCTAAGTTCAATGAAGTGTGAGTTACAGTTAAGAGAGGTTAGCTTCTTGGGTCATGTGGTATCAGATCGGGTATTCGAGTCGACCGAATAAAATTTCAGCCATACTAAATTGGAAGCCTCAGAAATATTCTTGAGGTTCAAGCTTTTTGGGGCTTCTTGGCTATTACCGACGATTTGTAAAGGCTTCTCAACGATAGCCACGCCGATGACGGCTACTCCAAAAGGATGTTAAGTTCGAATGGACGAGAAATGCCAAAAAGCTTGATCAATGAAAACTTATTTGACTGAAGCCCCAATTCTAGTGCAACCCGAGTCCGCAAGGAGTTTGTTATCTATAGCGACGCCTCTCTACTTGGGTTAGGTTGCGTATTAATGCAAGAAGGTCGAGTTGTGGCCTATGCGTCGAGGCAATTAAAGCCACATGAGAAAAATTATCCGACTCATGATCTCGAATTGGCGCCATCGTATTCGCCTTAAAGATTTGGCGACATTACTTATTTGGTGAAAGGTGCCATGTATACTCGGATCACAAAAGTCTCAAATATTTGATGACCCAAAGAGACTTAAATCTGCGACAAAGGCGTTGGCTTGAGTGTTAAAGGATTATGAATCGATCATTGATTATCACCCGAAAGCGAATGTGGTTGCGGATGCCTTGAGTCGTAAATCGTTATTCACTTTACGACGATGAATGTGCACTTATGCATCGATCCGAAGCGGTGTGTTAGTGGCTGAATTGAAAGCCAAACCATTATTGACACACCAAATTCGAGAAGCTCGAAAAGTCGACGACGAGTTGGTTGCAAAACGGGCTGCGTGTGTTTGAACAAGGACTCGGAGTTTCAAATCGACGATGACGATTGTTTGAGGTTCAAAAGTCGTCTGTGTGTTCCAAAGAATTGAACTCATTTCGATAATTCGAATGAAGCCCATTGTAGCCGAATGGCAATCCACCCGGGAGTACGAAGATGTACAATGATTTGAAACGTCGATTTTGGTGGCATGGTATGAAGCGAGACATCTCCGACTTTGTTTGAGATGTTTAATATGTCAACAAGTGAAAGCGGAACATCGGTGCCTTGAGATTACTTCACCAATCACGATACCCGAGTGGAAATGGGATCGAGTCACAATGGACTTTGTATCCGGACCGCCATTGTCGACAAGTAAGAAGGATGCGGTTTGGGTCGTGGTAGATCGATTGACTAAGTCGGCCCACTTTGTCCCCGTCGTCTGGATTTTCAATGGACAAACTAGCGGAATTATCGTTTCCCAGATTGTGAAATTACACGGGTGCCTATTTCTATCGTGTCGGATAGAGATCCGAGATTTACCTCACGATTTTGGAAAAAGTTGCAAGAAGCTTTGGGTACCAAGTTGCATTTCAGACCGCTTTTCACCCCAAACCGATGGTCAATCCGGCGGATAATTCGAGATACTTGAGGATATGTTAAGATGTTGCGTCCTCGAGTTTAGTGGTTCATGGGAGCGGTATTTGCCGTTGATTGAATTCGCTTACAACAACAGCTTTCAATCAAGTATTAAGATGGCACCCTACGGGGCTTTGTACGGGCGTAAATGCCGTACACCATTGTTTTGGACTGAGCTTGGTGAAAGCAAGATTTTCGGGGTGGATTTGATTAGGGATGCTGAACAGAAAGTGAAAGTAATCCGTGAAAGTTTGAAGATTGCCTTCGATCGTCAGAAGTCGTACGCGGATATGAAGCGTAAGGATATCGAGTATCAGGTGGGTGATAAAGTGTTTCTCAAGGTATCGCCTTGGAAAAAGATACTCGAGTTCGTAGTAAGGGCAAGTTGAGCCGAGGTTCATTGGGCCATATGAGATATCGAGCGAGTCGGTCCGGTGGCATATCGTTTGATTTTGCCCCTGAACTCAAAAGGTTCACGATGTCTTCCACGTTTCGATGCTTGACGTTATAGATCCGATCCATCGCACGTGATTAGTCCATCGAAATTGAAATTCAAGCTAATATGAGTTATGAGGAAGAACCGATTCGTATCCTATCACGAAGTGAAAGAGTTGCGAAACAAGCGGGTTCCGCTAGTGAAAGTGTTATGGCTCAAGCACGGGATAGAAGAAGCTACTTGGGAGACCGAGAACTCTATGAGAGAGCGATATCCGAACCTATTTACGGTAAGCTTTTCGGGGCGAAAATCTCTTGAGTGGGGAGAGTTGTGACACCCTAATGTGACCCTAGTCGGAGAGTGGTTTCGGGACCACGAAACCGAGTCACAAGAATAATTAAGTGTTATATTCCGTGCTTATTGTATGTGGAATTGGTATGCGTAAATATTTCGTGTCTCGATTTTTATTAATTAGGTGCTAATTTATAAGAAAGGACCCATGTGCTAGGACTTGAAAATGTGATAGGTGTATTTTTAAGTGGCCTAATAATGCATAAAGTGAAATAAATGGAGTTGCATGTCAAATTCCCCAAATTTGACTATAGTGGCCGGCCATGGTGATGAATATGGGCAAAAGAAAACATGTCTTAAACATGTTTTGCTAGTGGTGCATGTTTGAAATAATAAAATAAGAGTATGGAAAAAGAAAAAAAAGAAAAAAAATGTTCATCCTTCTCCATAGGCTTGGCCGAATGTACTAAGGAAAGAAAAGAAAAAAAAATTTGTTCATCCTTTCTCATCTTCTTGGCCGAAATTACTAAGGGAAAAGGGGGAGGATTTTTGCTTCATGCTTGGGTTGGAAGAGACCTAGAAGGAGATTTGGCTAAGTTTACATCAAGATTAAGGTATGTATGAGGTTGTGTTAGGAGTTTCATGCATGACTTGGTTACTAACTTGATGTGCATGTTAGCCATGGCTCAAATCTTTGTTATGCCATGGAAATGGTATTTGGGCAAAGTTGTTATGGTGATAAAGCCATTGCATGCTAAGTGTGAAGCTTGATGATGATGCATGCAATGATGGATTTTCTACTCATGAGTAAGATTTTGAGTTTTCTCTTTGTTGTATCATGATTGAAGTTGAAAAGGAGCATGATTGTCATATTCGCCATGATGCATTCTTGAGCATGATTCATGCTTCTTGCATGTTAGTTAAAAATTTGTGTTTTGGATGGCTATGGACACCTTGAAAATTGGCCATGCTCATATATGCATATATATGATTGCACATTATGTTTGGTTATGAACTAAGTGATGAATATATTGGTTTAAAGAAGAAAATGTGGAAGAATGCTTGTGAAATTGCAAGCACAATTGACCTAGCACACATATAAGTGCTTGATGCTATATTATAAGTTTTGGGCCACAATGTGCAAAGCATTAATTAGTAAATTGCATGCTGTTTTTGTGAGGTATTAAGTGCAAAATTGACCTCAACATGTACATGAATATTCGGCCTTGGATAGCCTATTGAAGGCCTTAGCATTTCCTTGATGCTCAAATAAATTGTATTGAATTGCTTGATGTAGTTTAAAATGTGCATGACCATTGTGTATTCAAGCTAAAGAGTGGCCATATGACCATTTAAAATCCTTGTCATATTCGGCCATAAGCAAGCACAATGAGGTTTTAATAAATTGAATTTGTTTGAATTAGCTCAAGAGCTAAGAGGGCCACAATTGGACAAGGGGAAGGAAAAGGTGATCGAATAGCCGAAAAAGCCGTTCGACAACATCCGAGGTAAGTCCTCAAGAAGTGACCTTACTTGAATTATGTGAGATGAAATATGGATGTGTATGATTATTGATTATGTGTGTATGAGTATTTGAATTCCACCCGGGCTAAGTCCCGGCGAATATGCTAATGATTATAATTGTGTTTGAGCCTTAGTAACGAAAATGAAATATGTATGTCAAATGATTATTGATGTATGTGTGCATGAGAAATTGAATGATATCGGGCTAAGCCGAAGACAATTATGCTGGAAATTATATCCGGTTAAGACCGAAGGCAATTGTGCTAGTGGCTATATCCGGGCTAAGGCAAGAAGGCATTCGTCTGAAGTTATTCTATCCGGCTAAGACCGAAGGCATTTGTGCACGTGATTATATCCGGATATATTCAAGAATATTGGGCTGGAGGTGAGTGTTGGTTGCTGAAATGAATTCAATTAGTACACTCGGAAAGCCCAAAGGATAAGGTACGTTATATGTGCATTGGAAAGTCGACGTGTTTGAGCAACATTCGCTCAATCGACTAATGAATTTCAGTTATTGAATTGTTTGATGCTTTGCGAACTTATATAATGATGAAGTATGAAGTAAGAACGTGTATTAATGAAATGATGCATTTGGCTATGTGAATGTATTGCTGTAATTAGAGTTAATTATATTCCTTGAGGCTTACTAAGCATAAAAATGCTTACCCCGTTGCTTTGGCTCTTAGTTTTCTAGATTTCGCTCGAAGCAATCGGATTTGGGATCGTTGAAGTCGAAGTCATCCACACTATCAAGCCTCCATTTTGGTATAAATTTTTTGGTTGAACTTGAGATGGCATGTATAGGACTACCCCTTTGTTTGTTAAATATGTTGTAATGTAAGTATGTACGGCCATGCGAAAATGGCTCGAAAAGGGAAGCATGAACTTAGACTAATTGTGGGTTGTATGTATATATTTTGTGTCATGATGTGGCTATGGCTTGGAAATGGGAATGTTGGTCATATGATCAGCCATTGGCATGGTTAAAATGATCATATATGAACCTATGTATGGTAAGACTAGTTGAATCATGGAGACCACCAAATAGGTAAGTCCTATCTTAAAAACAGATGCTGCCAGCTGCAGTGGCATGAATGTGAAAAATCACCAAAATTTATAGGAATGGAATTAAATAGTGAATAAGCTATGTAAATGAACCTTGATGAGTCTATTTTCATATGGAAGAAACGAAATGGTCATAAGAGTTACAGGTTAAGAGATATTAAAGCTATTGTAAGACAGGGCCAGAATGGTTTCTGGGTTCCCTGTCGCAACTTTAAAAATTCACTATAAATTATCCAAAAAGAATTAGGAGATATACCTAATATGTACAGATTCCATTTTGAGTCTAGTTTCATTAGAAACAAACGAAACCAGCATCAAAGCCGTGTACAGAGAGATATTCAAGTTATACCGCGCGAAGGTCAGAGCAGTCGATCCCTGTAACAGGGGTAACTTTAACTAATAAACTGTACCAATTGGCCCGACCAAAAATCGTAGAAATAAATCCATGGATGGATATATGAGTCTAAATTCAGGGAAAATTTACAAAACCAGTTTCCGAGTTTTGAAACTCGAGATATGATTTTTAAGGCGACAGTGACGCAGTTTTCCAGCCTGACTGGAAATGTCAAATTGGTGGGCAAAAACATGTGAACTTGGTTTGTTAACCCCTCGGGTCCGACACCGGCGATGGTCTCGGGTTTGGGGTGTTACAATACATATTTCATTTTCGTTACTAAGGCTCAAACGCAGTTATAGTCACAAGCATATTCGCCTTCGGGACTTAGCCCGGGTAGAATTCAAATACTCATGCACACATAATCAATAATCAATACACATCCATACTTTATTTCACATAATTCAAGTAGGGTCACTTCTTGAGGACTTACCTCGGATGTTGTCGAACGGCTTTTTCGGCTATTCGATCACTTTCTCCTTCCCCTTGTCCAATTGTGGCCCTCTAAGCTCTTGAGCTAATTCAAACAAATTCAATTTATTAAAACCTCATTGTGCTAGCTTATGGCCGAATATGACAAGGAGTTTAAATGGTCATATGGCCACCCTTTAGCTTGAATACACAATGGTCATGCACATTTTATACTACATCAAGCAATTCAATACAATTTATTCGAGCATCAAGGAAATGCTAAGGCCTTCAATAGGCTACCCAAGGCGAATATTCATGTACATGTTGAGGCCAATTATGCACTTAATACCTCACAAAAACAGCATGCATTTTACTAGTTAATGCTTTGCATATTGTGGCTCAAAACTTATAATATAGCATCAAGCACTTATATGTGTGCTAGGCCGAATTGTGCTTGCAAATTTCACAATTATTCTTCAACATCTTCTTCTTTAAACAAACTTATTCATCACTTCCTTCATAACCAAAACATCATGTGCAAACATATATATACATATATGAGCATGGCCAATTTCAAGGTGTCCATAGCCATCCAAAACACAAATTTTAACTAACATGCAAGAAGCATGAACCATGCTCATGAATGCATCATGGCGAATATGACAATCATGCTCCTTTTCAACTTCAATCATGATAAAACAAAAGAAAGCTCAAAATCTTACTCAAGAGTAGACAATCCATCATTGCATGCATCATCATCAAGCTTCACACTTAGCATGCAATGGCTTTATCACCATAACAACTTTGGCCAAATACCATTTCCATGGCTTAACAAAGATTTGAGCCATGGCTAACATGCACATCAAGTTAGCAACCAAAACATGCATGAAACTCCTAACACAACCTCATACATACCTTAATCTTGATGCAAACTTAGCCAAATCTCCTTCTAGATCTCTTCCAAACCAAGCATGAAGCAAAAATCCTCCTTCTTCCTTAGTTTTGGCTCAAAGAAAGGATGAACAAAATTTTTTCTTTCCTTCTCTACAACTCACGGCAATGGGGGGAATACCTCACTCACACACATTTTTTTTCATTCTTTTCTTACCCATACACCTTTGTTTATTATTTCTCCCTAATGCACCAACAAAACATGTTTCATGACATGTTTTGCCCATCCTCTTGCCATGGCCGGCCACTTCATGTTGGGGGAATTTGACATGCAAATCCCTTATTTTTGCATGCATGAGCAACTAGTCATCACACATTTCCCCATCATACTTTCAAAGTTCACTACTAGGTCCTTTCTAGTGAAATTCGCATTTATAACATTAAATCGAAACATCAAAATGTCACACACAAATTAACACATATCATAGGCATCAAAATAAATTTTAAATTATTTTTATGCCTCGGTTTTGTGGTCCGAAACCACATCCCGACTAGGGTCAATTTTGGCTGTCACAACTCTCCCCACTTAAGAAATTTTCGTCCCGAAAATCTTTCCGGTAAATAGGTTTGGATATCGCTCTTTCATAGAGTTCTCGATCTCCCAAGTAGCTTCTTCTATCCCGTGCTTGAGCCATAACACTTTCACCAATGAACCGCTTGTTTCGTAACTCTTTCACTTCTCGTGATAGGATACGAATCGGTTCTTCCTCATAACTCATATTAGCTTGAATTTCAATTTCGATGGACTAATCACGTGCGATGGATCGGATCTATAGCGTCAAGCATCGAAGCGTGAAAGACATCGTGAACCTTTTGAGTTCGGGGGCAAAATCAAACGATATGCCACCGGACCGACTCGCCGGATATCTCATATGGCCCAATGAACCTCGGGCTCACTTGCCCTTACGGCCGAATCGAGTATCTTTTTCCAAGGCGATACCTTGAGAAACACTTTATCACCCACCTGATACTCGATATCCTTACGCTTCAGATTTGCGTACGACTTCTGACGATCGGAGGCTATCTTCAGACTTTCACGGATTACTTTCACTTTCTGTTCAGCATCTCTAATCAAATCCACCCCGAAAATCTTGTTTTCACCAAGCTCAGTCCAAAACAATGGTGTACGGCATTTACGACCGTACAAAGCCTCGTAGGGTGCCATCTTAATACTTGATTGAAAGCTGTTGTTATAAGCGAATTCAATCAACGGCAAATACCGTTCCCATGAACCACTAAACTCGAGGATGCAACATCTTAACATATCCTCAAGTATCTGAATTATCCGCTCGGATTGACCATCGGTTTGGGGGTGAAAGGCGGTCTTTGAAATGCAACTTGGTACCCAAAGCTTCTTGCAACTTTTTCCAAAATCGTGAGGTAAATCTCGGATCTCTATCCGACACGATGGAAATAGGCACCCGTGTAATCTCACAATCGAGAAACGCGTACAATTCGGCTAATTTGTCCATTGAAAAATCCGTACGTACGGGGAAAAAGTGAGCCGACTTAGTCAATCTATCAACCACAACCCAAACCGCATCCTTCTTACTTGCTGACAATGGCAGTCCGGATACAAAGTCCATTGTGACTCGATCCCATTTCCACTCGGGTATCGTGATTGGCTGAAGTAATCCTGAAGGCACCTGATGTTCCGCTTTCACTTGTTGACATATTAAACATCTCGAAACATAGTTGGAGATGTCTCGCTTCATACCATGCCACCAAAACCGACGTTTCAAATCATTGTACATCTTCGTACTCCCCGGGTGGATTGCCATTCGGCTACAATGGGCTTCATTCAGAATTATCGAAATGAGTTCCGAATTCTTTGGAACACACAGACGACTTTTGAACCTCAAACAATCATCATCGTCGATTTGAAATTCGACTCCTTGTTCGAACACACTCAAATTTCCGTTTTGCGACCAACTCGTCGTCGACTTTACGAGCTTCTCGAATTTGATGTATCAATAGTGGTTTGGCTTTCAATTCAGCTACTAACACACTATCGGATTGGACGACAAGTGCACGTTCATCGCTCGTAAGCGAATAATGATTTACGACTCAAGGCATCCGCAACCACATTCGCCTTTCCGGTGATAGTCAATGATCACTCATAATCCTTTAACAGCTCGAGCCAACGTCTTTGTCGCAGATTTAAGTCTCTTTGGGTCATCGATATTTGAGACTCTTGTGATCCAGTACACATGGCACCTTTCACCAAATAAGTAATGTCGCCATATCTTTAAGGCGAACACGATGGCGGCCAATTCGAGATCATGAGTCGGATAATTTTTCTCATGTGGCTTTAATTGCCTCGACGTATAGGCCACAACTCGACCCTCTTGCATCAATACACAACCTAATCCAAGTAGGGAGGCGTCGCTATAGATGACAAACTCTTTGTTGGACTCGGGTTGCACTAGAATTGGGGCTTCAATCGATAAGTTTTCATTGATCGAAACTTTTTGACATTTCTCCGTCCATTCGAACTTAACATCCTTTTGGAGTAACCGTCATCGGCGTGGCTATCATTGAGAATCCTTTACAAATTGTCGGTAATAACCTAAGCAAGCCCCAAAAAGCTCGAACCTCAAGAATATTTCTGAGGCTTCCAATTAAGTATGGCTGAAATTTTATTCGGTTGACTCGAATACCGTCTGAATACCACATGACCCAAGAAGCTAACCTCTCTTAACCGAACTCACACTTGTTGAACTTAGCATATAATTGCTTATCCCGTAAAATTTGCAAGACTAACCGCAGTGTTCAAGATGTTCGGTCTCATTTCTTGAATAGACCAAGATGTCATCAATAAACACGACTACGAATCGATCCAAATATGGTCTAAAGATCCGATTCATCAAATCCATAAATACCGCAGGGGCATTAGTGAGCCCAAACGGCATCACTAGGAACTCATAGTGACCATATCTCGTTCTGAAGGCAGTCTTGGGCACGTCCGAATCTCGGATTCGCAATTGATAATAGCCCGATCTCAAATCTATTTTCGAGAACACCGAGGCTCCCTTCAGTTGATCGAACAAGTCATCAATACGTGGCAACGGATACTTGTTCTTTATCGTCGCTTTATTAAGCTGACGATAGTCGATGCACAGCCGCATGGTTCCATCCTTCTTCTTCACGAACAACACTGGCGCACCCCAAGGCGAAAAACTCGGGCGAGCAAAACCTCTATCCACCAATTCTTGCAACTGAGCTTTCAACTCCTTTAATTCCGTTGGTGCCATACGATACGGAGCTATCGAAATTGAGTGGTACCGGTACCAATTCGATGCCAAATTCTATTTCCGAACAGTGGTAAACCCGCAATTCTTCTGGAAAACATCCGGTATTCACAAACCACGGGCACAGATTCGGGTTTCTTTTCGATTCCTTGTCATTGAGCACGTCGCAAGGTACGCTTCACACCCTTTTCTTACATATTTCGGGCCAACATCGGCGATATTACACCGGCAACCCTTTAAGTCCGTAGACTCAACCCGAATTATTTCATTATTCGCGCACCTCAAATCGATAGTCTTGCTCTTGCAATTTACAACCGCATCGTGCATGGTCAACCAATCCAAACCAAGAATAACGTCGAACTCATCGAACGGCAAAAGCATCAAGTCCGCCGGAAAACAAGAACCTCGAACACTAGGGGACTTTTCTTGCACACTTTGTTGACAAGCACGTAATGACCCAAGGGTTTGACACCGAATTACAAACTCGATGAGACTCAATAGGCAAAGTCTTCTTGGATGCTAAGGTTTCACATATATATGAATGAGTAGAACCGGGTCAATCAAAGCAATCACATTTGTATTGAAAAGAGTGAAAGTACCGAAGAATGACATCCGAGAGGCAAGATCCTCACGTCTTGGCGTATGGCATAAGTCCTTGCAGAGCACGAGCCTCGATCTCGATGGTAGCATCTCTAGATCCTCTCGACCGCCATCGACATTGCCCATATTTCTAGGTGGCCTACCTCGGCGAAGGTAGCACCCGGGTTTCCACTCGACTCACATTCTGCTCAAGCATCCTCGGGCAATCCTTCATAAAGTGGTCGGCCGATCCACACTTATAGCGAGAGCAATCACGAAACCAATAGCTCCCGAATGCCATTTGCCACAATGTGGACACTCCGCCCTCTCGTGATCACTTCCACCATCGGCGATCGAAGTGACTCGTGTGGTCACAGGGGTCGATCGCGTCCTCGTCTAGAAAAGCCCAAACGCCTCTAGACCGGCTTGCATCATCTCGAAATCTCTTGATGCTTGTTGAAGAGACTTTCCGAGGACCTCTTTCAAATTCTCCGGTTCCCACATCAGCTTTTGTTTCTCCTTTCTAAGCTCTTGACTTTACAAGCTCGCTCAACAAGTACTACGAACTCTCGTATCTCGAGAATGCCAACAAACATCCTTATATCATCATTCAGCCCATCCTCGAAGCGTTTACACATAATAGCTTGGACGAAATGCATTCTCGCGCATCGGCTAAGCCTCACAAACTTTCGTTCGTAGTCAGAACGGACATAGAACCTTGCTTAAGATCAAGAAATTCCCTCCGCTTTTGGTCGATGAATCTCGATCGATATACTTTTTGAACTCGGTTTGAAAGAATTCCCAAGTCACTTGCTCTCTAGGCACCACAAAGTCGAGTACTCCACCAATAGTAGGCGGACTCACGTAGCAAGGAGATGGTACACTTTAAGCACTCATCGGTGTGCAGGATAGCTCATCGAGCACCGGATAGTGTTATCCAACCAAAATTCAGCTCGCTTCGGCATCATCATCATCCGTAGCCTTAAATTCAGTGGCCCCATGTTTTGAATCCTATCGATTGGGGCTTACTTGACCTTATTTGGTCAGTCACCGGAGGTATTGTAGGTGCGGGGTTGCATTTGTCGGGAGTGGAGGTTGTGGAACAGTAGTGTTAGTTCGAATGTATTGATTAAACCATTCGTTCATCACACTATAAAAGGCTTGCCTAGCCTCGTCATTCGGATTGCTGGCCATAGGTTGAGAGTCCACCGGCGCTGTCCCTTGCGCGGGAGCAGGCGCCACACTCTCCACATCATCAGCTATCGCTCGGTTGGGATCGGGATCCATTGCTATAAACAAACACAAAGTCAAATTGTCAGAAATCACCACACTATCGATTCATCATTTAATGGCATGTATAGCTAGACCCCAAACACATCACGGTAGTCCTAGAATCGACTAAACCGTGGCTCTGATACCAATAAAATTGTAACACCCCGAACCCGAGACCATCGCCGGTGTCGGACACGAGGGATTAACAAGCCAAGTTCACATGTTTTGCCCACCAATTTGACATTTCCAGTCAGGCTGGAAAACTGCATCACTGTCGCCTTAAAAATCATATCTCAAGTTTCAAAACTCGGAAACTGGTTTCGTAAATTTTCTCTGAATTTAGACTCATATATCCATCCATGGATTTATTTCTAGAATTTTTGGTCGGGCCAATTGGTACAGTTTATTAGTTAAAGTCACCCATGTTACAGGGATCGACTGCTCTGACCTTCGCGCGTTATAACTTGAATATCTCTCTGTACAGGGCTTTAACACTGGTGTCGTTTGTTCCTAATAAAACTAGACTCAAAATTGAATCTGTACATATAAGGCATGACTCCTAATTCTTTCTGGATAATTTATAGTAAATTTTTAAAGTTGCGACAGGGGACCCAGAAACCGTTCTGGCCCTGTCTCACAATAGCCTTAATATCTCTTAACATGTAACTCCTATGACCATTTCGTTTCTTCCATATGAAAATAGACTCATCAAGGTTCATTTACATAGCTTATTCACTATTTAATACCATTCCTACAAATTTTGGTGATTTTTCACATTCACGTCACTGCGGCTGGCAGCATCTGTTTTAAGGTAGGTCTTACCTATTTGGTAGTCTCCATGAACCAACTAGTCTTGCCATACATAGGTTCATATATGATCATTTTAACCATGCCAATGGCTGATCATGTGACCAACATTCCCATTTCCAATCCATAGCCACATCATGACACCAAATATATACATACAAACCACAAATAGTCTAAGTTCATGCTTCCTTTTTCGAGCCATTTTAGCATGGCCGTACATATATACATCACAACATATTTAACCAACAAGGGTAGTCCTATACATGCCATCTCAAGTTCAACCAAAATTTATACCAAAATGGAGGCTTGATAGTGTGGATGACTTGACTTCAACGATCCCAAATCTGATTGCTTGAGCGAAATCTAGAAAACGAGAGCCAAAGCAACGGGTAAGCATTTTATGCTTAGTAAGTCTCAAGGAATATAATCAACTCTAATTACAGCAATACATTCACATAGCCAAATGCATCATTTCATTAATACACATTCTTACTTCACACTTCATCATTATATAATTTCACAAAGTATCAATCAATTCAATAACTGAAATTCATTAGTCGATTGAGCGAATGTTGCTCAAACATGTCGACTTTCAATGCACATATAAACGCACCTCATTCTTTGGGCTTTTTGAGTGTACTCATTGAATTTATTACAGCAACCAACACTCACCTCCAGCCCAAGATTCTTGAATATAACCGGATATAACCATGTGCACAAATGCCTTGGTCTTAGCCGGATAGAATGTCTCGCACGAATGCCTTGGTCTTAGCCGGATGTAGCCACTAGCACAATTGCCTTGGTCTTAACCCGGATATAATTTCCAGCATAATTGTCTTGAGATTTAGCCGGATATCATTCAATTTCCATGAACACATACATCAATTATCATTGGACATACATATTTCATTTTCAGTTACTAAGGCTCAAACGCAATTATAGTCACAAGCATATTCGCCTTGGGACTTAGCCCGTAGAATTCAAATACTCATGCACACATAATCAATAATCAATACACATCCATACTTTATTTCACATAATTCAAGTAGGGTCACTTCTTGAGGACTTACCTCGGATGTTGTCGAACGGCTTTTTCGGCTATTCGATCACTTTCTCCTTCCCTTGTCCAATTGTGGCCCTCTAAGCTCTTGAGCTAATTCAAACAAATTCAATTTATTAAAACCTCATTGTGCTAGCTTATGGCGAATATGACAAGGAGTTTAAATGGTCATATGGCCACCCTTTAGCTTGAATACACAATGGTCATGCACATTTTATACTACATCAAGCAATTCAATACAATTTATTCGAGCATCAAGGAAATGCTAAGGCCTTCAATAGGCTACCCAAGGCCGAATATTCATGTACATGTTGAGGCCAATTATGCATAATACCTCACAAAAACAGCATGCATTTTACTAGTTAATGCTTTGCATATTGTGGCTCAAAACTTATAATATAGCATCAAGCACTTATATGTGTGCTAGGCGAATTGTGCTTGCAAATTTCACAATTATTCTTCAACATCTTCTTCTTTAAACAAACTTATTCATCACTTCCTTCATAACCAAAACATCATGTGCAAACATATATATACATATATGAGCATGGCGAATTTCAAGGTGTCCATAGCCATCCAAAACACAAATTTTAACTAACATGCAAGAAGCATGAACCATGCTCATGAATGCATCATGGCGAATATGACAATCATGCTCCTTTTCAACTTCAATCATGATAAAACAAAAAGAAAGCTCAAAATCTTACTCAAGAGTAGACAATCCATCATTGCATGCATCATCATCAAGCTTCACACTTAGCATGCAATGGCTTTATCACCATAACAACTTTGGCCAAATACCATTTCCATGGCTTAACAAAGATTTGAGCCATGGCTAACATGCACATCAAGTTAGCAACCAAAACATGCATGAAACTCCTAACACAACCTCATACATACCTTAATCTTGATGCAAACTTAGCCAAATCTCCTTCTAGATCTCTTCCAAACCAAGCATGAAGCAAAAATCCTCCTTCTTCCTTAGTTTTGGCTCAAAGAAAGGATGAACAAAATTTTTTCTTTCCTTCTCTACAACTCACGGCAATGGGGGAATACCTCACTCACACACATTTTTTTTCATTCTTTTCTTACCCATACACCTTTGTTTATTATTTCTCCCTAATGCACCAACAAAACATGTTTCATGACATGTTTTGCCCATCCTCTCTTGCCATGGCCGGCCACTTCATGTTGGGGGAATTTGACATGCAAATCCTTATTTTTGCATGCATGAGCAACTAGTCATCACACATTTCCCCATCATACTTTCAAAGTTCACTACTAGGTCCTTTCTAGTGAAATTCGCATTTATAACATTAAATCGAAACATCAAAAATGTCACACACAAATTAACACATATCATAGGCATCAAAATAAATTTTAAATTATTTTTATGCCTCGGTTTTGTGGTCCCGAAACCACATCCCGACTAGGGTCAATTTTGGGCTGTCACAAAATATCTGCCTTTAGTTGAATTTGCTTACAATAACAATTACCAGTCTAGTATTAAAATGGCACCTTATGAGGCTCTGTATGGTTGTAAATGTAGAACTCCATTGTATTGGATAGAACTCAATGAGAAAAAGATACACGGAGTTGACTTAGTCTGTGAAACTGAAGAAAAGGTGAAAGTAATGCAACATAGTTTGAAAGTAGCCTCTGATCATCAAAAGTCTTATGCAATCTTAAACGAAAAGAGATAGAATTTTAGGTCGGTGATAAGGTATTCTTGAAAGTATCACCTTGGAAGAAAGTTCTCCGATTTGGTCGAAAAGGAAAATTGAGTAAACGATTCATCGGGACATATAAGATTACTGAAAGAATCAAACTTATTGCATATCATTGGCATTATGACCAGAACTTGATAGAATTCATAATGTCTTCCACGTGTCTTTATTATAACGATATCGGTCAGATACTTCACATGTTATTTCTCCGATAGAAGTCGAGATTCAACCTGACATGACTTATAGTGAGGAATCGATCAAAATCCTGACAATGCCATGGTATAGAATAGGCTACCTGGGAACCAGAGGATACTATGAGAAAGCAGTATTCAAACCTCTTTACTGGTAAGATTTTCAAGGACAAAAATTCTTTAGGGGGAGAGTTGTAACAGTCCATTTTTAGTGAAATCGAAAAAGTGGTTTCGGGACCACAAATTAAACCTAAAAAGAAAAATTTATTTTAATATTATTGCATGGTCTGCATTATGATAGGAATGTCATATGAAAATTCTGATAAGAAAATTTTACCGATTATGTGTTTAATTATGGAAAGGACCAAATTGCATAAAATGCAAAAGTTGAGTTCTAGTAGTTATAAGTACCAAATAGATATGGAATTCAAAACTTGTGGTCGTTATATGGTAATTAAACCATTAAAGAAAAGTTAGTAGATAGTTTTGATGAATTATCCATGGAAAAATACAAAAAGGCAATGACTAAATTGGAAAGTGGAAAAGTTAAAAGATGATAATCAAATTAAACATTAAATATCATCTTATTTTTCATCATCTTTCCCAAAATTTCTATGAAAACCCTAGGAAAGAGAAAACAAGCTTTTTTTTCTTAATTGAATCCTAAAAGACCTAATACTGAGTTGGATCGAGGAAAATAAAAAGTTTTGGATTAGTAGAATTCGTATACGAACAAGTATCGAGGTAAGTTAGTGTAACTAAATTTTGTACATTTATATGTTTGAATTAAATCTTGTATATGTGAATTGCATAATTGTCATGTATGTGTAATTGATTGAATATCTGATAATGCCTGATAAATGTCAAATCCCGTTTGAATAAATGAAAGCCAATGGATACAGGATTTCCCGTATTGGTTGTAGTCCAGCATCTGCTGCGGACACACCATAGCTCGAAAGAGCATCCCGTTATTAGCCCCCTTGAGTTTCCCGTTATAGCTCTTTAGAGTGTCCCGATAGGTTGTGATTCTACATTTTTTGTGGACACACCTTAGCTCTTATGAGCATCCAGATTAAAGGCTCTTTGTGAGCTTCCCGTTAAATTGGCTCTTTATGAGCTTCTCGATAATGCTTGCTTGAACTTTCTGATATTTGCTATCTGGAGCTTCCCGATATGGTTCTTTGTGAACTTCCTAATAAGGTTCTTTGTGAACTTCCCGATTATGGTTCTTATGAGCTTCCAGTTATATAGCCCGAATAAGCTTCCCGATAGGCTCTTTATGAGCTTTCTGAAATGGCTCTGTGTGAGCTTCTCGTTACAAGGCTTGAGAGTGTGCTTCCCGATTATGTGCCCTAATTGGGTACCCTTGGAAATGAATTGAAGAATTGTAGTAGTGTATACTAAAGTGTACTACGTGAGCGTATCCATCGATATTTCAAATAAATTCAATGGGTAAAGTTCTGACATGGCTAAACTAAACTTGAAATGATTTGCCATTAAAGTGTACATGTAATATGGAATAACGTTATGGAAATCATGTATATGAAAGACATTAAATGATGAGCTCATCCATGTTCTTGGTATTATGTGAATTACTTGACAAACATGATTGGTGAAGTTGTGTTTTAGGCTATAAGCCAAATTGCTTGGATGCATTATTGTATGATTATCTTAAATGTAAATGCACGGTAAGTTAAATTCCTAATATATGAACTTAATAAGCATTAAATGCTTACTAGATTTTTGTTTCTCTATTTTATAGTGCTCGAAAGCTCGTAAAGGTTGGAAACGGTCAGAGCATTCTCACACTATCCACCAACTCGTTTTGGTATAAATAGTAAACTTATTTGGGTATAATGGCATGTATAAGTTAACTTTGCCAATGTTGGCATGTAAATGATTGTTGTAATCTAGCCATTGGAATGGCTAGAATGATATGTTTTAGTATATAATTATAAGGCCATAACTTGTTTGATGTGTTTTGAAATGGTTAAGGAGTAGATGACATATGAATCAAGTTGTAACGCCCCGAATTTTGGGCCTAGAAGTTTTAAGTCTTGAGTAGGTGTAGTTATTAAACTGCACATAAATATTTAGTTGTGCAGGAAAGTGGCATAATTGTGTGTCTGCTTCAGTGGTTAAGTGTTCTGGGAAGTGCCTGAGAAATCTTGGGTTCAAGCCTTGGCTTTTGCAAAATTTTGTTTTTTACTTGAATAAACCTTGTCTTTAGTCAGTAGGTTTTTAAATAAATATGGATAAAACATGACATAAAAAGCCTGCTAGTCTAGTGGTAAGTGGCGTGTAGAGTGTCCCAAGAGGTCTAAGGTTCAAGTCCTGCTAACGCATGGGAGTGTTTATTTTGCTGCAAGCGTGGTTGTGAGTTCTAGGTTGGCCGAAACTCTGAGGTGTTTGAATAGAGTTTGAAAAAGTTTGAATGAAATTCAAACTAAGTGGTTGAATTGTTGAGGGATCACTTTGAGGAAGTTGTGGAGAGATTTGAGGAGAGAATCGTGAAAAGTTGAGGGGAGAGAGGTGTTGTGTCAAAATTGGACTATTGGCACACAAAGAATTCGACTTTGGGGTGGGAAAATTTGACTATGAAAATCACTCTGGTTACCAGTTAGAGTTTTGTTTTCTTTTTCTCTGTAAAGCCGAATATGTCATTTTTTTGGGGTGTCTTCTTGTATGTTGGTCTGTTTCGAAATTACACTTCTTTCTTAAGCCAATATTCCAATTCTCTCTTTTGTGCCTAGCTATCTTGGCTGATAACTTTCATTTCTTTTGCTACCACAATCGGTTTTTGTTCTCCTTGTAATCGAATCTTTCCTCTCCACAAGTCTCTTTCTTTTCTCTTCTCGTCTTCTCCCTACCACACTCTTTTTCCTATCCTCTTCACTTTTGAGGCTTGGCCGAATACTGCTGTTCTTATTGCACCATTGTGCCGACTTTTCTCTCATTTATATCTACCATCTCTATAGTCATTTCTATTCTTCGATTCTGCATTTTGGATAGGAGTACAATTTCTGTTTGCCTGCATTATATTGGGTACATTCGGCTTTGGTGTGGGTGTAGGCCGATTGTCCCTTACCTCTAGTCTTGACTTGGAATTTTGATAATCCCTTAACGCATAAGGATTAGGCTTATGTAATGAAGTAAGTGGGCAAGCCTAAACCGATTGATTCAGACGTGTGATAGGTTGGAGTGCTCGTGGTCTAGTATCGCATTTTCGCAATCAGGTGTGTAACCACACTACCATAATCATAAATCGGCAAACGCTGGAAAATCTGACCGTCGACGTTACACGAGCGTGCGCTTGCTCGTGTGGTCATCCAAATGCACAAATATGGGTGTTTGATCATAGAAACCACTATGAGCAATTTCATGGGCTTAGGCCGTTTCGGGCCATATGAGGGCGAATGGGCCGTGTGGGCCCTACGGGCCTATAGGCCCAACATGGGTAAACCATACGGATGTGTGGAGAATATTGGGCCAGGCTGTGTAGTTTACACAGCCAAGGCCATTTCTAGGCTAGGTGGGCTATATAGGCATATGGGCCCATATGGGCCCACAATATGGGCCTTTGTGGACCTACTGTTGGGTCAATAAGCATACCTAGACCCCCAAATTGATAAAATGACCGTTTTGCCCTTATGTGGTAAAATGACTATTTTTTCTTTATATGGTAAGATGACTGTTTTGCCCCTATGTGATGTATGTTTATATTTTAGCATGCTAGTTGCATCTTTATTGAGTACATGTATAATATTGTGATATGACATGACATGTTGCATCATGCATTGCATAAGGATGGGTTTACAAATGATTAGAGGAAGAGCACTGTACTAGCAGCTCTGCTACAAATCACTGATGGCTCTAAGCCTATTATACTGGAAGCTCTATTGCATATTACTGATTAGTGCCGCAATAGGTGCTATTTTGGAGTGTAAGGATGGGTAGGTTGATTTTATCCCCATATGGAGTGTAGGGCTAGACGGAGTGGAGAATAGAGGCTAAGTGGATAGGACTTGCATACTGTTTAAATTGTTACTGCACTAATTCATCATCATTTGACCGATTACTATTCTTGCATTGATTCTTACCGCTACTGCATCGACATTCTTGTAATGGGCTAAGGCCTTAACTGAAACTGAACTATTACTGATACAGGCTTAGGCCCAGATTGTATTTGCTTATTGCATGATTGACTGTATGTTTATTAAGGGATTACACACTGAGTTTTCGTAAACTCACCCATTTTGTTAATCTACGCAAGGAATCCTTAGGCGAATCGGTGTTGTGAGGGACTCGAAGGTGGCCACACAATAACTTACAGTTCTGCATTTATCTTTTAAATTATAAGTAGTTTAATTTGGTTATTTTTATGTAATAAGGCCTCTCTGGATTTTATTTTAATTTGGGGATTTATATTTGTTTTGCTTTAATACTGCTAGCAATAGGAAAAACACACGAGTTTTAAAAAAGATAAATGATTTACAAAAATACCACGATTATGTAAACGGTTTTAAGAGTTACCACAAGAAAACAACGTTTTACAAGTAAACGCTAGAACACAACTGTTTTAAAAAGCTTCTGCTACAAACGAGATTTTGAAAATTAATAACATTTTAAAGAAAATACTTTTGATGGCGACTCAAGTTTTAAATCACCCTTTAGATCACTTAAATGGGCATAATCTAGATTGGCCTTTGCTAACGACATCTTGCTTTAAGAAAAACACTTCAATGTGACATCGCCAGATTCGACCATAATGTCTAGGCTGGGTTTGGGGCATTACACAAGTGGTAATTGAATTTGAGTTAGTATATATGGTAGAAATTTACCTAAGAACATAAATGAAAATTTGGTAAGCTTAATCATTTGAATATACATATTAATATATGTTATACAATACTATAATTAGGCTAGATTATAATTGTCTTGCATTGGTTGGTGAATGTGTATAAGTGTTGCTGTAGGTTAATGCCAAATTTCTGTGAGAAATAAGGCTAGGAAATAAGGTTAATAGGCATGTGGTTTGGTCATGTGTGCTTTGTATCCTAAAATTTAGAAACAGAATGCTTAGAATTGGGCACACGGGTAGACACACGGACGTGTGTCTCAGTCATGTGAGATACACGGCCTAGAACACGGGCGTGTGTCATGGCCATGTAAAACCTACACCTAACTTGTGAAAAATAAATTGACCATACAGCCTAGCACACGAGCGTGTGGCAGGTCATGTGCCTCACATCCAATGCCCACACCGCCTAAGACATGGGCATGTCATTTGACCGTGTGAGCCACACGGACTACTCACACGGGCGTGTGAGCCTTATATTAAAGAAAAAATTTTAATTTTCGTGAAAAATTCTTTTAGATCCCGATTTAGTCCTAACTTGTTCCTAATGTTCAAATTGGGCCTCGAGGGTCTATTCAAGGGACAATATGATTATTTTTGGATATGAATCGTAAATGATATGAATTATCTGTATTTATTTTGTAAACTCATGTAATATTCTATAACCCTGTTTCGGCGATGATTACGGGTTAGGGTGTTACAATGCAATAGTGAGTTACTGAATGTAGCAAGTTAGTTTGAAGCGTCCGAATGGGGTATTTATTTGTGTTAGGGCATATGGGACCGATTGTACTACAAATATGATTTTAGCATTTTCAGCTCAAAAACTGATAAGAAAATGATGTGAAGTTTATTTAGCTTACATTCTTGATTCAAAAATGGTAGAATAAAAAAATTGATCAAGTACCGATAGTCAAAGAATATGCTGATGTTTTTCCTAAAGAATTGTTTGGGTTGCCATCGACTTGGGAAGTTGAATTTATGATTGAACTTATGCCTGAAACAGCTCTAATTTTGATAGCACCATACAAAATGGCTCTTACAGAATTAAAAGAGTTAAAAAAATAGTTTCAAGAGTTGTTGGATAGCAAATTTATCTAATCGAATGTGTCACGTTGGGGTGCTCTAGTTCTATTTGTAAAAAAGAAAGATTAATTGATAAGATTGTGTATTGATTATTGGCAGCTGAATTGAGTCACCATTAAGAATAAAATTTGTTACCTCGTATTGATGATTTGTTCGATCAATTAAAATGAGGTACAATGTTCTCAAATAGTGATTTGAGGTTCAGATATTACCAATTGCGAATTAAAGAGCTAGATGTACCGAAAACTACTTTCAAAACTCGATATGGTCATTATGATTTTTCGTAATGACATTTGGTTTGACTAATGCCCCTATAGCATTTATGTATTTGATGAATAAGGTCTTTCAACCATACTTGAATAGATTTGTTGTAACAACCCATTTTCAGTGAAATTGAAACAGTGGTTTTGGGACCACAAATTCGAATCGAAAAAAAATTATTTTTATATTTTTACATGATTTGCATTCAGATAGGAATATCATGTGAACATTCTAATAAGAAAATTTTATCGATTTAGTGCTTAATTATGGAAAGGACCAAATTACATAAGAGGAAAAAGTTGGATTCTAGTAGCTAGAAGGATCAAATAGCTATGAAATTTAACACTTGAGGTCCTTATCTGGTAATTAGAACATTAAAGAAAAGTTAGTAGATATTTTTGATGATTCATCCATGGAAAAATAAGAAAAGAGCAAGGACTAAATTGGAAATACAAATAATTAATAGATGATAAATAATTAAAAAAGAATTAATATCATTTTATATTATCTTCTTCCCTAAATATTCCATAGAAACCCTAGGAAAGAGAAAATAAGTTTTTTTGGCTTAATTGGGTAAGTTTTCTTGTCCCGTTTTTAGTAATTTTTATATTTTTGAAACCGGGATAGTTTAATCTACCTATTTGAGGGATTAATTTGAAAAGTTATCATAGTATAGAAATTATGTCATGGATGAATATGCTGAAAATTTGAAATTTATGGTAGAATATGAAAGATTGTTGATAGATAAACATCTTTTACAAAGTGATTTTTCATGAAAACATGATTTAGGGACTAATTTGTAAAGTTATGAAAATTTGAAGAAAAATTATAAAATTTTTGGAATACATGTACTGTAAATTGTATATTGAAATTTTGGTTAGGCCTAGAATAGGGAGTAAATTGCATCAATTTCATTTTCCGAGCCTAGGGATGAAATTGGAATTTATAGAAAGTTTAGGGGCAGAATAGTAATTTACCTAAGATGTAAATTGAGTCCAATTGAATATGAAATGTGATAAATTGATTATTAAATTCATTTATATAGATCCGAATAACTCAAATTCAAAGTTAGATCGAGAAAAAGAGAAAGTTTCAGATTAGTAGATCTATATACGCGAACAAGTGTCGAGGTAAGTCCGTATAGCTTAATCGAGCATGTAAATATGTTGAATTGAATGTTGTATTTGTATAGAATGTGATTTATATTTATGTAAATTAATTGGATGTTATAATATAAGAATTGAATACATGCTTTATATTGTTTGAAAAGGGTTAAGTTTTGTTTGAATATTGGATTTCGATGGACAAATGAAATTTTGCCTATTGAATGAGGTCCTGCATTTGTTGCTGACAGGAGTGAGCTCGAACGAGTAACCCTATTGACCTCATTACAAAAAGGATTTAGCCTAGACTGGTAATCGTGATATAAGCCCTCTTGAGCATATGTTATAGATAGGATTTAGCTCGTACGGGTAATCCTGATTAAGCTCTTATGAGCATATGTTGGAAACAGGATTTCGGTTGGATAAGTAATCCTGTTATATGATATGTGACTCGAGAGTATGCTTCTTGATTAAGTGCCTTAATGGGTACTCCTAGATATGAATTGACGGGTTATTTAATTGTACACCTTGAGTGTACTATTTGAGTGTCCATCGAAATTTCAATTATTCAACAGACAAAATAGTTGACATGATATGAGAATTATGAAATGAAATGAATAATGTGTAACACCCCAAACCCGACCTAGACATTATAGCTAAATCTGTGATGTCATGTTGGAGTGCGTTCCGAAAAAACATAATTTCGTTGAAAAACCCATGTTACTAAAACCCTTTTGCGAACTTAACGTATGTTTAGGATATCTTGTTCATTGTTAAAACTCAAGTTGTCTTAGCAAAATGTTAAACATATTAGATTCTCATTATGATTTAAAAACAAGGTTTGTTGCGAAAGTTTTTTTAAAATATGTTGCGTATACGTGGTGTTTGAAAAACATTTATCTTTTTGAAAATTCACGATCTACCACTAGCAGATATGAATCAAGTAAATAAATCCCAAATAAAAACTTAGAGAGGCCTTATTACAAAACAAAACTCCCAAATTAAATACTTATAAGTTAAAAGTTAAAAATGTAAGCAAAAGCAATTGCGTGGCCACCATCGAGTCCCTCGCAACACCGTTCCACCAAAGGATTACCTGCGCAAAAAAGTAGAAGGGTGAGTTTATGAAAACTCAATGTGTATTCCCTTATTAAACAAACAGTTAGTCATACAGTGGCAGTCACAATCTGGGCCTAAGCCCGTTTTAATAACAGTTCATTTCCAGTTAGGGCTTCAGCCCATTATAGTATCAGTATCAGTGTGGGCCTTAGCCCATTTCAGTAACAGTAATAGAATGCAAATAGAAATCCTACGCATCCATCCTCTACACTCCACTCGGTCCAGCCCTGCACTGCATGTGGGGATAAAATCGACCCACCCATCCCTACACTCCAAAATATAGCATTGGTTGCGGCACTAAACAGTATATGTAATAGAGCTGCCAGTACTGTACACTTCCTCCAAATATAATAAACCCATCCCCATGCAATATGTCATGTCATAATATCATACGTGTATGCAACATGTCATGCTCAATTACAGTCATACATATCATAGGGGTATATCAATCATTTTACCTCATCGGGGTATAACAGTCATTTTGTCAAATTGAGGTCTAGGTATACTTTCTGACCCAATAGTAGGTCCACAGTCATCTCGGGCGACTCATGCAACCTTAACAATCAAATAGTGAAAATAGGCCTAAGGCCCATATTGAGGCCCATGTAGGCCCACACGCTCGTTTGCCCCATAAGCCCAAAAATAGCCTTGGTCGTGTGGTTTCCACTGCCTGGCCCAATAATCTCCACACGTCTGTGTGGTTTACTCATGTGGGGCCCACAAGCCTGTGAGGCCCACGTGGTCTATTTTGGCCCAACGTGGTCCAGGACAACCTAAGCCCATGAAATCGCTCATGGTGGCCTCTGCGATCAAACGCCCACGTTTTAGGCTTGCGGATTACTGCAAGAACGAGTGCACACTCGTGTAGCATCAATAATCTTATTTTTCTACTTTTGCTGATTTATGATGATAGCAGTATGGTTACACACCTATTTACGAAAACGTGCGAATAGCCCATGGGCACCAATCTACATACAATCAAGATATTCCGTTAGTAACTTGATACTAGGGTTAATCACCATTTTCTATCACTGAACTCAAAATAATGTTTGATACTTGCCTTGATTGCAAGAGTGTGGTTAGCCCTGTTAAAACCGTTGAAGGGAGATTCACCCTCCTTATCGAATAGCTGCATTAACCACAAAATCTATTAACGATGATCACATAAACACATGACTTGGATCAATATATTGGCTTATTGAAACAACAAAACCAAAGATAGGGGAAAATAGGGCAATCGGCCAACACCCTTATATACAAGTCATGCTCCAGTTGAACACAATAATCACAAACAGAGTTACCTTTGATCGAGTGATGAGGGAAAGGTTTTCGCTGCTTCAGTATTTACTTGCAAACTCCATCACTCCTTGAGAAGTTCTAAAAACTGAAAGAAACACCACACCTAAGAGAAGGAAGATAATAATCTACAAGAAGAGAAAAAAGTGTTCGACTTTAAACAGTGCAAGCGTACTTATCAATTTGTCAGAGAACAAAAGTTAAACCGCAATGAAAGGGATAGAGTATTCGGCTTGGCTACCAAATAGGAAGAGACAGTAAGAGGAATGCTTTGGAGGGAGAAAAGAGAGGAGAAGTAAGGGGTATTCAGTCACAATAGCAACATGGATAGAAATGAACTCTGATAACCATGAGATTCGAAAGAGGGGGAGATGGTATATTCAGCCAAAGGAGAATTGATTGGGGAAAAAGAGACGAAAAGGAGTCAAAGAGCAATTTCCAAAAATCATCCCTTCATTTTAGCACAATCGTGAATCTCCTTGAGGATAATTTTCCCAACATTAATGGACTTTTCTATCAAGATTGCATATAACAAGAGCATTCGTTCCATCGAGATGTGGAACTATGTGAGATAGGCATAAAACTATAGCGATCAAAAATACAACCACACCTTTGCTACTGGTTTTAGGTATTCCCTTTAGCAAGAATGGCTCCCATACTTTCTTATAATCCATTGGGATCCCGGATTTTTCACAACATCAAGCACTTGTTGAAGAAAATCCCAATTGATATTTTTCATCATAGGGTACTACTCATTTTCTTCAACATTAGGTGTTAAACAAATCATTGATGGACTTAGAAGTAAGAGGTACCTTTTTCTTTCGAATGATGACCTCAGTAGCATCTTGTGTTGTCAAAAATGCATAGAATTCTCAAACTAATTCATCATCAGGAAGTGAACGAGCATCACAAAATTTTTTCCACTTGAGAGCATTGATTATCTTTCTAATTGGCACAAGAACAATCATCAAATCATTACTCTTCAAGTTAAAGCCTTTTTCCAGCATCATAGGTTGATGCTTGAAAATTGAATCAAATATCTCTTTCACTTCTTCATTAATCAAAATCGGGATTTCAGAAGTAGTCTTTGATGACCTAGTTCTTTTGCGAGACATGGTATCTTTTCCCGAAAATTCGACAAAGTTTCTGCTTACTAGGGAAGAAGAGAAATTGGCAAATGGGTAGAACTTGCTACGGCAGAAATCCTGCGACAAAAAGAATGATGCGGCAGGAACGACGGCGTGCGATAGCAACAACGGTGCTTCGAGAATATCTTTGTGATGATAATACGTGATTTTGACAAAAAGGGTAGAGAACTAGGGTTTCTTTCAGGATTTGAGGTTGACGGAACAACAGAGAGATTTAGGGATTTTTAGGGTGTAAGTAAATTGCTTTGAGGAATATGAAAATTAGTAGAATGGAGAGGGGTTTATATAGGGAAAAATTAAGGCAACATGTAGCAAAAAATTAGCTACATTAGGGTTACTTAGGCGGCTAGTAATGGGAGTGGCGGCAATAGGTATGGATTTTTCCCTTCTTTATGCTGTCTTGGGCCTCAAATTTAGGCTGTATTTTCAAGCTTACTCAAGAGAAAAAAAAAAATTGATTAGTACTTGGGCCAAATTTGACCCTCCTTAAAAAATTAAAAATTTAAACAAAACAAATTAAACTTAAAAATTTTAAATCTCAATTAGAAAATTTCTTCTTAATAAATTACATTAATTAATTCCCAAGAAAGGTTGGAGGGGTCACAGCGGTCCTGCTTAAGTTCCAATCTCCTTAGACAGAATTAATTAAATGTACTAAATTAAGAAAATAAAAGTTTGAAATACCAAGTGACTCAGAAAGAATTGAGTTTGTGTCAATGAAGGTGGCTTCTTGAAATACCAAGTGACTCAGAAAGAATTGAGTTTGTGTCAATGAAGGTGGCTTCAATTGTTAAAGGATTACGAATTAGTAATTGACTATCATCCAGGGAAAGTTAATATTGTTGCCCATGCTTTCATTTGAAAGTCCTTATTTTTTTTGAGGGCTATGAAATAGGCGATGGGGTTTTATTTATGTAAGATAAATCCATCATAAATTGATTATGTTATTGAAACAATTACCTTTAAGTTTAAGTTGATTTTTAGTTTGTGAACCATGAAGTTAAACCTTTATTACTAATTTCTTCTCAGCATGAATAAAATTTGATGTTTCTTTACTTCTACTTGCATGCATACCATGTCATATTCTTTCAATTTTTTCCAAAGTATGTATTAATTTTATATGCAAGTGAGTGTTACTAAGAATTCCTAATTATTGTGACCCCACTATATGCATGCGAACCCTAGGGAGTGAGAATCTTACCATTTAGTGAACTCCACAAAACAAGAGAACCTTGCATGCAAGAACCCTTTTTTATGTGAAGCCCATCTGCATGCAAACCCATGTTTTTAATTTGATGTTCGACCTTAGGTAGTATGCGGCCCAGTTATATTATGTGAACCTGTGTTATTATGTGAACTCATGCTTTATGTTGCATTGTGAACTCATATGTTATTTTATATGCAAACCTATGTGTTGTGCGAACCTTAATAATTATTTCTATGAGTTTTTTCTTTTATCTAAGTGTGTAAAATTACTCTGTGTATTTCTTACTTGTGAACTGCTATGTTTTTACTGTTTAGATAACATGCGAACCCTACCTCTATTTTTTTTAAGCTTGTATGTTTTATAACCTATATTTTAATTTATTCCGCTGTTGTGTTATAACTTAGCACTTTATGTATCACATATACATGGTGTGTTGGAGGTTAGGTTGGGATTTAACAGAGAGTCACTTCAGTGGCTAATATAGCTCACCAAATTCGGGTCTGACCTACTCAAATGAGTTTGGGGTGTTACAGAAATATCCATGGCACCTTCTATGAAAGTCCACCAAGACAGTAAACACATGATTCTGTATGTTGCTTGTGTGGTGTGATTACAAAATCCCCTGTCACTGTCCGTGTGGACAAAAATAGGCTATTTACCAAGCCATATTGCAACCTAAATTTGCACACACCTATACCAACCCAATTGGTACAAAAACATAGCATAAATAAACAATCAACCAACCTCAAATAACCTTAATTCATGCCATAATAGTACCAATAATACAAGGTACACAAACACCACAATGTGTCATTCAATTTCATACCAAAACTCATAATCTCAAATCATCAATAAGACCACATTCATTAAAACATCATCTCACCTAATATCACATACATAGCAATCTCAATTTATCAAACATATAATACACAGATTAACAATTCACAAACTACCTTCCATCACAAGTATTTAATATAAGTACACAAAAAAATCAACCAAAGTAAGGCAACTCTCATGGTTATATTCAAAAAAGAACAAAGTTCCTATACATGCCATATAACCAAATACCTAGATTTGAAAGTACCAAAGTGATAGCTTGATAGTGTGATGAGATCTCCAACGACTCTAAAATCTGAGTTAGCTTCGATATCATTATAAAACACGGAAGAGTAAACAAATTAAGCTATAAAGCTTGGTAAGCTCGTACGAAAAATAATTAAAACTTACCAACCAATAATTCAATAACATAAACATCATATAATGTAATTCAAGTTGAAAGCATAACTTAACATATGTATTTTATTCCAAGATTAAGCACAATTTCCATCAACTTCTTTGATTTAGTGATCATATAGTTCATGTACATACCTGTGCAAGCTTGTATCGTCTCATACTTATCTGTATCTTTGATATACCTGTCAAACCATTTGGAATACTAACAATACCAGAGAATCTCGCACCCTAAGTTCCACATATATATAGCCGAAGCTATCTCAATCTCATTCACATATAATGCTCACTCTCAAGCTTTCAATGAGTCAGCTCACACAACCTAACGGTCATGACAGAGCTACATGGTGCTGCTTACACAAGCTGACAAGTATTCGCAACACAGGCCGGATAACTTAGCTACTGGTAGGACGTACGGACCAGCACCCTAATCACAAAATCCCTAATGACATGTCATTCGTATCCTAATCTATTCCTAGGGTTCAATCGAGATTTCTCATAGTTGAATCATTGTCGAACATATCCGCAAGGCCGTATTCACAATTTATGCAATATCAAAGTATTTAAAACAAAAATATAACAATGCTTATTACATACAAACTTACCTCGAATGTAAAAACGGTGAAATAAGTTGATCAATCCGATACTTTGTTTTTCCCCTGACCTAAATTTGAATTTTTCTTTTCTTGATCTATATGTAATCAAATATAACTTATTCACTTATAAAACTATTCAATTTAGCCCAAAATGCACATTAAGGCAACTTTACACTTTTGCCCCTAATATTTCAACATTTTTACAATTTAGACCTTATCTCATAAAAATGCAAATTCAAGCAATTCAACCTAAACCCATGCTAGAAGAATTACAATTAGGTCCCTAGAAGCCGATATTTTTCATTTATTTCACATATTAACCATGAATTTTACACATTTTACAATTTAATCCCTATTTGGACATTTTACTAAAAATCACTTAACAAATGTTGTTTATCTAACAACAATAATGCATTTTCTAATATTAAACATCAAAACACATGTTTATTCATCAATGGAAAAACTCTAAACCTTTAATAGTTTTGTAAATTAGTCCCTAGGCTAGCTGTATTAAGCTGCAACGATCTCAAAGACATAGAAATCATTAAAAACAGGACAAAAATGAACTTACATGCAAGGATGAACTATGGTTGAAAGTTTCAAGCTATTTCCATGGCTTTTCTAAGTCTAGTTTCGGTGATAAGTAAGAAGAAACAAGATGATACCTTGTTTTCCTTTAAATTAATTTACTTTAATACTAGCTTACTATTTTAACCTTAGTTATAAAACATTTAAATATCTAATACATTTCCAAGTATGTCCACTAAATTTATAACTGGGCTAATTACTACATAAGGACCTCTACATTACAGTTCTATAACTATTAGACACCTTTATCTAATAGAACTCAAGTTTTACATTTTACGCGATTTAGTCCATTTTATCAAATTGAGCATTCAAACGAGAAAAGTTCTTAACGAAATTTTCACACAACCATACTATCATGCTGCAAACATTAAAATAATAATAAAATATTTATTTTGACCTCAAATCTATTGTCCTAAAACCACTGTTTCGATTCGACTAAAAATGGGTTGTTACAACTTTCCCCCCTTAGGAATTTTCGTCCCCAAAAATCATACCAGAAAAGAGGCTAGGGTATTGTTTTCTCATAACTTCCTCGAGTTCCCACGTAGCTTATTTGACCCCATGTCCTTGCTAAAGGACTTTCAGTAAAGCTATGCTTTTATTTCTCAACTCTTTAACCTCTCGAGCTAAAATTCTAATCGATTCTTCGTTGTATGACATATCAGGTTGAATTTCAATCTCTGCCGAAGAAATTACATGCAATGGATCTGGTCGATTCCATCATAACATTGACACATGAAATACATTATGGATCTTTTCTAACTCTGATGGTAAAGCTAGTTGATATGGCACTGGCCCTATTCTTTCGATAATTTCACACGGCCTAATAAATCACAGACTCAATTTGCCTTTGCGACCAAATCAAAGAATCTTCTTCCACAGAGATACTTTCAAAAATACTCTGTCGCCGTTCTAAAATTCAATGTCTTTACGTTTCAAATCCGCACACAATTTCTATCAATCTGAAGTTGCTTTCAAACTGTTGTGAATTAATTTCACTTTATCTTTAGTCTATCTAATCAAATCAACCCTGTGACTCTTTTTCTCACTAAGCTCGGTCCAGTATAATGGAGTTCGACATTTACGACCATACAATGCTTCATACGGTGCCATTTTTATGCTCGATCTAAAACTGTTGTTATACGCATATTCAACCAATGGCAAATATTACTCCCAATTGCCTTCAAACTCCAAAACACAGCAATGAAGCATATCTTCGAGAATCTGAATTACTCTCTCAGACTGACCGTCTATTTGGGGGTGAAAAGCAGTACTAAAATGCAACCATGTACTCAAAGCTTCTTGCAATTTCTTCCAAAATCAGGACGTAAACCTCAAATCTCCATCTGAAACAATAGAAACTAATACCCCTTGCAATCTAACAATCTTAGAGATATACAACTCAGCTAGTCTATAAAGTGAATAGTCTATACGTACCGAAATGTAATGTGCCGATTTTCTCAAACGATTAACAACAACCCAAATAGCATCTTTCATTTTCAGAGATAGGGGTAATCCTAATATGAAATCCATCATAACTCTATCCCATTTCCACTCTGGTATCATCACTAGCTGTAGTAATCCCGAAGGCACTTGATGTTCAGCTTTAACTTGTTGACAAACTAAGCATCTCGACATAAACTCTGAAATGTCTCATTTCATGCCTGACTACCAATATAAACTTTTTAGATCATTATACATTTTAGTACTTCCTGGGTGAACAAATAAACAACCACTGTGTGCTTCGTGTAGAAATTTTTGAATAAGGCCGAAATTCTTTGGTACACAAATTCTATTTTGGAACATCATACAATCATCGGATCCGATTTGATAGTTTGAATCATTAGTTGACTCACATTACACTCTTTTAGCTTGTAAATCATTATCACACTTTTGAGCTTCACAAATTTGTTGAAGAAATAACTATTTAGCTTTTAATTCAACTAAAATTGTACCATCATCAGATAAAGTTAACTGCGTATTCATCGCTTGCAACTCAAACAAATATTTTTTACTCAAAGCACCTGCGACTACATTTACTTTCCTTGGATGATAACCAATCACTAACTCATAGTCTTTCAGCAACTCGAGCCATCTTCGTTGTCGCAAATTAAAATCTTTTTGAGTCATTAGATATTTCAAACTCTTGTGATCGGTAAAGATATGACACTTCTCACCAAATAAAATATGTCGCCCAATTTTCAATGCAAATACAATAGCGGCCAACTCTAAATTGTGGACAATTTTTTTCATGTGGTTTCAACTATCTGGAGGCATAAGCTATTACTTTACCCTCTTGTATCAAAACACTACCCAAACCATTCAATGACGCATCACTGAAAATCACAAACTCTTTACCCAACTCAGGTTGAACCAAAACTGGTGCCTCGGTTAACAATGCTTTCAACTGTTCAAAATTCTATTGACATTTCTCGGCCCACTCGAACTTCACATCTTTTTGTAGCAATCGAGTCATAGGTGTAGCAATAATTGAGAACCATTAACAAAACACCAATAATAGCCAACAAATCCCAGAAAACGTCTGACTTCGTATACATTTTTTGGTGGTTTCCAATCAACAACTGCTAAAATCTTGTTCGGATCAACTCGGATACCTTTTGCTAAAACAATATGCCCCAAAAATTTGACTTCTCGAAGCCAAAACTAACATTTACTGAATTTAGCAAACAACTGCTTGTCTTTCAATGTATGTAGCACAATTCTCAAATGTTCAGCATGCTCAGATTCATCTCGGGAATAAATCAGAATGTCGTCAATAAATACGACAACAAATCTGTCTAAATACTGTCTAAAGATCCGATTCATCAATTCCATAAAAACTGTAGGAGCATTAGTTAATCTTAAAGGCATAACAAGAAATTCATAATGCTTGTACCTTGTTCTGAACGCAGTTTTTGGCACATCTGAATCTTTAACTCGCAACTGATAATAACCAGATCTCAAATCAATCTTCAAAAACACTGTTTCTCCTTTCAACTGATCAAACAAATCATCAGTTCTCGATAAAGGATACTTATTCTTAATCCTAACCTTATTGAGCTGACAGTAATCAATACACAATCTCATTGATCCGTCTTTCTTCTTTACAAACAACACTGGTGTACCCCAGGGCGAAAAACTAGGTCGTGTAAAACCTCTATCTGTTAACTTTTACAATTGAGCTTTCAATTCTGTCGGAGCCATTCTGTACGGAACTATTGATATCGGTGATATTCCTGGCAGTAATTCAATAGTAAATTCAACTTATCTAATCGGTGGCAACCCAAGCAATTCCTCTGGAAACACATCTGGATATTCACAAACTACTGGCATTGATTCAATCTTTGATTCAGACACTTTCATATCCAGTACACACACAAGGTAAGCATTGTAACACCCCAAACCCGGCCCAGACGTTATGGCCGAATCTGACGTGCCACATTGGAGTTGAAAACCCACGTTCCGTTTTAGTGTTTTAAAACCATACATTTTATTGAGTTAACAAAGTGTATGGAAGTGGGCACCGGTAGGTATCCGAGACAGAGGAGGTGAGCCATGAAGGTCGCTTAAGTACCAAGCTCTTTAATTGGATCCAATCCTAGACATGCCCACAACCATAGCCACACTTTGTTATATCGAGTTTAAATTTGTTTAAGTGGGCGTCTTTGATAAATCGATTAATCGTGGTGTTGAGATATTTTGAAAACAAGTATCATTTTGAAAACACGTCCTAAGTCTAGCCCATTTGAATAATTATTAACCAATTTTAAATTTATTAAAATTAAAATAATTCAAAAGAAATAAAAGGAAAGTTAAAATTGGCCTTATTACAACCCAAAAATAAATAATAATTAAAGGAAATTAAATGAAAACCAACACTTATTTAAAAGCCCAAAGATGATCACCGTGGCCACTCTGAATCCTCTCCTACCAAGTCCCCACATCAAGGCTCACCGCAAGGTTAAGGAAAGGGGTGAGTTTGGAAAATCAGTGTGCAACAAGCCCCTTCGAGCCCAAAAACAATAATGACTGTTGGGTCTAAGCCCAAATCCAATCTCAACATATCTTGGGCCATAGCCCTTTGCATGTTTCATATTCCATAACACTTGGGCGAAGCCTTTTCATATTTTATATTCTTGGGCGAAGCCTTTCTCAGAAACGGTATGGCCCTTAGGCCCATTTCAATGTCACATATAATTTCAATGAAAGAATGCAACCCATTTGGGAGACTACTCAACCCACCATCCGCTACTCTCCACCCTTACCAACCAACACACCATGTGAGGATTAACTCGACCCACCCGCCATACTCTCCATTGGCAAAGATAGTCTTTATCATATAACCGGAGGCCTAGCCTCTTTTAATAACTGGGGCAAAAGCCCTTTCAATAAGCGGGGCATAAGCCCTTTTATAAGCGGGGCATAAGCCCTTTTGATAAGCAGGGCATAAGCCCTTTTGATAAGCAGGGGCATAAGCCCTTTAATAAGCGGGGCATAAGCCCTTTTCACTTCCTCCATCCATATAAAACCCAACCCAATGCATTTATGATTACCTCATGTGCATATCATACATATCATGTGCATAGCATACATTTCATGTGCATATCATACATACCATATTTATCAAAATCCCATGTATTAAAATCATACATAAACCCTAGGGGTATAATGGTCATTTTACCTAGGGGCAAAACGGTCATTTTCATATTATAAGGGTAATCTTGTAATTTTACCAAAATTAGGGTTTCCATGTTTATTAATGATTACTTAACAATTCATGGGTGCAACCATGATTCTCGCCCATTTTTAGCGAGAACGAGTTATTGGGCCTAAAACCCTAATGGGCCCTACTTAGCCAATTTCGTCATCTAGGCCCATTTAGCCTATATTCCATAATGGTTTTATCGGTCTCGTCATAATTTAACTAGTTTTCATATTCTACCAATTTTACCCAAATGGGCCCGAAAGCCCAATGGGCCCCACTTCGGCCCCTCGAGGCCCAACTTACCAAGAACGCCAAAAATCACATTCTTACCGTTTCCATCGTTCTCGATCACCATCTCATCGATTCTAACTAACTAGTGAGCGTTCGCTTGCTCACAAGTCCTCGAAATGCCAGAATTTCGGCATTTCGGCTTTTCGGCATTTTATCGCTTTAAGTTATGAAAGGGTTCGTTACACACCTGGTTTGCGATATTCCTTGACGAGATCTCCTATGCGATTTCTCCTATAATCAACCACTTATAGATTAGACCATGTTAATATTAAACCAAATCGAAAACTACCTATTATCATCACTTACACATTCGGCCACCATCCCCAATGGCCCTTGGGTTCATACCTTTGCCGAAGTTGATGACTAGATTTAGTCACTCCGATGATCCAAGCTTTTCACACACTCCTCGATCGGCAGCCTTTAATCCTCACTAGCACCAACAAACCAAATAACACCAAAAACCCTTTTAGCCTTAGTCGACAGAGGGGTTTTCAGCTTTTCTTAAACCACAAGATACAAATGGAAAGAAGGTTCGAATACTTACCAAGAGATCTACTCATTGAAGAACGTTCCAAATACCTTCCTACCCCATATCCGTTGTGAATCCAACTTAAACGTGCGTAGAAAATAGATCTAAATATTAATTCCCGAATCACTAAAATATGAAGCTTTGACTTTTCGGAAAATATTAATCTAAGCTATTTAGAGGTTAGTACACACTGTTATGGGTTGAAGTTGAAACATTTCCAAAATCAATCGCCTCGATAACCACCACTTGTCACTCAAACTTAACTAATCCAATATCAATATATGTAAATCCTAAGTACATCACCATACGGAACATAAGGGCATATTCGTCATTTTACCATACGAGGTATTTTGGTAGTTTTACAAATTAAGGGTATTGCGGTAATTTCACAAACCAAGGGTATTTTAGTAATTTTGTAAATCGAGGGTAAAACAAGAATTACGTAAATCAAGGGTAAAACAAGAATTCTATAAATCAAGGGTAAAATGGTAATTCTATAAATCGAGGGTAAAAGCGGTAATTACAGTAAATCGAGGGTAAAACGATAATTATGTAAATCGGGGTAAAATGGTAATTATGTAAATTAGGGTAAAACGGTAATTCTATAAATCGAGGGTAAAATAGTAATTCTATAAACTGAGGGTAAAACAGTAATTACAGAAATCGAGGTAAAACGGTAATTTTACAAATCGAGGGTAAAAGCGGTAATTTTATAAATCGAGGTAAAACAGTAATTACGTAAATCAAGGGTAAAACAATAATTACGTAACCGAGGGTAAAAGCGGTAATTACGTAAATCGAGGTAAAATAGTAATTACGTAAACCGAGGTAAAAGCGGTTATTACGTAAATCGAGGGTAAAGCGGTAATTTTACAAATCGAGGTAAAACGGTATTCTATAAATCAAGGGTAAAGCGGTAATTTTACAAATCGAGGTAAAACAAGAATTCTATAAACCGAGGGTAAAAGCGGTAATTACGTAAATCGGAGTACTTTGGTAATTTTACAAGTCGAGGCATTTCAAGAATTGGTAAACTAAAGTATTCTAAACATGGATAACAATACGAATGGGCCTAAAGCCTATTCTCGGCCCAAATGGGCCCACACGCTCGTGTGGCCCTTTTAGCCCAAATCTAGCCACAAATATGAGATTCACCTAGCCTAGCCCAATATTTACTACACAATCAAACAACTTATCCAATTGGGCCCATAGGCCCATTGGGCCCACATGGCCCCTTTCGGCCCGAAGTAGCCATCCAACAACAAGAGTAGTGATAAATACACACCTGATAGGAGACTGGAGTTAATCCACGCTCCGAGCACTCTTAGCCGACGCCCAACCCAAACGAGCACGCCATACAGCGAAAGGGATCAGCCAAGAAAGGTACATTTACTCTCCTCATGGTTCCCTCTATTTAAAGCCAGCTTTGTATCCACTCTTATATTAGCTTCCTGATGTGGGATCCCTCCAACATTAGAGTTTAAATTCAACACCAATTCTTGCCGCCCCCTGTTAGCAAAATAAATGCTCTTTGCTTGCCATGGGATTCGAACCTATGCCTCCCCTTAAATGCTCCACACGCTACTTGCCACTAAGCCACAAGGCTTTTTGTGTCATTTATTTAACACAATAATTTAAAAACCCTCATCCAAGCATCCAGGTTTTTTTTTTCACTTAATACCAAAATTTTTGCTAAAGCCCAAGTTTGAACCTAAGATTTCTCCAACACTTCTCAAAGCCATTAACCACTAATAGCAAACATTTAATTGTTTCATTTCATTGCACAATTAAATACCTATATACAACCTCCTTACGGACCCCCACTCAAGGCCCAATACTTCTAGGCCCAAATTTGGGGTGTTACAATTCTACTCCCCTTAAAGAAATTTCGTCCTCGAAATTTCCAACTATCAACTAACCGTATTACTCAAGTCAAACCTCTATGCTTCGCTTTCGCACTCTAATTAAAAATAATTCTTAGTGCGACCCGAACATCTAATTACCAAAGTAAAGAAACATTTATCAAGCACGCATACAATTCATAACACATATTTCAATAAAATAAACTTGGCGATCCCGAGCTCGATGCTCCTTGGACCCACATCTAAGTCATGCTCCTGTCTTCCTATGGCATTCACCGGATGACGTCATTGCGATCTTTGCAGATTGGATAGTTTGTTCGTGCCTTAACATGTTTCACGAGAACAAGGCTTGGTTTTCTAAGAACTAGAATCCTTCCTTTTCTTACACTCCAAGCACCCTACTTGAAGCGTTCCCTAATTTCCTTAATTTTGGTATCCAATACTTCCTCTACCACTTTCCTTACTAACTCGGCGGTGCCTCGGCACCAAGCTCAGAAAGTTACCGCAACCAGTTGGTAGACTTTGCTTACCCTCGAATCCATATCAATACTCTACATTACCGGTACACATATCAATTAACTACAAAGATCTCAAAATTTTACTATTTATTCATATGTCTTATGCGAGATAGTATTTTAAAGTTTCTATTTTCACGTAATCATAGCCTAGCTACGCCTCTCGGTATTCTAGAGTTTTAGGGTTGCCCTAGTTATAATGTCATGATATGGTCTCAGTTCTATCTACAGTAATATCTTAATACAGTGTAATATGAGGAACAGAAATACTTACAGACTTGGTGCCGGGGATTCAGTGCGCCACTTCTTTCTCAATCCATTTAAAACTCGAAAACCATGTTTTTGACCACCGAAAAAAAAAACTTTGATTTGAAAACACCCTTTATTTTGAAACTCTTGATTTAAAACAGAAAAACTTGGACCATTTTAACATATATACTCCGCAAAACATCTTTAAAATGAACTTTTCAAAAACCATTTCCAAAAATACCCTTCTTAGGCCTAAATTTTCGAAAAATTTTCGGACCCGATCCACATCCGAGTTGTTGCAACTTAGCTCTGATACCACTAAACGTAACACCCCAAACCCGGCCCAGACATTATGGCCGAATCTGACGTGCCACATTGGAGTTGAAAACCCACGTTCCGTTTAGTGTTTTAAAACCATACATTTTATTGAGTTAACAAAGTGTATGGAAGCTGGGCACCGTGTAGGTATCCGAGACGAGGAGGTGAGCCATGAAGGTCGCTTAAGTACCAAGCTCTTTAATTGGATCCAATCCTAGACATGCCCACAACCATAGCCACACTTTGTTATATCGAGTTTAAATTTGTTTAAGTGGGCGTCTTTGATAAATCGATTAATCGTGGTGTTGAGATATTTTGAAAACAAGTATCATTTTGAAAACACGTCCTAAGTCTAGCCCATTTGAATAATTATTAACCAATTTTAAATTTATTAAAATTAAAATAATTAGAAAAGAAATAAAAGGAAAGTTAAAATTGGCCTTATTACAACCCAAAAATAAATAATAATTAAAGGAAATTAAATGAAAACCAACACTTATTTAAAAGCCCAAAGATGATCACCGTGGCCACTCTGAATCCTCTCCTTGAGTCCCCACATCAAGGCTCACTGCAAGGTTAAGGAAAGGGGGTGAGTTTGGAAACTCGATGTGCAACAAGCCCTTTCGAGCCCAAAAACAATAACGACTGTTGGGTCTAAGCCCAAATCCAATCTCAACATATCTTGGGCCATAGCCCTTTGCATGTTTCATATTCCATAACACTGGGCAAGCCTTTTCAAATTTTATATTCTTGGGCGAAGCCTTTCTCAGAAAGCAGTATGGCCCTTAGGCCCATTTCAATGTCACATATAATTTCAATGAAAGAATGCAACCCATTTGGGAGACTACTCAACCCACCATCCGCTACTCTCCACCCTTACCAACCAACACACCATGTGGGATTAACTCGACCCACCCCGCCATACTCTCCATCGGCAAAGATAGTCTTTATCATATAACCGGAGGCCTAGCCTCTTTTAATAATCGGGGCAAAAGCCCTTTCAATAAGCGGGGCATAAGCCTTTTATAAGCGGGGCATAAGCCCTTTTGATAAGCGGGGCATAAGCCCTTTTGATAAGCGGGGCATAAGCCCTTTAATAATTGGGGCATAAGCCCTTTTCACTTCCTCCATCCATATAAAAACCCAACCCAATGCATTTATGATTACCTCATGTGCATATCATACATATCATGTGCATAGCATACATTTCATGTGCATATCATACATACCATATTTATCAAAATCCCATGTATTAAAATCATACATAAACCCTAGGGTATAATGGTCATTTTACCTAGGGGCAAAGCGGTCATTTTCATATTATAAGGGTAATCTTGTAATTTTACCAAAAATTAGGGTTTCCATGTTTATTAATGATTACTTAACAATTCATGGGTGCAACCAAGTGATTCGGCCCATTTTTAGCGAGAACGAGTTATTGGGCCTAAAACCCTAATGGGCCCTACTTAGCCAATTTAGTCATCTAGGCCCATTTAGCCTATATTCCATAATGGTTTTATCAGTCTCGATCTTAATTTAACTAGTTTTCATATTCTACCAATTTTACCCAAATGGGCCCGAAAGCCCAATGGGCCCCACTTCGGCCCCTCGAGGCCCAGCTTACCAAGAACGCCAAAAATCACATTCTTACCATTTCCATCGTTCTCGATCACCGTCTTATCGATTCTAACTAACTAGTGAGTGTTAAGCTGCTCACAAGTCCTCGAAATGCCGAATTTGGCATTTCGACTTTTCGCATTTTATCGCTTTAAGTTATGAAAGGGTTCGTTACACACCTGGTTTGCGATATTCCTTGACGAGATCTCCTATGCGATTTCTCCTATAATCAACCACTTATAGATTAGACCATGTTAATATTAAACCAAATCGAAAACTACCTATTATCATCACTTACACATTCGGCCACCATCCCCAATGGCCCTTGGGTTCATACCTTTGCCGAAGTTGATGACTAGATTTAGTCACTCCGATGATCCAAGCTTTTCACACACCTCGATCGGCACCTTTAATCCTCACTAGCACCAACAAACCAAATAACACCAAAAACCCTTTTAGCCTTAGTCGACAGAGGGTTTTTCAGCTTTTCTTAAACCACAAGATACAAATGGAAAGAAGGTTCGAATACTTACCAAGAGATCTACTCATTGAAGAACGTTCCAAATACCTTCCTACCCCATATCCGTTGTGAATCCAACTTAAACGTGCATAGAAAATAGATCTAAATATTAATTCCCGAATCACTAAAATATGAAGCTTTGACTTTTAGGAAAATATTAATCTAAGCTATTTAGAGGTTAGTACACACTGTTATGGGTTGAAGTTGAAACATTTCCAAAATCAATCGCCTCGATAACCACCACTTGTCACTCAAACTTAACTAATCCAATATCAATATATGTAAATCCTAAGCACATCACCATACGGAACATAAGGGCATATTCGTCATTTTACCATACGAGGTATTTTGGTAGTTTTACAAATTGAGGGTATTGCGGTAATTTCACAAACCAAGGGTATTTTAGTAATTTTGTAAATCGAGGGTAAAACAAGAATTACGTAAATCAAGGGTAAAATAGTAATTCTATAAATCGAGGGTAAAATGGTAATTACGTAAATCGAGGGTAAAGCAGTAATTACAAATCGAGGGTAAAACGATAATTATGTAAATCGGGGTAAAATGGTAATTATGTAAATTAGGGGTAAAACGGTAATTCTATAAATCGAAGGTAAAATAGTAATTACAGTAACCGAGGGTAAAAGCAGTAATTACAGAATCGAGGGTAAAACGATAATTTTACAAATCGAGGTAAAAGCGGTAATTTTATAAATCGAGGTAAAACAGTGAATTACGTAAATCAAGGGTAAAACAATAATTACAGAACCGAGGGTAAAAGCGGTAATTACGTAAATCGAGGTAAAATAGTAATTACGTAAACCGAGGGTAAAACGGTAATTACGTAAATCGAGGTAAAACGGTAATTTTACAAATCGAGGTAAAGCGGTAATTCTATAAATCGAGGTAAAACGGTAATTTTACAAATCGAGGGTAAAACAAGAATTCTATAAACCGAGGGTAAAGCGGTAATTACAGAAATCGGAGTACTTTGGTAATTTTACAAGTCGAGGGCATTTCAAGAATTGGTAAACTAAAGTATTCTAAACATGGATAACAATACGAATGGGCCTAAAGCCTATTCTCGGCCAAATGGGCCCACACGCTCGTGTGGCCCTTTTAGCCCAAATCTAGCCACAAATATGAGATTCACCTAGCCTAGCCCAATATTTACTACACAATCAAACAACTTATCCAATTGGGCCGTGAGGCCCATTGGGCCCACATGGCCCCTTTCACCAAGTAGCCATCCAACAACAAGAGTAGTGATAAATACACACGATAGGAGACTGGAGTTAATCCATGCTCAGAGCACTCTTAGCCGACGCCAACCCAAACGAGCACGCCATACAATGAAAGGGGTCGACCAAGAAAGGTACATTTACTCTCCTCATGGTTCCCTCTATTTAAAGCCAGCTTTGTATCCACTCTTATATTAGCTTCCTGATGTGGGATCCCTCCAACATTAGAGTTTAAATTCAACACCAATTCTTGCCGCCCCCTGTTAGCAAAATAAATGCTCTTTGCTTGCCATGGGATTCGAACCTATGCCTCCCCTTAAATGCTCCACACGCTACTTGCCACTAAGCCACAAGGCTTTTTGTGTCATTTATTTAACACAATAATTTAAAAACCCTCATCCAAGCATCCAGGTTTTTTTTTTTTTCACTTAATACCAAAATTTTTGCTAAAGCCCAAGTTTGAACCTAAGATTTCTCCAACACTTCTCAAAGCCATTAACCACTAATAGCAAACATTTAATTGTTTCATTTCATTGCACAATTAAATACCTATATACAACCTCCTTACGGACCCCCACTCAAGGCCCAATACTTCTAGGCCCAAATTCGGGGTGTTACAGGCATCATAACCTTTTCTTACATATCTCTGAGCTGATATCAACGAAATCATAACATGCAATCTACTCAACTCAACAGATTCAATTCGAAGGATTTCACTATACTAACATTTGAATTCAATAGTCATTCGTCTACAATTCACAACACTATCATACAGTGTTAACCGATCCATACTGAAAATTACGTCGAATTCATTAAACGGTAAATTTGCTGAAAACAGTAACCCCGAGTCATTAAAGGATAGTTCTTGTAAACTTTATCAACTAAGACATACTTGCCTAAGGGGTTCGATACATTAATCACAAATTCGGTAGACTTAACAGGTAAACTCTTAATAGACACTAAATTCATATAGACATATGAATGAGTCGATCCAGGATCGATCAAGGCAATTACATTAGTGTCTTTAAGAGAAAATGTACCGGTGATAACATCTGGTGATGACACATCTTCACGAGCACGAATAGTGTAAGCTCTAGCTGGTGTTCTAGCCTCAGATCTCATAGCAGAGTCTTTTATTGTTCCTTTACTCCTGGTCACATTTCTCATATTTCTTGGTGGTCTTCCTCTAGAAGCTGTGTTACTCGGTCTTACATTTTGATATTTATCTTTCTCGGCCAACTCAGGACAGTCTCGAATAAAGTAATTTAATGAACCACATTTGAAACAAGCTTTGTTATTTATCCAACAGTCTCCAAGATGTCATCGTCCACACTGTTGACATTCGGGTTTATTGTGTCTCATACTACCGACACTCGATACTGATATAGCTTGAGCTTTAGGACTTGAATATTGCTTTCCACGATCTCTTTTGGATAGCCCACTGAAGCATTCAGACGAGTATTCGAATCTCATGATTTCTTCGACGAGGATTGATATGGTTTACTCATCGATCTCTTTCTCGAATCCCTAGTCTCGAAATTAGCTTTTCTTTATTCTTTTCCAAGTTCCTCAGCTTTGCAAGCTCGATCAACTAGCACCACAAATTCTTTCAACTCTAGAATCTGACTAACAATCTGATATCTTCGTTCAATCCATCTTCAAATCGTTTACACATAATTGCCTTAGTTGAAACATATTCTCAAGCATATTTGCTGAGTCTCACAAACTCTCTTTCATACTCAGTCACAGACATTTCTCCCTATTTTAGCTCCAGATACTCTTTGCGCTTTTGGTTGATAAACCTTTGATTGATATATTTCTTTCTGAACTCAGCTTGAAAGAATTCCCAAGTGACCCATTCTCTCGGTACCAAAAATTCTAAATTATTCAGAAGTGAAACGACACATTTTACACATTCAGCTGGTGTGCATGAGAGTTCATCAAATACTTGTTCTTATTCTCAAGCCAAAACTCAGCTCTCTCAGGACCGCCATCAATGGTAGCTCTAAACTCTTTAGCCAGTATTTTCTGATTTTATCAACTCGATGCTTAATCAATCGTAGAGGTTCCAAACCTTGAGGAACTACAGGAACCAGTTGGGGATTAGGTGGGTGTGGAGGTTGCTAAGTAGCCAAATTTGTTCGAACGAACTCCGTAAACCACTCGTTCATCATCTGGAAGAAGGCTTCTTTGGCCTCTCCTCCCTGACTAGCCGATACAAGTCTCGATTCAGATTGTGCTACTCCGTGAATAGAGGCTGGCACATTACTCTCAACATCATCAGCTACAACTCGATTGCGATCCATTTACTATATGAAAACACGATTTAAAACTGTCAAGAGATATCACACTATCACAGGTTATATATGGCATGTATAGCTAGACTCTCACATACGCTACGTTAGTCTGAGAATCGACAAAACTGTAGCTCTGATACCAAAAAATGTAACACCCCTCACCAGTATTTAATGCCAAAATAGGGTTATAGAGCATCACCGAACTTATTACACAATTAAACATACATTTCACATACATTTTTCATTTCCATACAAATATCATTCATAAACAATCACATTGTTCCAAATACGAGCATACGAGGCTTTAATAATGCATTCGGGGTGATTCAGGACTAAACCAATAACTTATGAAATTTCTAGAAAACTTAGAAAACTTTTACAAAATACAGGGGACACATGTACATGTGATCATGTGTCTCACACGGCCAAAGACACGCCCGTGTCACAGGCCGTGTGGACATTCAAAATGGAATCACAAGATCGTGCCTCAGCCCGTGTCCGGCCCCATGTAACTCTCTAACTGAGGTCACATAGCCAACCACACGTCAATATGACCAGCTCATGTGCCCTTCAAAATGGCCACACACGGCCATGTGCCAGTTCGTGTGCTAGGCCGTGCCAAACCTGTAGGGTTACTGACTTATGACACATGGCCAAGACACACGCCCGTATGCTAGACCATGCAGAGCATACTTACTTGATTTCTAATTTAACACCAGGGGACATACGCCCGTGTCTCTGCCCATGTAGACAACAATAAGCTATTTACCAAGCCATCTTGCCACCCAGATTTGCACACACCTATACCAACCCAATTTGCAGAAAAACATAGCATAAATAGGCAATCAAATGACCTCAAATAACCTTAATTCATGCCATAACAACACCAGCAACACAAGGTACACAAACACAATAATGTGTCATTCAATTTCATACCAAAACTCAATCTCAAATCATCAATAAGACCACATTCATTTAAGCATCATCTCACCTAAAATCACATACATACCAATCTCAATTTATCAAAAATATCATACACAAATTACCAATTCGCAAACTACCTTTCATCACAAGCATTTATAATGCAATTACCATAAGCATAATAAAGGCCATTTGCATATATATAAACACAACCAAATCAACCAAAGGCAACTCTCATGGTTATATACCAAAATGACCAAAGTTCCTATACATGCCATATAACCAAATAAATAGATTTAAAAGTACCAAAGTAATAACTTAATAGTGTGATGAGATCTCGACGACTCCTAAATTCGAGTTAGCTTCGATATCACTATAAAACACGGAGGAGTAAACAAAGTAAGCTATAAAGCTTAGTAAGCTCGTATGCAAAATAAGTAAAACTTACCAACCAACAATTCAATAACATAAACATCGTATAATGTAATTCAAGTTGAAAGCATAACTTTAACATATGTATTTAATCTAAAGATTAAGAATAATTTCCATCAATTTCTTCGATTCGGTGATCATATAGTTCATGTACATACCTGTACAAGCTCGTATCGATATCATACTCATCTGTATCTTTGATATACCGATTGAACCATTTGAAATACTATTGGATACCTGGGAATCTCGCAGCCTAAATGCCGCATATATATAGCTGAAGCTATCTCAATCTCATATCACATATAATGCTCACTCTCAAGCTATCAATGGGTTTGCTCACACAAGCTAACGGTCATGACGAAGCTACACAGTGCTACTCATACAAGCTGACGAGTATCCGCAACACATGCTGGATAACTCAGCAACTGGTAGGACATACGGACCAGCATCCAAATCACATGATCCCTAATGACATGTCATTCGTATCCTAATCTATTCCTAAGGTTCAATCTAGATTTCTCGTAGTCGAATCGTCGTCGAACATATCCACAGGGTCGTATTCACAATTTATGCAATATCAAAGTATTTAAAACATAAATATAACAATGCTTATTACGTACGAACTTACCTCGAATGCAAAAATGATGAAATAAGTCGATTAATCTGATACTTTGTTTTTCCCACGATCTAAACCCGAATCTTGCTTTTCTTGATCTAAATGTAATCAAATATAACTTATTCAATTATCAAACTATTCAATTTAGCCCAAAATGCACATTAAGACAACTTCATGCAATTCAACCTAATATTTCAACATTTTTACAATTAGTCCTTATCTCATAAAAATACAAATTCATGCAATTCAACCTAAACCCAAGCTAGTCAAATTTCAATTAGGTGCCTAGTAGCCCACATTTTTCATTTATTTCACAAATTAACCATGAATTTTACACATTTCACAATTTAATCCATATTTGGAGATTTTACTAAAAATCACTTAACAAATGTTGTTTATCTAACAACAAGCATGCATTTTCTACTATTAAACATCAAAACACATGCTCATTCATCAATGGAAAAACCCTAAACCTTTAAGAGTTTTGCAAATTAGTCTCTGGGCTAGCTAGATTAAGCTGCAACGATCTAAAAAACATAGAAATCATTAAAAGCAGGACAAAAATGAACTTACATGCAAGGATGAACTATGGTCGAATGTTTCAAGCTATTTCCATGGCTTTTCTAAGTCTATTTTCGGTGATAGGTAAGAAGAAACAAGATGATACCTTGTTTTTCTTTAATTTAATTTACTTTAATACTAATTTACTATTTTAACCTTAGTTATAAAACATTTAAATCATCTAATACATGTCCAAGAATGTCCACTAACTTTATAAATGGACTCATTACTACATAAGGACCTCCACATTAAAGTTCTATAACTATTAGAAACCTTTACCTAATAGAACTCAAGTGTTACACTTTACACGATTTAGTCCTTTTTATCAAATTGAGCATTCAAATGATAAAATTTCTTAACGGAATTTTCACACAATCATACTATCATGCTATGACATTAAAATAACAATAAAATATTTATTTTAACCTTGGATCTGTGGTTCCAAAACCACTGTTCTAATTCGACTAAAAACGGGCTGTTACAAATAATTTAGATAAATTATGTTCAATTAATATTATTATATTAATCAAATTCATATATTAATTTTAATTATGTTCTTTATTTATGTAGAACAAGTTTGTATATATAGTGTGTGCAATATTTAACTGTCAAATTAAATTAATTCAATAATTAATTTAATTCATATGATAACTAAATACAATACCAACTATGTTTGAATTATGTTCGCTTCAACCATAGGGTGTGACCCTATAAGCTCTTGTAATGTCAGTAGTAATACTAGAACATTTCTAATGCTACAAGAAATGAGTGGCATCTAGCAATGCATCATTGCTACCCAAGTTACAAGAAGTCATATTCAACATAATCTTTTTGTGATGAATTTTTTCACGTATGATATCATTTTATCCTTTATACCTTGATTGGACACAAATCATCACTCTTGTATATTCTAATCTCATATTTCTTGATATTCAAAGTTGAATGTCATAAACAAATGAGTATGATATTTCATATCAACTTATTTGAGAATGGGTACGCATTTCTAGTCTCACTCCATCAAGTGGCCTGCAGCACCCCATTCACGACCTTTAAGGAGGATCCAGGAATATTGCATTACAACCTTAAAGTATTTTCCTATTGGGAATGTAATGGGTGAAACCTCATGTCTACAAAAAACAAATAGGTATTTGCCATAGCAGTAATATATAAAACATTTAAGCAAAGGGTCCAAACACTTTTAACACTTAAAACATCATTGTAAGAATTTAAGGAAACAACACAGTTTGATGAACACAAATTTTTTCTTACAAAATATTTCTCTTCAAATTTCAAGCCCTGACACTACCCTAATTTGTCATGCATAATACAAAATACTATAAGCTTCACACAGTATGTATCCTTTAGTGTAGTCCCTGAGGGTTCCTTTACTTCATTGGTGGTGATAAGAAGGGAAGAAAAATGGAGTAAGTTCTAGTGAGTTCCAAAGAAAACATTATAATGTCTATAAATCACATAGATAAAAGGACTCTTCCCAATTCAGTGGGACATACAGTTTGCCCATTGGTGAAGTCACCTCACAGATTGGCTTCATATAGCATTCCTATTGGTGAATACCGAACTTACAAATACTTTAACAGAATATGATTCATTTTTTACGCATACATTGCGTCCATACATTCATGCAGAAAGCCTCCTTTGTGCTAGACAAAAAACCTAGTCCGTGCTTAGAGATTGTAACATCCATTAATTCGTTCATTTTTCCTCTGTTACGTTTTTCCAATCTTGTTTGCATTACACCTACCATATGAGAGGCTACATAACATTATTCATGTATTGCAATATGCCAATTCAATGCTCTTTTGTAATGAAGGCAATGTCATGAATTCACTTCTTTTGTTCTGATCATATGGTTCCTTTTTCAAAGTAAAGTGTGTAATGACTTAGTATGAAGTAAGGCCTTTTCATTTCTTACACCCATATGCAAAGCCAGAATTTTCACCCAACAGGTGAACTTACCTCGAACCAAACATGTACAACACACATACGAGGAATGAAGAAACTCAACAAAATATGTAGTAGAGACTAAACAACAGGTCCCTTACCCTTTCTCAAGAGCTTTTGGGAGTTTCTTGAGCTATAACATAAATAGGTAACTTATCAAGTCATAATTTCAAAAATAACTAAACAAGCTTTCAAGAACACTTAATCAGGAAACCCAAAATCTAGAAGTTTCCTTCCTTTAGCCTTTAGTCTCTTCATAAAGCATGAACCCTAGAGCCCCATAAATAATCATGAAAATAGCTAAAATTTCATTATTATTTACCAGGTTTCACAATGATGAAGTTAGCTGATTACAACGAACTTTAATCCTTCAATCAAGCCTTGACTCTCACGCTTAGTGGAAAACATAGAGAGAATTGCTGAAAGGAAGTATGAATTGCCAAAGAAAGTATAGAACTTGTTTAAGAAGATAAGGTTGGTTTATATACGTGCACACAAAAGGAAAACTTAGTGGACAAGGTTATTTCCCTCACTCAGTTTCGTTCAGTACCTGGAAGTAATAGTTTTTCTCTCATCATAAATGCATGTCTCTTCATTTTAAGAAACTTTGTGCAATCCTGGCTAGTCCTCCTTATTCCAACTAAATAGTTTAATTAGAGAATAAGATAACAACGTATTTCTTGTTCCTATCAAACTAAGGGTTTAACAATAGGACTCATTATTTTTATCTATTCATTGGGGCGATGTATACTCTATCGAAGAGTCCACCAAACCTCAAAGCTTGCCTTAATTAAGGTTTCACCTAAGGGTGTACTCACAGGCCTTAAGTAATTTAATAACCCTTTCCTTACGCGAGGGTCACACTACAAGCCATAGTTCAATTAACAATACTCGAGTACTACACTTTACGGAGTGGGATCTTACAACTCTCCCTAACTTATGAAATTTCGTCCCCGAAATTCATACCTTAAAATAATTGTTAATATTGTTCTTTCATTATGCTGTCCCTTTCCTAAGTGTCTTCCTTAGTGTTGTGATTTCTCCATAGTACCTTTATTGAGGGAATTTTCTTATTCCTCAGCTTTTTAACTTCCTTGGACAGAAGACGACATGGTTCTTCCTCATAAGATAGGTTTTGTTCAATCTCAAGCTCTTCAGTTTGTACCACATTCTCAAGGTTGTATCTATACCTTTGCAACATTGATACATGGAAGACATTACGAATCTTTGATAGTTTAGGAGGAAAAGACAATATATACGCCACCAGACCACATCTTTCAAAAATTTCATAAGGTCCCACAAATCTTGGGTTTAGCTTTCCTTTCTAGCCAAATCGTATAATCCTCTTTTAATGGGGTACCTTGAAGAACACTTTGTTTCACACCTAAAAAGTGATTTTCTTTCTCATTAAATTTGCTTAGGACTTTTGTTGGTCCTAAGCAACTTTCAAGTGGTTGCGAATAACAACAACCTTTTATTCAATTTTACGCGCTAAGTCTTGACCCACGATTTTTCTTTCACTTAACTTTGTCAAACAAGTAAGTTTTTTTACAACTTTTACCATATAAGGCCTCGAAAGGAGACATCTTTGAATTAGCGTGATAACTATTATTAGAGGCGAATTTGATCAGAAGATTATACCTTTTCAAATTTATCCCAAAATCAATCACATAACAATGTGTCGTATCTTCTAAAACTTGAATTACTCAATTAGATTGACCATCAATCTCAGGATGAAACGCAGTGCTAAATGTCAACTTGGTTCCCAATGATTTCTATATTTGCTACTAAAATATAGAGGTAAATATTGGATTGCTATCAGAAAGAATGGACGATGGCACTCTATGGAGACACACCACTTCAACAGTATATAGTTTAGAGAGCTTTTCTAAAGAATATATGGTATTTACAGAAAAAAAAATGGGTTGATTTTAAGAGCCTATCTACCGCCTCCCAAACACAGTTCTTCGTGGAGAGACTAATGGGTAATCTAGATACAAAGTCAATGGTAATTCTGTCCCATTTCCATTTAGGAATTTCTAGAGGATAATTTTTCTTCATGGAACTTGATACTCTGCCTTTACTCTTTGGCATGTTAGGTATGTGGAAACGTGTTCTGAGATCCCCTTCTTCATTCCAAGACATTAGTAAGATTCTTTCAAGTCTCTATACATCTTGATGCCACTAGTGTGAAGTGAATAAGGCCCATGGTGAGCTTCTCTTAATAATTCATTTATCAATTCATTTCCTACTAGTACAAACACACAATTTTTGAATCTGAGTTCACCTTTCTTACCAATACTAAAGTGCACTACTTTTCCTGAAAGTATCTTCTATTTGGATCATTCACATTGGATATTTTTCTTGTTCTTCCAAAATTCAAGAGAAATGAGTTGGTTTCACTACCAACTCTACCAACAATTCTCCATCATTGGTCAGTGTCACTTTAGCTGGCAGGGACAATACGGCCTCCATAATTTTCCTACTCAAGGCATCTGCCGCCACATTTACTTTTCCTGGGTGGTACTTGATGATCAGGTCATAATGTTTCAATTGTTCAAGTGATCTCCATTGGTGTAGGTTCAATTCTTTCAGGGTCATTACGTACTTTAGACTTTTATGATCAGAAAATATTTTGCACCTTTCCTCATATAAAAAATGTCTCCAGAGGTTTAGTGCTAAGACCACATCTTTCAATTCAATATCATGTGTGGGGTAGTTCTTTTCATGTGGTTTTAATAGGTGCGGAGCAGACGCCATGACCTTCCCTTTATTGCATAAGGACGCAACCGAGTCCATTCAATGATGTATTTATGTATACTGTATACTGAACTCCAGGTTCTCAATGCACCAACACTGGAGTTTTAGCTAGAACCACCTTTAGCTTTTCAAAGCTTTACTGACACTCTTTTCTCCACACAAACTTCTCCCTCTTATGAAGGGTGAGGCTATTGGAAACATTAAAATTTATAGATTTTTTCATGACCTTTTTAACTCAAATTCATGCAATTTTGCAATAATTCTTGTCAAAAATATAATATAATTAAAAAATAATTAAATGATATTTGAATTATTAAAATACTGAATTTTAATTAATTTTATAATAAATTTTGATTTATTTTCGGTAGATTAGCACAAAGGGTGCAAATTGGCTCGGCAAACACTACTAGAAGCACAAAACCGTGAAGTAATTTTTGAAGCATCGAGGCGAATTAATATTCAGCCTAAGACAGTCCAAATGATGATTATTAATACATAATATAATTAATTTTAATTTTATTTCAATTTATTTTGGGTTAAATAATTATTACTAATTAAATTATGAAGAGAGACCCAATTGTGCTAAACTGAAAGACTGATCCAACTGAGCAAATGGGCTGCCCAAAACCATCCAACATGCTGACCCAATCAGGTCAAATTATCTGATTATTTGGCTTTCAAATCATCCCTTGAAGTTTTCTTGAAATTACATTCAATCCCCTCCACTTTCTATGCTTTTAAAGATTCAACCTAAGCTAAATTTAACAAGTTCGAAACCTTCAAACTTGCCACATGTGTGGCCGGTCAATGGGGCATATGGCTGCTGATATTTTTCTATTTTTTGTAGTCAATACCACCTATAAATACCCCTCTTTTCCTCTCGTATCAACACACCTTTCATTCCACACTTTTCTCTCACTTTTACTCACTTTTCTCCATTGCTTTCCATTTTTCTTTCTTTACCTTTCCTTGTCGATTTCCCTCTTGGAACAGAGCCCTTCAACCACCATTGGTAGCAGCATTCAAGTTCTTGTAGAAGCCTCAGTTCAACAAGAACGAACAGAGAAGGAGGAGCGGAGTAAACTAGTTAGACTTCGGAGAAACACGGGATTTGATTCTAGTTTGCTATCCTTTAACTTTTATTGTTGTTGTTATGAACATGTATATGAAATTTTTTTTATTTTAAATTTAATTAACATGGCTTAAATTTAATTCATGTTAGGTTGATTGCATTTCATCCACTTAAGTTATTAAAATTATGTTTGTTTTGTTGTAGGTCTTCGTAAATTGTTTGATTAAGTAAAACCATGATTATGTTATTCTTGCATTACCATTGTAAGGTAACGAATGAAATAATTATTAATCGTATTGAAATTTTAATTAATTAACACAATACTTAATTAGTGCATGTTAATTCTTCTAAGGTAGCTAAGAGTTAAATTAACGACGATATTAAATGGTACATTAGCCTTGCATAACTTGCAAGATTATTGTGATTAAATTGTTTCAATGTAGGTATATATTGTTACCTCACTTAATCTTTTACTTGCTTAATAAAATTGATTAATATTTTGATTTGGCATAATAATATGTTCGAAAGATTAGTTAATTTTGTAAGATTGTATGTGCTATAGTTAACAAATTACCAAATTGCCATGAATTATTTTGTAACAACATGAACATTGTTTTAGTAATATTAAGTGAAGAAATGTAATTAATCTAACACAATTATGTCATCTTGATTAAAATTATCTTTTGAAATCATGCATTGAAGCTTTTAATTTTATTTTATTTTACTTGGTTAAATTTTAGTTATTAATCACTTCCTCAAAATCAAAATATGTTTAATCACCAAAGTTTTTTTAATTGCATTTCATAAATATTTTCTTATACAGTCCCTGTGAGTACGATAACTCGATATTTACTTGTCACTTTATTACTTGTTGCAATTGTGTACACTTGGACATTTCCATCGTTCCAAGTTTTTGGTGCCGTTGCCAAGGACTGTTTCAAAAGCCATTATTTGTGAATTTGTTAATTTTACATTTTTGTTTATTTTTTTGTTCAATTTTAACTTAGTTAATTTTTTCTGTGTTTTTCTAGTGTTTATGAGTATTGATTGAATTATCGACTTACTCTATAATAGCCCATTTTGGGTCAAATCGGAACAGTGGTTTCGGAACCACAACTCTGAGGTCAAAATATTTATTTTATTATTTTATTGAAGTTTACAGCATGATGGAATTATTATGTGAAAGTTTCGTAAAATAATTTTACTGTTTGAATGCTTAATTTGATAAAAAGGACTAAATCGCATAAAATGTAAAATAAATGTTCTATTAGTTAAAAATGTCAAATAGCTATAGAAAATTAAAGTTAAGGTCCTTATGTTGTAATTAGACCATCTGATTTATGAGTGGACATTTATGGGCATAGATGGATGAATTAAATGGTTATTTCATTAAGGTTATTATAGTAAATGGATAAATATATGTTAGTAAATTAAGAAAAGAAAAGTATCATCTTTCTTCCTTATTGTTTTGATCGAAAATAAGAACAAGAAAGACTCCATTGTTGCATTTTGAAAGTTTGGCCATTGTCTTGCTTGCTTGTAAGTCCATTTTTGCTCGGTTTTTAATGATTTTTTCGTTTTTGAGATTGTTGCTTTGTATTCTAGCTAGCCTGTTCCTCAGATTTCGAAACTGTTAAAGATTTAACATGTTACCATTTTTTATTGTTTGAGTAAATTGATATTTAGGATAGATTATGAAGGTTTATTGTAAGCTTTAATAGTTTTGTAAAGTGATTTTTGACAAAAATGTCAAAAAGGGATTAAATTGTGAAAATGTAAAATGTGGTGGTTAAAAGTGTGAAATAATGAAAGATATGGGCTGCTAGGAGTCCCTATGAAATTTGGCTGAGAATGGGTTGGTACTAAATTGCATGAATTTGCAATTTTTTGTGATAAGGACTAAATTGTAAATAATATAAAAGTATAGGGGCAAATGTGTAAATTTTCTAAAATATGAATTATGGACTAAATTGAATAGATTGAATGCTGAATGTATTGAATTTGATAATATATAGATCAAGATAAGTCAAGATCGAGTTTAGATCGGGGAAAAAGGAAGATTGACTAATAGCCGATAGTTTTTATTTGAGCGATATGAGGTAAGTTCGTATAATTAGAATTAAACTTTTAAATACTTGTATTTATTTGTAATGAATGTATATAATTGATATACTTGAAATATGAATGCCTTATCGATATAATCTATTTTTTACCAAGCCCCATTTGAACCGTATGAATTCGTAGGATATGAGTGACATGTCACTAGAGTTACCGTTTTGGTCGAGCTCCTACATTTGTTGCGGACTCACCATAGCTCGTATGAGCTTACTGATATATCAGCTTGTAAGAGCTTACTAATTCAACTCGTTAGAGCTTACTATTTTAGCTCAATAGAGCTTATTGTCCATTAGCTCAGGAGTACCTTACCGATCATGGCTTAAAAGAGAAAAAATGATAATGAATTGATGGATTACTGATGTATATCACCCGAGTATCCTTTGAAGTTCTAATGCGTTTAACGGGCATAAATACCGTGTATACTGATGAATGCTGTTATTGAATGAATTATTGTTTATATGATTGAGAATGAAATGTTGAATATGATGTCCATGATATATGAATTTGGTATGATATGTATATATATTGAGATAATGGATGATTTCATGTATTTATATGACTACCTATTGATGAATGCTTGTATTAGGCATTTGGAAATTGTAATGAGTTTACCTTATTTATTTAACTTGATTTGGTGTAAATGGTGTAACACCCCTTACCCGTATTCGATGCCAGAATAGGGTACGAGGCATTATTGGACTTAAACACAAACATTCATACAAAATCGAGACATAAATTTCCACTCAAATTTAAAGCTTTTCATAAACATTCATATCGCCCCTTAAACGAGCCTACAAGGCCCAAAACATACATTAGCAATGGTTCAGGACTAAACCAAGAACTTTAGAAACTGTCGGGAGACTTAAAAAATTTTCATCATGAAACAGGTTCACACGCTCGTGTGGTGAAGGGACACACCCATGTAGTATATCATACGCCCATGCTTCAGGCTGTGTCCATCTTAAGGTGCCTTCTGTTTATGACTTCATCATCAAAATTAGGTCACAAAGCCAAGTCATACGCCCATGTGCTAGGCTGTGTAGCACACACAGCTGAGACACGCGCCCGTGTCTCTGCCCGTTTGCTCAATTCTAGACATTTTGTTTTGCCTAAATTAAGGTGCAGGAGACACACGGCCGGATCACACGCCCATGGGGTTGACCGTGTGTTTGTCTACAAGCCTATTTTCCAAGCCATTTTGTCACCCTTACAGACATTCAAACAACATCACATGGCACAAATCATGCCATATAAATGCCTTCAAAAACAACTACAATCAAGCAATATCGTATCATTTTCATACCATCAACTATCACGCATTTTAACATTAGGCCTTGCCAAATCATTCCATGCTAAGTTTGCACTCAAATGGCATTAACATATGAATAAATTCATAACCATCATATATCAAGCAAATATAAACCACATCACAAAACATTGACATATGCACATATATACTTATATGGGCTTAAAACCATTTAGCCAATATAAGCCAATTTCCATGGCTACGAATTACATCCAACCTTTAGCCATCACAAGCTAATATATTTAGCCAAATCATAATGACTCATACACCAAATGACTAAGTCCCTATACATGTCATAGACTTAAAATACTTGCATTCACTTATGCCCAAATGATAGCTTGATAGTTTGATAAAATCTCCGACGATCTCCAACCCAAGCTAGCTTAGAGACCTTATAAAATAAGGAAAATGGAGGGGGTAAGATATATAGCTTAGTAAGCCCATATGAAAATAATAAGCAATTTATTAACATGTTTTCACCAATTCTCACAATATGTTCTCAAGGTAATACAATCATAATTGCACATAATTCCACTATTTACTTATGTTCATATCAAGATAGTCATTTGAGTCACAGTCACTAAATTATTTATATCTAGAGTTATGGAACTCCAAATTAAGATCCGTTAATTTTTACAAAACCTAGACTCGTATATATTCTTACCATAAAATGTTCAGAATTTTTGGTTTAGCCAATAATTACAGATTATTCTTTAAATTTACCCCTGTTTCGCTATCTAATAGTTCTGACTCCTCTTCACTAAAAATTAATTATCTCCTCATACAGGAGTCAGATGATGTTCCTATTTGTTTCTTTTGAAAATAGACTCATTAAGTATTTTAGGTATATAAATTATAACCCATAATTATTTGTTTAAAATTTTTAATGATTTTCTAAAATAAGAATAGTGGATTCCGAAATCATTTTGACTCTGTCTAGCAAAAATTAAAATATCTCATAATATGAAATTCTTTTGCTTACACCATTTCCTTTATATGAAAATAGACTCAATAATAATCGCATATCTTATTCAACCTCTAATTGGATTTCCATCATTTTTGGTGATTTTTCAAAGTCACACAACTGCTGCTGTCCAAAACTATTTTATTACTAAATTTTGCTCTTTCATGTTTTCTTTGTAGTAACTTTCATTGTAACACTTACTCCATATCAATCTTACTAAAGTTCTATCACATTTCGAGCACATTGCTCATAAGTTTACACACACGTACTTGCACTTATTCATCACATAGTCATATTCAATTACACCTAGTCATTTCCCATTGAACACATCGGAATAATAAAGGATACCCGGTGGCCTGCATATAGTACCACCCTTATAGTCAAAGCTACCTTATTCACAAAGTGGCATTCACATAGTACCACACTTGTTACCAAGTTATCTCTTGTCAAAGTGGCCTTCACATAGTACCACACTTGAGTCACTAGTGACATGTCACTTGTATCCTATTCTATTCCTAATGTTCAATCGGGAAATCTCTCACTTTTCGATACTTGTCAATTTCATTCAATACTCAGCCGCATTTCATAAAACATAATAAAATGTGACAACTTAAGTAAAAAATAATGCATTATTTACATACAAACTTACCTCGAAAGCAAAATCGGTGAAAATGACTTATTTGTCAATTACTTGTTCTTCCCCGATCTAGATCCGAACCTTGTTTTTCTTGATCTAAAACATCACATTTAACTTATTTAATCATTATACTAATCAACTCAGCCCAAAAATAAATTTGGCAAAAATTATATTTTTGCCCCTAAACTTTGACATATTTACACTTTTGCCCTAGGCTCGTAAAATGACTTTCATTGAATTTCTTTGTACTTTAAGTCTAGCCAAACCATGTTCATAACTATAACAGCCCAAAATTCCCATTAAAACACACTTTTATGACATATTTTATAACTTTTACAGATTAGTCATTTTAGGCATTTTCACCAAAAATTACTTAGTAAAAGTCGTTTCTCTAACCATAAACATGCATTTTCTACCATTAAACATCAAAATACACACATATTCATCATGGGTCAAAACCCTATACTTTAACCATGTAGCAGCCCGATTTTGGGCAGTCAAAATAGTGGTCTCGAGACCACAAATTAGAAGTCAAAGAAATTATATTATTATTTTGATATTATAGCATGTTTTTAATAGTGCATGAAATATGTGGTGATGAAATTTTAACGTTTGCGAGTCCAATTGTGAGAAAGGAATAAATCGCATAAAATGTAAAAGTCTTAAATTGATAGCTAAAGGTGTCAAATAGCTAGTGAAGAAAAATTGGGGGTCTTTAAAGGGACATTAGACCCTATTGTGATAGCTTGGCCGGCCATGGGTGATGAAAATGTTTAAAAGCCAACATTAGGTAATTTGATGACATAATGTATGATATAATAATGCCAAAAAGCCTAGTTATCATTTTCTTTTCTCCATCCTTTCTTTTGACTGAAATTTTTAGCAAAGAAATGGGGTTTTAAGAGATTGAAATTTCAGAAACTTTAAGCCTTCACAAGTAAGTGATTTTAATGGCTTTTCTTGAATATTTTTGTACTTTTGAGACCCTTTTAAACATAAGCTTTTCAAATGAGGGTACTGTTTTGCAAAATGATTAAGAGTTTAGGGTTTTACAATGAAAGGATTTGTAATATTTACTGAGTTTTTATGGAAGAAAGTGAATCTTGGGTGTCTTATAAACAACTTTTCTGAAAGGTGTTAGCATGAAAACACCTAAAAGGACTATATTCCATAAGTTTTAAAATAGGTGTTAAGTATGTGAAATAGTGGAAATTTGGAGTTTCTATAAGAGTAGAAAGGGTTCAGATAAGCATAAGGTGCGAAGAAATTCGATAAAAATTAATTTTCGGGGATAGGGGTAAAATGGTCATTTTATCAAAGTCTAGGGGCAAAATGGTCATTTTACCAAAGATATGAATTTTTTATTGTTAAATTTTATTTAGTGACTAAATAAGTACATTTTGCTATTATAGATCAAGAACTACCGAATCTGAACCTAGACCAGGGGAAAGCCAAGCAAATCGATTAAATCGACTAGTCGCCACATTTTGTAATCCGAGGTAAGTTGTATGTAAATAATACAACTACAATGTTAATGTATGTGTTGAATTATACTTGAATTTAATATAGCATGGATTGCTTGATTGTGGAATTAAGAAAGCATGACGGTAATAGAGATAGTAGAGTTCCCGTTTGAACCTAGGAAATAAATCGGATATTCATGCCATAACATATGGGTTATTGTGAGCTAGTGTAAGACATGTTTGGGACATGCATCGAACACTTTACTAGAGCTTGTGTAAGGCCATGTCTGGGACATGGCATCGGCTTTGAGACGAGTGCTAGTGTAAGACATGTCTGGGACATGCATCGGCCTCGATACGTAAGCCAGTGTAAGACATGCCTGGGACATGCATCGACTACGAGATGTGTCAATGTAAGACCATGTTTGGGACATGAAATTGGCACCGATATGCTAGAACTTGTGTAAGTCCATTTCTTGGACATGGCATCAACACCTGACCCATGTTTGAGGCTAAATGGGTATCCGATAATGTTCCAAATTGTTCAACGGTGAATGTATGATTTCAAGTTAACAAGGAAAGTATAACAGTTTTATGAGTGGGACAAGTACCTATATGAGATGTATGAAATGTGAGCTCAATATATGTTATATGAGGTGTATTGAATATTGATGAGTAAGTTTTTCTTATGCCACTTGTGTATTATGATACTTGTTGATGAATGGTAAAGTTATGTTGTATATTTATTTATATGCAACTTACTAAGCTTTATGCTTACTCCCTCTCCTTTTCCATTTTCTTATAGCCCTGCCTATCTAGCTCAAGGATCAGTGGAAGTCAGAGATATCGATCACACTATCAATCGAAGCTTTTAGTATAGTTTGATTTATATTTTTTAGTATGGCATGTATAGGGCTTAGACTTTACTATTTTTGTGTTATTGAGAATTGGCCTAATGTGTTGGCTTAGGTTGGAAACCCTTCATTTTGTATTAAGCTTTGAATGATGGCAAATATTCATTTTTGATATATGCAAATGAATTCACTCTCATGAATGAGTAACTGCTTATTAGATATGTAGTATATTGTGGCTGATGGGTTTAAATAAGTTATTCTTGTCTTGGTGTCGTTGTTATTATGTAGGTTGTGTAAGAAAGGGTGGCAATAGGCTTGGTAAATAGCCATATATTGTCTACACAGGTAGACACACGGGTGTGTGTCTAGGCCGTGTGTGACGCACGGTCTACCCTATGGGCCTGTGGTCCGACCGTGTGTCCTCTGCACTTTAAAATTTCAAGTTAGTGTGCATGATAGTAAACACACGGGCAGAGACACAGCCGTGTGTCTCAGTCGTGTGATGGACACGGCCTAGCACACGGGCGAGTGCCTTGGCCATGTGACATTTTGGGGAAGCTGACGTCAGAGATAGAATGTCCATGTTTTTGCACATAGGCTAGGACACGAGCGTGTCATGGCTGTGTGAAGGACATGGGCCAGGGACACGGGCGTGTACCAGGCTGAGTGAAAACTCCTATAAGTGTGCATTTAAAATTATTTCCACATGGGTGGAGGATATGAGCGTGTCCTTTCATTGCCTAGGCCGTGTGAGTGACACGGGCCAACAGCACGACCATGTTGAATTAGTTACACGGGCATGTTGCCCCTCCCACACTAGCATGTGCCCCTGTATCTAGTATTTCAAAGTTTGTGGGAAGATCCGAATCATTCTTGAATGGTTTTAAATGATGAATGGAACCACGTAGGCCTTTGTTATGAAGTTCTTAATAAAGAATCAGAAAAGTTTTAAATTTGACTAAATTTTGATGACTAAGAAACATGTGTTTGTATATGATTGAGCTAAGTAACACCTCGTATTTCATCCTGACGTAGGGTATAGGTGTGGGGTGTTACATTTAGTGGTATCAGAGCTATGGTTTAGTATGTTCTAAGACTAACCTAGCAAGAGTACGAGTCTAGCTATACATGCCATAACTGTATATTGATAGTGTGACGACTTCTGACTATTATAAACTGTATTTTTTTATATTGTAAATGGATCCTGATAGAGCCACTGCAGATGACGTGGAGAGTAACGCGTCGGCTCCCGCCAAAGTGACCGCGCCAGTTGAGAGTGAGCCCGTGATTATGGGCCAAGGCGAAGGGGCTAGAGAAGCCTATCTCTGAATGATGCATGCTTGGTACTCAGAGTTCATTCGTGCAAATCCAAACACTCCACCTCCCCTACCTCATCTGATTCCTCAGTATGCCCCGATAGCTCCGCAAGGCGCGGACTTGATTAGGAGAGAAAAGCCTCCAGTAGACAAGATTAGGAAGCAAGGGGCCTAGGAATTCTAAGATAACTTAGATGATGACCCGGAGAAAGCAGAGTTTTGGCTAGAGAATACCATCAAGGTATTTGATGAATTGCCATGCACGCCTGAGCAGTGCATGAAGTGTGCAATATCGCTCTTGAGAGATTCGACCTACCAGTAGTGGAACACTCTCATCTTTGTGGTACTGAGAGAGAGAGAGTAACTTGGGAATTCTTCCAAGAAGTGTTCTAAAAGATGTATATTAGTCAAAGGTTTATAGACCATGTAACACCCCTTACTCGTATTCGATGCCGGGACAGGGTACGAGGCATCACCGAACATAAGCAAAACCAAACATACAGAACCGAACCAAAAAATTTCATTCAAACTAAAACCAATAAATTAAAGTTAATTTGTCCCTATTATGGACCTATGAGGCCTAAACCCTACATCATTAGCGATCCGGGAGTAAACCGAGACCTTACAGAAATTCTAAGAAAATTTCTTGGTTAAAGCCTCACATGCATGTGTGGTGGCAATGCACATGCCCATGTGCTTGGGGACACGCCCATGTCCCACACCCGTGTTGAATTATTGGATTTATTTTCCAATTCGAACCTACAGGGGTTTTCACATGGCTGAGCACACGCCTGTGTTCCTCACATAGTTTGGGACAGGCCCGTGTGGTAGCCTGTGTGATTTTAGCGAGCATTCTGTTTATGACGTCATCACACAAATGTGAGGCATACGGCCAAGCACACTCTCATGGCCAAAGGCCGTGCCCTCCACACAGTTGAGACACATGGTCGTGTGACACACCCATGGGGCTGACTCTGTGTCACACACGGCCTAGACACATGCCCGTATGTCTACCCGTGTGGACCATTTGGAGGCTACTCTCCAAGCCATTGGTCACCCTTACACAATAATACACTTCCATTTGTTCAATGTAATATCCCCTGATACATTTGGACACTTAAACATGCAACATTATAGCATCACTATGACTCATTTTCATACTAGTCCATTAGTATTCACACAACCTTATCTTTTAGTCATTCCACACCAATTTCATGGTTTACCATATTTCTTATTATCAAACCATTATGAGTGCTAAATCATGCAACCACATACTAGCAAATAAATAGTCATCCATCAAACCAACACATACACATCTTAGTATGCATGTATAGGTAAACTTAGGGATATATCCCAATCATTAATAAGGACCAGATCACATTGGGACATGCAAAATAATCAATGCCCAAATGAGCCATTACACTTGGCTACTTCAATATGACACATATACACAAAATAGACAAGTTTCCTATACATGCCATGGCCAATATAATTGAACCCTTTTATACCCAAATTTCTTGAAGATAGTGTGATCCAAGCTCCGACGTCTCCCGATCGCTTGAGCTAGCTTGACGTATCTAAAGAGAAGGGAAAAGAGAGGAGGGTAAGCAATAATGCTTAGTAAGTACACATACAAATAATCTACATTTTTTCAATTATTGATAATCTAAGCATAATTACTTATCCATTATGATACTTTTCATCTCATCATATACTAAGTCCTCATAAGGTTTTAGTACATACCTGTGCCATCTTGCACACATATAGCTTAATTAAATTTTACTTTTGGAATTCACATTATGTTACCCTTTGAACACTTGGAATTTGATTCGGACACATGGAAGAAATGCACCAAAGTGCCTGAATGTAGCCTTGGCTATCTGATAGAAAGTGCACCGAAGTGTCTCATATCACAGAATCACATGCCGCTCTCAACGGGGCTAGTCAAAGAGGTAAGAGAGTATCCGAGCACAACTAAAGATACCCAGCACCCGGACCCTAGCATGTATCACATATTAAATGAGCTCATAACACACGTGACTATCCTAGTGACATGTCACTTGTATCCTTAACTATTCTTAAGGTTCAAACGAGATTTTAGACTACTAGACCTTTACCAAACGTACTCGCATAAATGGTTTTTTTCACATGGCCAACGTCTCATAATCATAAAGTAAAGCATCAAAACATGTTTTATTATCAACATAGCGAAATAAACATATTAAGCATACAAATACCAATAAATCATTTAATAACAATAATTAATGTATTTATTTGCATATGTACTTACCTCGGTATAAAATATTAAAAATCGATCCTAAACCTCATAAACCTTGTTCTTTCCCTGATCAAGGCTCGTATCTCAATTCTCATGATTTATAATACCAAATTTAGCTCGTTTAATACATACATTACTCAAAACGATCCAAAATTCATATTTGGCTAAAATTACTATTTTATCTCTATACTTTCATATGTTTACAATTTAGTCCCTAAGCTCGAAGAATACAATGTATGAGATTTCTTAGTTACCCAAGCTTAGCTGAACATATTTCATGTTCATAACAGCCCACATTTTCCCTCCTTTCACATTTTTCTACCCTCTTCTATAATTTTTACAAAATACTCCTTAAAGCCCTTTCCATGAAAATCTACTTCGTAAAAGTTGTTTACCATCCTTTAAACTCTCATATCCTTCCATAAATCATCAAAACATAAGCTTCTAATGCATGGGTAAATTTCTAAACATGAACCCTAGCATGAAATATGGGTAGAAAAAGAGATAGCAAGTTACCCGGATTTCAAAAAATATGAAGAACATTAAAAACTGGGTTTGGGAGCACTTATTATTGATCTTGGAAAGCTTGAAAGCCCTAGCTATGGAGAACCCTAATTTTTGGCAACAACATGGAGAGAATGAACTGATTTTAGGATTATTTCCCCATTTTATTTCATTTATAAACCAAATGACCAAAATGCCCTTAATACATTTCCTTCAAAATTTTCCATACAAGCCCATTTTTTTCCAAAAACTTAGAAATTGGGAAAATTTCTCTTTAAGACCTTCTAATTAATAATCTAAAGCAATTTCATACAAATTGCTTCTAAAACACAAATTTTGCAACTTATTCAATTTGGTCCCTAATTTCCAATTGAACACCTTATACTTAGAATTTCTTCATGAAACTTTAACACATGCATATATTCATATTATAAACCTCATAAAAATCATAAAATCAATATTTTAATGTTAAATTTGTGGTCCCAAAACCACTATTCTGAATAGGCCCTATTTTGGGATGTTACATTTCTCCCCTCTCAGGGACTTTCGTCCTCGAAAGTCTTTCTAGTAAACAGGTTCGGATATTGACTCTCATAGTCTCTTCTGGTTCCCAAGTGGCTTCTTCAACCCCATTCCTATGCCATAATACCTTCACAAGGCAATACTTTTGTTCTTCAGTTGCTTAACTCCCCTGGCCAAAATCTTAACCGGTTCCTCACCATAAGTCTTGTCCGGTTGAATTTCAATGTTTGTCGGGGTAATCACATGCGAGGGGTTCGACCTATATCGACATAACATGGATACAAACACATCATGGATCCTTTCCAACTTTGATGGTAGAGCTAAACGACAGGAAATCGGCCCTATTCTCTCAGTAATCTCATAAGGCCCAAAAAAATGAGGACTTAATTTGCCTTTTCTACTGAATCTTAAAACCTTCCTCCAGGGTGATATCTTCAAGAATACTTTACCACCCACTTGATACTCAATTTCTTTTCTTTTCAAATCCGCATACGATTTCTGTCTATCCGACTCTGCTTTCAAACAATCTTGAATCACCTTAACATTATCCTCAGTTTCTTTGATCACGTCAACTCCTAAAATTTTACGTTCCTTAAGCCCTGTCCAATACAAAGGAGTTCAACACTTTCGGCCGTATCATGTCTCATAAGGTGCCATCCTTAAACTAGACTGATAATTGTTGTTGTAAGTAAATTCAACCAAAGGTAGATAATTTTCCCAACTACCTTCAAACTCAAGAACACAACATCTAAGCATATCTTCAAGTGTCTAATTTAGTCTCTAGGATTGTCCATCAAATTATGGGTGGAAAGCAGTACTAAAATTTAGTTTCATTCCCAAAGCTGCTTGCAACTTTTTCCAAAATCGTGACATAAATCTCGGATCTCTATCCGAAATAATCGACATTGGCACACCATGAAGTCTAACAACCTCTGAAATGTACAAATCGACTAACTTATCTAGAGAATAATCTGTGCATACCGGTATTGTAACATTCTGATTTTCGGGTTTTTCGCGAATCCTGATATTTTAAGTAAATTTCTAAAATTTGGTATGTGATGATGGAATTCATAATTTGCGTATGTAAATGGGCTTATTGAAGGCCCATGAGTTGGCCAAAACCCAGTAGAATTTTTTAAATTTTGGACTTAGGAGTTAGGGGTTACGGCTAGGTGCCCTTATATTAAGTTGTGGGTAAAGTGTATCACAAAAAGAGCTTTGGTAGAGTGGTAAGGGTGGCGCCACTAAGCTCCTAAAAAGGTGGCGTGTGGGCATAGAGGAAGACACAGGTTCGATTCCTGTGTTGGCAAATAAGAGTATTTATTTTTGTGTGCGGGAAGGGTAAGTGTTGGAACTTAAGTGGATTACGTAAGAGGAGAGTTGGATCAAGTCAAATGCATAAATTAAGGAGGGATAAGGGAGAGATTTTAGGGATGTGATATGGAGATAGAGTTGGCGAATAAGGGAGATTGGAGAGGGATTTTCGGCAAGGGGCATTAGGTTAGTAATTTGGCATTAGGGTCTTAGTTGTGCCGATTTCTTCTTTGGTGTGTAGCCTTTTCTCTCTTTTCTTTTCCAGCCGAATCTACCTTCCTCCTATTCATTTTTCTTCCTTTTCTTCTTTCAAATCAGCCCACTATTTCCTCCATTCACCATTGTTTCTTTCCTTATCTCTATTTTTGCCGAAGTCATAAAAAGTCAAATCGATGAAGATAGGGGTGCCGATTCTTTGTGACCAGCAACCTTTTCTTCCTTTTCAATAGTTGGCGTTCGGTTCCTTTACCTTTTAGACATCCGGATTCAAGAGGAGAAAGACGTGGTAAGTGTTCAAACTCTAAACAATTCCTAGTGTAGCTTTGGCCAAAAGCGAAACTCTAAGTTTAGGGAGATGGCCGAATATGGGCATAGACTCTATGGGGTCCTCTTTTAATATTTTTGGTTTATTTATTGAAGGAGCAGCAAGGTGTAGTGTCGATTTGGAGTAGCTTGGATCGCCGGAGTAGCTAGGCCTAGTCATCAATCGGGACAAAGGTAAGGTGCTTAAGGCCATTATAGATGGTGGCCGAATGTGTAAGTGTTAATGTTGGAAAGTTCTTGATTTGGTTCAATTATTGCGAGCTGATCTATTTAACAATTGATTATAGGAGAAATCGCATAGGAGATCTCGTCAAGGAATATCGCAAATCAGGTGTGTAACGAACCCTTTCATAGCTTAAAGCGATAAAATGCGAAAAGCGAAATGCCAAATTACGGTATTTCGAGGACTTGTAAGCAATGACGCTCACTAGTTAGTTAGAATCGATGAGACGGTGATCGAGAACGATGGAAATGGTAAGAATGTGATTTTGGCGTTCTTGGTAAGTTGGGCCTCGAGGGAAGTGGGGCCCATTGGGCTTTCGGGCCCATTTGGGTAAAATTGGTAGAAAACGAAATCATTATATGGCATGATAAGACTGTCAAAACCGTTATGGAATATAGGCTAAATGGGCCTAGATGACGAAATTGGCTAAGTAGGGCCCATTAGGGTTTTAGGCCCAATAACTCGATTTCGCTAAAATGGGCCGAATCACTGTTTGCACCCATGGATTGTTAGTAATCGTTAATGAACATGGAAACCCTAATTTTTGGTAAAATTATGAGATTACCCTTATACCATGAAAATGACCATTATACCCCTAGGGTTTATGTATGATTTTAATACATGGGATTTTGATAAATGTGGTATGTATGAGATGCACATGACATGTATGATATGCACATGATATGTATGATATGCACATGATGTAATCATAATTGCATTGGGTTGGGTTTTATATGGATGGAGGAAGTGAAAAGGGCTTATGCCCTGATTATCAAAAGGGCTTATGCCCTGTTATCAAAAGGGCTTATGCCCTAGTTATCAAAAGGGCTTATGCCCCGCTTATAAAAGGGCTTATGCCCCAGATTATTGAAAGGGCTTTTGCCCTGATTATTAAAAAGAGGCTAGGCCTCTAGTTATATGATAAAGCACTATCTTGCCGATGGAGAGTATGGCGGGGGTGGGTGAGTTAATCCCACATGGTGTGTTGGTTGGTACGGGTGGAGAGTAGCGGATGGTGGGTTGAGTAGTCTCCCAAATGGGTTGCATTCTTTCATTGAAATTATATGTGATATTGAAATGGGCCTAAGGGCCATACAAGTTACAGTAAAGGCTTCAGCCTAGTAATATAAAATATGAAAAGGCTTCGGCCCAGTGTTATGGAATATGAAACATGAAAAGGGCTATGGCCCAGTATATGTTGAGATTGGATTTGGGTTAGGCCCAACAGGCTGTTATTGTTTTGGGGCTCTTAAAGGGGCTTGTTGCACACTGAGTTTCCAAACTCACCCCCCTTTCCTTAACCTTGCAGGTGAGCCTTGATATGGGGACTTGGGCCGGAGAGGATTCAGAGTGGCCACGGTGATCATCTTTGGGCTTTTAAATAAGTGTTGGTTTTCATTTAATTTCCTTTAATTATTTTTTATTTTTGGGTTGTAATAAGGCCAATTTTAACTTTCCTTTTATTACTTTTCGGAATTATTTTAATTTTAATAACTTTAAAAATTGGTTAATAATTATTCAAATGGGCTAGACTTAGGACGTGTTTTCAAAATGATACTTGTTTTCAAAGTATCTCAACACCACGATTAATCGATTTATCAAAGACGTCCACTTAAACAAATTTAAAATCGATATAACAAAGTGTGGCTATGGTTGTGGGCATGTCTAGGATTGGATCAAATTAAAGAGCTTGGTACTTAAGCAGCCTTCATGGCTCACCTCCTCTGTCTCGGATACCTACCTGGTGCCCAGCTTCCATACACTTTGTTAACTCAATAAAATGTATGGTTTTAAAACACTAAAATGGAACGTGGGTTTTCAACTCTAATGTGGCACGTCAGATTCGGCCATAACGTCTGGGCCGGGTTTGGGGTGTTACATCTAGTGGTATCAGAGCTAAGTTGCAACAACTCGGCTGTGGATCGGGTCCGAAAATTTTTCAAAAATTTAGGCCTAAGAAGGGTATTTTTGGAAATGGTTTCTGAAAAGTTCATTTTAAGGATGTTTTGAGGAGAATATATGTTAAAAAGGTACCAATTTTTCTGTTTTAAACCAAGAGTTCAAAATAAAGGGAGTTTTCAAATCAAAGTTTTCGAATTTCTATTTTCGATAATCAAAAACATGGTTTTTAAGTTCTAAATGGATTGGACAAAGAAGTGGCGCACTGAATCCCCGGCACCAAGTCTGTAAGTATATTTTCCTTGCAATATATGATATTGATATGATATTAAGAATAGTGCTGAGACCCTACTATGATACTTTAGCTAGGGTAGAGCTGTAAACGGTAGGAATGAGACGGTAGCTAGGCTACGATGATACGAAAACAATCCTTGAACTGCTATATCTACATAAGACATTTTCATAATAAACAGTGGAACGTTATACTAATTTCATAAAATTAAATAAATCGATAATTTGATATGAGTACTAGAGGAGCTCGTGGGCGAGGCCGCGGACGTGGTCGCGAAGGGTGCAAGTGAATCTTCATCCTCGGGGCATAGGCCGGTGAGGAGCCAGGTGTGCCGCAAGCAACGGAGACTGGGTCTTATGATCGGGCTGCGAGGGATGGCGCTTTATCCCAAGCCATGTTAAGGGTTTTAGAAAGAGTGGCTGGAGCTAGTACTAGGACGGTGAATAGGGGGTCTATATCGGAGCGACTCCGGGCCAACGGAGCAGAAGTATTTAGGGGTGTATCTGGAGTGGCCCCAAATGTGGCAGAATATTGGCTGGAGGTAACAGAACAGATCATGGACGACCTAGACTGCTCAGTGGAGCAAAAGTGAAAGGAGCTGTGTCATTGCTACGTGACGAGGCATATCGATGGTGGATCACCGTAAGGAGAGTACCCCAATTGAGCAAGTAACACAGGAATTGTTCAAAGCGCCTTTAAAGGGAGGTATGTTGGAGCAAGCTATGTGGATGCTCGTGAAAGGAATTCTTGAATCGCTCAAGGTGATAAGGCAGTGGCAGTATGAGGCGAAATTTTGAGGTTGAGTCGATATGTTAGTGGTATAGTGGTAATCAATCTGAGCGCAAATGTCCGCTTCGAGGATGGTCTCCATAATGAGCTTAGGATATTGATAGCTCCACGAGGGGCGTGGTTTTGCTACTTTGGTAGAAAAGGCTAAGATAGGCGAGGAGGTGAAGTGAGTGAACAGCGAGAATCGTGAGAAGGATCGACCCAGATTCAAGAGGATTTCATACCCTCGAGTGCCACGAATCGAAGTGTTAAAAGAGCAAGGATGGAGGAACCGGTTCGAGCAGTTCGATAAATACTTATAGACCGCAGCTTGCGGGGACTGTGGTAGGGTACATATGGGGAGTCTTGAAACGAATCTGGAGCATGTTTTCGATGTGGGTCAAAGGAGCATAAGTTCGAGAGTGTCCTCGGAGGACCGCCGAGAGCTAGCGGCAGAGCAAAGGGATGTCCAACCACGGCGAGGAGGACCACCACCACGAGGGTCGTGGGCAAGGTAGAGGTGGCAATGGTAATGGACGAGGACGTGGGGCACTGGCGAGGTCTTGGACATCTTGAAGCTTCGACAACCGGCGTTGGTTTATCTTTGCACGACGTCGTGAGGAGGGTGGCGCTCGATGTTATAACTGTGCGTTCTTCATTCATAGCATGCCTTACACTGCTTTGATTGATGTGGGTTCCACCCACTCGTATGTTGCTTGTGATGTATCTGGGGCTTTGGATATGCTTCCTGAGAAGACTGTGAGTGGGGTATCAGTAATAAGTCCATTGGGACATTCGGTTAAGGTAGATAAAATTTTTAGGGCGATCAGATTAGTGACACGGATAAAATCTTGAAGGAGATTTGATGGAGCTGCTATTTCGGGATTTTGATCTTATTCTGGGAATGGATTGGTAAACTAAGCACAAGGCGACGTTGGATTGTGCTGCAAAGAGGATGGTACTAAGAACTACCGAAGATGAGGAGATAATGGTCATAGGGAACGAAGGGATTATTTATCAATGTTGTTTGGCGTTAAGAGCCGAGAAGTTGATCCGGAAAGGTTGTGAGGCGTGCTTGGCCTTTGTATGTCAAACGGGACTTGAGGAGATAACGGTGGAGTTGGTTAGGACTATTAAGGAATTTGGGATGTATTCCCGATGAACTTCTGGATTACCCCCGAACAGAGAAGTCGAGTTTGGAATCGACTTACTACCTGGAACAGCTCCTGTGTCCATTGCGCCTTATCGGATGGCACCAAAGGAGTTGGTAGAATTGAAAGCTCAAATTCAAGAGCTGTTGGATAGAGGGTTTATAAGACCAAGTGTTTCTCCGTGGGGTGCACCGGTGCTGCTCGTAAAGAAGAAAGATGGGACTATGCGAATGTGTATTGACTATCGGCAGTTGAATAAGCTGACTATCAAGAACAAGTATCCGCTTCTTGAGAATCGATGATCTGTTCGACCAATTAAAAGGAGCCTCGGTGTTTTCTAAGATCGACCTTTGGTGGATATCATCAATTAAGAGTCAAAGAGGGGATATTTATAAGGCGGCGTTCAGGACTCGTCACGGTCATTCTGAGTTTCGGTAATGCCATTTGGGTTGACTAATGCACCGGCAAAGATTCATGGATTTGATGAATCCGTTATTCGACCATACTTGGATCGGTTTGTAGTCGTTTTATTGATGATATCTTGGTGTATTCGGAAGCGGAAGAAGCATGATGAGCATCTTCGTAGTAATCTTGCAAGTGTTAAGGAGAAGTAACTTTATGCAAAGTTTAGTAAGTCGAGTTTTGGTGAAGGAAGTTACCTTCTTGGGGCATGTTGTGTCTCGCTGAAGGGATCAAGGTGGACCCTCGAAAGATTGAAGCAATCTTGGAATGGAAGCCACCAAGTCGATAATGAGAGATTCAAGTTTTACGGGGTTGGCGAGTTATTATCGGAGATTCGTGGAAGGATTTTCCGTGATGGCGGACCGTTAACTAAACTTATAAGGAAGGAGCACCTTTTGTTTGGACGGATAAGCACAAGAGGCTTTTGAGAAGTTGAAAAAGGTTTTGACGGAAGCGCCAGCTTTGATTCACCGAGTCCGGTAAGGATTTCACTGTGTGTCTGACGATCGTCACATGTAGGTTTGGGCTGCGTGTTGATGCAAGAGGGTAAAGTGGTCGCTTGTGCTTCACGACGACTTAAGCCACATGAGGTGAACTACCCTACGCATGACTTGGAATTGGCGGTGTAATCTTTACATTTAAGATATGGAGGCATTACGTATGGAGAGAAATGCATCATCTATACGGATCACAAGAGTCTTAAGTACTTGCGACTCAAAAGGAGTGAATCTTAGGCGTGAAGGTGGATAGAGTTGTTAAGGACTATGACTGTTCGATTGAGTACCACCTGTAAGGCGAATGTCGTGGTGATGCGCTAAGTCGAAGAGTCGTGGCGGAATTAAAGCGATGTTTGCTCGTCTAAGTTTGTATGCCGACGGAGTTTGTTGGCGAGTTACAGTGAGACCGACTTGGGTAGAACAGTTAAAAGCAGCAGTTGGAGGACGAGTCGTTGGTTGCTCGGTTTCGACAAGTTGAGAAGGGGAGAATCGACTTTGGGTTAAATAGTGAGGGAGTTCTTTGTTTTCGAGGAAGAATTTGTATGCCAAAAGACTCGACTTGAGATTGATGATTTTGAAAGAGGCACATAATGGACCTTGTGCTATGCATCCGGGAGGGAGTAAGTTGTATCGAGACTTGCGAGAGCAATATTGGTGGCCCGGGCTTAGCGAAAGTGACCGAATTTGTTGGGAGATGTTTGATATGTCAACAAGTGAAGGCCGAGCATCAACTACCTTCGGGATTATTACTGTAGGTAAAGATACCACTTTGGAAGTGGGAAAGGGTAACTATGGACTTTGTAAGTGGGTTGCCGTTGACACCTTCTAAGAAGGATTCGGTTTGGGTGATTGTGGATAGACTCACGAAATCTGCTCATTTCATACTGTCCGAACCGATTACTCACTTGAAGTTGGCGGATTGTATGTGGCGGAAATAGTACGGTTGCATGGTATGCGATGTCGATAATTTCGCATCGAGACCCAAGGTTTACATCTCGGTTTTGGCGAAGTTGCATGAGGCATTGGGAACGCGATTGGATTTCAAGACGGCTTTTCACCCCAATCGGATGGGCGATCGAGAGGTTATTGATTTTAGAGGATATGTTGAGGGTTGTGCTATTGAGTTTAAAGGCATTTGGAGGACCATTTGCCCTTAGCGGAGTTCGCGTATAACAACAGTTATCAAGCAAGTATTCAGATGGCTCCATATGAGGCACTATATGGGCGAAGGTGTCGTTCGCCCACTTGTTGGGCAAAATTGGGGGAAAGGCAAATACTTGGACCAGAGTTGGTAGCAGATACTGAAGAGAAGATTAAGGTAACCAGGAAGAGGTTAAAAGAGGCGGCGGATCGACAAAAGTCTTACGCCGATCTGAAGCGTAAGGATATTGAAATGCGGTTGGGGACATGGTCTTTTTGAAAGTTTCGCCTTGGAAGAAGATTTTGAGATTTGGTAAGAAGGGTAAGTTGAGCCCACGGTTTATTGGACCTTATCGAATCATTAAGCGGATAGGGCCGATGGCTTATCAACTAGAGTTACCTCCAGAACTGGATCGCATTCACGATGTCTTCCATGTGTCCATGCTAAGGCGATATCGTTTTGACCCAACTCATATCGTGCCAGTTGCAGAAATTGAGGTACAATTAGATTTGACCTTTGAAGAGGAACCTGTGCAAATACTTGATCATGATGTCAAGGTGTTGAGAAAGAGGTCGATCCGTTGGTGAAGGTACTTTGGAGGAACCATGGCAAGGAAGAAGCTACCGAGAGACCAAGAGGCAATGCGTCGTGATACCCTCAACTGTTTGGACCGAGTAAATTTCGAGGCGAAATTTCTTTAAGGAGGGTAGAGTTGTAACATCCTAATTTTCGGTTTTTCGCGAATCTCGATATTTTAAGTAAATTTCTAAAATTTGGTATGTGATGATGGAATTCATAATTTGGGTATGTAAATGGGCTTATGGAAGGCCCATGAGTTGGCCAAAACCGGTAGAATTTTTAAATTTTGGACTTAGGAGTTAGGGGTTACGGCTAGGTGCCCTTATATTAAGTTGTGGGTAAAGTGTATCACAAAAGAGCTTTGGTAGAGTGGCAAGGGTGGCGCCACTAAGCTCTTAAAAGGGTGGCGTGTGGGCATAGAGGAAGACACAGGTTCGATTCCTGTGTTGGCAAATAAGAGTATTTATTTTTGTGTGCGGGAAGGGTAAGTGTTGGAACTTAAGTGGATTACTGTAAGAGGAGAGTTGGATCAAGTCAAATGCATAAATTAAGGAGGGATAAGGGAGAGATTTTAGGGATGTGATATGGAGATAGAGTTGGCGAATAAGGGAGATTGGAGAGGGATTTTCGGCAAAGGGGCATTAGGTTAGTAATTTGGCATTAGGGTCTTAGTTGTGCGATTTCTTCTTTGGTGTGTAGCCTTTTTCTCTCTTTTCTTTTCAGCCGAATCTACCTCCCTCCTATTCATTTTCTTCCTTTTCTTCTTTCAAATCAGCCCACTATTTCCCTCCATTCACCATTGTTTCTTTCCTTATCTCTATTTTTGCCAAGTGTCTTAAAAAGTGAAATCGATGAAGATAGGGGTGCCGATTCTTTGTGACCAGCAACCTTTTCTTCCTTTTCAATAGTTGGCGTTCAGTTCCTTTACCTTTTAGACATTCGGATTCAAGAGGAGAAAGACTGTGGTAAGTGTTCAAACTCTAAACAATTCCTAGTGTAGCTTTGGCCAAAAGCCGAAACTCCAAGTTTAGGGAGATGGCGAATATGGGCATAGACTCTATGGGGTCTTCTTTTAATATTTTGGTTTATTTATTGAAGGAGCAGCAAGGTGTAGTGTCGATTTGGAGTAGCTTGGATCGCGGAGTAGCTAGGCCTAGTCATCAATCGCGACAAAGGTAAGGTGCTTAAGGCCATTATGGATGGTGGCGAATGTGTAAGTGTTAATATTGGAAAGTTCTTGATTTGGTTCAATTATTGCGAGCTGATCTATTTAACAATTGATTATAGGAGAAATCGCATAGGAGATCTCGTCAAGGAATATCGCAAATCGGTGTGTAACGAACCCTTTCATAGCTTAAAGCGATAAAATGTTGAAAAGCGAAATGCCAAAATTCGGCATTTCGAGGACTTGTGAGCAATGAACGCTCACTAGTTAGTTAGAATCGATGAGACGGTGATCGAGAATGATGGAAACAGTAAGAATGTGATTTTTGGCGTTCTTGGTAAGTTGGGCCTCGAGGGGTCGAAGTGGGGCCCATTGGGCTTTCGGGCCCATTTGGGTAAAATTGGTAGAAAACGAAAATCATTATATGGCATGATAAGACTGTCAAAATGTTATGGAATATAGGCTAAATGGGCCTAGATGACGAAATTGGCTAAGTAGGGCCCATTAGGGTTTTAGGCCCAATAACTCGATTTCGCTAAAATGGGCCGAATCACTGTTTGCACTCATGGATTGTTAGTAATCGTTAATGAACATGGAAACCCTAATTTTGGTAAAATTATGAGATTACCCTTATACCATGAAAATGACCGTTTTGCCCTAGGTAAAAATGACCATTATACCCCTAGGGTTTATGTATGATTTTAATACATGGGATTTTGATAAATGTGGTATGTATGAGATGCACATGACATGTATGATATGCACATGATATGTATGATATGCACATGATGTAATCATAACTGCATTGGGTTGGGTTTTTATATGGATGGAGGAAGTGAAAAAGGGCTTATGCCCCAGTTATCAAAAGGGCTTATGCCCCAGTTATCAAAAGGGCTTATGCCCTAGTTATCAAAAGGGCTTTGTGACAGCCCAAAATTGACCCTAGTCGGAATGTGGTTTCGGGACCACAAAACCGAGGCATAAAAATAATTAAAAATTTATTTTGATGCCTATAATATGTGTGTGCTCATGTATGACATTTTATGATGATTGATTTAGTGTTATAAAGGTGAATTCCACTAGAAAGGACTTAGTAGTGAACTTTGAAAGTACGATAGGAAATGTGTGATGACTAATTAAAGCATGCATGCAAAATAATGGACTTGCATGTCAAATTCCCTTTTACAAGTGATGGCGGCCATGACAAAGAGATATGGGCTAAACATGTCATGAAACATGTTTTGTTGGGCATTAGGGAGAAATAATAAACAAATAAGCATGGGTAAGAAAAGAATGAAAAAAAAATGTGTGTGAGAGTAGCTTTCCCCCCATTGCCGTGCAACCAAGAAGAGAAAACAAAAAATTGTTCATCCTTGTTCTCTCCTTTTGGCCGAAAATACTAAGAGGAGAAGAGATTTTGCTTCATTTCCTTTGTTTAGAAGAGATCTAGAAGGATATTTGCCTAAACTTGCATCAAGATTGAGGTATGTATGAGGTTGTGTCATGAGATTCATGCATGTTTTAGTTGCCAACTTGATGTTCATGTTAGCCATGGTTCAAATCCTTGTTATGCCATGGAAGTGGTATTTGGTCAAGGTTGGTATTGTGATAAAGCCATTGCATGTTAAGTGTGAAGCTTGATGATGATGCATGCAATGATGGATTGTCTACTCTTGAAATTTCTTTGTAGCCATCTTGAGTAAGACTTTGAGTTTTCTTTTGTTTAACCATGATTGAAGATGAAAGGGGCATGATTGTGATGTATTCGGCCATGATGCATTCATGAGCATGGTTCATGCTTCTTGCATGTTAGTTAAAATTTGTGTTTTGGATGGCTATATGGACACCTTGAAATTGGCCATGCTCATATATGTATATATATGTTTGCACATGATGTTTTGGTTATGAAGTAAGTGATGAATATGTTTGTTTAAAGAAGAAGATGTTGAAGAATGTTTGTGAAATTGCAAGCACATTCGCCTAGCACACATATGAGTGCTTGATGCTATATTATAAGTTTTGAGCTACAATATGCAAAGCATTAACTAGTAAAATGCATGCTGTTTTTGTTTGGTATTAAGTGCATAATTGGCCTCAACATGGACATGTATATTCGGCCTTAGGGAGCCTATTGATGGCCTTAGCTTTTCCTTGATGCTCGAATGAATTGTATTGAATTGCTTGATGTAGTATAAAATGTGCATGACCATTGTGTATTCAAGCGAAAGGGTGGCCATATGACCATTTAAACTCCTTGTCATATTCGGCCATAAGCTAGCACAATGAGGTTTTAATAAATTGAATTTGTTTGAATTAGCTCAAGAGCTTAGAGCGCCACAATTGGACAAGGGGAAGGAAAAAGTGATCGAATAGCCGTAAAAGCCGTTCGACAACATCCGAGGTAAGTCCTCAAGAAGTGACCCTACTTGAATTATGTGAAATGAAATATGGATGTATATTGATTATTGATTTATGTGTGTATGAGTATTTGAATGATACCCGGGCTAAGTCTCGAAGGCGATTATGCTTGTGATTATATTTGCGTTTGAGCCTTAGTAACGAAAATGAAATATGAATGTCTAATGATTATTGATGCATGTGTGCATGAGCAATTGAATGATATCCGGGCTAAGTCCCGAAGACATTTATGCTGGAAATTATATCCGGGTTAAGACCCGAAGGCAATTGTGCTAGTGGCTACATCCGGGCTAAGACCCGAAGGCATTCGTGCGAGTCATTCTATCCGGGCTAAGACCCGAAGGCATTCGTGCACGTGGTTATATCCGGTTGTATTCCGAAGAAGCTTGGGCTGGAGGTGAGTGTTGGTTGCTGTAATAAATTCAATTAAATGCGCTCGAAAGGCCCAAAGAATAAGGTATGTTTATATGTGCATTGGAAAGTCGACATGTTTGAGCAACATTCGCTCAATCGACTAACGAATTTCAGCTATTGAATAGGTTGATACCTTGTGAAAGTATATAATGATGAAGTGGGAAGTAAGAATGATTATGTGAATGTGTATTAATGAAATGATGCATTTGGCTATGTGAATGTATTGCTTTAATTAAAGTTGATTTTATTCCTTGAGACTTACTAAGCATAAAAATGCTTACCCGTTGCTTTGGCTCTCTTTTTATAGATTTTGCTCGTTAGCAATCGGATTTGGGATCATTAAAGTCGAAGTCATCCACACTATCAACGCCTCCATTTTGGTATAAATTTTGGTTGATCTTTGAAATGGCATGTATAGGACTACCCTTTGTTGGTTTAAATATGCTGTGATGTATATGTGTTCGCCATACGAAAATGGCTCGTAAAAGTGAAGTCTGAACTTAGACTATTTGCGGTTTGTATATATATATATGGTGTCATGATGTGATTATGGATTGGAAGTGGGAATGTTGGTCACATGATCAGCCATTGGTATGGTTAAAATGATCATATGTGAACCTATGTATGGCAAGACTAGTTGGTTCATGGAGACTACAAAATAGGTAAGACCTACCTTCAAAACAGATGCTGCCAGCTGCAGTGACGTGAATATGAAAAATCACCAAAATTTTTAGGGATGGTATTAAATAGTGAATAAGCTATGTAAATGAACCTTGATTAGTCTATTTTCATATGGAAGAAACGAAATGGTCATAGGAGTTACATGTTAAGAGATATTAAAGCTATTGTGAGACAGGGCCAGAATGGTTTCTGGGTCCCCTGTCGCAACTTTAAAAATTTACTATAAATTATCCAGAAAGAATTAGGAGTCATTCCTTATATGTACAGATTCCATTTTGAGTCTAGTTTCATTAGAAACAAACGGCACCAGTATTAAAGCCCTGTGCAGAGAGATATTCAAGTTGTAACGCGCAAAGGTCAAAGCAGTCGATCCCTGTAACATGGGTAACTTTAACTAATAAACTGTACGAATTGGCCCGACCAAAAATTCTAGAAATAAATCCATGGATGGATATATGAGTCTAAATTCAGAGAAAATTTACGAAACCAGTTTCCGAGTTTTGGAACTCGAGATATGATTTTTAAGTCGACGGTGACGCAGTTTTCCAGCCTGACTGGAAATGTCAAATTGGTGGGCAAAATATGTGGACTTGGCTTGTTAACCCCTCGTGTCCGACACCGTCGATGGTCTCGGGTTTGGGGTGTTACAATTTTATTGGTATCAGAGCCACGGTTTAGTCGATTCTAGGACTACCGTGATGTGTTTGGGGTCTAGCTATACATGCCATTAAATGATGAATCGATAGTGTGGTGATTTACGACAATTTGGCTTTGTGTTTGTTTATAGCAATGGATCCGATCCCAACCGAAGCGATAGCTGATGATGTGGAGAGTGTGGCGCTGCTCCCACGCAAGGGACAGGCGGCGGACTCTCAACCTATGGCCAACAATCCGAATGATGAGGCTAGGCAAGCCTTTTATAGTGTGATGAGCGAATGGTTTAACCAATACATTCGAACTAACACGGTGTTCCACAACCTCCATTCCCGAAAATGCAACCCCAAGACCTACAATACCTCCGGTGACTAACCAAATAAGGTCAAGTAAGCCCCGATCGATAGGATTCGAAAACATGGGGCCACTGAATTTAAAGCTACGGATGATGATGATCTTTGGCGAGCGAATTTTGGTTGGATAACACGATCCGGGTGCTCGATGAGCTATCTTGTACACCGATGAGTGCTTAAAGTGTACCATCTCCTTGCTACGTGAGTCCGCCTACTATTGGTGGAGTACTCGACTTCGTGGTACCTAGAGAGCAAGTGGCTTGGGAATTCTTTCAAACCGAGTTCAAAAAAGTATATCGATCGAGATTCATCGACCAAAAGCGAAGGAATTTCTTGATCTTAAGCAAGGTTCTATGTCGATTCTGACTATGAGCGAAAATTTGTGAGGCTTAGTCGTCTGCGAGAATGCATTTCGTCCGAGGCTATTATGTAAGCGTTTGAGGATGGGCTGAATGATGATATAAGGATGTTCGTTGGAATTCTCGAAATCGAGAGTTCGTAGTACTTGTTGAGCGAGCTTGTAAGCGAAGAGCTTAGAAAGGAGAAACAAAAAGTTGATGTGGGAACAGGAGAATTCGAAAGAGGTCCTCGGAAAGTCTCTTCAACAGCATCAAAGAGATTTCGAGATGATGTGAGCGGTTTAGAGGTGTTTGGGCTTTTCTAGACGAGGACGCGATCGACCCCTGTGACCACACGAGTCACTTCGATCGCCGATGGTGGAAATGATCGCCGAGAGAGGGCGAGTGTCTACATTGTGGCAAATGGCATTCGGGGAGATGTTGGTTTCGTGATCGCTCCTGCTATAAGTGTGGATCAGCCGACCACTTTCTGAAGGATTGCCCGAGGATGCTTGAGCAGAATGTAAGTCGAGTGGAAACCGGGTGCTACCACTTGCTCGAGGTAGGCCACCTAGAAATATGGGCAATGTTAGTGGCGGTCGAGAGGATCTAGAGATGCTACCATCGATCCGAGGCTCGGGCTCTGCTAGGACTTATGCCATCTGCGCACCTTGAGGATCTGCCTCTCCGGATGTCATTACCGTACTTTCACTCTTTTCAATACTAATGTGATTGCTTTGATTGACCTGGTTCTACTCATTCTTATATATGTGAAACCTTAGCATCCATAAGACTTTGCCTATTGAGTCTCTTGAGTTTGTAATTCGTGTCAAACCCTTGGGTCATTACGTGCTTGTCAACAAAGTGTGCAAGAAAAGTCCCCTAGTGTTCCGAGGTTCTTGTTTTCCGGCGGACTTGATGCTTTTGCCGTTCGATGAATTCGACGTTATTCTTGGTTTGGATTGGTTGACCATGCGATGCGGTTGTAAATTGCAAAAGCAAGACTATCGATTTGAGGTCTTGCGAATAATGAGATAATTCGGGTTGAGTCTCTGGACTTAAAGGGTTGCCGGTATAATATCGGCAATTTTGGCCCGAAAATATGTAAGAAAAGGGTGCGAAGAGTACCTTGCGTCGTTCTCGATGACAAAGAATCGAAAAAAGAAACTTGAATCTGTGCCCATGGTTTGTGAATACCGATGTTTTCCACGAAGAATTGCGGGTTTACCACTGTTCGGAAATAGAATTTGGCATCGAATTGGTACAGGTACCACTCAATTTCGATAGCTCCGTGTCGTATGGCACCAACGGAATTAAAGGAGTTGAAAGCTCGGTTGCAAGAATTGGTGGATAGAGGTTTTGCTCGCCCGAGTTTTTCGCCTTAGGGTGCGCCGGTGTTGTTCGTGAAAAGAAGGATGGAACCATGCGGTTGTGCATCGACTATCGTCGACAATAAGCGACGATAAAGAACAAATATCTGTTACAACGTATCGATGACTTGTTCGATCAAGCGAAGAACCTCGGTGTTCTCGAAAATAGATTTGAGATCGGGCTATTATCAATTGCGAATCCGAGATTGGACGTACCCAAGGCGCCTTGAGCGAGATATGGTCACTATGAGTTCCTAGTGATGCCGTTTGGGCTCACTAATGCCCTATGGTATTTATGGATTTAATGAATCGATCTTGGACCATATTTGGATCGATTAGTAGTCGTGTTCATTGATGACATCTTGGTCTATTCAAGAAATGAGACCGAACATCTTTGAACACTGCGGTTAGTCTTTGCAAATTTTACGGGATAAGCAATTACATGCTAAGTTCAAGAAGTGTGAGTTACGGTTAAGAGAGTTAGCTTCTTGGGTCATGTGGTATCTGCGCCGGGTATTCGAGTCGACAGAAGAAAATTTCAGCCATACTTAATTGGAAGCCTCAGAAATATTCTTGAGGTTCGAGCTTTTTGGGGCTTCTTAGGTTATTACCGACGATTTGTAAAGGTTTTTCAACGATAGCCACGCCGATGAAGCTACTCCAAAAGGATGTTAAGTTGAATGGACGGAGAAATGTCGAAAAGTTTCGATCAATGAAAACTTATTTGGTGAAGCCCCAATTCTAGTGCAACCCGAATCGGCAAAGAGTTTGTCATCTATAGTGGCGCCTCCTCCTTGGGTTAGGTTGCGTATTGATGCAAGAAGGTCGAGTTGTGGCCTGTCGTCGAGGCAATTAAAGCCACACGAGAAAAATTATCCGACCCATGATCTCGAATTAGCGCCATCGTATTCGCCTTAAAGATTTGGCGACATTACTTATTTGGTGAGAAGTGCCATGTGTATTCGGATCACAAAAGTCTCAAATATTTGATGACCCAAAGAGACTTAAATCTGCGACAAAGACGTTGGCTCGAATCGTTAAAGGATTATGAGCTGGTCATTGACTATCACCGGAAAGGCGAATGTGGTTGCGGATGCCTTGAGTCGTAAATCATTATTCACTTCTGAGCGATGAATGTGCACTTATGCATTCGATCCGACGGTGTGTTAGTGGCTGAATTGAAAGCCAAACCATTATTGACACATCAAATTCGAGAAGCTCGAGAAAGTCGACGACGAGTTGGCGCAAAAGCGGGCCGAGTGTGTTCGAACAAGGACTCGGAGTTTCAAATCGATGATGACGATTGTTTGAGGTTCAAAAGTCATCTGTGTGTTCCAAAGAATTGAACTCATTTCGATAATTCGAATGAAGCCTATTATAGCCGAATGGCAATCCACCCGGGAGTACGAAGATGTACAACAATTTGAAGCGTCGATTTTGGTGGCATGGTATGAAGCGAGACATCTCAGACTTTGTTTGAGATGTTTAATATGTCAACAAGTGAAAGCGGAACATCAAGTGCCTTGAGATTACTTGACCAATCACGATACCCGAGTGGAAATGGGATCGAGTCACAATGGACTTTGTATCCGGACCGCCATTGTCGACAAGTAAGAAGGATGCGGTTTGGGTCGTGGTAGATAGATTGACTAAGTCGGCTCACTTTGTCCCGTCGTCGGATTTTCAATGGACAAATTAGCCGAATTATGCGTTCTCAGTTGTGAGATTACACGGGTGCCTATTTCCATCGTGTGGGATAGAGATCCGAGATTTACCTCGCGATTTTGGAAAAAGTTGCAAGAAGCTTTGGGTACCAAGTTGCATTTCAAAGACCGCCTTTCACCCCCAAACCGATGGTCAATCCGGCGGATAATTCGGATACTTGAGGATATGTTGAGATGTTGCGTCCTTGAGTTTAATGGTTCATGGGAGCGGTATTTGCCGTTGATTGAATTAAACTTACAACAACGACTTTCAATCAAGTATTAAGATGGCACCCTACGAGGCTTTATGCGGTCGTAAATGCCGTACACCATTGTTTTGGACCGAGTTTGGTGAAAGCAAGATTTTCGGGTGGATTTGATTAGAGATCTTTGAATAGAAAGTGAAAGTAATCCGTGAAAGTCGAAGATAGCCTCCGATCGTCGAAAGTCGTGCGCGGATCTGAAGCGTAAGGATATCGAGTATCGGTGGGAGATAAAGTGTTTCTCAAGGTATCGCCTTGGAAAAAGATACTCGATTTGGCCGTAAGGGCAAGTTGAGCCGAGTTCATTGGGCCATATGAGATATCCGGCGAGTCGGTCCGATGGCATATCGTTTGATTTTGCCCCGAACTCGAAAAGGTTCACGATGTCTTTCATGTTTCGATGCTTGACGCTATAGATCCGATCCATCGCACGTGATTAGTCCATCGAAATTGAAATTCAAGCCAATATGAGTTATGAGGAAGAACCGATTCGTATCCTATCACGGAAGTGAAAGAGTTGCGAAACAAGCGGGTTCCGCTAGTGAAAGTGTTATGGCTCAAGCACGGGATAGAAGAAGATACTTGGGAGACCGAGAACTCTATGAAAGAGCGATATCCAAACCTATTTACGGTAAGATTTTGGGGACGAAAATTTCTTAAGTGGGGAGAGTTGTGACAGCCCAAAATTGACCCTAGTCGAATGTGGTTTCGGGACCACAAAACCGAGGCATAAAAATAATTAAAATTTATTTTGATGCCTATAATATGTGTGTGCTCATGTATGACATTTTATGATGATTGATTTAGTGTTATAAAGGTGAATTCCACTAGAAAGGACTTAGTAGTGAACTTTGAAAGTACGATAGGAAATGTGTGATGACTAATTAAAGCATGCATGCAAAATAATGGACTTGCATGTCAAATTCCCTTTTACAAGTGATGGCCGGCCATGACAAAGAGATATGGGCTAAACATGTCATGAAACATGTTTTGTTGGGCATTAGGGAGAAATAATAAACAAATAAGCATGGGTAAGAAAAGAATGAAAAAAATGTGTGTGAGAGAGTAGCATTCCCCCCATTGCCGTGCAACCAAGAAGAGAAAACAAAAAATTTGTTCATCCTTGTTCTCTCCTTTTGGCCGAAAATACTAAGAGGAGAAGAGATTTTTGCTTCATTTCCTTTGTTTAGAAGAGATCTAGAAGGATATTTGGCTAAACTTGCATCAAGATTGAGGTATGTATGAGGTTGTGTCATGAGATTCATGCATGTTTTAGTTGCCAACTTGATGTTCATGTTAGCCATGGTTCAAATCCTTGTTATGCCATGGAAGTGGTATTTGGTCAAGGTTGGTATTGTGATAAAGCCATTGCATGTTAAGTGTGAAGCTTGATGATGATGCATGCAATGATGGATTATCTACTCTTGAAATTTCTTTGTAGCCATCTTGAGTAAGACTTTGAGTTTTCTTTTTGTTTAACCATGATTGAAGATGAAAGGGCATGATTGTGATGTATTCGGCCATGATGCATTCATGAGCATGGTTCATGCTTCTTGCATGTTAGTTAAAATTTGTGTTTTGGATGGCTATATGGACACCTTGAAATTGGCCATGCTATATATGTATATATATGTTTGCACATGATGTTTTGGTTATGAAGTAAGTGATGAATATGTTTGTTTAAAGAAGAAGATGTTGAAGAATGTTTGTGAAATTGCAAGCACATTATTACCTAGCACACATATGAGTGCTTGATGCTATATTATAAGTTTTGAGCTACAATATGCAAAGCATTAACTAGTAAAATGCATGCTGTTTTTGTGTGGTATTAAGTGCATAATTGGCCTCAACATGGACATGTATATTCGGCCTTAGGGAGCCTATTGATGGCCTTAGCTTTTCCTTGATGCTCGAATGAATTGTATTGAATTGCTTGATGTAGTATAAAATGTGCATGACCATTGTGTATTCAAGCGAAAGGGTGGCCATATGACCATTTAAACTCCTTGTCATATTCGGCCATAAGCTAGCACAATGAGGTTTTAATAAATTGAATTTGTTTGAATTAGCTCAAGAGCTTAGAGGGCCACAATTGGACAAGGGGAAGGAAAAAGTGATCGAATAGCCGTAAAAGCCGTTCGACAACATCCGAGGTAAGTCCTCAAGAAGTGACCCTACTTGAATTATGTGAAATGAAATATGGATGTATATTGATTATTGATTTATGTGTGTATGAGTATTTGAATGATACGGGCTAAGTCCCAAGGCGATTATGCTTGTGATTATATTTGCGTTTGAGCCTTAATAACGAAAATGAAATATGAATGTCTAATGATTATTGATGCATGTGTGCATGAGCAATTGAATGATATCCGGGCTAAGTCCCGAAGACATTTATGCTGGAAATTATATCCGGGTTAAGACCCGAAGGCAATTGTGCTAGTGGCTACATCCGGGCTAAGACCCGAAGGCATTCGTGCGAGTCATTCTATCCGGGCTAAGACCAAGGCATTCGTGCGTGGTTATATCCGGTTGTATTCCGAAGAAGCTTGGGCTGGAGGTGAGTGTTGGTTGCTGTAATAAATTCAATTAGTACGCTCGAAAGGCCCAAAGAATAAGGTATGTTTATATGTGCATTGGAAAGTCGACATGTTTGAGCAACATTCGCTCAATCGACTAACGAATTTCAGCTATTGAATAGGTTGATACCTTGTGAAAGTATATAATGATGAAGTGGGAAGTAAGAATGATTATGTGAATGTGTATTAATGAAATGATGCATTTGGCTATGTGAATGTATTGCTTTAATTAAAGCTGATTTTATTCCTTGAGACTTACTAAGCATAAAATGCTTACCCGTTGCTTTGGCTCTCTGTTTTATAGATTTTGCTCGTTAGCAATCGGATTTGGGATCATTAAAGTCGAAGTCATCCACACTATCAACGCCTCCATTTTGGTATAAATTTTTGGTTGATCTTTGAAATGGCATGTATAGGACTACCCTTTGTTGGTTTAAATATCTTTGTGATGTATATGTGTTCGGCCATGCGAAAATGGCTCGTAAAAGTGAAGTACTGAACTTAGACTATTTGCGGTTTGTATATATATATATATGGTGTCATGATGTGATTATGGATTGGAAGTGGGAATGTTGGTCACATGATCAGCCATTGGTATGGTTAAAATGATCATATGTGAACCTATGTATGGCAAGACTAGTTGGTTCATGGAGACTACAAAATAGGTAAGACCTACCTTCAAAACAGATCTTTGCCAAATTGCATGGACGTGAATGTGAAAAATCACCAAAATTTTTAGGGATGGTATTAAATAGTGAATAAGCTATGTAAATGAACCTTGATGAGTCTATTTTCATATGGAAGAAACGAAATGGTCATAGGAGTTACATGTTAAGGGATATTAAAGCTATTGTGAGACAGGGCGAGAATGGTTTCGGGTCCCCGTCATAACTTTAAAATTTACTATAAATTATCCAGAAAGAATTAGGAGTCATGCCTTATATGTACAGATTCCATTTTGAGTCTAGTTTCATTAGAAACAAACGGCACCAGATTAAAGCCACATGCAGAGAGATATTGTAACATGGGTAACTTTAACTAATAAACTGTACCTATTGGCCCGACCAAAAATTCTAGAAATAAATCCATGGATGGATATATGAGTCTAAATTCAGGAAAATTCTGAAACCAGTTTCGAGTTTTGGAACTCGAGATATGATGTTTAAAGCGACGGTGACGCAGTTTTCCAACTGACCGAACTGTCAAATTGGTGGGCAAAATATGTGGACTTGGCTTGTTAACCTCGTGTCCGACACCGCGATGGTCTCGGGTTCGGGGTGTTACTGAGCTTATGCCCCGATTCTAAAAGGGCTTATGCCCCGATTATTGAAAGGGCTTTTGCCCAGATTATTAAAAGAGGCTAGGCCTCGGTTGTATGATCATGACTATCTTGCCGATGGAGAAATATGGCGGGGTGGGTCGAGTTAATCCCACATGGTGTGTTGGTTGAATGCAGGTGGAGAGTAGCGGATGGTGGGTTGAGTAGTCTCCCGAATGGGTTGCATTCTTTCATTGAAATTATATGTGATATTGAAATGGGCCTAAGGGCCATACTGGGATTCTGATAAAGGCTTGACCCGATAATATGAAATATGAAAAGGCTTGACCCGTGTTATGGAATATGAAACATGAAAAGGGCTATAGCCTAGTATATGTTGAGATTAGATTTGGGCTTAGGCCCAACAGGCTGTTATTATTTTTGGGCTCTGAAAGGGGCTTGTTGCACACTGAGTTTCCAAACTCACCCCCCTTTCCTTAACCTTGCGGTGAGCCTTGATGTGGGGACTTGGGCCGGAGAGGATTCAGAGTGGCCACGGTGATCATCTTTGGGCTTTTAAATAAGTGTTGGTTTTCATTTAATTTCCTTTAATTATTTTTTATTTTTGGGTTGTAATAAGGCCAATTTTAACTTTCCTTTTATTTCTTTTGAATTATTTTAATTTTAATAACTTTAAAATTGGTTAATAATTATTCAAATGGGCTAGACTTAGGGCGTGTTTTCAAAATGATACTTGTTTTCAAAATATCTCAACACCACGATTAATCGATTTATCAAAGACGTCCACTTAAACAAATTTAAACTCGATATAACAAAGTGTGGCTATGGTTGTGGGCATGTCTAGGATTGGATCCAATTAAAGAGCTTGGTACTTAGCGACCTTCATGGCTCACCTCCTCTGTCTCGGATACCTACACGGTGCCCGGCTTCCATACACTTTGTTAACTCAATAAAATGTATGGTTTTAAAACACTAAAACGGAACGTGGGTTTTCAACTCCAATGTTGCACGTCAGATTCGGCCATAACGTCTGGGCCGGGTTTGGGGTGTTACAGGTATAAAATGGGCTTATTTAGTCAATCTATCAACTATCACCCAAATAGCATCTCTCTTTCTTGAAGTCACTGGCAACCCGGTCACGAAATCTATAGTGATACGATCCCATTTCCACTCAGGGACCACAATAGGTTGGAGTAAACCGGAGGGTACTTGATGTTCAGCTTTAAACTGTTGACAAATCAAACATCTTGTTACTAATTTTGAGATATCTCCTTTCATGCCATTCCACCAAGAAACTTTCTTCAAGTTATTGTACATCTTCGTACTTCCTAGATGAACTGACATATACTATTATGTGCCTCGTGTAAGTATTTTGGATCAACTCAGTATCCTTTGGAATACAAATTCTTCCACGAAATCTCAAGCATCCTTCAGAGTCAGTCTGAAAGTCGGGTTCACTGGTTGCTTCACACTGAACTTTCTTAGCTTGTAATTCCTCATTGCATTTTTGAGCTTCACAAATCTGATGGAGAAGAGTCGGCCTAGCTCTCAGTTTAGCTAAAATGGAACCATCTTCATATAAGGTCATCTGTGTATTCATTGCCCTAAAAGCGAATAGAGACTTCCTGCTCAAAGGGTCAGCGACCGCGTTCTCCTTTCCCGGATGGTAATCAATCATAAGCTCATAATCTTTTAACATTTCCAGCCATCTCCGTTGTCTTAAATTCAAATCTTTTTGAGTCATCAAATACTTGAGGCTCTTATGGTCGGTATAGACATGGCCCGAACAAATAATGACGCCAAATATTCAAGGCAAACACTATGGTGGCCAATTCCAAATCATGAGTTGGATAATTCTTCTCATGAGGTTTCAGCTCTCTCGAAGCATAAGCTACAACTTTTCCTTCTTTCTCTGGTTTCGGTTGTACTAGCACTAGCGCCTTTGTCAATAGCATTTTCAAATTTTCAAAGCTTTGTTGGCACTTTTCTATCCACTCAAACTTAACATCGTTTTATAGCAGTCTCGTCATAGTAGTGGCTATCCTAGAAAATCCTTTTACAAACCTTCAACAATAACCGGCTAAGCCCAAAAAGCTCCTAACTTTGGTTACATTCCTTGGAGGCTTCCATTCAACAATGGTAGAAATTTTACTAGGATCAACCCGAATACCATCACTAGAAACAATGTGGCCTAAGAATCCAACTTCCTGAAGCCAAAACTCACTTTTACGGAACTTGGCATATAATTGCTTATCCCTCAAAGTCTGCAAAAGAATCCTCAGATGTTCGACATGTTCTGTCTCATTTTTAGAGTAAAATAAAATGTCATCTATGAACACTACAACTAACTTATCCAAGTATGGACGAAATATTCTATTCATCAAATCCATAAACACAGCCGGAGCATTCGTCAATCCAAAAGGCATAACAAGGAATTCGTAGTGATCATACCTTGTTCTAAAAGTAGTCTTAGGTATGTCTATCACATTAACTCGCAGCTGGTAATAACCGAACCTCAAGTCTATCTTGGAAACCATGTTGCTCCTTTTAGCTGATCGAACAAATCATTAATTCTTGGCAATGGATATTTGTTCTTAACCGTTACCTTATTAAGTTGCCGATAATCAATAAATAATCTCATGGAGACATCCTTCTTCTTTACGAATAACACGGGACCACCCCAAGGTTAGAATCTGGGTATCGCAAAGCCTTTGTCAACCAATTCTTACAACTGTGACTTTAATTCCCTTAACTCCGTCGGAGCCATCCTATACGGAGTGATAGAGATAGGTGCAGTCTTTGGCATTAACTCAATACCAAATTCAACTTCCTTAACAGGGGGTATACCTAGTAATTCTTTTGGGAACACAACCTCACACTCACATACAATAAGCACTGATTTGAATTTCAACTCAGGTTCCTTTGTATTCAACAATAAGCTAGATATGCTTCATATCCTTTTCTCATACATTTCTGAGCAATCATTAAAAAAATTATAATTGGCAAGCCACTAAGTTCATCTGATTCGACTCGAAGGACTTCACCATTGTCATGTCTCAATTCTATAACTTTTCGTTTACAATCTACTATAGCACCATGAAGTGTCAACCAACCCATACCCAAAATAACATTGAATTCATCAAACGACAGCAACATCAAGTCGACCGAAAAACAAAGACCTCTAATCATCAAAGGGCATTTCTTGCATACTTTATCAACTAAGACATGTTTGCCTAATGGGTTTGACACTCTAATCATAATTTCTGTAGACTCCACGGGTAAATTCAAGCTAGATGCCAATTTCATGCATACATAGGAATTTGTAAATCCTATATCTATCAAAGCAATAACAACAGTGTCATAAAGAGAAAATGTACCAGTGATTACGTCAGGCGATGATGCTTCTTCATGTGCTCGTATGGCATAGGCTCTACCTCAGATCGCACTGTCGTCTCTCGTGTCATATTTTTGCTGCCAGCTCCAGTACCGATACTTTTCGAGGGAATCGTCTTTGAAGCCGAACCACTCTGTCTTGCATTTTGAAATATCTTGTCTGTTTCGGGACAATCCTTAATAAAGTGGTCTTGAGAACTATATCTATAACACGTCCCATCATTCCTCTTACATGAGCCTAGATGACGTCTTCCGCAGTATTCACACTTGGGTCAACAAGGTTTAGTGTCTCCTACGCTAGCTACAGATGTAGCCTGAGTTCAAAAACCTAAACTTTGCTTCTTACGATTTCCATGGGAGCGTCCTGTCGATGCATAAGAACGATAATACACATTTTTAGATTACTTAGACTGAGTTGGGGCCAATCTGTTCATCATTCTCTTTCGAATATCTCTAGCTTTCGACTTGGTTCTTCTTCTCCCTTGTCAATTCTTCAGCCTTACATGCCCGTTCAACGAGCACAACAAATTCCTTTAGTTCAAGGATGCCCACTAACACCCTGATATCCTCATTAAATCTGCCTTCAAACCTTCTCCACATCTTAGCCTCAGTGGGCATACACTTTCGGACATATTTACTAAGTCGGACAAACTCTCACTCATATTCGGTAACCGACATGCGACCCTGCTTTAGTTCAAGGAATTCCTTACGGTTTTGGTCGATAAACCTCTAGCTAATATTCTTCTTCATGAATTCCTCCAGAAAGAAGTCCCAAGTAATTGCCTCATTAGGCACAACCGAAATCAAAGTCTTCCACCAATGGTAGGCATCATCCCTCAACAATAAAATAACACACTTCAAACACTCTAAACTCGGCTTTCTCAACATCATCCTCAGTGTTAGCTCTAAACTCCTCTGCTCTTTGTTCCTGAATCTTATCCACAAAAGTTTTAAAAAATGTCATAAAATCTATACCTCGAGGCATCACGGGTACAGGCTGAGGGTTCGAAGGTAGAAGAGGTTGCGTCTGAGTGACAGGGTTCTCACGGATGAACTCAGCATACCAATCATTCATCATTTGGAAGAACGCCTCTCTAGCCTCCCCTTTGGCTCACGGTTACGGGTCTACTTTCTTCAGGCACCGTCCCTTGAGCGGGGGCTAGTGCATTGCTTTCTACATCATCTGCTACAGCTCGGTGGGGGTCTATTACTATATGAAAAACACAGTTTAATATCATTAGGAGTAGTCACACTATCACAATTTATGCAATGCATGTATAGCTAGACACAGACACATGCTACGTAGTCCAAGAACTGACTAAATCGTACCTCTGATACCAATAAATATAACACCCCTTACCCATATCCGATGCTGGGACAAGGTACAAGGCATTGCTGAACTTAAACAAAACCAAACATAAAAAAGCATGCCACAAAATTTCATTCAAACTAAAACCAATCAATTAAAGTCAAATTATCCCTATTATAGACCTACGAAACCCAAAACATACATCATTAGCGGTCCGGGACTAAACCGAAAACATAAAAAAATTTTAAAAAAATTTCTAAGTTAAAGCCTCACACGCCCGCGTGGAGGCAATGCACACGCCCCTATGCTTGGGGACACGCCAATGTCCCACACCCGTGTGGAATTATTGGATTTATTTTCCAATTCGAATCTACAGGGGTTTCACACGGCTGAGCACACGCCCGTGTTCCTCACACGGTCTGGAACATGCCTGTACAGTAGCCCATATGATTTTAGTGAGCATTATGTTTATGACGTCATCATACAAATGTGAGGCACACGACCAAGCACACGCTCATGGCCAGAGTCGTGTCCTCCACACGATTGAGACATACGACCGTGTGGCACGCCCATGGGGCTGACCGTGTATCACTCTCAGCCTAGACACATGCCCGTGTGTCTACCCGTGCAGACCATTTGGAGGCTACTTTCCAAGCCATTGGTCACCCTTACACAATCATGCACTTCCATATGTTTAATGGCATATCCCTTGATATATTTGGAAACTTAAACATGCAACATTATAGCATCACTATGACTCTTTTTTATACTAGTCCATTAGTATTCACACAACCTTATCTTTTAGTCATTCCACACCAATTTCATGGTTTATCATATTCCTTATTATCAAACCATTATGAGTGCTAAATCATGCAACCACATACTAGCAAATAAATAGTCATTTGTCAAACCAACACATACACATCTTAGTATGCATGTAAAGGTAAACTTAGGGATACATCCCAATCATTAACATGGACCAAATCACATGGCCACATGCAAAATAATCAATACCCAAATGAGCCATTATACTTGGCTACTTCAATATGACACATATACACAAAATAGACAAGTTTCCTATACATGCCATGCCCAAAATAATTGAACCCTTTTATGCCCAAATTTCTTGAAGATAGTGTGATCCGAGCTCGAATGTCTCCCGATCCTTTGAGCTAGCTTGACGTATCTAAAGAGAAGGGAAAAGAGAGGAGGGTAAGCTATAGAGCTTACTAAGTACACATACAAATAATCTACATTTTTTCAATACGCATAATTACTTATCCATTATGATACTTTTCATCAAGTCATCATAGGGTTTTAGTACATACATGTGCCATCTTGCACACATATACTTAAATTTTACTTTTGGAATTCATATTATGTTACTTGTTGAATATTTGGAATATGATTCGAACACACGGAAGAAATGCACCAAAGTGCCTGAACGTAGCCTTGACTTCCTGACAAAAAGTACACCGAAGTACCTCATATCACAGAATCACATGCCACTCTCAATGGGGCTACTCAAAGAGCTAAGAGTGTAACAGTCCAGTTTTGAGCCTAGTCAGAATAGTGGTTTCGGGACCACAAGTTTGAGTTAGAAAAATATTTTAATATTATTTTTTGTGCCTATTATAAGTGAATTGACGTGTGTGAAAGTCTCGTGTGAAATTTAATCGTTTGTGTGTTTAATTTTGAAAAAAAAAAGAGCAAGTTGCGTAAAATGTAAAAGCTATGTGGTAGATGTTAAAAGTGCCTATTTGACTTGGCTTTATAATTTTGAGGTCCTTATGTGGTTATTTGACCAAAGTTATGATTAAATGACATTAGTGGACACTAGTTGATGGCATATTAATGTTTTAATGCAAGGGTAATAGGGTAAAATGCATATTAAAGTAATATTAATATAAAAAAACATGAAAAATAAGGCCATTATGTATGTTCATCCGTCGAAAATAGGAAAGAAAATCTATATTTAGAGAGCTTCAAGTTTCAGCACAGACAAGGCTCAATTAAGGTATGAGTTTTGTTCGATTTTTGATAATCTCTATGTTTTTGTAATCGTTGCTTCGTATACTATCAAACCCATGCCCCAATTTTTGATTTTGATGATGATTTTGAAATGTGCCATTGATGAAGCTATGAGATTTGTGTTGTTAGTTGGTGAATTATGAAAGCTTGATGTTGGTTTACATGTTTTGTCTTTGAATTTTGATAAAATTGAGTATTATGGGCTAAATTGTGAAAATGTTATTTTGAGGGACTAAAATGTGAAATAAATGAAATTTATGGGCTTGCATGAGAGATAGGAGAATTCGGCCAAGCATGAGTATAAGCAAATTATGTGTATTTTGCGATTTTGTGATTTAGAGACTAAAGTGTTGAAATGTGAAAATGTTAAGGGCTAGTTTGCAAAATGCCTTAAATATGTGTCTATGGATTGTTTTGAATGATTTAGTGAATAAAAGGGTTAATTTTTGAATACATATAGATCAAGAAAAGAGGAATTCAGACTTAGACCGAAGGAAGTCGAAGATTGTAGAGTAAATAGTCCAAGTTGCCAATTCTGAGTATGAGGTAAGTTTGTACTTAAAACATGATGTTAATTATATTTTGATGTTTTGATTATATATACATTGTTTATATGTTTGGTTTGGATGAATATAATGATAAATCAATAGTATTTGGCACTAAGTGTGCGATTTAAACTAGCTTTGGCTATATGAGGCACTAAGTGTACAATACCGATTTAGCTTCGGTTAATTGAGATAGCACTAAGTGTGTGGAATCGTTCTAGCTTCGGTTAATTGAGATGTCACTAAGTGAGTGGAATCGTTCTAGCTTCAGCTAACTGTTACAGCACTAAGTGTACGGATGTTCAAAGCACGAATAATTTACGGAGAGTCTTAAAATATTTAAACGAAATGTGAGAATGAAAGTAAATAAGTATGGGAATATTCAGGTATGTACGATACCTTTGAGGTAGATGATACTATGTATGTGAAGCTCATTGATTTGGTATGAACATATGGATTATGTTGGTATAGATTTGATATATGATTTAAGAATTTGTAAGTACTTATGTATTGATGACTTTTGGTACGAGCTTACTAATCTTTTGAAAGCTTACTTTGTGCGTGTTTGCATTACTTTATAGATATCAAAGCTATTGTAAGCTCGGGGATCGTCAAGGATCGTCACCACACTATCAAACCTCATTTTGGTATTTTGAAATTGTATATTTCAAGTATGGCATGTATAGGCTAGTAGTTGTGGGATTATGTTTTGTGATGTATATATTTAGCCATGTGATTTGGCTAGTTTATGTTTGAACTTATAGTTTAATAATGGTATATAATATGTGATGCCAATGTTCAATTTGGTATGTTTTGGATGGTTAAAAGAGATGGTAAAAATGGAAAGTTTGGTAAGTTCATAGCATATGTTTGAATGACGTATCGATCATTTGGTAGGGTATGATGTTAGTTTAAGTTTTGGTATGAATTGAGTGATGAATTGAGAATGGAAATGATTGGTATTGTTTTAGCATGAATTATGTATGATTTGGTATAGATATTAGCTGAAATGGTTGAACAAATATGCTTCTTTCTTTGCTTGTTCGTTGATCCATTTTGGGGTGGCATATTGGTTATTCAAATGGCCTATTTTTGTCCACACGGGCAGAGACAAGGGCGTGTGTTTCAGCCGTGTGCGACACAATGCTATGTTGCATGGCCGTGTGTCCCCTAGGGTACCCTACAATTGTATGTCAGGCTCGAACACGACCAAAGCACACAGGCATATGGCTAGCCGTGTGGCCCAAGTCAGGCTTGACCATGGCCAAGGTCCACGGGCGTGTCTTGTAATCGTGTGAGCAAGTCAGTAGCTATGCCCTATTCTGCCACGGCTTAGACACACGGGCGTGTCTTGTAATCGTGTGAGCAAGTCAGTAGCTATGCCCTGTTCTGCCACGGCTTAGACACACGGGCGTGTCTAAGACCGTGTGAGGCACATGGCCTATTCACATGGGCGTATGACCTTTTAAAAGTTGAAAATTTTTAAAAGTTCTGAAACTTTTATATGTTATCAATTTAGTTCTGAATGCACGTTTAAGTATCGTATGCTTGGTTTTATGTTCTTAATGAATATGAATGAATGACATTTACTGTAATGATTTGATATTTTATATAAAAATATTCTAAATTGTATTGTGGGTTAAGTAGTGCCTCCTAAGCTATTCCGGCGACGGTTACAGGTCAGGGGTGTTACAAAGAGAGTATCCGAACATAACTCAAGATACCCAGCACCAGGACCCTAGCATGTATCACATATTAAATGAGCTCATAACACACGTGACTATCCTAGTGGCATGTCACTTGTATCATCAACTATTCGTAAGGTTCAAACGAGATTTTAGACTTCCAGACCTTTATCGAACGTACTCGCATAAATGGTTTCTTTCACATGGCCAACGTCTCATAATCATAAAGCAAAGAATCAAAACATGTTATATTATCAACATAGCGAAATAAGCATATTAAGGATGCAAATATCAATAAATCATTTAATAACAATAATTAATGTATTTATTTGCATATGTACTTACCTCGGTACAAAATATTAGAAATCGAGCCTAAACCTCATAAACCTTGTTCTATCCTCGGTCAAGGCCCTTATATCGATTCTCTTGATCTATAATACCAAATTTAGCTCGTTTAATACATACATTACTCAAAATGATCCAAAATTCATATGTGGCTAAAATTACTATTTTACCTCTATACTTTCATATTTTTGCAATTTAGTCCCTAGGCTCGAATAATACAATGTATGGGATTTCTTAGTTACCCAAGCCTAGCCAAACATTTTTCATGTTCATAACTTCCCACATTTTCCTTCCTTTCACATTTTTCTACCCTCTTTTACAATTTTTACAAAATAGTCCTTAAAGCCCTTTTCATGAAAATCTACTTAGTAAAAGTTTTTTACCATCCTTTAAACTCTCATATCCTTCCACAAATTATCAAAACATAAGCTTCTCATGCATGGGTAAATTTCTAAACATGAACCCTAGCATGAAATATGGGTAGAAAAAGAGAGAGCAAGTTACCGGGATGTCAAAAATACGAATAACATTAAAAACGGGGCTTGAGAGCACTTACTATTGAGCTTGGAAAGCTTGAAAACCCTAGCTATGGAGAACCCTAATTTTCGACAACAACACGGAGAGAATGAGCTGATTTTTGGTTTATTTCCCAATTTTATTTCATTTATAAACCAAATGACCAAAATGCCCTTAATGCCTTTCCTTCAAAATTTTCCATACAAACCCATTTTTGTCCAAAAACTTAGAAATCGGGAAAATTTCTCTTTAAGACCTCCTAATTAATATCCAAAGCAATTTCATACAAATTTCTTCTAAAACACAAATTTTGCAACTTATTCAATTTGGTCCCTAATTTCCAATTGGACACCTTATACTTAGAATTTCTTCATTGAACTTTAACACATGCATATATTCATATTCTAAACCTCATAAAAATCATAAAATCAATATTTTAACGTCATATTTGTGGTCTCAAAACCACTATTCTGACTAGGCCCTATTTTGGGATGTTACAGACCAAAAGAGAAATGAATTTCTAGAGTTAAAGCAAGGCAGTAGGACAATGATAGAGTATGAACGAGAGTTTGTGAAACTCAAAAAATACGCGCAGGAGTGCGTGTCCTCAAAAGCCGTCATGTGTAAAAGGTTTGAGGATGGTCTAAATGTCGATATCTGAGTATTTGTCGGCATTTTAGAACTAAGAAAATTTGTGGTGCTCGTTGAGAGAGCATTTAAGGTAGAAGAATTAGTTAAAGATAGGAGAAAGGCTGCTTTTGAGTCGCGAGATTCAAGAAAAAAGATGGGGAAATCGCATCAGTCCTCATCTAAGAAATCTAAGGAATTCTCTACCCAATGGAATACTTCAATGGGGTTCTCGAACAGGAACAAGAACCAGCAGAACACGACCTCTAAAACCCATCGGTAATGCTTAGCTAAATAGGCTAGAATGTTCGCAATGTGGTGGACATCATTTCGACTAGTGCTGAGGTAAAAAAAAGAGGGTGCTTCAAATGTGGATCACTGGATGAGAGAGAAATAGTAAAAAACGAAGGCAAGTAGTGCTCCATTGAGGGGTAGACCACAAAAGAACTCTGAAAGCGGGGTTGCTACCATAGGTGCGCCAAGAGATGCGGTTGTGAGGTCCAAGGGCAGAGTGCCTGCAAGGACTTATGCTATTCATGCCCGTGAAAAGGCAGAGTCTCCTGACGGAATCACGAGTACCTTTTCTATCTATGAAATATCTATTGTTGCTTTAATTGACTTGGGGTCTACCCACTCTTATATTTGTATAGAATTGATACCTCGTATGAACATGATAGTAGAGTCCACTGAGTTTGTGATAAAAGTGTCTAACCCTTTACGTAGACATATACTAGTGGACCAAGTTTGTAGAAATTGTCCTTTGACAATCAAAGATCATTATTTTCCAGCTAACTTGATGTTATGCCGTTTAATGAATTTGATGTAATCATTGGGATGGATTGGTTGACTTTTCATAGTGTTTTAGTGGACTGTGGGAGAAAAGTTATTGAGTTGAAATGTGAAGATGAAAATGTTATTTGGGTTGGGCCGGATAAATCAGATAATTTGCCTGTAATAGTATCATCTTTGACTGTTGAGAAATATTTGAGAAAAGGATACGAGGCTTACCTAGCTTTTGTGCTGAATACTCAAGTGTTTGAATCGAAGGTAGAATCGGTACCAGTGGTTTGCGAGTTTATAGATGTGTTTCTGGAAGAATTACCCAGACTACCTCTAGTGACGGAAGTAGAGTTTAGAATCAAGTTGATACCGAGCACAGCACCCATCTCAATTGCTCCATATAGGATGGCTCATACGGAGTTAAAAGAGTTGAAAGCTTAACTACAAGAGTTAACTGACAAAGGATTTAAGAGACCAAACTTTTCTCCATGGAATGCTCCGGGTCTCTTTGTGAAAAAGAAAGATAGGTCGATGAGGTTATGCATCGACTATAGATACCTTAATAAGGTAACAGTGAAGAACAAGTATCCTTTGCCAAGGATCGATGACCTGTTTGATCAGTTAAAGGGAGCCACTATATTTTCCAAGATTGACCTGAGGTTAGGATACTACCATTTAAGGGAGAAAGAGCAAGATGCATAGAAGACTACGTTTTAGACTAGATATAAGCATTGTGAGTTCCTCATCATGCCCTTTGGTTTGACTAATGCCCCGGCAGTGTTTATGGATTTGATGAACCACATTTTTTGGCTGCATTTGGATAAGTTCATGGTGGTTTTTATCGATGACATATTGATTTACTCGCGTGATGAGAGTGAGCATGGCGAAGCATTTGAGGACTATATTAGAGACCCTAAGAGACAAACAATTGTATGCCAAGTTCAGTAAGAGCGAATTCTAGCTTAAAGAGGTTGGCTTTCCAGGACACATTGTGTCAGGTGACGAGATTAAAGTTGACCCAAGAAAAATATCAGCTATTGTTGAATCGAAACTGCCGAAGAATGTGACAGAGGTTCGAAGCTTTTTGGGTTTGGCCGGATACTATAGAAGGTTTGTCCAAGGGTTTTCTATGATTGCTACTCCAATGATGAGGCTATTACAGAAGGATGTCAAATTCAAATGGTCAAAAAAGTGTCAATAAGGTTTCGAGAAATTAAATGCTTTATTGACCAAAGCCCTTGTGTTAGTGCAACCGGAGTCTGGCAAGGAGTTTGTGATATGTAGCGACGTTTCCTTGAATGGTTTGGGGTGCGTGCTTATGAAGAAGGCAAGGTTATAGCCTATGCCTCAAGACAGCTAAAGCCACATGAGAAAAATTACTTGACACATGATCTAGAGTTGGCCGCCATCGTGTTCGCATTGAAGATTTGGAGGCACCATTTGTATGGAGAGAAATGCCGACTGTTCACTGACCACAAAAGTCTCAAGTATTTAATGACGCAGAAGGAATTGAATCTATGACAACGAAGGTGGCTAGAGCTAATAAAGTATTATGAGTTGATAATTAACTATCACCCGGGAAAGGCAAATGTAGTTTCTGATGCCTTGAGTAGAAAGTCATTATTTGCCTTGAGAGCCATGAATACTTAGTTGGCTATGCCTGGTGATGGTTTAGTTTTAGCGAAGTTGAGAGCTAGACCGATATTTCTGCAGGAAACCCATGAAACTCAGAACAATGACAGAGATTTGCAAACCAAAAGAACCCAATATGAGTCGGGGCCTGAATCAGACTTTCAGATTGGTGCCGATAGGTGTTTGATGTTTAAGGACAGAGTTTGTATACCCAAAGACAGTAAGTGTGACAATCCGAATTAGGGCCTAATCGGAATAGTGGTTTCGTGACCACAAATCCGAGATAGAAATAATTGTTTTATAATTATTTTGGGGTTTATGATATGTATGCATGATTGTGTGAAAATTTCGTGATGAAATTCTATGCCTAAAGTGCTTAAATTGAAAGTAGGGACTAAATCGAATAAGTTGCAAAATTTGCATCCCGAAGTTTTAGTATGAAATTGTTTTGGAATATTAATTAGGAGGTCTTAAATAGCAATTTGACCAATTTTAAGTTCATGGACAAAATTAGGACATGGAAGGAATTTTGAAAGTTTAGTAAGGAGGGCATTTTGGTCATTTGGATATTAAATGAAATAAAATGGGAAAAATAACACAAAATTGATCATCATCCTCCTTAGTTGCTGCCGAATTCTCCCTCTCTCCATAGCTAGGGTTTCTTCAATTTTCAAGCTCCATAGTAAGTGATTCCAAGCCCCGTTTTTAATGTTCTTTACGTTTTTAGAATCCCAGAAGCTCGATTAAGCTTATGCTAGTAATAATTTAACCTAGGGTTCACATTTGGAAAAATATTCATAGGTGAAATTTGTGTATTTTGATGTTTTATGATAGAATATGAGGTTTTAAATTATGTTAAATAACTTGTGCTACTCGGTTTTAAGTGAAAGCGAGTAAAAGCAGCATAATCGGTAAAAATACCTATTGTTCATAACTATATGATAGAGTGAGAATTTGATGTTGTTGTAGAAGAGAAAATGTTCAGCATATCATAAAATATAAGAATAAGGGCTGAAATTAAATTCCGAGCCTAGGGGCAAAATTGTAATTTTGAAAAGTTAGGGGCAAAAATGTAATTTTTCCATGATGTGATTTTGGATTGAAATAAATAGTATGAGTATTAAATGAGCTAAATGTGTTATTATAGATCAAGAAAGGCGGAATTGATCTCGAGCAGGGAAGGAAAAAGTTTTGGACTAAATTGCAAAATTTTCACATTTTGCACCAAGTGTTCTTCTTGCTTGCTCGGGAGTTAAGGATCGTGAAGATCTACCCGCACTATCATACTTTAGGGTATTTGAACTAAGCGTTTTGAATTATGGCATGTATAGTACGCTTAATTATTTTGTTACGTGTCATATTTGTCTAGGTTTAAAATATTAGTTCTGATGATCGACCACTAATTTGTACAAGCCATTAAAGTTGGCTAATATTGTTCAAGACATATATTATACGATGCACTATCAAATTGGATGACATATTTATATTTCGGTTATGTTTAATGGTATGTGTTATGTTACGGTAATACCTTGTATCTGTTCCTATGACAGTAATTGGTAAGGGTGTTACATTTAGTGGTATCGAGCTATGGTTTAATCGGTTCTCGAACTAATAAAGTGTGTGTAAAAGTCTAGCTATACATGCCATAAAAATATTGTGATAGTGTGGTGACTCTGATTATTCTAAAGCGTGTTTTGTTTTAATATAGTAATGAATCTGAAGGAACTGTGGTGATGATCTTTGCTAATGTCTAATGGCTCCCGCACAAGGGACCGCTTTGTGGAAAGTAGGCTGAGACATTGAGATAAGGAGATGAGGCTCGAGATGCCTTTCTCCAAATGATGAACAATTGGTATCTTGAATTTATTCGAGCAAATCCAAATGCTCAACCTCCTCCACCCCTCCTATACCTCGGACGATTCACATAGTGCTCAAGGTATAGATTTGGTAGGAATGAACAAGCCTCCGGTTGACAAGATTCAAAACAAGGGGAAGAAGAGTTTAGAGCAAAGGTTGATGATGATCCCGAGAAAGCGGAATTACGGCTTGAAAATTCTACCCGTATTTGATGAGCTCTCATGTACACCCGAGGAATGCTTAAAGTGTGATGTATCACTTTTGAGAGATTGACTTACCACCGGTGGAAGACTTTGGTTGCGATGGTGCCAAAAGAAAAAGTTACTTGGGATTTCTTCCAGGAAGAATTTAGAAAGAAATACATAAGTCGGCGATTTATTGATCAAAAGCGGAAGGAGTTCCTTGAATTGAAGCGGGAAAATGTCTCATAGCAGTATGAGCGCGAATTTGTAAGACTCAACAAGTATGCCCGAGAATGTGTGTCCACCGAGGCCATTATGTGTAGAATATTTGAAGATGGGCTGAATGAGGACATTAAAGTGCTTGTAGGAATTTTGGAGTTGAAAGAATTTGTAGTATTGGTTGATCGAGCTCTTAAAGTCAAGAATTGAACAAAGAAAGAAGAAAAGGCTGCTATTGAGGCCCGAGATGTCGAAAAAGACAGATAAGCAAGCCATTTCAATCTCAACCAAAGAGGTCCAAAGAGACAAACCCTCGAATGAGCAGGTTTCAATTGGGGATTCACAGAGATCGTGGTAGAGCATATTCGGGTCTAAAGCTCAAGCTACTTTGGTGGCAAGTGTGGGTAATGTGCGACCTAGAAAGCCCGGCGTCGACAATGTGGCGAGCAACATTATGGTGAGTGTTGGGGGCCCGAGCGAGCTTGTTTCAAAGTTGTTCTCATGAGCATTTTATTAGAGATTATGCGGAGAAAGTTAAAGAAGAAAGATTTGAGTGCTAGATGAATACCACCGCTAGTAGAGGTAGACCACCGAGAAATCTTGGAGGTGAGACTAGTAGTAAAGCGTGATGAAAGATTTAACGGCAAGATCGAAGCTAGAGCACTGCTAGAGCTTATGCTATCGTGCGAGAAGATGCATCATCTCCGATGTTATTCTTGGTACATTTTCTCTCTATGATACTATTGTTATTGCATTGATTGATCCAGTGTCCACTCATTCCTATATTTGCATGAATTTAGTATCCAATAAAAAGTTGCTGTTGAATTTCTTGAGTTTACGATTAAAGTGTCGAACCCTTAGGCCAATATGTGCTAGTTGACAAGGTTTGCAAGAATTGCCCATTAATGATTCAAGGTCACTTTTTTTCGGCCAACTTGATCTTTGTTACCATTTGGTGAGTTTGATGTTATCTTGGGAATGGACCGGTTAACATTGTATGATGCTAAGGTAGATTGTAAACAAAAGACACTAGAGTTGAAATGTGAAAATGGAGAAATTACGTGGGTTGAAACAGATGAATCAAATAAATTGCCTATGGTGATTTCGCACATGTCTTGACAGAAATACATGAGAAAAGGGTGTGAAGCTTATCGGCTTATGTAATGAATATTGAGTTGCCTCGATTGAAATTTGAATCGATCTGATAGTCTGTGAGTTTCGGATGTATTTCTGAGGAATTGCAGGGTTGCCTCCGAACAGAGATAGATTTTGCCATTGATTTGTTGCTGCATCTTGCACCGATCTCGATTGCTCCATATAGAATGGCTCCGATGAATTAAAAGAATTGAAGGCTCGGTTGTAGGAGTTAACGGACAAGGGATTTGTGAGACCGAGTTTCTCTCCACAGGGGTGCTCTGTATTATTAAGTAAAGAAGAAGGATGGTTCAATGAGACTTTGCATTGATTACCGTCGACAATAAGGTGACTATAAAGAACAAGTACCGTTGTCGAGGATTGATGATTTATTCGATCGGTTAAAGGGGCCACAGTGTTTTCAAAGATTGATTTGAGGTCCGGTTACTACCAATGAGAGTTAAGGAGTCGAGATGTCGAAAACCGCCTTTAGGACAAGGTATGGACATTATGAGTTTCTTGTGATGCCTTTCGACAACAAATGCTCCACTATATTTATGGACTTAATGAATCGGATCTTCCGGCCATATTTGGATAAGTTTTTAGTAGTGTTTATAGATGACATTTTAATTTATTCTCGAGATGAGTCGAACATGCGAACACTTGAGAACTATATTGCAGATCTTGAGAGAAAAGAAACTGTTTGCCAAGTTTAGTAAAAGTGAGTTCGGCCGTGAAGTCGGATTTTTGGGGCATATAGTCTCGGTGATGGTATTGGTGGATCCAAGCAAGATTTCTGCGATCGTTGATTGAAACCGCCCAAGAATGTATCCGAGGTTAGAAGCTTTTAGGCTTAGCCGGTATTATAGACGTTTTGTTGAAGGATTTTCGATGATTGCCTCTCCTATGACTAAGTTGTTGCAAAAGAATGTTAAGTTTGAATGGACTGATAAATGTCAACAAAGTTTTGAAAAATTGAAAGCACGATTGATGAAGCACCAATTTTAGTACTGCCCGAGTCGAAAGGAGTTCGTAATTTATAGTGATGCATCATTGATGGGCCTTGGATGTGTGTTGATGCAAGAGGGTAAAGTGGTAGCTTATGCTTGAGACAGTTAAAATCGCATGAGAAGAACTATCCTACACATGATTTGGGCCGGCATTGTTGTTTTTGCCTTGAAGATTTGGCGACATTATTTGTACGGTGAAAATGCCGAATTTTCTTGATCACAAAAGTTTGAAGTACTTGATGAATCAAAGGATCTGAATCTGCGACAATGAAGATGGCTTGAATTATTAAAGGATTATGATTTAGTGATTGATTATCATCCGGAAAAGCAAATGTAGTTCTTGGCGCCTTGAGCGAAAAATTTCTTTTTACTTTGAGAGCCATGAACACGGGTTAGCATTGTCGATGATGGGTCAATCTTAGCGAGAGATGAGAGCTAAACCGTTATTTCTCCGATTGATTTGTGATGCTCAAAAGAATGATAGTGAGTTGCGGATCAAGAGAACTCAATGCGAATCGAAGTTCGACTCGATTTTCGAGTTGGACCGGATGACTGTTTGATGTTTTGAGACGGGATATGTGTCTTGAAAAGCGATAAATTGATTGAAAAATATTACATGAGGCGCACAATGGTGTTTATCAGTTCATCTGGTAGCACAAAATGTATAATGATTTAAAGAAGTCAGTATTGGTGGCGGTATGAAAAGGACATTTCGAATTTGTAACCAAGTGTTTGATCATCAACAAGTAAAAGTTTGAACATCAAGTGCCTTGAGATTACTTCAACCGTAATGGTGCACGAGTGGAAATGGGACAAGATTACCATGGATTTTGTAACCGGTTTGCCTTTAACTCCTAAAAGAAGGATCTTTGTTTGGGTAGTGGTTGATAGATTAACAAAGTCAGCCCACTTTATACCGATGCGTCTGATTACTCACTTGATAAATTAGCGAATTATATATTGCTGAAATTGTGAAGTTGCACGAGTACCTATGTCTATAATATCGATAGAGATCCAAGATTTACCTCGAGATTTTGGAAAAAGTTACAAGAAGCTTTGGGTACAAAATTGAACTTTAGTACCGCATTTCATCCACAAACAGATGGTCAAGCGGAAAGAGTAATCCGGTACTCAAAGATATGCTTAGATCTTGTGTTTTAGAATTTGGAGGTAGTTGGGAGAAATATCTATCTTTGATTGAGTTTGCCTACAATAACGATTATCAATCAAGTATACAAATGGCACCGTCTGAAGCCTTGTATGGTCGTAAGTGTCGAACTCCTTTATATTGGACCGAGCTTAGTGAGAAGCAGATTCATGGAGTTGATCTAGTTAAAGAAACCAAAGAGAAAATAAAAGTAATTGGGATTGCTTGAAAGTCGCTTGGATCGACAAAAGTCATATGCGATTTAAAAGAAAAGAGATTGAATTTCGGTGGGTGATAAAGTGTTTTGAAGGTGTCACCATGGAAAAAGATTCGAGATTTAGTCGAAAAGGCAAGTTGAGTCCGCGTTTTATTGGGCCGTCGAGATTCTTGAGAGAATTGGACCGATGGCATATCGGTTGGCCTTACCGGCAGAGTTAGAAAGAATTCATAACGTGTTTCATGTATCAATGTTGCGGACGTTATCGTTCGATCCTTCACATGCGATTTCCCAACGAAATTGAGATTCGATCGGATATGACCTATGAGGAGAAACCAATAAAGATTTTGGCTCGAGAGGTTAAGCAGTTAAGAAATAAAAGTATAGCTTTAGTGAAAGTATTGTGGCACGGACATGGGATAGAAGAGGCTACGTGGGAACCCGAGGAAGCTATGAGGAAGCAGACCCAAACCTCTTTCTGGTAAGATTTTCGGGACGAAAATCTCAAAAGGGGGAGAATTGTGACAACCCGAATTAGGGCCTAATCGGAATAGTGGTTTCGTGACCACAAATCCGAGATAGAAATAATTGTTTTATAATTATTTTGGGGTTTATGATATGATTGCATGATTGTGTGAAAATTTCGTGATGAAATTCTATGCCTAAAGTGCTTAAATTGAAAGTAGGGACTAAATCGAATAAGTTGCAAAATTTGCATCCCGAAGTTTTAGTATGAAATTGTTTTGGAATATTAATTAGGAGGTCTTAAATAGCAATTTGACCAATTTTAAGTTCATGGACAAAATTAGGACATGGAAGGAATTTTTGAAAGTTTAGTAAGGAGGGCATTTTGGTCATTTGGATATTAAATGAAATAAAATGGGAAAAATAACACAAAATTGATCATCATCCTCCTTAGTTGCTGCCGAATTCTCCTCTCTCCATAGCTAGGGTTTCTTCAATTTTCAAGCTCCATATTAAGTGATTCCAAGCCCGTTTTTAATGTTCTTTACGTTTTTGGAATCCCGGAAGCTCGATTAAGCTTATGCTAGTAATAATTTAACCTAGGGTTCACATTTGGAAAAATACCCATAGGTGAAATTTGTGTATTTTGATGTTTTATGATAGAATATGAGGTTTTAAATTATGTTAAATAACTTGTGCTACTCGGTTTTAAGTGAAAACGAGTAAAAGCAGCATAATCGGTAAAAATACCTATTGTTCATAACTATATGATAGAGTGAGAATTTGATGTTGTTGTAGAAGAGAAAATGTTCAGCATATCATAAAATATAAGAATAAGGGCTGAAATTAAATTCCGAGCCTAGGGGCAAAATTGTAATTTTGAAAAAGTTAGGGGCAAAATGTAATTTTTCCATGATGTGATTTTGGATTGAAATAAATAGTATGAGTATTAAATGAGCTAAATGTGTTATTATAGATCAAGAAAGACGCGAATTGATCTCGAGCGGGGAAGGAAAAGTTTTGGACTAAATTGCAAAATTTCCACATTTTGCACCAAGTGTTCTTGACTTGCTCGGGAGTTAAGGATCGTGAAGATCTACCCGCACTATCATACTTTAGGGTATTTGAACTAAACGTTTTGAATTATGGCATGTATAGTAGGCTTAATTATTTTGTTACGTGTCATATTTGTCTAGGTTTAAAATATTAGTTCTGATTTTCGACCGACTAATTTGTACAAGCCATTAAAGTTGGCTAATATTGTTCAAGACATATATTATACGATGTACTATCAAATTGGATGACATATTTATATTTCGGTTATGTTTAATGGTATGTGTTATGTTCGGTAATACCTTGTATCTGTTAAATGACAGTAGCGGGTAAGGGTGTTCTGATAGCTTATTCAAATGATTCTGCGAGAGACACATAGTGGTTGTTTGTACATCCACCCAGGCAGTGTAAAAGTGTACAATGACCTGAAGAAGATGTATTGGTGGTCGGGAATGAAAAGATACATTTTAGAGTTTGTTTCCAAGTGTTTTGTGTGTCAGCAAGTGAAGGCTAAACACCAAGTGCCTTCGGGTCTACTTCAACCTATCACAGGTCCTGAGTGGAAGTGAGATCGAATTACGATGGATTTTGTGATGGGTTTGTTGGTAACCCCAAAGAAAAAGGATGCTGTTTGGGTTGTTGTGGATAGGCTACCAAAATCGGCACATTTTATACCAGTGCGTACCGATTACTCTCTCAAAAAACTAGCCGACTTGTATGTTTCTGAAATTGTGAGGCTACATGGAGTGCCCTTGTCAATTGTTTCAGATAGGGACCTGAGATTTACCTCGAGGTTTTGGAAAAAAGTTACAAGAGGCATGGGGAACAAAGTTGAGTTTTAGCACGGCATTTCACCCACAAACTGATAGCCAATCAGAAAGAGTGATTCAGATTTTAGAAGACATGTTGTGGTGTTGTGTTCTCGAGTTTCAAGGTAGTTGGGAAAGGTACTTGCCATTGGTTGAATTCTCCTACAACAATAGTTATCAGACAAGATTGAAAATGGCACCTTATGAGGCTTTGTATAGGAGAAAGTGTCGGACACCCTTATATTGAACTGAGCTCAGAGAGAGTCAAATTCACGACGTCGATTAATCAAAGAGACTGAAGAGAAAGTAAGAGTGATTCGTGACTACTTGAAGACCGCATTGGATAGACAGAAATCCTACGCAGGTTTGAAATGAAAGGAAATTGAGTTTCAAGTCGACAGAAATCCTACGTAGGGATCCCACATTGGGAAGCTAACATAAGAGTAGATGGAGAGCTGGCTTTAAATAGAGCAAACCATGAGGAGAGTAGGCATACCCTTCTTGGCTACTCCCTTTCGCTTTGTGACGTGCTCGTTTGGGTTGGGCGTCAGCTAAGAGTGCTTGGAGCGCGAATTAACTGCAGTCTCCTAACAGGTGTGTATTTCTCCCTACTCTAGCTGTAGGATCGCTACTTCGGGTCGCGATGGGCTGAAAAGGGTTATGTGGGCCCAATGGGCCTATGGGCCCAATTGGATAAGTTGTTTGATTGTGTAGTAAATATTGGACTAGGCTAGGTGAATCTCATATTTGTGGCTAGATTTGGGCTAAAAGGGCCACACGAGCGTGTGGGCCCATTTGGGCCGAGAATGGGTTTTAGGTCCATTCGTATTGTTATCCTTGTTTAGAATACTTTAGTTTACCAAATTACTGAAATACCCTCGACTTGTAAAATTACCAAAGTACCCTCGATTTATAGAATTACCGTTTTACCCTCGATTTATAGAATTACTGTTTTACCCTCGATTTACAGAATTACCGTTTTACCCTCGATTTACAAAATTACTGTTTTACCCTCGATTTATAGAATTACTATTTTACCCTTGATTTATAGAATTACCGTTTTACCCTCGATTTATAGAATTACCGTTTTACCCTCAATTTACAAAATTACCATTTTACCCTCGATTTACAAAATTACTATTTTACCCTCGATTTAAGAATTATCGTTTTACCCTCAATTTATAGAATTACTGTTTTACCCTCGATTTATAAAATTACCATTTTACCCCTAGGGTGTTAAATGATTGTTTTGCCCTTGTGGGCAAGTGGTGACTTAATTTGACCGTGTTGTTGTGGATTTGATTTTGAATATATGTTGGTGATATGAATGACTTGATTGTGGTTGTTTGATTCAAATATGGGCATGATATTTTGATTCTGTATGTTGTATGCCATGACATGTATATACATTGCATGGGATCGAGTTATATTGATGGAGGAAGCGTTACGCGACCTCATTTGCAATCTGGTGGCCTCGCCACATATATCTGATACAGTGACTTCGTTATAATATCTGGCACCTCATTTGCAATCAATTTTCGCATACATATATATATATATATATATATCTGCTCATGGCCTAGCCACAATATTCAGATCTGGTGACTTCGTCACAATATCCGCGACCTCGCCGCAATTTACGTAATGTGTAGTGGTTGGGTGGGTCGAGTAGTCTCCCACATGGTGTAAGGTTGTGCACAGGTTGTATACTTTGGATTGGGTTGGGATTGTATTCACATTCTGATTTTGATTCTGTTACCTAATACTGATTCTGATTCTAATTCTGTCACCTAATTCTGATTCTGATTCTGATTCTCATTTTGATTCTAGTTCTAATAATGTTTCTTATTTTGTAATGGGCTAAGGCCCATCTAGTACTGTCTGTTATAGTAGGCTAAGGCCCAATTGATCTTGAAATCGTAAGTAAGGTCAGGCGGACTTTTAATTCTTTTATATGACTGACTCTTCCTTTTTAGTAGGGGATTTTACACTGAGTTTTCGTAAACTCATCCCGTTTATTAACCTTTCAGGTAATTTCCAGCCTTAGACAGATTGGAGCTGCGAGGGGCTCAGAGGAAGCCACACACACTGTTTATTTTATAGTTTTGATTATTACTTTTAAATGTTTTATGTGGGTTGTAGTAAAGCCGTTGTAATTTTCTGGATTTCAAATTTGGAATTTTATTTATTATTCTTATAATTGCTAGTATTAAAACACGATTTTCCAAAGCAACTACTGTTGTTCAAAACATCACGTATCCGCAATTATTTTTAAATTAAGCTTTCACAACTACCAAGATTTTTACAAAGTTGTTAAGAATGTTATTTAGCTGAGGTTTTCTAGCAAGGTCTAAAAAGGTTATAAGTTTTTAATTATTAAGAAGGGTTTTTAATGGAAACATGGTTTTCAAAAAACACTTCAATGTGACACGCCAGATTCGAGCCAAACTTCCAAGCCGGGTTTGGGGTGTTACATGGGTGATGAAAATGTTGAAAAGTCAACATTAGGTAATTTGATGACATAATGTATGAAATAATAATGCCAAAAAGTCTAGCTATCATTTTCTTTTCTCCATCCTTTCTTTTGACCAAAATTTTCAGCAAAGAAATGTGGTTTTAAGAGCTTGAAATTTTATCAACTTTAAGCCTTCACAAGTAAGTGATTTTAATGGCTTTTCTTGAATATTTTTGTACTTTTGAGACCTTTGAAGCATTAGCTTTCAAATAAGGGTATTTTTTTACAAAATGATTAAGAGTTTAGAGTTTTTCCATGAAACGATTTGTAATGTTTGCTAAGTTTTTATGGAAGAAAATGAGTCTTCGGTGTCTTATAAACAACTTTTGTGAAAGGTGTTAGCATGAAAGCACCTAAAATGACTATACTGTATAAGTTGTAAAATAGGTGTTAAATATGTGAAATAGTGAAAATTTGGAGTTGCTATAAGAGTAAAAAGGGTTCGGATAAGCTTAAGATGCGAAGAAATTCGATAAAAATATATTTTCAGGCCTAGGGGTAAAATTGTCATTTTGTCAAAGTCGAGGGGTAAACTGGTCATTTTACCAAAGATATGAATTTGCACTTGTTAAATTTTATTTAGTGACTAAATATGTACATTTTTCTGTTATAGATCAAGAAATACCGAATTTGAACCTAGACCGGGGGAAAGCCAAGCAAATTGATTAAATCGACTAGTCGCCACATTTTGTAATCCGAGGTAAGTTGTATGTAAATAATACAACTACATTGTTAATGTATGTGTTAGTTGTACTTGAATTTAATATAGCATGGATTGCTTGATTCTGGAATTGAGAAAGCATGATGGTAATAGAGATAGTAGAGTTCTCGTTAACATATGCGTTATTGTGAGTTAGTGAAAGACATGTCTGGGACATGCATCGACCACATTATGAGAGCTTGTGTAGGACCATCTCTGGGACATGGCATCGGTTTCGAGATGAGTGCTAGTGTAAGATGTAACACCCCTATCCCGTATCCGTCGCCGGAATAGGTAAAGGGGCATTACCGGACTTGAAACTCATATCCGAACAGTAAAATTTTTGAATATTTTGTTTTATAAAGAACATTCCTTTAGGTAAATACTAAGGACAGTCAGGGATACAATTTAACTGCTATAAGTACACATTCAAAAGATGCCATTTTCGCATGGCTTATATACATTAACCAAAATATTCTTTGGCCACTGGTCTATTCTTTACATGCCATAAAATAATTCAAAACATAACAGTATCAAGCAGTGGATAGTGATAGTGTGACTAGTTGTTGACGATCCCTGAGCCTGTAGCTTCCAAATGAGATCTATAAAACAGAGGAAACAAAGTAAACGGAGTAAGCATTACAATGCTTAGTAAGTTTTAAGCAAGGTCAACAGATAACAATCAAATTATAACATAGTTGTTCATATTTTATTTCACTCTTCCTTCGGGCATACCATCCCTTTACCAAATATGCCCATCTCATCATATATAATAGGCAGATAAATTCTCACTTGATAGTGATCTCTTATAAACATAGGTACATTATATATTTTCACCTAACTTTCCACATTGACCAAACGCACAATAATCATAGAATAGTCTTATTGCTTTACTCACATATGCATCACATAACGACCTTGTGATTTAGTCCAAATCAAGCTTAAATATAATCTGAAAATACCTACCTGACCAGCTTAACGCATTGAACGTATTTATTACCAATTGTTACTGTGAAGTCGTATAATCTTATGCTTTACTCGAATCTTCAGTGAAACCTTTAGCTCGAATAGTCCCCACACGTAGTTATCGGGTCTTATCCGGACAAAATCTCTACACGTAGTCATTGGGTCTTACCCGGACATAATCTCCACACGTAGTCATCGGGTCTTACCCGGACATAATCTTCACACGTAGTCATCGGGTCTTACCCAGAATATATTTCCAAGTTTCCTGGACATTTAATCACATGTTACAACATTCACATCGACTGTCATATTTGTAATTCATTTGCCTCATCAAATATCTAATAATACACACCTTTCACATTTGGTCATTCAGCCACAATATACACACATCTCCTACATATTTCACACTAGCCATTCGGCTTTACCACATATACATATCTCATACATATTTCACACTAGCCATTCGGCTTTACCACATATACATATGTCATTCATATTTCACACTAGCCATTCGGCTTTACCACATATACATATCTCATTCATATTTCACACTAGCCATTCGGCTTTACCACATATACATATCTCATATATATTTCACATTAGCCATTCGGCTTTACCACACACATATCTCATACATATTTCACACTAGCCATTCGGCTTTACCACATATACATATCTCATACATATCTGACACTAGCCATTCGGCTTTACCACATATACATATCTCATATATATTTCACATTAGCCATTCGGCTTTACCACACACATATCTCATACATATTTCACACTAGCCATTCGGCTTTACCACATATACATATCTCATACATATTTCACACTAGCCATTCGGCTTCACCACACACATATCTCATACATATTTCACACTAGCCATTCGGCTTTACCACATATACATATCTCATACATATTTCACACTAGCCATTCGACTTTACCACATATACATATCTCATATGTATTTCACATTAGCCATTCGGCTTTACCACACACATATCTCATACATATTTCACACTAGCCATTCGGCTTTACCACATATTCAGTACAAGCTATTTTCCTGAGCAATAATCACTAAATTATTTATAACTGGAGCTACAAAACTCAAAATCAATTGCTGTTAATTTTCCCTGAATATAGACTCATATATCTTCCATCCATAAAATTTTCAGAATTTTAGGTTTGGCCAATCAATACCAGATTTTTCTTAAAGTTTCACCTGTTTCACTGTTTGACTAATCTGACCATTCTTCACTACGAATCAAATTTCTAATTTTACAGAATTCAAAATATGTTCTATTTGATTTCATTTGAAACTAGACTCATTAAGGAGTCTAAGCATATAAATTTTATCTTATAACCATTTTTGTAAAAATTATAATGATTTTCTAAAAACAGAACAGGGGATTTCGGAGTCATTCTGACACTGTCTCACACAACTTTAAATATCTCTTTATAGGAAATTTCTTTGCTTACACGGTCTCTTTTATAAGAAACTAGACTAAATAAGCTTTTATTACATATTTTATTCAGCCTATAATTCCACACCAAAAATTTATAGTGATTTTCTAAAATCACGTTACTGCTGCTGTCCTAAGCAAATTATTACAATTTGCTCTTAAATTTCCAAGTCCAAACACTTATGAACTTACCATTTGAGTTTAAGACATATCATGGCCACATCATATCTTATTAAATCAACTCATTATGTCCTATTATGATTGAATTTACTCAATGTTTAATCACTTAAAACTTACCTCGGAAGTTGCCGAAGCGATTCTGACGGCTCTTGATCACTTTTCCTTTCCTTATCCAACTTTGATCCTCTAAGCTCTTGAGCTAAATCAAACAATTTACTTCCCAAATTAAACATAGTCATACGACATCCATATACATTTTATACTAGCGAAATGTACCATCAAGATATACTTTACTCAAATAATTTACCTTGGCCGATCATGTATAATGTTTTGTAGCTTAATAAATTTAACATACATTATGTATTTATAATATTTGTGCAGCCAATTATCCATGGTCATACACACAATCAAAAATAAATACCAAATTTTTCATATCCTTTATGCCCTAAGCTGAATACACTTGTCATGTTCACCTACATTTTTCAAGTACAACATTCTCATATTCGGCATTAGTATCAAGCATAATAGCCAATTCTTCCCACCTTGAATCTATGCATCTATTTAATCATAGTTTGTTCAAGCACTCATACAACAAGATACATCCAATTTAACAAGAAACAAAAACCTTATTTCTCCATAGCTACTATGGCCGAAAGTTCTAGGCATCTCAATACCAAATTTTAACATGGGTTGCCTAAAGAACTTGGTGATGAGTTCAAATTAATCTAACATTTCAAGCAACTTAACACATCCATATAACTAAAAAAATTCTAAGTTTAAACACAATACAACATTTTAGCACCATGGCCGAATACTTCATGAAGTTGTTAAGACCCATCCTTTTTATTAAGCACTCAAACTCAATCATCTTCATGCCTCATCACCACAACATCAAACACCAACCAAGAAGACAACACCCATGGCCGAGTATCATCTCCATCAAATAGCAAAAGAATTTAAACCAACATCTAGAAATATGCATGAATTTCATGGAATAACATCAAACATACCTCTTCCTAAACATCAACCAACCGAACATGAAGCAAGAGAATCCTCTTCTTCTTCCTTCCTCAAGTCACAGCAATAGGGGAGCATGGATGAGACAACTTTGTTTTCATCACCCCTCCCTTTTCATTACTTTATTACTAACCTTTTATTTTATTATTTCTAACATAAAACATTAACACAAAATGTTTATAATATGCTTTAACCCATAGCATGGCCGGCCACTACCTAAAGTTTTGGGTAATTTGACATGCAAGGACAAGCATTTTCTAACATGCATCAATAGGCCACTTTAACATTTGCCTAGCACATTTCTAAATTTTCTCACACAAGTCCTATTTAATAAAATTCACTTACAATTAACAAAATTCAAACATGAAATTTTCACACATGCATATATATATATATATAATAAGCATCAAATATGATGGTTAATTATTTTTATGACTCGGTTTTGTGGTCCCGAAACCACTTTCCGACTAGGGTCACATTAGGGGTGTCACAACTCTTCCCCCCTTTAGGGATTTTCGTCCCTGAAAATTTCTACCGATGCCTAGTTTAGGATAACGTCCTCTTATTGAATTATATCCATATAAATATTAGCTCATCGATAGCAATTGTAATTCATTACTGATTTCGCATCGATCTATAAAATCATTTTCTTATCTTAAAACAAATACATAAACATTTCTACAAGTATGCACATATATCTCATTTTCTTGATTTCATAAGCAATAATCACTTAATTTAATTCACAAATGCATTTCAAACACATATTAAGCACATATTAACATGTATAATTCACATCATCAACCGACATTTTCATTCATGTATAAGCTGTAACTTGACCGAAAGTACACATATACTCAAACATCCCAATAAATATCCTTTATAACTCCATCATATCTCACTATTCAACTTAACCTATTTCCAACAGAAAATCAACTTCCACATACCTGAACATTGAATTCATTTAGCACATAACCCATATATCCAAAATTATCAGCATTCATCAAAAATTCTTACAGACTTTCAAATGTCGAACTTAATCGAAATAATTTCTTGAACATGATTAACAAAAATAGGGGTCATTTAGCAATAGCACATATGACTTCATATACCAAGCATTCCATAAACTAAATCTGTAACACATTTATAACATGAATTCATTTCTTAACAACATATCCACCATCTTAAATCAATGCCTTCGTTCCATACGAGGTCTTACATGAATCTTGTTTTACTCACTTAATGTCTACTGACCGATCTCGCACACATAGTGCTCGGTTGAAGAACTCGCACTCTCAATGCCTCTAATCATTTGCACATATAGTGCCCCTATTCATTTGTTGTTACACATTGAAATGACTTAACCAAGTCCATAAACATCATGTATGTACACTTTTAAACATATCCTTTCATTTAAATTTGAATTCGTATAGTAATAAACACTTAAACTTTGCTCAAATTATCGGTACGAAGCCTACTAGGCACGGAGGCCCGAATGCACATCACAAGCATGATTGCTCTTGGGACCTAGCCCTGATATAACACCAAAGACGGATGCTCTTGGGACTTAGCCGGATATAACACGAGCGAATGCTCTTTGGGACTTAGCCCAGATATAACACCAAAGACGAATGCTCTTGGGACTTAGCAGGATATAACATCAAGACGAATGCTCTTGGGACTTAGCCCGACATAACACCAAAGACGAATGCTCTTGGGACTTAGCAGGATATAACATCAAGACGAATGCTCTTGGGACTTAGCCCGCTATATAACTCTCAATTCTCATGTACATATACATATATAACAATACACATTAGTATATCATTTACATTACTTGAATACAAACACAACATGCTTATCGACCATTCAACTTTCAGTTCCATAGCCACATACAAAGATCACATTTATAGTCGTAACACTCTTTCAAAATTGCATCACTTATACCCTTATAATTCAACCCAAATCAAAATTCAAATACGAGTACATGATACGTACCTGATCAACTTAATGATTTAAGCATATCCAAGTGAAGTTATATTGCAAATTCTCACAGTCAGAAGCTTGCTACAACTCGATCGGGATCAAAATTCATTACAATACAACAAACACATTTTAATAGTCAAAAATCATCACACTATCACTTTATCACTTTATGGCATGTATAAATAGACTCACGCGTGCTACGTTAGTCCTAGAATCGACTAAACCGTAGCTCTGATACCAATAAAATGTAACACCCCTATCCCGTATCCGTTGCCGGAATAGGTAAAGGGGCATTACCGGACTTGAAACTCATATCCGAACAGTAAAATTTTTGAATTTTTTTTTTATAAAGAATGTTCCTTTAGGTAAATACTAAAGACAGTCAGGGATACAATTTAACTGCTATAAGTACACATTCAAAAGATGCCATTTTGCATGGCTTATATACATTAACCAAAATATTCTTGACCCTTTGGTCTATTCTTTACATGCCATAAAATAATTCAAAACATAACAATATCAAGCGTTGGATAGTGATAGTGTGACTAGTTCTTGACGATCCACGAGGCTGTAGCTTCCAACCGAGATCTATAAAACAGAGGAAACATAGTAAGCGGAGTAAGCATTACAATGCTTAGTAAGTTTTAAGCAGTGTCAACAGATAACAATCAAATTATAACATAGTTGTTCGTATTTTATTTCACTCTTCCTTCTAGCATACCATCCCTTTACCGAATATGCCCATCTCATCATATATAATAGGCGATAAATTCTCACTTGATAGTGATCTCTTATAAACATAGGTACATTACATATTTTCACCTAACTTTCCACATTGACCAAACGCACAATAATCATAGAACAGTCTTATTGCTTTACTCACATATGCATAAATATAATCTCAAAATACATACCTGACCAACTTAACGCATTGAACGTATTTATTACCAATTGTTACTGTGAAGTCGTATAATCTTATGCTTTACTCGAATCTTTAGCGAAACCTTTAGCTCGAATAGTCCCCACACGTAGTTATCGGGTCTTACCCGGACAAAATCTCCACACGTAGTCATCGGGTCTTACCTGGACAAAATCTCCACACGTAGTCATCGGGTCTTACCCGGACATAATCTCCACACGTAGTCATCGGGTCTTACCTGGAATATATTTCCACGTTTCCTCTACATTTAATCACATGTTACAACATTCACATCGACTGTCATATTTGTAATTCATTTGCCTCATCAAATATCTAATAATACACACCTTTCACATTTGGTCATTCAGCCACAATATACACACATCTCCTACATATTTCACACTAGCCATTCGGCTTTACCACATATACATATCTCATACATATTTCACACTAGCCATTCCGCTTTACCACATATACATATCTCATATATATTTCACACTAGCCATTCCGCTTTACCACATATACATATCTCATACATATTTCACACTAGCCATTCCGCTTTACCACATATACATATCTCATATATATTTCACATTAGCCATTCGGCTTTACCACATACATATCTCATACATATTTCACACTAGCCATTCGGCTTTACCACATATACATATCTCATACATATCTCACACTAGCCATTCGGCTTTACCACATATACATATCACATATATATTTCACATTAGCCATTCGGCTTTACCACACACATATCTCATACATATTTCACACTAGCCATTCAGCTTTACCACATATACATATCTCATACATATTTCACACTAGCCATTCGGCTTCACCACACACATATCTCATACATATTTCACACTAGCCATTCGGCTTTACCACATATACATATCTCATACATATTTCACACTAGCCGTTCGGCTTTACCATATATACATATCTCATATATATTTCACATTAGCCATTCGGCTTTACCACACACATATCTCATACATATTTCACACTAGCCATTCAGCTTTACCACATATTCACTACAAGCTGTTTTCCTGAGCAATAATCACTAAATTATTTATAACTGGAGCTACAAAACTCAAAATCAATTGCCGTTAATTTTCCCTGAATATAGACTCATATATCTTCCATCCATAAAATTTTCAGAATTTTAGGTTTGGCCAATCAATACCAGATTTTTCTTACATTTTCCCTTGTTTCACTGTTTGACTAATCTGACCATTCTTCACTTCGAATCAAATTTCTCATTGTACAGAATTCAAAATATGTTCTATTTGATTTCATTTGTAACTAGACTCATTAAGGAGTCTAAGAATATAAATTTTATCTTATAACCATTTATGTACAAATTATAATGATTTTCTAAAAACAGAACAGGGGATTTTGAGTCATTCGACACTGTCTCACACAACTTTAAATATCTCTTTATAGGAAATTTCTTTGCTTACACGGTCTCTTTTATAAGAAACTAGACTAATTAAGCTTTGATTACATATTTTATTCAGCCTATAATTCCACACCAACAATTTATAGTGATTTTCTAAAATCACGTTACTGCTGCTGTCCTAAGCAAATTATTACAATTTGCTCTTAAATTTCAAGTCCAAACACTTATGAACTTACCATTTGAGTTTAAGACATATCATGGCCACATCATATCATATTAAATCAACTCATTATGTCCTATTATGATTGAATTTACTCAATGTTTAATCACTTAAAACTTACCTCGGAAGTTGCTTAGACGATTCTGACGGCTCTTGATCACTTTTCCTTTCCTTATCCAACTTTGATCCTCTAAGCTCTTGAGCTAAATCAAACAATTTACTTCCCAAATTAAACATAGTCATCGACATCCATATACATTTTATACTAGCCGAAATGTACCATCAAGATATACTTTACTCAAATAATTTACCTTGGCGGATCATGTATAATGTTTTGTAGCTTAATAAATTTAACATACATTATGTATTTATAATATTTCTGCAGCCAATTATCCATGGTCATACACACACAATTAAAAATAAATACCAAATTTTTCATATCCTTTATGCCCTAAGCCGAATACACTTGTCATGTTCACCTACATTTTTCAAGAACAACTTTCTCATATTCGGCATTAGTATCAAGCATAATAGCCAATTCTTCCCACCTTGAATCTATGCATCTATTTAATCATAGTTTGTTCAAGCACTCATACAACAAGATACATCCAATTTAACAAGAAACAAAACCTTATTTCTCCATAGCTACTATGGTAGAAAGTTCTAGGCATCTCAATACCGAAATTTTTAACATGGGTTGCCTAAAGAACTTGGTGATGAGTTCAAATTAATCTAACATTTCAAGCAACTTAACACATCCATATAACTAAAAAAAATTCTAAGTTTAAACACAATACAACATTTTAGCACCATGGCCGAATACTTCATGAAGTTGTTAAGACCCATCCTTTTATTGAGCACTCAAACTCAATCATCTTCATGCCTCATCACCACAACATCAAACACCAACCAAGAAGACAACACCTATGGCGAGTATCATCTCCATCAAATAGCAAAAGAATTTAAACCAACATCTAGAAATATGCATGAATTTCATGGAATAACATCAAACATACCTCTTCCTAAACATCAACCAACCGAACATGAAGCAAGAGAATCCTCTTCTTCTTCCTTCCTCAAGTCACGGCAATGGGGAGCATGGATGAGACAACTTTGTTTTCATCACCCTCCTTTTCATTACTTTATTACTAACCTTTTATTTTATTATTTCTAACATAAAACATTAACACAAAATGTTTATAATATGCTTTAACCCATAGCATGGCCGGCCACTACCTAAAGTTTTGGGTAATTTGACATGCAAGGACAAGCATTTTCTAACATGCATCAATAGGCCACTTTAACATTTGCCTAGCACATTTCTAAATTTTCTCACACAAGTCCTATTTAATAAAATTCACTTACAATTAACAAAATTCATACATGAAATTTTCACACATGCATATATATATAATAAGCATCAAATATGACGGTTAATTATTTTTATGACTCAGTTTTGTGGTCCCGAAACCACTTTCCGACTAGGGTCACATTAGGGGTGTCACATAAGACATGTTTGGGACATGCATCGGCCTCGAGGCATAAGCCAGTGTAAGACATGTCTGGGACATGCATCGGCTATGAGATGTGTCAGTTTAAGACCATCTCTGGGACATGGCATCAGCACCGATATGCTAGAACTTGTGTAAGTCCATGTCTGGGACATGACATCAGCACTTAACCCCATGTTTGAGACTAAATGAATATCTGATAATGTTCCAAATGGTTCAACGGTGAAAGTATGATTTCAAGTTAACAAGGAAAGTATAACCATGTTGTGAGTGGTACAGGTACCTATAAGATATGTATGAAATGTGAGCTCAATATATGCTATATAAGGTGTATTGAATATTGATGAGTAAGTTTTGCTTATGCCACTTGTGTATTATGATACTTATTGATGAATGGTAAAGTTATGTTGTATGTTTATTTATATGCAACTTACTAAGTTTTATGCTTACTCCCTCTCATTTTCTATTTACTTATAGTGCCGCCTATCTAGCTCAAGGATCAACGGAAGTCAGAGATATCGATCACACTATCAATCGAAGCTTTTGGTATAGTTTGATTTATATTTTTTAATATGGCATGTATAGGGCTTAGACTTTACCTTTTTTGTGTTACTGAGAATTTCCCAAATGTGTTGGCTTGGGTTGGAAACCCTTCATTTTGTATTAAGCCTTAAATGATGGCAAATATTCATTTTGATATATGCAAATGAAGTCACTCTCATGAATGAGTAATTGCTTAGTCGATATCTGCCCTATGGGCGTGTGGTCCGAACCGTGTGTCCCCTGCAAGCAAAAAATTTAAGTTAGTGTGCATGATAGTAAACACACGGGAAGAGACACAACCGTGTGTCTCAGTCGTGTGATGGACACGACCTAGTACACGGGTGTGTGCCTTCGCCATGTGATATTTTGGGGATGTTGACATCAAAAACAGAATGTCCATGTTTTTTGTATACGGGCTGGGACATGAGCGTGTCATGGTAGTGTGAAGGACACGGGCCAGGGACACAGGCATGCACCAAGCCATGTGAAAACCCCTGTAGGTGTGCATTAAAAAGTATTTCCACATGGGTGGAGGACATGGGTGTGTCCTTTCATTGCCTAGGCCATGTGAGTCACAGAGGCCAACAGCACGACCATAAAGAATTACTCATACGGGCGTGTTGCCGCTCCCACACGGGCGTGTGCCCCTATATCTAATAACACTTTTCAGAGTTTGTGGGAAGATCTGAATCATTCCCAAATGGTTTTAAATGACAGAAAGGACCTCGTAGGCTTTTATTATGAAGTTCTTAATTAAGAATCGGAAAAGTTTTAAATTTGACTAAATTTTAATGATTAAAAACGTGTGTTTGTATGTGATCGAGCTAAGTAACACCTCGTATTCCATCACAACGTAGGGTACGGGTGTGGGGTGTTACAAACCATATCTCAAATTAGTGGTAGAAATAGATATATCTTGTTATGAGGATTTCAAAAACATAAAAATTAATAAAAATAAGGCTAGAACAGACTTACAATTGAGCTTGGAAGCTTGAAAAACCCTAGCCATGGTTTCTCCATACAAGTTTCGACCAAGGAGTTGAAGATGGACAAAAATTGGCTTTTAATTTTGTTTTTAATTCATTTTAATAACTAAATAACCAAAATGCCTTAATGAAAAACTTTGAAAACATGCCTAACCATGTCCATTTTTGTCCACAAACTTAATCAATGGTCTAATTACCATATAAGGACCTCAATTTCATAACAAATTGACACCTTTAGCATGTAGAACTCAACTTTTTCACTTTTTACAATTTAGTCCTTTTGACTAAATTGAGTGCCCAAACGTCAAAAATTTCAAACTAAATTTTCAGAAAACAATTCCATAAAATTTTATACCATAAAAATATAATAAAAATAAACTTTACTATGTCAGATTTTTTGTCCCGAAACCACTGTTCTGAGTAAACAATCGGGCTGGTACAAATGGTAAGTGTAATTCTGAATTATACGGCCTTATTAAGCTATAAAGCTTACTCTGTTTCTTTTTCTATGTTTTATAGAGGTTTATTAGCTCGCTTGTTACGAACAAGTTGGAGTTTCACATCACACTATCCAATTGTCGATTGGTACTTTTGAACTTGTGGATATTTGTAAATATGGCATGTATAGGCTAGTTTTAAAGAAGATAAATATAGTTACTTGAGATCATGTTTTGGTACATTTGTGTAAAGGTTAAGCCATGTGATTTGGCTAAACTTTATGTTATAATTTGGTATGTTTTGGTAAATAGTTGTTGGAATTAAGATATGCAAATGCATCTTGATATATGGTAGGTTTATGAACAGAATATGTTGTTATTTATTAGGTAATGAATACTATGTTGAATTGGTATCATATGTGTATGAGATGTTATAGAATGGCTTCCAATTGGGTAATAAAAATGTTGCATATTGTGCTTGTGCATACATGTGAAAATAGGGTGGCAAAATGGCTTCGCAAATAGCCAATTTTTGTCTACACGGGCAGAGACACAACCGTGTGTCTCAGCCTTGTGTGACACACGGTCACATTACACGGCCGTGTGTCCCCTGGTGTTAAAATTGAATTGAAGTCAGTATGCTCCCCACAGCCTCACATACAAGCGTGTGATCGGCCGTGTGGTACAAGTCAGTATATCCCCTAAATGGCATACGGCCTAGCACACAGGCGTCTGACTTGGCCGTGTTGTGAAGTCAGTATACCTTCCAATTTTCACACGGCCTGGCACACGGGCGTGTCTTTGGCCGTGTGATGTAAGTCAGTATTTATACCCTGTTTCTACATGAGCTAAGACACAGGCGTGTCTGCTAATCATGTGAGGCACACGGCCTGCTCACACAGGCGTGTGGCCTTTGAAATGTTAAACTTTTTCTAAGTTTCAAAATTTTCATATGTTATCGGTTTAGTCCTGAATCATTTCTAAAACATGTTTAAGGACCCGTATATCCTTATAAGGGACATTATGATTATGTGGAATGATATTTTTGTATGAATGTATGATACATGTATATTAAGTGATATGTATTGATCGGTAATACCTCGTAACCCTAATCTAGTGACAGATACAGATTAGAGGTGTTACATACTCCCTGTAGACCCTGAGATTAAGAGAACTTTTCGACAATGAAGAAGATAAGCAGTTCAGATAAGGACCAAAGAGATAAACTACAGAAATCTAAGTTAAGGAAACAGAGTAAACCCTGCTCAAAATCCTATCCTTATTGCTAATGATAGGGATAGAGATCTAAGACATTATGTTGTGCCAGTGCTTCATGCTCTTAATTTGAGTATTAGGAGACCCAAAATCGAGGCACAACAGTTGGAGCTAAAGCCAGTCATATTCCAGATGCTTCAGACAGTGGGCCAATGCAGTGGAATGCCTACTAAAGATCGTCACCTTCACTTAAGACTGTTTATAGAGGTGAGCAATTCTTTCAAGCTAGCTGGAGTACCCAAAGATGCACTATGATTAAATTTGTTCCCATATTCACTAAGGGATAGAGCTCGAGCTTGGTTGAACTCATTACTACCAAATTCCATTACCACATGGATAGAGTTAGCAAAAAGATTCCTTATGAAATACTTCCCACCTAGCAAGAATGCCAAGTTAAGGGATGAGATCACTACTTTCAAACATATGGATGATGAGTCCTTGTATTAGGCATGGGAAAGGTACAAATAATTACTACGGAAGTGCCCTCATCATGGAATCCCATATTGTATCCAACTTGTGACATTCTATAATGGTCTAAATGCTCACACGAGAATGGTAGTAGACATTTTTGCTAATGGTGCTCTCATTTTTATGTCTTATAACAAAGCTTATCAAATCATTGAGAGGATTGCCAGCAACAATAATCAACATCCAACCAATCAAGCAGCGTTAGGAAGATGAGTCGCTAGAATACATGAAGTGGATCCACTCACTTCACTCACATCTCAAGTATCTTCGATTTCCTCAAGGCTTAAAAACTTTACTACTAATGGGTTTAATAATTTTGCATCTCAGCCATCGAATCAATTCGAAAGTGTAGCCTATGTTTATTATGGGGAAGGGCATTCGTTTAAGGAATGTCCATTAAACCTAGAATTCGTATATTACATAAGTAACCAAAACCAGAATCAAGGAAGGCAAGGACTACAATCCAATTTTTATAACCCATCTTGGCAAAACAACCCTAATTTCTCTTGGTGTAACTAAGGGGCTAGACCCAGTAACACTTACGCCCAACCTAGACCGACCCAACCACATATATTTACTGAACAAGTTCAGAAACAACCTCAATTTGAATCTTCCAATGTCTTAGTAAACCTATTGAAGCCATACATAGCAAAAAATGATGCTTTAATCCAAAGCAAGCAGCCACATTGAAATATCTAGAAAATTGAATGGACCAACTTGCAACTGAACTTAGGAACGAACCACAAAGTGCTTTGGCTAGTGACAAGAAATCCAGGGAAATAGCATTGTAAAGCATTGACCTTGAGGAGTGGAAAAACATTAGAGCCTAACACTGTCAAAGTTGAAGAGAAGCCAACTGATGTTCAAGATGTAGTGGAAATTCAACCAACTATTGAAACTCTAATCTCCCTAAAACCAGAATTTGCAAAACCTGATAAGGTGATTTTCGAACCAATAAATTGTAATAAACTAAAACCTTTGTTAGATGCAGAATTGCCATAGAAGATGAATCAACCAGTTCCAGTAAAGAATCCTCCACCACCATACCCTCAAAGACTTTAGAAGCAAAAGTAGGAAGTCCAGTTCAAGAAGTTCTTAGACGTACTCAAACCACTTCATATCAACATTCTATTGGTAGAAGCACTTGAATAGATGCCAAACTACATCAAATTCATGAATGATATCCTATCCAAGGAATGAAGACTAGGAGAATTTGAGACGGTAGCCCTGACAAAATAATGCAGTGCATATTTTAAGGACAAACTACCCCAAAAGTTCAAGGATCTTGGATGTTTTACCTTAGCTTGCAACATTGGAGCAATATATTAATGTAAGGCACTATGTGATTTGGGTGCGAGCCTTTATTTGATGCTAATGTCCATATTTAAGAAGTTGAGGATAGGTGAAGTTAGACCTACTATGATTACACTTCAATTAGCAGATCGATCCTCAGCACATCCAGAAGGAAAAATTAAGGATGTATTGGTACGTGTAGACAAATTTATTTTTCCTTTTGACTTTGTTGACTTTGAAGTAGACAAAGAAGTGCCAGTCATCCTAAGAAGGCCTTTCAACTAGAAGGACCTTTATTGATGTGAAGAAGGGCGAGCTTACTATGTGTGTTAAGGACGATCAGGTAACATTTAATGTTTTTAAATCTATACGATTTCCTAACATAGTTGATGGTTGTTCTACAGTATCCAAGTTATAGAAATTATTCATGGAAAAGGAATTCAACTATGTAGAAGACCCATTGGAGCAAATTTTAACATCAGACGCCCCAAGTGATGAAGATGGGGAGGAATAATTAGCTTTTCTAGAATCTAATCAAAAGGGATTTCATTTGTAACCCGATTTGAATCTTTGGAGTTAGAAAGTAGAGATTACATCCAACCAAAAGCATCAATTAAGGAGCCACCTAAATTAGATTTGAAGATACTTCCCTCACATTTAAAATATGTTTATTTAAGTAACACTTCTACTTTTCCTGTAATTATTTCAGTGGAGTTGACCGAAGAATAAGAAGAAAAACTTATTTTAGTATTGAAACAAGTCAAGAAGGCTATCAGATGTACCATAACTGATATTCATGTCACTATTCTGCCTGTACGCATGCACAAAATCATCCTAGAAGATGGCGAGAAGGGGATGATTGATGGACAACAAAGATTGAACCCTATCATGAAGAACATGGTAAAGAAAGAAATCATTAAGTGGTTAGATGCAGGTATAATTTACCCCATCTCAGATAGTTCGGTCCAGTGCATGCCAAAAAAAGAGGTATTATGGTCGTTGCAAACTAGAATAATGAGTTAATACCAACCAGAATAGTTACGGGATGGAGAATTTGCATAGATTACTGAAAGTTGAACAAGGCGACTAGGAAAGATCATTTTCTTTTGTTGTTTTTAGACCAGATGATAGATAGAATCACGAGATGAAATTATTACTATTTTTTCAATGGATACTTGAGGTATAATTAGATTACAGTAGCGTAAGAAAATCAACACAAAACAACATTCAGATGCCATACTATACATTTTTATTTAGACGTATGTCATTTGGTATATCTAGTTCACCTATTACATTTCAAATATCTATGATGACTATTTTTACTAACATGGTTGAAAAGTGTTTGGAAGTGATTATGAATTATTTTTCAGTATTTGGAGATACATATGATGATTGCTTAGCCAATCTAGCCAAGGTACTAAGGCGATGCGAAGAAACAAACTTCATTCTTAACTGGGAAAAGTGCCATTTCATGGTATGAGAAGGTATTATTCTAGGGCATGGGTAATGAGACATGGGATCAAGGTAGATAAAGCAAAGGTAGATGTTATTGAGAAACTCCCACCTCCAACATCTGTAAAGGGTGTTAGGAGCTTTTTGGGCCATGCCAGTTTCTATCAGAGATATACCAAGGACTTCTCTGAAATTGTGAAACCCTTATGCAAATTATTGAAGAAGGACACGACATTCAAATTTGATGAGGAGTGTTTAAAAGGTTTCAATGATATTTGAAGAGTCAGTTGATCTTGGCACCCATCACCATCACACCGGATTGGGAATTACCATTTGAATTGATATGTGACGCAAGTGATTTTGTGATATGAGCTATAATGGGCCAGCGAAGGAACAAAGTTTTTCATCCGATCTACTATACAAGTCAAACTCTGATGGGAGCTCAATTGAATTAAACGATAATAGAGAAAGAGTTACTTGCTATTGTGTTTGGTTTTGACAAGTTTCGATCTTATCTTGTAGGTACCAAAGTGACTATCTATATAGATCATTCGGTAATTAAGTATTTACTTGCCAAAAAAGACGCTAAGCCAAGATAGATCTGATGAGTACTTCTACTCTAAAAGTTCGATCTAGAAATTCAAGATCGAAAGGGAGTAGAAAACCAAGTAGTAGACCACTTGCCTAGATTGGAACCGCAAAAAGGGATTTCTCTATTTATACCCATTCAGGAGACATTCCTTGATGAACATATACTTAAGGTGAATCATATCCATAATACCCCTTGGTTTGATGATTTTGCTAACTATCTAGATTGTGGTTTGATGCCTTTTGATAAATCATATCAACAAAAGAAAAAGTTTCTTCACGATGTAAAGTACTATTTCTGGGAAGAACCATACTCAGAAAGTGTCCAGATCAAATGATTAGGAGATGTGTGGCAGGAAATGAAGTACCTAATATTTTATATCATTGCCACATAACTCCAAGTGGGGGACACTTTAAAGGTACACATACTTCGGCCAACGTATTACAAGTTGGATTCTTTTGGTCAACACTATTCAAAAACATGTATGCTTACGTAAAGAGCTGTGATCGATGTAAAAGGGTTGGAAACGTCACTTGTAACACCCTTAACCCGTACCCGTTGTTGAAATAGGGTTTCAGAGCATTACGAGAACATTCAGAACATTATTCAATTAATCTACGTAATTACTATTCATTTAACGAGATCAACCATAATGTCCCTTGATTGGGCCCTCGAGGCACAATACGGACATTAGAATCTAGTTGGGACTTAATTGGGACCTCTAAGAATATTTTGCAAAATTTCAAAATTTTTCCGCAGTGCAGGGCTCACACGCCTGTGTGGTCTAAGGGAAACACCTGTCTGACCCTGGGACATGCCCGTGCTGGAGGCCGTGTTTGACACCATATAACTCTCTGTCCGTGTGCCCAATTCTAAGCATTCTGTTTCTCAAAATTAAGGTGCAGGGGACATATGACCTAACCACATGCCCATGTTACTAGACTATGTGTCATACACGTTCTAGACACACGCTCATGTGTCTACCCATCTGGACAAAATGAAGCCATTTCTAGCTTCATTTCTCACCCAAAATTTCACACGAGACTTGCATTTGAAACACGCATACAATACCAATCAGTTCAAGCTTTCAAATTGGGCAATTTTATCACTCAAAAAGGCATATCACATGTGTTTGTAAACATACCTTAGAATAACTTAGGCATTAGCATCATTTGATCACATATACATAACATATCACATATGAATATAACATCATAACCTACTTTATCATGCCAAAATAAATCATTACTAGCGATTACAATGGCTATGTTACAAAATAACTTTTCAAGCCACTATTGGCCAAGTTGTCCTATACATGCCATTATAGCAAAATGATTTCTTCTATGTATACCCAAAATGAGTTGTTGATAGTGTGACGATGCTCTAATGATCTTTGAACTTTCACGAGCTTTCTAGCACTACAAAATAGGGAAAAATAAAATGGAGTAAGCATTACATGCTTAGTAAGTTCGTATAACGAAAAATAAACTTACCAATCTTATTTATTAAAATCTAGGCATATGATGATGATTCACTTAACTAACTAAAATCATGATGAAGGCAAGCGCACCTATTGAATAATAGGATAGCTGGTGAGTTAGGAATATCGTATTCACGAGGACTAAAAGTACCAGTACTTACTATCTTTCTATTATCTAGCTGTTAAATTGAAGAAGTTTGTTTTAAATAAAAAATTTATCTAAACTAATCATTGAGAACTCGACAGAGAATAAAGTAAGAAAATAATTGAATAAACCAATGAGAGTGACAATGCCCAGGAAAGACTCCACCTAGACTTCACTTATTATCCTGAATCTGAATTAAACGATTTAATCACTTGCCTTGATCCATAGAAATTGTAACAGCTTGATTTAGACCCTAGTCGGAACAGTGGTTTTGGGACTACGAATCTGAGTCAGAAAGATATTTAAAAATTATTTTTGTGTTTATTATGTGTGAATTTGTGTGTGTGAAATTTTCATGAATTAATTTTATCATTTGAGTGCCCGATTAAATAAAAGGACTTAATCACGTAAAGTGAAAACTTGATAGTTTAATGTGTGAGGACCGAATTGTTAATGTCTTTTTAAAATGAAGCCTTTATGTTGTAATTGGGCCATTATTAAATTAGGTGGACGGCAATGGACATAAAACATGTGATAGTATAATATTATAACAAAGGTTAAATGTTAATATATGTTATAATAAAACATAAAATAAAGTCATGTTCATCATATTTCTTCTTACTGCTGAACTTAAGAAAAGAAAAAAGGAAATAAGAGTTCTCAGGGTTCTGCCACTTCTAAGGTCAATCAAGGTACGTGTTTAGTTTGATTTTTGATAATTTTTACGTTTTTGATATCGTTGCTTTAAGTACTAGCAAACCCATGCTTGAATTTTTTATTTTGGTGAATATTTTGAGTTATGCCATTGTTGAAAGCTTGTGATTTTTGTTGTTTGATGATGAAATATGAAAGATATTTTGGATTAACATGTTTTGTATTAGAGTTTTTGGTGATTTTGAGTAATTAGAACTAAATTGCAAAAATATTAATTGGAGGGACTAAAATGTGAAATAAATGAAATATATGGACTTGTATGAATATGGGTAAAATTTGGCCTAACATGGGTATAGTGAAATTTTGTATATTTTGTGTTTTGTGCAATAGGGACTAAATTGTAAAAAGTGTAAATGTCAGGGGTAAAATGGTAATTTTCCTATTTATGTGTTTTTGGACTAAATTGAATGAAAATATGTTTGAATGAGCTTACTTTGAATATGTTTAGATCAAAAACCAAAGAAATTGGATTTGGATCAGGGGAAAATGAAAGTTGTCGACTAGTTGTCCCGTTCCGTTTTATATCGTCCGAGGTAAGTTATAAGCAAATAGACGTACTTAATTTTAATTAAATGAAAATTACATATGCTAAAATGAAATGTGAGAATATATACTTTCAAATGCCGAACGTGTATAAGCTTGGTAACCATGTTCACGTGCTCGTTTTGACCGAGTTACGACATCTGAAAGCCCCGTATGAACCTTAGGAGTAGTTAGGATACAGATGTCATAACATAAGATTCTGACTTGTGATGTGCGAGTAAGACCATGCCATCGATATGTGATGTGCGAGTAAGACCCTGTCTGGGACAGTGGCATCGATATGCGATTACATGTAAGACCACATCTGGGATGTTGGCATTGTACGATACATGTGTGATTATCCGAGTGTCCTATCCAATTTCGAATGGTTCATCGAGCATTGATAAGTTGTGATCGAAAGTGTAAAATGAGTTGGAAAAACCAGGTATGAATTAGCTTGTTACCTGCCTAAAATAAGGTAAGTAAGTAACTTGATTATTTGTTACCAATCATGTGTAATGCAAATGAAGAATATATGAGATTATAGGATGTGTATTCGGTCTTATAAATGAATGATATGAATATTATGGAATTGTTTTTTTTTTGAATATGTGTATGCAAGACCATGTATATTCAGCCATATAGATAGTACATGTACACGATGTTATATTATGATTTTGAGCTTGTGAATATAAGTGTATGTACATTTGGTTATATATATTGACATTTTGTCTTTGAAGGTTGGATGATAATTAATTATTTTGGTCATATGAGTATTCGGCCAAAGTAGTGTTTGAATATGAAAATGTATTATTTATGAACCTTGCTAGTTTGAAACTAAATGTGATAAAGATGATGTTTTATGGTTTAGCTTAATTGAGCTGATAATATCATTTGATTATTTATTGCTTATGACTTACTAAGCTAAGATAGCTTACTGTGTGTATATTTTCTTCTTTTTTATAGATTTTGGATTCAAGTTACAAGAACAGGGATCGTCAGCAAAGTCTATCACACTATCCACTCTTTTCGGTACCTTTATAAGTGAACTATCAAACCTATGGCATGTATAGGCTGGATTATCTTTTGAAATGTTGGATTTTAGTTCTGTATAATTTGAGCCATGCGAAAATGGCTTAATTTCCATGTTTGATTTCGATTATATTTGCTTATGGTTTTAGTTTATTTTGGCTATGGTATTTTATGCTATGGATGAATAATATTTGTGATATGTGCTTTGTTGTGCATTGAAGTTGATTGGTGATTCAGATGTGGTATGAATGAATTGGTCATTATATATTTGCAAATGTGCTCATGTTATAATTGTGGAATAAAATAATTGTAGTTAACTAATGTATGTTATAATGTTAGGTAATATTTGATAAATGAAATGGACATTGAAATATATGTTATTTATATGAAGCATGATGATATGTGACTTTATTAATTTAAGTTGGTGAATATAAATTGCAAGTTGATAGATTGATTTATATATAAATTATTTGCATGCTTTGAATGTTAAGTTTGCATATTTCATTTGGATATAAAATGAATTGTATTGAGTTATAAGTTAAGCCTTAGATTTCTATGTTTATTTGTTTGGATTGAGTTAGCAGATTTGGATAATTATTTAAATAGTGTATCGAAACGGGTAGTTTGGTTTTTTTTTAAAAAAAATTAGATGATTTACCTTGTAATGAAAGTTTGTTCTGAATTGTAGTATGAATGGTAAGACCTTGTAACCCCATTCCAACGATGAATACCGACTAGAAGTGTTACATTTTATTGGTATCAGAGTTACGGTTTAGTCAGTTCTAGAACTAACGTAGCATGTGTGAGTCTAGCTATACATGCCATATTATATATTACGATAGTGTGATGACTTCTGACATTTGAAAATGTGTTTTCATATAGTAAATGGATCCCGACAAAGCTGTAGCTGATAATGTCGAGAGTGTAGCGCCTGCTCCCGCACAAGAAACAGGGCCAGTTGATTCTCGACCGAATTCGAGTAATCAAGAGAGTGAGGCTAAACAAGCCTTTTACCAAATGGTGAACGACTAGTTTACTCAATATATCCGGACTACTATGGCTGCACAACAATCTCTACCCCGACTAATCCATCTTCGATGCCTGCTATGCCTTAAGTAAGTGATCCGTTGAGATTGTATAAGCTACCTGTTGATAAAATCAAAAAACACGGGGCTGAAGAGTTTAAAGCTACTAATGATGATGATGCTCAACGGGATAAGTTTTGGCTTGATAATACTATCCGTGTGTTTGATGAGCTGTCCTGTACCCCAGATGAGTGTTTGAAATGTGCCATATCCTCGCTTCGAGACACCGCATATCACTGGTGGAATAGCCTAGTATAAGTGGTTCTGAAAGAGTGAGTGACCTGGGAATTTTTTCATACTGAGTTCCGTAAGAAATATATCACCCAGAAGCTCAAAAAATTTCTGGAGTTGAAATATGGTCGTATGACAGTGACAGAGTATGAGCAGAAATTTGTGAGACTCAGTCGGTATGCTCGAGAGTGTGTATCAACCGAATCTATAATGTGTAAAAGATTTGAAGATGGGCTGAACGAAGACATTAAACTGTTAGTTGGCATACTTGAGATAAAAGAGTTCGTAGTACTGGTTGAGCGAGCCTGCAAAGCTGAAGAGCTCGGGAAAGAGAAAAGAAAAGTCAACTTTGAAGCTAGAAATTCGCGTAAGAGATCATTCAGTAAGTCAATCCAGTAGGCACCAAAAAAGTTACGAGATGATTTTAGTCGTTCTGAAGCTACTTCGGGTTATTCTAGACTGGATCAGAGTAGACCACCTATGAGCTTGAGAGCTACATCAGTAGCTAGTGTGGGTAATGTCAGATTAAATCAACCCGAGTGTAAACATTGCGGCAAACGACATCCCAGTAGTTGCAGATTGCATGATCGGGCTTATTTTAAATGTGGATCGATGGATCATTACATTCGTGAATGTCTAGAATTAGCTGAAGAAAATATAGTACAAAATATGAGATCGAGTAACACAGCAGTTCGTGGTAGACCATCCAGAAATACGAGTAACGTGAGTGGCAGTCAGAGAGGGACTAAAGATACAGCAGTCAGATCTGAGGCTCGTGCACCTGCCAGAGCCTATGCTATTCATGCACGCGAGGAGGCTTCATCCCCAGATGTCATTACTGGTACATTCACTCTTCATGATACTAATGTAATTACATTGGTTGATCCTGGTTCGACTCACTCTTATCTGTGTGAGACTTTAGTATTCAGTAAGACTGCTTGTTGAGTCTACTGAGTTTGTGATTAGAGTGTCAAACCATTTGGCCAGTGTGTTATCGTTGATAAAGTGTGTAACAATTTTCCTCTGATGATTCGAGATCTGTGCCTTCCAGATGATTTGATGTTGTTGCCATTTAACGAGTTCGACATAATTCTGGGTATGGACTGGTTGACTTTGCATGATGCTGTTGTAAACTGCATGTAACAGCTCGATTTTGGGCCTAGTCAGAATAGTGGTTTTGAAACCACTATTCTGGGGCTGGAGAAATTATTTTTAATGATATCTTATGTGTTATAGCATTATCATATGAGTGCGTGGAAGTTTTGGTGAAATAATTTTAAAGATTTCATGCTTAATTGCGAAAAAGGACTAAATCACGTAAAGGGCAAAAGTTTTGTTTTGCTAGCTAAAAGTGTCAAATAGCTATAGAACATTAAATTGGGGTCTTTATAGAGTAAATAGACCATAAATATGTTAGTGGCTGACCAAGGAGACAAAAAAAAGGTTGAAAAGTCAAAGTTGATGTGCATTAGGTGACTTTTTGGTAATAGAATAAAACAAAAAGGAAAAAAATTGTTGTCATCTTTTCATCTTCCTTCTTCCCCACCGAAAATACCAGCAAAGAGGGGGTTTTGGAAGCTCAAAAATTTCAGCAACTTATATCCCTTACAAGTAAGTGATTTAGATGCATATTTTTTTTTATAATTTTTGTACTTTTGGAACCCTTGTAGCATGAACTAGCTAATGGGGGGACTATTTTGTGAAATCGTTGATAGTCTAGGGATTTTCCATGAAAGGATTTATGTTTTTTTCTGAATTTTTATGGAAGAAAATGAGTCTTGGTTGTGTAATAAACAACTTTTGTGAAAGGATTTTCATGGAAAACACCTAAAAGGGCTATTTTGTAAAACTTATAAAATAGGTTGTAATTGTGTGAAATAGAGGAAATTTGGTGTTTTCATAAGAATAATAATTGGTTGGTTAGGCTTGGCTAATAAGGAAATTCGATAAAAATTGATTTCCGCGCCTAAGGGTAAAATGGTCATTTTGTGAAAGTCTAGGGACAAAATGGTTATTTTTCCAAAAATGTGACTTTTGATTGTCCAAATTTATTTAGTGATTAAATGAGTGAATTTAATTAGGTTAGATCAAGAAAATCGATATTTGGTCTTAAATCAAGCAAGTGCGTGGTTAAAGACAACAAGAGAATAATTAGCCGAAATTACATTTGAGGTAAGTCCATGTGATTAAATGAGCATGATATTTATGCCATTGTTATCATACTTGAAAATCTATCTTTCCATGATTTTGTTAAAGTTTAGGTTGATGATATTGTATATGAGAAAGTGATGTCAAATGTAAATAACATTTATGTGTTGATTGAATTGCTTGGTTGTTGAAATGATTATGTTTGATGAATATTGAGATAGTAGATGTAACACCCCTCACCCGTATCCATTATCAGGATACGGTTCGAGGTATTACTGGAACTTTACATTTAAAACATACTGAATTGACTCACCAGGTTTAGCTCCGATTTGAAACTTTCAGGCATTCACATCTTGTCCCTTAAATGGGCCTTCAAGGCCCTAAATATACACAGAGATAGTCCGGGATAGGAGTGGAAACATTTAATAACTTTAGAAAATTTCCTTATTTAGAGGTTGATCACAATTTTCGTGTGACAGGTTTTAAATATTTATAAAGAATTGTTCTTGAAACTAACTATTATCACGATGTAGGCAAGTGTACCTATCGAACAGAATGATAGTTTTAGCAAGACCGGATTGTCGAACCCAAAGGAACTAAAAGTACTAGTAATGATTGTCTTTTTATTATCTAGCCTAAGAATAAGGGAGTTTTGTTTTAACTAAATAATTATCTAAACGAAGAATTCGCAGAAAGTAGAATTGGGGGATTACTTTTGGAAAACGATTGAATTAAGACAATACCTAAGGCAAAATCCACCTAGACTTTACATGTTATTCTGGCTCCGAATCAGACGATTTATTCATTTAACTTGTCCCGTAGAAATCCCTAAGTTATGATATTATCCCCATTCAGGACTAATAACGTCTAATCCCTAGATTGAATAATTGAGACTTTTCTCTAATTAACACCCTAGGGTTGCATTAACTCAATCTATGGATGCCCTTATTAGGTTTCACCCTAATCCGGCAAAATCTTGTCACCCTATGTCTAAGCACGCAATCAACTCCAGTTAATTATGACAAATGTACTCTTAGACAGGGTCTATTCCTCCTCTGAATAAGAGCTTATCTTGAATCAGTATCATGGGATATTAAAACAAGAATTAAGAACACATAATTAAGAACAAGTTAAATATTTATCATACAATTTAGAAAATAATAACAAGATTCGTCTTAGGTTTCATTCCCCTTAGATATTTAGGGGATTTAGTTCATAACTAAAAAGGAAAACCTCTCAGAAGAATAATGAATACAAAACATAAAGAAAACCAAAAACTCTTGAAGGGAAATTGAGCGGAGATCTCCAATCTTTCCAATCTTGATGGTGACTCTGGCTTCTGAGATGGATCTATCGGCTTCTCTTGAGTAGTTCCCTACCTCCTTCTCTCTTTTCCCCTTTTCCTCTTCCTTTAGGGCGTATTTATAGGCTTCAGAATTCCTAAAAGCCCTCAAAATTAGCCTTTTCCGAATTACACTCAACTTGGGCTCAGCAGGGACACGCCCGTGTGACACGCCCGTGTGCGATAACTTCAGGCCGTAGTCAAGCCTGTTAAATAGGCACGAGCGTGTGGTCTACCCGTGACCTATGGCTTTCAAAGAAACGACACTAAAGCGGTGGAGTTGTGCTTCGATTCTGCCAAATTGACACAACCGTATGGTCTACCCATGTGAGGAAGTCCAGGCCGTGTTGATTTCGTACTTTGGCCTATTTTCTCAGTTTTTGGCTCGTTTTTGGCTCGTTTCTCATTCCTTTCGCTCTCCTATGCTTATCTAAGTATAAAACATGAAATTAAGGCATTAGGAGCATCAAATTCACCAATTCTAAGGAAAAATCATCCATAAAATGCGTTAAGCATGGGGTAAAAATATGTATAAATTACGGTTTATCAAATACCCCCACACTTAAGCATTTTCTTATCCTTAAGCAAAATTCTCAACTCATAATCAAAATAAATTCTTCTTAACATAATCTCTATCGAAAATATCTCAAACTAATTCATGAGTAGTCGTACATTGATAATTCAGCTAAAAGAACATTAGAGCTTCAGACATTCCAAGTTGAGTATTTAATCATGCAAAACTTAGGCATCTCCCCTTATCTAAGTGGTTACCTCGATTTGAAATCTCACGGAGTTTAACATCATCATTAAAGATTCACTCAAATCACTCAAAGTGTTTAAGGACAATGAAAGTAGCATTCATCGGTCAATATGAAAAGTTATTACCATAGGCTTGCATGAAAATCACATCTCTACGATTATGAATTGAGATGATACATCAATCAAAAGGACTTTAGAGGGTTGTAACATGGCTTTGGTTAGGGGGTGTAGTCACAAGCTGAAAGAAAAGGTTAGAATCGAGTTTGAATTGAAAAATCACTTAACTAGAAAAATATTTAATCATCACTTGCATACAACAGAGCTTTTCTCAGAATATGGAATTTAACTTCTTTAGCTCAGAAGATTACTACTACTAATATGTATACATGTTTTTTTTTTAAGAACAAGTTAAATAACATAGACTAACTATTAAGAACAAGACATAGCTGAGTAAATATTTCAATTCAAATCTCGACAAAAATAGGGATCAAATTTAATTTAGGGGATTTCAACAAAATGGGTTAAGGGTTAATATTACGGGTAATACAAAAAAAAAATGGATTGTTAGGCTCAAAGGGGTTCACTAGGGGTTAATTTTAGAGGTAGGCTTTTCATGGCATGAGTGGGTTAATCCTAAGTGCCTTAATCATTTTGAAATATCAAATCAAATGGTGTAGTCTTGACTTGCATAATCAAGCAAGTTCTAGAATAACAGTTCAATACTGACACGCACTCCAACCAATAATAAAAGTGAGCATGAAAGAATTAATAGATGCTCAAAAGGCTCAAAAATCTCACAAAAATTATGGCTTTTTGATGTTTAAAACTTGTGAATTCCAACTCAAAGTAATACCTAAACTTTGGGGAAATAACCTAAAATTTTAAATTCTTAAAAATCAACTTATCATGCTTGATTCTATAATGTCTTAAAGTATAAATAATCAATGCATAAATGCGTATGTTTTAATTCAAGTTATATCGATAAAAATCATAAATCAATCAAAATTTATCCTAAATATGATATGAGAGCTTTTCAAGAGAACAAGGCAGTCATTCAGGGATTTTTCTGATAATGAATGAATACCCCAACACTTAAGATGTACATTCTCCTCAATGTACAAAGATAGGTATTTTGACAAATGTAAGTGTAAGTTCATAAGATAGGGAGAAAAGTGAAACTTTCTGAGTTAAAAATGGATGAAATTCGTTGTTGGAAATAAAGCTGGAGGACAAACATGATTCTGAAGGACAAAAGGAGAATTGGGGGAATAATTTGATAGTAATCATAAAGATAAGCCGTGTTTAAAAATAAAAGTATCTTCAAAAATTAGTAAAAGAGAAATAAAATAAGATAGATAATCTAATTTTTCAAGTGGCACGGCCGATTCGCATGCCCTTGTGGATCGTGTCCAGCCCGTGTTTTTTCGCGAAGTGAGATGTTGTCACACGGCCTTCAGGCTCGCCCGTGTGTCTAGGCCATGTGGCTACATGATCATGTTACACAACCGTGTGTGATGTGGTTTGCTTCTCCCACGGTCGTGTAGCTCTCCGCACGCCCTTGTTCATTTGGCAGATTTGACCACAACCAGGTCGCACGCCCGTGGCCACTTATTGCATCCCGTGTTGGGAAAGATAACTTTTACCCTATTTTTGCACAGCCGTATCTTACGGCCGTGTTTCCGTCTGTGGTGGTCACACGGCCTTAAGCACGGCCACGTGATTGGCCGTGTGGAGTTGGGAACCTGTGCTTCAAAGACTCTGTTAGTGACCTAGATGTTTAAAAATTGAAATTTAAATAATTTAAAACCGTTAGTACTCGGGTTGCCTCCTGAGAAGCACTTGTTTATAGTCTAAGCTCGACTGTTACCTTGTTGGTTTATTCAGGGTAGTTTGTGGAGTCGTATCTCCTCTCCATCGTCTTTAAAATTCTCACCGTTATAAAGTTTGAGATGATGTCCATTTACTTTGAAAGTACCGTGTGATGGGTGACTTACCTCTATTATGCCATATGGAAGAATAAATTGAATTATGAAAGGTCCTGACCATCGTGATTTAAGTTTCCGAGGAAACAATTTGAGTCTTGAGTTGTATAGGAGGAAAAGATCTCCAACTTCAAATTATTTTCGTTGCTTTAAACGAGTGTCATGGTGCCACTTTGTTGTTTCCTTGTATAGGCGTGAGTTTTCGTATGCATTGGCTCGCCACTCATCATGTTTGTTCAGCTGCATCAACCTATTTTTTCCTGCAAGTTCGGGATCAAGGTTTAGAAATTTAATAGCCTAAAAAGCTTTATGCTCTAGTTTGAATGGTAGATGAAAACTTTTTCCATAAACAAGTCTGTAAGGTGATGTCCCTATGGGGGTCTTAAAAGCAGTTCTGTAAGCCCATAAGGCATCATCTACTTTCATTGCCCAATCTTTTCTGTTTGTTTCTACTATTTTTTCAAGGATCCATTTGATTTCTCAGTTTGCCACTTCAACTTGTCCATTAGTTTGAGGATGGTATGGGGTGGCTGTTCTATGATGAAATCTATATTTCTTAAGAGTTTTTTCAAATTGGGTATTACAAAAATGAGTTCCCCTGTCACTGATAATTGCTCTAGGTGTTCCGAATCTCGAGAAGAGTTTCTTAAGGAAACATACTACCACTCTAGCATCATTAGTAGGTAGAGCTTGGGCTTCCACCCATTTGGACATATAATCAACTGCTACTAAGATGTATTTATTCCCAAATGAACTGGGGAATGGGCCCATGAAATCGATACCCCAAACGTCAAATATTTCACATGAAAGCATATAGTTTTGAGGCATTTCATCACGCTTAGTTATGTTACCTGTTCGTTGGCATTTGTCGCATGAAGTAATGTACCTGTTAGTGTCTTTGAATAACGAGGGCCAGTAAAAACCCGATTCAAGTATTTTATGTGCGGTCTTAGTTCCACTATAGTGTCCTCCAGTTGGCCCTGAGTGGCAATGTTCCAGTATTTTTGACGTTTCTGATCTTGAAACGCATCTTCTAATAACTTGATCTACACATCTGCAAAAAAGAAAGCGGTCGTCCCAAAAGTAGCTTTTCACATCATTAAAGAATCGCTTCTTTTACTGGTGTGTTAATCCTTTTGGGATAATGTTAGCGACTAAAAAATTTGCGATGTCTGCAAACCAAGGTACCTTGGAGTCAGATATAGTGAAAAATTGTTCTTCAAGAAACGAATCATTTATTTCAACTTCATCTAGTTCTTTGGTATTGGAGTTCTCATGCCTGGACAGATGATTAGCCACGAGATTTTCAGCTCCTTTCTTATCTTGAATTTCCAAGTCAAATTCCTGCAATAGGAGAATCCATCGAATGAGTTCAGGTTTTACATCAGTTTTAGTTAAAAGGTAGCGAAGGGCGAAATGGTCAGTGTAAACAACAACTTTAGACAATATGAGATATGATTGAAATTTTTCAAATGCAAAAACCACAGCTAGCAATTCTTTTTCCGTAGTAGTATAATTCTCTTATGCAGCTGTCAAAGTTTTGCTAGCATAATAGACAGGTTGAAAATGCTTGTCTATTCGCTGTCCCAATACTGCACCTACTGCAAAATCACTCACATCACACATTAATTCAAATGGTAAGTTCCAATAAGATGCAATTATGATTGGAGCATTAATTAATTTATCTTTTAAAGTATTAAATGCTTCTAAACACTCCTGATTGAAATTAAAAGGTATGTCTTTTTCTAGCAATTTAGTCAAAGGCTTAGCTATTTTAGGAAAATCCTTAATAAATCTTCTATTAAAATCAGCATGTCTTAAAAAGCTTCTAATAGCCTTAACCGAACTAGGAGGGGGTAATTTTTCGATTGTTTCTATTTTAGATTTGTCCACTTCAATCCCTTTACTAGAAATTTTATGCCCTAATACAATACCTTCTTGAACCATGAAGTGACATTTCTCCTAGTTAAGCACAAGGTTCGTTTCCTCACATCTTATTAAAACTCGTTTTAAATTTTTAAGGCAGAGATGGAAAGAGTTACCGAATACCAAGAAATCATCCATAAATACTTCCATGATATCTTCCACGAGTTCGTCAAAGATGGCCATCATACAGCGCTGAAAAGTGGCAGTAGCATTACATAATCCAAAAGGCATTCTATGATAAGCGAACGTACCATATGGGCAGTTGAATGTCGTCTTTTCTTGATCTTCAAGAGCTATTGGGATTTGGAAGTAGCCCGAGAGTCTGTCTAAAAAGCAGCAGTACATGTGCCCGGATAATCTTTCCAACATTTGGTCAATGAATGGCAAGGGGAAGTGATCTTTTCTTGTGGCATCATTCAGTTTCCTGTAGTCAATGCAAACTCATCATCCTATGACTGTCCTTGTTGGGATTAATTCATTCTTCTTGTTGGTTACAACCATCATGCCTCCTTTCTTAGGGACAACCTGCACTGGACTTCCCCAAGAACTGTCAGAAATAGGATAAATAATTTCAGCATTTAGAAGTTTAATTACCTTGGCTTTAACAACTTCCTTCATGTTGGGGACAGTCGTCTTTGAGCTTGCACACATGGTTTGTATTCATCTTCCATCAAAATTTTGTGGGTGCAAAGAGAAGTGTTGATTCCTTTAATGTCAGAAATTTTCTAAGCTATGGCATTTTTATGTTCTTTTAATACTTGAATTAATTCCTCTTTCTCCTTGGGTTGCAGGCTAGAAGCAATAATAACTGGTAATGTAGAATTATTTCCAAGGAATGCGTATTCCAAGTGGTTTGGTAATTGTTTAAGCTCCAGTTTGGGAGGCTCTTCAATAGAGGGTTTTTGTTTAAGTTCATCGTTTATCTTAATGCCCTCATATTCTACTTGTCTTGAAGAATGCTCATTAGGTTCATTCTCTGTCTCCTCTTCTTGAGCTAGATACAGTTCTATCGTGTCTTTCTGTATAATTTCCAGAAAAGAGTCTTGAGTAGTATGATCAATAGAGTCAATAAAATAACATGAATCATCCCGTTCTCTAGAAAACCTCATAGCATCATAAATTTTAAAGAGAATCTCCTCATCACCTACTTTAAGTACCAATTTACTGTCACCCACATCGATTACAACCCTAACAGTGGCTAAAAATAGGCACCTTAAAATCAAGGGCACTTTCACATCTTCGTCCATGTCAAGCACAACAAAGTCAACAGGAAATATGAATTTATCTATTTTCACAAGTACGTCTTCTATAATGCCCCTAGGATATTTAACAAATCTATCGGCTAATTGAATACTCATCCTAGTGGGTTTAGGTTCCTCAATACCAAGTTGTTTGAACATTTTATATGGCATCAAATTGATGCTAGCGCCTAAATCAGCTAGTGCTTTCTCAACATTCAGACTACCAAGTAAGCAAGGGATAGTAAAACTTCCTGGATCTTTCAGTTTGGTTGGCAGTTTGTTTTGGAGTATGGCTGAGCACTCATAGTTGAGTTCTACTGCAGATAAGTCCTCAAACTTCCTTTTATTTGTTAGAAGCTCCTTCAAAAATTTTGCGTATGTAGGCATCTGCGAGATGGCCTCAACAAAAGGTAAGTTGATATGTAATTGCTTAATAAGTTCAAGAAACTTACCAAATTGTGCATCAATACGGCCGTTTTTCAATTTTGTTGGGTATAGAACTGGTGGTTCATATTCCTTCGGCACTGGTTTGTCACTATTTTCGGGTTATTCTTCCCCCCTTTCACTTATCACGGCTTATTATGTTAGCTTCTTTTCAGATTTTGCTAACACTTTCCCACTCCTTAGTGTAACTGCTTTTACATGCTCTTTTGATTTGGCGCTACTAGGTAAACTTCCTAGTGGTCTTTCCGAAATTAGTTTGGACAGCTGGCCTATCTGAGTTTCGAGCCCTTGGATCGATGATTGTTGATTTTTAAGTGCTATCTTAGTGTTCTGGAAACGGGTTTCTGACACCGAGATAAATTTAGATAGCATCTCTTTAAGGTTTGGTTTCTTTTCCTGTTGATAGGGTAGTTGTTGAAAACTCGGAGGATGTTGTGGTCTTTGATTTCCTTGACCGCCCCATGAGAAATTGGGATGGTTCCTGCAACCTACATTATAAGTGTTACTATATGGGTTATTTTGGGATCTAGAGTTATTACTACCCATATATTGGACTTGTTCCTCTTCGATGCTAGGGTTGAAGGGTTGATACTCTGTGCATGCTCCTCCTCCATTCGTCCCGCACCTTATTACTGCATGTACCTGAGTAGAACCAAGTAAACCATCAATCTTTTTATTTAGAAGTTCTACCTGGTATAACAGCATAGTGACCGAATCGGCATTATAAATGCCTACTGTTTTAGTTGGCTTAGTCCTCATGACTTGCCACTGATAGTTATTCAGTGACATCTCTTCAATAAACTCATAAGCATTTTCAGGTGTTTTATTATTTATGGTTCTGCCAGCAACTGCATCAACCATTTGTCGAGTCGAAGGATTCAGACCATTATTGAATGTTTGAACCTATAGCCAAAGCAGTAGCCCATGATGAGGGCACCTTCTCAGTAAGTCCTTGTATCTCTCCCATGCATCGTAAAGAGTTTCTAAGTCCATTTGTTCCCAAGTAGTGATTGAAACTCATGGTAACGAGTTCAACCACTGTTTATATTTGTTTCTCAATGAAAAAGGGAATAACCAAAGACGAATGGCATCGTCAGAAAAACCATTAATTTTAAATGTATCGCAGAATTACAGGAAATTTGCCAAGTGAGTGTTCTGATCCTCATCCTGCAAACCATAAAACTGAACAAATTGCTGTATCATTTGAATAGCGTTAGGTTTTAGTTTAAAATTATTTGCAGCAGTAGCAGGCCTAACTATACTTGACTCAGTTCCTGTTAAAGTAGGTTTAGCATAATCATACATAGTACGAGGAGCAGGATTCTGATTTGCTAGTTCAACGTGTATCGCAGGAGGTAGCTGATTGTCTTGGTTTTCAGCCATCTCTTCGGTTGGGGTTTGAGTATCGTCCTCTTGCTCGTTCTCTGTGTATCTTAAGCTTCGCCTTATTTCTTTTTGGTTTCTACGAACTGTGCAATCGATTTATTCGTTAAAAAGTAGTGGTCCTGATGGGTTTCTTCTAGTCATAAACTATAAAAACCAGCCAAGAGAAAGAAAAAGTGAATTAATAAATAATAATGAAAATAAATTTAAAATTAAATTGAAAGAAAAATAAATGGCTAAAGTAATAAAAATTGAGCGTTCCTAATATCTTAGTTCCCCGGCAACGGCGCCAAAAACTTTATCGCAATTTTCGTGTGACAGGTTTTAAATACTTATAAAAAGTCGTTCTTGAAACTAACTATTATCACGATGTAGGCAAGTGTACCTATCGAACAGTAGTATAGTTTTAGCAAGACTAGATTATCGAACCCAAAGGAACTAAAAGTACTAGTAATGACTATTTTTTTATTATCTAGCCTAAGAATAAGGAGGTTTTGTTTTAACTAACTAATTATCTAAACTAAGAATTCGTAGAAAGTAGAATTGGGGGATTACTTTTGGAAAACGATTGAATTAAGACAATACCTAAGGAAAAATCCACCTAGACTTTACTTGTTATTCTGGCTCCAAATCGGACGATTTTTTCATTTAACTTGTGCCGTAGATATCCCTAAGTTATGTTATTATCCCTATTTAGGACTAATAACGTCTTATCCTTAGATTGAATAATTGAGACTTTTCTCTAATTAACACCCTAGGGTTACATTAACTCAATCTATGGATCCTCTTATTAGGTTTCACCCTAATTCGGCAAAATCTTGTCACCTTATGTCTAGGCGCACAATCAACTCCGCTTAATTATGACAAATGTACTCTTAGACAGGGTCTATTCCTCTTTTGAATAAGAGCTTATCTTGAATCAATATCATGGGATATTAAAACAAGAATTAAGAACACATAATTAAGAACAAGTTAAATATTTATCATACAATTCAGAAAATAATAACAAGATTCGTCTTAGGTTTCATTCCCCTTAGATATTTAGGGGATTTAGTTCATAACTAAAAAGGAAAACCTCTCAGAAGAATAATGAATACAAAACATAAAGAAAACCAAAAACTCTTGAAGGGAAATTGAGCGGAGATCTCCAATCTTGATGGTGACTCTGGCTTCTGAAATGGATCAATCGGCTTCTCTTGAGTAGTTCCCTGCCTCCTTCTCTCTGTGCCACTTTTCCTCTTCCTGTAGGGCATATTTATAGGCTTTAGAATGCCTAAAAGCCCTCAAAATTAGCCTTTTTCGAATTGGACTCAACTTGGACTCGGTAGGGACACCCCCGTGTGATATTACTTTAGGCCGTGGTTAAGCCTGTTAAATAGGCGCGGGCGTGTGGTCTACCCGTGTGAGTCGTGCTTCGATTCTGCCAAATTGACACGGTCGTGTGGTCTGCCCGTGTGAGGAAGTCCAGGTCGTGTTGATTTCGCACTTTGGCCCATTTTCTTAGTTTTTGGCTCGTTTATCGTTCCTTTCGCTCTCTTATGATCACCTAAGGATAAAACATGAAATTAAGGCATTAGTAGCATCAAATTCACCAATTCTAAGGAAAAATCATCCATAAAATGCGTTAAGCATGGGGTAAAAATATGTATAAATTATGATTTATCAGAAGTGTCACACGTCCGTGTATGAGGGGCCGTGTGGTAACCCACGCCCATGTAGCCTAGGGCACGTCCATGCATTTAACTCGTGGGAAACACTGACTTTTAGGCACGACCAAGACACACGCTCATGGGCTCACCCCGTGTACAAAACTTGAACATTCTGTTAAATTAACACGGCTCAGACACACGCTTGTGTGTCCTACCCGTGTGCTAATTTGACTTAAAGTTTTAGGTGCAGGGGACACACGACCGTACCACACGCCCATGGGGATGGGCCATGTGTCACACATGGCCTAGACACATGCCCGTGTATCTAACGATGTAGACCTTAATAGACTATTTTTCAAGCCTTTACTCACCCCTTTCTACTTCTTTTTCTTAATAGATATCAAATTCAAAGTAAGACTTGATTATACACTTGCAAATGATCTTGATGAGGTTAGTTGTATGGAAACCTCATATCGTTGGTTTCATACAAAAAGGTTATTTCCTACTTCCATAAACATGCATATAAAGGCAGGTCATAGCCTACTTCCAAATATGCTAATTTCCATGGCCTTATACAAAAAGATGAATCCATCTTTACATGCCTTCATTTGGCAATTCAAATGACACATATGACAAAATACTCAAAGCCCTAAACATGCCATTAAGAAAATAGAAGTGTCTTTATACCAAAGCTTGACTAGTTGATAGTGTGTTGCTTCTCCAACCGCCTATCAATCTTTATGAGTCCTCGAGCTCTATAAAATAGGGAAAAGAGAGGGGTAAGCATTTTCATGCTTAGTAAGCTTGAATAACCGGAAAGTAAACTTACCGAGTAATTAGCATACATCCACACTTAAATCATGAAATCAATAATTATGAAGTGATTTCCTATCACATGCACTCAATCAATCAGTTAGTCACATAACAAAGCATCATGTAATTTATGTAGATGAGGTTATCATTCATCATCTTATTGACATACATCATATTAATCCCGTTGACTTTCTAGGAAATCTCGATGGAATACCCTTTATCCGTCAATTCTTACGAATGATCATTTCATATATATGCACTCCCGTGAACCTCACATCTCATGGCAGGATTACCTGTCCAGGCTTAACCCCCCATATCATAAACTCATAAGGTGATGTTGGGATTACCAGTCCAGGCTAAATCCCTTATAGCGACAAACACCCTTAATGAGCTCAGATCTGAATTACCAGTCCAGGCTAAATTCAGACCCTAATAGGATTACCTGTTTGGGCTAAATCCTCAGTGCACATATATTCTTCGGAAGGCACGATCATTCAAGGAACATCTGTTCGGGCTAGATCCTTTCCACACTCGAGATTACGGATTACCCGTCTGGGCTAAATCCTTACTGCAACACATGCAGGATCTCTTTACACATATCAATGAGGGTTTATCCATCGAAATCCCTTTGTTAACCTCATCCGAGACATTTTTCACATGTTACAATCAAATATGCATTTCCATGATATTTCATGCTAATAATAAATGCAATCATCATGCAATCATAAATTATTCAATTATGCATATTAGGGGTTTACTTTAAGTTATCCGCACTTACCTAGTATTCTTTTCGGAGCTGCGTTTCGATTATTCCGAAACCTTACGTTTACCACGATCGACCTCCTGAATTTGTTCCTCGGTGTCTATAACAACAAAATTAATTCATTAATACCCCATATTATACATCACAAGTTTAATATCTACCCCCGGTCCAAATGACCGTTTTGGCCCTAACATTTCACATTTTTATGACTTAGTCCCTAGGCTCGTATAATGAAACACATGCACTTTTTATCTTACCCAAGCCTAGCTGAACACTTTTACTTCTTATGGTAGCCCACAATTTCCATATTTTCTTCATTTCTACCACACATTTACATCTTTTGCAAAATGGTCCCTATAAAAGTTTCTCATGAAAACCAACTTGGAAAAGATGTTTAACACACATTTAACTTTTCATATTCCTCCATAATCCATCAAAATAAAAATAACTCTTACATGGGTAAATTTTTTAACATGAACCTTAACTTGAAATATGGGTAGAAATGGAGAGAGCAAGCTACCCGGGTTTAAAAAATACAAAGAACATTAAAAACGGGGCTTGGGAGCACTTACTATTGAGCTTGGAAATCTTGAAACCCTAGCTATGGAAAATCCCAAATTTTCGGCTGGATGAAGGAGAAAATGGCTGATTTTGGCTTGATTTTTCCCATTTTAATTCATTAAAATGTCAAATAACTAAAATGCCCTTATGCCATTTCTTTAAAATTTCATCCATGCAAGCCTATTTTTGTCCAAAAATTTAGAATTTGGGCAAATTGCTCTCCAAGACCTTCTAATTCATAATCTACAGTAATTTCATACAAATTGTTTCTAGAATCCAAGTTTTGCAATTTATTCAATTTAGTCCCTAATTTCCAATTGGACACCTTATACTTAGAATTTCTTGATAAAAATTTAACACATGCATATACTCATATTCTAGTCCTCATAATAATCATAAAATAAATATTTTGATGTCGAATTTGTGGTCCCGAAACCACTATTTTGACTAGGCCTTATTTCGGGATGTTACATTTCTCCCCCCTTAGAGACTTTTGTCTTCGAAAGTCTTACCAGAAAATAGATTCGGATATTGACTTTTCATGGTTTCTTCTGGTTCCCATGTGGTCTCTTCTACACCATGTCGATGCCATAAAACTTTTACAAGAGCCACATTTTTTTTCTCAACTGTTTAACTTCACGAGCCAATATCTTAACCGGCTCTTCTCCATAGGTCATGTCCGGTCGAATTTCAATCTCAGTCAGCAAAATCACATGAGAAGGGTCTGACCGGTATCTCCTTAACATGTATACATGGAACATGTCATGAATCTTTTCCAGTTTGGGTGGCAACGCCAAACGATAGGCTAATGGTCCAACTCTTTCGGTAATCTCGTACGGTCCGATAAATCATGGACTCAGTTTACCTTTCCGACCAAATCTCAATGTGACACCCCTAAATTGACCCTAGTTGAAAAGTGGTTTCGGGACCACAAAATCGAGTCATAAAAATAATTAGCCATCATATTTTATGTTTATTATATGTGAATATGAATGTGTGAAAGTTTTAAGCTTTGATTTAGTAAATTGCATGTGAATTTAGTCAATAGGACTTATGTGTGACACTTTTGAAAAGTGATAGGTCAAAACATAAGGATCTATTAGTGCATGTAATAAAAAGGGTGGACTTGCATGTCAATTTCCCCCTAATTAGTAGTGGCCTACCATGACAAATAGGGTGGACAAAGTGTGATGGGCAAAACATGTCATAACATGTTATGTTGGTGTTTCATGGGAGGAATGATAAAATAAGGAGCATGGTAATAAAATAATGGAAGGAAAATGATGAAAACAAAAAAAAGGGGCTTCATCCTCTTTGTTCTTCTTGACCGAAAAAAATGAAAGAAAGAAGAAATATGTTTTAAGGATTTGACAAGATAGCAAGCTAAAATTTGAGGTATGTGCATTCGGTCATAGAGAAAATTGAATCAAAAGTTGGTTGATCCTTGTCCTCCATTGCCGTAGCCTAAAAGGAGGAGAAGAAAGTTTGGTTGCCTTGATTTTTGGCTTAGAAGATGGCTAGAATGAGGTATGTATTGAATGATTCTTGAAAATCTATGCATGTTTGAGATGATTAGTTCAAACTCTACTTATCCCATAGATTAAACTTAGAATTTTGAGGTTTGGAAGAGGTAAGTACCTTGAAATTCTTGGAAAATTATGTATAAAGAAGGTGGTTAGTTCAAGTTCTAATCATTCAATGGCTTGTTTATTTTGTTAAGTTCGGTTTCAAGGTTTGATCAAATTCTGATTATATTTGACATGGTTGGTTTATTTTGTTATGCTTGTTATATGATAGGTATGATTTGTGTTTGGGTGATGTGTATGTTGTAACACCCCGTACCCGAGTCCGCTGCCGGAATCGGATACGAGGGGCTAACGGCTTAAACCATTCACTTTTACAGTCCATTTTAAAATTTTTCCAGGCAGTCAGCTAACTGCGTCACTGTCACTTTAAAAATCATAACTTGAGTTCTACAACTCGAAAATAAGTTTTGTAATTTTTCTCTGAAACTAGACTCATATATACATCTACAAATTTTTTTCTAGAATTTTTGGTCGAGCCAATTAGTACAGTTTATTAGTTAAAGTCTCCACTGTTACAGGGTACGACTACACTGACCTTCATGCATTACGACCTGGATATCGCCCTGTACAGGGATTCAATACTGATGCCGTTTGTTTCTATAGAAACTAGATCCAAAGAGGAATATATACATATATAGCATGACTCCTAATTATCTCTGGTTATTTCACAATGAATTTCCAAAGTCAGAACAGGGAATCCAGAAACCGTTCTGGCCCTGTTTCACGAAAACCTAATTATCTCGTAACATACAACTCACATGACTATTTCGTTTCTTCCATATGAAAGTAGATTCATTAAGGTTCATTTACATAATTTATTCACTATTTAATTCCATTCCTACTATTTTTAGTGATTTTTCACATCCACCTCACTGCAGCTGTCAACCTCTGTCATTAAGGTAGATTTTACCTACTTCATAATTTCCTTGATTCAACTAGCCCTTTTAACATACATGGCACAAAAGATAATCACGATTAACCATTCCAAGGGCTAATCGATTCCAAACAATACCACATCTCTTAATGAACAACATACAAAATGATCATGATACCATGCCAAGGTGCATACAAGCCATTTTCGCATGGCTAAAAGTTTACATACCAAATTTTCAACAAAACATATTAGCCTATACATGCCAAAATGCTCTCCTAGACCCACTAAGAAGAAAGTACCAAAAGTTGCTAGCCGGTGTGATGACTTTGACGACGGTCTCGAGCACACCAAAATGGATCAAGAACCTAGGTAAGCAACAAACAAGCACACCAAATGAGTACATAACTCGATGAAGTCATAAGCGATACTCTACCATCCAACATTAATAATCATTTTTTGTTTCTTTCAAATCATAACAACTATGCTACAGTTTCTTAAATTCTTGGTTCGATCTCATGCCAAGTCCTTCAATTAATTCAATGCCAAGTCAGCCCAATCAATGTAGACCCATTTCCTCAAGTTTGGAACAACGATGCACTAGATAAATCTATGCATACACCGCACAACCTCAAATTCGATATTTAGTTAATAGCTCAATCACTTACCTCATTCATCACAATTTATACCAACAACCAAACGTTGCACACATAGTGCTTATTATGTTCGCACACATAGTGCCATAGTAAATCGCACACATAGTGCTATAGTAAATCGCACACATAGTGCCATAGTAAATCGCACACGTAGTGCATTTGAGATTCCCTCATGCTTCAACCTCCCAATCGGCACACATAGTGCCACTTAATTTTGCACACATTGTGCCCTATGTCAATTCATCATGGTAAAGCAATTTGCTAAATTCAAATTGTACATATGGTCATATTAACAAGTAGGAGAATCACTCCAAAAATATCTATCAAGGAGTTCTCACAACAAGTGCTTAAGGACTTACCTTGCGTTGAGTATAACGGTTCCGACCCGGCTACTCGATGTCCTTGGCTTTGCCCTTGCTTGTTTCTCCTTCTTTAACTTCTCGGGCTTGATAGATAAATAAACTAGTTTAATCATCTTGCTGTACATTTATAATTCAATTACACATGCACATGTATATTTGCATATTCGCAACCCTCTTACTAATTACCCATTTAGTCGATTATATACATGATTAAAGGTAACATCATGAATGGGCATACTTATATATATATATATATACATACCTGATTGTGCACCAAAAATTTGACTCAACATCACCTACATACTCACTTTGATGGCGAATATATATATACATGTATAGTGTTATCTACAACATCATCTAAACACCTAAATTTTTCTCATGCACACTTGATCAACCTTTTTCCCAATCTAGCATAGCTTCACCTCCATTTGTGATATCATATAAATTTGCATGCTGCTACATTTCTTAAGTTCAACATCTCTATGCCCATTATAGCCACTCCCATAATCAAATTCTAAAATCGGCAACATCCCTTTCAACTATGTTAGCGAATACTCCTCCCTTCTTAGTCCCAACTTCGACACCTCCAACAAAAGGACTTAACATCTTCCCTTTCATGCTAACATAACAAGCAACCGAGTTCATCCATACAACTAACATGTTAATAGCATCAAGGTATCAACTAAAATTTTTAAGCTTCTTGTCAACTTCCAACTCTCCAACAACCCCAAATCCAACCTTGGGATAGATAGTATTTAGACCCATCACCCAAAGGTTGTGTAAACTTCCAAAAAAAATATCATTGAACATACCTTGATCTAAAGGACCACCTTGGCCGAATCTTGCTTCCTCTTCTTCCTCTAGTTACGACAATAGCAAAAGAAAGAAAACATGAGCACTCCTTCTTCCCTCCTTATTAAGCATTCAAACTCTCTCATTTTCATGCCACAAGAAGTGAAAGAAAATGATGAACATTTTTTTCTTTCTTCCCTCCCTCAACTCACGGCGGCAATGGGGGGTACACCCACACCATTCTCTTTTTTTTTTTTTTCTTTATTACCCATGTTTCTTATTTTATTTTTTTCTACATACCCACTAACTAAACATGTTTGCAACATGTTTCCACCCATAGCATGGCCGGCCATCATGCTTAAATTTGGGTAAATTGACATGCAAACCCACCTTTTTTCACAACATGCACTTATAGGCCACCCTACATTTGCCTAGCACATTTCTAAATTTTCTCACATAAGTCCTATTTGACAAAATTCACTTATAATTAACAAAATTCAAACATGAAATTTTCACACATGCATATGTACATATAATGAGCATCAACTATGATAGTTAATTATTTTTATGACTCGGTTTAGTGGTCCCGAACCCACTTTCCGACTAGGGTCAATTTAGGGCTGTTACATATGTGATATTGATTATATGATTCGAAAATGAGATATGTTAATGATGAAATATAATCGGCCATGGAAGTAGCTCATTTTGGAAGTATGATTTGTGGTATATTTTTTTGTGGTTGATTATAAAATTTGGCTTAAGTGAGGTAATTGGTAAAAGATGTGTTTATGATATAATACATATGCTTTCATAAGCTAAGTTATGTATATGTGATATCTTGCATATTGGTTGTTAAAGTAAGGTTTGAGATGTTAACGTATGAATATGTTTTGTTTGTGGTTCGGCAACTAATGGTTAAGTTGTTAAGTTACATGCTTGAGTTTAAAATGTGCCTTTATGTGGTTTATGAATTTGGTAAATGATAGATTGATATTTTGGATATTTCATTAGTCAAGTGATATTGTAACTATGGTATGATTTGGTTCGGCACTTATGTGTAAAATCGGTAGTTATTATTTTGGTAAAATGTGCAAAATTTGGTAAGACCAAATTTTATACTTAAGCTTAAGTGAAGTTGTTAATGCTGTATATATATATTAACGATTAATAAATCATGTGGTTTGGCTTGACTTAGTAAATAGTGAAGAAATGCATATTTATACATAGTGTTTATGAAAGGTAGTTTTATAAATGTGATATGAGTATTTTGTTTGTAAATGAGTAGTAAATATGTTAAGAATGGTTCTAAAATGTATATGGATGCCGTGTGATTGTGTTTGATTGGGAAGTAAATTGTTTGATTTAGCTCAAGAGCTTAGAGGATCAAAGTCGGATAAGGGAAGAGAGAAAGTAAACGAATAGCCGTGGATATCTAGTCGTCGACCACTTCCGAGGTAAGTTTTAAGTGATTAAACGTTGAGTAAATTCAATCATAATAGGACATAATAAGTTGATTTAATAAGATATGATGTGGCCATAATATGTCTTAAACTCAAATGGTAAGTTCATAAGTGTTTGGACTTGGAAATTTAAGAGCAAATTGTAATAATTTGCTTTGGACAGCAGCAGTAACGTGATTTTAGAAAATCATTATAAATTGTTGGTGTGGAATTATAGGCTGAATAAAATATGTAATCAAAGCTTAGTTAGTCTAGTTTCTTATAAAAGAGAACGTGGAAGCAAAGAAATCTCCTATAAAGAGATATTTAAAGTTGTGTGGGACAAGTGTTAGAATGACTCAAAATCCCACTCGCTTTTTGGAAAATCATTATAATTTGTACAAAAATGGTTATAAAATAAGATTTATATTCTTAGACTCCTTAATGAGTCTAGTTTCAAATGAAATCAAATAACACATTATGAATTCTGTACAATGAAAAATTTGATTCAGTAGTGAAGAGTGGTCGATTAGTCAAACAAAGGAAACAGGGAAACTTTAAGAAAAATCTGGTACTGATTGGCCAGACCTAAAATTCTGGAAATTTTATGGATGGAAGATATACGAGTCTATATTCAGGAAAAATTTACGGCAAGTGATTTGGAGTTTTGTAGCTCCAGTTATAAATAATTTAGTGACTATTTCTCAGGAAAACAGCTCGTAGTGAATATGTGATTTTGTTGTAAACATGGATAAAACTTGTTTTAGTTGCTCATAAGCTATTGATTAAACCCATACGTGAATTCTAAATCGTGATATTGTAAAATGATATATGAGTGTTAGACGGATCTTCGATATTAAAATTTGTGAAATTGTAAGTTTATGAGTATTCGAATATGAAATGATAGTATGGCGTGAAATTGAATTATTCATTGGAAAATGATTGATGTAGATTCGGCCAAGACAAAGTGTATACATGATAGTATATGTGGTATGTGAAGTATATTTGGATAATTGTGATGTGAATACATGAAAATTTATATTTTGATTTAGGATTTTATGTGATGAATGTGAATGTGTATATATGTGATAAGGCCGAATGGCCAATGTGATGAATGTGAGCATGCATATGTGTGATAAGGCCGAATGGCCAATGTGGTGAATATGAACATGCATATATGTGATAAGGCCGAATGGCCTATGTGATGAATGTGAACATGCATATATGTGATAAGGCCGAATGCCCAATGTGATGAATGTGAGCATGCATATGTGTGATAAGGCCGAATGGCTAGTGTGAAGTATGTAGGCGATGTGCGTATATTGTGGCCGAACGACCAAATGTGAAAGGTGAGTATTATTAGATATTTGATGAGGCAAATGAATTACAAATATGACAGTCGATGTGAATGTTGTAACATGTGATTAAATGTACATGAAACTTGGAAATATATTCAGGGTGAGACCCGATGACTATGTGTGGAGATTATGTCCGGGTAAGACTCGATGACTACGTGTGGAGAGTATGTCTGAGCTAAAGGTCTCGCCGATAATTCGAGTAGAGGTTAAAGCTATAAGACTTCATAATGAGAATTGCTTATAAATATATTCAATGCGAAAGGTTAAACAGGTATGTACTCCAAGTTCATATGTGAGCTTGATTTGAACTAAATCATAAGGTAGTTATGTGATGCATACGAGAGCAATCTATGAGACTATTCCTACGATTATGTGACATCGGATCAGTGTGAGAGGTTATCTGAAATCATACGATATATCTATGTCACATGAGCTCACTTTTATGTGAAAGTTTATCTGCCTATTGTATATGATGGGATGTGCATATTCGGTAAAGGGATGGTATGCCCGAAGGAAGAGTGAAATAAAAATACGAACAACTATGTTATAATTTGATTGCTATCTGTTGACACTGCTTAAAACTTACTAAGCATTGTAATGCTTACTCCGTTTACTCTGTTTCCTCTGTTTTATAGATCTCATTAAGCTACTGTGCTCGGGGATCGTCGACAACTAGTCACACTATCACTATCCACCGCTTATTCTTTGTTATGTTTAGAATTATTTTATGGCATGTATAGAATAGACTAGTGGCGGAAGAATATTTTTGGTTAATGTATATAAGCCATGCGAAAATGGCATCTTTTGAATGTTTACTTAGTGAAGTTTAAATTTTACCTCTGGCTATGCTTAGTACTTATTTAAATGAACGATCTTTATTTCAAGAAAAAGTTCAAAATTTTACTGTTCTGACATGAGTTACAAGTCCGGTAATGCCCCTTACCTATTCTGGCGACGGTTACAGGATAGGGGTGTTACACTCAATACTTTTTCCCATGGAGATTTTTTCAAGAATACTCTATCTCCAACTTGAAACTCAATTTCCTTTCTTTTTAGATCAACATAAGACTTTTGCCTATCTGATGCCACTTTTAAACAATCCCGTATCGCTTTAACTTTTTCTTCAGTTTCTTTGATCAGATCAACTCCATGAATCTGATTTTCCTTGAGTTCTGTCCAGTATAATGGAGTTCGACAGTTCCTACCATACAAGGCCTCATAAGGTGCCATTTTCAAACTTGTTTGAAAACTGTTGTTCTAGGCAAATTCTACCAACGGCAAATATTTTTCCCAGCTACCCTGAAATTCGAGGATGCGAAAATGCAACATGTCCTCGAGAATCTGAATCATTCATTCAGACTGACCATTATTCTGAGGGTGAAAAGCTGTGCTAAAACTCAGCTTTGTACCCAAGGCTTCTTGTAACTTCTTCCAGAATCTCGAAGTGAACCTCGAGTCTCTATCCGAAATAATCAACAATGGTACTCCGTACAATCTTACTATCTTAGAAATGTACAAATCAACCAATCTATCAAGGGAATAATCCATCCTTACCGGGATAAAATGAGCCGACTTCATCAACTTATCCACTACAACCCATATGGCATCTTTCTTTTTCGGAGTTAATGGTAATCCTGTTAAAAAATCCATAGTAACTCTGTCCCACTTCCATTCGGGGACCATTATAGGCTGTAAAAAACCTGAAGGCACTTGATGTTTAGCTTTAACTTGCTGACATACCAAGCATTTCGATACTAATTCAGAAACATCTCTTTTCATGCCGTTCCACCAGTACATCTTCTTTAAATCGTTGTACATCTTGGTACTTCCTAGGTGAACGACAAACAACTGTTATATGCTTCTTGCAAAATCTTCCAAATAAGTTCATTGTCTTTGGGTACACAAACCATATCTCTAAACATCAAACATCCATCAGGACTGATTTGAAAATCTGACTCAACACCAGACTCACATTGAGCCCTTTTTGCCTGCAAGTCATCATCATTAAGCTGAGCATCATGAATTTCTTACAGAAATGTCAGCCTAGCCTCCAGCTCAGCCAAAACTGAACCATCATCAAGCAATGTCAAACGAGTATCCATAGCTCTCAAAGCATATAGGGATTTCCTGCCCAATGCATCGGCGACTACATTCACCTTTCCTAGGTGATAGTCGATAATCAGATCATAATCCTTAATTAATTCTACCCATCTCCTTTGTCTCAAATTTAATTCTTTCTGAGTCATCAGGTATTTCAAACTCTTGTGGTCCGTGAAAATACGGCAAGTCTCACCATACAAATAATGCCTCCAAATTTTTAAGGCAAAAAAAAAATAGCAACTAGCTCTAGGTCATGGGTTGGATAATTCTTCTCGTGGGGCTTCAATTGCTGTGAAACATAGGCTATCACCTTGCCATCTTGCATAAGTACACAACCCAGTCCATTCAAAGATGCATCACTGTAGACCACAAATTCTTTTCCCGATTCAGGTAGCACTAAAATAGGAGCTTCAGTCAGCAATGTCTTTAACTTTTTAAAACTTTGCTAACACTTATCCGTCCATTCAAACTTAACTTCTTTCTATAGCAGCTTCATTATCGGAGTCGCTACCATGGAAAATCCTTTTACAAATCTTTGATAGTAACCGGCTAAGCCCAAAAAGCTTCTAACCTCGGTTACATTCTTAGGCGATTTCCATTCGACAATTGCAGAAACCTTACTTGGATCAACTCGGATGCCTTCACCCGAAATTATATGACCCAAAAATCCAACTTCCGAGAGCCAAAACTCACTCTTGCTAAACTTAGCATACAGTTGCTTTTTCGGCAAGGTCAGCAACACAAGTCTCACATGCTTCACATGCTCTGTCTCATCTTTAGAGTAGATCAAAATGTCATCAATAAACACAACGAAAAACTTGTCCAAATATGGCCTAAAGATCCTATTCATTAGATCCATAAACACAGCTGGTGCATTCGTCAGCCCAAATGGCATGACAAGAAATTCATAATGGTCATACCTCGTTCTGAAAGCTATCTTGGGTACATCCGAGTCTTTAACTCCTAGCTGATAATAGCCAGACTTCAAGTCTATCTTGGAGAATACGGTGGCTCCTCTTAACTGGTTAAACAAATCATCGATCCTTGGCAAAGGATACTTATTCTTGATAGTCACCTTGTTCAGAAGTCGATAATCGATACATAACCTCATCGAACCATCTTTCTTCTTTACGAACAACATTGGGGCACCCCAAGGTGAAAAACTTGGCCTAGCAAATCCTTTATCCGTCAGCTCTTGCAACTGTGCTTTTAACTCCTTCAGCTCGGTGGTGCCATTCTATATGGGGCAATAGAAATGGGAGTCATCCCTGGTAGTAATTCGATACCAAACTCTATCTCCCTTTCAGGAGGCAATCCGGGTAACTCCTTCAAAAACACATCTGAATACTCACATACTATTGGCACAAATTCAATCTTCAATTCAGTTTCTTTAGTGTTCAACACAAATGCAAGGTAAGCTTTGTATCCTTTGCTCATATATCTCTAGGCAACCATTGTCGTGATTACAACTGGCGATGAACCCAATTCTTTTGATTCGACCCCTAGAATCTTACCATCTGGGCATTTCCATTTAATATACTTACTACCACAATTTACAATTACATCATGTAAAGCAAACCAATCCATGCCCAGTATCACATCGAACTCATCAAATGGTAACAACATAAGGTTATCCAGAAAACAATGACCATGAATCGTCAAAGGACAATTCTTACAGACTTTATCAACCAGAACTGATTTGCCTAATAGGTTCGACACTCTAATGATAAGTTCGTAAGTTCAATGGGTATGTTCATATTAGACACCAATCTCATGCAGATATATGAATGCGTCGACCCCAGGTCAATTAAAGCAACAACACTTGTATTAAAAAGAGAGAACATACCCATAATAACATCAGGAGCAGCGGCTTCCTCTCGAGCATGTATCGTATATGTTCTTGTCGGGGCTTGAACCTCTAATTTTATAGTGTTTTTAGTCACGACTCAACCGCCACTAGCACTCCCAAGGTATCTCAGAGGTCTACCTTGTAGAATGGGAGCACCCGACTTCAGAGCTATTTCCTTATATTTTTCAGCTCGTTCCGGGCAGTCTCTGAGAAAGTGATCAAGGGAACCACATCTGAAACAAGCACCACTCTTCATTCGACAGTCTCCAAAGTGAAATTTGTTGCAGCTCTTACACTTTGGATTTTGATCATCTACACTCCCCACACTAGTCACCATCGGGGAGGAAGACTTTTGACCTCGTCGTTTATAGCTTTTCGATCTACCCGAATATCTCACTGATGAAATGGAGCGTTGCAGCTCTTGGTCTTCTTCATGGAGAACAAGAGTGTTTTACAGCTAGACCTCTTGCTCGCAACTCGAGCCTCTCTTTTAGCTTGTTTTCTTTCATTATTAAGTTTCTCAACCTTTTTGGCTCAATCGGCTAATGTGGTAAACTCCCGTATTTCTAAGATCCCAATCAACAACTTGATGTCCTCATTCAGACCCTCCTCGAAGCATTTACACATTTCAGATGCCATTTGGACCCATTCAGTTGCGTACTTAGTCGTACGAACTCTCTCTCGTATTCTGCTACAGTTTGTTCCCTTGTTTGAGTTCCAAGAACTCCTTTCGCTTCGAATCCAAAAATCGTTGACTAACGTATTTCTTCCTAAACTCTGCTTAGAAGAAATCCCAAGAAATATTTTCTTTTGGCCCTACCGAGGATACGGTATTCCACCAATTGTATGTAGTGTCCTTCAAAAAGGACACAACACACTTCAAACATTCCTCGGGTGTGCATGACAAATCGTCTAGCACCCGCATAGTATTTTCGAGCCAGAACTCGGCTCTTTCAACGTCATCACCAACTTTAGCTCTAAATTCCACAGCCCCATACTTTCTAAGCTTATCTACGGGGGCCTTACCGACTCTTACCGGTGCCATACCTCGTGGCACATCCTCATCAGGTTGGTTAGAGGGCGGGGGAGGTCTTATTATATTGGGGCTATTTCTTAGATAATCCCCAAACTATTCATCCATCATATCAAAGAAGACAGCTCGGGCCTCTTCTTGGCCTTCTGACATCAACCTTCTACTACTACTAGATACAGCTTGTTGTACGGAAGCTGGAGCATGGCTCTCGGCTCCCTCAGACACATCTTGTGCTTGATTGGAAGACATTCACTATATTCAAAATACTTTAAACAATTAGGAGATGTCACACTATCAATATTCGAATAATGGCATGTATAGCAAACTTTAACATCCTCTACGGTAGTCCTAGAACCAAATAAACCATAGCTCTGATACCAATAAATATAACACCCCTCACCCATATCCGTTATCAGGATAGGGTTCGAGGTATTACCAAAACTTTACGTTTAAAACATACTGAATCGACTCACCAGGTTTAGCTCAGATCTGAAACTTTCAGGCATTCACAACTTGTCCCTTAAATGGGCCTTCAAGGCCCTAAATATACATAGAGATAGTTAGGGATAGGACTCGAAACACTTAATAACTTTAGAAAATTTCCTTGTTTAGAAGTGTCACACGCCCGTGTATGAGGGGCCGTGTAGTCACCCACACCCATGTGGCCTAGGGCACGTCCATGCCTTTAACCCCTGGGCAACACTGACTTTTAGGCACGGCCAAGGCACACGCCCGTGGGCTCACCCCGTGTCCAAAACTTGAGCATTCTATTAAATTAACACGGCCCAGACACACACTTGTGTGTCCTCCCTTGTGCTTATTTGACTTAAAGTTTTAGGTGCAGGGGACACATGGCCATACCACACGCCCATTGGGATGGGCCGTGTGTCATACACGACCTAGACACACGGGCGTGTGCCTAACCATGTTGACCTTAATAGACTATTTTCCAAGCCTTTAGTCACCCCTTTCTATTTCTTTTTGTTAATAGATATCAAATTCAAAGTAAAACATGATTATACAATTGTAAATGATCTTGACGAAGTTAGTTGTATGGAAACCTCATATCATTGGTTTCATACAAGAAGGTTATTTCCCATCTAGTATTTATGGGTTCTTATGTTATTGTAGCACGTTCAAAATTTAGCTCGTTTTTGAACTCATTGCCAATTGTAGCAACCCATCATATAAAAACATAAACATGCATATAAAGGCAGGTCATAGCCTACTTCCAAATATGCCAATTTCCATGGCCTTATACAAAAAGATGAATACATCTTTACATGCCTTCATTTGGCAATTCAAATGACACATATGACCAAATACTCAAAGCCCTATACATGCTATTAACAAAATTTAACAGTCTTTATACCAAAGCTTGAGTAGTTGATAGTGTGTTGCTTCTCCAACCGTCTTTCAATCCTTATGAGTCATCGAGCTCTATAAAACAGGGTAAAGAGAGGCGGTAAGCATTTTCATGCTTAGTAAGCTTGAATAACCGAAAAGTAAACTTACTGAGTAATTAGCATACATCCACACTTAAATCATGAAATCATCAATTATGAAGTGATTTCCTATCACATGCACTCAATCAATGAGTTAATCACATAACAAAGCATCATGTAATTTATGTAGATGAGCTCATCATTCATCATCTTATTGACATACATCATATTAATCCCGTTGAGTTTCTAGGAAATCTCGATGGAATACCCATTATCCGTCAATTCTTACGAATGATCATTTCACATATATGCACTCCCGCAAACCTCACATTTCATGGTAGGATTACCAGTCCAGGCTAAATCCCGCATAGCGACAAACAACCTTAATGAGCTGGGATCTGAATTACCAGTCCAGGCTAAATTCAGACCCTAATAAGATTACCCATCCGGGCTAAATCCTCAATGCACATATATTCTTTCGGAGGCTCGATCATTCAAGTAACACCCGTCTAGTCTAGATCCTTTCCATACTCGAGATCACAGATTACCCGTCTGGGCTAAATCCTTACTGCAACACATGCAGGATCTCTTTACACATATCAATGAGGGTTTATCCATCGAATTTCCTTTGTCAACCTTATCCGAGACATTTTTCACATGTTACCATCAAATAAGCATTTCCATGATATTTCATGCTAATAATAAATGCAATCATCATGCATTCATAAAATCATTCAATTATGCATATTAGGGGTTTACTTGAAGTTATCCGAACTTACCTGGTATTCTTTTCGGAGCTGTGTTTTGGATATTCCGAAACCTTACGTTTACCACGATCAACCTCCGAAATTTGTACCTCGGTGTCTATAACAACAAAATTAATTCATTAAGACCCCATATTATACATCACAAGTTTAATATCTACCCCCTATCCAAATGACCATTTTTCCCGTAACCTTTCACATCTTGACGATATAGTCCCTAGGCTCGTATAATGAAACACATGCACTTTTTATCTTACCCAAGCCTAGCTAAACACTTTTACTTCTTATGTTAGCCCACAATTTCCATATTTTCCTCATTTCTACCACACATTTACATCTTTTGCAAAATGGTCCCTATAAGGGTTTCTCATGAACACCAACTTGGAAAAGATGTTTAACACACATTTAACTTTCATTATTCCTCCATAATCCATCAAAATAAAAATAACTCATACATGGGTAAATTTTTGAACATGAACCCTAACTTGAAATAGGGGTAGAAATGGAGAGAGCAAGCTACCGGGGTTTCAAAAATACAAAGAACATTAAAAATGGGGCTTGGGAGCACTTACTATTGAGCTTGGAAAGCTTGAAACCCTAGATATGGAGAATCCCAAATTTTCGGCTGGATGAAGGAGAAAATGGCTAACTTTTGGCTTGATTTTTCCCATTTTAATTCATTAAAATGACAAATAACAAAAATGCCCTTATGCCATTTCTTTAAAATTTCATCCATGCAAGCCTATTTTTGTCCAAAAATTTAGAATTTGGGCAAATTGCTCTCCAAGAGCTTCTAATTCGTAATCTAAAGCAATTTCATACAAATTCTTCTAGAATCCAAGTTTTACAATTTATTCAATTTAGTCCCTAATTTCCAATTGGACACCTTATACTTAGAATTTCTTCATAAAACTTTAACACATGCATATACTCAGATTCTAGGCCTCATAATAATCATAAAATAAATATTTTGATGTCATATTTGTGGTCCTAAAACCACTATTCCGACTAGGCCCTATTTTGTGATGTTACAGTAGAATTCCCGTTTGAACCTTAAGAAACAATTTGGATATTCATGCCATGATATTCATGTTATTTTTGTGCCAGTGTAAGACATGTCTGGGACATGCATTGGCCTCAAGATGTAAGCCAGTGTAAAATATGTCTGGGATGTGTCAGTGTAAGACCATGTTTGGGACATGGCATCGCACGGATATGTGAGAGCTAGTGGCGGTCAGAGAGGATCTAGAGATGCTACAACCAGATCTGAGGCTCGTGCGCCTGCTAGAGCTTATGCTATACGTGCCCGCGAGGATGCTTCTTCGCCTGATGTTATTACCGGTACTTTTACTCTCTTTGAGACTAATGTAATTGCTTTGATTGACCCCGGTTCTACTCATTCTTATATATGTGAAACCTTAGCATCCAAGAAGACTTTACCTATTGAGTCTCTCGAGTTCGTAATTCGGTGTCAAATCCCTTGGGTCGTTACGTGCTTGTCGACAAAGTGTGTAAGAAATGTCCCTAGTAATTGAGGTTCTGCTTTTCCGGGACTTGATGCTTCGCCGCTTGATGAATTTGATGTTATTCTTGGTTTGGATTGGTTGACCTCGCATGATGCGGTTGTGAATTGCAAAAGCAAGACTATGGATTTGAGGTGCGCAAATAACGAGATGATCCGAGTTGAGTCTATGGACTTAAAGGGATTGCCAGCTGTAATATCATCAATGTTGGCCTAGAAATATGTAAGAAAGGGGTGCGAAGCATGCCTTGCGTATGTACTTGATGATAAGGAGTTAGAAATAAAACCTGAATCTGTGCCGGTGGTTTGTGAATACCGGATGTTTTTCCCAAGAATTACCGGGTTTGCCACTGCTCGGAGATAGAGTTTGGTATTGAGCTTGTACCGGACTACGCCGATTTCGATAGCTCCGTATCGTATGGCACCAACTGAGTTAAAAGAGTTAAAAGCTCAGTTGCAAGAATTGATGGATAGAGGTTTCGCTCGACCAAGTTTCTCACCTTGGGGTGCACCAGTATTGTTTGTGAAAAAGAAGGACGGAACCATAAGGTTGTGCATTGACAATCGTCAGCTGAATAAAGTGACGATAAAGAATAAATATCCGTTACCGCGTATTGATGATTTGTTTGATCAACTAAAGGGAGCCTCAGTGTTTTCGAAGATAGATTTGAGATCGGGTTATTATCAGTTGCGGATTCGATATTCGGATGTACCCAAAACTGCTTTCAAAACGAGGTACGGTCATTATGAGTTCTTAGTGATGCCGTTCGGGCTCACTAATGCCCCTACGGTATTTATGGATTTGATGAATCGGATCTTCAGATAGTATTTGGACCGGTTCGTAGTTGTGTTCATTGACGACATCTTGGTCTATTCAAGAGATGAGACCGAACATGCTGAACACCTGAGATTAGTGTTGCAAATTTTACGGGATAAGCAGTTATATGCTAAGTTCAGCAAGTGTGAGTTCTGGTTAAGAGAGGTTAGCTTCTTGGTTCATGTGGTATCTGCATCGGGTATTCGAGTTGACCTGAGCAAAACTTCAGCCATACTTAACTAGAAGCCTCCGAGAATATTACTGAGGTTCGGAGCTTTTTGGGGCTTGCCAGTTACTACCGACGGTTTGTAAAAGGTTTCTCGATGATAGCCACACCCATGACGAAGCTACTTCAAAAAGATGTTAAGTTCGAATGGACAGAAAAATGTCGAAAAGTTTTGATCAACTGAAAACTTATTTGACTAAGCTCAATTTTAGTGCAGCCCGAATCGTGCAAAGAGTTTGTCATCTATAGTGACGCCTCCCTACTTGGGTTAGGTTGCGTATTGATGCAAGAAGGTCGAGTTGTGGCCTATGCGTCGAGACAATTAAAGCCATATGAGAAGAATTATCCGACCCATGATCTCGAATTAGCTGCCATCGTATTCGCCTTGAAAATATGGCGACATTACTTATTTGGTGAGAAGTGCCATGTATTTTCGGATCACAAAAGTCTCAAATATTTGATGACTCAAGGAGACTTGAATCTACGACAAAGGCGTTGGCTTGAGTTGTTGAAAGATTATGAGCTGGTCATTGATTATCACCCGGGAAAGGCTAATGTGGTTGCGGATGCCTTAAGCCGGAAATCACTGTTTGCTTTGCGAGCGATGAATGTACACTTGTCTGTTCTACCCGATAATGTGTTAGTAGCTGAATTAAAAGCCAAACCATTATTGATTCATCAAATTCGTGAAGCTCAGAAAGTCGATGATGAACTGGTTGCAAAACGGGCTGACTGTGTTCCGAACAAGGAATCGGAGTTTCAAATTGATGATGATGATTGTTTGAGGTTCAGAAGTCGTTTGTGTGTTTCAAGGAATTCGGAACTCATTTCGATGATTCTGAACGAAGCCCATTGTAGCCGAATGTCAATTCACCCGGGGAGTACGAAGATGTACAACGATTTGAAACGTCGGTTTTGGTGGCATGGTATGAAACGAGACATCTCCGACTTTGTTTCGAGATGTTTAATATGTCAACAAGTGAAAGCGGAACATCAAGTGCCTTCAGGATTACTTCAGTCGATCACGATACCTGAGTGGAAATGGGATCGAGTCACAATGGACTTTGTGTCCGGACTGCCATTGTCAGCAAGTAAGAAGGATGCGATTTGGGTTGTTGTTGATAGACTGACTAAGTCGGCTCACTTTATCCCCGTGCGTACGGACTTTTCATTGGATAACTAGTTGAATTGTACGTTTCTCAGATTGTGAGATTACACAGGGTACCGATTTCTATTGTGTCGGATAGAGATTCGAGATTCACCTCGCGATTTTGGAAGAAATTGCAAGAAGCTTTAGGTACCAAGCTGCATTTTAGCATCGCTTTTCATCCACAAACCAATGGTCAATCTGAACGGGTAATTCAGATACTTGAGGATATGTTGAGATGTTGCGTCCTTGAGTTTAATGGTTCATGGGAACGATATTTACCTTTGATTGAATTCGCTTACAACAATAGTTTTCAATCAAGTATTAAGATGGCACCTTAGAGGCTTTGTACGGGCGTAAATGCCGTACACCATTGTTTTGGACCGAGCTCGGTGAAAGCAAAATTTTCGGAGTGGATTTGATTAAAGATGCTGAACAGAAAGTAAAAGTAATCCGTGAAAATCTGAAGATAGCCTCCGATCGTCAGAAGTCATACGCGGATCTGAAACGAAAAGGCATTGAGTATCAGGTGGGAGATAAAGTGTTTCTTAAAGTTTCGCCTTGGAAAAAGATACTCAGATTTGGCCGTAAAGGCAAATTGAGTCCGAGGTTCATCGGGCCATATGAAGTATCCGAACGAGTCGGTCCAGTTGCATATCGATTGATTTTGCCACTTGAACTTGAAAAGATTCACGATGTCTTTCATGTTTCGATGCTTCGACGTAATAGATCTGATCTATCGCACATAATTAGTCCATCAGAGGTCGAAATTCAAGCCGATATGAGTTATGAAGAAGAACCGATTCGTATCCTAGCTCGTGAAGTGAAGGAGTTCCGAAACAAAAGGGTTCCGTTAGTAAAAGTGTTATGGCTCAAACACGGGATGGAAGAAGCTACTTGGGAACCCAAGAACTCTATGAAAGAGCGTTACCCAAACCTATTTACCGGTAAGATTTTCGAGGACGAAAATTTCTTAAGTGGGGGAGAGTTATGACAGCCCAAAATTGACCCTAGTCGGGAAGTGGTTTCGGGACCGCTAAACCGAGTCATCGAAATGTTTGAACGTAATATTTATTGTCTAGAATATGTAATTATGAATGTGTGAAAATTTCAAGCTTCGATTTAGTCGATTGCATGTGAATTCAGTTAGTAGGACTTGTCTGACACTTTTGAAATGTGATAGGCTAATCTATTAGGACCTAATAGTGCATGTAATCAAAAGGAGGACTTGCATGTCAAATTCCCCCTAATTGCTAGTGGCCGCCATGACAAAGAGTGATGGGCAAAACATGTCATAAAACATGTTGTGACAATGGTGTATGTAAGGAAAAATAAAATAATGAAAGGGAGGAGTGATGAAAAAATGGTCTCATCCATTCTCCCCCATTTTGCCGTGAGTTGAAGAAAAAGAAAAAAAAATTGTTGTTCATCCTTTTTCATTTCTTTGAGCCGAAAATTCTAAGGAAGAAGGAAGGAGTTCTTGCTTCATGCTTGGTTTGGAAGAGGATTAAGAGGAGGTTTGGCCATACTTGTGTCTAGATTAAGGTATGTTTGAGGTTGTGCCATGAGATTCATGCATGATTTTAGTTGCTAGCTTGAGTTCTAATTAGCCCATGGTTCAAATATTTGCTATGTCATGGGGATGATATTCGGCCAAGGTGGATTTTGTGTTAATGCCATTGCATGCTAAATATGAAGCTTGATAATGATACATGTGATGGTGGATTGAGGACTCTTGGATTTTCTTTTTAGCATTTTTGAGTGAGACATTAAGTTCTTTGTTTAACCACGACCAAAATTGAAATGGTATGGTGTTGTGAGGTATTCGGCCATGGTGTACCCATAAGTATGATTTATGCTTATTGCATGGTAGGTAAGATTTGTGTTTTGGATTTATGTTCATGTTTAGTTATAATCAACTTTGAGATTCGGCTCTTGAACATATATATATATATATATGTTTGCACATGACGTATTGGTATGACATATACGATATCTCAAGGTATATACTTACATATGATGGTGTTTCGGTTATGGAGTACATGATGGATGCGTATTGAGTATATAATTGGCCTCAACATAGACATGCATAATCGGCCACATGAATGAGTACATAGGTTGATGTGTTGTTCGGCCATAGGTAAGCATGTTGAAGGCTTTATCTTGACTTAGAAAATTCGGCTAAGGGGAAATATTAACTAGTATGTTGAATTCGATTCGTGATTTCGTACCCATGTGACTCTAATGTCTAATGTATATATGGGCTAAGTACCTTGAGCTTCCCTTTGATGTTCGAATGAATTGTATTGAATTGCTTGATGTGATTAAAAATATGCATGACCATTTTGTATTTGAGCTAAAGGGTGGCCATATGACCTTTTAAACTCCTTGTCATAATCGGCCATAAGCTAGCATAATGAAACTTTAATAAGTTAAATTTCTGTGAATTAGCTCAAGAGCTTAGAGGACCACAGTTGGATAAGGGGAAGGAAAAAGTGATCGAATAGCCGTCGAAATCGCTGGACCACATCCGAGGTAAGTCTTCGAGTAATGACCCTACTTGAATTATATTGAAATGATTTGTCATATTATGGCGGATAGGCGAATGTGCGTAGGGACTACGTTGTAAAGTCAATTGAAATCATGCTCTTTGTGTGTTGCTATTGAGCCGAAATTGGAAAGGTTTGATAAATGTTTTGTGTTTGAGCCTTAGTAACGAAAATGAAATATGGATGTGTCGTGATTATTGATATATGTGTGCATGAGCATTTGAATGATACCCGGCTAAGCCCCAAGGCATTTATGCTAGTGATTATATCCGGGCTAAGACCCGAAGGCATTTGTGCGAGTTGCTATATCCGGGTTAAGACCCGAAGGCATTTGTGCGAGTTGTTATATCCGGGCTAAGACCCGAAGGCATTTGTGCGAGTTGTTATATCCGGGCTAAGACCCGAAGGCATTTGTGCGAAGTTGCTATACCGGGTTAAGACCAAGGCAATTGTGCTTGTGGTTATATCCGGCTAAATTCCGAAGAAACTTGGTTTGAAGGTGAGCGTTTTGTGCTACAATAAATTCAATTAATACGCTCGAAAAACCCAAACGATAAGGTATGTTTGCATGTGCATCGGAAAATTCGATTCGTTTGAAATAGTATTCGTTCAATCGACTAACGAACTTTCGGCTCTTAGATAGGTTGATACCTTGTGTGTGTATGTTGATGAAGTGTGAATTAGGTATGATTATGAGAATGTGTATAAATAAAGTGATTCATTTAGCTATGTGAACGTAATACTTTAGTCGAAGCCGATTTCATTACTTGAAACTTACTAAGCATTAAAATGCTTACCCCGTTTGCTTTGGCTCTTTGTTTTCTAGATTTTGTTCGCTAGCTATAGGATTCGGGATCATCGAAGTCGAAGTCATCCACACTATCAAAGCCCTTTTGGTAGTCTTTTAGTTGAACTCTGGATATGGCATGTATAGGACTACCCTTTGTTGTTTTTCAAGTACGTTTTGTGATGTATGTGTGTACAGCCATGCGAAAATGGCTCGTAGAAGTGGAGTATGGCATTAGACCATTTGTGTTTATGTATATATGTATGGTTTCATGATGTGACTATGGACTGGAATGGAAGTGTTGGGCAAATGATCAGCCATTGGAATGGCTAAATATGATTATATGTGGACCTATGTATGACAAAACTCTAGTTGGTCCATGGAAACCACGAAATAGTTAAAGTTTACCTTGAAAATAGATGCTGACAGCAGCAGTGGTGTGGATTTGAAAAATCACTAAAATTTGTAGGAATGGAATTAAATAGTGAATAAATTATGTAATCGAACCTTGATGAATCTATTTTCATATGAAAGTAACTAAATGAACATATGAACTGTATATTAAGAGATATTAAAGTTCTCGTGAAAGAGGACCAGAATGGTTTCTGGATCCCCTGTTTCGACTTTGAAAATTTATTATAAGTTATCCAGAGACAATGAGAAGTCATTCCTTATATTTATAGATTTCCCTTTGAGTCTAGTTTCATTAGAAACAAACGGCATGAGTATTGAAGCTCTGTACAGGGAGATATCCAAGTCGTAATACATGAAGGTCAGAGTAGTTGAACCCAGAATCAGGGGAGATTTAACTAATAAACTGTACCAATTCGCCCGACCAAAAATTCTAGAAATAAATCCACAGATGGATATATGAGTCTAATTTCAGGGAAAATTTACGGAATCAGTTTTCGAGTTTTGGAACTCAAGATATGATTTTTAAGGCGACAGTGACGCAGTTAGCCAGCCTGTCTAAAAATTTTTTTTTAATGGACTGTGAAAATAATTAAGTTAAGTCTGTACGCACCTTGTGTTCGACTCCGGTAACGGACTCGGGTACGGGGTGTTACAATTTTATTGGTATCAGAGCTACGGTTTAGTCGATCCTAGGACTACCGTAATACGTTTGGGTCTAGCTATACATGCCATTATGTGATTAATTGATAGTGTGGTGATTTCTGACATTTGAATTTGTGTTTATTTATAGTAATGGATCCCGATCCCAACCGAGCGATAGCTGATGATGTGGAGAGTGTGGCGCCTACTCCTTTAAGACAAGGGACAGCGCCATGACTCTCAACCTATTGCTAGCAATCCGAATGATGAGTCTAGGCAAGCTTTTTATAGCGTGATGAATGATTGGTTCAACCAATACATTCGAACTAATACGGCTGTTCCACAACCTCCATTCCCGACTAATACAACCCCCGCACCTACAATACCTCCGGTAACTGACCAAATAAGGTCAAATAAGCCCTCAGTTGACAGAATCCGAAAACATGGGGCTACTAAATTTAAAGCTACGGATAGCGACGATGCCGAGCAAGCTGAATTTTGGTTGGACAACACTATCCGAGTACTCGATGAGCTATCTTGTACACCCGATGAATGCCTAAAGTGTACTATCTCCTTGCTATGCGATTCTGCCTACTATTGGTGGAGTACTCTGACTTCTGTTGTGCCCCGAGAGCAAGTAACTTGGGATTTTTTCCAAACTGAGTTTTGGAAAAAGTATATCAGTCAGAGATTTGTTGATCAAAAACGGAAGGAATTTCTTGAGCTTAAGCAAGGTTCTATGTGAGTTACTGATTACGAGTGAAAATTTGTTAGACTTAGTAGATACACTCAGGAATGTGTTTCGTTTGAGGCTATCATGTGTAAACGCTTCGAGGATGGGCTGGATGAAGATATAAAAATGTTCGTTGGCATTCTTGAAATACGAGAGTTCGTAGTACTTGTCGAGCGAGCTTGTAAAGTCAAGAGCTTAGAAAAGAAAAACAAAAGTTGATGTGGGAACGGGAGTTTCAGAAAACATCCTCGGAAAGTCTCTTCAACAGCATCGAAGAAATTTTGAGATGATGTGGGCGGTCTAGAGGCACTTGGGCCTTTTAGACGAGATCGTGATCGACCCCACAATGGGTACACGAGGCACTTCGGTCACCGGTGTTGGGAATGAACGTCGAGACGAATCTGAGTGTCGACATTGTGGTAAATGGCATTCGGGAGTCAGAGGTTCCATGACCGCTCTGCTATAAGTGTGGATCAGTGACCACTTTATCAAGGATTGCCCGAGGTTGCCTAAACAAAATGTAAGTCGAGTGGGAAACCGGTGCTACTACTCGGGGTAGACCGTCTAGAAACACAGCAATGCTAGTGGCGGTCGAGATGATCTAGAGATGCTACAACCAGATCCGAGGCTCGTATACTGCTAGAGCTTATGCTATACGTGCTCGCGAGGATGCTTTTTCACCGATGTTATTACTCTGTACTTTTACTCTCTTTGAGACTAATGTAATTGTTTTGATTGACCCGATTCTACTCATTCTTATATATGTGAAACCTTAGCATCCAAAGAAGACTTTACCTATTGAGTCTCTCGAGTTCGTAATTCGGTGTCAAATCCTTGGGTCGTTCGTGCTTGTCGACAAAGTGTGTAAGAAATGTCCCCTAGTAATTGAGGTTCTGCTTTCCGGCGGACTTGATGCTTCGCCGTTTGATGAATTTGATGTTATTCTTGGTTTGGATTGGTTGACCGTGCATGATGCGGTTGTGAATTGCAAAAGCAAGACTATGGATTTGAGGTGCGCAAATAACGAGATGATCCGAGTTGAGTCTACGGACTTAAAGGGATTGCCAGCTGTAATATCATCAATGTTGGCCTAGAAATATGTAAGAAAGGGGTGCGAAGCATACCTTGCGTATGTACTTGATGATAAGGAGTTAGAAATAAAACCGAATCTGTGCGGTGGTTTGTGAATACCGGATGTTTTCCCAAGAATTACCGGTTTGCCACTGCTCGGAGATAGAGTTTGGTATTGAGCTTGTACACGGACTACGCTGATTTCGATAGCTCCGTGTCGTATGGCACCAACCGAGTTAAAAGAGTTTAAAGCTCGGTTGCAAGAATTGATGATAGAGGTTTCGCTCGACCAAGTTTCTCACCTTGGGGTGCACCAAGATTGTTTGTGAAAAGAAGGACGGAACCATGAGATTGTGTATTGACTATCGTCAGCTGAATAAAGTGACGATAAAGAATAAATATCCGTTACCGCGTATTGATGATTTGTTTGATCAACTAAAGGGAGCCTCAGTGTTTTCGAAGATAGATTTGAGATCGGGTTATTATCAGTTGCGGATTCGAGATTCGGATGTACCCAAAACTGCTTTCAGAACGAGGTACGGTCACTACGAGTTCTTAGTGATGCCGTTCGGGCTCACTAATGCCCCTGCGGTATTTATGGATTTGATGAATCGGATCTTCAGACAGTATTTGGACCGGTTCGTAGTTGTGTTCATTGACGACATCTTGGTCTATTCAAGAGATGAGACCGAACATGCTGAACACCTGAGATTAGTGTTGCAAATTTTACGGGATAAGCAGTTATATGCTAAGTTCAGCAAGTGTGAGTTCTGGTTAAGAGAGGTTAGCTTCTTGGGTCATGTGGTATCTGCATCGGGTATTCGAGTCGACCCGAGCAAAATTTCAGCCATACTTAACTGGAAGCCTCCAAGAAATATTACTGAGGTTCGGAGCTTTTTGGGGCTTTCCGGTTACTACCGACGATTTGTAAAAGGTTTCTCGAAGATAGCCACACCCATGACGAAGCTACTTCAAAAAGATGTTAAGTTCGAATGGACGGAAAAATGTCAGAAAAGTTTTGATCAACTGAAAACTTATTTGACGGAAGTTCCAATTTTAGTGCAGCCCGAATCAGGCAAAGAGTTTGTCATCTATAGTGACGCCTCCCTACTTGGGTTAGGTTGCGTATTGATGCAAAAAGTCGAGTTGTGGCCTATGCATCGAGACAATTAAAGCCACATGAGAAGAATTATCCGACCCATGATCTCGAATTAGCTGCCATCGTATTCGCCTTGAAAATATGGCGACATTACTTATTTGGTGAGAAGTGCCATGTATTTTCGGATCACAAAAGTCTCAAATATTTGATGACTCAAAGAGACTTGAATCTACGACAAAGGCGTTGGCTTGAGTTGTTGAAAGATTATGAGCTGGTCATTGATTATCACCCGGGAAAGGCTAATGTTGTTCCGGATGCCTTAAGCCGGAAATCACTGTTTGCTTTGCGAGCGATGAATGTACACTTGTCTGTTCTACCCGACAATGTGTTAGTAGCTGAATTAAAAGCCAAACCATTATTGATTCATCAAATTCGTGAAGCTCAGAAAGTCGATGATGAACTGGTTGCAAAACGGGCTGAGTGTGTTCCGAACAAGTAATTGGAGTTTCAAATTGATGATGATGATTGTTTGAGGTTCAGAAGTCGTTTTTGTGTTTCAAGGAATTCGGAACTCATTTCGATGATTCTGAACGAAGCCCACTGTAGCCGAATGTCAATTCACCCGGAGAGTACGAAGATGTACAACGATTTGAAACGTTGGTTTTGGTGGCATGGTATGAAACGAGACATCTCCGACTTTGTTTCGAGATGTTTAATATGTCAACAAGTGAAAGCGGAACATCAAGTGCCTTCAGGATTACCTCAGCCGATCACGATACCCGACTGGAAATGGGATCGAGTCACAATGGACTTTGTGTCCGGACTGCCATTGTTAGCAAGTAAGAAGGATACGATTTGGGTTGTTGTTGATAGACTGACTAAGTCGGCTCACTTTATCCCCGTATGCACGGATTTTCATTGGATAAACTAGCTGAATTGTACGTTTCTCAGATTGTGAGATTACACGGGGTACCGATTTCTGTTGTGTCGGATAGAGATCCGAGATTCACCTCACGATTTTAGAAGAAATTGCAAGAAGCTTTGGGTACCAAGCTGCATTTTAGCACCGTTTTTCATCCACAAACCGATGGTCAATCTGAGCGGGTAATTCAAATACTTGAGGATATGTTGAGATGTTGCGTCCTTGAGTTTAATGGTTCATGGGAACGATATTTACCTTTGATTGAATTCGCTTACAACAATAGTTTTCAATCAAGTATTAAGATGGCACCTTACGAGGCTTTGTACGGGCGTAAATGCCGTACACCATTGTTTTGGACCGAGCTCGGTGAAAGCAAAATTTTCGGAGTGGATTTGATTAAAGATGCTGAACAGAAAGTAAAAGTAATTTGTGAAAATCTGAAGATAGCCTCCGATCGTCAGAAGTTGTACGCGGATCTGAAACGAAAAGACATTGAGTATCAGGTGGGAGATAAAGTGTTTCTTAAAGTTTCGCCTTGGAAAAAGATACTCAGATTTGGCCGTAAAGGCAAATTGAGTCCGAGGTTCATCGAGCCATATGAAGTATCTGAACGAGTCGGTCCAGTTGCATATCGATTGATTTTGCCTCCTGAACTTGAAAAGATTCACGACGTCTTTCATGTTTCGATGCTTTGACGTTATAAATCTGATCCATCGCACATAATTAGTCCATCAGAGGTCGAAATTCAAGCCGATATGAGTTATGAGGAAGAGTCTATTCGTATCCTAGCTCGTGAAGTAAAGGAGTTGTGAAACAAAAGGGTTCCGTTAGTAAAAGTGTTATGGCTCCAACACGGGATGGAAGAAGCTACTTGGGAACCCGAGAACTCCATGAAAGAGCGTTACCCAAACCTATTTACCGGTAAGATTTTCGAGGACGAAAATTTCTTAAGTGGGGGAGAGTTGTGACAGCCCAAAATTGACCCTAGTCGGGAAGTGGTTTCGGGACCGCTAAACTGAGTCACCGAAATGTTTGAATGTAATATTTATTGTCTAGAATATGTAATTATGAATGTGTCAAAATTTCAAGCTTCGATTTAGTCGATTGCATGTGAATTCAGTTAGTAGGACTTGTGTGACACTTTTGAAATGTGATAGGCTAATCTATAAGGACCTAATAGTGCATGTAATCAAAAGGGAGGACTTGCATGTCAAATTTCCCCCCCTAATTGCTAGTGGCCGGCCATGACAAAGAATGATGGGCAAAACATGTCATAAAACATGTTGTGACAATGGTGTATGTAAGGAAAAATAAAATAATGAAATGGAGGAGTGATGAAAAAAAAAATGGTCTCATCCATTCTCCCCCCCATTTTGCCGTGAGTTGAAGAAAAAAGAAAAAAAAAATTGTTGTTCATCCTTTTTCATTTCTTTGAGCCGCAAATTCTAAGGAAGAAGGAAGGAGTTCTTGCTTCATGCTTGGTTTGGAAGAGGATTAAGAGGAGGTTTGGCCATACTTGTGTCTAGATTAAGGTATGTTTGAGGTTGTGCCATGAGATTCATGCATGATTTTAGTTGCTAGCTTGAGTTCTAATTAGCCCATGGTTCAAATCTTTGCTATGTCATGGGGATGATATTCGGCCAAGGTGGATTTTGTGTTAATGCCATTGCATGCTAAATATGAAGCTTGATAATGATACATGTGATGGTGGATTGAGGACTCTTGGATTTTCTTTTTAGCATTTTTGAGTGAGACATTAAGTTCTTTATTTAACCATGACCAAAATTGAATTGGTATGGTGTTGTGATGTATTCGGCCATGGTATACCCATAAGTATGATTTATGCTTATTGCATGGTAGGTAAGATTTGTGTTTTGGATTTATGTTCATGTTTAGTTATAATCAACTTTGAGATTCGGCTCTTGAACATACATATATATATATGTTTGCACATGACGTATTGGTATGACATATACGATATCTCAAGGTATATACTTACATATGATGGTGTTTCGGTTATGGAGTACATGATGGATGCGTATTGAGTATATAATTGGCCTCAACATAGACATGCATAATCAGCCACATGAATGAGTACATAGGTTGATGTGTTGTTCAGCCATAGGTAAGCATGTTGAAGGCTTTATCTTGACTTAGAAAATTCGCTAAGGGAAATATTAACTAGTATGTTGAATTGATTCGTGATTTCGTACCCATGTGACTCTAATGTCTAATGTATATATGGGCTAAGTACCTTGAGCTTCCCTTTGATGTTCGAATGAATTGTATTGAATTGCTTGATGTGATTAAAATGTGCATGACCATTGTGTATTTGAGCTAAAGGGTGGCCATATGACCTTTTAAACTCCTTGTCATATTCGCCATAAGCTAGCATAATGAGACTTTAATAAGTTAAATTTCGTGAATTAGCTCAAGAGCTTGGAGGACCACAGTTGGATAAGGGAAGGAAAAGTGATCGAATAGTCCGTCGAAATCGCTTCGACCACATCCGAGGTAAGTCTTGAGTAATGACCCTACTTGAATTATATTGAAATGATTTGTCATATTATGGCGGATAGCCGAATGTGCGTAGGGACTACGTTGTAAAGTCAATTGAAATCATGCTCTTTGTGTGTGGCTATTGAGCTGAAATTGGAAAAGTTTGATAAATGTTTTGTGTTTGAGCCTTAGTAACGAAAATGAAATATGGATGTGTCGTGATTATTGATATATGTGTGCATGAGCATTTGAATGATACCCTGCTAAGCCAGAAGGCATTTATGCTAGTGATTATATCCGGCTAAGACCAAGGCATTTGTGCGAAGTTGCTATATCCGGTTAAGACCAAGGCATTTGTGCTAGTTGTTATATCCGGCTAAGACCAAAGCATTTGTGCGAAGTTGTTATATCCGGCTAAGACCAAGGCATTTGTGCGAGTTGCTATACCCGGTTAAGACCAAGGCAATTGTGCTTGTGGTTATATCCGCTAAATTCAAGAAACTTGGTTTGAAGGTGAGCATTTTGTGCTGCAATAAATTCAATTAATACGCTCAAAAACCCAAACGATAAGGTATGTTTGCATGTGCATCGGAAAAGTCGATTCGTTTGAAATAGTATTCGTTCAATCGACTAACGAACTTTCGGCTCTTAGATAGGTTGATACCTTGTGTGTGTATGTTGATGAAGTGTGAAGTAAGTATGATTATGAGAATGTGCATAAATAAAGTGATTCATTTAGCTATGTGAACGTAATACTTTAGTCGAAGCCGATTTCATTACTTGAAACTTACTAAGCATTAAAATGCTTACCCCATTTGCTTTGGCTCTTTGTTTTCTAGATTTTGTTCGCTAGCTATTGGATTCGGGATCATCGAAGTCGAAGCCATCCACACTATCAAAGCCCTTTTGGTACTCTTTTAGTTGAACTCTGGATATGGCATGTATAGGACTACCCTTTGTTGTTTTTCAAGCACGTTTTGTGATGTATGTGTGTGCACCATGCGAAAATGGCTCGTAGAAGTGGAGTATGGCATTAGACCATTTGTGTTTATGTATATATGTATGGTTTCATGATGTGACTATGGACTGGAATGGAAGTGTTGGGCAAATGATCAGCCATTGGAATGGCTAAATATGATTATATGTGGACCTATGTATGACAAAACTCTAGTTGGTCCATGGAAACCACGAAATAGGTAAAGTTTACCTTGAAAACAGATGCTGACAGCAGCAGTGGTGTGGATTTGAAAAATCACTAAAATTTGTAGGAATGGAATTAAATAGTGAATAAATTATGTAATCGAACCTTTATGAATCTATTTTCATATGAAAGTATCAAAACGAACATATGAACAGTATATTGAGAGATATTAAAGTTCTCGTGAAATAGGGCCAGAACGGTTTCTGGATCCCCTGTTTCTACTTTGAAAATTTATTATAAATTATCCAGAGACAATTAGAAGTCATGCCTTATATTTATAGATTCCCCTTTGAGTCTATTTTCATTAGAAACAAACTGCATGAGTATTGAAGCTCTGTACAGGGAGATATCCAAGTCGTAATACATGAAGGTCAGAGTAGTTGAACCCAGAATCAGGGGAGACTTGAACTAATAAACTGTAACAATTGGCCCAACCTAAAATTCTAGAAATAAATCGACAGATGGATATATGAGTCTAATTTCGGGGAAAATTTACGGAATCAGTTTTCAAGTTTTGGAACTCGAGATATGATTTTTAAGGCGACAGTGACGCAGTTAGCCAGCCTGTCTGAATTTTTTTTTTTTAATAGACTGTGAAAATAATTAAGTTAAGTCTGTACGCACCTTGTGTTCGACTCCGGTAACGGATTCGGGTACGGGGTGTTACAATCGGAGGCAGCATCACACTATCAAGTCGCTACCTTTGGAATAATGAAGTATATATTAGAAATTTCAAGTGAGTGGCATGTATAGTGATCAAGTTGATTGACATGTATTATTTTGCTTTGGCCAAATGTGTTGGCTTATATTGAGTTATATTTATATGGCCATGAGATGTGGCTCATATTGATTATGGCTTGTAAGCCTAGCTATTCATGTCATGTCTAATGTTTATAATGCGATTATGTGTGTTTGCCATGCATGGTTAATAATATGACATGTGTGTTGGATGTATGCTCTATGACCAATTGAGGTGGTCATAGCCATATAGTAATTGCACGTTATAAACACAACATGATAATGATTGAACATGAGTGCTTGATGGATAAGTTGGTAACCATAGTATAATGGTAAAAGTGGTCATCAAAAAGACAAGTTTTATGAATGTGAAATAAGGAATCTAGACTTAGTATTGCATGAGTAGATGCATTACTTGTATGATGACATGTTAATGTTAAGGATATGTCTTAATAAAGAGTGTTTAATCACTAAAATGATTCCATGATTTGAGATTTTGATGTGCATAAGGTTGTAAGAGATTATGGGTAACATGAAGGCTTGGAAAATAGCCTAAGTGTTGGCCACATGGGCTGAGACACGACCATGTGTCTCAACCGTGTGAGGGACACAGCCAAGAGACACGGGTGTGTGGCCCGGCTGTGTTGTTCGATGTGCATGTTGACGTCATAAACAGAGAGTTACACGGCCTAAGGACACAGGCGTGCCAAAGGCACATGCGCATGTCCCTATGTCCACACGGGCATGTGACCCTGTTTCTTGGGAAAATTTTCTAAGTTTTCCTAAAACTTTTCAAAGTTCTCGGTTTAGTGCCGAATAAATTTCGATGAGTGTTTTGGGCATCGTAGATCCAAATAAGGGACGACATGAATGTGTTTGAAAGGTTTTAAATTAAAAGAGATTTTATGGCCTAGTTTTTGCATGAATGTGTATGTTTAAGGCCGGTAATGCCTCGTACCCTGTTCCGGTGTTGGATATAGGTAAGGGGTGTTACACTGCAGGAGAAAGACTATTGATTTACGGTGCCAGAATGATGAGATTATTTGGATTAAATCTAATGATCTGAATGGTTTACCAGTAGTGATATCTTTGATGTTAGCTCAGAAATATGTGAGGAAAGGTTGTGAAGCTTATTTCGCCTATGTGCTTGATAGAAAAGTGGCCGAAAGAAACATTGAATTAATACCTGTTGTGTGCGAGTATCCGGATGTGTTTCCTGAAGAATTGCTTGGTTTGCCACCTATTCGAGAGGTAGAGTTTGGTATTGAGTTAATGCTTGGGACGACTCCGATATCCATAGCTCCATATATAATGGCACCTACTGAATTAAAAAAATTGAAAGCTCAGCTGCATGAGTTGACAGATAGAGGTTTCACGCGACCTAGTTTCTCTCCTTGGGGCGTACCAGTGTTATTTGTGAAAAAGAAAGATGGGACTATGAGAATATGTATTAATTATATATATATCAATAAGGTGACTATAAAGAATAAGTATCCGTTGCCTTGGATTGATGATTTGTTTGATCAACTAAAAGGAGCGACAGTGTTTTCGAAGATAGATTTGAGATCAGGCTATTATCAATTATGGGTTAAAGATTCTGATGTGCCAAAGACTGCTTTTCAAACGAGGTATAGATATTATGATTTTTTGGTTATGCCTTTCGGACTTGCTAATGCACCTGCTATTTTCATGGACTTGATGAATCGAATATTCAGACCGTATCTGGATCAGTTTATGGTTGTGTTCATAGATGATATTTTGATCTACTCCCGTGATGAAACCGAACATGCTGAACATCTGAGACTTATCTTACATACTGTAACGCCCTAATTTTTGGGATTTTCAAGATTTCTGTAATTTTCAATGAATTTTAGAAATACTGTGTTTCGACTATCTGGTGTGGGTCTGAGTATGTTGGTGGGCCTTTAAAATGCCCAAGAGTAAATTTAATTTGAGGGAATTCCTGAATTTTAATTTTGGGAGAGAGGGTTCTGGCAATATGGGATTTTAAAGTTGAGATGGTAAAATAGGACACAAAAAGATTTGTGGTAAATTGGCATGTGGCGCCACCTAGGTGTTTTGGGAGTGACGTGTGGATGATTAGGGGGAGCCAGAGTTCAAGTCACAAGGTAAGCGTGTTGTTACTTTTATTGTTGTGTGCATGTGTCGAGCATGTGATAGAGCTTAAGTGGAAATTCGGCTAGGGCTTTAGGAAGGTTGGGCCGTGGGTCTGATTGGCCATTAGGGCAAGCTTTATTTTCTTTTTGTTTTGCCGAATTAGGGTTAGCCACCTAGAGCCTTCACTTTCATTCTATTCTCTTCTCAGTGGCGCAAAAAGCTGAAAAACATAGAGTTAGATCTCCTGAGTGCCGAATTCTTCCTTCTCTTCTCCTCTCTTCTTCTATTTTCTTTTTCTCCTTCTTTTCTTTTTTGGCCAAAACATTCCTACCATTCTACTCATCTCCTCTTTCATTCCCATTCTTTTCTAAACCTCTATAGCCGTTTGCCATAAAAGCTGAAATCCCAAAAACTTTTACTTGTGCCGATTTCTTCTAGTCAAAATCCTCCTATTTTTTTCATCTCTTTTGGCCGATTTTCACATCCTCTAAACCTCAACCCCTGTCGACAATACCACTGCAAAAACCACCATACCAAATTATCTTCCTCTTCACAGTTCCAAAAGCCGAAAACACCATAGTTTTTAGGGACGTATAGCCGAATCTTTAGATCTCTAAGATTCAATTTTTGCTTGTGTTTAAGGGCTGGATCTGCATCAGATCTGAGTAGAAACTGAATTGGAATCATTTTGGTTGAAAGAACCTGAGGTAGGTACTCAAATCTATTCTTTATTTCGGGTTTTAAAAAAGTCGAAATCCCTAAAGGCATAGGGAGGCTGTCGATTGGAGCTTAAGGATCTAAGGGTTGTAACAATTGATTTTTTTGGTGTTAGTGTGATCCAGAGGCTGCTAATCGAAGGCTTGGACAAGTGGAATGACTATATCTAGATCTAGTCTCTAGTTTTGCCAAAGGTAGGATCTCAAGGGCCACAGGTATGGATGGCCGATTATGGTAAGTAAGTTTATGATGGTTGCCATTGTATTTTGGACCTGATATCTCTAGTGATGATTGTAGGATATCGTGGGAGATTTTGATAGCAGTTGTCGCAAATCAGGTGTGTAAACGACACCCACTCATAGACTTGATTGGCAAAAGTCGAAAAGCCGAAATACCAAAAAGCCAGCATTTTGTGAACTTGCGAGCGTGCGAGCTCTCGTGAGATGGTTTGGTTGTTAATTTTTGTAATCACAAGTGGTATGATTGCAGAGTGTGCAATTTCGTGCACTTCGGTATATTTGGGCTTAACGGGCCGGAATCGGGTTAATGGGCCAACGGGCCCAATTCAGTAAAAACGCTCGGTAAGTGTTTCTCTTAATGTGTTAATGGCTGTAATATGAGTGTAAACAATAGTTAAATTTACTAAAATACCCCTAAGTATGAAAATTACCATTATACCCCTAGGTGCAAAATTACCATTATACCCCTAGGGTTAATTTTGACTGAAATGCATGATATTCTGATTCTGTTTGTTGTATGCCATGACATGTATACCTGTTTCATGGGATATGGGTTATATTGATGGAGGAAGCGTTCTGGTGGCTGTGCTACAAATATCTGATCTGGTGGCTCTGCCACAAATATCTGTTTCTAGTGGCTCTGACACAATATCTGTATCTAGTGACTCTGTCACAATATATGTTTTGGTAGCCATGCTGCAAATTTTGTGACGTGTAGCGGATGGGTGGGTCAAGTAGTCTCCCCATATGGTGTAAGGTTGACCGGGGGTGTATACGGATGGATATGGGTTGGGTTTTCTGCATACAAGATATATCTGTTCTATTTCTGTTATGGGCCTATGGGCTTCATTTTGAATTCTGTATAGGGCTAAGGCCCAACTTAATCTGTTTCTCTGGATTGAACTGATCTGGACTATGATCGGGTTATTTTACACACTAATTTTTCCAAACTCTCCCCTTAATTTTATCCGTACAGGTAACCCCCAACCATAGTGGACTTAGAGCTGAGAGGGGTTCAGAGTGGCCATGTGTTTTGCAAGCTCAATTTTCTTCTTATGACTGGATTAGTTTCATTTACTTTAATTGCTTTGGGTTTTAAGTTGTAATAAGGCCGCTTTAATTATTTTTAATTGCTTTAGTATGATTATTAGCTTACACATGATATGGATTTAAATGTTTGAAATTGAATAGCTCGAGGGAGCGTTTCTAAAAGAGATTACCTGATTTCAAAATATCGTGAAACAAGACAAAGCTTCCGAAATGAAAACATTTTCAAAAATTAATAAGTGTTTCCAAAGGCTTAAAATGAAATGGTTTTTCCTGAACAATCATTCAGTTAAAGTGTGGCAATGGTTGTGTGCATGTTTAGGAGTGGATTCGTGGAGAGCTTGGTACTTAAGCAGTCTAATAGACTCACCTCCTCTTTTTTCGGCATTCTACCTGGTGCACAGCTTCCATTCACTTTAATCTATAACGAAAATAACCTTTAAATCACTAAGAAATATTTTAGTTAAGACATGACCTATACAGTAGCGCTTCAATGTGACACACCAGATTCAGCCGTAATGTCTGGGCCGGGTTTGGGGTGTTACATTTAGTGGTATCAGAGTCAAGTTCCAACAACTTGGCGGTAGAATGGGTTTTAAAAAAAAAGTTTTAGATGTTCTTCCAACAAATAAATGATTTCAAGGGTAGCATATCCGGTTTTCTAAAATTTGATTCTGAGTAGGTGGTGCACCGAATCTCTGGCCCAAGTTTGTAAGTATCATTTTGAATCTTTCTAAATATTTCTGAATAATCAGTTATATGCCTATACTGAAACATTATTATGATACTCTTGTAACAGCCCGTACCCGATACCGTTGCCGGAGTCGAACACGAGGTGCTAACGGACTTAATACCTTACTTAAGCAGCTCATACAATTCATTTTTAAAATTTCCAAACGAGCTGGCTAACTGCATCACAGTCACTCTAAAAATCATATCTCGAGTTCCAAAACTCGAAATCCAATTCTGTAAAATTTTCCTGAAACTAGACTCATACATATATTTACTAAATTTTTTCTAGAATTCTTTGTCAGGCCAATTAGTACAGTTTATTAGCTAAAGTCTCCCCTGTTTCAGGGTTCAACTACTCTGACCTTCATGCATTACGACTTAGATATCTCCATGTACAGGGCTTCACTACTTATGCCGTTTGTTTATAATGAAACTAGACTCAAAAAGGAATCTTTACATATAAAGTATGACTTATAATTATCTCTGGTTAATTTATGGTGAATTTCCAAAGTCAGAATAGGGGATCCAGAAATCTCTCTGGCCCTGTTTCACGAAAACTTAAACATCTCATAAAATACGGCTCATATGGTCATTTCGTTTCTTTCATATGAAAATAGACTCATCAAGATTCGATTACATAATTTATTCATTATTTAATTCCATTTCTACTTTTTTAGTGATTTTTCAAATTCACATCACTCTTCTTGTCAGCATCTATTTTAAGGTAAATTTTACCTATTTCATAGTTTTCCATGAATCAACTAGTAATTTGACATACATTATTTCCAAGTATAATCACGATTAGCCATGACATACGTAGCACCAATAGGACCATGATTGGCCATTCCAATGGCTAATCATTACCAAACATTTCCACACCACTTAATAACCATATAATAAAACCATATATACAAAATGATCATAATGTTATACTCAAAATATACAAGCCATTTTCGCATGGCTATACGAATATACATTACCAAAAGATACTTAATTAACAACAAGGGTCAGCCCTATACATGCCATTATAAAGTTCAACTGAAGAGTACCAAAAAGTGGCTTAGATAGTGTGGATGACTTCGACTTTGACACTTCCGAGTCCAATAGCTGACGAACAAAATCTATAACATAAGGAAACAAGGTAACGGAGTAAGCAAAATGATGCTTAGTAAGTCTTAAGTAATTTTAAGCAGGTAAAATTTGACATATAAGTCAACATTCAAAATATTAAACTCGAATTAGCTGTATACCTTTTTGCCCGAAATTACATATATATATATATATACACTAACATACAAAGAGATCACAACCTAAACCTCGATCATAAACATGAATTATAGAAATAATTTAATCGTATACCTTCATATAAATAAAGACATCGTCCGAAGTAGTTATTTGCATATTCATAGATGCAATATTCATCATACGTATATCTATACATACATATGCACATTCCATTCCTTATATATGAAACTTCAATCTAAAAGTGGGTTCGCTTAAGTGTACGAAATGCGTACCTGTTTTTTTTCATACTGTATAGTACATTCAATTCATAACCTTACTCGAATTATCGACATTAAGCCTGCTAGGTTAGAACCCGAATCCAGTCACTGGCATAAAGCCTTCAAAACTTTAAATTCAGATCTATGTCCAGCACATAGCCTGCGGACCTAAAGTCCGGATATTATTCTCGCATATAGCCTGCGGACATGAAGTCCGGATATAATTCTCGCATATAGCCTGCGGACCTGAAGTCCGGATATAATTCTCGCTTATAGCCTACGGACCTGAAGTCCGGATATAATTCTCGCATATATATATTTACATGGTAACACATTTCGCATAGCCTATCACATTGGTAATTCAATTGCTCCATTCGTATATAAGGGCAAAATATACACCATCATTTTCATTTCGTTTTGAAGATCATACCAACAAATCACATCTACCTTTCATCAATCCAATTTAACCCGAATTAACCATTCAACTAAATGTCATATAATTAAATTATTTGCCACACATCTTAGATCAAATAGGACTAAAAGATAATGTTCATCTAGCATATATATATCAAGGCATCGTAAATCTTATACTAAAGGCGGTTACTCAAAACTTACCTTATATCCTTCTGAACAAGTCTCGGTTTGGCTATTCCGTGACTTTAGCTTTTCCTCTATTCGATGTGGCCCCTCTATGCTCTTGAGCTATGTTAAACAAGTTTAGTCATATTAAACCTTTTCATCAACTCATTATTCATGACATAAAAATTATTAAGAGCCGAATAGGTGGCCACTTAATAAGCTTGAATTCATAGGAACTAAATGCCAAAAGAAAATGTCTATGAAACATTTACTCAAAATCTTCTATCTTTAGTTCGACTTCTTAGCTCCTAATCGGTACACTAAGACCATATTAATTCATTTCTCACATTATTAACATAAGCATAGCAAAGCAATTCTCTATAAACAATTTTTACAAATTCATCCATTCACTAGGGACATAGCCGAATGTTCACTAAGAAATTTAAGCACACAAAGTATGGCTTCTTCAATTGACTTACCATTTTTAATTATCCAATTTATTTAAATATTCAATAACAAACTCCTCTATTATCAAACACACATTCGGCAAGAACATTGGTAACTTATACTACATCAATTCAAAGCATATAATATTCAAACACAACCAAATTCACATTCGGCTCTAGTTCATAACAAGATAGTTGATTCTTTTCCCTTGGTATCTAATGCTCACCTATTATCTTTTTTTATAGTTCAAACACTCATCTATCATCATTCATCTAACTTTAACATGAAACAACAAAATTCACCATTATTAACTACCATAGCCGAAAGCCCTATTCATTCCAAAAAAAATCAAAATTTCAACATGGGTTACAAAACTAACTTGATATCTCACTCAAGATTAACCAAAATTTCAAGAACTAATATAAACTTCTTACCTTAATATTAACCTAAGATGACCGAATGCTTTCCTTTCTCCACAACTCTTCTTCTCTTTCGGTTTTTTGGAAAGAAACAAGGTGAATACTTTGTTGTTTTCACCCACTTACTATTTTATTACTTTATTTTATTACATTCATCCATGATAATATGGCATCTAGTTAATTAAAGTTAATAGAAAATTCATATTTTATTATATAATTTGTAGCATGGCCGGCCACTACCTATAGTTTGGCTAATTTGACATGCAAGTACAAGCACTTTCCAACATATATTAATAGGCCCCTTTAGCATTTGCCTAGCACATTTCTAAATTTTCTCATACAAGTCCTATTTAATAAATTTCACATACTATATACAAAATTTAAGCATGAATTTTTCACACATGTATATTCATATATAATAAGCATCAAATATGATTGTTAATTATTTTTATGACTCGCTTCGTGGTCCCGAAACCACTTTCGACTAGGGTCAAATTAGGGTGTCACAACTCTCCCCACATAAGAAATTTTCGTCCCAAAAATCTTACCAATGAACAAGTTAGGATATCGTTCTTTCATAGAGTTCTCAGGTTCCCAAGTAGCTTATTCCATCCCGTGCTTGTGCCATAACACTTTTACTAAAGGAACCTTTTTGTTTCGTAATTCTTTCACTTCACGAGCTAGGATACGAATCGGTTCTTCTTCATAACTCATATCGGATTGAATTTCAACCTCTGATAGATTAATTATGTGCGAAGGATCAGATCTATAACGTCGAAGCATCATAAATATGAAAAACATTGTGAATCTTTTCAAGTTCAGGGGGTAAAATCAATCTATATGCAACTGGACCAACTCGTTCGGATATTTCATACGGCCCAATGAACCTCGGACTCAATTTGCCCTTACGGCCAAATCTGAGTATCTTTTTCCAAGGTGAAACTTTAAGAAACACTTTATCTCCCACCTGATACTCAATGTCTTTTCGTTTCAAATCCACGTACGACTTCTGACGATCTACAGCTGCTTTCAGACTTTCCCTGATTACTTTTACTTTCTGTTCAGCATCTTTAATCAAATCAACCCCGAAGATTTTACTTTCCCTAAGCTCAGTCCAAAACAATGGTGTACGGCATTTACGACCATACAAAGCCTCGTAAGGTGCCATCTTAATACTTGATTGAAAACTATTGTTGTAAGCGAATTCAATCAAAGGTAAATACCGTTCCCATGAACCACTAAACTCAAGGATGCAACATCTCAACATATCCTCAAGTATCTGAATTATTCGTTCGGATTGACCATCAGTCTGGGGATGAAAAGCGGTGCTAAAATGCAACTTGGTACCCAAAGCTTCTTGCAATTTCTTCCAAAATCGCGAGGTGCATCTCGGATCTCTATCCGACACAATAGAAATATGTACCTCGTGTAATCTTACAATCTGAGAAACAAACAATTCAGCTAGTTTATCCAGTGAATAATCCGTACGTACAGGAATAAAATGAGTCGACTTAGTCAGTCTATCAACAACAACCCAAATCGCATCTTTCTTACTTGCCGACAATGGCAACCCAGATACAAAATCCATCGTGACTCGATCCCATTTCCATTCAGGTATCAAGATTGGCTGAAGTAAACCTGTAGGCACTTGATGTTCCACTTTCACTTGTTGACATATTAAACATTTCGAAACAAAATCGGAAATGTCTCATTTCATACCATGCCACCAAAACTGACGTCTCAGATCGTTGTACATTTTCGTACTCCCCGGGTGAATTGACATTCGACTACAATGAGCTTCGTTTAAAATCATCGAAATAAGTTCTGAATTTCTTGGAACACACAAACGACTTCTGAACCTCAAACAATCGTCATCATCAATTTGAAACTCTGATTCCATATTTGAAACACATTCAGCCTGTTTTGCAACCAATTCATCATCGACTTTCTGAGCTTCACGAATTTGATGAGTCAACAATGGTTTGGCCTTTAATTCTGCTACTAACACATTATCGGATAGAACGGACAAGTGTACATTCATCGTCAGTAAAACAAGCAGTGATTTACGACTTAAAGCATCCGCAACCACATTAGCCTTTCCGGGTGATAGTCAATGACAAGCTCATAATCTTTTAACAACTCAAGTCAACGTCTTTGTCGCAGATTCAAATCTTTTTGAGTCATCAAATATTTGAGACTTTTGTGATCCGAAAATACATGGCACTTCTCACCAAATAAGTAATGTCGCCATATTTTCAAAGCGAATACGATGGCAGCTAATTCGAGATCATGGGTTGGATAATTTTTCTCATGTGGCTTCAATTGCATCGACGCATAAGCTACAACTCGACCTTCTTGCATCAATACACAACCCAACCCAAGTAAGGATGCATCATCGTAAATGACAAACTCTTTGCACGATTCGGGCTGCACTAGTATTGAGCTTCAACAAATAAGTTTTAGTTGATCGAAACATTTCGACATTTTTCGTCCATTCAAACTTAACATCTTTCTCAAGTAGTTTCGTCATTGGTGTGGCTATCATCGAGAAACCTTTACAAACTATGCAGTAATAATCGGCAAGTCCCAAAAGCTCGAACCTCAAAGAATATTTCTCGGAGGCTTCTAGTTAAGTATGGCTGAAATTTTGCTCGGATCAACTCGAATACCCGATGCAAATACCACATGACCCAAAAAGCTAACTTCTCTCAACCAGAACTCACATTTACTGAACTTAGCATATAACTGCTTATCCCGTAAAATCTTTAACACTAATCTCAGGTGTTCAGCATGTTCGGTTTCATCTCTCGAATAGACTAAAATGTCATCAATAAACACAACTACAAATCGATCCAAATACTGTCTAAAGATCGGATTCATCAAATCCATAAATACCGCAGGGGCATTAGTGAGTCCAAATGGCATCACTAAGAACTCGTAGTGACTGTATCTCGTTCTAAAAGCAGTTTTGGTTATATCTGAATTTCGAACTCGCAACTGATAATAACCCGATCTCAAATATATCTTTGAAAACACTGAGGTCCCCTTTAGTTGATCAAACAAATCATCAATACATGGTAACGGATATTTATTCTTTATTGTCACTTTATTCAGCTGACGATAGTCGATGCACAACCTCATGGTTCCGTCCTTCTTTTTCACAAACAATACTGGTGCACCCCAAGGTGAAAAACTCGGTCGAGCAAAACCTCTATCCGTCAACTCTTGCAACTGAGTTTTCAATTCTTTCAATTCCGTTGGTGCCATACGATACGGAGCTATCGAAATTGGTGTAGTTCAGGTACAAGTTTGATGCTAAACTCTACCTCCCGAACAGGTGGTAACCCCGGTAATTCTTCAGAAAAAACATCTGAATATTCACAAACCACTGGTACCGATTCAAGTTTCTTTTCTGATTCTTTATTATGAAGTACGTATGCAAGATACGCTTCATACCCCTTTCTCACTTATTTTTGAGCCAACATCGAGGATATTATTGCTGGTAATCCGTTCCAATTAGTACACTCGACTCAGATTATCTCATTATTTGCACATCTCAAATCGAAGGTCTTACTTTTCCAATTTACAATTGCATCATGTACGGTTAACCAATCCATCCTGAGGATAACATCAAATTCCTCAAACGGTAAAAGCATCAAATCGGCCGGAAAACAGGAACCTCGAATTACTAGGGGACATTTCTTACACACCTTATCAACAAGCACATAATGACCCAAGGGATTCGACACTCTAATAACGAACTCAGTAGACTCAACAGGTAAAGTCTTACTGGATGCTAAAGTCTCACATATATAAGAATGAGTAGAACCAGGGTCAATCAAAGCAATCACATCAGTATCAAAGAGAGTCAATGTACCGGTAATAACATCAAGCGAAGAAGCATCCTCACGTGCACGTATAGCATAAGCTCTAGCAGGAGCACGAGCCTCGATCTGGTGGTAACATCTCTAGATCCTCTCGACCGCCACTAGCATTCCCCGCATTTTTAGATGGTCTACCTCGAGCAGTAGTAGCACTCGGTTTCCCACTCTAATTTACATTCTGTTCAGACAGTCTCGGGCAATCCTTGATAAAGTCGTCAGCTAATCCGCACTTATAACAGGAGCAGTCATGGAATCTACAACTCCCCGAATGCCATTTACCGCAATACTGGCACTCCGTCCTGTCCCGACGATCATTTCCAACACTGGCAACCGAAGTGACTCAAGTACTCACAGGGGGTCGATTACGATCTCGTCTGGAAAAGCCCAAAGTGTCTTTTGATTGGCCTGGATCACTTTTAAATTTCTTCGATGATTGTTGAAAGGGCTTTCCCGAAGACCTCTTACGAAATTCTCTTACTTCCACTTCAGCTTTTCTTTTCTCCTTATTGAGCTCTTCGGCTTTGCAAGCTCGTTCGACAAGTAGTACAAATTCTCTGATTTCAAGAATGCCAACATACAGTTTTATATCTTCGTTCAACCCATCCTCGAAGTGTTTACACATGATAGCCTCGGACGAAACACATTCCCGAGCGTATCTACTAAGTCTGAAAAACTTTCGCTCATAATCAGTAACTGGCATAGAACCCTGCTTAAGCTCAAGAAATTCTTTCCGTTTCTGATCGATGAATCTTTGACTGATATATTTCTTGAGGAAGTCAGTTTGAAAGAATTCCCAAGTAACCCGTTCTCTCAGCACAACGGAAACCAAAGTATTCCACCAATAGTAGGCAGAATCACGTAACAGAGATATAGCACATTTTAAACATTCATCAGGTGTGTACGATAATTCATCGAACACACGAACGATATTATCAAGCCAAAACTCAGCCTGGCTGTCAGTAGCCTTGAACTCAGCAGCCCCATGCTTCCGAATCCTATCAACTGGGGGCTTGTTCAACCTCGACGGGTCAACTCCAAGAGATATTACAGGTGCAGGGTTTGTATTAGTCGGGGGTGGGGGTTGTGGGACAGCCGTATTAGTTCGAATATACTGATTGAACCAATCATTCATCACGCTATAAAAAGCCTGCCTAGCTTCATCATTCTGATTACTAGTAATAGGTAGAGAGTCCACCGGCGCTGTCCCATGTGCGAGAGCAGGCGCTATACTCTCAACATCATCAGCTACCGCTCGGTTGGGATCAGGATCCATTACTATAAATAAACACATTTTTAACTGTCAGAAATCACCACACTATCAGATAAACACATAATGGCATGTATAGCTATTCCCCTACGTATTACGGTAGTCCTAGAATCGACTAAACCGTAGCTCTGATACCAATTAAAATGTAACACCCCGTACCCGAGACCGTTGCTGGAGTCGAACACGAGGTGCTAACGGACTTAATACCTTACTTAAACAGCTCATACAATTCATTTTTAAAATTTCCAGACGAGCTGGCTAACTGTATCACAGTCACTCTAAAACTCATATCTCGAGTTCCAAAACTCGAAATCCAATTCCGTAAATATTTTATGAAACTAGACTCATACATATATTTACTAAATTTTTTCTAGAATTTTTGGTCGGGCCAATTAGTACAGTTTATTAGCTAAAGTCTCCCCTGTTTCAAGGTTCGACTACTCTGACCTTCATGCATTACGACTTAGATATCTCCATGTACAGGGCTTCAATACTTATGACGTTTGTTTCTAATGAAACTAGACTCAAAAAGGAATCTGTACATATAAAGAATGACTTCTAATTATCTCTTGTTAATTTATGGTGAATTTCCAAAGTCAAAACAGGGGTTCCAGAAATCTCTCTGGCCCTGTTTCACGAAAACTTAAACATCTCATAAAATACGGCTCATATGGTCGTTTCGTTTCTTTCATATGAAAATAGACTCATCAAGATTCGATTACATAATTTATTCATTATTTAATTCTGTAACACCCCGAACCCGAGCTCGTTGCCGGTGTCGGACACGAGGGGTTAACAAGCCAAACCCACTTATAGCACCGACCAACTTGACATTTCCAGGCAAGCTGGAAAACTGCGTCACTGTCGCCTTAAAAGGCATATCTCGAGTTAAAAAACTCGGAAACTGATTCCGTAAATTTTCCCCGAATTTAGACTCATATATACATCCCTGGATTTATTTCTATAATTTTTGGTCAGGCCAATTGGTACAGTTTATTAGTTAAAGTCACCCATTTTACAGGGGTCGACTACACTGACCTTTGCGTGTTACAACTGGAATATCTCCCTGTACAAGGCTTCAATGCTGATTCCGTTTGTTTCTAATGAAACTAGACTCAAAAAGGAATCTTTACATATAAGGCATGACTTCTAATTCCTTCTGGATAATTTTTGGTAAATTTTCAAAGTCAAGAAAGGAGATCCAGAAACCGTTCTGGCCCTGTCTCACGAGAACTTTAATATCTCTTAGTAAACTGATCATATGATCATTTCGTTACTTTCATATGAAAATAGATCCATCAAGGTTCGTTTACATAATTTATTAACTATTTTATACCATTCCTACTATTTTTAGTGATTTTTCACATCCATGTCACTGCAGCTGGCAGCATCTGTTTTTAAGGTAGGCCTTACCTAAATTGTAGTCTCTATGGACCAACTATAGTCTTGTCATACATAGGTCCACTTATGATCATATTTAGCCATTCCAATGGCTGATCATGTGACTAACACTCCCATTCCAATCCATAATCACATCATGAAACCATATATAATTACAACCCACAAATTCGAATGGTCTAATGCCATACTCCACCTTTACGAGCCATTTTCGCATGGCCGTACACATATACATCACAAAGATACTTGAAAACAACCAAGGGTATTCCTATACATGCCATATCCAAAATTCAACTAAAGGAGTACCAAAAGGGCTTTGATAGTGTGGTTGACTTCAACCCGATGATCCGAATCCGATCGCTAACGAGCAAAATCTATAAAAGAGAGCCAAAGCAGCGGGTAAGCATTTTTATGCTTAGTAAGTCTCAAGTAATGAAATCGGCTTTGACTAAAGCATTACATTCACATAGCCAAATGAATCACTTTATTAATACACATTCACATAATCGTACCTACTTCACACTTCATCAATATATACATTCACAAGATATCAACCCATTTCAAGAGCTGAAAATTCGTTAGTCGATTGAACGAATATTATTTCAAACGTATCGACTTTTCCATTGCACATGTAAACATACCTTATCTTTTGGGCTTTTCGAGCGTACTAATTGGATTTATTACAGCAACCAACGCTCACCTTCAACCCAAGCTTCTTCGGAATACAACCGGATATAACCACATGCACGAATGCCTTCGGGTCTTAGCCCGGATAGAACGACTTGAACAAATGCCTTCGGGTATTAGCCCGGATTTAACAACTTGCACGAATGCCTTCGGGTCTTAGCCCGGATGTAGTCACTAGCACAATTGCCTTCGGGTCTTAACCCGGATATAATTACTAGCATAAATGTCTTCGGGACTTAGCCCGGGTATCATTCAATTGCTCATGCACACATAAATCAATAATCATTACACATCCATATTTCATTTTTGTTACTAAGGCTCGAACACAAACATATCACTAGCATAATTGCCTTCGGGACTTAGCCCGGGTACCATTCAAATACTCATACACACATATATCAATAATCATTACACATCCATATTTCATTTTCGTTACTAAGGCTCGAACACAAACATATCACTAGCATAATTGCCTTGGGACTTAGCCCGGTACCATTCAAATACTCATACACACATATATCAATAATCATTACACATTCATATTTCATTTTCGTTACTAAGGCTCGAACACAAACATATCACTAGCATAATTGCCTTGGGACTTAGCCCGGTACCATTCAAATACTCATACACATATATCAATAATCATTACACATCCATATTTCATTTTCGTTACTAAGGCTCGAACACAAACATATCACTAGCATAATTGCCTTGGGACTTAGCCGGTACCATTCAAATACTCATACACACATATATCAATAATCATTACACATCCATATTTCATTTTCGTTACTAAGGCTCGAACACAAACATATCACTAGCATAATTGCCTTCGGGACTTAGCCCGGGTACCATTCAAATACTCATACACACATATATCAATAATCATTACACATCCATATTTCATTTCACATAATTCAAGTAGGGTCATTACTCGAATACTTACCTCGGATGTTGTCGAACGGCTTCAACGGCTATTCGATCACTTTTTCCTTTCCTTTATCCAATTGTGGCCCCTGTAAGCTCTTGAGCTAATTCAAACAATTTCAACTTTAAAGTCTCACTTGCTAGCCTTGGCCGAATGCACATATCATTGACCCAACATCACATAACTAAGCACTTTAGTCAATTTTCTTTAATTTCGCACACATTCGGCCTTAGCTCACATCAAGGTAGCCGATTACGTAATTCAAGAATAGGCATCATTATGCTTGCCTCTAACCGAATGCATGCGCACCAATTCCCCTATTGTGGCCGAATATGCATGTCCATGTTAGCCAATTTTATACTTCAAAACCAAAACATCATCACATATAAACATATATCAAAATACAAATTTTTACCTATCATGCAACAAGCAAAAATCGCACTTATGAGCATACCATGGCGAATACATCACACACCATCCCCTTTCAATTTTCGGTCATGGTTAAACATAGAACTCCATGTCTTACTCAAGAATGCTAAGAGAAAATTCAAGAGTAGTCAATCCATCATTACATGCATCATCAACAAGCTTCATATTTAGCATGCAATGGCTTTAACACAATATCAACCTTGGCCAAATACCATTTCCATGGCATAACAAGGATTTGAACCATGGCTAACATGAACATCAAGTTAGCAACTAAAACATGCATGAATCTCATGACACAACCTCATACATACCTTAATCTTGATGCAAGTATAGCCAAATCTCCTTCTAGATCTCTTCTAAACCAAAATGGAGCAAAATCCTCCCTTTTCCCTTAGTATTTTCAGCCAAAGAATTGAGAATGGATGAACAAATTTTCTCCTTTCTTTTCCTCTACTCACGGCAACAAGGGGCATCCATCCATTTTTTTTGTCAACCTTTTCTTTAATGCTAACACATTATTTAATTGCTCCCAACATGCCTCACTAACCCAACATGTTGGAAACATGTTTTCCTTTGCCCATCACATCCATCTTGGCCGGCCACTATAGAATAATTTGGGCAATTTTGACATGCAAGTCCACCTTTGTGTCAACATGCACAAATAAGCCATTACAAATTAGCCTATCAATTTTTTACCATGTTTCACCTTGATCCCTATTTAATAATTTCTCATTCATTTGGTAAAATTAGAGAACGAAACTTCCACATATTCATGCACACACATAGTAAGCATAAAATATAACAATTAATTATTTTTATGCCTCGGTTTTGTGGTCTCGAAACCGTATTCTGACTAGGGTCGTTTTAGGGCTGTCACAACTCTCCCCCACTTAAGAAATTTTCGTCCCCGAAAATCTTACCGGTAAATAGGGTTGGTATCGCTCTTTCATAGAGTTCTCGGTTTCCCAAGTAGCTTCTTCTATCCTGTGTTTGAGCCATAACACTTTCACTAGCGGAACCCGCTTGTTTCGCAACTCTTTCACTTCACGTGCTAGGATACGAATCGGTTCTTCCTCATAACTCGTATTGGCTTGAATTTCAACCTCTGATGGACTAATCACGTGTAACGGATCAGATCTATATCGTCGAAGCATCGAAACATGAAAGACGTCGTGAATCTTTTCGAGTTCAGGGGGCAAAATCAATCGATACACAACTGGGCCAACTCGTTCGGATATTTCGTACTGCCCAATGAACCTCGGACTCAATTTGCCTTTACGGCCAAATCTGAGTATCTTTTTCCAAGGCGAAACCTTAAGAAACACTTTATCTCCCACCTGATACTCGATGTCTTTTCGTTTTAGATCCGCGTCGACTTGACGATCGGAGGCTATCTTCGACTTTCACTTTCTGCTCAAAGATCTTTAATCAAATCCACCGAAAATTTTGCTTTCACCGAGCTCGGTCAAAACAATGGTGTACGGCATTTACGCTCGTACAAGGCCTCGTAAGGTGCCATCTTAATACTTGATTGAAAACTATTGCTGTAAGCGAATTCAATCAAAGGCAAATACCGTTCCCATGAACCACTAAACTCGAGGATGCAACATCTTAACATATCCTCAAGTATTTGAATTATCCGCTCGGATTGACCATCGGTTTGGGGGTGAAAGGCGGTGCTGAATTGCAACTTGGTACCCAAAGCTTCTTGCAACTTCTTCCAAAATCGCGAGGTAAATCTCGGATCTCTATCCGACACGATGGCAATAGGTACCCCTCTCACAATCTGAGAAACGTACAATTCGGCTTGTTTGTCCATTGAAAAATCCGTACGTACGGGGACAAAGTGAGCCGACTTAGTCAATCTATCTACCACGACCCAAATCGTATCCTTCTTACTCGCTGACAACGGCAGTCCGGATACAAAGTCCATTGTGACTCGATCCCATTTCCACTCGGGTATCGTGATCGGCTGAAGTAATCCTGAAGGCACTTGATGTTCCGCTTTCACTTGTTGACATATTAAACATCTCGAAACAAAGTCGGAGATGTCTCGTTTCATACCATGCCACCAAAATCGACGTTTCAAGTCATTGTACATCTTCGTACTCCCCGGGTGGATTGCCATTCGGCTACAATGGGATTCGTTCGGAATTATCGAAATAAGTTCCGAATTATTTGGAACACACAGAAGACTTCTGAACCTCAAACAATCGTCATCATCGATTTGGAACTCCGATTCCTTGTTCGGAACACACTCAGCCCGTTTTGCAACCAACTCATCGTCATCTTTACGAGCTTCACGAATTTGATGAGTCAATAATGGTTTGGCCTTTATTTGACTATTAACACATTGTCGGGTAGAATAGACAAGTGTACATTCATAGCCCGTAAAGCAAACAAAGATCTTGACTTAAGGCGTCCGCAACCACATTAGCCTTTCCCGGATGATAATCAATGACAAGCTCCTAATCTTTTAACAACTCGAGCCAATGCCTTTGTCGCAGATTTAAGTCTCTTTGAGTCATCAAATATTTGAGACTTTTGTGATCCGAATACACATGGCACTTCTCACCAAATAAGTAATGTCGCCATATCTTTAAGGCGAATACGATGGCAGCCAATTCGAGATCATGGGTCGGATAATTTTTCTCATGTGGCTTTAATTGTCTCGACGCATAAGCCACAACTTGCCCCTCTTGCATCAATACGCAACCCAACCCAAGTAGGGATGCCTCACTATAAATGACAAACTCTTTGCCTGATTCGTGTTGCACTAGAATTGGAGCTTCAGTCAAATAAGTTTTCAGTTGATCGAAGTTTTTCTGACATTTCTCCGTCCATTCGAACTTAACATCCTTTTGGAGTAGCTTCGTCATTGGTGTGGCTATCGTCGAGAAACCTTTTACATATCATCGGTAATAACTGGCAAGTCCCAAAAAGCCCCGAACCTCAGTAATATTTCTCGGAGGCTTCCTTCAGTTGATCGAACAATTCATCGATATGCGGTAACGGATATTTGTTCTTTATTGTCACTTTATCAAGCTGACGACAGTCGATGCACAGCCTCATGGTTCCGTCCTTCTTTTTCACAAACAACACTGACGCACCCCAAGGTGAAAAACTCGGACGAGCAAAACCTCTATCCACCAATTCTTGCAACTGCGCTTTCAACTCCTTTAATTCCGTTGGTGCCATACGATGAGGAGCTATCGAAGTTGGAGTGGTACCAGGTACCAATTCGATGTCAACTCTATTTCCCGTACAGGTGGTAAACCCGGCAATTCTTCAAGGAAAACATCCGGGTATTCACAAACCACTGGCACAGATTCGGGTTTCTTTTCTGACTCCTTGTCATCGAGCACATACGCAAAGTATGCTTCGCACCCCTTTCTTACATATTTCTGGGCCAACATTGCTGATATTACAACTGGCAACCCCTTTAAGTCCGTAGACTCAACTCGAATTATCTCGTTATTCGCGCACCTCAGATCAATGGTCTTGCTTTTTTGTAACTTACAACCGCATCGTGCATGGTCAACCAATCCAAACCAAGAATAACGTCGAATTCGTCGAACGGCAAAAGCATCAAGTCCGCCGGAAAACAAGAACCTCAGAATACTAGGGGACTTTTCTTACACACTTTGTTGACAAGCACGTAATGACCCAAGGGGTTTGACACCCAAATTACGAACTCAGTAGACTCAATAGGCAAAGTCTTACTGGATGTTAAGGTTTCGCATATATAAGAGTGAGTAGAACCAGGGTCAATCAAAGCAATCACATTAGTATCAAAGAGAGTGAAAGTACCGGTAATAACATCGGTGAGGCAAGATCCTCACGTCTTGGCGTATGGCATAAGTCCTAGCAGAGCACGAGCCTCGGATCGATGGTGGCATCTCTAGATCCTCTCGACCGCCACTAGCATTGCTGTGTTTCTAAACGGCCTACCTCGAATTGTGGTAGCGCCGGGTTCCCACTTTGATTTACGTTTTGTTCGGATAAGCTCGGGCAATCTTTAATGAAATGATCGATGATCGCACTTGTAACAGAGCGGTCACGGTATCTACAACTTCCGAATGCCATTTGCCACAATATTGGCACTCGTTCGTCTCGACGATCATTGCCAACACTGGCAATCGAAGTGACTCGCGTGCCCATAGGGGGGGTCGATTGCAATCTCGTCTAGAAAAGCCCGAAGTGTCCTTGCTCCCACTTTATCTTTTCTTTTCTCCATACTGAGCTCCTCGGCTTTGCACGCTCGCTCGACAAGAGCCACAAACTCTCGGATTTCCAAAATGCCAACATACGACTTTATATCATCATTCATCCATCTTGAGCGTTTACATCACAACTTCGGAAGAAATGCATTCAGCAGCGTCTGGCTAAGCCTCACAAATTTTCGTTCGTAGTCGATAACCGACATGGAACCTTGTTTAAGTTCAAGAAATTCCTTCCGTTTTGATCCATAAATCTCGATGATATACTTCTTTCGAACTCGGTTAGAAAGAACTCCCAAGTTACTTGCTCTCTAGGCACATCGAAGTCGAGTACTCCACCGATGAGGTGGAATCGCGTAACAAGGAGATAGTACACTTTAAGCATTCATCGGTGTACAAGATAGCTCATCGAGCACCGGATAGTGTTGTCCAACCAAAATTTAGCTTGCTCGGCATCGCCGCCATCCGTAACTTTAAATTCAGTAGCCCATGATTTGAATTACATCATTGGGGCTTACTTGGCCTTACTTGGTCGGTTCTGGGAGGTATTATAGGTCTGGGGTTGCAATAGTGGGGAATGGAGGTTGTGGAACAGTAGTGTTAGTTCTAATGTATTGGTTGAACCAATCATTCATCACGCTATAAAAGGCTTGCTTAGCCTCATCATTCGGATTACTAGCAATAGGTTGAGAGTCCGGCGTTGTCCCTTGTCGGGAGCAGCGCCACACTCTCCACATCATCGGCTATTGCTCGGTTGGGATCGGGATCCATTACAAATAATTAAACACAAATTCAAAATATCGAAATCACCACACTATCAATTTATCACTATATGGCATGTATAGCTAGACCCAAACGTATCACGATAGTCCTAGAATCGACTAAACCATGCTCGATACCAATAAAATTGTAACACCCGAACCCGAGCCCGTTGCGGTGTGGGACACGAGGGTTAACAAGCCAAACCCACTTATAGCACCGACCAACTTGACATTTCCAGGCAAGCTGGAAAACTGCGTCACTGTAAGCCTTAAAAGGCATATCTCGAGTTAAAAACTCGAAACTGATTCCGTAAATTTTCCCGAATTTAGACTCATATATACATCCCTGGATTTATTTCTAGAATTTTTGGTCGGGCCAATTGGTACATTTTATTAGTTAAAGTCACCCATGTTACAGGGGTCGACTACACTGACCTTTGCACGTTACAACTGGAATATCTCCCTGTACAAGGCTTCAATGCTGATGCCGTTTGTTTCTAATGAAACTAGACTCAAAAAGGAATCTGTACATATAAGGCATGACTTCTAATTCCTTCTGGATAATTTGTGGTAATTTTCAAAGTCAAGACAGGAGATCCAGAAACCATTCTGGCCCTGTCTCACGAGAACTTTAATATCTCTTAGTAAACTGATCATATGATCGTTTCGTTACTTTCATATGAAAATAGATCCATCAAGGTTCGCTGACATAATTTATTCACTATTTAATACCATTCCTACTATTTTTAGTGATTTTTCACATCCACGTCACTGCAGCTGGCAGCATCTGTTTTTAAGGTAGGCCTTACCTAAATTGTAGTCTCTATGGACCAACTATAGTCTTGTCATACATAGGTCCACTTATGATCATATTTAGCCATTCCAATGGCTGATCATGTGACTAACACTCCCATTCCAATCCATAATCACATCATGAAACCATATCTAATTACAACCCACAAATTCGAATGGTCTAATGCCTTACTCCACCTTTACAAGCCATTTTCGCATGGCCGTACACATATACATCACAAAGATACTTGAAAACAACCAAGGGTAGTCCTATACATGCCATATCCAAAATTCAACTAAAGGAGTACCAAAAGGGCTTTGATAGTGTGGTTGACTTCAACTTCGATGATCCCGAATCTGATCGCTAACGAGCAAAATCTATAAAACAGAGCCAAAGCAACGGGTAAGCATTTTTATGCTTAGTAAGTCTCAAGTAATGAAATCGGCTTTGACTAAAGCATTACATTCACATAGCCAAATGAATCACTTTATTAATACACATTCACATAATCGTACCTACTTCACACTTCATCAATATATACATTCACAAGATATCAACCCATTTCAAGAGCTGAAAATTCATTAGTCGATTGAGCGAATATTATTTCAAACGTATCGACTTTTCCATTGCACATGTAAACATACCTTATCCTTTGGGCTTTTCGTATGCGTACTAATTGGATTTATTACACCAACCAACGCTCACCTTCAACCCAAGCTTCTTGAATACAACCGGATATAACCACATGCACGAATGCCTTGGTCTTAGCCCGGATAGAACGACTTGCACAAATGCCTTGGGTATTAGCCGGATTTAACAACTTGCACGAATGCCTTGGTCTTAGCCGGATGTAGTCACTAGCACAATTGCCTTGGTCCTAACCGGATATAATTACTAGCATAAATGTCTTGGGACTTAGCCCGGTATCATTCAATTGCTCATGCACACATAAATCAATAATCATTACACATCCATATTTCATTTTCGTTACTAAGGCTTGAACACAAACATATCACTAGCATAATTGCCTTGGGACTTAGCCCGGTACCATTCAAATACTCATACACACATATATCAATAATCATTACACATCCATATTTCATTTTCGTTACTAAGGCTCGAACACAAACATATCACTAGCATAATTGCCTTGGGACTTAGCCCGGTACCATTCAAATACTCATACACACATATATCAATAATCATTACACATCCATATTTCATTTTCGTTACTAAGGCTCGAACACAAACATATCACTAGCATAATTGCCTTGGGACTTAGCCCGGTACCATTCAAATACTCATACACATATATCAATAATCATTACACATCCATATTTCATTTCACATAATTCAAGTAGGGTCATTACTCGAAGACTTACCTCGGATGTTGTCGAGCGGCTTCAGCGGCTATTCGATCACTTTTTCCTTTCCTTTATCCAATTGTGGCCCTCTAAGCTCTTGAGCTAATTCAAACAATTTCAACTTATTAAAGTCTCACTTGCTAGCCTTGGCGAATACACATATCATTGACCCAACATCACATAACTAAGCACTTTAGTCAATTTTCTTTAATTTCGCACACATTCGGCCTTAGCTCACATCAAGGTAGCCGATTACCTAATTCAAGAATAGGGATCATTATGCTTGCCTCTAACCGAATGCATGCACAACAATTCCCCTATTGTGGCCGAATATGCATGTCCATGTTGGGGTCAATTTTATACTTCAAAACCGAAACATCATCACATATAAACATATATCAAAATACAAATTTTTACCTATCATGCAACAAGCAAAAATCGCACTTATGAGCATGCCATGGCCGAATACATCACACACCATCCCCTTTCAATTTTCGGTCATGGTTAAACATAGAACTCCATGTCTTACTCAAGAATGCTAAGAGAAAATTCAAGAGTAGTCAATCCATCATTACATGCATCATCAACAAGCTTCATATTTAGCATGCAATGGCTTGAACACAATATCAACCTTGGCCAAATACCATTTCCATGGCATAACAAGGATTTGAACCATGGCTAACATGAACATCAAGTTAGCAACTAAAACATGCATGAATCTTATGACACAACCTCATACATACCTTAATCTTGATGCAAGTATAGCCAAATCTCCTTCTAGATCTCTTCTAAACCAAAAATGGAGCAACAATCCTCCCTTTTTCCCTTAGTATTTTCAGCCAAAGAATTGAGAATGGATGAACAAATTTTTCTCCTTTCTTTTTCCTCTACTCACGGCAACAAGGGGGCATCCATCCATTTTTTTTTTGTCAACCTTTTCTTTAATGCTAACACATTATTTAATTGCTCCCAACATGCCTCACTAACCCAACATGTTGGAAACATGTTTTTCTTTGCCCATCACATCCATCTTGGCCGGCCACTATAGAATAATTTGGGCAATTTTGACATGCAAGTCCACCTTTGTATCAACATGCACAAATAAGCCATTACAAATTAGCCTATCAATTTTTTTACCATGTTTCACCTTGATCCCTATTTAATAATTTCTCATTCATTTGGTAAAATTAGAGAACGAAACTTCCACATATTCATGCACACACATAGTAAGCATAAAATATAACAATTAATTATTTTTATGCCTCGGTTTTGTGGTGTCGAAACCACATTCCGACTAGGGTCGTTTTAGGGCTGTCACAAATTCCATTTCTACTTTGTTTTTAGTGATTTTTCAAATTCACATCACTGCTGCTGTCAGCATCTATTTTAAGGTAAATTTTACCTATTTCATAGTTTTCCATGAATCAACTAGTAATTTGACATACATTATTTCCAAGTATAATCACGATTAGCCATGACATACGTAGCACCAATAGGACCATGATTGGCCATTCCAATGGCTAATCATTACCAAACATTTCCACACCACTTAATAACCATATCATAAAACCATGTATACAAAATGATCATAATGTTATACTCAAAATATACAAGCCATTTTCGCATGGCTATCGAATATACATTACCAAAAGATACTTAATTAACAACAAGGGTCAGCCCTATACATGCCATTATCAAGTTCAATGAAGAGTACCAAAAGTGGCTTAGATAGTGTGGATGACTTGACTTTGACACTTCCGAGTCGATAACCGATTTAACAAAATCTATAACATAAGGAAACAAGGTAGCGGAGTAAGCAAAATGATGCTTAGTAAGTCTTAAGTAATTTTAAGCAGTAAAATTTGACATATAAGTCAACATTCAAAATATTAAACTCGAATCAATTGTATACCTTTTTGCCCGAAATTACGTATATATATATATACACTAACATACAAAGAGATCACAACTGAACCTCGATCATAAACATGAATTATAGAAATAATTTAATCGTATACCTTCATATAAATAAAGACATCGTCAAAGTAGTTATTTGCATAATCATAGATGCAATATTCATCATACGTATATCTATACATACATATGCACATTCCATTCCTTATATATGAAACTTCAATCTAAAAGTGGGTTCGCTTAAGTATGCGAAATGCGTACTGTTTTTTCATCTTGTATAGTACATTCAATTCATAACCTTACTCGAATTATCGACATTAAGCCCTTTAGGTTAGAACCCGAATCCGATCCAACGGCATAAAGCCTTCAAGACTTTAAATTTAGATATATGTCCAGGACATAGCCTGCGGACCTAAAGTCCGGATATTATTCTCGCATATAGCCTGCGGACATGAAGTCCGGATATAATTCTCGCATATAGCCTGCGGACCTGAAGTCCGGATATAATTCTCGCTTATAGCCTACGGACCTGAAGTCCGGATATAATTCTCGCATATATATATTTACATGTTAACACATTTCACATAGCCTATCACATTGGTAATTCAATTGCTCCATTCGTATATAAGGGCAAAATATACACCATCATTTTCATTTCGTTTTGAAGATCATACCAACAAATCACATCTACCTTTCATCAATCCAATTTAACCCGAATTAACCATTCAACTAAATGTCATATAATTAAATTTTTTGCCACACATCTTAGATCAAATAGGACTAAAAGATAATGTTTATCTAGCATATATTTATCAAGGCATCGTAAATCTTATACTAAAGGCGGTTACTCAAAACTTACCTTATATCCTTCTGAACAAGTCTCGGTTTGGCTATTCCATGACTTTAGCTTTTCCTCTATCCAATGTGGCCCCTCTATGCTCTTGATCTATGTTAAACAAGTTTAGTCATATTAAACCTTTTCATCAACTTATTATTCATGACATAAAAATTATTAAGAGCCGAATAGGTGGCCACTTAATAAGCTTGAATTTATAGGAACTAAATGCCAAAAGAAAATGTCTATGAAACATTTACTCAAAATCTTATATCTTTAGTTCGACTTCTTAGATCCTAATCGGTACACTAAGACCATATTAATTCATTTCTCACATTATTAACATAAGCATAGCAAAGCAATTCTCTATAAACAATTTTTTATCAATTCATCCATTCACTAGGGACATAGCCGAATATTCACTAAGAAATTTAAGCACACAAAGTATGGCTTCTTCAATTGACTTACCATTTTTAATTATCCAATTTATTTAAATATTCAATAAAAAACTCCTCTATTATCAAACACACATTCGGCAAGAACATTGGTAACTTATACTACATCAATTCTAACCATATAATATTCAAACACATCCAAATTCACATTCGGCCCTAGTTCATAACAAGATAGTCGATTATTTTCCTTTAGTATCTAATGCTCACCTATGATCTTTTTTTATAGTTCAAACACTCATCTATCATCATTCATCTAACTTTAACATGAAACAACAAAATTCACCATTATTAACTACCATAGCCGAAAGCCCTATTCATTCCAAAAAAAATCAAAATTTCAACATGGGTTACAAAACTAACTTGATATCTCACTCAAGATTAACCAAAATTTCAAGAACTAATATAAACTTCTTACCTTAATATTAACCTAAGATGACCGAATGCTTTCCTTTCTCCCCAACTCTTCTTCTCTTTCGATTTTTTGGAAAGAAACAAGGTGAATACTTTGTTGTTTTCACCCACCTACTATTTTATTTCTTTATTTTATTACATTCATCCATGATAATATGGCATCTAGTTAATTAAAGTTAATAGAAAATTCATATTTTATTATATAATTTGTAGCATGGCGGCCACTACCTATAGTTTGGCTAATTTGACATGCAAGTACAAGCACTTTCCAACATATATTAATAGGCCCCTTTAGCATTTGCCTAGCACATTTCTAAATTTTCTCATACAAGTCCTATTTAATAAATTTCACATACTATATACAAAATTTAAGCATGAATTTTTCACACATGTATATAATAAGCATCAAATATGACTGTTAATTATTTTTATGACTCAGTTTCGTGGTCCCGAAACCACTTTCTGACTAGGGTCAAATTAGGGCTGTCACAACTCTAGTTAGGGTGATGATGGAACTGTAGAAATTTTTGGATAAGTAGACTAAAGACTGTAGTTAGGCTACGATTTCGCGAAAACCAAAACTCTGAATTACTGTTTGTTCACAAAACATCTGTAATAAACACTGAAATATTTAATTGATACATAAAATTCGTAATCAGATAATATGACTGGAGTATGAGAGCAGCTCGTGGAAGGGGCCGTGGACATGGCCGAGGTGGTACACGGGCTGGGTCTTCGTCTTCAGGACATATGCCAGTGGCAGATGCACCGGTACCACCGGCAACAGAAGTGGAGTCTCATGATCAAGGTGCCGGGGATGACGCTCTATCTCAGGCAATGCTTCGTGTTCTGGAAAGGGTTGTCGGGGAAAGTACGGGTAACGAAATTCGAGGATCTATCCTCGAGCAACTCTGGGCTAACGGGGCAGAAATCTTTAAAGGCATATTTGGTGTAGCCCCGAATGTGGCTAAGTATTAGTTAGAGGCTATGGAACGGATTATGGATGACTTAGACTATTCCGTAGAGCAGAAGCTGAAGGGAGCCATATCATTGCTACGGGATGAGGCTTATCAGTGGTGGCTCACTGGGAGAGATGGGACCCCTACTGACAGGGTGACTTGGGAGCTGTTTAAGATGGTCTTCAAGGGAAAGTATGTTGGGGCAAGTTATGTGGACGCCCGCAGGAAAGAATTTCTGAATCTAGTTCAAGAGGGTAAGACAGTTGCTGAGTACGAGGCTGAGTTTCTGAGGCTGAGCTGGTATGCTGTTGGGATAGTTGCTACGAAATATAAACGTATGTGCGCTTCGAGAATGGTCTTAGAGATGAACTTAGGGTGGTAATTGCTCCGCAGAGGGAGTGAGACTTTGCTGCTTTGGTGGAGAAAGCTAAGATAGCTGAGGAGGTGAAGCGTATTGAAAGACAGAATTGTGAAAAGGATCAGAATCGATTTCAGAGGGATTTGGGACCCTCGAGTGGTGCAAATAGGAGTACCAAAAGGGCAAGAGTAGAAGAGCCAGTTCGAGCAGTTCCGATGAATGTTGTTAGACCACAAGTTTGTGGGGATTGTGGTAAGGTACATTTGGGCGAGTGCAGGAAACTTTTTGGTGCTTGTTTCCGGTGCGGATCTATGGAGCATAAAGTAAAGGACTGTCCGCAGAAAATATATCAGGTTCAAGTTGCAGAATGGAAGGTTGCTCAACCGATGAGAGGTGGACCATAACCACCGAGAGGACATTGGCAAGGTAGGGGCGGTAATGGAAATGGTCAGGGTTGAGGAGTACCCGATAGAGGGGTCAGAAATGCTGAGGCTCGACAGGCAGTGTTGGTGTATGTAGCTCGTCACTGAGAGGAGGGTGATGCACCCGACGTCATAACTGGTACGTTCTTGATTTCTAGCATGCCATACACTGCCTTACTAGATATTGGATCTACTCATTCGCATGTTTCATGTGCCATATCTAGGTCACTGGGTGTGCACTCTGAGGAGACTGTGAGTGGGGTATCTGTACTAAGTTCTTTAGGCCACTCGACTAGGGTAGACAAATTGTATAGAGACGTGCCTTCAGAAACTCAAGGAAATATTTTCTCTAGAGACTTGATAGAGTTACCATTCGGAGAATTTGACCTCATTCTGGGGATGGATTGGCTTGTTAAGCATAAGCCAACTCTGGACTGTGCAGCTAAGCGTATGGTGTTAAAGACCGATAAGGGTGAGGAGGTTATGATGATAGGTGAGCGAAGGGATTATTTGTCCAATATGGTGTCGGAATTGAGAGCCGAGAAGTGGATTCGTAAAGGTTGTGAGGCTTATCTGGCATTTGTGAGTCAGTCGAAGACTGAGGGTCTGACGGTGGATAAAGTTAGAACCGTTAAGGAGTTCTAAGATGTTTTTCCAGAAGAGCTCCTAGGATTGCCTCCGAATCGAGAAGTCGAGTTTGGAATTGACTTGTTGCCTGGAACGGCACCAGTGTCCATCGCACCATACCAGATGGCACCGAAGAAGCTTGGTTCGAGCAAGGGTAAAGCCGAAGCTAAGAGGGCAAAGAGGAGCAAGTCTGTCATCGAAGGGAACGATGGAGCAGACAAGGACCCCAAGAAGCTTAGTTCGAGCAAGAGTAAAGCCGAAGCCAAGAAGGCAAAGAGGAGCAAGTCTGTTATCGAAGGGAATGATGGAGCAGACAAGGAGCCCAAGAAGCTTGGTTCGAGCAAGGGTAAAGCCAAAGCCAAGAGGGCTAAGAGGAGCTGAAAGCACAAATTCAAGAGTTGTTGGATAGAGGCTTTATTAGGCCGAGTGTGTCCCCGTGGGGAACACTGGTGTTGTTTGTGAAAAAGAATGACGGGACGATGCGGATGTGCATCGATTATCAGTAGTTGAACAAACTGATGATTAACAATAAGTACCCTCTGCCAAGAATCAACGACTTGTTTGACCAACTTAGAGGAGCTTCGGTATTTTCCAAGATTGATCTTCGATCTGGATATCATCAATTAAGGGTCAAGGAGGTGGATATTCATAAGACGGTATTCAAGACTCGGTATGGTTATTACGAGTTTTTGGTTATGCCATTTGGGTTGACAAACGCTCCTGCAGCATTTATGGATCTGATGAATCGGGTATTCCAACTATTCTTGGACTGATTCATGGTCGTTTTTATTGATGATATTCTGGTGTATTCTGAAACTAAAGAGAAACATGATGAACATCTCCGCATTGTGCTGCAAGTATTGAGGGAGAGGGAACTTTATGCAAAATTCAATAATTGTGAATTCTGGTTGAGGGAGGTAACCTTCCTAGGTCATGTTGTCTCTACTGAGGGGATCAAGGTGGACCCTCGAAAGATTGAAGTGATTCTGGAGTGGAAGCCACTAAGGTCGGTGTCAAAAATTTAGAGTTTCCTGGGTTTGGCAGGGTATTACAGAAGGTTTGTGGAAGGTTTTTCTATGTTAGCAGTACCTTTGACAAAGCTTATAAGGAAAGGAGCACTGTTTGTTTGGACTGAGAAGCAACAAGAAGCTTTTAAGAAGTTGAAAGAAGTTCTAACCGAGGCACCTGTATTAATTCAGCCAGAGTCTGGAAAGGATTTTACCATGTATAGTGACGCATCACATATGGGTTTGGGCTGTGTGTTGATGTAGTAATCTTTGCACTTAAGATTTGGAGACACTACCTATACGGAGAAAGGTGTGTCATATACACAGATCATAAGAGTCTTAAGTACTTACTGACTCAGAAAGAGTTGAACCTTAGGCAACGGAGATGGATAGAGTTGCTTAAGGATTATGACTGTTCGATTGAGTATCACCCAGGCAAGGCTAATGTGGTAGCCAATTCCCTAAGCCGTAGAGCTGTATTTGATCTGAGAGCAATGTTTGCTCGTTTGAGTCTGTATGATGATGGTAGTCTGTTGGCTGAGATGCAAGTAAGGCCAGCCTGGGTGGATCAGATTAAGGAAAAGCAGTTGAAGGATGAGTCTTTAGTTTCTTGATTCCAACAAGTTGAGAAAGGGGAAACTTCTGAGTTTGGATTGAATAGTGAAGGAGTTCTGTGTTTTCGAGGGAGAGTTTGCATTCTAAAGGACTCTGACTTAAGGCAGTGAATACTGAAAGAAGCTCATGGAGAACTTTATGCTATGCATCCTGGAGGGAATAAGTTGTATCACGACTTGCGAGAATTGTATTGGTGGCCTGGGCTTAAGTGAGAAGTAACGGAGTTTGTGGGGAAATGCCTGACATGCCAGCAGGTGAAAGCTGAACATCAACTACCTTCCGGACTTTACAGCCAGTAAAGATACCACTTTGGAAATGGGAGAGGGTAACCATGGAATTTGTTAGTGGGCTACCCTTGACACTGACGAAGAAGGACTCGGTTTGGGTGATTGTGGATAGGTTGACCAAGTCTGCTCATTTCATACCTATCCGCATTGACTATTCACTTCAGAAGTTAGCCAAATTGTACATGGCAGAGATTGTGTGACTTCATGGAGTGCCGGTATCGATTATTTCTGATCGAGATCCTAGGTTCACATCTCGGTTCTGGCAAAAGTTGCAGGAGGCGCTAGGAACGCGATTGAACTTTAGCATGACTTTTCATCCCCAGACGGATGGTTAGTCGGAAAGGGTTATTCAGATTTGGAAGACATGTTGAGGGGATGTGTTATCGACTTCCGAGGTAGTTGGGAGGATTGCTTGCCATTGGAAGAGTTTGCATATAACAATAGTTATCAGGCGAGTATCCGAATGGCACCATATGAAGCGCTGTATGGACGTAGGTGTCGTACACCTAGTTTTTGGACCGAGTTGGGGGAACGACAGGTTCTTGGACCTGAGTTGGTAGCGAATACTAAGGATAAGGTCAGAATAATTAGGGATTAGTTAAAGGAAGCATCTAATAGGCAAAAGTCGTATGCAAATTTGAAGCGTAAAGAGATTGAGCATTCAGTGGGTGAGATGGTCTTCTTGAAGGTTTCACCTTGGAATAAGATATTAAGGTTTGGTAAGAAGGGCAAGTTGAGTCTGCGATTCATTGGGCCTTATTGGGTTCTTAAGTGAATAGGTCCTGTGGCTTACTAATTGGAATTACCTCCGGAGTTAGATAGGATTCATGATGTTTTCCACGTCTCCATGTTAAGGCGATATCGTTCTGACCCTACTTATGTCTTGCCGGTTGCAGAGGTTGAAGTGCGGCCTGATTTGACTTTCAAGGAAGAGCCTGTGTAGAGACTAGATCATGATGTTAAGGTTCTAATAAGGAAGTCAGTTCCCTTGGTAAAAGTACTTTGGAGTAATCATGGCAGAGAGGAAGCTACTTGGGAGCCAGAATAGGCGATGCGACAACAATACCCTCATCTATTTGAATCAGGTAAATTTTGAGGACGAAATTTCTTTAAGGAGGTTAGAGTTGTAATGCCCCAATTTTTGGGATTTTCGGGATTTCTGTAACTTTCAATGAATATTAGAAATACTGTGTTTCGACTGCCTGGTGTGAGTCTGAGTATGTTGGTGTGCCTTTAAAAGGCCCAAGAGTAAATTTAATTCGAGGCAATTCCTGAATTTTAATTTTGAGAGAGAGGGTTCTGGCGATATGGGCTTTTAAAGTTGAGATGGTAAAATAGGACACAAAAAGATCTGTGGTAAAGTGGCATGTGGCGCAACTTAGGTGTTTGGCGAGTGACGTATGGGTGATTAGGGGGAGCCAGAGTTCAAGTCACAAGGTAAGCGTGTTGTTACTTTTATTTTTGTGTGCATGTGTCGGGAATGTGATAGAGCTTAAGTGGAAATTCGGCTAGGGCTTTAGGAAGGTTGGGCCGTGGGTCTGAATGGCCATTAGAGCAAGCTTTATTTTCTTTTTGTTTTGCCGAATTAGGGTTAGCCACCTAGAGCCTTCACTTTCATTCTATTCTCTTCTCAGTGTCACAAAAAGCCAAAAAACGCAGAGTTAGATCTCCTGAGTGCCGAATTATTCCTTCTCTTCTCCTCTCTTCTTCTATTTTCTTTTTCTCCTTCTTTTCTTCTTTGGCCGAAACATTCCTACCATTCTACTCATCTCCTCTTTCATTCCCATTCTTTTCTAAACCTCTATAGCCGATTGCCATAAAAGCCGAAATCCCAAAAGTTGTTTCTTGTGCTGATTTCTTCTAGTCAAAATCCTCCTATTTTTTTCATCTCTTTTCGCTGATTTTTAGATCCTCTAAACCTCAGCCCCTGTCGGCAATACCACGGCAAAAACCACCATACCAAATCATCTTCCTCTTCACAGTTCCAAAGGTTGAAAACACCATAGTTTTTAAGGATGTATAGTCGAATCTTTAGATCTCTAAGATTCAATTTCTGCTAGTGTTTAAGGGCTAGATCTGCATCAGATCTAAGTAGAAACTTAAGTGGAATCATTTTGGTTGAAAGAACCTGAGGTAGGTACTCAAATCTATTCTTTATTTTGGGTTTTAGAAAAGCTGAAATCCCTAAAGGCATAAGGAGGCTGTCGATTGGAGCTTAAGGCTCTAAGGGTTGTAACAATTGATTTGTTTTGGTGTTAGTGTGATCCAAAGGCTGCTGATCGAAGGCTTGGTCAAATGGAACGACTAGATCTAGATCTAGTCTCTAATTTTGGCAAAGGTAGGATCTCAAGGGCCATAGGTATGGATGGCCGATTATGGTAAGTAAGTTTATGATGGTTGCCATTGTATTTTGGACCTGATATGTCTAGTGACGATTGTAGGATATCGTGGGAGATTTCGGTAGCAGTTGTCATAAATTAGGTGTGTAAATGACACCCACTCATAGACTTGATCGGCAAAAGCCGAAAAGCCGAAATGCCGAAAAACCGGCATTTTGTGAACTTGCGAGCGTGCGAGTGCTGTGAGATGGTTTGGTTGTTAATTTGGGTAATCACAAGCAGTATGATTGCAGAGTGCGCAATTTCGTGTACTTTAGTATATTTGGGCTTAACGGGTCGAAATCGGGTTAATGGGCCGACCGGCCCAATTTGGTAAAAACACTCGGTAAGTGTTTCTATTAATGTGTTAATGGCTATAATATGAGTGTAAACCCTAAAATAGTTAAATTTACTAAAATACCCCTAAGTATGCAAAATTACCATTATACCTCTAGGGTTAATTTTGACTTAAATGCATGATATTGTGATTCTGTTTGTTGTATGCCATGACATGTATATCTGTTTCATGGGATATGGGTTATATTGATAGAGGAAGCGTTCTGGTGGCTCTGCCACAAATATCTGATCTGGTGGCTCTGCCACAAATATTTGTTTCTGGTGGCTCTGCCACAATATCTGTATCTAGTGACTCTGTCACAATATCTGTTTTGGTAGCCATGCTGTAAATTTTATGACGTGTAGCGGATGGGTGGGTCGAGTAGTCTCCCCATATGGTGTAAGGTTGACATGGGGGTGTATACGGATGGATATGGGTTGGGTTTTCTGCATACAAGATATATACTGCTTACATTTTTACATTATGGGCGATGGGCTTCATTCTCGACTCAGATAGGGCTAAGGCCCAACTTAATCTGTTTCTGTGGTTTGAATTGATCTGGACTATGGTCTGGTTATTTTACACGCTGAGTATTCCAAACTCACCCCTTAATTTTATCCGTGCAGGAAACCCCCAACCATAGTGGACTTGGAGCCGAGAGGGATTCAGAGTGGCCACGTGTTTTGCAAGCTCAATATTCTTCTTATGACTGGATTAGTTTCATTTACTTTAATTGCTTTGAGTTTTAAGTTGTAATAAGATCGCTTTAATTATTTTTAATTTCTTTAGTATGATTATTAGCTTAGACATGATATGGATTTAAATGTTTGAAATTGAATAGGTCTAGGGCGTGTTTTTAAAAGAGATTACCTGATTTCAAAATATCGTGAAACAAGACAAAGCTTCTGAAATGAAAACATTTTCAAAAATTAAGAAGCGTTTTTAAAGGCTTAAAATGAAATGGTTTTTCCTGAACAATCATTCAGTTAAAGTGTGGCAATGGTTGTGTGCATGACTAGGAGTGGATCTGTGGAGAGCTTGGTACTTAAGTAGTCTAATAGACTCACCTCCTCTTTTTTCAGCATCCTACCTGGTGCACAACTTCCATTCACTTTAATCTATAACGAAAATACCCTTTAAATCACTAAGAAAGATTTTAGTTAAGACATGACCTATACAGTAGCGCTTCAATGTGACACACTGGATTCGGCCGTAACGTCTAGGCCGGGTTTGGGGTGTTACACAGACTTTGTGAGATAAACAGTCGTATGCAAAGTTCAGTAAATGTGAGTTCTGGTTAAGTGAAGTCAGTTTTTTGGGCCATGTTGTATCAACATCGATATTCGGGTTGATCCGAGTAATATTTCATCTATACATGATTGGAAACCTCCGAGAAATGTTTCTGAAGTCTGAAGTTTTCTAGGACTTACTGGTTACTATAGACTATTCATGAAAGGATTCTCTATGATTGAGCTTAGTCTAGTACAACAGCGTATGACATTTACGACCATATAAAGCTTCATAAGGTGCCGTTTTGGTACTCGATTGATAGCTATTATTATACGCAAATTCAATCAGAGGTAGGTATCGTTCCCACGTGTAACACCCCGTACCCGAGTCCGTTACCGGAGTCGAACACAAGGTGCACACAGACTTAACTTAATTATTTTCAAAGTCCATTTAAAAATTTCTAGACAAGCTGGTTACTGCGTCACTGTTGCCTTAAAAATCATATCTTGGGTTTCAATGCTCAGAAATCAGTTTCGAAATTTTTCCCTGAAACTAGACTCATATGTCCATCTACATATTTTTTTCTAGAATTTTTGGTCCAGCCAATTAGTGCAGTCTATTAGTTAAAGTCTCCCCTGTTACAGGGATCGACTACACTGACCTTCGCGCATCACGACTTAGATATCTCCCTGTACAGGGCTTCTATACTGATGCCGTTTGTTTCTATAGAAACTATACTCAAAGAGGAATCTATACATTTATGGCATGACTCCTAATTATCTCTGGTTAATTTATAGTGAATTCCCAAATTCGGAACAGGGGATCCAGAAACCGTTCTGGCCCTGTTTCACGAGAACTTTAATATCTCTTAACATATAACTCATATGACTGTTTCGTTTCTTCCATATGAAAGTAAATTCATCAAGGTTCATTTACATAATTTATTCCCCATTTAATTCCATTCCTACAAATTTTAGTGATTTTTCAAATCCACACCACTACTGTTGTCAGCATCTGTTTCAAGGTAAACTTTACCTATTTCGTGGTTTCCATGGACCAACTAGAGTTTTGTCATACATAGGTCCACATATAATCATATTTAGCCATTCCAATGGCTGATCATTTGCCCAACACTTCCATTCCAGTCCATAGTCACATCATGAAACCATACATATATACATAAACACAAATGGTCTAATGCCATACTCCACTTCTACGAGCCATTTTCGCATGGCCGTACACACATACATCACAAAAGTACTTGAAAAACAACAAAGGGTAGTCCTATACATGCCATTTCAAAGATCAACCAAAATTGTACCAAAAAGGGGGCTTTGATAGTGTGGGAGACTTCGACTTCCAAAAATCCCGAGTCCGATAGCTGACGAGCCAAAATCTATAAAACAAAGAAACAAAGAAACGGAGTAAGCAATTTATGCTTAGTAAGTTTGAGCGAAGAATTTAAGCACAACAGAGGTATAGCTTTCATATAACTAAATGGATAATTCCGTATATACATACTTTCAAATAATTTCTACTTTACATTCCAACCCCTATGTTCATACATAAGGGATCATCTTAGCCAAATACCGGAAGCTCATTACTCAACTGAGCGAATATTATTCGAAGGAACTCAACTATTCCAATGCACATACGAACATACCTCATTGCTGGAATTTTTCAAGCGTATTAATTGGAATTTTTACAGCAAGATCGTTCATTTCCGAATCACGTACCTTCGGAATTTAACCGGATATAGCGACTCGCTCGATTGTCTTCGGGACATTGCCCGGTTATAGTGATTCGCACAATTGCCTTCGGGAATTAGCCCGGATTTAGTAACTCGCACGAATGCCTTCGGGACTTAACCCGATTTTGGTAACTCGCACAAATACCTTCGGGAATTGACCCGGATTTAGTCACTTAGCACAAAAGCCTTCGGGACTTAGCCCGGACACCATTCGAATAAACATGCACATTTAACACTAAATCATGACACATTCGTATTTCATTTTCATTAGCAAAACTCAAATACAATACACTTATCACTCTTGCACATTTCGGTTCAATATCCACACACAAAGAGCATGATTTCGATTTACTTGAGACATGATCTAATCAAATCATAATTTAAGCTCTATTACTCAAGAACTTACCTCGGATGTTGTCGAATGATTCGATGGCTATTCGACCACTTTTTCCTTCCCTTTATCGGATTTAGCTCCCTTTGCTCTTGAGCTTAATTTAACAAATAAATTTATTTAATCATTTGAGCATCGAAGAGGAATTAAAGGTACTTAGCCCACATATTTTCATTGGACATTAAAGTCACATATGTACGAAATCATGAATCAAACTCAACACATTAGTTAGCACTCTCCTTAGCGAATTTTCTAAGCCAAGAATAGGCATCAATATGCTTGCCTCTAACCGAATACATGCACACCAATCCCCCTCATGTGGCGAATATGCATGTCCATGTTGAGGCCAATTATACACTTAATACCACACATAAGCGGCATACATTTTACTCACTAACGCATTCCATATTGTAACTCAATACGCATCAATCATTTACTTCATAACCGAAACATCATCATATGTAAATATATACCTTGAGATAGTATATATGTCATACCAATACATCATGTGCAAACATATATATATATATATGCTAGAGCCGAATCTCAAAGTTGATTATAACTAAACATGAACATAAATCCAAAACACAAATCTTACCTACCATGCAATAAGCATAATTTATACTTATGGATGTACCATGGCCGAATACATCACAACACCATACCATTTCGATCTTGGTCATGGTTAAACAAAGAACTTAATGTCTCACTCAAAAATGCTAAAAGAAAATCCAAGAGTCCTCAATCCACCATCACATGTATCATTATCAAGCTTCATATTTAGCATGCAATGGCATTAACACAAAATCCACCTTGGCCGAATATCATCCCCATGACATAGCAAGGATTTGAACCATGGGCTAATAAGAACATCAAGCTAGCAACTAAAAACATGCATGAATCTCATGGCACAACCTCAAACATACCTTAATCTAGACACAAGTATGGCCAAACCTCCTCCTAATCCTCTTCCAAACCAAGCATGAAGCAAGAACCCCTTCCTTTTTCCTTAGAATTTTCGGCTCCAAGAAATGAAAAAAAAGATGAACAACAATTTTTTTTTCTTCTCTTTTCTTCAACTCACGGTAATGAGGGGTAACACACACATTCTTTCTTTTTTTTTTCTTTTCCATTTCTTTATTACCCATAACCATTATTTTTTTTTTCTCCCATGATGCACCAACATAACATGTCTATAACATGTTTTGCCCATAATCCCTTGTCATGGTCGGCCACTAGCTATTAGGGGGGGAAATTTGACATGCAAGTTCTCCCTTTTGATTACATGCACTATTAGGTCCTTATAGATTAGCCTATCACATTTCAAAAGTGTCACACAAGTCCTAATAACTGAATTCACATGCAATCGACTAAATCGAAGCTCGAAATTTTCACACATTCATAAATACATATTATAGACAATAAATATTACGCTCAAACATTTCGGTGACTCGGTTTAGCGGTCCCGAAACCACTTCCCGACTAGGGTCAATTTTGGGCTGTCACAACTCTCCCCCACTTAAGAAATTTTCGTCCCCGAAAATCTTACCGGTAAATAGGTTTGGGTATCGCTCTTTCATTGAGTTCTCGGGTTCCCAAGTAGCTTCTTCCATCCCGTGTTTGAGCCATAACACTTTTACTAACGGAACCCTTTTGTTTCGCAACTCCTTCACTTCACGAGCTAGGATACGAATCGGTTCTTCTTCATAACTCATATCGGCTTGAATTTCGACCTCTGATGGACTAATTATGTGCGATGGATCAGATCTATAGCGTCGAAGCATCAAAACATGGAAGACGTCGTGAATCTTTTCGAGTTTAGGGGGCAAAATCAAACGATATGCAACTGGACCAACTCGTTCGGAGACTTCATATGGCCCGATGAACCTCGGACTCAATTTGCCTTTACGGCCAAATCTGAGTATCTTTTTCCAAGGCAAAACTTTAAGAAACACTTTATCTCCCACCTGATACTCAATTTCTTTTCGTTTCAAATCCGCGTACGATTTCTGACGATCTGTGGCTGTCTTTAGACTTTCACGGATTACTTTTACTTTCTGTTCAGCATCTTTAATCAAGTCCACTCCGAAAATTTTACTTTCACCGAGCTCGATCCAAAACAATGGTGTACGGCATTTACGACCGTACATAACCTCGTATGGTGCCATCTTAATACTTGATTGAAAACTATTGTTGTAAGTGAATTCAATCAAAGGTAAATATCGTTCCCATGAACCACTGAACTCGAGGATGCAACATCTCAACATATCCTCAAGTATCTGAATTATCCGCTCGGATTGACCATCGGTTTGTGGATGAAAAGCGGTGCTAAAATGCAGCTTGGTACCCAAAGCTTCTTGCAATTTCTTCCAAAATCGCGAGGTGAATCTCGGATCTCTATCCGACACAACAGAAATCGGTACCTGTGTAATCTCACAATCGAAAACGTACAATTCAGTGAGTTTATCCAATGAAAATCCGTGCACGCACGGGATAAAGTGAGCCGACTTAGTCAGTCTATCAACAACAACCCAAATCGCATCCTTCTTACTTGCGGACAATGGCAGTCCGGACACAAAGTCCATTGTGACTCGATCCCATTTCCACTCGGGTATCTTGCTCGGCTGAAGTAATCCTGAAGGCACTTGATGTTCCTGTAACACCCCGTGCCCGAGTCCGTTACCGGAGCCGAAAACAAGGTGCACACAAACTTGACTTAATCATTTCCACTGTCCATTTAAAAATTTCCAGACAAGCTGGTTACTGCATCACTGTCGCCTTAAAAATCATATCTTGAGTTTCAAAACTCAAAAATCAGTTTCGTAATTTTTCCCCGAAACTAGACTCATATTTCCATCTACAGATTTTTTTCTAGAATTTTTGGTCTGGCCAATTAGTACAGTTTATTAGTTAAAGTCTCCCCTATTCCAGGGTTCGACTACACTGACCTTTATGCATTACGAATTGGATATCTTCCTATACAGGTCTTCAATACTGTTTCTGTTTGTTTCTATAGAAACTAGACACAGAGAGAAATCTATAAATATATGGTATGACTCCTAATTATCTCTGGTTAATATACAATGAATTTCGAAAGTCAGAACAGGGGATCCAGAAACCGTTCTGGCCCTGTTTCACGAGAACTTTAATATCTCTTAACATATAACTCATATGACCATTTCGTTTCTTCCATATGAAAGTAGATTCATCAAGGTTCATTTGCATAATTTATTCACTATTTAATACCATTCCTACTATTTTTAGTCATTTTTCACATCCACATCACTGCTGCTGTTAGCATCTGCCTTTAAGGTAGGCTTTACCTATTTCATGATTTCCATGATTCAATTAGCCCTTTTTGCATACATAGCACAAAGTGTGATCATGATTAACCATTCCAATGGCTAATCGTTCAAAACAATTCCATACCTCATAATGATCAACATACAAACGATTATAGTACTATGCTAAAAACGTATATAAGCCATTTTCGCATGGCTATCCAAGTTTACACAAAACCGAAAGGTACATGACCTACAACAAAAGGGTAGTCCTATACATGCCATTTCAAGGTTCAACCAAAATTGTAGCTGTGACAGCCCAAAATTGACCCTAGTCGGGAAGTGGTTTCGGGACCGCTAAATCGAGTCACAGAAATGTTTGAATGTAATATTTATTGTCTAGAATATGTAATTATGAATGTGTGAAAATTTCAAGTTCCGATTTAGCCGATTGCATGTGAATTCAGTTAGTAGGACTTGTGTGACACTTTTGAAAAGTGAAAGGCTAATCTATAAGGACCTAATAGTGCATGTAGTCAAAGGGAGGACTTGCATGTCAAATTCCCCCAAGTTGTAGTGGCCGGCCATGACAAGGAATCATGGGCTAAACATGTCATGAAACATGTTTTGTTGGTGCATTAGGAGAAACAATAAACAAATAAGTATGGGTAATAAAGAAAGAAAAAGAAATGTGTGTGTGTGTGAACCCCCCATTGCCGTGCATTGTGGAAGAGAAAAGAAAAAAATTGTTCATCCATCTTTTCATTCTCTCTTGACCGAAAATACTAGAGGAAGGAAGGAATTTTGCTTCATGTTTTTTTTGGAAGAGGATTAGGAAGAGGTTGGCTATACTTGCATCAAGATTAAGGTATGTTTGAGGTTGTGCCATGAGATTCATGCATGTTTTTAGTTGCTAGCTTGATGTTCTTGGTAGCCCATGGTTCAAATCTTTGCTATGTCATGGGAATGAAATTCGGCCAAAGTAAATGTGGTGTTAATGCCATTGTATGCTAAATATCAAGCTTGATAATGATACATGTGATTGGGGATTGAGGACTCTTAGATTTTCTTTTAGCATTTTTGAATGAGATACTAAGTTCTTTGTTTAATCATGACCAAAATTATGGTGTTGTGATGTATTCGGCCATGGTACATCCATAAGTGTGATTTATGCTCATTGCATGGAAAGTAAGATTTGTGTATTGAAATTTTGTTCATGTTTAGTTACAATCAACTTGAGATTCGGCTATAGCATATATATATATGTATATATGTTTGCACACGATGTATTGGTATGACATATATGCTATTTCAAGGTGTATATTTGCTTGTGATGATGTCTCGATTATGAAGTAAATGAGAGATGTGTATTGAGCTATGATATGTAATGCGTTAGTAGTAAAATGTATACTGTTTTTGTATGGTATTAAGTGTATAATTGGCCTCAACATGGACATGTATATTCGGCCACATGAGGGGAAATTGGTGTGCATGCATTCGGTTAGAGGCAAGCATATTGATGCCTATTCTTGGCTTAGAAAATTCGGCTAAGAGGAATATTAACTAATGTGTTGAGTTCAATTCATGATTTCGTACATATGCGACTTTGATGCCTAATGAGTATATATATTGGCTAAGTATCTTGAATTCCTCTTTCGATGCTCAAATGATAAAACCAATTTATTTGTTAAATTAAGCTCAAGAGCAAAGGGGAGCTAAATCCGATAAGGGGAAGGAAAAAGTCGTCGAATAGCGATCGAAATCGTTCGACCACGTTCGAGGTAAGTTCTTGAGTAATAGAGCTTAAATTCTGAATTGATTAGATCATGTTTAAAGTAAATCAAAATCATGCTCTTTGTGTGTGGCTATTGAGCCGAAATTGCAAGTGTAAAAAGTGCCTTGTGTTTGAGTTTTGCTATTGAAAATGAAATACGAATGTGTCATAATTTATTGATAATTGTGCTCGGTTATTCAATGATGTCCGGCTAAGTCCTGAAGGCTTTGTGCTAAGTGACTATATCCGACTAGGATCCAAGGCATTCGTGCGAGATAATAAATCGGGCTAAGCCCGAAGGCATTTGTGCAAGTTACTAAACCCGGTTAAGTCCCGAAGGCATTCGTCGAAGTCGCTATAACCGGGCTTCGTCCCAAGGCATTTGAGCGAGTCGTTATATCCGGTTAAATTCCAAAGGTACGTGATTCTAGAATAAGCGATTTGCTGTAAAATTTCAGTTAATGCGCTTGAAAAAATTCCAGCAATGAGGTATGTTCATATGAGCTTGAATTAGTTGATTTCCTTGAATAATATTCGCCAATCGAGTAATGAGTTTCCGTATTTGACTAAGGTGATCCTTCAGTATGAACATAGGGGTTGGAATGTGAAATGAGTATGATATTGAGAATTTGTGCTTATGAAATTATCCGTTAGCTTTATGAATGCTATGCTTTTGTTGTGTTGAATTTCTTGCTCAAACTTACTAAGCATAAATTGCTTACTCCGCTTTCTCTGTTTCTCTTTTTTATAGATTTTGCTCGTTAGCTATCGGATTCGGGATCATTGAAGTCAAGTCATCCACACTATCAAAGCCTCTATTTTGGTATAATTTTGGTTGAACTTTGAAATGGCATGTATAGGACTACCCTTTTGTTGAAGGTCATATACCTTTCGGTTTTGTGTAAACTTGGATAGCCATGCGAAAATGGCTTATATACGTTTTTAGTATAATACTATAATCGTTTGTATGTTGATCTGTGACAACTCGAATTAGGGCCTAATCGGAATAGTGGTTTCGTGACCACAAATCCGAGATAGAAATAATTGTTTTATAAATATTTTGGGGTTTATGATATGATTGCATGATTGTGTGAAAATTTCGTGATGAAATTCTATGCCTAAAGTGTTTAAATTGAAAGTAGGGACTAAATCGAATAAGTTGCAAAATTTGCATACTAGAAATTTTTAGTATGAAATTGTTTTGAAATATTTATTAGGAGGTCTTAAATAGCAATTCTACCAATTTTAAGTTCATGGACAAATTTAGGACATGGAAGGAATTTTGGAAAGTTTAGTAGTAAGGGTATTTTAGTCATTTTGATATTAAATGAAATAAAATGGGAAAAACAACACAAAATAGTCATATTCCCCATTTAGTTGCTGCGAAACTTCACTCTCTCCATAGCTAGGGATTCTTCAACTTTCAAGCTCCATAGTAAGTGATTCTAAGCCCCGCTTTTAATGTTCTTTACGTTTTGGAATCCGGAAGCTCGATTAAGCTTATGCTAGTAATAATTTAACCTAGGGTTCATATTTGGAAAAATACCCATAGGTGAAATTTGTGTATTTTGATGTTTTATGATAGAATATGAGGTTTTAAATTGTGTTAAATAATTTGTGCTACTCGGTTTTAAGTGAAAACGAGTAAAAGCAGCATAATCGGTAAAAATACCTAATGTTCATAACTATATGATAGAGTGGGAATTTGATGTTGTTGTAGAAGAGAAAATGTTCAGCATATCATAAAACATAAGAATAAGGGCTGAAATTAAATTCCGAGCCTAGGGGCAAAATTGTAATTTTGTAAAAGTTAGGGGCAAAATGTAATTTTTCTACAATGTGATTTTGGATTGAAATAAATAGTATGAGTATTAAATGAGCTAAATGTGTTATTATAGATCAAGAAAGGCGCTGAACCCGACCTCGAGCAGGGAAAGAAAAAGTTTTGGACTAAATTGCAAAATTTCCATATTTTGCACCAAGGTAAGTTGTATGTAAATATTACAATAATTTCATGTACATTCTTATATTTCAGCCTATTATATAAATATACTAGCTGATGTTAAAATATAAATTGACTATGGGAAGAATGGAAATAAATACAGAGAGAGATCCGGTTGAACATTCTGGAGAGATCGAATGAAATAGAGGGCGTAGCTAGGTCACATGTATGATGTTGAGTGCACATCTTGTGTACAAGAAAGCTACGAGACACCCTGTAGTAGCTAGGTCACATGCGTGATACGAGATGTATCCCATGTAGACAAGAGAGCTACGTGAAAGATAAATGTAGCTAGGTCGCATGCGTGATTCCAAGTGAAGGACACCATGTAGACAAGAGAGCTACGTGAAAGATAAATGTAGCTAGGTGCATGCGTGATTCCAAGTGAAGGACACCATGTAGACAAGAGAGCTACGAGACAAATCGGCTAGGTCGCATGAGTGGTACTAAGTGTTCTCCATGTGTACAAGAGAGCCGAACTAAATGAAGTATGATGGTGGGGTCGTGTCTTTGAAACCGTTAAATATCGAGGATTGATCCGAATTGTTCAACGGGATGGTTTTGTGGTGACATTGTGGTTTGGACCTACACTTATAGTGAATGAAATGTGGTGAAAATGAATTGTGGCATATACATATATACGATAAAATGAGGTTAGCATAAAGAATGTGTGAAAGAGTGAAATTAGTATTAAAACTGTTTTTGATGGCAGCAGTGACGTGATTTTGAAAAATCACCAAAAATAGGAGGAATATAATTAGAGGTTGAATGAGATGTGAAATTAAAGCTTAATGAGTCTACTTTCATATAAAAGAAGCAGGGCAAGCAAAGGAATTCTATATTTTGAGATATTTACAATTGTAACTGACTTGCTCAGGATGAATACGTGATCCCCTGTTTCCACTTTGAAAATCATTAAAATTGTACAAAGCAAACTAAGAAATATAGTTTACATGCCTAAATTCATTATTGAGACTAGTTTTAAATACAACAGACTTCAGGGTTGTTTGAGTTATGTACTGAGAGAAATTCAATTCGTAGTGGACAGAGGTCAGGCCTGTCGAGCTGTGTAACAGGGAAACTTTAACTAATAAACTGTACTAATCTGCTGAACCAAAAATTATAAAAAAATTTAGCAAGAAGCTTTATGAGTCTAGATTCAGGAAATTTTACGGATATGAATTTCGAGTTTTGTAACTCGAGTTATGATTTATTTAGTGAATATGACACAGCAGAGACAGCTTAATCGAAGTGGAATAAGTAGTGAAGTTAAAGTAGACATACTTGAATTGTTGTGTAAACATGTTAGATTCTTAAATTAGTATTTACATACTACTTACTAAGCTATAAGCTTACTTCGTTTTCTCTCTTTTGTCTTATAGTGTTCTCCACTTGCTCAGAGTCAAGGATCGTGAAGATCTACCCGCACTATCATACTTTGGGGTATTTGAACTAAATGTTTTGAATTATGGCATGTATAGTAGGCAAAAATTATTTTGTTATGTGTCATATTTGTCTAGGTTTAAAATATTAGTTCTGATTTCGACCGATTACTTTGTACAAGCCATAAAAGTTGGCTAATATTGTTCAAGATATATGTTATACGATGCATTATCAAATGGGATGACATATTTCTATCTTGGTATATGTTATGTTCGGTAATACCTTGTATCCTGTTCCAATGATGAGTAGCGGGTAAGGGTGTTACATTTAGTGGTATCGAGCTATGGTTTAGTCGGTTCTCGGACTAATAAAGTGTGTGTAAAAGTCTAGCTATACATGCCATAAAAATATTGTGATAGTGTGGTGACTCTGATTATTCTAAAGCGTGTTTTATTTTAATATAGTAATGGATCCTGAAGGAACTGCGGTGATGATCTTTGCTAATGTCGCGGCTCCGCACAAGGGACCGCTTTGTGGAAAGTAGACACGAGACATTGGGACAAGGAGATGAGGCTCGGGCGCCTTTCTCCAAATGATGAACAATTGGTATCTTGAATTTATTCGAGCAAATCCAAATGCTCAACCTCCTCCACCCCTCCTATACCTCGGACGATTCTGTGTCTGCTCAAGGTATAAATTTGGTAAGAATGAACAAGCCTCCGGTTGACAAGATTCAAAACAAGGGGCGAAGAGTTTAGAGCAAAGGTTGATGATGATCTGAGAAAGCGGAATTCGGCTTGAAAATTCTACCGTGTATTTGATGAGCTCTCATGTACACGAGGAATGCTTAAAGTGTCTTGTATCACTTTTGAGAGATTCGACCTACCACCGGTGGAAGACTTTGGTTGCGGTGGTGCCAAAAGAAAAAGTTACTTGGGATTTCTTCCAGAAGAATTTAGAAAGAAATACATAAGTCGGCGATTTATTGATCAAAAGCGGAAGGAGTTCCTTGAATTGAAGCAAGGAAAAATGTCATCGCAGAGTATGAACGCGAATTTGTAAGACTCAACAAGTATGCCCGAGAATGTGTGTCCACCGAGGCCATTATGTGTAGAAGATTTGAAGATGGGCTGAATGAGGACATTAAAGTGTTTGTAGGGATTTTGGAGTTGAAAGAATTTGTAGTATTGGTGATCGAGCTCTTAAAGTCAAGAATTGAACAAAGAAAGAAGAAAAGTCGCTATTGAGCCTCGAGATGTCGAAAAAGATGATAAGTAAGCCATTTCAATCTCAACCAAAGAGGTCCAAAGAGACAAACCCTCGAATGACAGTTTCAATTGGGGATTTACACAGAGATCGTGGTAGAGCATATTCGGGGTCTAAAGCTCAAGCTACTTCGATGGCAAGTGTGGGTAATGTGCGACCTAGAAAGCCCGAGTGTCAGCAATGTGGCAGGCAACATTATGGTGAGTGTTGAGGGACCGAGCGAGCTTGTTTCAGGTGCGGTTCTCGCGAGCATTTTATTAGAGACTGTCCGGAGAAGGTTAAAGAAGAAAGATTTGAGTGTTAGATGAATACCACCGCTAGTAGAGGTAGACCACCGAGAAATCTTGGAGGTGGGACTAGTAGTAGAAGCGTGATGAAAGATTTAACGGCAAGATCGAAGCTAGAGCACTGCTAGAGCTTATGCTATACGTGCTCGAGAAGATGCATCATCTCCGATGTCATTCTTGGTACATTTTCTCTTTATGATACTATTGTTATTGCATTGATTGATCCCGGTCCACCCTTTCCTATATTTGCATGAATTTAGTATCCAATAAAAAGTTGCTGTTGAATTTATGAGTTTACGATTAAAGTGTCGAACCCTTAGGCCAATATGTGCTAGTTGACAAGGTTTGCAAGAATTGCCCATTAATGATTCAAGGTCACTTTTTTCGGCCAACTTGATGTTTGTTACCATTTGGTGAGTTTGGCGTTATCTTGGGAATGGACCGGTTAACATTGTATGATGCTAAGGTAGATTGTAAACAAAAGACACTAGAGTTAAAATGTGAAAATGGAGAAATTTCGTGGGTTGAAACAGATTTAATCAAATAAATTGCCTATGGTGATTTCGCACATGTCTGCAAAATACATGAGAAAAGGGTGTGAAGCTTATCGGCTTATGTAATGAATGTTGAGATGTCTCAACTGAAATTTGAATCAATACCTATAGTCTGTGAGTTTCGGATGTATTTCGGAGGAATTGCACAGGTTGCCTCCAAGCAGAGAGATAGATTTTGCCATTGATTTGTTGCTTGGTCTTGCACCGATCTCGATTGCTCCATATAGAATGGCTCATTGAATTAAAAGAATTGAAGGCTCGATTCACGGGAGTTAACGGACAAGGGATTTGTGAGACCGAGTTTCTCTCCCAGGGTGCTCATGTATTATTCAGAAGAAGAAGGATGGTTCAATGAGACTTTGCATTGATTACCGTCGACAATAAGGTGACTATAAAGAACAAGTACCCATTGCCGAGGATTGATGATTTATTCGATCGGTTAAAGGGGCCACAGTGTTTTCAAAGATTGATTTGAGGTCCGGTTACTATCAATGAGAGTTAAGGAGTCGATGTGCGAAAACCGCCTTTAGGACAAGGTATGGACATTATGAGTTTCGGTGATGCCTTTTGGCTTAACAAATGCTCCACCATATTTATGGACTTAATGAATCGGATTTTCCGGCCATATTTGGATAAGTTTGTAGTAGTGTTTATAGATGACATTTTAATTTATTCTCGAGATGAGTTTGAACATGCGAACACTTGAGAACTATATTGCGAGATCTTGAGAGAAAAGAAACTGCTTGCCAAGTTTAGTAAAAGTGAGTTACGGCTTCGTGAAGTCGGATTTTTGGGGCATATAGTCTCGGTGATGGTATTCGGTGGATCCAAGCAAGATTTCTGCGATCGTTGATTGGAAACCGCCAGAATGTATCTGAGGTTAGAAGCTTTTTAGGCTTGGCCGGTATTATAGGCGTTTTGTTGAAGGATTTTCGATAATTGCCTCTCCTATGACTAAATTGTTGCGAAGAATGTTAAGTTTGAATGGGTGATAAATGTCAACGAGTTTTGAAAAGTTGAAAGCACGATTGACTGAAGCACCAATTTTAGTACGACCCGAGTCAAGAAAGGAGTTCGTAATTTATAGTGATGCATCATTGATGTGCCTTGGATGTGTGTTGATGCAAGAGGGCAAAGTAGTAGCTTATGCTTGAGGCGCTTAAAACCGCATGAGAAGAACTATCCTACACATGATTTGAAACGGCATTGTCGTTTTTGCCTTGAAGATTTGGCGACATTATTTATACGGTGAAAAATGCGAATTTTCTTGATCACAAAAGTTTGAAGTACTTGATGAATCAAAAGGACCTAAATTTGCGACAGCGAAGATGGCTTGAATTATTAAAGGATTATGATCTAGTGATTGATTATCATCCGGAAAAGCAAATGTAGTTCTTGACGCCTTGAGCGAAAAATTTCTTTTCACTTTGAGAGCCATGAACACGGGGTTAGCATTGTCGATGACGGGTCAATTTTAGCGAGATGAGAGCTAAACCTTTATTTCTCCAGTTGATTTGTGATGCTCAAAAGAATGATAGTGAGTTGCGGATCAAGAGAACTCAATGCGAATCGAGTTATGACTCGATTTTCGAGTTGGACCGGATGACTGCTTGATGTTTCGAGACGAATATGTGTCTTGAAAAATGATAAATTGATTGAGAAAATATTACATGAGGCGCACAATGGTCATTTATCAGTTCACCTGGTAGCACAAAAATGTATAATGATTTAAAGAAGTCAGATTGGTGGCGGTATGAAAAGGGACATTTCGAATTTGTAACTAAGTGTTTGATCATCAACAAGTAAAAGTGAACATCAAGTACCTTCGAGATTACTTCAACCGGTAATGGTGCACGAGTGGAAATGGGACAAGATTACCATGGATTTTGTAACCGGTTTGCCTTTAACTCCTAAAAAGAAGGATCTTTGTTTGGGTAGTGGTTGATAGATTAACAAAGTCAGCCCACTTTATACCAAGACGTACCGATTACTCACTTGATAAATTAGCGAATTATATATTGCTGAAATTGTGAAGTTGCACGAGTACCTATGTCTATAATATCGATAGAGATCCAAGATTTACCTCGAGATTTTGGAAAAAGTTACAAGAAGCTTTGGGTACAAAATTGAACTTTAGTACCACATTTCATCCACAAGCAGATGGTCAAACGGAAAGAGTAATCCGGTACTCGAAGATATGCTTAGATCTTGTGTTTTAGAATTTGGAGGTAGTTGGGAGAAATATCTATCTTTGATTGAGTTTGCCTACAATAACGATTATCAATCAAGTATACAAATGGCACCGTCTGAAGCCTTATATGGTCGTAAGTGTCGGACTCCTTTATATTGGACCGAGCTTAGTGAGAAATGATTCACGGAGTTGATCTAGTTAAAGAAACCGAAGAGAAAATAAAAGTAATTCGGGATTGCTTGAAAGTCGCTTCAGATCGACAAAAGTCATATGCGATTTAAAAAGAAAAGAGATTGAATTTCAAGTGGGTGATAAAGTGTTCTTGAAGGTGTCACCATGGAAAAAGATTCGAGATTTAGTCGAAAAGGCAAGTTGAGTCCGCGTTTTATTGGGCGTCTGAGATTCTTGAGAGAATTGGACCATGGCATATCGGTTGGCCTTACCGCGAGTTAGAAAAGATTCATAACGTGTTTCATGTATCAATGTTGCGACGTTATCGTTCGATCCTTCACATGTGATTTCCCAACGAAATTGAGATTCGATCGGATATGACCTATGAGGAGGAACCAATAAAGATTTTGGCTCGAGAAGTTAAGCAGTTAAGAAACAAAAGTATAGCCTTAGTGAAAGTATTGTGGCACAGACTTGGGATAGAAGAGGCTACGTGGGAACTGAGGAAGCTATGAGGAAACAAGACCAAAACCTCTTTCTGGGAAAGATTTTCGGGACGAAAATCTCTAAAGGGGGAGAATTGTGACAACCCGAATTAGGGCCTAATCGGAATAGTGGTTTCGTGACCACAAATCCGAGATAGAAATAATTGTTTTATAAATATTTTGGGGTTTATGATATGATTGCATGATTGTGTGAAAATTTCGTGATGAAATTCTATGCCTAAAGTGTTTAAATTGAAAGTAGGGACTAAATCGAATAAGTTGCAAAATTTGCATACTAGAAATTTTAGTATGAAATTGTTTTGAAATATTTATTAGGAGGTCTTAAATAGCAATTCTACCAATTTTAAGTTCATGGACAAATTTAGGACATGGAAGGAATTTTTGGAAAGTTTAGTAGTAAGGGTATTTTAGTCATTTTGATATTAAATGAAATAAAATGGGAAAAATAACACAAAATAGTCATCTTCCCCATTTAGTTGCTGCGAAACTTCACTCTCTCCATAGCTAGGATTCTTCAACTTTCAAGCTCCATAGTAAGTGATTCTAAGCCCGTTTTTAATGTTCTTTACGTTTTGGAATCCGGAAGCTCGATTAAGCTTATGCTAGTAATAATTTAACCTAGGGTTCATATTTGAAAAAATACCCATAGGTGAAATTTGTGTATTTTGATGTTTTATGATAGAATATGAGGTTTTAAATTGTGTTAAATAATTTGTGCTACTCGGTTTTAAGTGAAAACGAGTAAAAGCAGCATAATCGGTAAAAATACCTAATGTTCATAACTATATGATAGAGTGGGAATTTGATGTTGTTGTAGAAGAGAAAATGTTCAGCATATCATAAAACATAAGAATAAGGGCTGAAATTAAATTCCGAGCCTAGGGCAAAATTGTAATTTTGTAAAAGTTAGGGGCAAAATGTAATTTTTCTACAATGTGATTTTTGGATTGAAATAAATAGTATGAGTATTAAATGAGCTAAATGTGTTATTATAGATCAAGAAAGGCGCTGAACCCGACCTCGAGCAGGGAAAGAAAAAGTTTTGGACTAAATTGCAAAATTTCCATATTTTGCACCAAGGTAAGTTGTATGTAAATATTACAATAATTTCATGTACATTCTTATATTTCAGCCTATTATATAAATATACTAGCTGATGTTAAAATATAAATTGACTATGGGAAGAATGGAAATAAATACAGAGAGAGATCCGGTTGAACATTGGAGAGATCGAATGAAATAGAGGGCGTAGCTAGGTCACATGTATGATGCTTTGAGTGCACATCATGTGTACAAGAAAGCTACGAGACACCCTGTAGTAGCTAGGTCACATGCGTGATACGAGATGTATCCCATGTAGACAAGAGAGCTACGTGAAAGATAAATGTAGCTAGGTCGCATGCGTGATTCCAAGTGAAGGACACCATGTAGACAAGAGAGCTACGTGAAAGATAAATGTAGCTAGGTTGCATGCGTGATTCCAAGTGAAGGACACCATGTAGACAAGAGAGCTACGAGACAAATCGGCTAGGTCGCATGAGTGGTACTAAGTGTTCTCCATGTGTACAAGAGAGCCGAACTAAATGAAGTATGATGGTGGGGTGTGTCTTTGAAACCGTTAAATATCGAGGATTGATCCGAATTGTTCAACGGGATGGTTTTGTGGTGACATTGTGGTTTGGACCTACACTTATAGTGAATGAAATGTGGTGAAAATGAATTGTGGCATATACATATATACGATAAAATGAGGTTAGCATAAAGAATGTGTGAAAGAGTGAAATTAGTATTAAAACTGTTTTAGATGGCAGCAGTGACGTGATTTTGAAAAATCACCAAAAATAGGAGGAATATAATTAGAGGTTGAATGAGATGTGAAATTAAAGCTTAATGAGTCTACTTTCATATAAAAGAAGCAGGGCAAGCAAAGGAATTCTATATTTTGAGATATTTACAATTGTAACTGACTTGCTCAGGATGAATACGTGATCCCCTGTTTCCACTTTGAAAAATCATTAAAAATTGTACAAAGCAAACTAAGAAATATAGTTTACATGCCTAAATTCCTTATTGAGACTAGTTTTAAATACAACAGACTTCAGGGTTGTTTGAGTTATGTACTGAGAGAAATTCAATTCGTAGTGGACAGAGGTCAGGCCAGTCGAGCTGTGTAACAGGGAAACTTTAACTAATAAACTGTACTAATCTGCTGAACCAAAATTATAAAAAAATTTAGCAAGAAGCTTTATGAGTCTAGATTCAGGAAATTTTACGGATATGAATTTCGAGTTTTGTAACTCGAGTTATGATTTATTTAGTGAATATGACACAGCAGAGACAGCTTAATCGAAGTGGAATAAGTAGTGAAGTTAAAGTAGACATACTTGAATTGTTGTGTAAACATGTTAGATTCTTAAATTAGTATTTACATACTACTTACTAAGCTATAAGCTTACTTCGTTTTCTCTCTTTTGTCTTATAGTGTTCTCCAGCTTGCTCAGGAGTCAAGGATCGTGAAGATCTACCCGCACTATCATACTTTGGGGTATTTGAACTAAATGTTTTGAATTATGGCATGTATAGTAGGCAAAAATTATTTTGTTATGTGTCATATTTGTCTAGGTTTAAAATATTAGTTACAGTACTCGACCAGTTACTTTGTACAAGCCATAAAAGTTGGCTAATATTGTTCAAGATATATGTTATACGATGCATTATCAAATGGGATGACATATTTCTATCTTGGTATATGTTATGTTCTGGTAATACCTTGTATCCTGTTCCAGCGACGGTAACGGGTAAGGGGTGTTACATGATCATTATGGGGTCTGGAATTGTTTTGAAATGATTAGCCATTGGAATGGTTAATCATGATCACACTTTGTGCTATGTATGCAAAAAGGGCCAATTGAATCATGGAAATCATGAAATAGGTAAAGCCTACCTTAAAGGCATATGCTGACTGCAGCAGTGATGTGGATGTGAAAAATCACTAAAAATAGTAGGAATGGTATTAAATAGTGAATAAATTATTTAAATGAACCTTGATTAGTCTACCTTCATATGGACAAAACGAAACGGTCATAGGAGTTACATGTTAAGAGATATTAAAGTTCTTGTGAAACAGGGCCAGAACGGTTTCTGGATCCCCTGTTCCGAACTTAGAAATTTATTGTAAATTAACCAGAGATAATTAGGAGTCATGCCATATATTTATAGATTTCTCTCTGAGTCTAGTTTCTATAGAAACAAACGGAATCAGTATTGAAGCCCTGTACAGGGAGATATCCATTTTGTAACGCACGAAGGTCAGTGCAGTCGATCCATGCAACAGGGGAGACTTTAACTAATAAATTGTACCAATTTGCTTGACAAAAAATTATAGAAAAAAATATGTAGATGGAAATATGAGTCTAGTTTCAGGGAAAAATTACAAAACAAATTTTTGAGCTCTGAAACTCAAGATATGATTTTTAAGGCGACAGTGATGCAGTAACCAGCTTGTCTGGAAATTTCTAAATGGACTGTGAAAATAGTTAAGTCTGTGTGCACCTTGTGTTCGATTCCGGTAACGGACTCGGGTACGGGGTGTTACAGTACCAAAATGGGGGTTTTGATAGTGTGGATGACTTCGACTTCGATGATCCCGAATCCGATAGCTAACGAAATAAACCTATAAAACAGAGAGCCAAAGCAACGGGTAAGCATTTTAATGCTTAGTAAGTCTCAAGCAATGAAATCAGCTTTGACTAAAGTATTACATTCACATAGCTAAATGAATCACTCTATTAATACACATTCTCATAATCATACTTACTTCACATTACCGACCCTTATGTTCATACACAAAAGAACAACTTAGCCAAAGGCCGGTAGCTCGTTTATCAACCGGCGAATACTCGCTTATAAGGACTCAACTAATTCAAGCACATACTGAACATACCTCATTGCTGGAATTTTCACAAGTGTATAAACTGAAATTTTACAGCAAGATTGCTCATTTCAAGTCACGTACCTTGATTTAACCGGATACAACCACAAGCACAATTGCCTTGGTCTTAACCCGGTTTGGTAACTTGCACCATTGCCTTGGTCTTAGCCCGGTTGGTAACTTGCACCATTGCCTTGGTCTTAGCCGGATATAACAACTTCATACGAATGCCTTGGTCTTAGCTCGGACATAATCACTAGCATAAATGCCTTCGGGACTTAGCCCGGATATCATTCAAATGCTCATGTACACATATATCAATAATCACGACACATCCATATTTCATTTTCGTTACTAAGGCTCAAACACAAAATATTTATCAAACCTTTACAATTTTGGCTCAATAGCCACACACAAGGAGCATGATTTCAATATAATTCAAGTAGGGTCATTACTCGAAGACTTACCTCGGATGTTGTCGAACGATTTCGACGGCTATTCAACTACTTTTTCCTTCCCTTTATCGGATTTAGCTCCCTTTGCTCTTGAGCTTAATTTAACAAATAAATTGATTTAATCATTTGAGCATCGAAGAGGAATTCAAGGTACTTAGCCCACATATTTTCATTAGACATTAAAGTCACGTGTAGGTATGTAAATCATGAATCAACTCAACACATTAGTTAGTACTCTCCTTAGCAATTTTCTAAGCCAAGAATAGGCATCAATATGTTTGCCTCTAACCGAATGCATGCACACAATTCCCTCATGTGGCGAATATGCATGTCCATGTTGAGGCCAATTATACACTTAATACCACACACAAAAAAAAACAGCATACATTCTACTAACTAATGCATTCCATATTGTAACTCAATACACATCTATCATTTCCTTCATAACCGAAACATCATCATATGCAAATATATACCTTGAGATGGTATATATGTCATACCAATACATCATATGCAAACATATGTACATATAGGTGCAAGGGCCGAATCTCAAGTTGCTTATATCCAAATATAAACACATATCCAAAGCTCAAATCTTACCTACCATGCAATATGCATAAATCATACTCATGGATCTACCATGGCCGAATACACCACAACACTATACCGTTTCAATTTGGTCATGGTTAAACAAAGAACTTAGTGTCTCACTCAAAAATGCTAAAAGAAAATCCAAGAGTCCTCAATCCCCCATCACATGTATCATTATCAAGCTTTATATTTAGCATGCAATGGCACTAACACAACATCCACCTTGGCCAAATACCATCCCCATGATATAACAAAGATTTGAACCATGGGCTAATAGGAGCATCAAGCTATCAACTAGAAACATGCATGAATCTCATGGCAAAACATCAAACTTACCTTAATAGTGACTTAGGATAGCCGAATGCTTCACTCCCTTCTTCCCTTTTTCCTTCAATTTTCGGCCAAAAGATGTTCAAGGATGAACACACACATTTTTTTTTTTGTATTTTCTCTCTAGTTTTGGCTCAAAGAAAGGATGAACAAAATTTTCTTCTTTCTTTCCCTTCAACTCACGGCAATGGGGAGGGGAGAAGCCTTCACACACATTTTTTTTTCATTTTTTTATTACCCATACACCTTAGTTTAATGTTTCTCCCTAATGCACCAACAAAACATGTCTATGACATGTTTTGCCCATCCTCCCTTGTCATGGCCGGCCATCACTTGTAAAAAGAGGGGTATTTGACATGCAAGACCATTGTTTTGCATGCATGCTTTAATTAGTCATCACACATTTCCCTCTCCTACTTTCAAAGTTTACTACTAGGTCCTTTTTAGTGAAATTCACATTTATAATCCTAAATCAAATCATCAAAAATGTCACACATGGATTAACACATATCATAGGCATCAAAATGAACATTAAATTATTTTTATGCCTCGGTTTTGTGGTCCCGAAACCACATTCCGACTAGGGTCAATTTTGGGCTGTCACAGTTCCGCTTTCACTTGTTGACATATTAAACATCTCGAAACAAAGTCGGAGATGTCTCGTTTCATACCATGCCACCAAAATCGGCGTTTCAAATCGTTGTACATCTTCGTACTCCCCGGGTGAATTGACATTCGGCTACAATGGGCTTCTTTCAGAATCATCGAAATGAGTTCCGAATTCGTTGGAACACACAAACGACTTCTGAACCTCAAACAATCATCATCATCAATTTGAAACTCCAATTCCTTGTTCGAACACACTCAAATTTATTTTGCAACCAATTCATCATCGACTTTCGAGCTTCACGAACTTGATGAATCAATAATAGTTTGGCTTTTAATTCACTATTAACACATTGTCGGGTAGAACGCACAAGTGTACATTCATCGCCGCAAGCGAAACAAAGTGATTTCCGGCTTAAAGGCGTCCGCAACCACATTAGCCTTCCCGGTGATAATCAATGACCAGCTCATAATCTTTCAACAACTCAAGCCAACACCTTTGTCGTAGATTCAAGTCTCTTTGAGTCATCAAATATTTGAGACTTTTGTGATCCGAAAATACATGGCACTTCTCACCAAATAAGTAATGTCGCCATATTTTCAAGGCGAATACGATGGCAGCTAATTCGAGATCATGGGTCGGATAATTCTTCTCATGTGGCTTTAATTGTCTCGATGCATAGGCCACAACTCGACTCTCTTGCATCAATATGCAACCTAACCCAAGTAGGGAGGCGTCACTATAGATGACAAACTCTTTGCCTGATTCGGGCTGCACTAAAATTGGAGCTTCCGTCAAATAAGTTTTCAATTGATCAAAACTTTTCTGACATTTTTCCGTCCATTCGAACTTAACATCTTTTTGAAGTAGCTTCATCATGGGTGTGGCTATCATCAAGAATCCTTTCACAAACCGTCGGTAGTAACCGGCAAGTCCCAAAAAGCTCCGAACCTTAGTAATATTTCTCGGAGGCTTCCAGTTAAGTATGGCTGAAATTTTGCTCGGTCGACTCGAATACGATCGGCGAGATACCACATGACCCAAGAAGCTAACGTCTCTTAACCGAACTCACACTTGCTGAACTTAGCATATAACTGCTTATCCGTAAAATTTGCAACACTAATCTCGGTGTTCAAAGATGTTCGATCTCATCTCTTGAATAGACCAAGATGTCATCAATGAACACAACTACGAACCGGTCCAAATACTGTCTGAAGATCCGATTCATCAAATCCATAAATACCGCAGGGGCATTAGTGAGCCCGAACGGCATCACTAAGAACTCGTAGTGACCGTACCTCGTTCTAAAAGAAGTTTTGGGTACATCTGAATCTCGAATCCGCAACTGATAATAACCTGATCTCAAATCTACCTTTGAAAACACTGAGGCTCCCTTTAGTTGATCAAACAAATCATCAATACACGGTAACGGATATTTATTCTTTATCGTCACTTTATTCAGCTGACGATAGTCAATGCACAACCTCATGGTTCCGTCCTTCTTTTTCACAAACAATACTGGTGCACCCCAAGGTGAGAAACTTGGTCGAGCGAAACCTCTATCCGTCAATTCTTGCAACTGAGCTTTCAACTCCTTTAACTCGGTTGGTGCCATACGATCTGAGCTATCAAAATTGGCGTAGTCCCCAGTACAAGCTCAATACCAAACTCTATCTCCCGAACAGTGGCAAACCCGTAATTCTTCGGAAAAACATCCGGGTATTCACAAACCACCGCAGAGATTCGGTTTTATTTCTAACTCCTTATCATCAAGTACATACGCAAGGTATGCTTCGCACCCTTTCTTACATATTTTGGGCCAACATTGATGATATTATAGCCGGCAACCCTTTAAGTCCGTAGACTCAACTCAGATCATCTCGTTATTTGCGCACCTCAAATCCATAGTCTTGTTTTTGCAATTCACAACCGCATCATGCACGATCAACCAATCTAAACCGAGGATAATATCAAATTCGTCAATCGGCAATAGCATCAAGTCCGCCAGAAAACAGGAACCTCGAATTACCAGGGGGCATTTCTTACACACTTTGTCGACAAGCACGTAACGACCCAAGGGATTTGACACCGAATTACGAACTCGAGAGACTCAATAGGTAAAGTCTTCTTTGGATGCTAAGGTTTCGCATATATAAGAATGAGTAGAACCGGGGTCAATCAAAGCAATCACATTAGTATCAAAGAGAGTGAAAGTACTTAATAACATCCGGCGAGGAAGCATCCTCACGCTGCAGTATGGCATAAGCCCTAGCAGGAGCGCGAGCCTCGAATCTGGTCGTAGCATCTCTAGATCCTCTCTGACCACCACTAGCATTGCCCGTATTTCCAGATGGTCTACCTCGAGCAATGGTAGCACCCGGTTTCCCACTCTGATTTATATTCTGTTCAGGCAACCTCGGGCAATCTTTAATAAAGTGGTCGACCGATCCGCACTTGTAACAGGAGCGGTCACGGAACCTACAGCTTCCAGAATGCCATTTGCCACAATACTGGCATTCCGTTCTATCTCGACGATCATTTCCAACACTGGCGATCGAAGTGACTCGTGTGCTCACAAGGGGTCGATCGCGATCTCGTCTAAAAAGGCCCAAAGTGCGTCTAGACCGGCCCACATCATCACGAAATTTCTTCGATGCCTGTTGAAGAGACTTTCCCGAGGATCTTTTACGAAACTCTCCAGTTCCCACATCCACTTTTTGTTTTTCTTTTCTAAGCTCTTCGACTTTACAAGCTCGCTCGACAAGTACTACGAACTCTCGTATTTCAAGAATGCCAACGAACATTTTATATCTTCATTCAGCCCATCCTCGAGCGTTTACACATGATAGCCTCGGACGAAATACATTCCGGCGTATCTACTAAGTCTAACAAATTTTCGCCGTAATCGATGGCGACATAGAACCTTACTTAAGCTCAAGAAATTCCTTCCGTTTTGATCAACAAATCTCGATGATATACTTTTTCCGAAACTCGGTTTGGAAAACTCCCATTTTACTTGCTCTCGGGGCTGTGAAGTCGAGTACTCCACCAATAGTAGGCGAATCGCGTAGCAAGGAGATAGTACACTTTAGGCATTCATCGTGTACAAGATAGCTCATCGAGTACCCGGATAGTGTTGTCCAACCAAAATTCAGCTTGCTCAGCATTGTCGCTATCCGTAGCTTTAAATTCAGTAGCCCATGTTTTCGGATTCTGTCAACTAGGGGCTTATTTGACCTTATTTGGTCAGTTACCAGAGGTATTGTAGGTGCGGGGGTGGTATTTGTCGGGAATGGAGGTTGTGGAACAGCTGTATTGGTTCGAATGTATTGGTTGAACCAATCATTCATCATGCTATAAAAAGCTTGCCTAGCCTCATCATTCGGATTAGTAGCATTAGGTTGAGAGTCTGCCGGCGCTGTCCCTTGTGCGGGAGCGGGCGCTACACTCTCAAGATCATCAGCTACCGCTCGGTCGGGATCGGGATCCATTACTATAAATAAACACATTTGCAAATGTCAGAAATCACGACACTATCAAATAATCACATAAAATGGCATGTATAGCTAGACCCAAATACATTACGGTAGTCCTAGAATCGACTAAACCATAGCTCTGATACCAATAAAATTGTAACACCCGTGCACTGAGTCCGTTATCAAGTCGAACACAAGGTGCACAGACTTAACTTAATTATTTTCAAAGTCCATTTAAAATTTCCGGACAAGCCGATTCTTTGCGTCACTGTTGCCTTAAAAATCATATCTTGAGTTTCAAAGCTCGAAATCAGTTTCGTAATTTTTCCTGAAACTAGACTCATATGTCCATCTACATATTTTTTCTAGAATTTTGGTCTGGCCAATTAGTACAGTTTATTAGTTAAAGTCTCCCCATTACGGGGATCGACTACTTGACCTTCGCGCATCACGACTTGGATATATCCTCGCATGGGGCTTCAATCTCGATGCCGTTTGTTTCTATAGAAACTAGACTCAAAGAGGAATCTATACATATATGGCATGACTCTAATTTGTAACACCCGTGCACGAGTCCGTTACGAGTCGAACACAAGGTGCACACAAACTTGACTTAATCATTTTCACAATCCATTTAAAATTTTCCGACATAAGTTGGTTATTTGCGTCACTGTCGCCTTAAAAATCATATCTTGAGTTTCAAAGCTCGAAAATCAGTTTCGTAATTTTTCCATGAAATTAGACTCATATGTCCATCCAAAAATTGTTTTCTAGAATTTTTGGTCTGGCCAATTAGTACAGTTTATTAGTTAAAATCTCCCCTGTTACAGGGATCGACTACACTGACCTTCACGCATTACGACTTGGATATCTCCCTGTACAGGCTTCAATACTGATGACGTTTGTTTCTATAGAAACTGGACTCAAAGAGGAATCTATAAATATATGGCATGACTCCTAATTATCTCTGGTTAATTTACAATGAATTTCCAAAATCAGAACAGGGGATCCAGAAACCGTTCTGGCCCTGTTTCACGAGAACATTAATATCTCTTAACATATAACTCATATGACCGTTTCGTTTCTTCCATATGAAATTAGATTCATCAAGGTTCATTTACATAATTTATTCACTATTTAATTCCATTACTACTATTTTTAGTGATTTTTCACATCCACATCACTGCTGCTGTCAAGATCTTTTTCAAGGTAACCTTTACCTACTTCATAATTTCTTTGATTCAACTAGCCCTTTTAGCATACATGGCACAAGGAATGATCATGATTAACCATTCCAATGGCTAATCGTTTCCAAACATTTCCATACCTCTTAATGAACAACATACAAAATGATTATGATACCATGCCAAAGTGTATATAAGCCATTTTCGCATGGCTATCCAAATTTATACAAAATCAAAGGGGTCTATGACCAACAAACGAAAAAGTAGTCCTATACATGCCATTTCAAAGTTCAACCAAAATTTGTACCAAAAAGGGGGCTTTGATAGTGTGGATGACTTCGACTTCGATGATCCTGAATCCGATAGCTAACGAGCAAAATCTATAAAACAGAGAGCCAAAGCAACGGGGTAAGCATTTTAATGCTTAGTAAGTCTCAAGTAAAGAAATCAGCTTTGACTAAAGTATTACATTCACATAGCTAAATGAATCACTTTATTAATACACATTCTCATAATCATACTTACTTCACACTTCATCAACATATACACACAAGGTATCAACCTATCTAAGAGCCGAAAGTTCGTTAGTCGATTGAACGAATACTATTTCAAACGGATCGACTTTTCCAATGCACATGTAAACATACCTTATCGTATGGGTTTTTTGAGCGTATTAATTGAATTTATTACAGCACCAAAATGCTCACCTTCAAACCGAGTCTCTTGAAATTTAGCGGATATAACCACAAGCACAATTGCCTTGGTCTTAACCCGGATTTGGTAACTTGCACAAATGCCTTGGTCTTAGCCCGGATATAACAACTCGCACGAATGCCTTCCGGTCTTAGCCCGGATAGAATCACTAGCATAAATGCCTTCGGGACTTAGCTCGGGTATCATTCAAATGCTTATGTACACATATATCAATAATCACGACACATCCATATTTTATTCTCGTTACTAAGGCTCAAACACAAAACATTTATCAAACCTTTCCAATTTCGGCTCAATAGCCACACACAAAGAGCATGATTTCAATTGACTTTATAACTTAGTCCCTACGCACATTCTATTGTCCGCCATAATATGACAAATCATTTCAATATAATTCAAGTAGGGTCATTACTCAAAGACTTACCTCGGATGTTGTCGAGCGATTTCGACTGACTATTCGATCACTTTTCCTTTCCTTATCCAACTGTGGTCCTCTAAGCTCTTGAGCTAATTCACACAAATTTAACTTATTAAAATCTCATTATGATAGCTTATGGCGAATATGACAAGGAGTTTAAATGGTCATATGGCCATCCTTTAGCTCAAATACACAATGGTCATGCACAATTTTAATCACAACAAGCAATTCAATACAATTCATTCAAACATCAAAGTGAAGCTCAAGGTACTTAGCCCTTATATACATTAGACATTAGAGTCACATGTATGCGAAATCACGAATCGAATTCAACACATTAGTTAGTACTCTCCTTAGCGAATTTTCCAAGCCAAGAATAGGCATCAATATGCTTGCCTCTAACCGAATGCATGCACACCACCCCCTTCATGTGGCCGAATATGCATGTCCATGTTGAGGCCAATTATACACTAATACCACACAAAACAGCATACATTTTACTAACTAACGCATTCCATATTGTAACTTAATACGCATCCATCATTTATTTCATAACCAAACATCATCATATGCAAATATATACCTTGAGATAGTATATATGTCATACCAATACATCATGTGCAACATATATACATGTAGGTGCAAGGGCCGAATCTCAAGTTGATTATAACTATCTCATATATTTTCATCATGGCCGAATGCTCCTTCCACACCATTTACCTTCACAAAGCATGAATTTCATCATCCAACTTACAAGCTTACAATCTCATGAAGTTTAACCTCATAGTATCTATCAAACTCTCACTCATTAGCTTCTATCATAATCTCCAACAACACCACATAAACATATACTTCATGGGTCTATGGTAGAACCAAGAAAGGAACTCATAGATATCAAGATGTAAGCAAACTACCATTATTTATCTAAGTTTAGCATGAAACACAACCATCACCCTTATTAATCTTTTATAGCCGAAAACCATACTCACCCCACTTAATCAAATTTCAACATGGTTTTCAAAAATCACTTAATATCTCATCAACACCAAGCAAGAATGATACATCCATGGTCGAGTATCATCTCTATCACATAGCAAGATTTAGACCATGGGGCTAGGTAGAACTCAAGCTAACAACTAAAACATGCATGCATCTCATGGAACATCATCAAACATACCTTAACTTAGATGCAAGTATGGTCGAATATCTTCAACCTTTCTCCTTTCAAAACGGCCAAGAAGAACCCAAGGATGAAGCTTTTCTTTCTTTCTTTTTCCTTCCTAGTTTCGGCTAGCAAGAACATGAATGATGATCTCTTTTTTTTTTCCATTTCTTATTACTATCTTTTTATTTTATTGTTTCCTCCCATGATGCACCAACAAAACATGTCATAGACATGTTTTGCCCATAATTCTTTGTCATGGCCGGCCACTAGGCTTTAGTTTAGGGAAATTTGACATGCAAACCCCTCATTTTTGCATGCATGATCAACTAGTCATCACACATTTCCCTATCCTATTTTCAAAGTTTACTACTAGGTCCTTTTTAGTGAAATTCACATTTAAAACCCTAAATCAAAACATCAAAAATGTCACACACGAATTAACACATATTATAGGCATCAAAATGAATATTAGATTATTTTTATACCTCAGTTTGGTGGTCCCGAAACCACTTCCCGACTAGGGTCAATTTTGGGTTGTCACATAATTATCTCTGGTTAATTTATAGTGAATTCCCAAAGTCGGAACAGGGGATCCAGAAACCGTTCTGGCCCTGTTTCACGAGAACTTTAATATCTCTTAACATATAACTCATACGGCCGTTTCGTTTCTTCCATATGAAAGTAGATTCATCAAGGTTCATTTTCATAATTTATTCCCCATTTAATTCCATTCATACAAATTTTAGTGATTTTTCAAATCCACACCACTTCTTCTTGTCAAGATCTGTTTCAAGGTAAACTTTACCTATTTCGTGGTTTCCATGGACCAACTAGAGTTTTGTCATACATAGGTCCACATATAATCATATTTAGCCATTCCAATGGCTGATCATTTGCCCAACACTTCCATTCCAGTCCATAGTCACATCATGAAACCATACATATATACATAAACACAAATGGTCGAATGCCATACTCCACTTCTACGAGCCATTTTCGCATGGCCGTACACACATACATCACAAAAGTACTTGAAAAACAACAAAGGGTAGTCCTATACATGCCATTTCAAAGCTCAACCAAAATTGTACCAAAAAGGGGGCTTTGATAGTGTAGGAGACTTCGACTTCCAAAAATCCCGAGTCCGATAGCTGACGAGCCAAAATCTATAAAACAAAGAAACAAAGAAACGGAGTAAGCAATTTATGCTTAGTAAGTTTGAGCGAAGAATTTAAGCACAACAGAGGTATAGCTTTCATATAACTAAACGGATAATTCCGTATATACATACTTTCAAATCATTTCTACTTTACATTCCAACCCCTATGTTCATACATAAGGGATCATCTTAGCCAAATACCGGAAGCTCATTACTCAACTGAACGAATATTATTCGAAGGAACTCAACTATTCCAATGCACATACGAACATACCTCATTGCTGGAATTTTTCAAGCGTATTAATTGGAATTTTTACAGCAAGATCGTTCATTTCCGAATCACGTACCTTTAGAATTTAACCGGATATAGCGACTCGCTCGATTGTCTTCGGGACATTGCCCGGTTATAGTGATTCGCACAATTGCCTTCGGGAATTAGCCCAGATTTAGTAACTCGCACGAATGCCTTCGGGACTTAACCCGATTTTGGTAACTCACACAAATGCCTTCGGGACTTAACCCAGTTTTGGTAACTCGCACAAATGCCTTCGGGAATTGACCCGGATTTAGTCACTTAGCACAAAAGCCTTCGGGACTTAGCCCGGACACCATTCGAATAAACATGCACATTTAACACTAAATCATGACACAGTCGTATTTCATTTTCATTAGCAAAACTCAAATACAATACACTTATCACTCTTGCACATTTTGGTTCAATATCCACACACAAAGAGCATGATTTTGATTTACTTGAGACATGATCTAATCAAATCATAATTTAAGCTCTATTACTCAAGAACTTACCTCGGATGTTGTCGAATGATTCCGATGGCTATACGAACACTTTTTCCTTCCCTTTATCGGATTTAGCTCCCCTTTGCTCTTGAGCTTAATTTAACAAATAAATTGCTTTAATCATTTGAGCATCGAAAGAGGAATTCAAGGTACTTAGCCCACATATTTTCATTAGACATTAAAGTCACATATGTACGGAAATCATGAATCAAACTCAACACATTAGTTAGTACTCTCCTTGCTGAATTTTCTAAGCCAAGAATAGGCATCAATATGCTTGCCTCTAACCAAATGCATGCACACCAATCCCCCCTCATGTGGCCGAATATGCATGTCCATGTTGAGGCCAATTATACACTTAATACCACACATAAACGGCATACATTTTACTCACTAACGCATTCCATATTGTAACTCAATACGCATCAATCATTTACTTCATAACCGAAACATCATCATATGTAAATATATACCTTGAGATAGTATATATGTCATACCAATACATCATGTGCAAACATATATATATATATGCTAGAGCCGAATCTCAAAGTTGATTATAACTAAACATGAACATAAATCCAAAACACAAATCTTACCTACCATGCAATAAGCATAAATTATACTTATGGATGTACCATGGCCGAATACATCACAACACCATACCATTTCGATCTTGGTTATGGTTAAACAAAGAACTTAATGTCTCACTCAAAAATGCTAAAAGAAAATCCAAGAGTCCTCAATCCACCATCACATGTATCATTATCAAGCTTCATATTTAGCATGCAATGGCATTAACACAAAATCCACCTTGGCGAATATCATCCCCATGACATAGCAAGGATTTGAACCATGGGCTAATAAGAACATCAAGCTAGCAACTAAAAACATGCATGAATCTCATGGCACAACCTCAAACATACCTTAATCTAGACACAAGTATGGCCAAACCTCCTCCTAATCCTCTTCCAAACCAAGCATGAAGCAAGAACCCCTTCCGTCTTCCTTAGAATTTTCGGCTCCAAGAAATGAAAAAAAAGATGAACAACAATTTTTTTTCTTCTCTTTTCTTCAACTCACGGCAATGGGGGGTAACACACACATTCTTTCTTTTTTTTTTCTTTTCCATTTCTTTATTACCCATAACTATTAATTTATTTTTTTTTCTCCCATGATGCACCAACATAACATGTATATGACATGTTTTGCCCATAATCCCTTGTCATGGCCGGCCACTAGCTATTAGGGGGGGAAATTTGACATGCAAGTCCTCCCTTTTGATTACATGCACTATTAGGTCCTTATAGATTAGCCTATCACATTTCAAAAGTGTCACACAAGTCCTAATAACTGAATTCACATGCAATCGACTAAATCGAAGCTTGAAATTTTCACACATTCATAAATACATATTATAGACAATAAATATTACGCTCAAACATTTCGGTGACTCGGTTTAGCGGTCCCGAAACCACTTCCCGACTAGGGTCAATTTTGGGCTGTCACACCACGTACCTTCAAACTTGAGAATGCAACATCTCAACATATCCTCAAGTATCTGAACAATTCGCTCAGACTGGCCATCTGTTTGCAGATGGAAAGCAGTACTGAAATGTAATTTTGTACCTAATGCATCTTCCAGTTTCTTCCAAAACCGCGATGTAAACCTTGGATCTCTATCCGAAATAATGGGTATAGGCACACCATGTAATCTTACAATATGAGAAACGTACAATTCAGCCAGCTTATCAAGTGAGTAATCTGTACGTATCGGAACAAAATGAGCCAATTTAGTCAATCTATCAACAACAACCCAGATTGCATCTTTCTTGCTTGGTGTCAACGGTAAACCAGATACAAAATCCATCATGACTCTATCCCACTTCCACTCTGGTATCATGATAGGCTGGAGTAATCCTGAAGGCACCTGATGTTCCGCTTTCACTTGTTGACAGACTAAACATTTTGTAACAAAGTCAAAAATGTCTCACTTCATACTATGCCACCAGTAAAGCTGTTTCAGATCATTATACATCTTTGTACTACCTGGGTGGACAGATAACCGACTACTATGTGCTTCATTCAAAATCATCTGGATCAACTCTTTATACCTCGTAACACATATCTGATCCTTGAATCTCAAACAGTCATCAGCATCAAGCCTGAACTCTGAATCAACATCCGTCTCACACTGAGCTTGTTTTGCGATCAATTCATTATCAACCTTCTGGGTATCACATATTTGTTGAACAAATAACGGTCTAGCTTTCAATTCAGCTACTATCGAACCATCATCTAACATAGCCATATGTGTATTCATTGCTCGCAAGGCAAACAGTGACTTTCGGCTTAAGGCATCAGCAACAACGTTAGCCTTTCCTGGGTGATTGTCAATCACAAGCTCGTAGTCTTTTAGCAATTCTAACCATCTACGTTGTCTCAAATTCAGATCTTTCTGAGTCATCAAATATTTCAATCTTTTATGATCAGAATAAATATGACATTTCTCACCGAACAGATAGTGAGACCAAATTTTCAATGCAAACACAATGGCTGCCAGTTCCAAGTCATGTGTGGGATAGTTCTTTTCATGTGGCTTTAACTGTCTCGAGGCATAAGCTATCACTTTGCCTTCCTGCATCAAAACACATCCTAAACCATTTAATGATGCATCACTATAAATAACAAATTCTTTACCCGATTCTGGCTGAACTAGCACTGGAGCTTCAGTCAAAAGGGCTTTCAACTGATCAAAACTTTTCTGACACTTCTCTAACCACTCGAACTTAACATCTTTCCGTAGTAGCTTTGTCATCGGAGTTGAAATCATAGAGAAACCTTTCATGAAGCGTCTATAATAACCACGAAGTCCCAAAAAGCTTTGAACTTCAGAAACATTCTTCGAAGGTTTCCAATCCAGTATAGCTGATATTTTGCTCGGATCAACCCGAATACCTGATGCTGATACCACGTGACCCAGAAAACTGACTTCACTTAACTAGAACTCACATTTACTGAATTTCGCATACAACCGCTTATCTAGCAATGTCTCCAACACAAGTATCAAATGTTTAGCATGTTCAGCTTCATCACGGGAGTAGATCAAAATGTCATCTATAAACACAACCACAAACCGGTCCAAATACAGTCTGACGATCCGATTCATCAAATCCATGCAAATAGCAGGTGCATTAGTGCGTCCGAAAGGCATAATCAAAAACTCATAATGTTCGTACCTCGTTCTAAAAGCAGTCTTTCGCACATCTGAATCTTTAACTCGCAACCGATAGTAACCTGATCTCAAATCTATCTTCAAAAATACTGTGACCCTTTTCAGTTGATCAAACAGATCATCAATTCATGGCAAACGATATTTATTCTTTATAGTCACCTTATTAAGTTGTCTGTAATCAATGCACATTCTCATATTTCCATCTTTCTATTTCACAAGCAACACAGGTGCACCTCACGGAGAGAAACTCGGTCGCGCGAAACCTTTATCTGTCAATTCTTGCAACTAAGCTTTCAATTTTTTTAATTCAGTACGTGCCATTCTATACAGAGCTATGGATATCGGAGTCGTCCCAGGAACTAACTCAATACCAAATTCTACTTCCCGAATAGGTGGCAAACCTGGTAATTCTTCTGGAAACACATCCGGATACTCACGTACAACAAGTACGGATTTAATGTTTCTTTCAGCCGTTTTACTGTCGAGCACGTAGGCAAAGTAAGCTTCACACCCTTTTCTCACATATTTCTAAGCTAGCATCGAAGAAATCGCTGCTGGTAAACCATACAAATCGCTAGATTCGATCCGAATAACTTCATCATTTTGGCTCCGTAAATCAATGGTCTTTCTTTTACAGTTCATAACAGCATCATGTAAAGTCAGCCAATCCATACCCAGAATTATATCGAACACATCAATTGGCAGTAACATTAAATTAGCTATAAAGCACGGATCTCGAACCATCAAGGGACAATTCTTACACACTTTATCCACCATAACACACCGGCCTAAGGGATTTGACACTCTAATCACAAACTCAATAGACTCAACAGGTAGAGTCTTACTGAATACTAATGTCTCACATACATAAGAATGAGTAGAACTAGGATCAATCAATGCAATTACATTAGTATCATAAAGAGTAAATGTACCAGTAATAACATCCGGGGATGAAGCCTCCTCTTGTGCACGTATAGCATAGGCTCTGGCAGGTGCGCGAGCCTCAGATCTGTTTGTTGTATTTTTATTTCCTCTCTGACTGCCACTCGCATTACTCGCATTTCTCGGTTGTCTACCCCGAGCCGCAGTATTACCCGATCTTGAGTTCTGCACTGGATTTTCTTCAGCTAACCTTGGGGAATCTCGAATATAGTGCTCCGTTGACCCATATATAAAACAAGCCCGATCATGTAATCTGCAACTGCCAGGATGTCGTTTACCACAATGCTCACACTCTGGTTGATTAGATCTGATACTACCCACATGGCTACCGAGGTAGCTCTCGAATTCGCAGGTGGTCTGTTCTGACCTCGTCGAGAATAACCCGAAGTGGCTTTTGAACGACTGAAATCATCTCGGGACTTCTTTGATACCGACTGGAATAACTTATCGGGTGCTCTTTTGCGTGCATCTCTAGCTTCAAAGTCAGTTTTTCTTTTCTCTTTTCCAAGCTCTTCAGCTTTCCAGGCTCGCTCAACAAGTACCACAAACTCTTTTATCTCAAGTATGCCAACTAGCAGTTTGATATCTTCATTCAACCCATCTTCAAATCTTTTACACATTATGGCTTCAGTAGAAACACATTCTCGAGCATACCGGCTGAGTCTCATTAATTTTCACTCATACTCCGTCACTATCATCTGACCCTGTTTCAACTCCAGAAATTCTTTACGCTTCTGATCTATAAATATCTGACTGATATATTTCTTACGGAACTCAGTCTGAAAGAATTCCTAGGTTACTTGCTCTCTCGAAACTACTTTTACTAGGGTATTCCACCAGTGGTATGTTGTGTCTCGAAGCAAGGATATAGCACATTCCAAACATTCATCTGGAGTACAGGATAGCTCATCAAACACACGGATGGTATTATCAAGCCAAAACTCAGCCCGTTCAGTATCATCATCATCAGTGGCTTTAAGCTCCTCAGCTTTATGTTTTTTGATTTTATCGATAGGTGGTCTATTCAATCGCAACGGATCACTTACTTGAGGTACAGTAGGCATGGAAGATGGATTAATCGGAGGTGAAGGTTGTTGTGCAGCCGGGTTAGTCCGGATATATTGAGTGAACCAGTCATTCATCATTTGATAGAAGGCTTGTTTAGCCTCATTTTCTTGATTACTCGAAGTCGGTCGAGAATCAGCCTACGCTGTCCCTTGCGCGGGAGTAGGCGTAACACTCTTGACATCATCAGGTACAGCTCTGTCGGGATCCATTTACTATATGAAAACATATTTCAAATGTCAGAAGTCATCACACTATCACAGTATATAATTATGGCATGTATAGCTAAACTCATACGCGCTACATTAGTCCTAGGTACGACTAAATCGTAGCTCTGATACTAATAAAATGTAACACCTCTAACCCGTATCCGTTGCCGGAATAGGGTACTAAGATGTTACAGAATAAAACACAATTCCGATCAATTATAATAAACATTACATAATCACATGAATTAGTCTCGAAAATTTACCATTTTTTTAAAATCATAAACTAATACACTTATTATTGTATACATGCGCCATTAGTGATATGATAGCTTATCTGAATCTCATATATATATATACATATAACAACTCACATCTTACAACCAATTTTATAAATTTTAAATACAAATTTGCAAACTTGTAAATAACAAGTAAATATTTATATATAAAATCTCTTGCGTTTATCACCTTAAAAATCACTTATACCATAAGAAAAATTTCTTATCTTACTCTACATGTGTCCTAAGACACGTTTGCATGCGTGTTATATCAAATCACACTTAAGACATAATAATTAAAATCACATTTATGGATACTCAAACATATATATATTTATATGGATAATATAGTAGTATACATTCCCATTTTCATGCATATTATGCTACTGCTACCACACTCTCATTTATAAATAAATGCATATGCAAGACTTTAATTAAATACAAACATATGTCATGTCTATTTGACGTATTACAACACATTCTCATTAAATCGCTCATAAACCATTTTCATATTATCATGATCATACCTTCCAAAGCACAAGTGGACAAAAATATATCGTAATAAACCTTGCCATATTTTTTGAACCCTATCAAAAGTTCAAAACATCGAATCATGAACATTACTAAGTCACAAACATATTCACTAGGTTCACAGATATATTCACATAAAAATTTACATCGATGGATTAGTCGCGATTCTTTCAAGCCATTGCTCATTTCTTAAACATGTAAGATTTATCTCACGTAATAATCATAGATATATAACCTGGAACATTCAACCATAATCATCATAGACCATACCTAGCATGATTTAATTCAAACATTTTGATTATCCATTTTTGCATGGCTTTATACACAATCAAAATTTATCATTCAAACCACACTTCATTTTCTACATTCCATAATTCGAATTTAACTTAGAAAGGTACCCCAAAATAGTAGATAGTGTGATGAACTTCGCAGATGATCCCCGAGCCTGCAACTTGATTTCTAATATCTATAAAACAAACAAAGATACACAAAATAAGCTAATATAGCTTAGTAAGTCATAAACAAATAGTAAACCCAACAAAGAATTTAATTCAATTAAGTTTATTATTATTTATAGTAACTAAATACCATTTAATCTCAAGTTATACTTATAAGTACATCCACATTTATACATTCGCACTTAAACATCATATTGGCCGATTGATCAAATACACAAATTGTCTATTTTTCAATCAACTTACCAACCACTTTATTATACCCTGCCGAATGCACATATTTATTTATATACAAGTAATTGCATTTTATTTTTTTACTTGGCCGGATACTCACCTGACCATTTGGGTATATTAATATTCAACATCCCAAAAACCACTAATTATATTATAATCATGCTTGCATATACTTTTACACATAAGCTAAAAAAAATCACTATGTAGTATTATGTATATATACATAAATAGTCAACAAGACCAATTATACCAAAACATACATTACATTTAATTATGAGTCATTTTCTCATACCAATTTTATATAACTATAAGCCAAATATACATATGCTAACATCACTTAAAGTCATTATCATCAATTATGTGTGAATAAAACAAATACCGAGTACCAACTTACCTTATAATTAATAGCCAAACAATTAACTCATACCTGGCCATTTTACTTGTATTACAAAATCATGCACAATTTACCTTTGCCCGATGAACCATTTGGAATCGGATAATGTAATATCCTGATTTTGGGCCTAGTTGGAATAGTGGTTTCGTGACCATAAAATCCGAGATAGAAATAATTATTTTATGATTATTTTAAGGTCTATGATATGATTTCATGATTGTGTGAAAATTTTGTGAAGAAATTTTATGCATAAAGTGCTTAAATTGAAATTAGGGACTAAATCGAATAATTTGCAAAACTTGCATTCTAGAAGTTTCTAGTATGAAATTGTTTTGAAATATTAATTAGGAGGTATTAAAGAGCAATTTTACCAATTTATAAGTCTATGGACAAAAATTGGACATGGGTGGAATTTTTGGAAAGTTTAGTAGTAAGGGCATTTTGGTCATTTAGGGGTAAAATGAATTAAAATACAAAATTAAAAGCCAATTTTGCTCATCTTCAACCCCATGGACGAATATAGCAAGGAGAAACCATGGCTAGGGTTTTTCAAGCTTCCAATCTCGATTGTAAGTCCGTTCTAGCCTCGTTTTTAATGATTTATACATTTTTGGAGTCCCGGTAACTTGATTTAGCTTATTCTAGCAATAATTTAACCTAGGTTTTATATTTGGAAAAATGCCCATAGGTGAAATTTTTGTATTTTGGTGTTTTATGATAGAATATGAGATTTTAAATTATGTTAGACAACTTGTGCTACTCGGTTTTAAGTGAAAACGAGCAAAAGGGTTTAATTGGTAAAAATACCTAATAGTCATAAGTACATGTTAAAGTGAGAATTTGATGTTTCCATAGAAGGGAAAAATGATCAGCATGTCATAAAACATAAGAAAATAGGCTGAAGTTTAATTTAAGAGCTTTGGGGCAAAAGTGTAAATATGCAAAAGTTTAGGGGCAAAACTATAATTTTGCCAAAATATGATTTTGGGTCAATTTGAATAATGTGAGTCCTAATTAGACTATATTTTAAATGATAGAGCAAGGAAAACTAAAATTCAGGCTAAAATGGAAAAATACCAAGTTGTGGACGAAATGGTAAAAGTAGCCATTTTCGCATACGAGGTAAGTTCATATGAAAATGTTGGTAACATAGTTATTATTTTAAATGTTTTTATGTTATTTAAATGATATGATAATTATTATGAAATATTATACTCGTGATAATTGTTTGATAATATGTCAAATTGTGTGATATACTTGGAAAATGTGAAATACTACCAAGTATCGGTATCGACATTCCGTAGAAGATGGTTGAGACACATGATTGGGAAAAAGGTCCCGTTGAACCTTAGGAATGGATTAGGATACAAGTGACATGTCACTAGGATATTTGGGCATCCGAACTCGTTGGTTTGAGTCCGAGTTCACTTATGGATGCGAATGTCCAAACTCGTTGAGTTGTGTAACACCCCGTACCCGAGTCCGTTACCTGAATCGAACACAAGGTGCACACAGACTTAACTATTTTCACAGTCCATTTAGAAATTTCCAGACAAGCTGGTTACTGCATCACTGTCGCCTTAAAAATCATATCTTGAGTTTCAAAGCTCGAAAATTAGTTTCGTAATTTTTTCCTGAAACTAGACTCATATGTCCATCTACAGATTGTTTTCCAGAATTTTTGGTCAAGCCAATTAGTACAGTTTATTAGTTAAATTCTCCCCTGTTGCAGGGATCGACTACACTGACCTTCGTGCGTTACCAATTGGATATCTCCCTGTACAGGGCTTCAATACTAATCCCATTTGTTTCTATAGAAACTAGACTCAGAGAGGAATCTATACATATATGGAATGACTCCTAATTATCTCTGGTTGATTTACAATGAATTTCCAAAGTCGGAACAGGGGATCCAGAAACCGTTCTGGCCCTGTTTCACGAGAACTTAAATATCTATTAACATATAACTGATATGACCGTTTCGTTTCTTCCATATGAAAGTAGATTCATCCAAGTTCATTTACATAATTTATTCACTATTTAATACCATTCCTACTATTTTTAGTGATTTTTCACATCCACATCACTGCTGCTGTCAGCATCTGCCTTTAAGGTAGGCTTTACCTATTTCATGATTTCATGATTCAATTGGCCCTTTTTGCATACATAGCACAAAGAGTGATCATGATTAACCATTCCAATGGCTAACCGTTTCAAAACAATATCATACCTCATAATGATCAACATACAAACGATTATAGTACTATGCTAAAACGATATGAGCCATTTTCGCATGGCTATCCAAGTTTACACAAACCAAAAGGTACATCACCTACAACAAAAGGGTAGTCCTATACATGCCATTTCAAAGTTCAACCAAAATTGTACCAAAATAGGGGCTTTGATAGTGTGGATGACTTCGACTTGATGATCCCGAATCCGATAGCTAACGAGCAAAATCTATAAAACAAAGAACAAAGAAACGGAGTAAGCAATTTATGCTTAGTAAGTTTTAAGCAAAACAAAGTGTTCTCAATCACTATCATTGGTCATTCATTTCAACTGTTCGATGAAGTTAATCTAGAGCTTCATCTCGATCTATAATGTCATTAAACGCAACACTTGGCTGCCACATATATACTTTGAATAATAATGACCTAGATGGTCAAATATTTCCAAAGCACATGCTTCATCGATTATCGACTTTCAATAATCCTTTCCACTTGTTTATAATCACGTCCATACTTAAGCTTACAAATCATAATCCTTACCTCTTTGATCGATAATTCACCTCGAAATCACTCCACCGATGAGTAAGTGATACGTGCTGAACATCTTAAGTACATAATACTTATTTGATGGTAACTTAATGCAGATACTCAATATCAAAGTCTTACTTGAATCCTAGCATTTAGCCGTCGGGTCTTTAAAACTCGGATATAGTACGAGCACGAAGCCTACGGACATTAATCAGGATAATATTCTCGCATAAAGCCTGCGGGGTTTTAACCCGGATATAATACTGACACAAATGCCCTTCGGGACTTATCACATATATACACCTTCACATTCATCACATCGGCCATTAGGCCTTATCACATATATACACACTTTCACATTCATCACATCGGCCATTAGGCCTTATCACATATATATACACTTTCACATTCATCACATCGGCCATTAGGCCTTATCACATATATACACACTTTCACATTCATCACATCGGCCATTAGGCCTTATCACATATATATACCTCATACAAATTTCATATTTTTCTTGTACATCAATTTCAGCAATAGCTTATAAGCAACTCAAATAGTTTCATCAAAGTTTACAACAACATCACATATTCACTACAAGCAGTTTTCCTGAGCAACAGTCACTAAATTGTTTATAACTGGAGCTACGAAATTCAAAATCAATTACCGTTAAATTTCCCCGAATGTAGACTCATGTATCTTTCATCCATAAGATTTTTAGAATTTTAGGTGTGGCCAATCAATACCAGATTTTTCTTAAAGTTTCTCCTGTTGCACTGTTTGACTAATCTGACCACTCTTCACTACGAATCAAATTTTTCATTGTACAGAATTTATAATGTGTTCTATTTGATTCCATTTGAAACTAGACTCATTAAGGAGTCTAAGCATATAAATCTTATCTCATAACCATTTTTGTACAAATTATAGTGATTTTCCAAAAACAGAATAGGGGATTTCGGAGTCATTCCGACACTGTCCCGTACAACTTTAAATATCTCTTTATAGGAAATTTCTTTGCTCACACGGCCTCTTTTATAAGGAACTAGACTAATTAAGCTTTGATTACATATTTTATTCAGCCTATAATTCCACACCAACAATTTATGGTGATTTTCTAAATCACGTTACTGCAGCTGTCCTAAGCAAACTATTACAATTTGCTCTTAAATTTCCAAGTCCAAACACTTATGAACTTACCATTTGAGCTTTAAACATATCATGACCACATCATATCTTATTAAATCAACTCATTATGTCCTATTTTGATTGAATTTACTCAACGTTTGATCACTTAAAACTTACCTCGGATGTGGTCGAACGATCTCGTGACTATTTGATCACTTTTTCCCTTTCCTTATCCAACTTTGGTCCTCTTTGCGTTTAAGCTTAAGTACAACAATAGATTTGCTTAGGTACTTAACTAATATTATTCACTTAACAATCACATTTGGCAATCACATATCATTTAATCTATATCTAGAACAATAGATTTAAATATGTATCATATTTATGGTCCAACATAGCAAGAAAATTAAATAGGCTTTACTAGCCACACTTAGTTCTATTATAACATAACTCCCTTACTTATATGTACATTCGGCACAAGCAACTTCATTTCAAATTTGCCATTCTTGAACTTATCCATAATATCCTAAGTTCATTTAGTAGCTAAGCAACAATTATACAAATCAACAAGCATTTAACAACAATGTACTTAACCAACCCTTCAAGCATACATTCGGCAATATATATATATGTTAATGACGAAAACACTTGAGTCAATTCTAAGACTTCCACAATCTTCATGCTTACATGCCATAACCGTATGGTTCTTATCACCCTTGGACCACAAAATGCATGAATTTCCCAAATTCTAATTACTATCTTAAGCTCAATTTAGCACTCATTTAGCACTTCAACATAGCCGATTGTCATCTTCACACATTTAAAAAAAAACATTTGCCATGAGCTAGCTTCTATACTTGATGACCACTCCAAATATACAAAGATTTTCAATGAAAGAGTATTAACATACCTTAATCCCCCTTTTTAGCCTTCTACTTGAAAATTTCAACTTAGAAGCAAACAAATTCCATGGTTTTCCACTACATGCAGCCGACCTATCTTCTCTAGCTTCCTTTGCAAGAGACAAGGAAGCAAGATAGAAAATGAAAGTTGAAGTCTTTCTTTCTTCCATTCACGGCAATGGGGGAGACAACTTTGGTTTCTCCTCCCACTCCCTTCTTTATTTATTATTCTTCCCACACATTTTAACATAATATGTCTATAATATGCCTTACCCCATAGCATGGCCGGCCACCATTTAGATTTTGGCTAATTTGACATGCAAGTCCCTCATGTCAATAATTCATGCATTATTTGGCCACTTTAAATTTCACCTATCACATTTTCAAGTCCTATCACATGGGTCCTTTCTTATAAATTAGCACCTAATTGATAAAATCAAGGCACAAAATATTCACACATACAAATCCCACATATAATAAGCATAGAATATAACATCTAATTATTTTTGTGACTCAGTTTTGTGGTCCCGAAACCACTTTCCGACTAGGGTCACATCAGGGGTGTCACAACTCTCCCCCACTTAAGAAATTTTCGTCCCCGAAAATTTCTACCGATGCATAGTTTAGAATAGCGTCCTCTTATTGAATTATATTCATATAAACATTAGCTCATCGATAGCAATTGTAATTCATTATTGATTTCACATCGATCTATAAAATCATTTTCTTATCTCAAAACAAATACATAAACATTTCTACAAGTATGCACATATATCTCATTTCCTTGATTTCATAAGCAATAATCACTTAATTTAATTCACAATTGCATTTCAAACACATATCAAGCACATACTAACATGTATAATTCACATCATCAACCCACATATTTGTAACCCACATTTTCATCCATGTATAAGCTGTAACCTGGCCGAAAATACACATATACTCAAACATCCCCATAAATATCCTTTATAAGTCCACCATATCTCAATATTCAACTTCCACACACCTGAACATTTAATTCATTCAGCACATACGAACATACCTCATTGCTGGAATTTTTGCAAGCGTATTAACTGAAACTTTTGCAGCAAGATTGCTCATCTCCGAATCACGTGCCTTCGGGATTTAACTGGATATAGCGACTCGCTCGATTGTCTTCGGGACATAGTCCGGTTATAGTGATTCACACAATTGCCTTCGGGAATTAGCCCGAATTTAGTCACGTAGCACAAAAGCCTTCGGGAATTAGCCCGGATACCATTCGAATAACCAGGCACATATATCAACAAATCAATACACATTACATTCTCATTACCAAAGCTCAAACACAAGACACTTATCATATTTGCAATTTCGGCTCAATAGCCACACACCAAGAGCATGATTTCGATTTGCTTAAAACATGATCTAATCAAATCATAATTTAAGCTTTATTTACTCAAGAACTTACTTCACATTACCAACCCTTATGTTCATACACAAAAGATCAACATAGCCAAAGGCCGGTAGCTCGTTTATTAACTGAGCGAATACTTACTTGTAAGGGCTCAACTAATTCAAGCACATATAGCTCTTACAATGCCATATCCTAGATATGGTCTTACATATTCTCACATATCGAGCCGATGCCATGTCCCAGACATGGTCTTACTCACTATCTCAAATCAATGCCTTTGTCCCAGACGAGGTCTTACTTGAATTCCATTTCACACACTTAGTGCCCACTGACCGATCTCGCACTCATAGTGCTCGGTTAAAGGGATTTACACACACACAGTGCCTCCAATCATTCACACACATAGTGCTCTTATTCATTCGTTATTACACATTGAAATGACTTAACCAAGTAGATAAACATCATGTATGTACACTTTTAAACATATCATCTCATTTAAATTTGAAGTCGTATAGTAATGAAAACTTTGCTCAAATTACCGGCACGAAGCCTACTAGGCACGAAGGCCCGAATACACGTCACCAGCATGATTGCTCTTCGGGACCTAGCCCGGATACATCACTAGCATGAATGCTCTTCGGGACTTAGCCCGGATACATCACTAGCATGAATGCTCTTGGGACTTAGCCGGATACATCACTAGCATGAATGCTCTTGGGACTTAGCTTTGGATACATCACTAGCACGAATGCTCTTGGGACTTAGCCGGATACATCACTAGCACGAATGCTCTTGGGACTTAGCCGGATACATCACTAGCATGAATGCTCTTGGGACTTAGCCGGATCATCGTCGAGACTTTTAGCTCGAATGAGATCTCCACACAAAGCCAGCAAATTTTACTCCGGACATAATCTCTGTACATAGCCATCGGGTCTTTACCCGGACATAATTTCTTCATATAGTCAGCGGGTTTTTAAACTCGGATTCACATCACTGAGTCTCATACATATTTATTCACATGTTATCATGTTTCACATGGCACAAATCACATTTATAATTTAATCAATTCATTCACATGTAAACATATAACATGATTCTTGACTTTAAGTCGTAAAGATCATTCAAACCAAATACATGTATGCTTCTTTTACTAAACTTTCAGCTCAATAAGCAATCACACAAAAGCATATATCCCCAATCTCTTCCTTTGTTCATTTCTCTAATAACCTTATTATGATAAGGACAATGGGACATCATTCATCTATCATACATGTATTTCATGGCATTTTAAATTAAATACCAACTTCAATTACTCAAAACTTACTTATGTTATACCCTTCTCAATATTGACACACCATAAGCATGTCTCAGTCCTCTCACTACCATCTGCTACAGCTCGATCGGGATAGGAATTCATTACAATAAATAAACACATTTTCAATTATCAAAAGTCACCACACTATCAAATAATCACATAATGGCATGTATAGCTAGACCCAAACGTATTACGGTAGTCCTAGAATCGACTAAACCGTAGCTCTGATACCAATAAAATTGTAACACCCCGTACCCGAGTCCGTTACCTGAATCGAACACAAGGTGCACACAGACTTAACTATTTTCACAGTCCATTTAGAAATTTCCAGACAAGCTGGTTACTGCGTCACTGTCGCCTTAAAAATCATATCTTGAGTTTCAAAGCTCGAAAATTAGTTTTGTAATTTTTTCCTGAAACTAGACTCATATGTCCATCTACAGATTTCTTTCTAGAATTTTTGATCAAGCCAATTAGTACAGTTTATTAGTTAAAGTCTCCCCTGTTGCAGGGATCGACTACACTAACCTTCATGCGTTACGAATTGGATATCTCCCTGTACAGGTCTTAAATACTAATGCCATTTGTTTCTATAGAAACCAGACTCAGAGAGGAATCTATACATATGTGGAATGACTCCTAATTATCTCTGGTTGATTTACAATGAATTTCCAAATTCGGAACAGGGGATCCAGAAACCGTTCTGGCCCTGTTTCACGAGAACTTTAATATCTCTTAACATATAACTCATATGACCGTTTCGTTTCTTTCATATGAAAGTAGATTCATCCAAGTTCATTTAAATAATTTATTCACTATTTAATACCATTCCTACTATTTTTAGTGATTTTTCACATCCACATCACTGCTGCTGTCAGCATCTGCCTTTAAGGTAGGCTTTACCTATTTCATGATTTCATGATTCAATTGGCCCTTTTTGCATACATAGCACAAAGAGTGATCATGATTAACCATTCCAATGGCTAACCGTTTCAAAACAATATCATACCTCATAATGATCAACATACAAACGATTATAGTACTATGCTAAAACGATATGAGCCATTTTCGCATGGCTATCCAAGTTTACACAAACCAAAAGGTACATCACCTACAACAAAAGGGTAGTCCTATACATGCCATTTCAAAGTTCAACCAAAATTGTACCAAAATAGGGGCTTTGATAGTGTGGATGACTTCGACTTGATGATCCCGAATCCGATAGCTAACGAGCAAAATCTATAAAACAAAGAACAAAGAAACGGAGTAAGCAATTTATGCTTAGTAAGTTTTAAGCAAAACAAAGTGTTCTCAATCACTATCATTGGTCATTCATTTCAACTGTTCGATGAAGTTAATCTAGAGCTTCATCTCGATCTATAATGTCATTAAACGCAACACTTGGCTGCCACATATATACTTTCGAATAATAATGACCTAGATGGTCAAATATTTCCAAAGCACATGCTTCATCGATTATCAGCTTTCAATAATCCTTTCCACTTGTTTATAATCACGTCCATACTTAAGCTTACAAATCATAATCCTTACCTCTTTGATACTGATAATTCACCTCGAAATCACTCCACCGATGAGTAAGTGATACGTACCTGAACATCTTAAGTACATAATACTTATTTGATGGTAACTTAATGCAGATACTCAATATCAAAGTCTTACTTGAATCCTAGCATTTAGCCGTCGGGTCTTTAAAACTCGGATATAGTACGAGCACGAAGCCTACGGACATTAATCAGGATAATATTCTCGCATAAAGCCTGCGGGGTTTTAACCCGGATATAATACTGACACAAATGCCCTTCGGGACTTATCACATTTATACACTTTCACATTCATCACATTGGCCATTCGGCCCTATCACATATATACACCTTCACTATCACATATATACACCTTCACATTCATCACATCGGCCATTAGGCCTTATCACACATATACACACTTTCACATTCATCACATCGGCCATTAGGCCTTATCACATATATATACACTTTCACATTCATCACATTGGCCATTAGGCCTTATCACATATACACTTTCACATTCATCACATCGGCCATTAGGCCTTACCACATATATACACACTTTCACATTCATCACATCGGCCATTAGGCCTTATCACATATATATACCTCATACAAATTTCATATTTTTCTTGTACATCAAGTTCAGCAATAGCTTATAAGCAACTCAAATAGTTTCATCAAAGTTTACAACAACATCACATATTCACTACAAGCAGTTTTCCTGAGCAACAGTCACTAAATTGTTTATAACTGGAGCTACGAAATTCAAAATCAATTACCGTTAAATTTCCCCGAATGTAGACTCATGTATCTTTCATCCATAAAATTTTTAGAATTTTAGGTGTGGCCAATCAATACCAGATTTTTCTTAAAGTTTCCCCTGTTGCACTATTTGACTAATCTGACCACTCTTCACTACGAATCAAATTTTTCATTGTACAGAATTCATAATGTGTTCTATTTGATTCCATTTGAAACTAGACTCATTAAGGAGTCTAAGCATATAAATCTTATCTCATAACCATTTTTGTACAAATTATAGTGATTTTCCAAAAACAGAATAGGGATTTCGAGTCATTCCGACACTGTCCCGTACAACTTTAAATATCTCTTTATAGGAAATTTCTTTGCTCACACGGCCTCTTTTATAAGGAACTAGACTAATTAAGCTTTGATTAAATATTTTATTCAGCCTATAATTCCACACCAACAATTTATGGTGATTTTCTAAAATCACGTTACTGCAGCTGTCCTAAGCAAACTATTACAATTTGCTCTTAAATTTCCAAGTCCAAACACTTATGAACTTACCATTTGAGCTTTAAACATATCATGACCACATCATATCTTATTAAATCAACTCATTATGTCCTATTTTGATTGAATTTACTCAACGTTTGATCACTTAAAACTTACCTCGGATGTGGTCGAACGATCTCGGCATTGTTTGATCACTTTTCCCTTTCCTTATCCAACTTTGGTCCTCTTTGCGTTTAAGCTTAAGTACAACAATAGATTTGCTTAGGTACTTAACTAATATTATTCACTTAACAATCACATTTGGCAATCACATATCATTTAATCTATATCTAGAACAATAGATTTAAATATGTATCATATTTATGGTCCAACATAGCAAGAAAATTAAATAGGCTTTACTAGCCACACTTAGTTCTATTATAACATAACTCCCCTTACTTATATGTACATTCGGCACAAGCAACTTCATTTCAATTTTTCCATTCTTGAACTTATCCATAATATCCTAAGTTCATTTAGTAGCTAAGCAACAATTATACAAATCAACAAGCATTTAACAACAATGTACTTAACCAACCCTTCAAGCATACATTCGGCAATATATATATATGTTAATGACGAAAACACTTGAGTCAATTCTAAGACTTCCACAATCTTCATGCTTACATGCCATAACCGTATGGTTCTTATCACCCTTGGACCACAAAATGCATGAATTTCCCAAATTCTAATTACTATCTTAAGCTCAATTTAGCACTCATTTAGCACTTCAACATAGCCGATTGTCATCTTCACACATTTAAAAAAAAACATTTGCCATGAGCTAGCTTCTATACTTGATGACCACTCCAAATATACAAAGATTTTCAATGAAAGAGTATTAACATACCTTAATCCCCCTTTTTAGCCTTCTACTTGAAAATTTCAACTTAGAAGCAAACAAATTCCATGGTTTTCCACTACATGCAGCCGGCCTATCTTCTCTAGCTTCCTTTGCAAGAGACAAGGAAGCAAGATAGAAAATGAAAGTTGAAGTCTTTCTTTCTTCCATTCACGGCAATGGGGGGGGGGGAGACAACTTTGGTTTCTCCTCCCACTCCCTTCTTTATTTATTATTCTTCCCACACATTTTAACATAATATGTCTATAATATGCCTTACCCCATAGCATGGCCGGCCACCATTTAGATTTTGGCTAATTTGACATGCAAGTCCCTCATGTCAATAATTCATGCATTATTTGGCCACTTTAAATTTCACCTATCACATTTTCAAGTCCTATCACATGGGTCCTTTCTTATAAATTAGCACCTAATTGATAAAATCAAGGCACAAAATATTCACACATACAAATCCCACATATAATAAGCACATAATATAACATCTAATTATTTTTGTGACTCGGTTTTGTGGTCCCGAAACCACTTTTCGACTAGGGTCACATTAGGGGTGTCACAAGTTGAGTCCGAGTTCGAGAGATGTAACTAGGCATCCGAGCTCGTTGAGTTGAGTCCGAATTCACTTATGGATGCGAGTGTCCGAACTCGTTGAGTTGAGTCTGAGTGATGTAACTAGGCATCCGAGCTCGTTGAGTTGAGTCCGAGTTCACTTATGGATGCGAATGTCCGAACTCGTTGAGTTGAGTCTGAGTTCGACAGATGTAACTAGGCATCCGAGCTCGTTGAGTTGAGTCCGAGTTCACTTGTGGATGCGAACACCCGAGCTCGTTGAGTTGAGTCCGAGTTCGCTTATGGGCGGGTTACATGGTAGCTTGGCTACATATGTGGCACTTATGTGCAAACTTTCCATGTATCCGAATTATATTCTGATGTGTTCAACGGGTAAAGTTCTACTCAAATGGAGGAATACTAGAGATGAAAGGGACGTATTGGTGAGTGTTGTGAAATGGATACTTTGAGCAGTATGTACTTAACCCTCGGGTTGAAAAATTGATATAACAATAATATGGTAAGATGATAAATGAAAATATGATATGAATGTCTTGGTGATGATTATGCAAATGATGTTTTATGTTTGCTTATATGGTTATGTTACTTGCTATTTGCATGTGAACTTACTAAGCATTTATGCTTACTCCATCCTTTTCATTCCTTGTAGTTTTGACAAGCACGCTTTCGAAATCGGGAACAGTCGGAGGTTCGCTCACACTATCTGTATACCATCTTGGCATAATGGCTTGTATATTTTGAGTATGGCATGTATAGTGTAACACCCCAAACCCGTGACCGTCACCGGATTTGACCACGAGGTGTTACCGGGCTTACTTTACTTATTCCTCTCTTGGAAATTTTTTTTTTTTGTTTTCCTTTTTCTGTTCCAGGCAGGCTAGTTAACTGCATCACTGTCACCTTAAAAATCATATCTCGAGTTCCAGAACTCGAAAATGAGTTTCGTCAATTTTCCCTGAAACTAGACTCATATATCCATCCATGGATTTATTTCTAGAATTTTTGGTCGGGCCAATTGGTACAGTTTATTAGTTAAAGTCACCCCTGTTTCAGGGTTCGACTACACTGACCTTTACGCATTACGACCTGGATATCATCTCGTACAGAGCTCTAATGCTCATGCCGTTTCTTTCTAATGAAACTAGACTCAAAGGGGAATCTACGCATATAAGGCATGACTTCTAATTGTTTCTGGATAATTTATGGTAAATTTTCCAAGTCAGAGCAGGGGATCCAGAAACCGTTCTGGCCCTGTTTCGTAAAAACCTGAATATCTCTTAAAATACAGCTCATACGGTCGTTTCGTTTCGTCCATATGAAAATAGATTCATCAAGATTCAATTTCATAATTTATTCACTATTTAATTCTACTTCTACTATATTTAGTGATTTTTCCATCTCACCTCACTGCTGCTGGCAGCATCTGGTACTAAAGCAAACAATGACTATTTCATAATTCTTCCATGGCCAACTATTTCATCATACATAATACAAACTATGGCCACCTTATCAAAATTAAGGTTTCTAAGGCTCGTGCCTATAGGTTATAGATTCACACTCAACCGACCACATAGGCCATCTTCGCATGGCTTAAAGTTTACAACCCGAGATTCAACAAAACAAAGTAGCCTATACATGCCAAATGTTCTCCTAGTTCAACTACGAAGACAATACCAAAAGATTTCCAGCCGGTGTGATGACTTCAACGACGGTTCCGAAACGCATAAACGATATGAGTCCAAGAGACCTAAAATGGGTGACAAGAAAACACCGAGTGAGTTTATAACTCAGTAAGTCATAAGCATTTCACAACCATCCGTTACTAAAATTATCATAAAATGAAATAATGAAACAAGGCCCAGCGTTCCACCATACCGAACTATACCATAGTTCCTTAGACCTTCGGATCAATCTCATACCAAGTCATACATTTACATTTCATATACTATTCAATAGGATATTTGAAGCAATTTCCATACATCATTTCATTTCCGCAACAATCATGCAATTGAAATCATCACATAGATTTAAAACTTACCGACTCAACTCCGAGCATGAACATAGTATCTATTAGCCACGAACTCAAGGTACTTACTCTTTCCGCTGTCCATACTCAACTCGATGAAGACACACCCTCCATATAATTGTTCGATCGGAGATATATATTTATAGATACGCACACGATTGCTTAATACTCGATTTCGCACACTTAGTGCCATGTGATTTAAGCCCGCACACATAGTGCCATACCCTTGAGCTCGCACACCCAAAGGTCAGTATATTTCCAGCATGCACACTTAGTGCCATATATTTCCAGCATGCACACTTAGTGCCAATCTCGTCACCGTACACACGTATTGCCCAAGACACTTAGTGCCGAAAGCAAACTTTCTACACAATTCACTATTTCTTTTACATTCAACAATGTCATCATTCCATACACATACATTTTCATTTACATATCATCTCATTAAACACAATTGCATAGATATTATGATCATTTAAAACAATGCTAAATATATGCTTAATGACTTACCTTGTGTTGGGTAAAATGGTTCCAACTCGGCTATTCGATGTTCTTTCCTTTGCTTTTGCTTGATTCTCCCCCTCTAGCTTCTTGAGCTAATCAATAAATTAACTAGTTTAACCGTCTTGCCAAATATTTATACATATATACATGACATCAACAATACTATCATCATTAATTCATCAATTCACAAAGTTTTATTTCACGAACATTTGACCCATTTTTACCCCATATGGCGAATGCTACATTCATTACCCAACTAGCCATTCAACAATTTTCAGCCTCATTACCACCCTTTTTATGTCTAATCGTCTAAATGAGATCATAAACATGCCTAACTATAGCCGAATGTGCAACATTAATCTAGCATTTCCATTGCATTTAACACTTAACATTTACCCCATCTAGGCCAAATTTTGCTAGCACACAAGCCTTTGGCCGAATGTCCTTGGCCTCTAGTCACCCAAAATTTCTTTGTTCTTTAAAATTCATCCAAGACTACATTCGGCACTTCCAACTAATAATTTAGGTGCTCTCAAGCTCATTCACAAGTACTATTATATATCACATTAAGCATTAAATCATTTTGCAACATAAATTTTATAGCATGGCGAATACTCATGCACATACACACATAACAACAAGAACTCAATGGCACAAAAATCTCCTTTTTGTTAAACATTCGAACTCACTCATCTCCATGCTTTCATCACAACAACATCAAAACACTAATTAGGAAATACAACATTCTTGGCCGAAATTTAACTCACCTAACAACTTAGTTTCGATCCAAGATTCATGGAAAAATTTGAACCAATCTTCCAAACTATGCATGCATTTTCAAGAGTGGCATAAAACATACCTTCTTGTATCAAAACACCTTAGTCTAGTAAGCTCCCATGGCTGATTTTCTCAAGCTTCCCCCCCCTTTCTTCTTAGTACATTCGGCCATGCAAAGAAAAATGAGAGAATGGACACTTTTTTTTTTCTTCTTCTCAAGTCATGGCAATTGTAGCAAAATGAGAAAGGATGAACAACAAAATTTTTCTCCTTTCTTTTTCCTCAACTCACGGCAACAAGGGGGGGCATCCACACTCTTTTTTTTTTCATCATTTTCCTTTTTTTTTCATTTCTTTATTTTCCTTCCATAATGCACTAGGCCAACATGTCTAGGACATGTTTTCTTTGCCCATCATCATGTCATGGCCAGCCACTAACCTTAGGAAATAGGTTATTTGACATGCAACTCCACCCTTGTGTTAACATGCACTAATAAGCCATTTAAAATTAGCCTATCATATTTCACCATGGTTCACATTGATCCCTATTTAATAATTTCTCATAAAATTGGTAAAATTAGAGAATGAAACTTCCACATATGCATGCACACACATAGTAAGCATAGAATATAACAATTAATTATTTTTATGACTCGGTTTAGTGGTCCCGAAACCACTTTCGACTAGGGTCAATTTAGGGCTGTCACAACTCTCCCCACTTAAGAAATTTTCGTCCAGAAAATCTTACCGTAAATAGGCTCGGTATCGCTCTCTCATAGAGTCCTCAAGTTCCCAAGTGGCTTCTTCAATTCCGTGTTTATGCCACAACACTTTCACTAATGGGATTTTCTTATTGCGCAACTCTTTTACTTGGCGCATCGAATCGAACCGGCTCTTCTTCATAACTCAAATTAGGTGAACCTCGACCTCGGATGGAGTAATTACGTGTGTCGAGTCGACCTATATCGTCAAGCATCGAGACATGGAAAACGTTGTGAATCCTTTCAAGCTCGGGGTAACATTAATCGATGCGCTCTTCGGTCCAACTCGTTCGGATACTTCATACGGACCGATGAACCTCGGGCTCAATTTTCCCTTACGGCCAAATCTAAGCACCTTCTTCCAGGGTGAGACTTTGAGAAATACCTTGTCTCCAACCTGATATTCAATGCCTTTCCTTTTCAAATCCGCATACGACTTTTGGCGATCCGAAGCAGCCTTCAAACTTTCACGAATTACTCGAACTTTCTGCTCGGCATCCTTAATCAAATCAACCCCGAAGATTTTACCTTCAGTAAGTTCAGTCCAGAATAATGGGGTACGGCATTTACGACCGTATAAAGCCTCGTAAGGCGCCATCTTAATACTTGATTGAAAGCTATTGTTGTAGCGAATTCAATCAAAGGCAAATATCTTTCCATGAACCACTAAACTCAAGGATGCAACATCTCAACATATCCTCAAAGATTTGAATTATCCGTTCAGATTGACCATCGGTTTGGGGATGAAAAGCAGTGCTAAAATGCAGCTTGGTACCCAAAGCCTCTTGCAATTTCTTCCAAAATCGCGATGTAAATCTTGGGTCTCTATCCGATACGATAGAAACAGGTACCCCATGCAATCGAACAATTTGGGAGACGTATAATTCTGCCAATTTATCGAGCGAAAAATCCGTGCGGACAGGGATAAAATGAGCAGACTTGGTCAGTCTATCAACAATGACCTAAATCGCATCTTTCTTACTTGCCGACACTGGTAATCCAGATATAAAATCCATTGTCACTCGATCCCATTTCCATTCAGGTATCATGATTGGCTGAAGTAATCCCGATGACACTTGATGTTCCGCTTTCACTTGTTGACATATCAGACACCTTGAAACAAATTCAGAAATGTCTCGTTTCATACCGGGCCACCAAAATTGGCGTTTGGTCATTGTACATTTTAGTACTACCGGGTGGATTGACATTCGACTCATGTGAGCCTCGCTCAAAATCATCGAAACAAGTTCAATTCCTTGGAATACATAATCGACCCTTGAGCGTCAAGCGGTCATTGTCGTCAATCTGAAATTCGATTCTTCATCCGAAACACATTCGGCTCGCTTAGTGACCAATTCAGCGTCGACCTTCGAGATTCAAGTATTTGATGAATCAATAACGGTTTGGCCTCTAATTCGACTACTAGCACCTCCTCGGGTGAAACGGATAAATGAGCATCCATCGCTCTCAAAGCGAGCGATGCCTTGCGACTTAAAGCATCGGCCTGGCGTTGGCCTTTCCCGGTGATAATCAATGATGAGTTCATAGTCTTTCAACAACTCAAGCCAACGTCTTTGTCGCAGGTTTAAATCTCTCGAGTCATCAAATATTTTAGACTCTTGTGGTCCGAATAAATATGACACCTTTCTCCAAACAAGTAATGCTGCCATATCTTCAAGGCGAACACTATGGTCGCTAGTTCAAGGTCATGGGTCGGATAGTTTCTCTCATGCGGCTTTAGTTGTCTCGACGCGTAAGCCACAACTCGACCTTCTTGTATCAACACACAACCTAACCCAAGCAAGGATGCGTCCATCAGATATGACAAACTCTTTACTGGACTCGTTGTACTAGCACCTGGGCCTCGGTTAAACAAGTTTTAGTCGATCGAAACTTTCTTGACAGCGTTCGACCACTCGAACTTAACATCTTTTGGAGTATTTTCGTCATCGATACAGCTATCATCGAAAAACCTTTCACAAATCGTCGATAGTATCCGGCAAGCCCCAAAAGCTCCTAACCGGTAACATTCCTTGGAGGTTTCCAATCGACTATGGCCGAAATTTTGTTCGGGTCCATCCTGACACCCGATGCGGACACTACGAGCCCCAAAAAGCTAACCTCTCTCAACCAAAATTCACATTTACTGAACTTTGCGTATAACTGGCTTATCCCGTAAAATTTGCAACACTAGCCTCAGGTGTTCAGCATGTTCAGTTTCATCTCTCGAATAGACCAAAATGTCATCGATAAATACAACTACGAATCGATCCAAGTATGGCCTGAAAATTCTATTCATTAAATCCATAAATATCGCAGGGGCATTAGTGAGCCCAAACGGCATCACCAAGAATTCGTAGTGATCGTACCTCGTTCTAAAAGCGGTTTTGGGTATGTCCGATTCTCGGACCCTCAACTGATAGTACCCTGACCTCAAATCTATCTTTGAAAACACTGAGGCTCCCTTTAATTGATCAAACAAATCGTCAATTCGTGGTAACGGATATTTATTCTTTATCGTCACTTTATTCAACTGACGATAGTCAATGCACAATCCCATAGTTCCATCCTTCTTCTTCACAAACAATACTGGTGCGCCCCATGGAGAAAAACTCGATCGAGCGAAACCTCTATCCGTCAATTCTTGCAATTGAACCTTCAATTCCTTTAATTCCGTTAATGCCATAAGATACGAGGCTATTGAAATCGGCGTAGTACTGGGTACAACCGATGCGAATTCCACTTCTCGAACCGGTGGCAATCCGTAACTCCTCGGAAAAATATCTGAATGCTCACAAACCACTGGTACCGATTCGAGTTTCCTTTACGTCTCTTTACTTTCAAACACATACGCAAGGTATGTTTCACACCCTTTTCACATACCTCCGGCGGTCATAGAAGATATTATCACTGGCACTCCTTTTGAATCAGTAGACTCGACTCGGACTACCTCGTTATTTACACTCCTCAAATCAATGGTTTTCCTTTTGCAATCCACCACTGCATCATGTACGGTCAGCCAATCCATACCAAGAATAACATCGAATTCATCAAATGGTAGAAGCATCAGATCGGTAGGAAGCAGATTCTCGAATTATTAGGGGGCATCTCTTGCACACTTTATCAACGAGTACGTATTGACCCAAAGGGTTTGACACCCGAATTACGAACTCAGTAGACTCAACAGGTAGAGTCTTACTGGATGCTAAGGTTTCACATACATACAAATGAGTAGAGCCGGGGTCAATCAATGCAATCACACTAGTATCAAAGAGAGTAAAAGTACCAGTGATAACGTCAGGGGAGGATGCCTCCTCTCGTGCGCGGATGGCATATGCTCTAGCAGGAGCACGGGTCTCGGATCGGACAGTCGTATTAGAGGTTCCTCTCTGATTACCACCCCTACCTCCAGAAATTCTCGGGGGCCTACCTCCAGCCGTCGTTCCACTAGGTCTTGCACCTTGCGTCTTATTCCTCTCATCTAGCTTGCAATCTCTAATGAAGTGGTCCCTCGAACCGCATCCATAATGAGCCCTATTAATGCAGACTTACCCCAACATTCACCTAGGTGTCGTCTTCCACATTGGGGGCATTCAGGTTTCTCTTGACGATTATTGCCCACACTAGCTACCAAGTAGCTCGAGAGTCCGTCGATGGTCGGGCTCTAATGGAAATTCCCGATGCGCCTCGACTTACTAGTGTCCTCCACGAATTTCTTTACGATCGAGAACGGAGCTTTACTCACGATCTTTTACGATAATCTCTTGCTTCAAATTCAGCCTTCTTCTTCTCCTTTCCAAGTTCTTCCGCCTTGCGTGCTCGTTCGACTAGTGTTACGAACTCCTTTATCTCCAAAATACCCACTAGCGACTTTAAATCTTCATTCAATCATTCTTCAAATCTTTTGCACATAGCAACCTCATCAGCCACACACTCCCGAGCATACCGACTAAGTCTTACGAACTCATGTTCGTATTCGACATCTTGTCATACGGCCTTGCTTGAGCTCCAAAAATTCCTTACGCTTCGATCGATGAACCGTTGACTAATATATTTCTTCCGAAATTCGTTTGAAAGAAATCCCAAGTAACTTGTTCCTTTGGGACTATGGAAATCAAGGTCCTCCACCAATAGTAGGTGAGTCTACTTAACAAAGATATAGCACACTTAAGACATTCATCGGTGTGCATGACAGTTCATCAAACACTCTAATGGTGTTATCAAGCGAACTTCGGCCCTTTCGGCATCATCGGTAACTATGGCCTTAAACTCCTCCCCACGCTTCCTAATCAAGTCCACGGTGGTTTACTCAGCCTCACGGGATCGATGGCGATGGCATTATGGGCTCTTGGGGTGGATTATATAAATTCGGGAATGGTTGGACAGCCGGATTGGTTCGGGCATATTGCGCGACCCACTCATTCATCATGGTGAAGAAGGCTTGTTTCGCCCCTTCATTTTGATTATTCGCGGATGACTGAGGCTCAACAGGCGGTGTCCCTTGCGCAGGAGCAGCCGCTACACTTTCAACGTCATCCGCCAAGGGTCTCTCTACCCCGGGTTCCATTGCTAATCAAAACAAAATTTCAACCGTCAGAAGTCATCACATTATTAAGCACTAACGATTTGGCATGTATAGCTAGACTCACACGCGCTATGGTAGTCCTAGAACCGACTAAACCATAGCTCGATACCAATTAAATGTAACACCCCAAACCCGTGACCGTCACGGATTTGACCACGAGGTGTTACCGGCTTACTTTACTTATTCCTCTCTTGGAATTTTTTTTTGTTTTCCTTTTTCTGTTCCAGGCAGGCTAGTTAACTGCATCACTGTCACCTTAAAATCATATCTCGAGTTCCAGAACTCGAAAATGAGTTTCGTCAATTTTCCTGAAACTAGACTCATATATCCATCCATGGATTTATTTCTAGAATTTTTGGTCGGGCCAATTGGTACAGTTTATTAGTTAAAGTCACCCCTGTTTCAGGGTTCGACTACACTGACCTTTATGCATTACGACCTGGATATCATCTCGTACAGAGCTCTAATGCTCATGCCATTTCTTTCTAATGAAACTAGACTCAAAGGGGAATCTGCGCATATAAGGCATGACTTCTAATTGTTTCTGGATAATTTATGGTAAATTTTCCAAGTCAGAGCAGGGGATCCAGAAACCGTTCTGGCCCTGTTTCGTAAAAACCTGAATATCTCTTAAAATACAGCTCATACGGTCGTTTCGTTTCATCCATATGAAAATAGATTCATCAAGGTTCAATTTCATAATTTATTCACTATTTAATTCTACTTCTACTATTTTTAGTGATTTTTCCATCTCACCTCACTGCTGCTGGCAGCATCTGGTACTAAAGCAAACAATGACTATTTCATAATTCTTCCATGGCCAACTATTTCATCATACATAATACAAACTATGGCCACCTTATCAAAATTAAGGTTTCTAAGGCTCGTGCCTATAGGTTATAGATTCACACTCAACCGACCACATAGGCCATCTTCGCATGGCTTAAAGTTTACAACCCGAGATTCAACAAAACAAAGTAGCCTATACATGCCAAATGTTCTCCTAGTTCAACTACGAAGACAATACCAAAAGATTTCCAGCCGGTGTGATGACTTCAACGACGGTTCCGAAACACGCAAAACAATACGAGTCCAAGAGACCTAAAATGGGTGACAAGAAAACACCGAGTGAGTTTATAACTCAGTAAGTCATAAGCATTTCACAACCATCCGTTACTAAAATTATCATAAAATGAAATAATGAAACAAGGCCCATTGTTCCACCATACCGAACTATACCATAGTTCCTTAGACCTTCGGATCAATCTCATACCAAGTCATACATTTACATTTCATATACTATTCAATAGGATATTTGAAGCAATTTCCATACATAATTTCATTTCCGCAACAATCATGCAATTGAAATCATCACATAGATTTAAAACTTACCGACTCAACTCCGAGCATGAACATAGTATCTATTAGCCACGAACTCAAGGTACTTACTCTTTCCGCTGTCCATACTCAACTCGATGAAGACACACCCTCCATATAATTGTTCGATCGGAGATATATATATATAGAGTACGCATACACAATGCTTAATACTCGATTTCGCACACTTAGTGCCATGTGATTTAAGCCCGCACACATAGTGCCATACCCTTCGAGCTCGCACATCCAAAGGTCAGTATATTTCCAGCATGCACACTTAGTGCCATATATTTCCAGCATGCACACTTAGTGCCATATATTTCCAGCATGCACACTTAGTGCCAATCTCGTCACCGTACACACATATTGCTCAAGACACTTAGTGCCGAAAGCAAACTTTCTACACAATTCACTATTTCTTTTACATTCAACAATGTCATCATTCCATACACATACATTTTCATTTACATATCATCTCATTAAACACAATTGCATAGATATTATGATCATTTAAAACAATGCTAAATATATGCTTAATGACTTACCTTGTGTTGGGTAAAATGGTTCCAACTCGGCTATTCGATGTTCTTTCCTTTGCTTTTGCTTGATTCTCCCCCTCTAGCTTCTTGAGCTAATCAATAAATTAACTAGTTTAACCGTCTTGCCAAATATTTATACATATATACATGACATCAACAATACTATCATCATTAATTCATCAATTCACAAAGTTTTATTTCACGAACATTTGACCCATTTTTACCCCATATGGCGAATGCTACATTCATTACCCAACTAGCCATTCAACAATTTTCAGCCTCATTACCACCCTTTTTATGTCTAATCGTCTAAATGAGATCATAAACATGCCTAACTATAGCCGAATGTGCAACATTAATCTAGCATTTCCATTGCATTTAACACTTAACATTTACCCCATCTAGGCCAAATTTTGCTAGCACACAAGCCTTTGGCGAATGTCCTTGGCCTCTAGTCACCCAAAATTTCTTTGTTCTTTAAAATTCATCCAAGACTACATTCGGCACTTCCAACTAATAATTTAGGTGCTCTCAAGCTCATTCACAAGTACTATTATATATCACATTAAGCATTAAATCATTTTGCAACATAAATTTTATAGCATGGCGAATACTCATGCACATACACACATAACAACAAGAACTCAATGGCACAAAAATCTCCTTTTTGTTAAACATTCGAACTCACTCATCTCCATGCTTTCATCACAACAACATCAAAACACTACTTAGGAAATACAACATTCTTGGCCGAAATTTAACTCACCTAACAACTTAGTTTCGATCCAAGATTCAAGGAAAAATTTGAACCAATCTTCCAAACTATGCATGCATTTTCAAGAGTGGCATAAAACATACCTTCTTGTATCAAAACACCTTAGTCTAGTAAGCTCCCATGGCTGATTTTCTCAAGCTTCCCCCTTTCTTCTTAGTACATTCGGCCATGCAAAGAAAAATGAGAGAATGGACACTTTTTTTCTTCTTCTCAAGTCATGGCAATTGTAACAAAATGAGAAAGGATGAACAACAAAATTTTTCTCCTTTCTTTTCCTCAACTCACGGCAACAAGGGGGCATCCACACTCTTTTTTTTTCATCATTTTCCTTTTTTTCATTTCTTTATTTTCCTTCCATAATGCACTAGGCCAACATGTCTAGGACATGTTTTCTTTGCCATCATCATGTCATGGCCAGCCACTAACCTTAGGAAATAGGTTATTTGACATGCAACTCCACCCTTGTGTTAACATGCACTAATAAGCCATTTAAAATTAGCCTATCATATTTCACCATGGTTCACATTGATCCCTATTTAATAATTTCTCATAAAATTGGTAAAATTAGAGAATGAAACTTCCACATATGCATGCACACACATAGTAAGCATAGAATATAACAATTAATTATTTTTATGACTCGGTTTAGTGGTCCTGAAACCACTTTCCGACTAGGGTCAATTTAGGGCTGTCACATATAGCATTATAACCATTTTGTATATATGGTCTTATGATATGGTTATTGAGTGTTATGGAAATGCTTGGTAATGATTAGCCATTTGAATGGCTAATCATGATCATATTTGGTGTTATGTATGTCAAATTGCTAGCTAATCCATGGAAACCATGAAATAGGTAAAATTTACCATAAAATAGATTCTAACAGCAGCAGTGATGTAAATTTGAAAAATCACTACAAATAGTAGAAATGGAATTAAATGATGAGTATATTATGAAATTGAAGCTTAATGAGTCTATTTTCATATGGATTGAACAAAACAGGTATATGAATTATATTTTATGAGATATTTGAATTTTTGTGAAACAGGGCCAGAGTGATTTCTGGATCCCCTGTTCTGAATTTAAAAATTTATCATAAATTGTAAAAATATAATTATAAGTAATTCTTTATATGTAAAGATTCCTTATTGAGTCTAGTTTTAAGAGAAACAAACTTCATAGTCATTGAAATTCTGTACAGAGAGATTTCTGATTCGTAATACACAGAGGTCAGAGCAGTTGAACCCTGAAACAGGGGAGACTTTAACTAATAAACTATACTAATTGGCTCGACCAAAACTTCTATAAAAAAATTAGTAAATAGATAAATGAGTATATTTTCAGGTAAAATTTACGGAATTGGATTTAGAGTTTCATAACTCGAGATATGAATTTTTAAGCGACTGACGTAGATTGCTAGTTTAACTGGAAATTTTAAAAATAAATTGTTTGAGCTGTTTAAGTAATGAATTAAGTCTGTTAACACCTCGTGTTCGACTCCGGAGATGGTCTCAGGTACGGGGCATTACAGATAAGAAACTCGGATAATCACATAAATCATACAATGCCAACGTTGTCATAACTCGAATTAGGGCCTAATCAGAATAGTGGTTTTGGGACCACAAAATCTGAGATAGAAATAATTATTTTATGATTATTTTGAGGTCTATGATATGATTGCATGATTGTGTGAAAATTTCGTGAAGAAATTTTATATATAAAGTGCTTAATTTGAAGTTAGGGACTAAATTGAATAAGTTGCAAAACTTGCATTCTAGAAGTTTCTAGTATGAAACTGCTTTGAAATATTAATTAGGAGGTCTTAAATAGAATTTGATCAATTTCTAAGTTTATGGACAAAAATTGGACATGGATGGAATTTTTGAAAGTTTAGTAAGGAAGGGCATTTTGGTCATTTGGATATTAAATGAAATAAAATGGGAAAAATAACATAAAAATGATCATCTTCTCCATAAGTTGTTGCTGAATTTTGCTCTCCACCATAGCTAGGGTTTCAACACTTTTAAGCCTTGATTATCAAGAGAAAAGAGATTCGAGTAGAGCTCGGGGGAAAAATAAAGTTTACGAGGAATAGGCTCGACTATTTTCATTTTGTATCGAGGTAAGTTCATATGTAAATATTGTAATATAACCTTTATTTTAAATCATTTAATGTTATTTATACGATATTATGATTGTTATCATGCAATTCTATGCTTTGCGGTCATTGTTGGACAACATGCAAAAATTTTATGAATTATGTGAAAAATGTGAAAGACTACCGAAGTATCGTTATTGGTATTCCAAGGAGAATGGTAAAGGAGTACGAATGAGGAAAGTCCTGTTGAACCATAGGAATAGATTAGGATATTTGGGCATCCGAACTCGTTGAGTTAAGTCTGAGTTCACTTATGGATGCGAATGTCCGAGCTCGTTGAGTTGAGTTCGAGTTCGTGAGATGTAACTAGGCATCCAAGCTCGTTGAGTTGAGTCCGAGTTCACTTATGGATGCGAACACCCGAGCTTGTTTAGTTGAGTCTGAGTTTGCTTATGGGCGGGTTACATGGTAGCTTGGCTACATATGTGGCACTTATGTGTAAACTTTCCATGTATCCGAGTTATATTCTGATGTGTTCAACGGGTAAATGTTGTGGAATACTCAAGATGCAAGAGATGTATTGGTAAATGTTGTGGAATGGACACTTTGGATAGGTATGTACTTAACCCTCGGGTTGAGACTTGATACGACAACAATAATATGGTAAGATGATGAATGATGAATAGAAATGTGATACATGTTTTGGTGATATTATACTAATGTTGGTTGGTATAATTGCTTTGTTAAGTTATTTGTTATTTGCATGTGGACTTACTAAGCATCTATGCTTACTCCCTCCTTTTCATTCTTTGTAGTTTTGACAAGTCAATTTGGAGATCGGGACGGTTGGGGGCACGCTCACACTATCACTGGACAATCGCGGTATAATGACTTGAAATTTTTGGAAATATGGCATGTATAGCATTCCAATCATTTTGTGTGTATAATCTTACAATATGGCCCATGGATGGAATGAAAATATTTGATAATGATTAGCTATTGGAATGACTAATCAAGTTTATATATGATAACATGTATGCTTTATGTCTTAACTAAACCATGAAAATCCTTGGAAAGGTAAAATTGGCCCCAAAATGTAATCGACAATGACGAGTGACGTGATTTTGAAAAATCACTAAAAATAATAGAAATGGAATTAAGTGATGAATAAGTTATGGAATCGAATCTTGATGAGTCTATTTTCATATGGAAGAAATTAAATAGGTAAATGAGTTATATTTTATTGATATTTAAGTTTTTGTGAAACAGGGTCAGAGTGATCTCTGAATCCCCTGTTCTGACTTTAAAAATTCACCATAAATTTTACAAAAACAATTAGGAGTTTTACCTTACATGTATGAAATCCTTATTTAGTTTTATAATAAATAAACAGAATAGTCATTGAAACTCTATACAGGGAGATATCTGATTCGTAATACACATAGGTCAGAGTAGCCGAACCCTGAAACAGGGGAAAATTGAACTAATAAACTGTACTAATTTTCCTGACCAAAAAATTATAGAAAAAAAATTAGTAAGTAGATATATGAGTATAGTTTTAGGGAAAATTTACGGAATTGGATTTCGAGTTTCGTAACTCTAGATATGGATTTTTTAGCGACTATGACACAGTTAGCCAGCTTGTCTGGAAATTCTAAAATAAATTGTTTAAGCTGTTTAATTAGTGAATCAAGTCCGTTAACACCTCGTGCTCGACTCTAGCGACGGTCTCGGGTACGGGGGTGTGACGAACGTCCTAGACGTGGTCTTACATGTAACCACATATCGATGCCACTGTCCCAGATAGGGTCTTACTCGTAAACACATATGGGAACCACATATCGATGCCATGGTCTTACTTGCACACATATATCGGAATCCTATGTCATGAAATATGTATCCTAACTATTCCTAAGGTTCATACGGGGCTTTCGGACGTCGTAACTCGGTCGAATCAAACTCGAAAATGTAGTAGTCAAATTTAATCATTTTCGGCCATAGCATATTAAAATTCTACATTTCATAACAGCATATAGATATAACATTTAATTACCAAATAAATACGTCTATTTGCTTATAAACTTACCTCGGACAACGAAAAATCGGTACGGATCGACTAGTCTACAACTTTTGACTTTTCCCAATCCAAATCTGATTTCTTTAGTTCTTGATCTAAAAATATTCAAATTAAGCTCATTCAAACATATTTTATTTCAATTTAGTCCAAAAACACATAAATAACTAAATTACCATTTTACCCCTAACATTTACAATTTTTTTCAATTTAATCCCTATTGTGCAAAACACAAAATACACCAAATTTCTCTATACTTATGTTGGGCCAAATTTTACCCACTCTCAAACAAGTCCATATATTCAATTTATTTCACATTTTAGTCCCTTAAATTATTATTTTTGCAATTTAGTCCTAATTACTCAAAATCATCAAAAACTCCAATACAAAATATGTTAATCTAAAACATATCTTTCATTTTTCATCAACAAACAACAAAAATCACAAGCTATCAACAATGGCACAGCTAAAAATATTCATCAAAATAAAAAATTCAAGCATGGGTTTTGTAGTACTCGAAGCAACGATCTCAAAAACGTAAAAATCATCAAAAACTAAGTTAAACTCTTACCTTGATTGAGATTGAAAAGCAACCGAAACTAGGTTTTATTTTCTTTTTCTCTCTTGTTTTAGTTTTGGCAATGATAGAAATAAAATGGACATGGCTTTCTTTTATTATTATTATTTATGTTTTATGTAATAATATATTTTATTAACTTAACATTTAATTTACTTATTTATCCATGCTAAAGTTATAACAAAACAATATAATATATGTCCACTACTGTCCATTTAATAAGTCAATGGGCTATTTGCCACCTAAGGGCTTCCTTTTCTAAAGCCAATAACAATTCAACCCTTTATACATTAAACTACAAATTTTTAATTTACGCGATTAAGTCCTTTTATTAAATCGGATACCTAAACGACAAAATTAAATCACGAAAATTTCACAGATATAAATTCACGCAAAATAAACACAAAATAATTTTAAAATATTTTTTTGACTCAGATTCGTGGTCCCAAAACCACCGTTTCGATTAGGGTCTAAATCGGGCTGTTACATAGTTTCTTAAACATTTTGTAGGGCATAAAATTAACACTCGCTCCTAAATCAGCTAAAGCATTATGAACATTTAAACTACCAACTAAACAAGTAATAATAAAACTCTCTGGATCTTTCAATTTGTTGGGTAGTTTATTTTGCAAGATAGCTGAGTAAATTGCATTTATTTCCACATGCGACGAATCATCCAACTTCTGTTTGTTTACCAACTTAAGGGCTTCCTTTTCTAAAGCCAATAACAATTCAACCCTTTATACATTAAACTACAAATTTTTAATTTAAGCGATTAAGTCCTTTTATTAAATCGGATACCTAAACGACAAAATTAAATCAAGAAAATTTCACAAATATAAATTCACACAAAATAAACACAGAAAATAATTTTAAAATATTTTTCTAACTCAGATTCGCGGTCCCAAAACCAACGTTCCGATTAAGGTCTAAATGGGGCTGTTACATAGTTTTTTAAACATTTTGTAGGGCATAACATTAACACTCGTTTCTAAATCAGCTAAAGCATTATTAACATTTTGTAGCACCCCAAACCCGGCCCAGACGTTACGGCCGGATCCGACATGCCACATCGAAGCGTTCAAAACATTTTATTTTGTTGATCCAGAAAAACCTACTTAGTGTTTTAAAAGATAATTTCATTATAGGTTAAAGTGAATGGAAGCTGTTCACCAGGTAGGAAACCGGAAAAGAGGAGGTGAGTCTATCGGACCACTTAAGTACCAAGCTCCCTTCGGATCCAATCCTAGACATGCACACCACCATTGCCACACCTTAACGTCATGTATATTTCTAGGAAACCGATTTGATTAAGTCATTTTTAGGAAAAGTGATTAATTTTGGAAAATACTTTCATTGCGGAAGCTTTGCTTGTTGTCGTGTTATTTTGAAATCAATTGTTGTTTTTTTTTTTTTTGAAAACGCGCCCTAAAGCTATCCAATTTCAACAGTTAAAATAAGTAATACCTATCTTAGTAATACATATTAAAACCATCAAAAATAATTAAGCGGCCTTATTACATTTAAAACCCAAACCTCAACGTAAATAATAGGATGTCCAGTTCACCGAAGAAAACCAAACTTTCGAATGAGTGGCCACTCCAATTCCCTTACTGACCCAAGCCCACTATGGTTGGGGATTTCCTGCATGGATGAAAATAAAAGAGGTGAGTTTGGGGAAACTCAGTGTGTAAGGAAAACTCATTCAAAGCCCAAGTCAGCTCAAGGCTATTGGGCCTAAGCCCATTCAGGTAACAATGGTACTGGACCAGAGCCCTTTTCAGATTACAATAAACTGGGCCTTAGTCCCTTATTCAGATAACAGTATGGCCCATAGGCCTATTTCAAAATACATGCAACATCAATAACATATGCAAGACCATTTGGGGAGACTACTCAACCCACCAACCACTACACTCCACCCGTACCAGCCCTACACTCCATGTGGGAATAGCTCAACCCACCCAACCAAAGACTTCTCAGATTCTTGACCTTACTGCTCGATTAACGATAAATTGAGGCAAAGCCTCTAGTACGTGGACAAGCCACTTTCAGTACTTCCTCCGTCAATATCCCAATCCCATGCATCAGATAATAACAACATGGCATGCAGTAAATAACAACAGTCAAACATGCATTTAGGTCAATTTAACCCTAGGGGTATTTCGGTAATTTATCTACTAAGGGTAAAACTGTAAATTTTCCACTTTTAAAGGTATTTCAGTAATTTATCTATTTTACGGTTTTTCATGCATATTCTTACTTTTCACGTACTAACAGAATCACGTACCGAGGGTTCTTACCAAATTGGGCCCGTTGGCCCATCATTCCAATTTTGGCCCATTAAGCCCAAAAATATCGAGTGCATAGAAATCTGCACTTTGCAGTCCAAATTTTGTAGCTTACCAAAAACATTAATCGATTTACCTCACGAGCATTCGTACACTCACAAATCTACAAAATACCGATTTTCGACATTTCGGCTTTTCGACTTTTGCCGATCCAGACTAAGAAAGAGGGTGTTAGTTACACACCTATTTGCGACGATATGCTGACGAGATCTACACACGAACTGCCTACAATTGGATTACTAACACATTAATCTAACTATTCAAATACGAACTACGTATTAACCCCTTACAATATTCGGCCAACCACACCTACAGATCATAGTAAGCTTATAAGAAATCAATAAGCAACTCATTAACAAATTTTTGTCAATGTTTACCACATAATCATAATCTCACTGCAAGCTGTCTTCCTAAACAACAGTCACTAAATCATTTATAACTGGAGCTACGAAACTTCAAATCAAGTGCCGTTAATTTTACCTGAAAATAGACTCATATATCTTCTATCCATAAAGTTTTCAGATTTTTTGGTTTAGCCAATCAATACCAGATTTTTCTTAAAGTTTCCCATGTTTCACTGTTTGACTAATCTGACCACTCTTCATTACGAATCAAATTTCTCATTGTACAGAATTCAAAATATGTTCTCGTTATTTCATTTGAACATAGACTCATTAAGCTTTAATTACATAATTTATTCAGCTTCTAACTCATCTCCCACAATTTATGGCGATTTTCCAAATTCACGTTCTTCTTCTTTGTCCCAAGCGATTTATTACCAAATCACTCTTTCACACATAACTTGCATGCATGTTTTTTTTTAAACATGTATATCACCAATCAATTATCACATATCTATGATTTTACTTAAGTATAATCTCCATTTCATCATTTTAAAGCACAACATATTAGCTGATTTTTCCCCTTAGCATCTAAGCACATGCATGCTCATTTGTTTGGCTCAACTTCACATATCTTCCATTTTTCATCAAAAGAACATGAAACAACAACCATTTCCTTCATTTTAATTCATGACCAAATGCTCACAACACAACCAAAAACCAAAATATGCTTCAAGAGTTAAGGTAGAATCAAGAAGAACTCATGAACATCAAGATAGAAGCAAACTACCATGAACTTACCTTCAATTTTCTTCCCCAAGTGACTGAACATTCAAGAGCTTTCTCCTCTCCTTTCTCTTCTCTAACTTTAGGCTATGATGAACAAAGATGGACAAAACTTTGTTCTTTTCACCCTTTTTTTTGTAATAAAATTTCATATTTCATCCATTTAATTCTTTAATACAAAAGACATGAAATTCCCATCATGGAACATTTACCTAACCCATTATCATGGAACATTTACCTAACCCATTATCATAAAACATTTACCTAACCCATTATCATGGAACATTTACCTAACCCATTATCAATTTGTATCAATTGGTACCATAAATTATGGATATCAAGTGCACATTTTGTCTACAACAACATGATGGCTGGCCACTTCATGTAAAATGGAGGTTTGTCATGCAAATCCTCCTATTTTGCACTCCTATTTATTGGGCCACTTCAATTTAGCCTATAGCATTTTCAAACATTTTCACATAGGTCCTATTTCATAATTTCACCCCCTTTTTCTTATGGAACAAAAATTAACTAAAATTGTTGGGTTCTATCTTAAGCTTGGGCTTTCTAGAGGCCCACTAACATAATTAAACCTATGCCAACATTCACAGAATTCCCGAAAATTGGGGCGTTACAACTCTACCCCCTTAAAGAAATTTCGGCCTCAAAATTTACCTAATCCAAATAGTTGAGGGTATTGTTGACGCATAGTCTCTTCTGATTCCCAAGTAGCTTCTTCCCTTCCATGATTACGCCACAGTACTTTTACCAACAGAACCAACTTCCTTCTTAGAACTTTAACCTCTCGATCTAAAATTTGTATGGGTTTTTCCTCAAAGGTCAAATTAGTCCTTACTTCAATCTCCTCCACTGGCACAACATGTGAGAGATCCGATCGATATCGTCTTAACATAGACACATGAAAGACATCATGGATTCTGTCTAACTCTGGTGGTAACTCTAACTGATATGCTACTGGCCCTACCTGCTTAAGAACCCGATAAGGCCCTATAAACTGCGGACTCAATTTGCCTTTCGTGCCAAATCTCAAGATCTTCTTCCAAGGTGAAACCTTTAAGAAAACCATATCCCCAACCGCGAACTCTATCTCTTTGCGCTTTAGATCCGCATACGACTTTTGTCTATCAGATGCCTCCTTTAATCGATCTCTTATCAACTTAACCTTACTTTCAGTATCTGCCACCAACTCCGGTCCAAGCACTTGTCGCTCTCCTAGTTCAGTCCAACAACTAGGTGTACGACACCTTCGTCCATATAGTGCTTCATACGGTGCCATTCGAATACTACTTTGTAATCATTATTGTATGCAAATTCTGCCAACGGCAAGTAATCCTCCCAACTACCTCGAAAATCAATCACGCATCCCCTCAACATGTCCTCCAGAAAATGAATAACCCTTTCCGATTGACCATCAGTCTGGGGATGGAAAGCCGTACTAAAATTCAATCGCGTCCCCAACGCCTCATGCAACTTTTGCCAAAACTGAGATGTAAATCTGGGATCCCGATCAGAAATAATTGAAACTGGGACTCCATGAAGCCGCACAATCTCCGCCACATACAACTTGGGTAACTTTTGAAGTGAAAAGTCAGTACGAACAGGTATGAAATGGGCCGATTTGGACAACCTATCCACAATCACCCACACCGAATCTTTCTTCGATGGTGTCAAGGGAACCCACTCACAAAGTGGTGTCAAGGGCAACCCACTCACAAAGTCCATGGTTAGCCTCTCCCACTTCCAAAATGGTATCTTCACTGGCTGTAACAGTCCAGAAGGTAATTGATGCTCAGCTTTCACTTGCTGGCATGTCAGACATTTCCCTACAAACTCCGTTACTTCTTGTTTAAGTCCAGGCCACCAGTACAATTCTCGCAAGTCGTGATACAACTTGTTCCCTCCAAGATGCATGGAACAAAGACCTCCATGAGCTTCCTTCAATATTGTCTGCCTCAAATCAGAGTCCTTCAGAACACAAATTCTTCCTCGGAAACACAGAACTCCTTCGCCATTTAACCCAAACTCAGAAGTTTCCCCTTCTTTAACTTGTTGAAAACGAGCAACCAAAGACTCATATTCCAACTGCTTTTCCTTAATCTGGTCCACCCAGGTTGGCCTTACTTGCAATTCAGCTAACAAACTGCCATCATCATACAGCCTCAAACGAGCAAACATTGCTCTCGGATCGAATCTGGTTCTACGACTTAAAGCATCGGCTACCACATTAGCCTTGCACAGGTGATACTCGATCGAACAGTCATAATCCTTAAGTAACTCAATCCATCTCCTTTGCCTAAGGTTCAGCTCCTTCTGAGTCAACAAATACTTAAGACTCTTGTGCCCTGTGTATATAATACACCTTTCTCCGTACAAGTAATGTCTCCAAATCTTAGGTGCAAATATCACTGCTACCAACTCTAAATCATGAGTCGGATAGTTCTCCTCATGAAGCTTAAGCTGTCGTGATGCATATGCAACCACCTTACCCTCTTGCATTAACACGCAGCCCAAACCCACGTGTGATGCATCACTGTAGACACTAAAATCCTTTCCAGACTCCGGCTGAATTAACACAGGTGCTTCAGTCAGAACTTTCTTCAACTTCTCAAAAGCTCCCTACTGCTTCTCAGTCCATACAAACGGTTCTCCTTTCCTTATGAGTTTTGTTAGGGGTGCTGCCATAACAGAAAAACCTTCCACAAACCTTCTGTAGTATCCTGCCAACCCTAGGAAACTTCAAATTTCTGACACCGTCCTAGGTGGCTTCCACTCCAAAATTGCTTCAATCTTTCAAGGGTCCACCTTAATCCCTTTGGCAGAGACCACATGTCCTAAGAAGGTTACCTCTCTCAACCAAAATTCATACTTGCTGAACTTCGCAAAGAGTTCCTTCTCCCTTAACACTCGCAGCACTATACGGAGATGCTCATCATGTTTCACTTCAGTTTTAGAATATACCAGGATATCATCTATGAAGACGACTACGAATCGATCCAAGAATGGTTGGAACACCCGATTCATCAGATCCATAAATGCTACAGGAGCGTTCGTCAGTCCAAATGGCATAACCAAAAACTCGTAATGACATACTGAGTCCTGAATACCGTCTTATGGATATCCGCCTCCTTGACCCTTAACTGATGATATCCAGATCGGAGGTCGATCTTAGAGAATACAGAAGCTCCTCTAAGCTGGTAGAACAGATCATCAATCCTTGGCAGTGGATACTTATTCTTAATCATCAGTTTGTTCAACTAGAGATAATCAATGCACATCCGCATCGTACCATCCTTCTTTTTCACGAATAGCACCGGTGCTCCCCATGGAGACACGCTTGGCCTAATGAAGCCCCTATCCAACAACTCTTGAATTTGAGCCTTTAACTCCACTAACTCCTTCGATGCCATCTTATAGGTGCGATGGACACGGGCGCCGCTCCAGGCAACAAATCTATTCCAAACTCAACTTCTCGGTTCGGATGCAATCCTGGAAGCTCCTTCGGTAATAATAATGTCCTCTTGCTCTTCCACTGTACTTTGTCGACTCTGCCTCACTTCTCTATGATTTCTACGAGCTGTGCTTTCAATTTTGCCGTCAAATACTGCGATGGCAAGGTGGTCTGCTCGTTAAGACAGGATTACTCAGCTCCAAAGCTGGTTCAATTTCTTTTCCAACTCTTTTTTTGGACAATCTCAGAGAAAATGGTCAAGTGAACCACATCCGAAACAAGCTCCACTCCTAGACCGTCATTCCCCATGATTAAATTTGTTACAATGTTTACATTTTGGGTTGGGATTATCGACATTACCCACACTGGTCACAGATGGAGATGAAAATCTCAGGTTAGAACATTGAGAGCTCCACTCTCTTCCAGAATATCCTGTAGAGGTGGTCACACGATCATAATACCTCTTGAATTTCTTAGAAACAGATGATTGTGACTTACTCATAGTCTTTTTTCTAGAAACCTAACCCTCTCTTTCAGCTTGTTTCTTTTCTTTACTCAGTTCCTCAGCTTTGTGTGCTTGGTCGGCTAGAGTCGCAAATTGATAAACCGTAATTTATACATATTTTTACCCCATGCTTAACACATTTTATGGATGATTTTTCCTTAGAATTGGTGAATTCGATTCTTCTAATGCTTTAATTTCATGTTTTATACTTAGGTAAGCATAGGAGAGTGAAAGGAACGAGAAACGGGCCAAAAACAGAGAAAATGGGCCAACGTACGAAATCATCACAGCCTGGACTTCCTCACATGGGTAGACCACACTGACGTGTCAATTTGGCAGAATCGAAGCACGACTCACATGGGTAGAACACACGCCCGTGCAATTCTAACTGGTTCAAGCATGGCCTGAAGTAATCACACACGGACGTGTCCCTGCTGAGCCCAAGTTGAGTCCAATTTGGAAAAGGCTAATTTGAGGGCTTTTAGGCATTCTAAAGCCTATAAATACACCCTAAAGGAAGAGGAAAAGGGGACACGGAGAAAAGGAGGCAGGGAACTACTCAAGGGAAGCCGATTGATCCATCTCAGAAGTCGGATTCACCATCAAAACTGAAGATGTCCCCTCAATTTCCCTTCAGGAGTTTTGGGTTTTCTTTATGTTTTGTATTTATTATTCTTCTGAGATGTTTTCCTTTTTAGTTATGAACTAAATCCCCTAAATACCTAAGGGGAATGAAACCTAAAATGAATCTTGTTATTATTTTCGGAATTGTATGATAAATATTTAACTTGTTCTTAATTATGTGTTCTCAATTCTTGTTTTGATATCCCAGAATACTGATCTAAGATAAGCTCTTATTCAAAGGAGGAATAGACCCTGCCTAAGAGTACATTTGTCATAATTAAGTGGAGTTGATTGCATGCCTAGAGATAGGGTGACAAGATTTTTCCGGATTAGGGTGAAACCTAATACGGGGATCCATAGATCGAGTTAATGCAACCCTAGGGTGTTAATTAGAGAAAAGTCTCAATTATTCAATCTAGGGATTAGACATTATTAGTCTTGAATAGGGATAATAACATAACTTAGAGATCTCTACAGAACAAGTTAAATGAATAAATCGTCCGATTCGAAGTCAGAATAACAAGTGAAGTCTAGTTGGATTCTTTCTTAGGTATTGTCTTAATTCAATCATTTTTCGAAAATTAATTCCCCAATTCTATTTTCTGTGAATTCTTAGTTTAGATAATTAGTTAGTTAAAACAAAACCCCCTTATTCTTAGGCTAGATAATGAAAAGACAGTCATTACTAGTACTTTTAGTTCCTTTGGGTTCGACAATCCGGTTTTGCTAAAACTATACTACTGTTCGATAGGTACACTTGCCTACATCGTGATAATAGTTAGTTTTAAGAACGATTCTTTATAATATTTAAAACCTGTCATCACGAAAATCGCGATCAAGTTTTTAGCGCCATTGTCGGGGAACTAAGATATTAGGAACACTCAATTTTTATTACTTTAGCCATTTACTTTTCTTGCAAGTTAATTTAATTTTATTATTATTATTATTTATTAATTTACTTTTTCTTTCTCTTGGCAGGTTTTTATAGTTTATGACTAGAAGAAACCCGTCAGGACCACTACGTTTTGACGAAGAAATCGATCGCACAGTTCGCAGAAACCAAGAGAAATAAGGCAAAGCTTAAGATACATAGAGAATGAGTAAGAGGACGATACTTCAACCCCAACCGTGGAGATGGCTGAAAACCAAGAAAATCCGCTACCTCCTGCGATTGCTGTTAATCAGAATCTTGATTCGCATACTATGTATGATTATGTTAAACCTACTTTAACAGGAACTGAGTCAAGTATAGTTAGACCTGCTATTGCTGCAAATAATTTTGAACTAAAACCTAACACAATTCAAATGATATAGCAATTTGTTCAGTTCGATGATTTGCAGGATGAGGATCCAAACACTCATTTGGCAAATTTCCTGGAATTTTGCGATACATTTAAAATTAATGGCGTTTCTGACGATGCCATTCATCTTCGGTTATTCCCTTTTTCATTGAGGAACAAAGCTAAACAGTGGTTGAACTCATTACCACGAGGGTCAATTACTACTTGGGAACAAATGACTGCAAATTTTTTTATTAAAATATTTTCCACTGACTAAAATAGCCAAATTATGTAATGATATCTCTTTGTTTGTGCAGATGGACTTAGAAACTCTTTACGATGCATGGGAGAGATACAAGGACCTTTTGAGAAGGTGCCCTCACCATGGGTTACTGCTTTGGCTACAGGTTCAAACGTTGCATAATGGTTTGAATCCTTCGACTCGGCAAATGATTGATGCAGCAGCTGGGGAAACCATCAACAACAAAACACGTGAAGAGGCTTACGAATTTATTGAAGATATGTCACTGAATAACTATCAGTGGCAAGTCATGAGGACTAAGCCAACTAAAACAGCAGGCATTTATAACGTCTATTTGGTTACTATGCTGTCAAACCAGGTAGAACTTCTAAATAAAAAGATTGATGTTTACTTGGTTCTACTCAGGTACATCCAGTAATGAGGTGCGAGACGAATGGAGGAGGAGCATGCACAGAGTATCAGCCCTTCAACCCTAGCATCGAGGAGGAACAAGTCCAATATATGGGTAACAATAACTCTAGATCCCAACATAACCCATATAGTAACATTTATAATGCAGGTTGGAGGAACCATCCCAATTTCTCGTGGGGCGGTCAAGGAAATCAAAGACCACAAGATCTTCCGGGTTTTCAACAACCACCCTATCAACAGGAAAAGAAACCGAACCTTGAAGAGATGCTGTCTAAATTTATCTCGATGTCAAAAACCTGTTTCTAGAACACCGAGACAGCATTTAAAAATCAACAAACCTCGATCCAAGGGCTCGAAACTCAGATAGGCCAGCTTTCCAAACTAATCTCCGAACGACTACAAGGTAGCTTGCCAAGTAATACTGAACCCAACCCCAGGGAACAACTCAACACGATTAATGTTCAAGATGAAGAAGGATTCATTGAGCCTGAGCCAAAACCGAAGCAAGAAACTGTGGTGAGCAGAGATCAAGGTGAGGTAGGTCATAATAAAAACAAATCAGTGAATGTCAAATATAAACCTCGTTTGCCATACCCCAACGCGACAAGGAAAGACCGCTCAGATGAACAAATTGGGAAATTCCTTAAACTCTTAAAAAAATTACATATTAACTTACCGTTTATTGAAGCTCTATTGCAAATTCCAAACGTAATGAAATTTTTAAAGGACCTTTTAGAAAATAAGAGGAAGTTGGACAAGGCGTCGCATGTGGAGCTAAATGCAGTTTGCTCAGCTATTCTACAGAATAAACTACCCAACAAACTAAAAGATCCATGGAGTTTTACGATTCCTTGCTTAATTGGTAGTTTAGATGTTAATTATGCATTAGCTGATTTAGGGACTAGTATTAACGTCATACCCTACAAAATGTTCAAACAATTAGGTCTTGGGAAACCCAAACAGACTAGGATGAGCATTCAATTAGCAGATGAAACTATAAGATTTCCTAGGGGTATTATTGAAGATGTGCTAGTTAAAATCGATAAATTTATATTTCTCACTGAGTTCATTGTTCTAGACATAGAGGAGGATAGCAACACTCCTTTGATTTTAGGATGGCCCTTTTTAGCAACTGCTAAAATAATTATTGATGTCGGCATAGGTGTAACACCCCGTACCCGAGACCGTTGCCGGAGTCAAACACAAGGTGTTAACGGGCTTAATTCATTACTTAAACAGCTCATATAATCCATTTTAAAATTTTCTAGACAAGCTGGCTAATTGCATCACAGTCGCTTTAAAAATCATATCTCGAGTTCTGTAACTCAAAATCCAATTCTGTAAATTTTTCCTGAAACTAGACTCATATATTTATCTAATAAAAATTTTTGTAGAATTTTTGGTTGGGCCAATTAGTACAGTTTATTAGTTAAAGTCTCCCCTGTATCAGGGTTCGACTACTCTGACCTCTATGCATTATGAATTAGATATCTCCATATACAGGGCTTCAATGCCTATGCCGTTTGTCTCTAATAAAACTAGACTTAATAATGAATCTGTATATATAAGGCATGACTTCTAATTATTTTTTTAAAATTTATGGTGAATTTCAAAAGTCATAACAGGGGATCCAGAAATCTCTCTGGCCCTGTTTCACAAAAATTTAAACATCTCATGAAATATAGCTCATATACCTGTTTTGCTTCTTCCATATGAAAATAGACTCAACAAGCTTCGATTCCATAATTATTCATTATTTAATTCCATTTCTACTATTTTTAGTTATTTTTCAAATTCACATCACTGCTGCTGTCTGAATCTATTTAATGGTAAAAAAAAAATTTACCTATTTCATGATTTCCATGGATTAGCTAGTAATTTGACATACATAACACCAAATACAATCATGATTAGCCATTCCAATGGCTAGTCATTACCAAGAATTTCCATGCTACTCAATAACCATATCATAAGTGTAACACCAAAAATGATCAGCCATGACATATGGCATAATAATCAAGTAGATTTAGACTATTACTCAATCAAACCGAATTATCAAGGCCAAACTTACTGAACCTTATAACTAAGCACCCATGAGGCCAAATCCAAGCTTAGCATTTAAGCCATATTCGCATGGCTAAATGTTTACATATTAAAGTTCAAACAAAACATAATAGGCTATACATGCCGAAATGTTCTCTTAGACCAACTAAGAAGAGGTACCAAAAAGTTGCAAGCTGGTGTGATGACTTCGACGATGGTCCCGAGAACACAAAATGGGTCAAAGAAACCTAAATAAGTAACAAACAAACACACCAAATGAGTATATAACTCAGTAAGTCATAAGCCTTACATACCGTCCATTTATAAAAGATCATAAGAGAAGCAAATAATGCAAAATCGCCACTCCAACCATACCGAACTATGCTATAATTTCTTAGAATTTCGATTCAATCTCATGCCAAGTCCTACAATCAAATCAAATACCAAAACAACCCCATTGATTTAGACCCGATTCCTCAAAGCATGGAATCATGATGCACTAGATAAATTTATACCCACTCAGCACATGTCTCAAGTTCGATATTTTAGTTACTAGTTCTACCACTTCATTCTTTCATGCACACTTTATATTATCAACCGTATTTGCACACGTAGTGCTCGTCACACTCGTACACATAGTGCCATAGTAACCCGCACACTCAGTGCATTGGATTTTCTCTCATGCTTCAACATCCAAATCGACACATATAGTGCCACTTAATTCCGCACACATAGTGCCGTATGTTAACTCATTATGATGAGGCAATTTACTTAATTCAAATAGCACATATGGTCACATTAATAAATAGGAAAATCACTCCAAAAGAATAGTCATCAAAAGGAATTCTTTTATGATTCACTAGTATTATTTATATACAAACTAATCAACCTTACAAAAATGCTTAAGGACTTACCTTGTGTTGGGTAAAACGGTTCCAACTCGGCTACTCGATGTTCTTTGCTTTGCCCTTGCTTGATTCCCCTCCTTTAACTTCTTGAGCTTAATCGAATAAGTTAAACTAGTTTAACCGTCTTGCTAAATATTTATATCAAAATATTAATGATTTCATATCATAAGAAACACACGGTAAATTTTTATCTTTCTACCTTATGCTTTTGAGCCATTCGGCTAATAACCATATAATATCACCTTACTATCAATAATCCAATTACACATACATATATACATATTTGTATATTAGGCAACCCCCCTTACTAATTACTCATTTTAGTCGATTTTATACAATCAAAGGTAATATCAAAAATAGGCATACTTATATAGCCGAATGTGCAAAAATTAGATTTAACATCACCTATACACTTAATTAGATGGCGGAATACATATACTATCAATTATAATATCATTTTTATTCTTTTAAACACATAGTTTCCTTTCATGAACACTTGACCAAATTTTTCCTAATCTAGCATAGCTTCACATCTATTTGTAACATCATATAAATCCACATATAACTACATTTCTACCTAAATTTTCTTTCACCTTTCTACTATTTCCATTCACAACATCAAAAGCACCATACTCTTAGCATTTACCTCTCCCTAACTGTATGCCATTTAATTACCTATTTAGGTAGAAAATTAACATATGGGATATAATAAGACATTGGCTACTAACTAGATTTTCACAAAAACTTTAACAAAACTAACATGAATCCTACCTTAATCAACCCCTTAGGATGGCCGAATGTCTTAAAACATTTCTTCCTTCTTTCTCCTAGCTCAAGGCACTTGAAAAAGAAAGAAGATGAAGACTTTCTCTTGCTTTCTTATTTTATTCATCTTTCCTTTCTTTAATTTATTTTAACCATTTACTAATAAAAGCATTACATTAAAAATTCAACCTCGTGGAAGAACCATCCTTGCTTGGCCGGCCACTACTTGAGTTTTGGGCAATTTGACATGCAAACCCAAGTTTTCTCACCTTGTTTTTATTTGATCCTTACAATTTACCTATCATCTTTTCTAAGTTTCTCAACTAAGTCCTTTCAAGAAAATTCACATTCCTAAGAATAAATTAAAACATTAATTTTTCATACAAACACTATTACACATCAAATATATGCAATAAAAATTAAAGTAAATATTTATGACTCGATTTTGTGGTCCCGAAACCACATTCCGACTAGGGTCAAATTAGGTCTGTCACAATAGGTGAGCTCACACTCCGTGTGGGAGACGAAACAATCACCATTCAAGCTCGCAATTCTGGCAACACATCAGAAATTAAAGGTGATCATGTAAACCATTCTACTAAAATTGACAATATGGTGCAACCTACTTTACAAGAAATGAGTCTGAAGGAAGTACATGAGCCATTCTCAAGCAGTAGCAGAGGACCTATTCATGAAGATCGAAGGCTACAAATTGAGGAGCTAGATGAATGGCGGATGCATAAACCGAGAACACATAATAAACCAAAACTACGCCACAACGAGCTCAATACCTTCCAAAATCAACTTAAGGTCGGAGATAAAGTATTATTAGATGCCACAGATCCTCACATTGTCACTACCAAACCAAATGAAGAAATCCCTCTTACGGTACTTAGCATTTTCACATTTAGTACAGTTGAGGTAAGTCATCCCAAGTTCGGCTCTTTTAAGGTAAACAACACCCATCTAAAACCTTATTTTGATGAGAATGATAGTAGGAATGAGGAGTATAAACTCCTCCAACCACCATAACCACTAAATGGAGAGGTAAGTCGAGCTTAGACTATAAATAAGCGCTTCTCGAGAGGCAACCCGAGCACTAACTGTATTAACTTCTTTCAATTTTAGTGTTTAACACCTAACTTACTAACGGAGCTTTTGAATACAGGTTTACCACACAGACATGGCCAAGCACACGGGCATGCTTATGACCGTGTCAAAACAGGGAAAATATTTCCCCAACACGGGCTACGACAAATCTCCAAGGTCGTGCGACATGGCCATGGGCGAACCTGCCAAAATAGCACCGGGTGCGACACGCCCGTGCCTTCAACCCATGGCTGAACCCGTCATATTAACACGGGCGTGCGACACGCTCGTGCCAAGCAACTGTGGGCAAACATGTTAAATTAACACGAACGTGGGTCTACATACATGGGCATGGGAGAAGCGAACGAAGCCAGACACGGCTGTGTGCACCCACATGCCCAAGGGACATGGGCGTGGACAAAATGTCAGACGTGCCCAAATATAAAATTCGTAAGTCACACTGGCAAAAATTGGGGAACACGGGCGTGTTCCCTTGCCGTGTGCCCCAAAATCTATAAATAGGCTACACTATTCATTGTCTTCTTCATCCAAAAACCCTAACCCTAATCGTTGTAAATCCACACACCCTCCCTACCATGCCCGTGCGCCGCTTCCCACTCCATTTTTGACGCTCAATCTCTCTCCCTTAGCGTTTGTTTACTCCCTTCAGTTCTATTTTACTTATTTCTAATGCTTATTATCAAAATAGTTTTCACTTTTCTTGTACTATTTTCATTTTTTCTCATTATTCTATCATTTTATTTGCATTCATAGGTTACTTAGTATACATTGCATGTTGAACTGTGTTATTAAGAAAGCCTCATTCTCTTGTCATACCCATGCCATTACTATGCTCATTCTCATGCTATTACCATGCCAATGTCACGAAATTAGGCTATCAAATTGATTATATTGGTTGAGTTTGCTTAGTATTAGTAGTTTTGGTTGAAATCGTTAGTTCAAATTCATGGTTTTTTCCTTTTCAAATTCGTTTACCTACTATCATTATTATTTATATTACAGGTATACAATGTCGTCTTCATGAGGAAAGAAGTCCGTTGTCCCTGTTTCAAAGAAAAAGAAGGGAACGACATCTTCCTCGGGTCCTACCGCAAAAATTTTCTACCCTTTCCTGCAATTCCCCATCGGGCCCCAAGAAGAACTTTTCCAAATACTTCTGGCCAACCTCTAATTATGGGCCGCTGCATCGACTGGGCTGCAGTAGAATAAGTTCAGTTGGCTGATACAATTCAGGCCCTCCTAACCACCGATCCTTGGGAGATTTTCTTTGGGATCATCAAGCCAATATATCTCAAGCTCACAATGGAACTATGCTCAACATTTCATCTTTAGACCGTAATGACGAACTACGATGATCCCGGCACGGTGCAATTTCGCCTAGGCAGATTACTCCACCAGCTCAGCATCCCAAAATTTGGTACTGCACTAGGCTTATATACGGAAGAGTTCAAGGAGGAGAATGACTTAGATACTCTCAACTGCCATATCCATCGTTCTCCTTCATGGTGCTGGGATGCACTAGTACTAGGTTCAGCCACCTATAATCCTAGCCGCTCCAAGGCATCGGCTCTCCCTCCATCTCTAAGGTACCTACACACCATTTTGGCTCACACATTAATAGGAAGGCGAGAGAGCATTGGCATCGTCAACACTCACAATGCCTACTTTCTATGGTGTATGTCGTACGGGCACGTTATTGACCTTGCCTATTTCATTGCCCTCGCCATTCAACACCAGACAGAGCCGTATAGGAAGGCGGTTATATCCATTGGCCCCTACGTTACTCGGTTGGCTTGACACTTCGGGCTCCTCAACACCACGGCCCAGGAATCATCCTTGACCCTCATTGGCCAGATGTCTCCACAAAGCATCTCAAGTATGCTAAGCATGAGGATGATCGAAAAGTACCGAGGAACCTACCATCCTCAATATCGTCTCGCCCAATCTACTGAGGAGAAGGCCCCCAAGGACATTACTGATGATGTCCCTCCATAGCACGAGGACCCATCGTCTCAGCCACCACCACCCTCTCATCTAGTTCATGCGACAGCTTCATACGCTGACATTTCTGAGCACCTCACTCGATTCGAGCAGCAGTGTTTTCAATGATTTGACAACATTGATGCTACTCTAAAGCAGATCTGTTAGCACCTCCACATCTCATCACAGCCCCCACCTCGCGAACCATCTAGTGATGAAGATGTTTAAAAACTTTCATTTATTATTTTATGTTTTTACTTTTATATTATTTTAAGACTACTTTTTATTTTTTCATTCATCTTATTTTTATTAGGATTTATAATTTTTATTTAACAATTTTGAATTTCGGCTATTTCCTACCGAGTAATCATTCTTGCTTATATATTTTCTAAAAGAGTTCCTGATGCTATCACAGTTATAAAAAGCTCCAAAGCTCACTATTACTCAGGGACTCGAAACTCCATTGGGAAAAGTTCTCCACGACTACCATGTCCTACTCGACAATGACCATAACCAACTTCAGATATAATATTCTTTTGGCGAAGGACTTATGGACTAATGAACCTTTACCACTATCAGAGTATCCTCCTCCATCCTAACGGCAATTATTCTTTGAAACTCCAGTTCAGGGAAATTCATTCATCATTCAGGAAGTCTCACTTTTCTCCCTATCTTATGAACTTACACTTACATTTGTCAAAATATCTATCTTTGTACATTGAGGACAATGTACATCTTAAGTGTGGGGGTATTCATTTTATTATCAGAAAAATCCCTAAATAACTGCATTATTCTCTTGAAAAGCTCTCATATCATACTGAGGAAAAATTTTGATTGATTTATGATTTTGATTGATATATCTTGAATTGTAACATAGACATTTATGCATTGATTGTTTAAACTTAACACATTAGGGAATCAAGCATGATAAGTTGATTTTTAAGAATTTAAAATTTTAGGTTGTTTTCCCAAAGTTTAGGTATTACTTTGAGTTGGAATTCAAAAGTTTTAAACATCAAAAAGTCATAATTTTTGTGAGATATTGAGCCTTCAAGAGCATCTATTAATTCTTTCATGTGCACTTTCATTATGAGTTTATCAGTATTGAACTGTTATTCTAGAACTTGCTTGATTATGCATGTTAAGACCACACTATTTGATTTGATATGTCAAAATGAGAAAAGCACTTAGGATTAACCCACTCATGTCATGAAAATCCTACATCCATGATTAACCCTTGTATTACCCTTAATATTAACCCTTAACCCGTTATTGTTGAAATCCCCTAAATTAAATTTGATCCCTATTTTTGTCGAGATTTGAATTGAAATAGTTGCTCAGCTATGTCTTGTTCTTAAAAGTTAAACTATGTTATTTTACTTGTTCTTAAAATAAATGTGTATACACATTAGTAGTAATCTTTTGTTTTTGAGCTTAAGTATTTAAATTCCATATTTTGAGAAGAAGCTCTGTTGTACGCAAGTGATGATTAAATCTTTTTCTAGTTAAGTGATTTTTTAATTCAATCTCGATTCTAACCGTTTCTTTCAGCTTGTGACCACACCCTCTAACTAAAGCCACGTTACAACCCTCTAAAGAACTTTTGATTGATGTCTCATCTCAATTTATAGTGGTGGAGATTTGATTTTCATGTAAGCTTATGGTAATAACTTTTCATATTGACTGATGAGTGCTACTTTCATTGTCCTTAAACACTTTGAGTGATTTGAGTGAATCTTTAGTGAGGATGTTAAACTCCGTGAGATTTTGAATCGAGGTAACCACTTAGATAAAGAGAGATGCCTACGTTTTGCATGATTAGATACTTGAATTGGAATGTTTGAAGCTCTAATGTTTTTTTAGTTGAATTCTCAATGTATGATTACCTGTGGATTATTTTGAGATATTTTTGATAGAGATTATAACTTGAGAAGGATTTATTTTGATTATGAGTTGAGGATTTTGCTTGAGGACAAGCAAATGCTTAAGTGTGGGGGTATTTGATAAACCGTAGTTTATACATATTTTTACCCCATGCTTAACACTTTTTATGGATGATTTTTCCTTAGAATTGGTGAATTCGATGCTCCTAATGCTTTAATTTCATGTTTTATACTTAGTGAGCATAAGAGAGCGAAAGGAACGAGAAACAGGCCAAAAATAGAGAAAATGGCGTAATGACATCTCTTCTTTTGTGCAAATGGATTTAGAAATACTCTACGATGCATGAGAGAGATACAAAGACCTTTTGAGCAGGTGCCCTCACCATGGGTTACCGCTTTGGCTATAGGTTCAAACGTTGCATAATGGCCTGAATCCTTTGACTCGAAAAATGATTGATGTAGCCGTTGGAGGAACTATCAATAATAAGACACCTGAGGCGACTTACGAATTTATTGAGGAGATGTCACTAAATAACTATCAGTGGCAAGTTATGAGAACAAAGTCGACGAAAGCAGCCCGTGTTTTCAACCTCGACGTGGTTACTATGCTATCTAACCAAGTAGAACTCTTAAATAAAAAGATTGAAAATTTATGTGATTCTACTCAGGTACATCCAATCATGAGGTGCGATTCGAATGGAGGAAGAGCATGCACAGAATATCAACCTTTCAACCCTAGCATCGAGGAGGACCAAGTCCAATATATGGGTAACAATAACTTTAGGCCCCAAAATAACCCATATAGTAACACTTATAATGCCACAACATCCTTCGGGTTTTCAACAATCACCTTACCAGCAAGAAAAGAAGCTAAACCTTGATGAGATGTTAACAAAATTTATCTCGGTGTCAGAAACTTGTTTCCAGAATACCGAGACAGTTCTTAAGAATCAACAAGCATCAATCCAAGGGCTAGAAACTCAGATAGGCCAACTCGCCAAACTGATTTCTGAACGACCATAAGGTAGTTTGCCAAGTAACACTGAATCTAACCCAAGGGAGCAAATCAATGCAATTACCATTCAAGATGGGGAAGGGTTAGGTGCACCTGAACCAGAATTGAAGCAAGAAACTGTAGTAAGTAAAGGTAAGGGTGAGGTGGACCACAATGACCAAAAATCGATAAGTAAAGAATACAAACCTCGTGTGCCGTACCCAAACGCAACAAGTAAAGACCGCACAGAAGAACAATTCTGTAAATTCCTAAAATTATTAAAAAGTTACATAGTAATTTACCGTTTATTAAAACTCTTTTGTAGATGCCAAACGCATTCAAAATCTTAAAGGAGCTTTTAACAAATAAACGAAAGTTGGATGAGGCGTCGCATGTGGAATTGAATGCAGTTTGCTCAGCCATATTACAGAATAAGCTACCCAATAAATTGAAAGATCCATGGAGTTTTACGATTCCTTATTTAATTGGTAGTTTAGATGTTCGTAATGCATTGGCTGACTTAGGGGAAAGCATTAATGTTATGGCTTATAAAATGTTTAAACAACTAGGTCTTGGGAAACCTAAACAAATTAGGATGAGCATTCAATTGGTTGATAAAACCATTAGATTTCCTAGGGGTATCATTGAAGATGTTCTTGTTAAGATCGATAAATTTAAATACCCAGTAGACTTTGTTGTTCTAGACATGGAAGAGGATAGTAACGTACCTTTAATTTTAGGATGACCATTTTTAGCGACTGCTAGAACCATTATTGGTGTTGGTACAGGTGAACTCACACTTTGTGTGGGAGACAAAACAATCACCCTTCAAGCTCGTAATTTGAGTAACACATCAAAAATTGAAGGTGGTTGTATAAATCATTCTACTAGTACTGATCATGTGGTGAAACCTTGTAACACCCCGTACCCGAGACCGTTGCCGGAGTCGAACACGAGGTATTTACGGACTTATTTCATTGACTTACACAGTTTATTTTTTTTTTCAGACAAGCTGGCTAACTGCATCACAGTCACTTTAAAAATCATATCTCGAGTTCCGAAGCTCGAAAACTGATTCCGTAAATTTTCCCTGAAACTAGACTCATATATCCATCTACAAATTGTTTTTAGAATTTTTAATCAGGCCAATTAGTACAGTTTATTAGTTAAAATCTCCCCTATTTCAGGGTTCGACTGGTCTGACCTTCATGCATTACGACTTGTATATCTCCCTGTAAAGGGCTTCAATACTTATACCGTTTGTTTCTAAGGAAACTAGACTCAAAAATAAATCTATACATATATGGCATGACTTCTAATTATCTCTGGTTAATTTATAGTGAATTTCCAAGGTCAGATCAGGGGATCCAGAAATCTCTCTAGCCCTGTTCCACGAAAACTTAAATATCTCTAAAAATACGACTCATATGATCGTTTTGTTTCTTCCATATGAAAGTAGATTCATCAAGGTTAGATTAAATAATTTATTCACTATTTAATTTCATTCCTACTATTTTTAGTGATTTTCAAATTTACATCACTTCTTCTTTGTCAAAGATCGCCTTTAAGGTAGACTTTACCTATTTCATAGTTCCATGATTCAACTAGCCCTTTAGCATATATAGCACAAAATATGATCATGATTAACCATTCCAATGGCCAATCGTTGCCAAGCATATCCACACCTCTCAATAACCATATACATACAAAATGATTATAACACTATGCTCAAAATATATAAGCCATTTTCGCATGGCTATCCAAATATATACAACACCAAAGTACTTGACTAATAACACAAGGGCAGTCCTATACATGCCATTAGCAGAGTTAAACTAAAAGAGTACCACAAGGGCTTTGATAGTGTGGACGACTTCGACTTTGACAAATCCCGAGTCCGATAGCTGACGAACCAAAATCTATAAAACAGATAATCAAAGAAACGGAATAAGCATTTAATGCTTAGTAAGTTTTGAGCAATGAAATTAGACACAATTGAAGCATAGCATTCATATGACTAAACGGATAATTTCATATACACACATTCTCAAAATCATACCTACTTCACATTACCAACCCTTATACTCATACATAAGAGATCAACAACCAAAAGCGGAAGCTCATTAATCGATTTGAGCGAATACTATTTAAAAGGAATCAACTAATCCAATGCATATACGAAACATACCTCATCATGGGATTTTACAAGCATATTAATTGAAATTATTACAGCAAGATCGCTCATTCCTAAACCAAGTACCTTCGGGATTTAACCGGATATAGCTACTCGCTCAAATGCCTTCAGAACTTAGCCCGGATATAGTAGTTGGCACAAATGCCTTCGGGACTTAGCCCGGATATAGTAACTCGCACATATGCCTTCGGGACTTAGCCCGGAATTAGTAACTCGCACATATGCCTTCGGGACTTAGCCCGGAATTAGTAACTCGCACAAATGCCTTCGGGACTTAGCCCGAAATTAGTCACTAGCACAAATGCCTTCGGGACTTAGCCCCGTTATCATCCGAATATTCATGCACATATCAGTAAATCATGACACATCTTTATTTCATTTTCATAACTAGAATTCAAACACAAGTCAACTATTAAGCATTCTCATTTTCGGCTCAATAGCCACATGCAAACAGCATGATTTGGTTTGCTTTATGACATGATCTCTATGCACATACGGCTACCCATCATACGTATAGACTAATTAACTCAACATATAATTCAAGTAGAATCATTATATCACCGTATATTTGTTATGATTATACGTCATGACTTAACCAAATCGTAAACTAAGTTTCATTACTCGAAAACTTACCTCGGATGTTGTCGAATGATTTCGACGGCTATTCGATCACTTTTTCCATCCCTTTATCGGATTTAGTTCCCCCTTACTCTTGAGCTTAATTTAACAATAAATTGATTTAATCATTTGAACATCAAAAAGAGAAACTCAAAGTACTTAACCCATATATACATTAGACATTAGAGTCACATATATATGAAATCATGAATCAACTCAACATATTAGCCCACACTCTCTTTTAGCCGATTATCTAAGCCAAGATAAAAGCATCAATATGCTTGCCTCTAACCGAATACATGCAACACCAATCTACCTCATGTGGCCGAATATGCATGTCTATGTTGAGGCCGATTATATGCTTAATACTTCCTACAAATATGGTTACTTGTATTGACTACATACCATTTTGTTTCAAGTTCAAAACTCGCTAATACACATATATACACTAGTAATCAAATACTAACATTTGCACTTCACCTTACTACCAATTCTTATCTACTTCCTACCATGGCCGAATGCATCAAGACAAGATACCATTTCAATTTTGGTCATGGGTTAAACAAAGAACTTAATGTCTAACTCAAAAATGCTAAAAGAAAATCCAAGAGTCATCAATCACCATCACATGTATCATTACAAAGCTTCACACTTAGCATGCAAATGACATCAACACAAGTCCACCTTAGCCGAAACTTAACTCATCTTCATGCCTCATCACCACAATATCAAACACCAACCAAGAAGACAACACCCATGGCCGAATATCATCTCCATCTCATAGCAAAGATTTAAACCATGGGCTAGGTAGAACTTCAACTAACAACTAAAAATATGCATGAATCTCATGGAACAACATCAACATACCTTAGTCTAGTGAACCACCATAGCCGATTTTCTCCAAGCTCTTTCCCTTCTTTTTCTTTCTTCTATTCGGCCAAGTTGAACAACATGAGAACTTTTTCTTTTTTTTTTCCTTCATCATTTTCCTTTTCATTATTTTTATTACCGTGCTCCTTATTTTATCATTCCTCCCATGAAACACTAACATAGCATGTTTATAATACCTTTTTACCCATAGCATGGCCGGCCACGATCCCAAGTTTTGGGTATTTTGACATGCAAGGACAACATTTTCTAGCATGCATCAATAGGCCACTTTAACATTTTCCTAGCACATTTCTAAATTTTCTCACACAAGTCCTATTTAGCAAAATTCACTTACAATTAACAAAATTCAAACATGAAATTTTCACACATGCCTATATACATATAATAAGCATCAAATATAATGGTTAATTGTTTTTATGACTCGGTCTTGTGGTCCCGAAACCACTTTCCGACTAGGGTCAATTTAGGGCTGTCACAAACCTTCTGTGCAGGAAACAGTTACAAAGAACGTATATGAGCCATGTTCAAACAACAACAAGGGACCTATCTATGAAGAACGGAGGCTACAAATCGAGGAGCTAGATGAATGACGGACACAGACACTGAGAACACCCGATAGGCTAAAACCGAGCCAGGACGAGCTCAATACCTCACCAAATAAACTTAAGGTTGGAGACAAAGTACTACAAGATGCAGCAGATCCTCGTATTACCATTTTGAAACTAATGAAAAAATTCTTCTTACGGTACTCAGTATTTTTTCATATGGTACAGTCGAGGTAAATCATCCCAAATTCGGCACATTTAAGGTAAACAATACTCGTCTTAAACCTTATGTTGATAAATTTTATATCAGGGATGAGGAGTGCAAACTCCTCGCTCCACCTTGACATGCAAAAGTGGGGTAGGTCGAGCTTAGACTATAAATAAGCGCTTATTGAGAGGCAACCCGAGCGTTAACTGTTAATTTCTTTAAAATTTTAGTTTTTAACATCTAACATACTAACCAAATCATGGAACGCAGACTTTCTAAATACCATACGGCCAGGCACACGGGCGTGCATTAGGCCGTGTGAGAACAGGGCAAGATTTTTTCCCCAACACGGGATACGATAAGTTGCCACGGCCGTACGACATGGCTGTGGGCAAAACTGCCAATACAACACGGGTGTACAACATGCTCGTGCCTTGAAACCGTGGTTGAAACTGAGAATGTAACATGGGCATGCGACACGTCCTTGCCCTCCACCCGTGGTCGACACTGTCAAAACAAACACGGGCGTGGACTTATGTACACGGGCGTGGGCCGAATGTCAGACGCATCCAAATTCAAAATTTACGAAACACACGGGCAAAAATTAGACACGGATGTGTGCCCCAAAATCTATATAAACCCCTTACTATTCATCATCTCCCTCCCTAAAAATCCTTAACCCTAGCTGCTGCAACTCCACACACCTTACCCCCACGCCCGTGCGCTGCCTACAACAAAGATTTCGATGCCCCAGGTTCCTTCTTTTTGCATTTGTTTACTCTTTTCTCTCTATTTTTGTTCAAATAAGTTGCTTATTTCATGATTCCTTTGCTATATTAAACTATTTTTGAATATTCATAGTTAGAATAGTAAAATAATAGTGCTTGTTTAATAAAAATTTTTGTAATTTAAGTTACTCCATTATGCTATACTCTTCCATTTTTCCTTGTTTCCATGAAATTTATGCCTACTCACACGTATTCATTCGTTTTTTCATAATCCTCTAACTTGATATATTTAGTGGTTTTAGTTTTTATCATCTCATACGTAAATCTCATAAAATATTCATATTTAGCCTTGATTTTCCATACTATTCTTGGGCCATATTGATTGAACTTCAATTTTTCAATGCAGGTACAATGTCATCCTTACGTGGTAAAAAGACCGCTGTTCCCACCTTGAAGAAGAGGAAAGGAGCAGTGTCATCCTCGGGTCCTACTATTGAGATTAGGCACCCATTCCTCTAGGTTGCATTGGGACCTCAAGAGGAATTATAGCATATATTATAGACCTAACCCCTAGGTGTGGGCCACTGCATTGACTAGGCCGCTTTTCGGCGATTCAATTGGTCGACGCGTGCGAGCCCTCCTAATGACTGACCCGTAAGGACTCTTCTTCGAGATCGTTGAGCCGACGTACCTCGAGTTTACATTAGAACTCTGCTCGACTTTCCATCTTCAGACTGTCATAACCAACTTTGACTATCCTAGAACAGTCCAGTTTTGCCTCGGTGGTCTAGTACGTCAGTTGAGCGTACCCGAGTTCGGGATTGCACTAGGGCTGTACATGGATGAGTTTATGGATGACAATGACCTCGACACCCTCGACTGCCACATCCACTACTCCCCCTCAACATGTTGGAGAGATCTCATCCCTACCTTGGCCACCTACGATCCTAGTCGCTCCAAGGCACCAGCTCACCCTACTTCCTTGAGCTATCTACACACCATATTGGCTCATACTCTGACAGGGAGACGAGAGAGCACCAGCGTCGTCACCAGCCACGACGCCTATTTCTTATGGAGTAATGGCGAACGGGCACGTCATCGACCTTACCTACTTTATTGCCTTCACCATTTGCCACCAGACGGAGCGGCACAGGAGAGGGGTCATCTCTATCGGGCCCTATGTGACTCGATCTCGGCACTTCGGGTTCCTCAATACAGTAGTCAATCACCCTACCTCACTCTCATCGGCCAGATGTCCTCACATGGCATCTTGAGCATGCTAAGTATGAGGATGATTGAGAAACGACATGGCACATACCCTCCTCAGTACCACCTCGCCCAGTCCACCGATGAGGAGGACCTAGAGGACATTCCTGATGATGTTCCTCCACATCACAAAGACCCACTGACTCAGCCACCACCCCCCTCTCGTCCAGTTCATTCGGCGGCTTCATACGCTGACATCTCTGAGCGCCTTACTCGATTGGAGCAACAGTGTTTTCAACACTTTGATAACATTGATGCTACTCTACAGTAGATTTGTCAGCACTTCTACATTTCATCGCCACCCCTATCTCACGAACCATCTAGCGATGAAGATGTTTAAAAACTTTTGTTTATTATTTTATGATTTTACTTTTATTCTATTTTTAGACTACTTTTTATTTTTCTTTAAGCTTATTTTTATTAGGTTTTATAATTATTATTTTACAATTTTAAATTTTGGCTATTTCATTACGAGTAATTATACTTCCTTATATTTCCTAAAAAGTTCCTGATTCTATCACAGTTATAAAAAGCTCCAAAGCTCATCATCGCATAGGAACTAAAAACTCCACCGGGAAAGGTTCTCCACGACTGCCATGTCTTGCTCGACCACGACCATAGCTACCACCAGATATAATATTCTTTTTGCGCAGGACTTATGGACTAGTGAACCTCTACCACCACTGGAGTATCCTCCTCCACTCTCACGCCGATTATTCTCCAAAACTCCAATTCAAGGAATTCATTCATCATTCAGGAAATTTCACTTCTCTCCCTATCTTATGATTATAAATATATCTTTTTTAATATATCTATCTTTGTACATTGAGGGAAATGTACATCTTAAGGTGGGGGGTCTTTTATATCATCATTAGAAATCCCTGAATTGTGTCTTATTCTCACGTGAATCACTCATATCACTATTAGAATGAATTTTAATTAATTTATGATTTTTATTGATATGTCTTGAATTAAAACATAGGCATTTATGCATTGAGTGTTTAAACTTTAAGACATTAAGGAATCAAGCATGATAAGTTGATTTTTCAAGAATTAAAAACTTTTAGGTTGTTTTTCCCAAGTTTAGGTATTATTTTGAGTTGAAATTCACAGGTTTAAACATAAAAAAGCCATAGTTTTTGTGAGATTTTGAGCCTTTAGAGCATCTATTATTTCTTTCATGCTCACTTTTATTGTTGCTTTGAGTGCGTCAGTATTGAATTGTTATTCTAGAACTTGCTTGATTATACATGTCAAGACCACACCATTTGATTTGATATGTCAAGATGACAAAGACACTTAGGTTTAACCCACTCACTCCATAAAAGCCTACCTTCATAATTAACCCTTAGTGAACCCCTTGAGCCTAACAAACCATTAATTTATTTACCCTCAATATTAACCCATAACCCATTATTGTTGAAATCCCCTAATTTGATCCCTATTTTTGTCGAGATTTGATTTGAACTAATTGCTTAGTTATGTTTTGTTCTTCTATGTATTTGACTTGTTCTTTAAAAAGAAAACAACAACAACAACAACAACAATACTTATATACATATTAGTAGTAATTCGCCATTTTTAAGCTTGAGTGTTAATTCCATATTCGAGAAGAAGCTCACTTGTATTCAATCGATGACTAGTCATTTTTCTAGCTAGTCGTCGAAACCCTTTTTTATTTTGAAAGCAATAGGATCGACTTTGAAAAACAAAAATGTGGAGTCGCCACCAATCTCTTGATTTAGGTGTGATTGGACCACTATTAGAACACTTTATTTAATGAAAAATAAATTTGATTTATGTAAAATAAAAAAAAAGGGTTCGGGAGTCGGTTACACATGAGGAAGGGTTAGGACCCTCATTACGCCCAAAAATTGGTACCAAATTGATTTGATGCTATCCTTATATCAAAAGTTTTTTAAAGAAAAGATTTTTCCAAAGTATGATTTTTTTTTAAAAAAAAACTGTTTGAATAGCTCAAAGTAGCGGTAAAAAATCTCTCGTTTCAAAGATATGCAGTATCATACCCAGTACGATTGGATACGATCCTTTATATCATTAATGTGAAAAATAAAATAGAATAAAATAAATAAAAATAAAGAACACATAAATTTTACGTGGAAACCCTTTCGGAAAAAAAACCACAGGCGGAGGAGAAGAAAATTCACTATGTCGAAAAATTTTTACTCAAATACAAGAGGAATAGACTATGTCTATTTATAGGCTTGCAAAGCCATATTCTAGTAGGATTGAAACACCTTATCCTAATCAATATAAAATAGATGGAGTTTAATAAGGTTTAAAACCTTATTCTAAAATAAAATAAAAGAAGTCTAGTTCTATATGGATTTTACTTTTATTTTATTTTCCATCGTATTTTATTTAAATAAGAATTTGGGTCACTTAATTCTAACAATCTCCACCTTGACACAAATTCTCAATGAACAAGTTCTTCATCGCGAACTTTCAATAAACAAGTTCTTCACCTCTTCCAAAAACCCTTAAGGGTTTAACTTCAACAATGAACACCAACCAAGTCTAAGCAATGCTCAAACTTGGTTATAGGAAGTGACTTAGTCATCATATCTGCAGGATTTTCATGAGTGCTAATTTTGCTCACAACAATATCACCACGAGCAATAATATCACGAACAAAATGATACCGAATATCAATGTGTTTTGTTCTCTCATGAAACATTTGATCTTTTGTAAGAAAGATGGCACTGATTGTCACAAAATCTTGTGCTGATTTGAAGGTCTTCATTGAGTTCACTAAATAGTCCCTTCAACCAAATAGCTTCTTTACAAGCCTCAAGAATCGCCATGTACTCAACTTTTCAGGTAGACAAAGCGATCGTAGTTTGCAAAGTGGCTTTCCAACTAATTGCACAACCTCCGATTGTAAAGACGTAACTCGTGAGAGATCTTCTTCTATCAAGGTCTCCAGCAAAATCAGCATCAACATACCCTATAACTCCATCTTTAGTTCTTCCAAACTGTAAGCAAACATTAGTAGTGCCTCGTAAGTATCTTAAAATCCACTTTGAATCGCTTTCCGGTGTTCTTTACCAGATTCGCCATGTATCCGCTAAGCGCCTTGATCGCATATGATAAATCTGGGCGTGAACAAACCATAGCATACATGAGAGATCCTCTTGCACTAGAGTATGGAACATGTGACATGTACTCAATCTCATTATCGATTGAGGAGATAAGGCCGATGAAAGTCCGAAATGGGTCGCTAAAGGAGTACTAACAGCTTAGCACTCTGCATATTGAACACCGCAAAGAACTTTCTCAATGTACCCCTTCTAACTTAGGTACAATTTACTTGCTTTTCTATCTCTGAGAATCTCCATACCAAGTATCTTCTTTGCTGGTCCTAAATCTTTCATCTCAAATTCTTCACTTAGTTGGGCTTTAACCTTTCTTATCTCTCTTTTATCTTTTGTCGCTATCAACATGTCATCAACATAAAGAAGTAGATACACAAAAGAACCATCACTGCTTTTTCTTAAAGTAGACACAATTGTCAAAACTACTTCTTTTGAAATCATGAGAAGTCATAAAGGAATCAAACCTCTTGTACCACTTGTCTTGGTGATTGTTTCAAACCGTAAAGGGACTTTTTCACAAGCAAACATAGTCCTCTTTTTCGAGACTATAAAACCCTCTCGGTTGTTGCATGTAAATATCTTCCTCAAGTTCTCCATGCAAAATGCGCTTTTACATCTAACGCTCAAGCTCCAAATCATGCATGGCCACAATACTAAGCAAAGCTCGAATCGAACTATGCTTAACAACCGGAGAGAACAAATCATGAAGTCCACTCGAATTTGATCAGTAACCCTTTGCAACAAGCCTTGCTTTATATCCGGTTCTTCAACTCCTGGAGTCCCTTCTTTCTTTTAAACACCCATTTACAACGAACAGCCTTTTTTACCTTTAGGAAGTTTTACAAGATCCCATGTTCTATTTTTGTGGAGTGATTCCATCTCCTCTTGCATAGCAAACATCCACTTTTACGAGTCTTCACACTAATCGCCTCGGAATAATTAAATGGCTCTTGATTCGCATCTATATCTTCACCACATTTAAAGCATAAGCAACTAGATCAACCTCGGCATACTTCTTTGGAGGTTTAATTTCTCTTCTTGTCCTGTTTTTGGCGATAGAGTATTGCGGTGAAGAAGCAACTCTATTCTCAATTTTGTATTGGCTTGAGGAGTTGATTACAGATTAACTGATGCTCCACCGCTTTTGGTTTTCTTTATTGGAAGAGTCTTTAAGAGATAAGTTAGGTAGCATAGCAGTTTCATCAAAACAACATCTCTGCTAATCACAACTTTTCTATTTTCGAGGACACCATAACTTATAGCCTTTTACACCACTTTATAACCAAGAAAACGCATTTAATGGATCTCGGTTCCAATTTTCCATTATCAACATGAGCATACGCAGACACCCAAAAATCTTTAAATCGTAATAATTAGCGGGATTACCGACCATACCTCTTGTGGAGTCTTTTCTCAATGGCAGCGGATGGAGATCGGTTGATCAAAAACATGCGATGAAGTCGCTTACGCCCAAAATGACTTCGTAAGTTGGCATTTGACAACATACATCGAACCTTCTCCATGATCGCTTCTGTTCATTCGCTCGCAACGCCGCTTTTGTTTGTGGAGTATGACGAATCGTCAAGTGTCTCATGATCCTTCGACTTGCACAATCTATTAAACTCATCGAATGAACTCTAAGCCATTGTCTGCATGCGGAGGTATTTTATCTGCTTTTCCGTCTGTTTTTCAATCATAATTTTCCAAGACTTAAATGTGGAAAACACATCGCTTTTCGCTTGGAAGAACGCCCAAACTTTTCGGAAAAATCATCAATAAAGGTTAGCATATAATTAGCTCCACCTCTCGAAGGCACTCGGGCGGCCCCACGGATCGTAATGGATATACTCCAACGTTTCCTTCGTGTTATGGATTCCTCTAGTGAATCGAACTCTCTTTGCTTCCCAAAACACAAGGCTCACAGAAATTCAGTTTGCAAATTCCTTGCCCATTAAGAAGTCCTCTTTGCTTAATTCGCCATGCCATTCTCACTCATATGCCCTAGGCGCATATGCCAAAGTTTAGTAATATCATCATCTGACAAGGAAGAGGAAGCGATAGCTGCATCACCAGTAATAGTAGAACCCCAAAACATATAACTTGGCAATCTTTCTTTGCCCTTTCATCACAACAAGGGACCCTTTGGAAATCTTTAAAACCCCACTTTCACCGTGTATCTGCATTTTTGAATCAAGAGTACTCAACGAAATTAAATTTCTTTTCAATTCTGGAACATGCCGCACGTCACTAAATGTTCTGACAACTCCATCAAACATCTTAACTTTAATTGTTCCAACACCTGCGATTTTACATGAAGCATTATTTCCCATCAAAACAACACCTTCAGATCATCGTTTCATAAGTTGTAAACCAATCCCGATTGGGACTCATGTGGAAGGTGCAGCTGAATCAAGTATCCACTCCTCGCTTACTTTAGAATCATTGATGAAGCAACTAGAAGTTCACCATCGTTGTAGTCTTCTACAACATCGACTTCACCGAAATTTTCCGTTGTTTTCCCTTTTGATTCGCAGCCTCCTTTTAATCTTATTTTGTAGCTTATAGCACTCGATTTAATGTGCCCTTTCTTCTTGCGAAGTTGCAAGTTTTACCTCTGTTTGAAGATTTCGATCTACCCTTAGATTTACCACGAGGATTCCGTTCTCGTGTTCTACCACGATCATCATCAACATTCCGGTCTTGTCTCCCACGAACAATGAGACCCTCTCCACGAGAGTTGGGTTTAACCACAAGATGCTTCATCTTATCATACGAGGTTAAAGAATCATAAACCTCATCAACTGTGAGAGACTCGCGGCTATATAAAATCGTGTCTCTAAAGGTTGAATAAGGCGGGCAACGAACAAAGTAGAATCAACCCTAGATCTTCCTTATCATCTTGAACCTCCATGGCCTCCAAGTTTGAGAGAATTTCTTTAAACAACATTAAGTGTTCGTGTACGAACACACCTTCCTCCAAACGATGAGCATAAAGACGCCGCTTCATATGCAACTTGCTTGTTAGAGTTTTCGACATACATATTTGTTCTAGCCTCTTCCATAATGCAATGACAGTTTTCTCTTTCATCACATCCTGCAAAATTTCGTTGGACAAATGCGATGTAATTGTGTTAATGCCTTTCGATCCTTACGCTTCTTCTCTTCATCTGCTAATGTCGAAGGCATCTTATCTATCCTAGCGGGGCATCCTCTAGATCCATCTGCAAGAAGCGCTTGCATCTTAATTTGCCACAACGCAAATCGGTGTTGCGATCCAACAATGAATTTCATACTTCAAAGACGCCATTACCGTGATCGAGATGAATAACCGGAAGCTCGATACCAATTTGTGAAAAATAAAATAGAATAAAATAAATAAAATAAAGAACACATAAATTTTACGTGAAACCCTTTCGGAAAAAAAACCACAGGCGAGGAGAAGAAAATTCACTATGTCGAAAAATTTTTACTCAAATACAAGAGGAATAGACTATGTCTATTTATAGGCTTGCAAAGCCATATTCTAGTAGGATTGAAACACCTTATCCTAATCAATATAAAATAGATGGAGTTTAATAAGGTTTAAAACCTTATTCTAAAATAAAATAAAAGAAGTCTAGTTCTATATGGATTTTACTTTTATTTTATTTTCCATCGTATTTTATTTAAATAAGAATTTGGGTCACTTAATTCTAACAATTAAAATACGATTGATTGTTGACTTTTAAAAACTTTTAAAAATTATAAAAAGGTTATCCAAATATTTGGTTCATCGAAAAATCATACCAGATCGATTGAGCACGATTTTCTGAATTCCCCACATATTGGATATTGTCTTATTTCAGAATTTTTGAATGGTAGAAAATTGGAAGTTTGCTCAAAAATACGTTTATTTGTTTTAAAATAAATGAAATATTTAATGCATTGCAACAAAACGTTTGCATGGGAAAGGATTTATGAACATGAAATAATAAGATACAACCCGACACAAGTAATAAATCCAACTATTCTAAGTACAATGTGGCCAAATTTTTTATCATTGATGGAGAACAATTTATATAACAAATAAAATCATGAATGAATAATATATAACAACAATATACATAATCTAATATAGCACAATCAATACAAGATATACGAATAAAATGAAGATTTAAAAACGAGTCAAGTTTACAATAATAATGATCACACAATATATAACATATGACTTATGGAATTAATGAGTTTGAAACTACTTGCAAAAGCAAATTAGAGCTATGTATGAAGTTATTAAAATATATACTATAGGATGAAGATTTGTAAATCAAGAAATATTCGAAGGGCTAAAATATTTATTAAAGTATATAAAAGAAAATTTAAATAATGTATGGGATAAAATAACAAAAATATATAATAACATAAAATTGTAAGAAATACATACAATAACTTTTCAAAAACATATACACATAAATAGATTTAGAAAGAATTACTTGTAAAAATAAAAAAATAAAAAATAGAAAAATGCACTTAATAAGGCCTTTAAAATTAAATTAACTTCATTATAAATTATATATAATAGACTTGAAAATATATTTATATGTACAAAATAGACTATATGCATAAAATAAATACATGAAATAGATTTACAAAAACATATATATACATAAATGGATTTAGAAATAGTTACTTGTAAAACATGCACTTAATAATGCCTTTTAGATTAAATTAATTTTACTATAAATTATATAGACTTGAAAATATACTTATATACACAAAGTAGACTATATGCTCAAAATGTATGGATTTATATATATATAAATATAGATTAAATTTATGTACCAATATTTCCTTATGTATAATGGTTAAGTAACATATAAAACATGTGTAATTTCCTTTTCGTCAACAAATATATATGTATAAGTATGTTAGCAAATTCAAAACATTTAAATGTATGCAGTAATTTAATGTTGATACTATTCATGAAAAAAGCTAATTTTATTATCGGATATATATATGTATAATAATGTATAAATCATTACATAAAATAGTATACAACATGTGAAAATACAATTACCCAAATTACAACAAATAAGTAAATTAATAATATAAATGATACAATTAATACAAACATTACAAATAATATAAATGATATAATAAAAAAAAATTTAAAAAAATCTACTAAAGTAACACAAAATATACAAGTAAATAAGTCTGAATTTAAAACTATAAAATGAATCTAAACAAATTACTTAATTGAAATCAAAGTAAAATATAAAAAAAAAATACAAATGAAATAAACTACTAATAATAAAATAAGGACCCATATATAACACGCGTGAATTCACAGGGACCAAGATTAAAATTATCCCTGATCCTAAAACATTGCGTTGAGACGTGAGCTAAAATGCAAGGGCATACAAATTTTAGGGAAAATTTCTAAGATAAACGAAGTATAAACAGAGGCCAATTGAAAATAGGCATGAAAGAGGAGGACCAAATGCGCTATTAACCCATTTGAAGCAAAAGCAAGAGGATTCAATTCTCAGATTGGGTGAACACGCACAGACCCACTTTTTACATGTTGATGTTTCCACATTTAATGCTACCTTTTAATTTTTTTTCTTTTCAAAATTCAACTTAACCTTCCATTTTACTAAAACATAAATTTTATCCCCTGTCACTAGGGTTTGGCTCAACATGTAGCCGCCCAAACCATCATTTACTTGATGGCCAACAGAGCACCAATGGTGACCAGATTTTGTCAATGGAAGTCACGCCCATGGAGATCTAATAAGTGCACTCCTTCTCCCTTTTCTTTTCTTTTCTTAAAAAAAAAACCTTAAAATCCCATACTATTTTACCAAAAGCAAAATGAAGTTTAAAAAGAGCATCCACTTTAGCCCGAATCAGCCTCGAGATCTCCCTTCAACTTCGACATCAACAAAACAAAGAGAAGAACTCCATGGCGTTTTTTGCACGGTAACACTTCCTTTCCCTTGTTTTAAAAAAAATGCAATGATGAAGCACTTCCAGAAAAGAAATCAAGAAAGAAGAAAAAACTAGAAAAGGTTAAATCACCTTAAAATGTTGATTAATTTCTCTCTATTTGATTTGCCTGTGTATGCGTATAGTTCGCGTACCATGTACAGTACAAGTGAGGGCTTTTTATAGTCGAAAAATAACAATTTAAAAATTATAGAAATCTATTTTGTATTCTGTTATTGCTGCTTCTCGTGCATTCGATTGCAGGTATGGTCGTACGGAGGAGATGACCCGAATGGCGTGGAGGCCGTGTGCAGGGATCTCATGTGGGAAGCCAACCCTCTGCTACCCTTCTAGTGTATTCTAGGAGCTTCTGGAGTTCTTGGCTACTGAAATTCTTTTTTCTTTTGGGTTCTTTTGGGTTTGGGCTAGGTTTAGGATATGGGTTTATGAATTTGGGTTAAAATTGTATTTGGGCTGGTATAAACTCTTTATTTGGGCCTAAAAAATTTGTAAAAGGACATTGGTAATGGACTTTTATTGGTTTTCATCTTAATTTATTTTTTTGTTTTTGTTTATTTTTATTTTTGGTTTTTTTTAGCCCGGGCGAAATAGGTCAATTACAGCTGTCCCTTTTTGCTCATTTTCATGTAACGATAATAGAGCAAAGACTTTAAATAGGACCAATTTGGCCCGGTTTTGCTGAATCTTGACTGTGCTTTTAGGGAAATAAGATGGTGACTCAAATTTGCCCCATGGCTGATAAGATCTTCAACCTTTAGTCTGCTTCCTTTCTACATCAGGAAGATAAGACTCATTCTTCAACCTGCTCTCTTGCTACCTCAGAGAGATGAGGCTGGTGGTCAAATATGCTCTATTGTCAATACATGAAGATAAGATTCACTATTCTCGATCTGCTCCACTGCAATCTTAGGGAGATAAAATCTTCAATTCTCAATCTGCTTCCCTGCTACCTCAGGAAGATAAGACTCATTGTTTAACCTGCTCTCTTGCTACCTCAGAGAGATGAGGTTTGGTGGTAAAATCTATTTCATTGCCGATACATGGATATAAGATTCACCATTTGCGAAGATTTGCTCCGCTGTAACTTTAGGGAAATAAGATCTTTATGTAACGCCCTGTACCCAAGACCATTTCCGGATTCGAACACGAGGTGTTAACGGACTTAATCCATTTACTTACACAGTTCATTTCGAAATTTCCAGGCAAGCTGGCTAATTGCATCACAGCCACTTTAAAAATCATATCTCGAGTTCCAAAACTCGGAAACTGATTCTGTAAATTTTTTCTGAATCAAGACCAGATATCCATCTACAAATTTTTTTCTAGAATTTTTAGTCAGGCCAATTAGTACAGTTTATTAGTTAAAGTCTCCCCTGTTTTAGGGTTCGACTACTTTGAACTTCATGCATTACGACTTAGATATCTCCCTGTATAGAGCTTCAATACTTATTCTGTTTATTTCTAATGAAACTAGACTCAAAAAGGAATCTTTACATATAAAGCGTGACTTCTAATTATCTCTGGTTAATTTATGGTGAATTTCCAAAATCAGAACAGGGGATCCAGAAAACGCTCTGGCCCTGTTTCACGAAAACTTAAACATCTCATAAAATACAGCTCATATGGTCGTTTCGTTTCTTTCATATGAAAATAGACTCATCAAGATTAAATTACATAATTTATTCACTATTTATTTCCATTCCTACTATTTTTAGTGATTTTTCAAATTCACATCATTTGTTCTTTGTCAAGATCTATTCTAAGGTAAATTTTACCTATTTCATAATTTTCCATGAATCAATTAGTATATTGACATACATCATTTTCAAGTATAATCACGATTAGCCATGTCGTACGTAGCACCAATAGGACCATGATTGGCCATTCCAATGGCTAATCATTACCAACATTTCAACACCACTTAATAACCATATCATAAGACCATATATACAAAATGACCATAATGTTATACTCAAAATATACAAGCCATTTTCGCATGGCTATACAAATATACATTACCAAAAGATACTTAATTAACAACAAGGGTCAGCCCTATACATGCCATTATCAAAATTCAACTAAAAGAGTACCAAAGGGCTTAGATAGTGTGGACGACTTGACTTTGACACTCCAGAGTCCAATAGTGATTTAACAAAATCTATAAAACAGAGAATTAAAGCAATGAATAAGCATTTTGATGCTTAGTAAGTTTTAAGTAATGAAATTATTTACAACTAAGGTATAGCGTTCAGATGACTAAATGAACAATTGCATATACGCATATTCCTAAAATCATGTTTACTTCACGCTTCAACCATTATATTCATACACTCGGATCAAACCCGACTAAAGGCCTAAGCTTGTTAATCAATTGAGCGAATACTATTTAAAAGGAATCAACCTTTCCAATGCATATCTGAAACATACCTTATCGTTTGGATTTATGAGCGTATTAATTGAAGTTATTACAACAAGATCGCTCATTTCCAAACCCAAGTACCTTGATTTAGCGGATATAGCAACTCGCACAAATGCTTTCGGGACTTAGCCCGATATAGTAACTAGCACAGATGCCTTGGGACTTAGCCTTGGATATAGTCACTAGCACAAATGCCTTCGGACTTAGCCCGGATATAGTCACTAGCACAAATGCCTTCGGACTTGGCCGGATATAGTAACTAGCACAAATGCCTTCGGACTTAGCCGGATATCATTCAATAATCATGCACATATATCAATAAATCATAACACATTTATATTTCATTTTCATTACTAGAACTCAAACACAAGACACTTATCAACCTTTACCATTTTCGGCTCAATAGCCACATACAAAGAGCATGATTTTGATTGGCTTTGTAACATGATCTCTATACACATTCGGCTACCAGGTCATAAGTATAACTAATTACCTCGATATATAATTCAAGTAGAATCATTATATCACCGTTTATTTGTTATGCTTATATGTCATGACTTAATCAAATCATAAACTAAGTTCCATTACTCAAAGACTTACCTCGGATGTTGTCGAACGACTTCAACAGCTATTCGATTACTTTTTCCTTTCCCTTATCAGATCTAGATCCTCTTTGCTCTTGAGCTTAATTTAAAACAATTGGATTCATTTAATTTCAAATCAAATAGGCGATTTAATATAATACATGTATATTATAAGGTTGAGGTACATATGACTTAATGGTTAACTATCAAACACCATACGCATATATATGTATACATATATATTCTCTAGTCATGCACAACCCAACATCTTACTTAGGCATTAACAACTTTATAGATATATGCATATCTATGTTAAGGCCGAATATATATAATTTAACACATTCTACAAATATGGTTATTTATAATGACTAAACACCATTTTATCTCAAGTTATACTTATAAGCACATCCATCCAAATACATTCGTACTTAAACATCATTCCGACCTAACACTCATATTACATCTATAAAACTACAAGTTTAATATACCTATACTTACGTCACTTGAACATCAACCCTCAATTTCTTTGACAAAGCACATTTCGAAAATGATAAGGCAATATAACAGCCTTTAATCCAACTTATAATTCACACATATCACATTCCAAGCATTCACTCTATTCTATCACTTAAAGTACAACCATTACTCAATAACTTCCTAGTTCAAATTCGGCAATTACACCAATTCACTAGATGATTTATTATTATTATTGTTCATTTATTCAAACTACTTAAAATTACCTTAAACTATTACAATTAACAACCATTTGTAACTTATTCATTAAACATGAAAGCAACCATATATCTCTTCCATTTTTTACCATGGCCGAATGCTCAAGACACCACACCATTCCAAATTGGTCATGGGTTGAGCAAAGAACTTAATGACTAACTCAAAAATGTTAAAAATCCAAGAATCATCATTGAACTTACCTTAATTTAGCTAACCACCATAGCCAAATTTCTCAAAGCTTTTTCTCTTCTAGTTACGGCAATGAGGAGCAAAGATGGAGAAACTTTAGTTTCTCCTCCCACAAATCAAAATTTTTTTATTATCCATATTTTAATTTTTAACATAAAATATTAACATAAAATAATTATAATATGTTTTAGTCCATAACATGGCTGGCCACCATCTAGAATTTGGCTAATTTGACATGCAAGTACAAGCATTTTCTAACATGCATTAATAGGCCACTTTAACATTTGCCTAGCACATTTCTAAATTTTCTCACACAAGTCCTATTTAATAAATTTCGCACCATAACACATAATTTAAGCATGAATTTTTCACACATGCATATTCATATATAATGAGCCTCAAACATGATCAGAAATTATTTTTATGACTTGGTTTCGTGGTCCCAAACCACTTTCCGACTAGGGTCAATTTAGGGCTGTCACAACTCTCCCCCACTTTAAGAAATTTTCGTCCCCGAAAATCTTACCGGTAAATAGGTTTGGGTATCGTTCTTTCATAGAGTTCTCGGTTTCCCAAGTAGCTTCTTCGATCCCGTGTTTGAGCCATAACACCTTTACTAACGAACCCTTTTGTTTCGCAACTCTTTCACTTCACGAGCTAGGATACGAATCGGTTCTTCTTCATAACTCATATCAGATTGAATTTCAACCTCGGAGGGATTAATTATGTGCGAAGGATCGATCAGAACGTCAAGCATCTAAACATGAAAAACATTGTGAATCTTTTCGAGATCAGGGGGTAAAATCAATCTATATGCCACTGGACCAACTCGTTCGGATATTTCAGATGGCCCTATGAACCTCGGACTCGGTTTGCCCTTACGGCCAAATCGAGTATCTTTTCAAAGGTGAAACTTTAAGAAACACTTTGTCTCCCACGATACTCAATATCTCTTCGTTTTAAATCCGCAGACGACTTCGGACGATCCGATGTCGCCTTCGACTTTCACGAATTATTTTTACTTTCGCTCAAAGATCTTTAATCAAATCAACTCGAAAATTTTACTTTCACCGAGCTCGGTCCAAAACAATGGTGTACGGCATTTACGACCGTACAAAGCCTCGTAAGGTGCCATCTTAATACTTGATTGAAAACTATTGTTGTGCGAATTCAATCAAAGGTAAATACCGCTCCCACAAACCACCAAACTCAAGGATGCAACATCTCAACATATCCTCGAGTATCTGAATTATTCATTCGGATTGGCCATCGGTCTGAGGATGAAAAGCGGTGCTAAAATGCAACTTGGTACCCAAGCTTCTTGCAATTTCTTCCAAAATCGCGAGGTGAACCTCGGTTCTCTATCCGACACAATAGAAATAGGTACCCCGTGTAATCTTACAATCTGAGAAACATACAATTCAGCTAGTTTATCCAAAGAATAATCCGTGCGTCACGGGAATAAAATGAGTCGACTTAGTCACCTATCAACAACAACCCAAATCGCATCTTTCTTACTTGCCAACAATGGCAACCCAGATACAAAATCCATCGTGACTCGATCCCATTTTCATTCAGGTATCATGATCGGCTGAAGTAAACCTGTAGGCACTTGATGTTCCGCTTTCACTTGTTGACATATTAAACACTTCGAAACAAAATCGGAAATGTCTCGTTTCATACCATGCCACCAAAACTGACGTTTCAGATCATTGTACATTTTTGTACTACCCGGGTGGATAGACATTCGGCTACTATGAGCCTCGCTCACGATCATCGAAATAAGTTCTGAATTTCTTGGAACACACAAACGACTTCTGGACCTCAAACAATCGTCATCATCAATTTGAAACTCTGATTCCCTATTCGAAACACATTCAGCCCGTTTTGCGACCAATTCACCATCGACTTTCTGAGCTTCACGAATTTGATGAATCAACAACGGTTTGGCCTTTAATTCTGCTACTAACACATTATCGGATAGAACAGACAAGTGTACATTCATCGTTCGTAAAGCAAACAGTGATTTACGACTTAAGGCATCCGCAACCACATTAACCTTTCCCGGGTGATAGTCAATGACAAGCTCATAATCTTTTAACAACTCGAACCAACATCTTTGTCGCAGATTCAAATCTCTTTGAGTCATCAAATATTTGAGACTTTTGTGATCCAAAAATCCATGGCACTTCTCACCAAATAAGTAATGTCTCCATATTTTCAAAGTGAATACGATGGCAGCTAATTCGAGATCATGGGTTGGATAATTTTTTTCATGTGGCTTCAATTGCCTCGACGCATAAGCTACAACTCGACCTTCTTGCATCAATACACAACCCAACCCAAGTAAGGATGTATCACTGTAAATGACAAACTCTTTGCCTGATTCGGGCTGCACTAGTACTGGAGCTTCAGTCAAATAAGTCTTTAGTTGATCGAAACTTTTCTGACATTTTTCTGTCCATTCAAACTTAACATCTTTCTGAAGTAGTTTCGTCATTGGTGTGGTTATCATCGAGAAACCCTTTACAAACCGTCTGTAGTAACCTAAGAAGTCCCAAAAGCTCCGAACCTCAATAATATTTCTGAGGCTTCCAGCTTAAGTATGGCTGAAATTTTGCTTGGATCAACTCGAATACCCGATGCGAGATACCACATGACCCAAGAAGCTAACCTCTCTTAACCGTAACTCACACTTCTCAACTTAGCATATAAGCGCTTATCCCGTAAAATCTGCAACACTAATCCTGTGTGTTCAAAGATGATCGGTTTCATTTCTCGAATAGACCAAAATATCATCGATAAACACAACTACAAACCGATCCAAAACGGTCGAAGATCCGATTCATCAAATCCATAAATACCGCAGGGCATTAGTGAGCCCAAACGGCATCACTAAGAACTCGTAGTGACCGTATCTCGCTCGAAAGCGCTTTGGGTATATCTCGAATCTCGAATTCATGAATCGATAATAACCCGATCTCAAATCTATCTTTGAAAACACCGAGGCTCCCTTTAGTTGATCAAACAAATCATCAATACGCTGAACGGATATTTATTCTTTATTGTCACTTTATTCACCGACGATAGTCGATGTACAACCTCATGGTTCCGTCCTTCTTTTCACAAACAATACCGGTGCACCCAAGGCGAGAAACTTGGTCGAGCGAAACCTCTATCCATCAACTCTTGTAATCGAGCTTTCAATTCCTTTAATTCCGTTGGTGCCATACGATACGGAGCTATCGAAATCGGTGTAGTCCTGTACAAGTTCGATGCCAAACTCTACCTCCGAACAGTGGTAACCGGTAATTCTTCTGAAAAACATCCGGATATTCACAAACCATCGTACCGATTCAAATTTCTTTTACGGTTCTTTATTATCAAATACGATACAAGATACGCTTCACACCCCTTTCTCACATATTTTTGAGCTAGCATCGAGGATATTATTGTTGGCAATCCATTCAAAATAGTAGACTCGACCCGGATTATCTCATTATTTGCACACCTCAAATCAATAGTCTTACTTTTGCAATTCACAACTGCATCATGTACGGTCAACCAATCCAAACTGAGAATAACATCAAATTCATCAAACGGTAAAAGCATCAAGTCAGCCGGAAAATAGGAGCTTCGGATTATTAAGGGGCATTTCTTACACACCTTGTTGACAAGCACATAACGACCTAAGGGATTCGACACTGAATTACGAACTCAATGAGACTCAACAGTAAAGTCTTCTTTGGATGCTAAGGTCTCACATACATATGAATGAGTAGAACCGGGGTCAATCAATGCAATCACATTAGTATCAAAGAGAGTGAAAGTACCGGTAATAACATCCGGCGAGGAAGCATCCTTGCGTAAAGTATAGCATAAGCTCTAGCAGAGCACGAGCCTCGAGATCTGGTTGTAGCATCTCTAGATCCTCTCGACCGCCACTAGCATTCCTGATTTCTAGATGGTCTCTGCGACGCAAGAGAAGCAACTGTTTCCCACTGATTTACATTTTGTTTAGACAGTCTCGGTGTAATGCCCCGTACCTGAGACCGTTGCCGGAGTCGAACACGAGGTGTTAACGGACTTAATTCATTTACTTACACAGTTCATTTAAAAATTTCCAGACAAGCTGGCTAACTGCATCACAGTTACTTTAAAAATCATATCTCGAGTTCCAAAACTCGAAAACTGATCCCGTAAATTTTTCCTGAAACTAGACTCATATGTCCATCCAAAAATCTTTTTCTAGAATGTTTGGTCGGGCCAATTAGTACAGTTTATTAGTTAAAATCTCCCCTATTTCAGGGTTCGACTACTCTGACCTTCATGCATTACGACTTAGATATCTCCCTGTACAGAGCTTCAATACTTATGCCGTTTGTTTCTAATGAAACTAGACTCAAAAAGGAATCCATACATATAAATCACGACTTCTAATTGTCTCTGGTTAATTTATGGTAAATTTTAAAAATCAGAACAGGGGGTCCAGAAAATGCCCTGGCCCTGTTTCACGAAAACTTAAACATCTCATAAAATACGGATCATATGGTCGTTTCGTTTCTTTCATATGAAAATAGACTCATCAAGATTAGATTACATAATTTATTCACTATTTAATTCCATTCGTACTATTTTTAGTGATTTTTCAAACTTACATCACTGCTGCTGTCAGCATCTATTTTAAGGTAAATTTTACCTATTTCATAATTTTCCATGAATCCATTAGTAAATTGACATACATTATTTTCAAGTATAATCACGATTAGCCATGACGACGTAGCCCCAATAGGATCTGTGATTGGCCATTCCAATGGCTAGTCTTTACCAAACATTTCCACACCACTTAATAACCATATCATAAGACCGTAATGATATACTTCAAAATATACGAGCCATTTTCGCATGGCTATACTGAATATACATTACCAAAAGATACTTAATTAACAACAAGGGTCAGCCCTATACATGCCATTATCAAAATTCAACTAAAGGAGTACCAAAAGGGCTTAGATAGTGTGGATTTACTTGACTTGACACTCCGAGTCCGATAGTGATTTAACAAAATCTCTAAAACATAGAATTAAGCAATGAATAAGCATTTGGATGCTTAGTAAGTTTTAAGTAATGAAATTATTCACAACTAAAGTATAGCGTTTGTATGACTAAATGAATGATTGCGATATCGCATATTCCCAAAATCATGTTTGCTTCACGCTTCAGCCATTATATTCATACACTCAGGATCAAACCTAACTAAAGGCCGGAAGCTTGTTAATCAATTGAATGAATACTATTTAAAAAGGAATCAACTTTTCCGATGCATATACGAAACATACCTTATCGTTTGGATTTTATGAGCGTATTAATTGAAATTATTACAGTAAGATCACTCATTTCCAAACCCAAGTACCTTCGGGATTTAGCCGGATATAGCAACTCGCACAAATGCCTTCGGGTCTTAACTCGGATATAGTCACTAGCACAAATGCCTTCGGGACTTAGCCCGGATATAGTCACTAGCACAAATGCCTTCGGGACTTAGCCCGGATATAGTCACTAGCACAAAATGCCTTCGGGTCTTAGCCCGGATATCATCCGAATAATCATGTACACATATCAATAAATCATAACACATCTATTTTTCATTTTCGTTACTAGAACTCAAACACAAGACACTTATCAACCATTACCATTTTCGGCTCAATAGCCACATACAAAGAGCATGATTTTGATTTGCTTCATTGTAACACCCCGTACCTGAGACCGTCACCGGAGTCGGACACAAGGGGTTAACGGGCTTAATCCACTTACTTGCACAGTTCATTTTAAAAATTTCCAGACAGCCGGCTAACTGTGTCACTATCACCTTAAAAATCATATCTTGAGTTCCACAACTTGAAAATCAGTTTCGTGATTTTTCCCTGAAACTAGACTCATATATGCATCTACAAATTTTTTTCTGGAATTTTTGGTCAGGCCAATTAGTACAGTTTATTAGTTAAATTCTCCCCTGTTACAGGGTGCAACTACACTGACCTTCCTGCATTACGATTTGGATATCTCCCTGTATAGGGCTTCAATATTGATGCCGTTTATTTCTACGAAAACTAGACTCGAAAAGGAATCTGTACATATATGAAATGACTTCTAATTATCTCTGGTAAATTTATAATGAATTTCCAAAGTCGGAACAGGGACTCCAGAAACCGTTCTGGCCCTGTCTCACGAAAACTTAAATATCTCTTAATATACTGTTCATATGATCATTTTGTTACTCTCCTATGAAAATAGACTCGTCAAGGTTCGTTTACATAATTTATTCACTATTTAATTACATTCCTACTATTTTTAGTGATTTTTCACATCCACGTCACTGCAGCTGTCAGCATCTGTCTTTAAGGTAGGCTTTACCTATTTCATAGTTTCCATGATTCAACTAGCCCTTAAACATAAATAGCACAACATATGATCATGATTAACCATCCCAATGGCTAATCGTTTCTAAACATTTCCATACCTCTTAATGAACAACGTACAATGATTATAATACCATGCCCAAAGTATACTTAAGCCATTTTCGCATGGCTATCCAAATTTACACAAAACCGAAAGGTACATGACCTACAACAAAAGGGTAGTCCTATACATGCCATTTCAAAGTTCAACCAAAATAGTATACCAAGAAGGAGCTTTGATAGTGTGGGTGACTTCGACTTCAAAATCCCGAGTCCGATAGCTGAAGAACCAAAATCTATAAAACAGAAAATCAAAGAAAACGGAGTAAGCATTTAATGCTTAGTAAGTTTGAGCCATGAATTTAAACACAACCAAAGTATAGCATTCATGTAGCTAAACAAATAATTTCATATGCACAAATTCTCAATATCATACTTACTTCACATTACCAACCCTTATATTCATACACAAAGATCAACTTAGCCAAAGGCCGGTAGCTCATTTATCAACTAAGCGAATACTTATTTGTAAGGGCTCAACTAATTCAAAGCACATACGAAACATACCTCATTGTTGGGATTTCACAAGCGTATTAACTGAAATTTTTACAGCAAGTTCATTCATTCCCGAATCACGTACCTTCGGAGTTTAACCGGATATAGCTACTCGTTCAAATGCCTTCGGGACATAGCCCGGTTATAGTAACTCGCACAAATGCCTTTGGGACCTAACCCGGATTTAGTAACTCGCACCCATGCCTTCGGGCTTAGCCCGGGATTAGTAACTCGCACAAAGGCCTTCGGATCTTAGTCCGGATATAGTCACTTAGCACAAAAGCCTTCGGGACTTAGCTCCGATATCATTCGAATAACCAAGCACATATATCAATAAATCATGACACATCCGTATTTCATTTTCATTACCAAAGCTCAAACACAAGACACCTATCACATTTACAAATTTTGGCTCAATAGCCACATACAAAGAGCATGATTTTGATTTACTTAAGACATAATCTAATCGAAACATAACCTAAGTTCCATTACTCGAAAACTTACCTCGGATGTTGTTGAACGATTTCGATGGCTATTCGACCACTTTTTCCTTCCCTTTATCGGATTTAGTTACCCTTTGCTCTTGAGCTTAAATTGACAAATAAATTGATTTAATCATTTGAGTATCAAAAAGAGGAACTCAAGGTACTTAGCCCATATATATTCATTAGACATTAAAGTCACATATGTATGAAATCATGAATCTAACTCAACACAATAGTCCACACTCTCTTTTAGCCGATTATCTAAGCCAAGAATAGGCATCAATATGCTTGCCTCTAACCGAATGCATGCACACCAATCCACCTCATGTGGCCGAATATGCATGTCCATGTTGAGGCCAATTATATACTTAATACCACACATAAATGGCATACATTTTACTAACTAACGATTACATATTGTAACTCAATACGCATCAATCATTTACTTCATAACCAAACATCATCATATGTAAATATATACCTTGAGATAGTATATATATCATACCAATACATCATGTGCAAACATATATATATATGTGCAAGAGTCGAATCACAAGTTGATTATAACCAAATATAAACATATATCCAAAACACAAATCTTACCTATCATGCAATAAGCATAAATCATGCTTATGGATATACCATGGCCGATACTTCCAACAACACCAAATAAAAATATACTTCATGGATCTAAGGTAGACCCAAGAAAGGAACTCATAATCATCAAGATTTAGCATGAAACACAACCATCACCCTTATTAATCTCCATAGCCGAAAACCTTACTTATTCCAAAATCACAATTTCAACATGGGTTACCAACAATAACTTGATATCTCACTCAAAATCAACTAGGATTTCAAGAACTAGTATCAACTTCCTTACCTTAATATCGACCTAAGATGACCGATTGCTTCACTCCTTTCTTCCCCCTCTCAAATCGGCCAAGAAGAACCAAAGAACACAACTTGTTTTCTTTCTTCCTTAGAATTTTCAGCCAAAAGAAGTGAAAAATGATGGACACTTTTTTTTTCTTCTTTCCCTCAACTCACGGCAATGGGGGGGGGGAACACTCACACCATTCTTTTTTTTTTCCCCATTTCTTTATTACCCATACTCCTTATTTTATTTTTCCTAAAATACACCATTGTCACAACATGTTTTATGACATGTTTTGCCCATCACCCTTTGTCATGGCCTGCCACTAGCAATTAAAAAGGGGGAAATTGACATGCAAGTCCACCCCTTTGATTACATGCACTAATAGATCCTTATAGATTTACCTATCACATTTCAAAAGTGTCACACATAAGTCCTATCGACTAATTTCACATGCAATTTACTAAATCGAAGCTTAAAACCTTCACACATTCATAATCACATATTTTAGACAATAGTTATCATATTCAAATAATTTGGTGACTTCGGTTTAGCGGTCCCAAACCGCTTTCGACTAGGGTCACTTTAGGGTGTCACAACTCTCCCCACTTAAGAAATTTTCGTCCCCGAAAATCTTATCGGTAAATAGGTTTGGGTATCGCTCTTTCATAGAGTTCTCGGGTTCCCAAGTAGCTTCTTCCATCCGTGTTTGAGCCATAACACTTTTACTAACGGAACCCTTTTGTTTCGCAACTCCTTCACTTCACGAGCTAGGATACGAATTGGTTCTTCTTCATAACTCATATCGCCTTGAATTTCGACCTCGAAGGGTTTATTACGTGTGAAGGATCGGATCTATAACGTCAAGCATTGAAACATGAAAACGTTGTGGATCCTTTCGAGTTCGGGGGTAAAGCAACCTATATGCAATGGGGCCAACTCGTTCGGAGATCTCATACGCCCAACGAATCTCGGACACAATTTGCCCTTACGGCCAAATCGAGTATCTTTTTCCAAGGCGACACCTTAAGAAACACTTTGTCTCCCACGATACTCAATATCTCTTCGTTTTAAATCGGTACGACTTCGACGATCCGATGTCGCCTTCGACTTTCACAAATTATTCTTACTTTCGCTCAAAGATCTTTAATCAAATCCACTCAAAATTTTACTTTCACCGAGCTCGGTCCAAAACAATGGCGTACGGCATTTTCGAATCGTACAAAGCCTCGTAAGGTGCCATCTTAATACTTGACTGAAAACTATTGTTGTGGCGAATTCAATCAAAGGTAAATACCGCTCCCATGAACCACTAAACTCGAGGATGCAACATCTCAACATGTCCTCAAGTATCTCGAATTATCCGCCGGATTGACCATCTGTTTGTGGATGAAAAGCGGTGCTAAAATGCAGCTTGGTACCCAAAGCTTCTTGCAATTTCTTCCAAAATCGTGAGGTGAATCTCGAATCTCTATCCGACACGATAGAAATAGGTACCCGTGTAATCTCACAATCTGAGAAACATACAATTCAGCTAATTTATCCATTGAAAAATCCGTGCGTACGGGGATAAAGTGAGCGGACTTAGTCAATCTATCAACAACGACCCAAATCGCATCTTTCTTACTTGCCGACACGGCAGCCTAGATACAAAATCCATCGTTACTCGATCCCATTTCCATTCAGGTATCATGATCGGTTGGAGCAAACCCGTAGGCACTTGATGTTCCTCCTTCACTTGCTGACATATTAAACACTTCGAAACAAAATCGGAAATGTCTCGCTTCATACCATGCCACCAAAATCGACGCCTTAGGTCGTGGTACATTTTGTACTCCCGGTGAATTGACATTCGGCTACAATGAGCTTCGTTCGTAATCATCGAAATGAGTTCGAATTTCTTGGAACACACAACCGATTTACGTACCTCAAACAATCGTCATCATCAATTTGAAACTCCGATTCCACTTCGGAACACATTCAGTCTGTCTTGCAACCAACTCATCATCGACTTTACGAGCTTCACGAATTTGATGAATCAATAATGGTTTGGCCTTTAATTCGGCTACTAACACATTGTCGGGTAAAATGATAAGTGTACATTCATTGCTCGTAAAAGCAAGCGGTGATTTCGGCTTAAGGCGTCTGCAACCACATTAGCCTTTCCCGGGTGATAATCAATGACCAACTCATAATCTTTCAACAACTCAAGCCAACGCCTTTGTCGCAGATTCAAGTCTCTTTGAGTCATCAAATATTTGAGACTTTTGTGATCCGAAAATACATGGCACTTCTCACCAAATAAGTAATGTCGCCATATTTTCAAGGCGAATACGATGGCGACTAATTCGAGATCATGGGTCGGATAATTTTTCTCATGTGGCTTTAATTTTCTCGACGATAGGCCACAACTCGACCTTCTTGCATCAATACGCAACCTAACCCAAGTAGGGAGGCGCCACTATAGATGACAAACTCTTTGCCCGATTCGGCCGCACTAAAATTGAGCTTCCACAAATAAGTTTTCGATTGATCAAAACTTTTCGACATTTTTCCGTCCATTCGAACATAACATCTTTTTGAAGTAGCTTCGTCATGGGTGAGGCTATCATCGAGAAACCTTTTACAAACCGTCGATAGTAACCGGCAAGTCCCAAAAAGCTCCTAACCTCAGTAATATTTCTCGGAGGCTTCCAGTTAAGTATGGCTGAAATTTTGCTCGATCAACTCGAATACCCGATGCGGATACGACGTGACCCAAGAAGCTAACCTCTCTTAACCAGAACTCACACTTACTAGACTTAGCATATAACTGCTTATCCCGTAAAATTTGCAACACTAATCTCAGGTGCTCAGCATGTTCAGTCTCGTCTCTTGAATAGACCAAGATGTCGTCAATGAACACAACTACGAACTGGTCCAAATATCGCGAAGATCCGATTCATTAAATCCATAAATACCGCAGGGCATTAGTGAGCCCAAACGGCATCACTAAGAACTCATAGTGGCCGATCTCGCTTACGAAAGCGCTTTTGGGTATATCCGAATCTCGAATTCATGGCTCGGTAATACCCGATCTCAAATCTATCTTTCAAAACACTGAGGCTCCCTTTAGTTGATCAAACAAGTCATCAATACGTGGTAACGGATATTTATTCTTTATCGTCACTTTATTCAGCTGACGATAGTCAATGCACAACCTCATGGTTCCGTCTTTCTTTTTCACAAACAATACTGGTGCACCCCAAGGTGAGAAACTTGGTCGAGCGAAACCTCTATCCGTCAACTCTTACAACTGAGCTTTCAATTCTTTTAACACGGTTGGTGCCATACGATACGGAGCTATCGAAATTGGCGTAGTTCCAGGTACAAGCTCAATACCAAACTCTACTTCCCGAACAGGTGGTAAACCCGGTAATTCTTCGGGAAAAACATTCGGGTATTCACAAACCACCGGCACAGATTCGGGTTTCTTTTCCAATTCCTTGTCATCAAGTACATACGCAAGGTATGCTTCGCACCCCTTTCTTACATATTTCTGGGCCAACATTGCTGATATTACAGCTGGCAACCCCTTTAAGTCCGTAGACTCAACTCGGATTATCTCGTTATTTGCGCACCTCAAATCAATAGTCTTGCTTTTGCAATTCACAACCGCATCATGCACGGTCAACCAATCCAAACCAAGAATAACATCAAATTCATCGAACGGCAAAAGCATCAAGTCCGCCGGAAAACAAGAACCTCGAATTACTAGGGGGCATTTCTTACACACTTTGTCAACAAGCACGTAACGACCCAAGGGATTTGACACCCGAATTACGAACTCGAGAGACTCAATAGGTAGAGTCTTCTTTGGATGCTAAGGTTTCGCATATATAAGAATGAGTAGAACCAGGGTCAATCAAAGCAATCACATTAGTATCAAAGAGATTGAAAGTACCGGTAATAACATCTGGCGAGGAAGCATCCTCGTGTGCGCATATGGCATAAGCCCTAGCAGAGCACGAGCCTCGGATCCGTGGTAGCATCTCTAGATCCTCTCGACCGCCGCTAGCATTGCCCGTATTCCTAGATGGTCTACCCCGAGCGGTGGTAGCACCGGTTTCCCACTCTGATTTACATTCTGTTCAGACAATCTCGGGCAATCTTTGATAAAGTGGTCGGCTGACCCGCACTTGTAACAGGAGCGGTCATGGAACCTACAACTCCCCGAATGCCATTTACCACAATACTGGCATTCCGCTCTGTCTCGACAGTCATTTCCAACACTGGCGATCGAAGTGACTCGTGTGCTCATAGGGGGTCGATCGCGATCTCGTCTAGAAAAGCCCGAAGTGTCCCTAGACCGGCCCAAGCCATCTCTAAATTTCTTCGATGACTGTGGGAAGGGCTTCCCCGAAGACCTCTTACAAAACTCCCTTGATCCCACCTCAGCTTTTCTTTTCTCCATACTGAGCTCCTCGGCCTTGCAAGCTCGCTCAACAAGTACCACAAATTCTCGGATTTCCAAGATGCCAACATACGACTTTATATCATCATTTAGTCCATCCTCAAACGCTTTACACATTACGGCTTCGAGGAAATGCATTCTCGTCGCATCTGGCTAAGCCTCAAAATTTTCATTCATAGTCGAGAACCGACATGGAACCTTGTTTAAGTTCAAGAAATTCCTTCCGCTTTTTATCCATAAATCTCGACCGATATACTTTTTCCAAACTCGGTTTGGAAAAACTCCCACGCTACTTGCTCTCTAGGCACAATGAAGTCAACGTATTCCATCAATAGTAGGCGTAATCGATGTAGCAAGGAGATAGTACACTTTAGGCACTCATTGGGTGTGCAAGATAGCTCATCGAGTACCCGGATAGTGTTGTCCAACCAAAATTCAGCTTGCTCGGCATCATCGCTGTCCGTAGCTTTAAATTTAGTAGCCCCGTGTTTTCGGATTCTGTCAACTGGGGGCTTATTTAACCTTATTTGGTCAGCTACCGGAGGTATCGTAGGTTCGGGGGTGGTATTTGTCGGGAATGGAGGTTGTGGAACAATCGTATTAGTTCGAATGTATTGGTTGAACCAATCATTCATCACGCTATAGAAAGCTTGTCTAGCTTCATCATTCGGATTACTAGCATTAGGTTGAGAGTCCGCCGCTGTCCCTTGTCTTGGGAGCAGCGCTACACTCTCAAGATCATCACTACCGCTTCGGTCGGGATCGGGATCCATTACTATAAATAAACACATTTGCAAATGTCGAAATCATCACACTATCAAATAATCACATAAAATGGCATGTATAGCTAAACCCAAACGCATTACGGTAGTCCTAGAATCGACTAAACCGTAGCTCGATACCAATAAATCTGTAACACCCGTGCGAGACCGTCACGAGTCGGACACGAGGGGTTAACGGGCTTAATCCACTTACTTACAGTTCATTTTAAAAATTTCTAGACAGTAGGCTAACGTGTCACTATCACCTTAAAATCATATCTCGAGTTCCACAACTCGAAAATCAGTTTCGTGATTTTTCCTGAAACTAGACTCATATATGCATCTAAAAATTTTTTTCTAGAATTTTTGGTCAGGCCAATTAGTACAGTTTATTAGTTAAAGTCTCCCCTGTTACAGGGTGCGACTACACTGACCTTCCTGTATTACGATTTGGATATCTCCCTGTACAGAGCTTCAATACTGATGCCGTTTGTTTCTACAGAAACTAGACTCGAAAAGGAATCTGTAAATATATGAAATGACTTCTAATTATCTCTGGCAAATTTATAATGAATTTCCAAAGTCGGAATAGGGACTCCAGAAACTGTTCTGGCCCTGTCTCACGAAAACTTAAATATCTCTTAACATACTGTTCATATGATCGTTTTGTTACTCTCCTATGAAAATAGACTTGTCAAGGTTCGTTTGCATAATTTATTCACTATTTAATTCCATTCCTACTATTTTTAGTGATTTTTCACATCCACATCACTGCAGCTGTCAGCATCTGTCTTTAAGGTAGGCTTTACCTATTTCATAGTTTCCATGATTCAACTAGCCCTCAAACATAAATAGCACAAAATATGATCATGATTAACCATCCCAATGGCTAATCGTTTCCAAACATTTCCATACCTATTAATGAACAACATACAATGATTATAATACCATGCCCAAAGTATACTTAAGCCATTTTCGCATGGCTATCCAAATTTACACAAAACCGAAAGGTACATGACCTACAACAAAAGAGTAGTCCTATACATGTCATTTCAAAGTTCAACCAAAATAGTATACCAAGAAGGAGATTTGATAGTGTGGGCGACTTCGACTTCAAAATCCCGAGTCCGATAGTGAAGAACCAAAATCTATAAAATGTAAAATCAAAGAAAACGGAGTAAGCATTTAATGCTTAGTAAGTTTGAGCCATGAATTTAAACACAACCAAAGTATAGCATTCATGTAGCTAAACAGATAATTTCATATGCACAAATTCTCAATATCATACTTACTTCACATTACCAACCCTTATATTCATACACAAAGATCAACTTAGCCAAAGGCCGGTAGCTCATTTATCAACTGAGCGAATACTTATTTGTAAGGGCTCAACTAATTCAGAGCACATACGAAACATACCCCATTGTTGGGAATTCACAAGTGTATTAACTGAAATTTTTACAGCAAGTTCATTCATTCCCGAATCACGTACCTTCGGAGTTTAACCGGATATAGCTACTCGTTCAAATGCCTTCGGGACATAGCCCGGTTATAGTAACTCGCACAAATGCCTTCGGGACCTAACCCGGATTTAGTAACTCGCACCCATGCCTTCGGGCTTAGCCCGGGATTAGTAACTCGCACAAAGGCCTTCGGATCTTAGTCCGGATATAGTCACTTAGCACAAAAGCCTTCGGGACTTAGCCCGGATATCATTCGACTAACCAAGCACATATATCAATAAATCATGACACATCCATATTTCATTTTCATTACCAAAGCTCAAACACAAGACACCTATCACATTTACAAATTTCGGCTCAATAGCCACATACAAAGAGCATGATTTTGATTTACTTAAGACATAATCTAATCGAATCATAACCTAAGTTCCATTACTCGAAAACTTACCTCGGATGTTTTCGAACGATTTCGATGGCTATTCGACCACTTTTTCCTTCCCTTTATCGGATTTAGTTCCCCTTTGCTCTTGAGCTTAAATTGACAAATAAATTGATTTAATCATTTGAGTATCAAAAAGAGGAACTCAAAGTACTTATCCCATATATATTCATTAGACATTAAAGTCACATATGTACGAAATCATGAATCTAACTCAACACAATAGTCCACACTCTCTTTTAGCCGATTATCTAAGCCAAGAATAGGCATCAATATGCTTGCCTCTAACCGAATGCATGCACACCAATCCACCTCATGTGGCCGAATATGCATGTCCATGTTGAGGCCAATTATATACTTAATACCACACATAAATGGCATACATTTTACTAACTAACGATTACATATTGTAACTCAATACGCATCAATCATTTACTTCATAACCAAACATCATCATATGTAAATATATACCTTGAGATAGTATATATGTCATACCAATACATCATGTGCAAACATATATATATATGTGCAAGAGCCGAATCACAAGTTGATTATAACCAAATATAAACATATATCCAAAACACAAATCTTACCTATCATGCAATAAGCATAAATCATGCTTATGGATATACCATGGCCGATACTTCCAACAACACCAAATAAAAATATACTTCATGGATCTAAGGTAGACCCAAGGAAGGAACTCATAATCATCAAGATTTAGCATGAAACACAACCATCACCCTTATTAATCTCCATAGCCGAAAACCTTACTTATTCCAAAATCACAATTTCAACATGGGTTACCAACAATAACTTGATATCTCACTCAAAATCAACTAGGATTTCAAGAACTAGTATCAACTTCCTTACCTTAATATCGACCTAAGATGACCGATTGCTTCACTCCTTTCTTCGCCCTCTCAAATCGGCCAATAAGAACCAAAGAACACAACTTGTTTTCTTTCTTCCTTAGAATCTTCAGCCAAAAGAAGTGAAAAATGATGGACACTTTTTTTTTCTTCTTTCCCTCAACTCACGGCAATGGGGGGGGGACACTCACACCATTCTTTTTTTTTTCCCATTTCTTTATTACCCATACTCCTTATTTTATTTTTTCCTAACATACACCATTGTCACAACATGTTTTATGACATGTTTTGCCCATCACCCTTTGTCATGGCCGACCACTAGCAATTAAAAAGGGGGAAATTGACATGCAAGTCCACCCCTTTGATTACATGCACTAATAGATCCTTATAGATTTACCTATCACATTTCAAAAGTGTCACACATAAGTCCTATCGACTAATTTCACATGCAATTTGTAACACCCCGTACCCGAGACCGTTGCTGGAGTCAGACACGAGGGGTTCGCAGACTTAAATCACTTATTACACAGTCCATTTTAAATTTCCAGACGAGCTGGCTAACTGCGTCACTGTTTCCTTAAAAATCATATCTCGAGTTCCAAAAGTCAAAAACCAGTTCCGTAAATTTTTCCTGAAACTAGACTCATATATCCATCTAAAAATTTTTTTCTAGAATTTCTGGTGGAGCCAATTAGTACAGTTTATTAGTTAAAGTCTCCCCTGTTTCAGGGTTCGACCACACTGACCTTCAGGCATTACAACTTGGATATCTCCCTGTACAGGGCCTCAATACTGATGCCGTTTGTTTCTATAGAAACTAGACTCGAAAAGGAATCTGTACATATATGGAACAACTTATAATTATCTCTGGTTAATTTATAATGAATTTCCAAAATCGGAACAGGGAATCCAGAAACTGTCCTGGCCCTATTTTGCGAAAACTTAAATATATCCTAATATATTGTTCATATGATCATTTCGTTACTTTCCTATGAAAATAGATTTGTCAAGGTTCGATTACATAATTTATTTAGTATTTAATTCCATTCCTACTATTTTTAGTGATTTTTCACATCCACGTCACTGCTGCTATCAGCATCCATTTTTAAGGTAGACTTTACCTATTACATAGTTTCCATGCCTCTTAATGAACATATACATTCAAGATGACTATAACATTATGCTCAAAACGTATATAAGCCATTTTCGCATGGCTATCCAAAGTTTTACATACCAAATTTCAACAAAACATAATAGCCTATACATGCCGAAATTTTCGCATGGCTAGTCGGTGTGATGACTTCGATGACGGTCCCGAATACGCAAAAAGTCGAGTCCAAGAAACCTAAAATAGGTGACAAGCAAACACCGAATGAGTATATAACTCAGTAAGTCATAAGCATTACACTACCATCCATTAATAAAATTTTCACAAGAGGAAACAACGAAATGAGGCTAAGTACTCCATCCATACCGAACTATGCCATAGTTTCTTAGACCTTACGATTCAATCTCATTCCAAGTCCTACATTGACATTTCATACGCTATTCAATAGAATAATTGAGGTATTTCCATACATCATTTTATTTTCGTTACAATCATACAACTAAGCGAACTTTCACCTATTACACGATGAACCTTATGTACGTGACTTCAATTATAATCATCACATAGGTTCAAAACTTACCACGCTCAACTCCAAATATAAACATAGCACCTATTAGCCATGAACTCAAGGTACTTACCCTTTCCGTTGTCCGAAATCGACTCGGTAAGGTCGCACCCTTAATATAAATAATTGATAGAAAATATATATATATATAGTGGGTTCGCACACATAGTGCTTAATAATCAACCACGCACACTTAGTGCCATGTACTTTAAACTCGCACACTTAGTGCCATGCATTTCAAGCCCGCACACTTAGTGCCAATCTCACAACCGTGAACACTTATTGCCCGCACACTTAGTGCCGAAAACCAGCCACTCTATACGCTTCACTTCCTTTTTACATTCGACAATTTCATCTCTACATACATATACATTTGTATACATTTCATCTCATTAACCACAATTGCATAGGTATTACGATCATTTAAATCAATACCAACTATATGCTTAATGACTTACCTTGTGTTGGGTAAAATAATTCCAAGTCGTCTACTCGATGACCTTCGATTTCCCCTTGTTGGACGCCTCTCCTTTAGGATCTTGAGCTTAAACAAATAAACTAACTCATTCAACCGCTTTGCTACATATATTGGTATTCACATTTTAATGATTTTATTGCATATGGAACGGCATGGTAAAATTTTTATCTTGCTACCTTATGTTCTTAGCTATTCGGCTAATAACCATATGCTATCGCCCTACTATCAATAATTCAATCACACATGCATATATATATATATATATATGTCCGAATGTGCAAAGCTTAGACTCAACATCACCTATGCTCTTAATTTGATGGTCGAATATGCATACATATATACATGATATCAACTATACTATCATCTTTAATTCACCTAAACACAAAATTTCATCTCATGAACACTTGACCGAATTCTTCCTAATCTAGCATGGCTTCACATATATTTATAACATCCTACAAATCCACATATACCACATTTCTACATAAATTTTCTTTTACTTTTCCACTACTTCCATTCACAACATCAAAAGCACCATACACATGTATCATTACAAAGCTTCACACTTAGCATGCAAATGACATCAACACAAATCCACCTTAGCCGAAACTTAACTCATCTTCATGCTTCATCACCACAACATCAAACATCAACCAAGAAGACAACACCCATGGCCGAATATCATCTCCATCCCATAGCAAAGATTTAAACCATGGGCTAGGTAGAACTCAAACTAACAACTAAAACATGCATGAATCTCATGGACAACATCAAACATACCTTAGTCTAGCAAACTACCATAGCTGATTTTCTCAAGCTCTCTCCCCTTCTTCTTAGAACATTCTACCAAGGAAGAAAAATGTGAAAGGATGGACACTTTTTTTTCCTTTGTTTTCATCATATTCCTTTTTTCATTATTTTATTCTTTCTAACATAACCACTAACCCAACATGTTTGCAACATGTTTCCACTCATAGCATGGCCGCCACCATGCTTAAATTTTGGGTAAATTGACATGCAAACCCATCATTTTCACAACATGCATTAATAGACCACTTTACATTTGCCTAGCACATTTCTAAATTTTCTCACACAAGTCCTATTTGATAAAATTCACTTACAATTAACAAAATCCAAACATGAAATTTTCACACATGCATATGTACATATAATGAGCATCAACTATGACGGTTAATTATTTTTATGACTCGGTTTAGCGATCCCGAAACCACTTTCCGACTAGGGTCAATTTAGGGCTGTCACACAATTTACTAAATCGAAGCTTAAAACCTTCACACATTCATAATCACATATTTTAGACAATAGATATCATATTCAAATAATTTGGTGACTCGGTTTAGCGGTCCCGAAACCGCTTTCCGACTAGGGTCACTTTAGGGCTGTCACATTCATAACATGATCTCTTTACACATTCGGCTACTAGTCATAGTATAAACTAATTTCCTCGATATATAATTTAAGTAGAATCATTACATCGTCGTTTATTTGTTATGATTATATGTCATGGCTTAATCAAATCATAAACTAAGTTCCATTACTCAAACACTTACCTCGGATGTTGTCGAACGACTTCAGCGGCTATTCGATTACTTTTTCCTTTCCTTTATCAGATTTAGTTCCCTTTTGCTCTTGAGCTTAATTTAACAAATAAATTGATTTAATCATTTTGAACATCAAAGAGAAATTCAAGGTACTTAACCTTTATATATATATATTAGACATTAGAGTCATCACACGGGTACAAAACATAGCCGCAAAAGTCTTTAGCATAATTACCTATAATAACATCCAAATCATTAATTTTGTTAACACACGCATAACACATAAAGTTAACTAAAGCTATATTCCCTTATAAGGTAGTATCCTTAATGAGCTCATACCATGACTATACCTAACCGAATTCAAGTAAAGAATTTAGTACAATCACACATATTCACTAATGTTTAACTCTAGCATGCTTTCATATCTTATATACCTCATTCAAATTTCTAACCGCTCAACTTAACTTATATATACAAATTCCATCTCAAAATTAAAAGTAGCAAAATTCAATTAGGTTACAATAATGCCCATTAATGACCGAATTACTCAATCAAATCTATAAGCGATTTTCTATCTTGTTCATATTAATAGCCAATATCAACATTAATGCCGAATTCTTAAGCACAACTAAACTAAAAATTTACCCAACATCATTTTAATTTGCCATTTCCTACTCTTCAAATTATCAATTACAAGGTGATTTACATCTATATATTAAACCAAACTTGCTAGCACACAAAATTCCTTAACCGAATGTTATAAACCCAAGCCACACATATTGTTCATTAAGACCCTTCAATGGCCACATTCGGCACCTCCCTATGAACAAACCAATTTCAACCTTCAAGAAAAAGAAAAGAAATATATGTACTAAGAGCTTCAACTACTTGACCGAATATCAAAGCTCCAAACAACCAAAACTTAATCCATGGAATGAATAGAACTTGAACTAATCACCTTATTTATGCATAAATTTTTAAGAATTTCAAAGTACTTACCTCTTCCTAAACATCAACCCAGCCGAACATGAAACAAGAGAATTCTTTTCTTCTTCCTCCCTCAAGTCACTGCAATGGAGGAGCAAGGATGAAACAACTTTGGTTTCTCCTCCCACTCACCTCATGTTTTATTATTCTTAATTCATTATTTTATTTTGTAAACTAAAAATGTTAATAGAAAAATACATATTATCAATAATAGCCCATACCATGGCCGGCCACTACTTATCATAAATGGAAATTTGACATGCAAACCCATCATTTTTACAACATGCATTAATAGATCCTTATAGATTAGCCTATCACATTTCAAAAGTGTCACACATAAGTCCTATTAACTAAATTCACATGCAATCGACTAAATCGAAGCTTAAAACTTTCACACATTCATATTCACATATTTTAGACAATAAATATCATATTCAAATACTTCGATGACTCGGTTTAGCGGTCCCGAAACCACTTTCCGACTAGGGTCAATTTAGGGCTGTCACAACTCTCCCCCACTTAAGAAATTTTCGTCCCCGAAAATCTTACCGGTAAATAGGTTTGGGTATCGTTCTTTCATAGAGTTCACAGTTTCCTAAGTAGCTTCTTCGATCACGTGTTTGACCCATAACACCTTTACTAACGGAACCCTTTTGTTTCGCAACTCTTTCACCTCACGAGCTAGGATACGAATTGGTTCCTCTTCATAACTCAAATCAGATTGAATTTCAACCTCTGAGGGATTAATTATGTGCGAAGGATCAGATCTGTAATGTCGAAGCATCGAAACATGAAAAAAGTTGTGAATCTTTTCGAGATCAGGGGGTAAAATCAATCTATATGCCACTGGACCAATTCGTTCGGATATTTCATACTACCTATGAACCTCGGACTCGGTTTGCCCTTACGGCCAAATCGAGTATCTTTTCAAAGGTGAAACTTTAAGAAACACTTTGTCTCCCACGATACTCAATATCTCTTCGTTTTAAATCCGCAGACGACTTCGACGATCCAAGTCGCCTTCGATGGTCACGAATTATCTTTACTTTCGCTCGGATCTTTAATCAAATCAACTCCAAAATTTTACTTTCACCGAGCTCGGTCCAAAACAATGGTGTACGACATTTACGACCGCATAACGCCTCGTAAGGTGCCATCTTAATACTTGATTGAAATCTATTGTTGTGCGAATTCAATCAAAGGTAAATACCGCTCCCATGAACCACTAAACTCAAGGATGCAACATCGCAACATATCCTCGAGTATCTGAATTATTCGTTCGGATTGACCATCAGTCTGAGGATGAAAAGCGGTGCTAAAATGAAACTTGGTACCCAAATCTTCTTGCAATTTCTTCCAAAATCGCGAGGTGAACCTCGGATGTCTATTCGACACAATAGAAATAGGTACCCCGTGTAATCGACAATCGAGAAACATACAATTCAGCTAGTTTACCCAAGAATAATCCGTGCGTCTGAGGATAAAATGAGCGAATTTGTCAGTCTATCAACAACAACCCAAATCGCATCTTTCTTATTTACTGACAACGGCAACCCAGATACAAAATCCATCGTGACTCGATCTCATTTCCATTCAGGTATCATGATTGGCTGAAGTAAACCTGTAGGCACTTGATGTTCCGCTTTCACTTGTTGACATATTAAACACTTCGAAACAAAATCGGAAATGTCTCGTTTCATACCATGCCACCAAAACTGACATCTCAGATCGCTGTACATTTTCGTACTCCCCGGGTTAATTGACATTCGGCTAAAATGAGCGTCGTTCAGAATTTTCGAAATAAGTTCTGAATTTCTTGGAACACAGAAACAACTTCTGAACCTCAAACAATTGTCATCATCAATTTGAAACTTTGATTCCTTATTCGAAACACTTTCACCCGCTTTTGCGACCAATTCATCATCGACTTTCTCGAGCTTCACGAATTTGATGAATCAACAATGGTTTGGCCTTTATTTCTGCTACTAACACATTATCGGATAGAACCGACAAATGTACATTCATCGCTCGTAAAGCAAACAGTGATTTACAACTTAAGGCATCCGCAACCACATTAGCCTTTCCCGGGTGATAGTCAATGACAAGCTCATAATCTTTTAACAACTCGAGCCAACGTCTTTGTCGCAGATTCAAATCTCTTTGAGTCATCAAATATTTGAGACTTTTGTGATCCGAAAATACATGGCACTTCTCACCAAATAAGTAATGTCTCCATATTTTCAAAGCGAATACGATAGCAGCTAGTTCGAGATCATGGGTTGGATAATTTTTTTCATGTGGCTTCAATTGCCTCGACGCATAAGCTACAACTCGACCTTCTTGCATCAATACACAACCCAACCCAAGTAAGGATGCGTCCATCAAATGACAAACTCTTTGCACGATTCAGTCGCACTAGCACCGAGCTTCATCAAGTAAGTTTTAGTTGATCGAAACTTTTCGACATTTTTCGACCATTCAACTTAACATCTTTCAAGTAGCCGTCATTGGTGTGGCTATCATTGAGAAACCGTTTCCAAACCGTCTCAGTAACCGCAAGTCCTAAAAGCTTGAACCTCAAGAATATTTCTGAGGCTTCCAGTTAAGTATGGCTGAAATTTTGCTCGGATCAACTCGAATACTCGATGCGGATACCACATGAACCAAAAAGCTAACTTCTCTCAACCAGAACTCACATTTACTGAACTTAGCATATAACTGCTTATCCCGTAAAATCTGCAACCCAAATCTCAGGTGCTCAGCATGTTCGGTTTCATCTTTCGAATAGACCAAAATGTCATCAATAAACACAACTACAAACCAATCCAAATACTGTCTGAAGATCCGATTCATCAAATCCAAAATACCGCAGGGGCATTAGTGAGCCCAAACGGCATCACTAAGAACTCATAGTGACCGTATCTCATTCTGAAAGCAGTTTTGGGTATATCCGAATCTCGAATTCACAACTGATAATAACCCGATCTCAAATCTATCTTTGAAAACACTGAGGCTCCTTTAGTTGATCAAACAAATCATCAATACGCAGATAGCGGATATTTATTCTTTATTGTCACTTTATTCAATGATGATAGTCGATGCACAACCTCATGGTTCCTTCCTTCTTTTTCACAAACAATATTGGTGCACCCCAAGGTGAGAAACTTGGTCGAGCGAAACCTCTATCCATCAACTCTTGCTACTAAGCTTTCAATTCCTTTAATTCTGTTGGTGCCATATGATACGGAGCTATCGAAATCGGTGTAGTCCTGTACAAGTTCGATGCCAAACTCTACCTCCGAACAGTGGTAACCCCGTAATTCTTCGGGAAAAACATCCGGATATTTACAAACCACTGGTACCGACTCAAGTTTCTTTCCTGATTCTTCATTATCAAGTACGTATGCAAGATACGCTTCACACCCCTTTCTCACATATTTTTGAGCTAACAACGAGGATATTATTGTTGGCAATCCATTCAAGACAGTAGACTCAACTTGGATTATCTCATTATTTGCACACCTCAAATCAATAGTCTTACTTTTTCAATTCACAACCGCATCATGTACGGTCAACCAATCCAAACCAAGAATAACATCAAATTCATCAAACGGTAAAAGCATCAAGTCAGCCAGAAAACAGGAACCTCGAATTACTAGGGGGCATTTCTTACACACCTTATCAACAAGCACATAATGACCCAAGAGATTCGACACTCTAATAACGAACTCAGTAGACTCAACGGGTAAAGTCTTAATAGATGCTAAAGTTTCACATATATAGGAATGAGTAGAACCAGGGTCAATCAAAGCCGTCACATCAGTATCAAAGAGTGTGAATGTATCGGTAATAACATCAGGCGAAGAAGCATCCTCGCGTGCGCGTATAGCATAAGCTCTAGCAGGAGCACGAGCCTCAGATCTGGTTGTAGCATCTCTAGATCCTCTCTGACCGCCACTGGCATTCCCCGTATTTCTAGATTGTCTACCCCGACTAGTAGTAGCACCTGGTTTCCCACTCTGATTTACATTTTGCTCAGACAGTCTCGGGCAATCCTTGATAAAATGGTCAGCTGATCCGCACTTATAATAGGAGCGGTCATGGAATCTACAACTCCCGAATGCCATTTACCACAATATTGGCACTGTTCTATCTCGACGATCATTTCCAACACGGCAACCAAGTGACTCATGTACTCACGGGGGTCGATCACGATCTCGTCTAGAAAAGCCCAAGTGCCTTTAGACCGCCTAAATCATCTCTAACTTTCTTCAAAATGTTGAAAGGGCTTTCCGAAGATATCTTACAAAACTCCTTTGCTCCCATATCGCCTTTTCTTTTCTCCTTCTCGAGCTCTTGACTTTGCAAGCTCGCTCGACAAGTACCACAAATTCTCGATTTCTAAAATGCCAACACACGCTTTTATATCTTCGTTCACCCATCTTGAAACGATTACACATTACGACTCTCGAGGAAATGCATTCTCGGCGTCTGGCTAAGCCTTACAAACTTTCGCTCATAATCGATGAACCGACATGGAACCTTGTTTAAGTTCAAGAAATTCTTTCGTTTTTGATCAATGAATCTCTGGCTGATATACTTTTTTCGAAACTCGGTTTGGAAAAACTCCCACGTTACTTGCTCTCTGAGCACAACCGAAATCAACGTATTCCACCAATAGTAGGCAGAATTACGTAGCAAGGAGATAGTACACTTTAGGAATTCATCGGGTGTGCAAGATAGTTCATCAAGTACCCGAATAGTGTTGTCCAACCAAAATTCAGCTTGCTCGGCATCATCCCATCGCTCAGTAGCTTTAAATTCAGTAGCCCGTGTTTTCAATTCATCAACTGGGGCTTATTTAACCTCATCCGTCGATTCTGGAGGTATCGCAGTGTAGGGGTTGTATTAGTCGGGAGTGGGGTTGTGGAACAGCCGTATTAGTTCGAATATACTGATTGAACAAATCATTCATCATGCTATAAAAAGCCTGACTAGCTTCATCATTCTGATTACTAGCAATAGGTTGAGAGTCCACCGGCGCTGTCCCTTGCGCGGGAGCAGGCGCTACACTCTCAACATCATCAGCTACCGCTCGGTTGGGATCGGGATCCATTACTATAAGTAAACACTTTTTTAACTGTCAGAAATCACCACACTATCAAATAAACACATAATGGCATGTATAGCTAGACCCGAACGTATTACGGTAGTCCCAAAAAGCATCAATATGCTTGCCTCTAACCGAATACATGCAACACCAATCTACCTCATGTGGCCGAATATGCATGTCTATGTTGAGGCTGATTATATGCTTAATACTTCCTACAAATATGGTTACTTGTATTGACTACATACCATTTTGTTTCAAGTTCAAAACTCGGCTAATACACATATATACACTAGTAATCAAATACTAACATTTGCACTTCACCTTACTACCAATTCTTATCTACTTCCTACCATGGCCGAATGCATCAAGACACCATACCATTTCAATTTTGGTCATGGGTTAAACAAAGAACGTAATGTCTAACTCAAAAATGCTAAAAAGAAAATCCAAGAGTCATCAATCACCATCACATGTATCATTACAAAGCTTCACACTTAGCATGCAAATGACATCAACACAAGTCCACCTTAGCCGAAACTTAACTCATCTTCATGCCTCATCACCACAATATCAAACACCAACCAAGAAGACAACACCCATGGCCGAATATCATCTCCATCTCATAGCAAAGATTTAAACCATGGGCTAGGTAGAACTTCAACTAACAACTAAAAATATGCATGAATCTCATGGAACAACATCAACATACCTTAGTCTAGTGAACCACCATAGCCGATTTTCTCCAAGCTCTTTCCCTTCTTTTTCTTTCTTCTATTCGGCCAAGTTGAACAACATGAGAACTTTTTCTTTTTTTTTTCCTTCATCATTTTCCTTTTCATTATTTTTATTACCATGCTCCTTATTTTATCATTCCTCCCATGAAACACTAACATAGCATGTTTATAATACCTTTTTACCCATAGTATGGCCGGCCACGATCCCAAGTTTTGGGTATTTTGACATGCAAGGACAACATTTTCTAGCATGCATCAATAGGCCACTTTAACATTTTCCTAGCACATTTCTAAATTTTCTCACACAAGTCCTATTTAGCAAAATTCACTTACAATTAACAAAATTCAAACATGAAATTTTCACACATGCCTATATACATATAATAAGCATCAAATATAATGGTTAATTGTTTTTATGACTCGGTCTTGTGGTCCCGAAACCACTTTCCGACTAGGGTCAATTTAGGGCTGTCACAAACCTTCTGTGTAGGAAACAGTTACAAAGAACGTATATGAGCCATGTTCAAACAACAACAAGGGACCTATCTATGAAGAACGGAGGCTACAAATCGAGGAGCTAGATGAATGACGGACACAGACACTGAGAACACCCGATAAGCTAAAACCGAGCCAGGACGAGCTCAATACCTCACCAAATAAACTTAAGGTTGGAGACAAAGTACTACAAGATGCAGCAGATCCTCATATTACCATTTCAAACTAATGAAAAATTCTTCTTACGGTTTTCAAGATTTTTCATATGGTACATCGAGGTAAATCATCCCAAATTCGGCACATTTAAGGTAAACAATACTCGTCTTAAACCTTATGTTGATAAATTTTATATCAGGGATGAGGAGTGCAAACTCCTCGCTGCACCTTGACATGCAAAAGTGGGGTAGGTCGAGCTTAGACTATAAATAAGCGCTTATTGAGAGGCAACCCGAGCGTTAACTGTTAATTTCTTTAAAATTTTAGTTTTTAACATCTAACATACTAACCAAATCATGGAACGCAGACTTTCTAAATACCATACGGCCAGGCACACGGGCGTGCATTAGGCCGTGTGAGAACAGGGCAAGATTTTTTCCCCAACACGGGATACGATAAGTTGCCACGGCCGTACGACATGGCCGTGGGCAAAACTGCCAATACAACACGGGTGTACAACATGCTCGTGCCTTGAAACCGTGGTTGAAACTGAGAATGTAACATGGGCATGCGACACGTCCGTGCCCTCCACCCGTGGTCGACACTGTCAAAACAAACACGGGCGTGGACTTATGTACACGGGCGTGGGCGAATGTCGACGCATCCAAATTCAAAATTTACTGAAACACACGGTAAAAATTAGACACGGATGTGTGCCCCAAAATCTATATAAACCCTTATTATTCATCATCTCCTCCCTAAAATCCCTAACCCTAGCTGCTGCAACTCCACACACCTTACCCCACGCCTGCATGCCGCCTACAACAAAGATTTCGATGCCCTGTGTTCCTTCTTTTTGCATTTGTTTACTCTTTTCTCTCTTTTTGTTCAAATAAGTTGCTTATTTCATGATTCCTTTGCTATATTAAACTATTTTTGAATATTCATAGTTAGAATAGTAAAATAATAGTGCTTGTTTAATAAAAATTTTTGTAATTTAAGTTACTCCATTATGCTATACTCTTCCATTTTCCTTGTTTCCATGAAATTTATGCCTAGTCACACGTATTCATTCGTTTTTTCATAATCCTCTAACTTGATATATTTAGTGGTTTTAGTTTTTATCATCTCATACGTAAATCTCATAAAATATTCATATTTAGCCTTGATTTTCCATACTATTCTTGGGCCATATTGATTGAACTTTAATTTTTCAATGCAGGTACAATGTCATCCTTACGTGGTAAAAAGACCGCTGTTCCCACCTTGAAGAAGAGGAAAGGAGCAGTGTCATCCTCGGGTCCTACTACTGAGATTAGGCACCCATTCCTCTAGGTTGCATTGGGACCTCAGGAGGAATTATAGCATATATTATAGACCTAACCCCTAGGTGTGGGCCACTGCATTGACTAGGCCGCACTCGAGCAGATTCAATTGGCTGACGCGGTCTGAGCCCTCCTAATGACTGACCCGTAAGGACTCTTCTTCGAGATCGTTGAGCCGACGTACCTCGAGTTTACATTAGAACTCTGCTCGACTTTCCATCTTCAGACTGTCATAACCAACTTTGACTATCCTAGAACAGTCCAGTTTCGCCTCGGTGATCTAGTACGTCAGTTGAGCATACCCGAGTTCGGGATTGCACTAGGGCTGTACATGGATGAGTTTATGGATGACAATGACCTCGACACCCTCCACTGCCACATCCACTACTCCCCCTCAACATGTTGGAGAGATCTCATCCCTACCTTGGCCACCTACGATCCTAGTCGCTCCAAGGCACCAGCTCACCCTCCTTCCTTGAGCTATCTACACACCATATTGGCTCATACTCTGACAGGGAGACGAGAGAGCACCAGCGTCGTCACCAGCCACGACGCCTATTTCTTATGGAGTAATGGCGAACGGGCACGTCATCGACCTTACCTACTTTATTGCCTTCACCATTTGCCACCAGACGGAGCGGCACAGGAAAGGGGTCATCTCTATCGGGCCCTATGTGACTCGATCTCGGCACTTCGGGTTCCTCAATACAGTAGTCAATCACCCTACCTCACTCTCATCGGCCAGATGTCCTCACATGGCATCTTGAGCATGCTAAGTATGAGGATGATTGAGAAACGACATGGCACATACCCTCCTCAGTACCACCTCGCCCAGTCCACCGATGAGGAGGACCTAGAGGACATTCCTGATGATGTTCCTCCACATCACAAAGACCCACCGACTCAGCCACCACCCCCCTCTCGTCCAGTTCATTCGGCGGCTTCATACGCTGACATCTCTGAGCGCCTTACTCGATTGGAGCAACAGTGTTTTCAACACTTTGATAACATTGATGCTACTCTCTGATGGATTTGTCAAGACTTCCACATTTCATCGCCACCTATCTCACGAACCATCTAGCGATGAAGATGTTTAAAAACTTTTGTTTATTATTTTATGATTTTACTTTTATTCTATTTTAAGACTACTTTTTATTTTTCTTTAAGCTTATTTTTATTAGGTTTTATAATTATTATTTTACAATTTTAAATTTTGGCTATTTCATTACGAGTAATTATACTTCCTTATATTTCCTAAAAGTTCTGATTCTATCACGCTTATAAAAAGCTCCAAAGCTCATCATCGCATAGGAACTAAAAACTCCACCGAAAGGTTCTCCACGATCGCCATGTCTTGCTCGACCACCACCATAGCTACCACCAGATATAATATTCTTTTTGCAGGACTTATGGACTAATGAACCTCTACCACCACCGGAGTATCCTCCTCCACTCTCACGCCGATTATTCTCCAAAACTCCAATTCAAGGAATTCATTCATCATTCAGGAAATTTCACTTCTCTCCCTATCTTATGATTATAAATATATCTTTTTTAATATATCTATCTTTGTACATTGAGGGAAATGTACATCTTAAGGTGGGGGGTCTTTTATATCATCATTAGAAATCCCTGAATTGTGTCTTATTCTCACGTGAATCACTCATATCACTATTAGAATGAATTTTAATTAATTTATGATTTTTATTGATATGTCTTGAATTAAAACATAGGCATTTATGCATTGAGTGTTTAAACTTTAAGACATTAAGGAATCAAGCATGATAAGTTGATTTTCAAGAATTAAAAACTTTTAGGTTGTTTTTCCCAAGTTTAGGTATTATTTTGAGTTGAAATTCACAGGTTTAAACATAAAAAAGCCATAGTTTTTGTGAGATTTTGAGCCTTTAGAGCATCTATTATTTCTTTCATGCTCACTTTTATTGTTGCTTTGAGTGCGTCAGTATTGAATTGTTATTCTAGAACTTGCTTGATTATACATGTCAAGACCACACCATTTGATTTGATATGTCAAGATGACAAAGACACTTAGGTTTAACCCACTCACTCCATAAAAGCCTACCTTCATAATTAACCCTTAGTGAACCCCTTGAGCCTAACAAACCATTAATTTATTTACCCTCAATATTAACCCATAACCCATTATTGTTGAAATCCCCTAATTTGATCCCTATTTTTGTCGAGATTTGATTTGAACTAATTGCTTAGCTATGTTTTGTTCTTCTATGTATTTGACTTGTTCTTTAAAAAAGAAAACAACAACAACAACAACAACAATACTTATATACATATTAGTAGTAATTCGCCATTTTTTAAGCTTGAGTGTTAATTCCATATTCTGAGAAGAAGCTCACTTGTATTCAACTGATGACTAGTCATTTTTCTAGCTAGCTGTCGAAACCCTTTTTTATTTTGAAAGCAATAGGGATTGACTTTGAAAAACAAAAATGTGGAGTCGCCACCAATCTCTTGATTTAGGTGTGATTGGACCACTATTAGAACACTTTATTTAATGAAAAATAAATTTGATTTATGTAAAATAAAAAAAACGGGTTCGGGAGTCGGTTACACATGAGGAAGGGTTAGGACCCTCATTACGCCCAAAAATTGGTACCAAATTGATTTGATGCTATCCTTATATCAAAAGTTTTTTAAAGAAAAGATTTTTCCAAAGTATGATTTTTTTTTAAAAAAAAACTGTTTGAATAGCTCAAAGTAGCGGTAAAAAATCTCTCGTTTCAAAGATATGCAGTATCATACCCAGTACGATTGGATACGATCCTTTATATCTTTAAAATAAGATTGATTGTTGACTTTTAAAAACTTTTAAAAATTATAAAAAGGTTATCCAAATATTTGGTTCACCGAAAAATCATACCCAGTACGATTGAGCACGATTTTCCGAATTCCCCACATATTGGATATTGTCTTATTTCAGAATTTTTGAATGGTAGAAAATTGGAAGTTTGCTCAAAAATACGTTTATTTGTTTTAAAATAAATGAAATATTTAATGCATTGCAACAAAACGTTTGCATGGGAAAGGATTTATGAACATGAAATAATAAGATACAACCCACACAAGTAATAAATCCAACTATTCTAAGTACAATGTGACCAAATTTTTATCATTGATGGAGAACAATTTATATAACAAATAAAATCATGAATGAATAATATATAACAACAATATACATAATCTAATATAGCACAATCAATACAAGATATACGAATAAAATGAAGATTTAAAAATGAGTCAAGTTTACAATAATAATGATCACACAATATATAACATATGACTTATGGAATTAATGAGTTTGAAACTACTTGCAAAAGCAAATTAGAGCTATGTATGAAGTTATTAAAATATATACTATAGGATGAAGATTTGTAAATCAAGAAATATTCAAAGGGCTAAAAATATTTATTAAAGTATATAAAAGAAAATTTAAATAATGTATGGGATAAAAAACAAAATATATAATAACATAAAATTGTAAGAAATACATACAATAACTTTTCAAAAACATATACACATAAATAGATTTAGAAAGAATTACTTGTAAAAATAAAAAATAAAAATAGAAAATGCACTTAATAAGGCCTTTAAAATTAAATTAACTTCATTATAAATTATATATAATAGACTTGAAAATATATTTATATGTACAAAATAGACTATATGCATAAAATAAATACATGAAATAGATTTACAAAAACATATATATACATAAATGGATTTAGAAATAGTTACTTGTAAAAACATGCACTTAATAATGCCTTTTAGATTAAATTAATTTTACTATAAATTATATAGACTTGAAAATATACTTATATGCACAAAGTAGACTATATGCTCAAAATGTATGGATTTATATATATATAAATATAGATTAAATTTATGTACCAATATTTCCTTATGTATAATGGTTAAGTAACATATAAAACATGTGTAATTTCCTTTTCGTCAACAAATATATATGTATAAGTATGTTAGCAAATTCAAAACATTTAAATGTATGCAGTAATTTAATGTTGATACTATTCATGAAAAAAGCTAATTTTATTATCGGATATATATATGTATAATAATGTATAAATCATTACATAAAATAGTATACAACATGTGAAAATACAATTACCCAAATTACAACAAATAAGTAAATTAATAATATAAATGATACAATTAATACAAACATTACAAATAATATAAATGATATAATAAAAAAATTTAAAAAATCTACTAAAGTAACACAAAATATACAAGTAAATAAGTCTGAATTTAAAACTATAAAATGAATCTAAACAAATTACTTAATTGAAATCAAAGTAAAATATAAAAAAAATACAAATGAAATAAACTACTAATAATAAAATAAGGACCCATATATAACACGCATGAATTCACAGGGACCAAGATTAAAATTATCCCTGATCCTAAAACATTGCGTTGAGACGTGAGCTAAAATGCAAGGGCATACAAATTTTAGGGAAAATTTCTAAGATAAACGAAGTATAAACAGAGGCCAATTGAAAATAGGCATGAAAGAGGAGGACCAAATGCGCTATTAACCCATTTGAAGCAAAAGCAAGAGGATTCAATTCTCAGATTGGGTCAACACGCACAGACCCACTTTTTACATGATGATGTTTCCACATTTAATGCTACCTTTTAATTTTTTTTCTTTTCAAAATTCAACTTAACCTTCCATTTTCCTAAAACATAAATTTTATCCCCTGTCACTAGGGTTTGGCTCAACATGTAGCCGCCCAAACCATCATTTACTTGATGGCCAACGGAGCACCAATGGTGACCAGATTTTGTCAATGGAAGTCACGCCCATGGAGATCTAATAAGTGCACTCCTTCTCCCTTTTCTTTTCTTTTCTTAAAAAAAAAACCTTAAAATCCCATACTATTTTACCAAAAGCAAAATGAAGTTTAAAAAGAGCATCCACTTTAGCCCGAATCAGCCTCGAGATCTCCCTTCAACTTCGACATCAACAAAACAAAGAGAAGAACTCCATGGCGTTTTTTGCACGGTAACACTTCCTTTCCCTTGTTTTAAAAAAAATGCAATGATGAAGCACTTCCAGAAAAGAAATCAAGAAAGAAGAAAAAACTAGAAAAGGTTAAATCACCTTAAAATGTTGATTAATTTCTCTCTATTTGATTTGCCTGTGTATGCGTATAGTTCGCGTACCATGTACAAAGACAAGTGAGGGCTTTTATAGTCGGAAAAATAACAATTTAAAATTATAGAAATCTATTTTGTATTCTCGTTATTGCTGCTTCTCGTGCATTCGATTGCGGTATGGTCGTCGGAGGAGATGACCGAATGGCGTGGAGGCCGTGTGTGGGGATCTCATGTGGGAAGCCAACCCTCTGCTACCCTTCTAGTGTATTCTAGGAGCTTCGGAGTTCTTGGCTCTGATCTTTTTTCTTTTGGGTTCTTTTGGGTTTGGGCTAGGTTTAGGATATGGGTTTATGAATTTGGGTTAAAATTGTATTTGGGCTGGTATAAACTCTTTATTTGGGCCTAAAAATTTGTAAAGGACATTGGTAATGGACTTTTATTGGTTTTCATCTTAATTTATTTTTTTGTTTTTGTTTATTTTTATTTTTGGTTTTTTTTAGCCCGGGCGAAATGGGTCAATTACAGCTGTCCCTCTTTGCTCATTGTCATGTAACGATAATAGAGCAAAGACTTTAAATAGGACCAATTTGGCCCGGTTTTGCTGAATCTTGACTGTGCTTTTAGGGAAATAAGATGGTGACTCAAATTTGCCCCATGGCTGATAAGATCTTCAACCTTTAGTCTGCTTCCTTTCTACATCAGGAAGATAAGACTCATTCTTCAACCTGCTCTCTTGCTACCTCAGAGAGATGAGGCTGGTGGTCAAATATGCTCTATTGTCAATACATGGAGATAAGATTCACTATTCTCGATCTGCTCCACTGCAATCTTAGGGAGATAAAATCTTCAATTCTCAATCTGCTTCCCTGCTACCTCAGGAAGATAAGACTCATTGTTTAACCAGCTCTCTTGCTACCTCAGAGAGATGAGGTTTGGTGGTAAAATCTACTTCATTGCCGATACATGGATATAAGATTCACCATTTGCGAAGATTTGCTCCGCTGTAACTTTAGGGAAATAAGATCTTTATGTAACGCCCTATACTCGAGACCATTTCCAGATTCGAACACGAGGTGTTAACGGACTTAATTAATTTACTTACACAGTTCATTTCGAAATTTCCAGGCAAGCTGGCTAATTGCATCACAGACACTTTAAAAATCATATCTCGAGTTCCAAAACTCGGAAACTGATTCTGTAAATTTTTTCTGAATCAAGACCAGATATCCATCTACAAATTTTTTTCTAGAATTTTTAGTCAGGCCAATTAGTACAGTTTATTAGTTAAAGTCTCCCTGCTTTGAGGTTCGACTACTCTGAACTTCATGCATTACGACTTAGATATCTCCTGTATAGAGCTTCAATACTTATTCTGTTTATTTCTAATGAAACTAGACTCAAAAGGAATCTTTACATATAAAGCGTGACTTCTAATTATCTCTGGTTAATTTATGGTGAATTTCAAAATCGAGCAGGGGATCCGAAAACGCTCTGCCCTGTTTCACGAAAACTTAAACATCTCATAAAATACAGCTCATATGGTCGTTTCGTTTCTTTCATATGAAAATAGACTCATCAAGATTAAATTACATAATTTATTCACTATTTATTTCCATTCCTACTATTTTTAGTGATTTTTCAAATTCACATCACTATTGCTGTCAGCATCTATTCTAAGGTAAATTTTACCTATTTCATAATTTTCCATGAATCAATTAGTATATTGACATACATCATTTTCAAGTATAATCACGATTAGCCATGTCGTACGTAGCACCAATAGGACCATGATTGGCCATTCCAATGGCTAATCATTACCAACATTTCAACACCACTTAATAACCATATCATAAGACCATATATACAAAATGACCATAATGTTATACTCAAAATATACAAGCCATTTTCGCATGGCTATACAAATATACATTACCAAAAGATACTTAATTAACAACAAGGGTCAGCCCTATACATGCCATTATCAAAATTCAACTAAAAGAGTACCAAAGGGGCTTAGATAGTGTGGACGACTTGACTTTGACACTCCGAGTCCGATGGTGACGAACAAAATCTATAAAAGAGAGAATTAAAGCAATGAATAAGCATTTTGATGCTTAGTAAGTTTTAAGTAATGAAATTATTTACAACTAAGGTATAGCGTTAGATGACTAAATGAACAATTGCATATCGCATATTCCTAAAATCATGTTTACTTCACGCTTCAACCATTATATTCATACACTCGAGATCAAACCGACTAAAGGCCTAAGCTTGTTAATCAATTGAGCGAATACTATTTAAAAGGAATCAACCTTTCCAATGCATATCTGAAACATACCTTATCGTTTGGATTTATGGCGTATTAATTGAAGTTATTACAACAAGATCGCTCATTTCCAAACCCAAGTACCTTGAGTTTAGCGGATATAACAATTCGCACAAATGCCTTCGGGACTTAGCCCGGATATAGTAACTAGCACAGATGCCTTCGGGACTTAGCCTGGATATAGTCACTAGCACAAATGCCTTCGGGACTTAGCCCGGATATAGTCACTAGCACAAATGCCTTCGGGACTTAGCCCGGATATAGTAACTAGCACAAATGCCTTCGGGACTTAGCCCGGATATCATCCGAATAATCATGCACATATATCAATAAATCATAACACATTTATATTTCATTTTCATTACTAGAACTCAAACACAAGACACTTATCAACCTTTACCATTTTTGGCTCAATAGCCACATACAAAGAGCATGATTTTGATTGGCTTTGTAACATGATCTCTATACACATTCGGCTACCAACATAAGTATAACTAATTACCTCGATATATAATTCAAGTAGAATCATTATATCACCGTTTATTTGTTATGCTTATATGTCATGACTTAATCAAATCATAAACTAAGTTCCATTACTCAAAGACTTACCTCGGATGTTGTCGAACGACTTCAACACTATTCGATTACTTTTCCTTTCCTTATCGATCTAGATCCTCTTTGCTCTTGAGCTTAATTTAAAACAATTGGATTCATTTAATTTCAAATCAAATAGGCGATTTAATATAATACATGTATATTATAAGGTTGAGGTACATATGACTTAATGGTTAACTATCAAACACCATACGCATATATATGTATACATATATATTCTCTAGTCATGCACAACCCAACATCTTACTTAGGCATTAACAACTTTATAGATATATGCATATCTATGTTAAGGCCGAATATATATAATTTAACACATTCTACAAATATGGTTATTTATAATGACTAAACACCATTTTATCTCAAGTTATACTTATAAGCACATCCATCCAAATACATTCGTACTTAAACATCATTCCGACCTAACACTCATATTACATCTATAAAACTACAAGCCGAATATACCTATACTTACGTCACTTGAACATCAACCCTCAATTTCTTTGACAAAGCACATTTCCGAAAATGATAAGGCAATATAACAGCCTTTAATCCAACTTATAATTCACACATATCACATTCCAAGCATTCACTCTATTCTATCACTTAAAGTACAACCATTACTCAATAACTTCCTAGTTCAAATTCGGCAATTACACCAATTCACTAGATGATTTATTATTATTATTGTTCATTTATTCAAACTACTTAAAATTACCTTAAACTATTACAATTAACAACCATTTGTAACTTATTCATTAAACATGAAAGCAACCATATATCTCTTCCATTTTTACCATGGCCGAATGCTCAAGACACCACACCATTCCAAATTGGTCATGGGTTGAGCAAAGAACTTAATGACTAACTCAAAATGTTAAAAATCCAAGAATCATCATTGAACTTACCTTAATTTAGCTAACCACCATAGCCAAATTTCTCAAAGCTTTTCTCTTCTAGTTACGGCAATGAGGAGCAAAGATGGAGAAACTTTAGTTTCTCCTCCCACAAATCAAAATTTTTTATTATCGATATTTTTATTTTTAACATAAAATATTAACATAAAATAATTATAATATGTTTTAGTCCATAACATGGCCGGCCACCATCTAGAATTTGGCTAATTTGACATGCAAGTACAAGCATTTTCTAACATGCATTAATAGGCCACTTTAACATTTGCCTAGCACATTTCTAAATTTTCTCACACAAGTCCTATTTAATAAATTTCGCACCATAACACATAATTTAAGCATGAATTTTTCACACATGCATATTCATATATAATGAGCCTCAAACATGACTGTAAATTATTTTTATGACTTGGTTTCGTGGTCCCGAAACCACTTTCCGACTAGGGTCAATTTAGGGCTGTCACAACTTTCCCCCCACTTTAAGAAATTTTCGTCCCCGAAAATCTTACCGGTAAATAGGTTTGGGTATCGTTCTTTCATAGAGTTCTCGGTTTCCCAAGTAGCTTCTTCGATCCCGTGTTTGAGCCATAACACCTTTACTAACGGAACCCTTTTGTTTCGCAACTCTTTCACTTCACGAGCTAGGATACGAATCGGTTCTTCTTCATAACTCATATCAGATTGAATTTCAACCTCGGAGGGATTAATTATGTGCGAAGGATCGATCAGTAACGTCAAGCATCGGAACATGAAAACGTTGTGAATCTTTTCGAGATCGGGGTAAAATCAATCTATATGCCACTGGACCAACTCGTTTGGATATTTCAGACGGCCCTATGAACCTCGGACTCAGTTTGCCCTTACGGCCAAATCTGAGTATCTTTTTCCAAGGTGAAACTTTAAGAAACACTTTGTCTCCCACCTGATACTCAATATCTCTTCGTTTTAAATCCGCGTCGACTTACGAAGATCGATCGCCTTGGACTTTCACGAATTATTTTACTTTCGCTCAAAGCATCTTTAATCAAATCAACTCCGAAAATTTTACTTTCACCGAGCTCGGTCCAAAACAATGGTGTACGGCATTTACGACCGTACAAAGCCTCGTAAGGTGCCATCTTAATACTTGATTGAAAACTATTGTTGTAAGCTAATTCAATCAAAGGTAAATACCGTTCCCACAAACCACCAAACTCAAGGATGCAACATCTCAACATATCCTCGAGTATCTGAATTATTCATTCGGATTGGCCATCGGTCTGAGGATGAAAAGCGGTGCTAAAATGCAACTTGGTACCCAAGCTTCTTGCAATTTCTTCCAAAATCGCGAGGTGAACCTCGGTTCTCTATCCGACACAATAGAAATAGGTACCCCGTGTAATCTTACAATCTGAGAAACATACAATTCAGCTAGTTTATCCAGTGAATAATCCGTACATACGGGAATAAAATGAGTCGACTTAGTCAGTCTATCAACAACAACCCAAATCGCATCTTTCTTACTTGCCAACAATGGCAACCCAGATACAAAATCCATCGTGACTCGATCCCATTTTCATTCAGGTATCATGATCGGCTGAAGTAAACCTGTAGGCACTTGATGTTCCGCTTTCACTTGTTGACATATTAAACACTTCGAAACAAAATCAGAAATGTCTCGTTTCATACCATGCCACCAAAACTGACGTTTCAGATCATTGTACATTTTTGTACTACCCGGGTGGATAGACATTCGGCTACTATGAGCCTCGCTCACGATCATCAAAATAAGTTCTGAATTTCTTGGAACACACAAACGACTTGTGGACCTCAAACAATCGTCATCATCAATTTGAAACTCTGATTCCCTATTCGAAACACATTCAGCCCGTTTTGCGACCAATTCATCATCGACTTTCTGAGCTTCACGAATTTGATGAATCAACAACGGTTTGGCCTTTAATTCTGCTACTAACACATTACCGGATAGAATAGACAAAGTGTACATTCATCGTTAAGTAAAGCAAGCGAAGATTTACGACTTAAGGCATCCGCAACCACATTAGCCTTTCCGGGTGATAGTCAATGACAAGCTCATAATCTTTTAACAATTGAACCAACATCTTTGTCGCAGATTCAAATCTCTTTGAGTCATCAAATATTTGAGACTTTTGTGATCCAAAATCCATGGCACTTCTCACCAAATAAGTAATGTCTCCATATTTTCAAAGTGAATACGATGGCGCTAATTCGAGATCATGGGTTGGATAATTTTTTCATGTGGCTTCAATTGCCTCGACACATAAGCTACAACTCGACCTTCTTGCATCAATACACAACCCAACCCAAGTAAGGATGTATCACTTGTAAATGACAAACTCTTTGCCCGATTCGGCCGCACTAGTCTTTGGAGCTTCAACAAATAAGTCTTTAGTTGATCGAAACTTTTCGACATTTTTCTCGTCCATTCAAACTTAACATCTTTACAAGTAGTTTCGTCATTGGTGTGGTTATCATCGAGAAACCCTTTACAAACCGTCTGTAACCTAAGCAAGTCCCAAAAGCTCGAACCTCAATAATATTTCTGAGGCTTCCAGTTAAGTATGGCTGAAATTTTGCTTGGATCAACTCGAATACCGATCTGAGATACCACATGACCCAAGAAGCTAACCTCTCTTAACCGAACTCACACTTCTTGAACTTAGCATATAAGCGCTTATCCGTAAAATCTGCAACACTAATCCTGTGTGTTCAAGATGATCGGTTTCATTTCTCGAATAGACCAAAATATCATCGATAAACACAACTACAAACCGATCCAAAACGGTCTCAAGATCCGATTCATCAAATCCATAAATACCGCGGGGCATTAGTGAGCCCAAACGGCATCACTAAGAACTCGTAGTGACCGTATCTCGCTCGAAAGCGGTTTTGGGTATATCTCAATCTCGAATTATGGCGATAATAACTCGATCTCAAATCTATCTTTGAAAACACCGAGGCTCCTTTAGTTGATCAAACAAATCATCAATACGCTGATAGCGGATATTTATTCTTTATTGTCACTTTATTCACCGACGATAGTCGATGTACAACCTCATGGTTCCGTCCTTCTTTTCACAAACAATCTTGGTGCACCCCAAGGCGAGAAACTTGGTCGGCGAAACCTCTATCCATCAACTCTTGTAATCGAGCTTTCAATTCCTTTAATTCCGTTGGTGCCATACGATACGGAGCTATCGAAATCGGTGTAGTCCTGTACAAGTTCGATGCCAAACTCTACCTCCGAGCAGTGGTAACCCGGTAATTCTTCGGAAAAACATCCGGATATTCACAAACCACTGGTACCGATTCAAGTTTCTTTTCTGGTTCTTTATTATCAAATACGTATACAAGATACGCTTCACACCCCTTTCTTACATATTTTTGAGCTAGCATCGAGGATATTATTGTTGGCAATCCATTCAAAATAGTAGACTCGACCCGGATTATCTCATTATTTGCACACCTCAAATCAATAGTCTTACTTTTGCAATTCACAACTGCATCATATACGATCAACCAATCCAAACCGAGAATAACATCAAATTCATCAAACGGTAAAAGCATCAAGTCAGCCGGAAAATAGGAGCTTCGGATTATTAAGGGGCATTTCTTACACACCTTGTTGACAAGCACATAACGACCCAAGGGATTCGACACTCGAATTACGAACTCGATGAGACTCAACGGTAAAGTCTTCTTTGGATGCTAAGGTCTCACATACATATGAATGAGTAGAACCAGGGTCAATCAATGCAATCACATTAGTATCAAAAAGAGTGAAAGTACCGGTAATAACATCTGGCGAGGAAGCATCCTTGCGTGTGCGTATAGCATAAGCTCTAGCAGGAGCACGAGCCTCAGATCTGGTTGTAGCATCTCTAGATCCTCTCTGACCGCCACTAGCATTCCCCGTATTTCTAGATGGTCTACCGCGAGCAGTAGAAGCAACTGGTTTCCCACTCTGATTTACATTTTGTTTAGACAGTCTCGGTGTAATGCCCCGTACCTGAGACCGTTGCCGGAGTCGAACACGAGGTGTTAACGGACTTAATTCATTTACTTACACAGTTCATTTAAAAATTTCCAGACAAGCTGGCTAACTGCATCACAGTTACTTTAAAAATCATATCTCGAGTTCCAAAACTCGAAAACTGATCCCGTAAATTTTTCCTGAAACTAGACTCATATGTCCATCCACAAATATTTTTCTAGAATGTTTGGTCGGGTCAATTAGTACAGTTTATTAGTTAAAATCTCCCCTGTTTTAGGGTTCGACTACTCTGACCTTCATGCATTACGACTTAGATATCTCCCTGTACAGAGCTTCAATACTTATGCCGTTTGTTTCTAATGAAACTAGACTCAAAAAGGAATCCATACATATAAATCACGACTTCTAATTGTCTCTGGTTAATTTATGGTAAATTTTAAAAATCAGAATAGGGGGTCCAGAAAATGCCCTGGCCCTGTTTCACGAAAACTTAAACATCTCATAAAATACGGATCATATGGTCGTTTCGTTTCTTTCATATGAAAATAGACTCATCAAGATTAGATTACATAATTTATTCACTATTTAATTCCATTCGTACTATTTTTAGTGATTTTTCAAACTTACATCACTGCTGCTGTCAGCATCTATTTTAAGGTAAATTTTACCTATTTCATAATTTTCCATGAATCCATTAGTAAATTGACATACATTATTTTCAAGTATAATCACGATTAGCCATGACGTACGTAGACCCAATAGGACTGTGATTGGCCATTCCAATGGCTAGTCTTTACCAAACATTTCCACACCACTTAATAACCATATCATAAGACCGTAATGATATACTTCAAAATATACGAGCCATTTTCGCATGGCTATACGAATATACATTACCAAAAGATACTTAATTAACAACAAGGGTCAGCCCTATACATGCCATTATCAAAATTCAACTAAAGGAGTACCAAAAGGGCTTAGATAGTGTGGACGACTTCGACTTCGACACTCCCGAGTCCGATAGCTGACGAACAAAATCTATAAAACAAAGAATTAAGCAACAGAATAAGCATTTGGATGCTTAGTAAGTTTTAAGTAATGAAATTATTCACAACTAAAGTATAGCATTTGTATGACTAAATGAATGATTGCGTATACGCATATTCCCAAAATCATGTTTGCTTCACGCTTCAGCCATTATATTCATACACTCAGGATCAAACCTAACTAAAGGCCGGAAGCTTGTTAATCAATTGAATGAATACTATTTAAAAAGGAATCAACTTTTCCGATGCATATATGAAACATACCTTATCGTTTGGATTTTATGAGCGTATTAATTGAAATTATTACAGTAAGATCACTCATTTCCAAACCCAAGTACCTTCGGGATTTAGCCGGATATAGCAACTCGCACAAATGCCTTCGGGTCTTAACTCGGATATAGTCACTAGCACAAATGCCTTCGGGACTTAGCCCGGATATAGTCACTAGCACAAATGCCTTCGGGACTTAGCCCGGATATAGTCACTAGCACAAAATGCCTTCGGGTCTTAGCCCGGATATCATCCGAATAATCATTGACATATATCAATAAATCATAACACATCTATTTTTCATTTTCGTTACTAGAACTCAAACACAAGACACTTATCAACCATTACCATTTTCGGCTCAATAGCCACATACAAAGAGCATGATTTTGATTTGCTTCATTGTAACACCCCGTACCTGAGACCGTCACCGGAGTCGGACACAAGGGGTTAACGGGCTTAATCCACTTACTTGCACAGTTCATTTTAAAAATTTCCAGACAGCCGGCTAACTGTGTCACTATCACCTTAAAAATCATATCTTGAGTTCCACAACTTGAAAATTAGTTTCGTGATTTTTCCCTGAAACTAGACTCATATATGCATCTACAAATTTTTTTCTAGAATTTTTGGTCAGGCCAATTAGTACAGTTTATTAGTTAAAGTCTCCCCTATTACAGGGTGCAACTACACTGACCTTCCTGCATTACGATTTGGATATCTCCCTGTACAGGGCTTCAATACTGATGCCGTTTATTTCTACGAAAACTAGACTCGAAAAGGAATCTGTACATATATGAAATGACTTCTAATTATCTCTGGTAGATTTATAATGAATTTCCAAAGTCGGAACAGGGACTCCAGAAACCGTTCTGGCCCTGTCTCACGAAAACTTAAATATCTCTTAATATACTGTTCATATGATCATTTTGTTACTCTCTTATGAAAATAGACTCGTCAAGGTTCGTTTACATAATTTATTCACTATTTAATTACATTCCTACTATTTTTAGTGATTTTTCACATCCACGTCACTGCAGCTGTCAGCATCTGTCTTTAAGGTAGGCTTTACCTATTTCATAGTTTCCATGATTCAACTAGCCCTTAAACATAAATAGCACAAAATATGATCATGATTAACCATCCCAATGGCTAATCGTTTTCAAACATTTCCATACCTCTTAATGAACAACGTACAATGATTATAATACCATGCCCAAAGTATACTTAAGCCATTTTCGCATGGCTATCCAAATTTACACAAAACCGAAAGGTACATGACCTACAACAAAAGGGTAGTCCTATACATGCCATTTCAAAGTTCAACCAAAATAGTATACCAAGAAGGAGCTTTGATAGTGTGGGCGACTTCGACTTCAAAATCCTGAGTCCGATAGCTGAAGAACCAAAATCTATAAAACAGAAAATCAAAGAAAACGGAGTAAGCATTTAATGCTTAGTAAGTTTGAGCCATGAATTTAAACACAACCAAAGTATAGCATTCATGTAGCTAAACAGATAATTTCATATGCACAAATTCTCAATATCATACTTACTTCACATTACCAACCCTTATATTCATACACAAAGATCAACTTAGCCAAAGGCCGGTAGCTCATTTATCAACTAAGCGAATACTTATTTGTAAGGGCTCAACTAATTCAAAGCACATACGAAACATACCTCATTGTTGGGATTTCACAAGCGTATTAACTGAAATTTTTACAGCAAGTTCATTCATTCCCGAATCACGTACCTTGAGTTTAACCGGATATAGCTACTGTTCAAATGCCTTGGGACATAGCCAGTTATAGTAACTTCGCACAAATGCCTTTGGGACCTAACCCGGATTTAGTAACTTCGCACCCATGCCTTGGGCTTAGCCCGGATTAGTAACTTCGCACAAAGGCCTTGGATCTTAGTCCGGATATAGTCACTTAGCACAAAAGCCTTGGGACTTAGCTCCGATATCATTCAATAACCAAGCACATATATCAATAAATCATGACACATCCGTATTTCATTTTCATTACCAAAGCTCAAACACAAGACACCTATCACATTTACAAATTTTGGCTCAATAGCCACATACAAAGAGCATGATTTTGATTTACTTAAGACATAATCTAATCGAAACATAACCTAAGTTCCATTACTCGAAAACTTACCTCGGATGTTGTCGAACGATTTCGATGGCTATTCGACCACTTTTTCCTTCCCTTTATCGGATTTAGTTACCCTTTGCTCTTGAGCTTAAATTGACAAATAAATTGATTTAATCATTTGAGTATCAAAAAGAGGAACTCAAGGTACTTAGCCCATATATATTCATTAGACATTAAAGTCACATATGTACGAAATCATGAATCTAACTCAACACAATAGTCCACACTCTCTTTTAGCCGATTATCTAAGCCAAGAATAGGCATCAATATGCTTGCCTCTAACTGAATGCATGCACACCAATCCACCTCATGTGGCGAATATGCATGTCCATGTTGAGGCCAATTATATACTTAATACCACACATAAATGGCATACATTTTACTAACTAACGCATTACATATTGTAACTCAATACGCATCAATCATTTACTTCATAACCAAACATCATCATATGTAAATATATACCTTGAGATAGTATATATGTCATACCAATACATCATGTGCAAACATATATATATATGTGCAAGAGTCGAATCACAAGTTGATTATAACCAAATATAAACATATATCCAAAACACAAATCTTACCTATCATGCAATAAGCATAAATCATGCTTATGGATATACCATGGCCGATACTTCCAACAACACCAAATAAAATATACTTCATGGATCTAAGGTAGACCCAAGAAAGGAACTCATAATCATCAAGATTTAGCATGAAACACAACTATCACCCTTATTAATCTCCATAGCCGAAAACCTTACTTATTCCAAAATCACAATTTCAACATGGGTTACCAACAATAACTTGATATCTCACTCAAAATCAACTAGGATTTCAAGAACTAGTATCAACTTCCTTACCTTAATATCGACCTAAGATGACCGATTGCTTCACTCCTTTCTTCCCCTCTCAAATCGGCCAAGAAGAACCAAAGAACACAACTTGTTTTCTTTCTTCCTTAGAATTTTCAGCCAAAAGAAGTGAAAAATGATGGACACTTTTTTTTTCTTCTTTCCCTTAACTCACGACAATGGGGGGAACACTCACACCATTCTTTTTTTTTCCCATTTCTTTATTACCCATACTCCTTATTTTATTTTTCCTAACATACACCATTGTCACAACATGTTTTATGACATGTTTTGCCCATCACCCTTGTCATGGCACGCCACTAGCAATTAAAAGGGGAAATTGACATGCAAGTCCACCCTTTGATTACATGCACTAATAGATCCTTATAGATTTACCTATCACATTTCAAAAGTGTCACACATAAGTCCTATCGACTAATTTCACATGCAATTTACTAAATCGAAGCTTAAAACCTTCACACATTCATAATCACATATTTTAGATAATAGTTATCATATTCAAATAATTTGGTGACTTCGGTTTAGCGGTCCCAAACCGCTTTCGACTAGGGTCACTTTAGGCTGTCACAACTCTCCCCCACTTAAGAAATTTTCGTCCCCGAAAATCTTATCGGTAAATAGGTTTGGGTATCGCTCTTTCATAGAGTTCTCGGGTTCCCAAGTAGCTTCTTCCATCCCGTGTTTGAGCCATAACACTTTTACTAACGGAACCCTTTTGTTTCGCAACTCCTTCACTTCACGAGCTAGGATACGAATTGGTTCTTCTTCATAACTCATATCAGCTTGAATTTCGACCTCGGAGGGGTTTATTACGTGTGAAGGATCGGATCTATAATGTCGAAGCATTGAAACATGAAAAACGTTGTGGATCCTTTCGAGTTCAGGGGGTAAAAGCAACCTATATGCAACTGGGCCAACTCGTTCGGAGATCTCATACGGCCCAACGAATCTCGGACACAATTTGCCCTTACGGCCAAATCTGAGTATCTTTTTCCAAGGTGACACCTTAAGAAACACTTTGTCTCCCACCTGATACTCAATATCTCTTCGTTTTAAATCCGTGTACGACTTTTGACGATCTGATGCTGCCTTCAGACTTTCACAAATTATTCTTACTTTCTGCTCAGCATCTTTAATCAAATCCACTCCGAAAATTTTACTTTCACCGAGCTCGGTCCAAAACAATGGCGTATGGCATTTTCGACCGTACAAAGCCTCGTAAGGTGCCATCTTAATACTTGACTGAAAACTATTGTTGTAAGCGAATTCAATCAAAGGTAAATACCGTTCCCATGAACCACTAAACTCGAGGATGCAACATCTCAACATATCCTCAAGTATCTGAATTATCCGCTCGGATTGACCATCTGTTTGTGGATGAAAAGCGGTGCTAAAATGCAGCTTGGTACCCAAAGCTTCTTGCAATTTCTTCCAAAATCGTGAGGTGAATCTCGAATCTCTATCCGACGCGATAGAAATAGGTACCCGTGTAATCTCACAATCTGAGAAACATACAATTCAGCTAATTTATCCATTGAAAAATCCGTGCGTACGGGGATAAAGTGAGCGGACTTAGTCAATCTATCAACAACGACCCAAATCGCATCTTTCTTACTTGCCAACACGGCAGCCCAGATACAAAATCCATCGTTACTCGATCCCATTTCCATTCAGGTATCATGATCGGTTGGAGCAAACCCGTAGGCACTTGATGTTCCTCCTTCACTTGCTGACATATTAAACACTTCGAAACAAAATCGGAAATGTCTCGTTTCATACCATGCCACCAAAACTGACGTCTTAGGTCGTGGTACATTTTTGTACTCCCCGGGTGAATTGATATTCGGCTACAATGAGCTTCGTTCAGAATCATCGAAATGAGTTCTGAATTTCTTGGAACACACAACCGATTTCTGTACCTCAAACAATCGTCATCATCAATTTGAAACTCCGATTCCACTTCGGAACACATTCAGTCTGTCTTGCAACCAACTCATCATCGACTTTCTGAGCTTCACGAATTTGATGAATCAATAATGGTTTGGCCTTTAATTCGGCTACTAACACATTGTCGGGTAAAACAGACAAGTGTACATTCATTGCTCGTAAAGCAAGCGGTGATTTCGGCTTAAGGCGTCGCAACCACATTAGCCTTTCCCGGGTGATAATCAATGACCAGCTCATAATCTTTCAACAACTCAAGCCAACGCCTTTGTCGCAGATTCAAGTCTCTTTGAGTCATCAAATATTTGAGACTTTTGTGATCCAAAATACATGGCACTTCTCACCAAATAAGTAATGTCGCCATATTTTCAAAGCGAATACGATGGCGACTAATTCGAGATCATGGGTCGGATAATTTTTCTCATGTGGCTTTAATTTTCTCGACGCATAGGCCACAACTCGACCTTCTTGCATCAATCGCAACCTAACCCAAGTAGGGAGGCGTCACTATAGATGACAAACTCTTTGCACGATTCGGCTGCACTAAAATTGAGCTTCCAGTCAAATAAGTTTTCAGTTGATCAAAACTTTTCGACATTTTTCCATCCATTCGAACATAACATCTTTTGAAGTAGCCGTCATGGGTGTGGCTATCATCGAGAAACCTTTTACAAACCGTCGGTAGTAACTCGCAAGTCCCAAAAGCTCGAACCTCATTAATATTTCTGGAGGCTTCCATTAAGTATGGCTGAAATTTTGCTCGATCAACTCGAATACCCGATGCGGATACGACGTGACCCAAGAAGCTAACCTCTCTTAACCAGAACTCACACTTACTAAACTTAGCATATAACTGCTTATCCCGTAAAATTTGCAACACTAATCTCAGGTGCTCAGCATGTTCAGTCTCGTCTCTTGAATAGACCAAGATGTCGTCAATGAACACAACTACGAACTGGTCCAAATACTGTCTGAAGATCCGATTCATCAAATCCATAAATACCGCAGGGGCATTAGTGAGCCCAAACGGCATCACTAAGAACTCATAGTGGCCGTATCTCGTTCTGAAAGCAGTTTTGGGTATATCCGAATCTCGAATTCTGGCCGGTAATACCCGATCTCAAATCTATCTTTCAAAACACTGAGGCTCCCTTTAGTTGATCAAACAAGTCATCAATACGTGGTAACGGATATTTATTCTTTATCGTCACTTTATTCAGCTGACGATAGTCAATGCACAACCTCATGGTTCCGTCTTTCTTTTTCACAAACAATACTGGTGCACCCCAATGTGAGAAACTTGGTCGAGCGAAACCTCTATCCGTCAACTCTTACAACTGAGCTTTCAATTCTTTTAACACGGTTGGTGCCATACGATACGGAGCTATCGAAATTGGCGTAGTTCCAGGTACAAGCTCAATACCAAACTCTACTTCCCGAACAGGTGGTAAACCCGGTAATTCTTCGGGAAAAACATCCGGGTATTCACAAACCACCGGCACAGATTCGGGTTTCTTTTCCAATTCCTTGTCATCAAGTACATACGCAAGGTATGCTTCGCACCCCTTTCTTACATATTTTTGGGCCAACATTGCTGATATTACATACCGTGGCAACCCTTTAAGTCCGTAGACTCAACTCGGATTATCTCGTTATTTGCGCACCTCAAATCAATAGTCTTGCTTTTGCAATTCACAACCGCATCATGCACGGTCAACCAATCCAAACCAAGAATAACATCAAATTCATCGAACGGCAAAAGCATCAAGTCCGCCGGAAAACAAGAACCTCGAATTACTAGGGGGCATTTCTTACACACTTTGTCAACAAGCACGTAACGACCCAAGGGATTTGACACCCGAATTACGAACTCATAGACTCAATAGGTAGAGTCTTACTGGATGCTAAGGTTTCGCATATATAAGAATGAGTAGAACCAGGGTCAATCAAAGCAATCACATTAGTATCAAAGAGATTGAAAGTACCGGTAATAACATCTGGCGAGGAAGCATCCTCGTGTGCGCATATGGCATAAGCCCTAGCAGGAGCACGAGCCTCAGATCTAGTGGTAGCATCTCTAGTTCCATTACTCAAACACTTACCTCGGATGTTGTCGAACGACTTCAGCGGCTATTCGATTACTTTTTCCTTTCCTTTATCAGATTTAGTTCCCTTTTGCTCTTGAGCTTAATTTAACAAATAAATTGATTTAATCATTTTGAACATCAAAGAGAAATTCAAGGTACTTAACCTTTATATATATATATTAGACATTAGAGTCATCACACGGGTACAAAACATAGCCGCAAAAGTCTTTAGCATAATTACCTATAATAACATCCAAATCATTAATTTTGTTAACACACGCATAACACATAAAGTTAACTAAAGCTATATTCCCTTATAAGGTAGTATCCTTAATGAGCTCATACCATGACTATACCTAACCGAATTCAAGTAAAGAATTTAGTACAATCACACATATTCACTAATGTTTAACTCTAGCATGCTTTCATATCTTATATACCTCATTCAGCCCTAACCGCTCAACTTAACTTATATATACAAATTCCATCTCAAAATTAAAAGTAGCAAAAATTCAATTAGGTTACAATAATGCCCATTAATGACCGAATTACTCAATCAAATCTATAACTGATTTTCTATCTTGTTCATATTAATAGCCAATATCAACATTAATGCCGAATTCTTAAGCACAACTAAACTAAAAATTTACCCAACATCATTTTAATTTGCCATTTCCTACTCTTCAAATTATCAATTACAAGGTGATTTACATCTATATATTAAACCAAACTTGCTAGCACACAAAATTCCTTAACCGAATGTTATAAACCCAAGCCACACATATTGTTCATTAAGACCCTTCAATGGCCACATTCGGCACCTCCCTATGAACAAACCAATTTCAACCTTCAAGAAAAAGAAAAGAAATATATGTACTAAGAGCTTCAACTACTTGACCGAATATCAAAGCTCCAAACAACCAAAACTTAATCCATGGAATGAATAGAACTTGAACTAATCACCTTATTTATGCATAAATTTTAAGAATTTCAAAGTACTTACCTCTTCCTAAACATCAACCCAAATTAACATGAAACAAGAGAATTCTTTTCTTCTTCCTCCTCAAGTCATCAGAATGGAGGAGCAAGGATGAAACAACTTTGGTTTCTCCTCCCACTCACCTCATGTTTTATTATTCTTAATTCATTATTTTATTTTGTAAACTAAAAATGTTAATAGAAAATACATATTATCAATAATAGCCCATACCATGGCCGGCCACTACTTATCATAAATGGAAATTTGACATGCAAACCCATCATTTTACAACATGCATTAATAGATCCTTATAGATTAGCCTATCACATTTCAAAAGTGTCACACATAAGTCCTATTAACTAAATTCACATGTAATCGACTAAATCGAAGCTTAAAACTTTCACACATTCATATTCACATATTTTAGACAATAAATATCATATTCAAATACTTGATGACTTCGGTTTAGCGGTCCCGAAACCACTTTCCGACTAGGGTCAATTTAGGGTACATCACAACTCTCCCCACTTAAGAAATTTTCGTCCCCAAAATCTTACCAGAAATAGGTTTGGGTATCGTTCTTTCATAGAGTTCACAGCTTCCTAAGTAGCTTCTTCGATCACGTGTTTGACCCATAAGACCTTTACTAACGGAACCCTTTTGTTTCGCAACTCTTTCACCTCACGAGCTAGGATACTGAATTGGTTCCTCTTCATAACTCAAATCATTGAATTTCAACCTCGAGGATTAATTATGTGCGAAGGATCGATCTATAATGTCAAGCATCAAAACATGAAAAAGTTGTGAATCTTTTCGAGATCGGGGTAAAATCAATCTATATGCCATCGGACCAATTCGTTCGGATATTTCATACGGCCCTATGAACCTCGGACTCAGTTTGCCCTTACGGCCAAATCTGAGTATCTTTTTCAAAGGTGAAACTTTAAGAAACACTTTGTCTCCCACCTGATACTCAATATCTCTTCGTTTTAAATCCGCGTACGACTTCTGACGATCTGAAGCTGCCTTCAGACGGTCACGAATTATCTTTACTTTCTGCTCAGCATCTTTAATCAAATCAACTCCAAAAATTTTACTTTCACCGAGCTCGGTCCAAAACAATGGTGTACGACATTTACGACCGTACAACGCCTCGTAAGGTGCCATCTTAATACTTGATTGAAATCTATTGTTGTAAACGAATTCAATCAAAGGTAAATACCGCTCCCATGAACCACTAAACTCAAGGATGCAACATCGCAACATATCCTCGAGTATCTGAATTATTCGTTCGGATTGACCATCAGTCTGAGGATGAAAAGCGGTGCTAAAATGAAACTTGGTACCCAAATCTTCTTGCAATTTCTTCCAAAATCGCGAGGTGAACCTCGGATGTCTATTCGACACAATAGAAATAGGTACCCCGTGTAATCTGACAATCTGAGAAACATACAATTCAGCTAGTTTACCCAGTGAATAATCCGTACGTACAGGGATAAAATGAGCCGACTTTGTCAGTCTATCAACAACAACCCAAATCGCATCTTTCTTATTTACTGACAACGGCAACCCAGATACAAAATCCATCGTGACTCGATCTCATTTCCATTCAGGTATCATGATTGGCTCAAGTAAACACAGAGGCACTTGATGTTCCGCTTTCACTTGTTGACATATTAAACACTTCGAAACAAAATCGGAAATGTCTCGTTTCATACCATGCCACCAAAACTGACATCTCAGATCGCTGTACATTTTCGTACTCCCCGGGTTAATTGACATTCGGCTAAAATGAGCGTCGTTCAGAATTTTTGAAATAAGTTCTGAATTTCTTGGAACACAGAAATGACTTCTGAACCTCAAACAATTGTCATCATCAATTTGAAACTTTGATTCCTTATTCGAAACACTTTCAGCCCGTTTTGCAGCCAATTCATCATCGACTTTCTGAGCTTCACGAATTTGATGAATCAACAATGGTTTGGCCTTTATTTCTGCTACTAACACATTATCGGATAGAACCGACAAATGTACATTCATCGCTCGTAAAGCAAACAGTGATTTACAACTTAAGGCATCTGCAACCACATTAGCCTTTCCCGGGTGATAGTCAATGACAAGCTCATAATCTTTTACCAACTCGAGCCAACGTCTTTGTCGCAGATTCAGATCTCTTTGAGTCATCAAATATTTGAGACTTTTGTGATCCGAAAATACATGGCACTTCTCACCAAATAAGTAATGTCGCCATATTTTCAAAGGCGAATCGATGGCGACTAATTCGAGATCATGGGTGGGATAATTTTTCTCATGTGGCTTTAATTTTCTCGACGCATAGGCCACAACTCGACCTTCTTGCATCAATACGCAACCTAACCCAAGTAGGAGGCGTCACTATAGATGACAAACTCTTTGCTGATTCGGCCGCACTAAAATTGGAGCTTCCCACAAATAAGTTTTCAGTTGATCAAAACTTTTCGACATTTTCCATCCATTCGAACATAACATCTTTTGAAGTAGCTTCGTCATGGGTGTGGCTATCATCGAGAAACCTTTACAAACCGTCGGTAGTAACTCGCAAGTCCCAAAAAGCTCGAACCTCGAATATTTCTGAGGCTTCCAGCTTAAGTATGGCTGAAATTTTGCTCGATCAACTCGAATACCCGATCACGGATACGACGTGACCCAAGAAGCTAACCTCTCTTAACCGAACTCACACTTACTAAACTTAGCATATAACGCTTATCCGTAAAATTTGCAACACTAATCTCGGTGCTCAAGATGTTCGGTCTCGTCTCTTGAATAGACCAAGATGTCGTCAATGAACACAACTACGAACTGGTCCAAATATCGTCAAGATCCGATTCATCAAATCCATAAATACCGCAGGGCATTAGTGAGCCCAAGCGGCATCACTAAGAACTCATAGTGGCCGTATCTCGCTTACGAAAGCGGTTTTGGGTATATCCGAATCTCGAATTCATGAATCGATAATAACCCGATCTCAAATCTATCTTTGAAAACACTGAGGCTCCCTTTAGTTGATCAAACAAATCATCAATACGCGGTAACGGATATTTATTCTTTATTGTCACTTTATTCAGCTGATGATAGTCGATGCACAACCTCATGGTTCCTTCCTTCTTTTTCACAAACAATATTGGTGCACCCCAAGGTGAGAAACTTGGTCGAGCGAAACCTCTATCCATCAACTCTTGCTACTAAGCTTTCAATTCCTTTAATTCTGTTGGTGCCATATGATACGGAGCTATCGAAATCGGTGTAGTCCCAGGTACAAGTTCGATGCCAAACTCTACCTCCCGAACAGGTGGTAACCCTGGTAATTCTTCGGGAAAAACATCCGGATATTTACAAACCACTGGTACCGACTCAAGTTTCTTTCCTGATTCTTCATTATCAAGTACGTATGCAAGATACGCTTCACACCCCTTTCTCACATATTTTTGAGCTAACAACGAGGATATTATTGTTGGCAATCCATTCAAGACAGTAGACTCAACTTGGATTATCTCATTATTTGCACACCTCAAATCAATAGTCTTACTTTTGCAATTCACAACCGCATCATGTACGGTCAACCAATCCAAACCAAGAATAACATCAAATTCATCAAACGGTAAAAGCATCAAGTCAGCCAGAAAACAGGAACCTCGAATTACTAGGGGGCATTTCTTACACACCTTATCAACAAGCACATAATGACCCAAGGGATTCGACACTCTAATAACGAACTCAGTAGACTCAACGGGTAAAGTCTTAATAGATGCTAAAGTTTCACATATATAGGAATGAGTAGAACCAGGGTCAATCAAAGCCATCACATCAGTATCAAAGAGTGTGAATGTACCGGTAATAACATTAGGTGAAGAAGCATCCTCGCGTGCGCGTATAGCATAAGCTCTAGCAGGAGCACGAGCCTCAGATCTGGTTGTAGCATCTCTAGATCCTCTCTGACCGCCACTGGCATTCCCCGTATTTCTAGATTGTCTACCCCGACCAGTAGTAGCACTTGGTTTCCCACTCTGATTTACATTTTGTTCAGACAGTCTCGGGCAATCCTTGATAAAATGGTCAGCTGATCCGCACTTATAATAGGAGCGGTCATGGAATCTACAACTCCCCGAATGCCATTTACCACAATATTGGCACTCTGTTCTGTCTCGACGATCATTTCCAACACTGGCAACCGAAGTGACTCATGTACTCACAGGGGGTCGATCACGATCTCGTCTAGAAAAGCCCGAAGTGCCTTTAGACCGCCTAAATCATCTCTAACTTTCTTCGAAAACTGTTGAAAGGGCTTTCCCGAAGATATCTTACAAAACTCCTTTGCTCCCATATCAGCTTTTCTTTTCTCCTTACTGAGCTCTTCCGCTTTGCAAGCTCGCTCGACAAGTACCACAAATTCTCTGATTTCTAAAATGCCAACACACAGTTTTATATCTTCGTTCAGTCCATCTTCGAAACGATTACACATTACAGCTTCTGAGGAAATGCATTCTCGAGCGTACCGGCTAAGCCTTACAAACTTTCGTTCATAATCAATAACCGACATGGAACCTTGTTTAAGTTCAAGAAATTCTTTCTGTTTTTGATCAATGAATCTCTGGCTGATATACTTTTTTCAAAACTCGGTTTGGAAAAACTCCCACGTTACTTGCTCTCTGAGCACAACCGAAATCAACGTATTCCACCAATAGTAGGCAGAATTACGTAGCAAGGAGATAGTACACTTTAGGAATTCATCGGGTGTGCAAGATAGTTCATCAAGTACCCGAATAGTGTTGTCCAACCAAAATTCAGCTTGCTCGGCATCATCGCCATTCGTAGCTTTAAATTCAGAGTCCGTGTTTTCGGATTACATCAGCTGGGGCTTATTTAACCTCATCTGGTCAGTTACCGGAGGTATCGCAGGTGTAGGGGTTGTATTAGTCGGGAGTGGGGGTTGTGGAACAGCCGTATTAGTTCGAATATACTGATTGAACCAATCATTCATCATGCTATAAAAAGCCTGACTAGCTTCATCATTCTGATTACTAGCAATAGGTTGAGAGTCCACTGGCGCTGTCCCTTGCGCGGGAGCAGGCGCTACACTCTCAACATCATCACTACCGCTTCGGTTGGGATCGGATCCATTACTATAAGTAAACACTTTTTTAACTGTCAGAAATCACCACACTATCAAATAAACACATAATGGCATGTATAGCTAGACCCGAACGTATTACGGTAGTCCTAGAATTGACTAAACCGTAGCTCTGATATAAAATTGTAACTCCCCTGTTTCAGGGTTCGACTACTCTGACCTTCATGCATTACGACTTAGATATCTCCCTGTACAGAGCTTCAATACTTATGCCGTTTGTTTCTAATGAAACTAGACTCAAAAAGGAATCCATAAATATAAAGTATGACTTCTAATTGTCTCTGGTTAATTTATGGTAAATTTTCAAAATCAGAACAGGGGGTCCAGAAAATGCCCTGGCCCTGTTTCACGAAAACTTAAACATCTCATAAAATATGGCTCATATGGTCGTTTCGTTTCTTTCATATTTGATTACATAATTTATTCACTATTTAATTCCATTCCTACTATTTTTAGTGATTTTTCAAACTTACATCATCTTTGCTATCAAGATCTATTTTAAGGTAAATTTTACCTATTTCATAATTTTCCATGAATCCAATAGTAAATTGACATACATTATTTTCAAGTATAATCACGATTAGCCATGACGTCGTAGCCCCAATAGGACCGTGATCGGCCATTCCAATGGCTAGTCTTTACCAAACATTTCCACACCACTTAATAACCATATCATAAGACCGTAATGATCTACTTCAAAATATACGAGCCATTTTCGCATGGCTATCTGAATATACATTACCAAAAGATACTTAATTAACAACAAGGGTCACCCTATACATGCCATTATCAAAATTCAACTAAAAGAGTACCAAAAGGGCTTAGATAGTGTGGATTTACTTGACTTGACACTCCGAGTCCGATAGGTGACGAACAAAATCTATAAAACAGAGAATTAAGCAACAGAATAAGCATTTGGATGCTTAGTAAGTTTTAAGTAATGAAATTATTCACAACTAAAGTATAGTGTTTGTATGACTAAATGAATGATTGCGTATACGCATATTCCTAAAATAATGTTTACTTCACGCTTCAGCCATTATATTTATACACTCAGGATCAAACCTAACTAAAGGTCGGAAGCTTGTTAATCAATTGAGCGAATACTATTTAAAAGGAATCAACCCTTCCCATGCATATACGAAACATACCTTATCGTTTGGATTTATGAGCGTATTAATTGAAGTTATTACGGCAAGATCGCTCATTTCCAAAACCAAGTACCTTCGGGATTTAGCCGGATATAGCAACTCGCACAAATGCCTTCGGGACTTAGCCCGGATATAGTAACTAGCACAGATGCCTTCGGGACTTAGCTTGGAGATAGTCACTAGCACAAATGCCTTCGAGACTTAGCCCGGATATAGTCACTAGCACAAAATGCCTTCGGGTCTTAGCCCGGATATCATCCGAATAATCATGCACATATATCAACAAACCATAACACATCTATTTTTCATTTTCGTTACTAGAACTCAAACACAAGACACTTATCAACCATTACCATTTTCGGCTCAATAGCCAAATACAAAGAGCATGATTTTGATTTGCTTCATAACATGATCTCTTTACACATTCGACTACTAGTCATAGTATAAACTAATTTCCTCGATATATAATTTAAGTAGAATCATTACATCGTCGTTTATTTGTTATGATTATATGTCATGGCTTAATCAAATCATAAACTAAGTTCCATTACTCAAAGACTTACCTCGGATGTTGTCGAACGACTTCAGCGGCTATTTGATTACTTTTTCCTTTCCTTTATCAGATTTAGTTCCCCTTTGCTCTTGAGCTTAATTTAACAAATAAATTGATTTAATCATTTTGAACATCAAAGAGAAATTCAAGGTACTTAACCCTTATATATATATATTAGACATTAGAGTCATCACACTGTACAAAACATAGCCAAAAAGTCTTTAGCATAATTACCTATAATAACATCCAAATCATTAATTTTGTTAACACACGCATAACACATAAAGTTAACTAAAGCTATATTCCCTTATAAGGTAGTATTTTTAATGAGCTCATACCATGACTATACCTAACTGAATTCAAGTAAAGAATTTAGTACAATCACACATATTCACTAATGTTTAATTCTAGCATGCTTTCATATCTTATATACCTCATTCGGCCCTAACCACTCAACTTAACTTATATATACAAATTCCATCTCGAAATTAAAAGTAGCAAAAATTCAATTAGGTTACAATAATGCCCATCAATGACCGAATTACTCAATCACATCTATAACCGATTTTCTATCCTGTTCATATTAATAGCCAATATCAACATTAATGTCGAATGCTTAAGCACAACTAAACTAAAAATTTACCCAACATCATTTTAATTTGCCATTTCCTACTCTTCAAATTATCAATTACAAGGTGATTTACATCTATATATTAAACCAAACTTGCTAGCACACAAAATTCCTTAACCGAATATTATAAACCCAAGCCACACATATTGTTCATTAAGACCCTTCAATGGCCACATTCGGCACCTCCCTATGAACAAACCAATTTCAACCTTCAAGAAAAAGAAAAGAAATATATGTACTAAGAGCTTCAACTACTTGGCCGAATATCAAACCTCCAAACAACCAAAACTTAATCCATGGAATGAATAGAACTTGAACTAATCACCTTATTTATGCATAAATTTTTAAGAATTTCAAAGTACTTACCTCTTCCTAAACATCAACCCAAATTAACATGAAACAAGAGAATTCTTTTCTTCTTCCTCCTCAAGTCACGGCAATGGAGGAGCAAGGATGAAACAACTTTGGTTTCTCCTCCCACTCACCTCATGTTTTATTATTCTTAATTCATTATTTTATTTTGTAAACTAAAATGTTAATAGAAAATACATATTATCAATAATAGCCCATACCATGGCCGCCACTACTTATCATAAATGGAAATTTGACATGCAAACCCATCATTTTTACAACATGCATTAATAGATCCTTATAGATTAGCCTATCACATTTCAAAAGTGTCACACATAAGTCCTATTAACTAAATTCACATGCAATCGACTAAATCGAAGCTTAAAACTTTCACACATTCATATTCACATATTTTAGACAATAAATATCATATTCAAATACTTCGATGAGTCGGTTTAGCGGTCCCGAAACCACTTTCCGACTAGGGTCAATTTAGGGCTGTCACACTCTAGCAATCCTTGATAAAATGGTCAGCTGATCCGCACTTATAACAGGAGCGGTCATGGAATCTACAACTTCCCGAATGCCATTTACCACAATACTGGCACTCTGTTCTGCCTCGACGATCATTCCCAACACTGGCAACCAAAGTGACTCGTGTACTCACAAGGGGTCTATCACGATCTCGTCTAGAAAAGCCCGAAGTGCCTTTAGACCGGCCTAAATCATCTCTAAATTTCTTCGATGACTGTTGAAAGGGCTTTCCCGAAGATCTCTTATGAAACTCCTTTGCTCCCATATGAGCTTTTCTTTTCTCCTTACTGAGCTCTTCCGCTTTGCAAGCTCGCTCGACAAGTACCACAAATTCTCTGATTTCTAAAATGCCAACATACAGTTTTATATCATCATTCAGTCCATCTTCGAAATGTTTACACATTACAGCTTCTGAAGAAATGCATTCTCGAGCGTACCAGCTAAGCCTTACAAACTTTCGTTCATAATCGATGTAGACATGGAACCTTGTTTAAGTTGAAGAAATTCTTTCCGCTTTTGATCAATGAATCTCTGGTGATATACTTTTTTTCAAACTCGGTTTGGAAAAACTCCCAAGTTACTTGCTCTCTGGCATGTGAGAAATCAACGTATTCCACCAATAGTAGGCGTAATCACGTAGCAAGGAGATAGTACACTTTAGGCATTCATCGGTGTGCAAGATAGTTCATCAAGTACCGAATAGTGTTGTCAACCAAAATTCACTTGCTCGGCATCGTCATTGTTGTAGCTTTAAATTCAAGAGCCGTGTTTTTGAATTACATCAACTGGGGCTTATTTAACCTTATCTGATCGATTCTGGGAGGTATCGCAGTCTGAGGGTTATATCGATCGGGAATGAGGGTTGTGGAACAGCCGCATTAGTTCGAATATCTTGATTGAACCAATCATTCATCACGCTATAAAAACTCATCTAGCTTCATCATTACGATTACTAGCAATAGGTTGAGAGTCCACCGTATCCCTCCTTGCGCGAGAGCAGCGCTACACTCTCAACATCATCAGCTACATCTCGGTTGGGATCGGGATCCATTACTATAAGTAAACACATTTTTAATCGTAAATCACCACACTATCAAATAAACACATAATGGCATGTATAGCTAAACCCGAACATATTACGGTAGTCCTAGAATCGACTAAACCGTAGCTCTGATACCAATAAAATTGTAACGCCCCGTACCCGAGACCGTTGCCGGGTTCGAACACGAGGTGTTAACGGACTTAATTCATTTACTTACACAGTTCATTTTGAAATTTCCGAGCAAGTGGCTAAGCGCATCACAGCCACTTTAAAAATCATATCTCAAGTTCCAAAACTCGGAAACTGATTCCGTAAATTTTTCCTGAATCTAGACTCATATATCCATCTACAAATATTTTTCTAGAATTTTTTGTCTAGCCAATTAGTACAGTTTATTAGTTAAATTCTCCCCTGTTTTAGGGTTCGACTACTCTGACCTTCATGCATTACGACTTAGATATCTCCCTGTACAGAGCTTCAATACTTATGCCGTTTGTTTCTAATGAAACTAGACTCAAAAAGGAATCTGTACATATAAAGAATGACTTCTAATTGTCTCTGGTTAATTTATGGTGAATTTCAAAAATCAGAACAGGGGATCCAGAAAACTCTCTAGCCTTGTTTCACGAAAACTTAAACATCTCATAAAATACGGCTCATATGGTCGTTTCGTTTATTTCATATGAAAATAGACTCATCAAGATTCAATTAAATTCATATCACTGCTGCTGTCAGCATCTATTCTAAGGTAAATTTTACCTATTTCATAATTTTCCATGAATCAATTAGTAAATTGACATACATCATTTTCAAGTATAATCACGATTAGCCATGTCGTACGTAGCACCAATAGGACCATGATTGGCCATTCCAATGGCTAATCATTACCAACATTTCCACACCACTTAATAACCATATCATAAGACCATATATACAAAATGACCATAATGTTATACTCAAAATATACAAGCCATTTTCGCATGGCTATACTGAATATACATTACCAAAAGATACTTAATTAACAACAAGGGTCAGCCCTATACATGCCATTATCAAAATTCAACTAAAAGAGTACCAAAGGGCTTAGATAGTGTGGACGACTTGACTTTGACACTCCGAGTCCGATAGGTGACGAACAAAATCTATAAAAGAGAATTAAAGCAATGAATAAGCATTTTGATGCTTAGTAAGTTTTAAGTAATGAAATTATTTACAACTAAGGTATAGCGTTCGTATGACTAAATGAACATTTGCATATACGCATATTCCCAAAATCATGTTTACTTCACGCTTCAACCATTATATTCATACACTCAGGATCAAACCTAACTAAAGGCCGGAAGCTTGTTAATCAATTGAGCGAATACTATTTAAAAGGAATCAACCTTTCCAATGCATATACGAAACATACCTTATCGTTTGGATTTATGAGCGTATTAATTGAAGTTATTACGGCAAGATCGCTCATTTCCAAACCCAAGTACCTTCGGGATTTAGCCGGATATAGCAACTCGCACAAATGCCTTCGGGACTTAGCCCGGATATAGTAACTAGCACAGATGCCTTCGGGACTTAGCTTGGAGATAGTCACTAGCACAAATGCCTTCGGGACTTAGCCCGGATATAGTCACTAGCACAAATGCCTTCGGGACTTAGCCCGGATATAGTAACTAGCACAAATGCCTTCGGGACTTAGCCCGGATATCATCCGAATCCGAATAATCATGCACATATATCAATAAATCATAACACATTTATATTTCATTTTCATTACTAGAACTCAAACACAAGACACTTATCAACCTTTACCATTTTCGGCTCAATAGCCACATACAAAGAGCATGATTTTGATTGGCTTTGTAACATGATCTCTATACACATTCGGCTACCAGTCATAAGTATAACTAATTACCTTGATATATAATTCAAGTAGAATCATTATATCACCGTTTATTTGTTATGCTTATATGTCATGACTTAATCAAATCATAAACTAAGTTCCATTACTCAAAGACTTACCTCGGATGTTGTCAAACGACTTCAACGGCTATTCGATTACTTTTTCCTTTCCCTTATGAGATCTAGATCCTCTTTGCTCTTGAGCTTAATTTAAAACAATTGGATTCATTTAATTTCAAATCAAATAGGCGATTTAATATAATACATGTATATTATAAGGTTGAGGTACATATGACTTTATGGTTAACTATCAAACACCATATGCATATATATGTATATATATATTCTCTAGTCATGCACAACCCAACATCTTACTTAGGCATTAACAACTTTATAGATATATGCATATCTATGTTAAGGCCGAATATATATAATTTAACACATTCTACAAATATGGTTATTTATAATGACTATACACCATTTTATCTCAAGTTATACTTATAAGCACATCCATCCAAATACATTCGTACTTAAACATCATTCCGACCTAACACTCATATTACATCTATAAAACTACAAGCGAATATACCTATAATTACATCACTTAAACATCAACCTCAATTTCTTTGACAAAGCACATTTCCAAAATGATAATGCAATATAACACCTTTAATCCAACTTATAATTCACACATATCACATTCCAAGCATTCACTCTATTCTATCACTTAAAGTACAAACATTACTCAATAACTTCCTAGTTCAAATTAAGCAATTACACCAATTCACTAGATGATTTATTATTATTATTGTTCATTTATTCAAACTACTTAAAATTACCTTAAACTATCACAATTAACAACCATTTGTAACTTATTCATTAAACATGAAAACAACCATATATCTCTTCCATTTTCTACCATGGCTGAATGCCCAAGACACCACACCATTCCAAATTGGTCATGGGTTGAGCAAAGAACTTAATGACTAACTCAAAAATGTTAAAAATCCAAGAATCATCATTGAACTTACCTTAATTTAGCTAACCACCATAGCCGAATTTCTCAAAGCTTTTTCTCTTCTAGTTACGGCAATGAGGAGCAAAGATGGAGAAACTTTGGTTTCTCCTCCCATAAATCAACATTTTTTTTATTATCCATATTTTTATTTTTAACATAAAATATTAACATAAAATAATTATAATATGTTTTAGTCCATAACATGGCCAGCCACCATCTAGAATTTGGCTAATTTGACATGCAAGTACAAGCATTTTCTAACATGCATTAATAGGCCACTTTAACGTTTGCCTAGCACATTTCTAAATTTTCTCACACAAGTCCTATTTAATAAATTTCGCACCATAACACATAATTTAAGCATGAATTTTTCACACATGCATATTCATATATAATGAGCCTCAAACATGACTGTAAATTATTTTTATGACTTGGTTTCATGGTCCCGAAACCACTTTCCGACTACGGTCAATTTAAGGCCGTCACACTTTAATTCTCAATCTCTTTCCTTGCTACCTCAGGAAGATAGGACTCATTTTTCATCTTGCTTTCTTGCTTCCTCAGAGAGATGAAGCTGTTGATAAAATCTGCTCGATTGCCGATACATGGAGATAAGATTCACCATCTACGAAGAACTGCTCCACTGCAACTTTAGGGAGATAAGATCTTTAATTCTCAGTCTGCTCCCTTGCTACCTCAGGAAGATAAGACTCATTCTTCTACTTGCTCTCTTGCTACCTCAGAGTGATAAGGTTAGTGGTAAAATTTGCTCCATTGTCGATACATGGAGATAAGGTTCACCATCTTCAATCTGCTCCACTACAATCTCAGGGAGATAAAATCGTCCAATCTCAATCTGCTTCCTTGCTATATCAGGAAGATAAGGCTCATTCATCAACCTGCTCTCTTGCTACCTCAGAGAGATAAGGCTGGCGGTGAAATCTGCTCCATTGCCGATACATAGAGATAAGACTCACCATCTGTGAAGATCTACTCCGCTGCAATCTCAGGGAGATAAAATCTTCAATTCTCAGTCTGCTTCCTTGCTACATCAGGAAGATAAGACTCATTCTTCAATCTGCTCTCATACTACCTCAGAGAGATAAGGCTGGGGGTAAAATCTGCTCCATTACTGATACGTGGAGATAAGATTCATCATCTATGAAGATCTGCTCTGCTGCAACTTCAGAGAGATAAAATCTTCAATTTTTATCTAATGTCACTGTACTGTCCTCAGGGGAACCTATCCTGTAAACTACATTTTATATGCTCATGCTTATGCCAAGTAATTAGGATGCTATGATTGAAATTAACCCAATGCTCCTAGCTAAATGTGTTATGAATGATATATGCAGAAATGAGGATGATTCCATTTTAACAATTTAGGGTATCGTCACTCGTTGCTCATTAATATGCTGTTAGTGACGTGTTTGCTCAACCATCATCTTGACGAAGTATCCCAAAGAAAAACCTATCATGTTTGGCGAGCTTACCCCATTGTAATTCCAACGCCCCTTCTACTATTCTTTTTTAGGCAAAACATTGCAACTCATAGCTGAATTTTCCTCTTGGCCAATTTGCTACCTCACTCCTCAGGTGTTATAGCCAAATGTGCATTTTGCTCTTTGTGTGAATACAAAATGTCATTTCCTTTTCCTCGAGAATAAAATTGCATCATTAATACTATATCCTGCCTGTTTGCTCCATCATCATTTGGACAGAGATCTCAAAAACGCGATTTATCCAAATATATCCTTGAACTTGAGCATATTCTAAACAATTATCCCACTTCAGATTCTTGCATTATCTAGAAACTCCTAGAGTAATATGCAAAACTTCTATTGTGAAAACATCACTAGTTCATTCATCATTATGTCAATGCAACATGCTTGCAATCAAATTGTGATAATGAACAGGAATGGAATTAATCTTGAATTCAAAGTAAACTATCAAAAGAACAACAATGGCCATTAATTTGGGAATGTATATCTTGAAAAAGAAAGGATAATTCAAAGATAACCAATTTACTGAAAATGAAGACTAGGAACCCTTATTACCGCAACTTGAGCTTCTCTGTACAAACTTCTTGAAGACCAATTCAAGCTCGACATGTGTTTAAGAGATCAGAAGCACTTTGTCAATGCCCCAAGATGCAACATATCCCCTTCATGGTTAATTCCAGTATATCAAGATCACAACCTCCTCACTTTGGATCCATATTTGAGCAGCCCTTTTCGGGTTTTCAACTCAAATCCCCTTTGGTCACAAGGCACCCTTTGCAGGTTTTCACCTTGGCCTCTCATTTTTCTCTTTTTCTTTCTTTTTTATTATTGGATCTCAAAGCGGCCTTTTCCATTTTTATTTGGGTCTCAAACTGCCCTTTGCGGGTTTTCACTTTGGCCCCTTTTTATTTTTTTTAAAGTCTCAAAGCGCCCTTTGCGGGTTTTCACTTTGGTTTCCCTTGTTAAGTGTAGTACTTTTTGATTGAATCCGAGTTCACTAGATTAGGAAAATTTCTTCCATCCATTTCGGCTAGTATTAATGCACCACCGGAGAAAGCTTTCTTCACCACATAGGGTCCCTCCCAATTCGACATCCATTTACCTCTGAAATCTTTTTGTATGGGAAGAATCTTCTTCAAAACCAGATCTCCCTCATGAAACTCTCTTGGGCGAACCTTTTTGTCATAAGCCTGCATCATTCTTTTTTGATACATCTGTCCATGCTAAAGCCTTTATCCTCTTTTCTTCAATCAAATTCAACTGATCATATCGAGATTGTATCCATTCTGCTTCATCTAACTTTAATTCAGAAAAAACTCGAAGAGAAGGTATCTCCATTTCAATGGGTAGAACTGCTTCCATTCCATAGACCAATGAGAAAGGTGTTTCCCCAGTAGAAGTTCTGACGGATGTCCGATAAGCATAATGAGCAAATGGAAACTTCTCATGCCAATCTCTGTAAGTTTCGGTCATTTTTCCCACAATCTTCTTGATATTTTTATTAGCTGCTTCCACTGCCCCATTCATCTTCGGACGATATGGTGACGAGTTATGATGTCTGATTTTAAACAGACTGCAGACCTCTGCTATTGTACTATTGTTCAAATTCAGTGCATTATCAGATATGATCTTCTCAGGCATTCCATATCGACATATAATTTCCTTTTTCAAGAATTTGATGACTGCCGGTTTAGTTACACTGGCATACGAAGCAGCTTTCACCCAATTGGTAAAATAATCAATGACTACAAAAATGAAACGATACCCATTTGAAGCCTTTGGTGAAATTGGCCCTGTGACATCCATGCCCCACATGGAAAATGGCCATAGGGAAGTCATAACATGCAAAGGCGAAAGAGGTACATGAATCTTATTGCCATAAATTTGACATTTGTGACATTTCTTGGCATAATTAATGCAATATCCTTCCATAGTCGACCAATAATATCCGAATCTCATAATTTTTCTGGCCATTGTGAACCCATTGGCATGCGTTCCACAAACACCTTCGTGCACTTCTTCCAAGATTTTCTTGGACTCCACGGCATCCACACATCTCAACAGTACCTGATCCTTCCTTCTTTTGTACAAGATCTCCCCATCTAAAACATAATCGCAAGCGAGTCTTCTCAATGTTCTTTTGTCATTTTCCGTGGCTTGATCTGGATATTCACGATTTTTTACATACCGCAATATATCCTGATACCAAGGATGATCATCTCTTTCTTCTTCCTCTATATTATAACAATAAGACGGGGCCTCATAAATACTCATCTGAATGGGCTTCACATCTTCTTGTTTGCTTACTTTGATCATGGAAGGCAAAGTAGCCAAAGCATCTGCCATCTGGTTTTCATCATGCGGGAGATAATTGAAAGTAATATCATCAAACTCTTCAACTAACCTCAACACTAACCTTTTATAATTGATTAGTTTAGCATCTCTTATCTCCCATTCAACTCGAAGTTGGTAAATTACCAATGCAGAATCTCTATATACTTCTAATGATTTGATCTTGCACTCTATATTTGCTCTGAGCCCCATGATACATGCTTCATATTCTGCCATATTATTCGTACAATCAAAATCAAATTTACATGTGAATGGATAATGATCTCCATCTGGGGATACTAGAACTGCCCCAACTCTATTACCCACAGCATTTGAGGCTGCGTCAAAATTTAATTTCCAACAGTGACCTTTTGTATTGTCCTCTTCAGCAACTGCCACATACATTATCTCTTCATTGGGGAAATCAAAATCCAAGGGTTCATAGTCTTCTAAAGCTCGGCTGGCTAAAAAATCTGCTATTGCACTTCCCTTTACAACTTTTTGACTCATGTAGATTATGTCAAATTCAGAAAGCAAAATTGCCACCTAGCCATCCTTCCATTCAAGACGTTTGACTCCATCATATACTTTAAAGGATCCAATATTGAAATTAGCCAGGTGGTATGATACAACATATATTGCCTCAATCTTCATGCTGTCCAAGCCAAAGCACAACACAAATTTTCAATTGGCAAATATCTCAACTCACACTCAGTGAATTTCTTATTGAGGTAATATATTGCCTTTTCCTTTCTTCTTAATCCGTCATGTTGACAAAGCACACATCCTATTGAATTACCAAACACGGTCAAATACAATATCAACAGCCTGTCTGAACTTGGGGGTGATAACACTGGAGGACTTGACAAATATTCTTTAACTTTATCAAAAGCCTTTTGACATTCTTCATCCCATTCTCCTGGTTATGCTTTTTAAGAAGACGGAATATAGGGTCACATTTCTCTGTTAATTGAAGAATAAACCTTGCAATGTAATTTAGTCTTCCGAAGAAACCTCGAACTTCTTTTTCGGTGCGCGATGGAGACAATTCCTGAATAGCTCAGAGTTTGTCTGAATTAATCTCAATTCCTTTCTCACTAACCACAAAGCCCAATAGCTTTTCAGATCTAGCCCCAAAAGTACACTTTGTGGGATTAAGCTTTAACTGAAACTTTCTCAATCTTATGAACAACTTTCTTAATACTTTGATATGCTCCTTTTCAGTTTGAGATTTGGCTATCATATCTTCAACATACACGTCAATCTCCTTGTGCATCATATCATGAAATAAAGTCACCATAGCTCTTTGATAAGTTGCTCTGGCATTCTTTAATCCAAATGGCATCACCTTGTAATAGAACGTGCCCCACAAGGTTATGAAGGTAGTTTTCCCTATGTCCTCAAGATGCATCTTTATCTGATTGTACCCCGATAAGCCGTCCATGAAAGAAAATAATGAGTAGCTAGCCGTATTGTCTACCAGTGTATCAATATGGGGCAAAGGGAAATTGTCTTTTGGACTAGCCTTATTTAGATCTCTGTAATCCACACACATTCGTACATTGCCATCTTTCTTGGGAACAGGCACAACATTGGCTACCCATTCTGAGTACTTGATCACCTAAAGGAATCCTGTATCAAACTGCTTTTTGACTTCCTCCTTGATCTTTAAGACAATATCTGGCCTCATTCATCGAAGCTTCTGCTGTACTGGCTTGCAATCTTCTCTTATAGGAAGGCAATGTACCGCAATATCAGAACTTAAACCGGGCATATCCTGATATGACCATGCAAAAACATCTTTGAATTCCTGAAGTAACCCCACAAGGTCTCGCTTTGTCTCTTCAGCTATGCATGTTCCAATTTTTACAACTTTCCCCTCCTCTAAAGTTACCATGTCTATGGCTTCTTTAGAAGGCAAAATTTTCTTTTCCTCTTATTCTACCATCATTAACAAGTCCGGAGATAAATCACAATCTTTGTCATCTTCAAAGTCCTGAGATCCCTTTAAACACATGTCTTGCTCAAATAGTGATTCTGAGTTAGTAACAACGTCACTCATGATATTGATATCCAGGGACCTATTATAAGTACAAGAATATATAAAGAATGAATGAATTTGGTAATTATTGCTTTGTATGATATGTTTATGAATAAAAGAATGATTGAAGAAAGAATCAATATAATTATTTAGATAGAAAGAATAACACAATTGCTTGTGAAAAGAATAACATTTACTCAAAATGATAGCAAAAATTGTACTTCATTGAAATAATGATGTTTGAACATGAGCCTATCTCACAAAGAAATCTCTATTGTTTCTAGGCTTAAAACAACAAGTTTGTTTTGAACATTACTCTGAATGAGCTCTAAAAACTACAGGGAGATCCTCCGCAGTCCAATTGTCTAGAACACTCCCAGGCTCATATGGACGAATATTTGACGAAATCCCCTCTTCAATTGTCTCTTCAAAAATTGCTTTGATGTACATGTTTTCCAATGCTTCTTCCATGCATTCTTTCTCCAGCATCCCTCGTTCAGGATAAATAATGCCCTCTGATACAAAAGTCTTGGAGATATGAGGAATTATCATGAGCTCCCACTTGATTTCCCCACCACTCATTCGTGCTCTTCTTCTTTCTTGTCTTCTTTCTAGTTCCTTTTTCTTTTGTCTTGCATCTGGCCTGAACCCCAAACCAAAGCGATCCTGTTTGTCTTTCAGCATTAGAATTGCAATTCTTCCTTGAAGGCATCTTCCAAGTCCCTTTCCTATACAGCTCCCCAGCCTACTATCAACTGTAAACCCATCATCGTAGTTTTGGATATTTTGGGCTCCAGAATTCTACTGCCCTCAGTGATGATTGCTGCATTCACAAACTCCAAAGACCGAAAAAAACACTCAATGGCTTCCTCATCTATCTCTACATATGGTGCACCACTACTCACGGTCGCGATAATATCTTCTTCAGCATTTACCGTTACCAATCGCCCTTCTGACACCAGCTTTAGCTTTTGATGTAATGATGAAGGTACTGCCCCTGTCGAGTGTATCCAAGGCCTTCCCAACAAGCAGTTATAAGAGGGCTTAATATCCATTACTAGAAAATCTACCTCATACGTGGTTGGACCGATTAATAAGGGTACCTCTATTCTCCCTATGACTCTCCTTTCCTTGCCATCAAATGCTAGTACAATGTTCTGACATCCTTTCATGTGAGAACTGTCCACCGGTAACTTGTTTAGTGCGAATAAAGGCAACACATTCAATGTTGAACCATTATCTACCAATACCCCTGGCAACGTGTACCCTTTACATCTAGTAGTTATATGCAAAGCTTTGGTAGATCCCATCCCTCCTGGCGAAATCTCATCATCATTGAAAAAGATAAATTTGTCTGCACTTATGTTGTTAACCAACCGATCCAGCTTATTGACGGAAATATCATTGGTTACATAGGTCTCATTTAGCACCTTCATCAGTGCACTCCGATGCACCTCTGAACTCAGAAGTAGGGCTAACATAGATATGCGGGCTGGCTGTTTACGCAACTATTCCACCACACTATATTCGCTGTGTTTCAGAAATTTCAGAAATTCTTTGGCTTCTTCTTCTTTCACTGGTTCATTAACAGGCACATCAAGTTCAACTGTTTTTCCATTCTTTTTCTCGACCAGCACATCTCTTTCTTTCACCGGTTCTACTCGGGTATCATATCGTCTTCCACTGGGTGTATGAGAGCCTATATTTTGATCCTCTTTTATCGGGCTCTCCTTTCCCGGGATTGTCATATTACATTCATAGTTCCAGGGAACCTGTTTACTATCCTTGTAAGAAAAAACTGTTGGCTTCTGAATTATAATCTTTGGCGCCATTTGAACTCCTGCTTCATTCTTAGGACGCGAGATAATAACCACAGGATAATTGACTTTTAGACTTGATGTAGATTCTGACACACATATATACTCCTCCTCATTGACCATTTTATAAAACTCCATTTCCTTGCTATCCATCAGGCCCTGAATAACAACTCTAAATTCTTCACATTCCTGGATTCTGTGTCCCTCTTTATGATGATAATCACAATTATTCTCCATCCCATTATCACTTGCTTCTATGCTCGAAGTAACTAACCTTCTTCTTGCCATCTCCTTCCAAACTCGTTTCAAAAGAGTCTTTACTTCTGAAACATTCATCTTGGTCCTCTTTCCAACACTTCTATCTATTGCATTTACCCCGCTGTCAGCATGATTAGGCAGTGGATTTTCAGTGCTGGGCGCATTATCGAATTTCACAATACCCATTTGGATAAATCTCTCAACCAGCTTCTTAAAAATGGTGCAATTTTCTATCGAATGACCCACAATTCCTACGTGATATTCATATTGAGAATTAGCATCGTACCATTTAGGGAACGGAGGCTGCAATGGCTTTAAGTAAAAAGGTGCCACCACATGTGCATCAATCAAAATTTGATATAATCTTTGTATGTCATGGGAATTGGTGTAAATTGAATCTTCTCATTATTCGGCCTAGTTCTTGACTCTTACCGTGATGAACCCTGACTAGCAGTTGTCATCTTTGGTTGACTCACAGTAATAGACTTCGAATATCCCATGTTCGCATTGTTCACCTCATTCTCTTTCTTCCATGGCACAGAACTTTTAGCACTTTCTCCTGCGTCTATCCTTCCGTTTCTTATGGCAGTTTCAATCATTTCTCCTATCATGACCACATCTGTAAAGCTCCTTGTCGCACTTCCTAACATATGAGTTATAAATGGAGCCTTTAAGGTGTTAATAAAGAGCATCGTAGTTTCTTTCTCCAATAGTAGTGGCTGAACTTGAATGGCCATTTCCCTCCACCTCTGCGCATATTGCTTAAAACTTTCGTTTGGTTTCTTCTCCATATTTTGCAGAGTAATTCTATCTGGAGTAATATCTGTCACATGACTGTATTGCTTCATGAACGCCTGTGCTAAATCTCTCCATGAATTAATTCTGTTTAGGCTCAATTGATTGTACCATTTAGCAGCTACTCCTACCAAACTATCTTGGAAGCAATGAATCAACAATTGATCATTATGAACATACCCTGTCATCCTTCTGCAAAACATAGTGATATGAGCTTCAGGGCAGCTCGTTCCATTATATTTTTCAAATTCTGGCATCCTGAACTTGTATGGCAACACTAAGTCTAGGACCAAAGTTAAATCCTTTGCATCCATCCCAGAATGTCTATCAGCACCCTCCATTGCTCTAACTTTCTCCTCCAGCCATTTACACCGTTCTTCTAACTGCCTTTGTGATTCTGCCGTTGCTCTTTCCTCTTTTGCAACTTCATCCAAATCAGGGACCATTGGATTATGTGAGTTGTTACCAGGATTATAACCTGAACCAGCTTGAAAATTTATTGGAAGCGAAACCCCAGCCTGAAATTGCTGAGGCCTGATCGTAACAGATAGCTTCTGCAAATTAACCTCAGGTTGTGTCTGCACATGTACAGGAGTAAAGCCAGGAGGATATTAAAGGTCTTCATTACTTTCTCCCACATTATCCATAGGACCTTTTCCCTTATCCACTCTTCCCATCAGCAATTGGGACAACTGACTCATCATTTCTCTTTGGGACTCCATCATCTGTTCTTTCATCTCTTGCTGAATCTTAACCAGCTACTCTTGCATCTATGACTGCATTTGCTCTTGCATATCCTTTTGCATTTGTTCTAACTTTTCCAATCTTTTGCCCATTGACTTAGTCTTTTTCCTCGTACCGTAGGGATGCGTATTTGGTGTGTTTTGGTTGGTTTTTAGATTACTGAAATAATTTTTAATTAATTAGAATCTTATTATGACTTTTAATGCATATGGTGCAATGTAATGCAAAATGCATGAATGCAAAGGAGGCATCAATTCTGATTCAATTCCATTTAGAAAATTTCACTAGAAAATAAAACTCTTTACATAAAACTGAGTTAAAAATACGACTTCGCCCTAACACTCAGGGCCTTAATTTTCCTAAGTAATGAAGCTAGTTCTTGTCCCCTATTTGACTCCAGCTCGTACTTCACACTTAATACGTCTGCTTGCACTGCCAAAGACTGCAAGTAGTAAGCTACTTCTCGAATTTGTGTTACAGCTTCTCCCATGATGTAATCCCTGCTTCTAACTTGGTCCTGAGAGTGATGAAGTTGATTCTTCCATTGCACTTCATTTTCCTCCAAGAACTCAATCCTCATTTCACAACTCTGTAATGCCGTTTCTAAGTCTTCTATCTTCCCTTTCATCTCCTCGATCTTACTTAAGCTTGCTTTCAACTCTGTCACAGAATTGCAGTTCCAGTATAAACACAGAGATCTCTCAAGTTCTGCTACTCTGGCTCTTAGTTCATCCTTCTCATTCTTACTCTCTGACAGACTTCTTTCCAAAGCTTCGTTCCAAGCTTGAACCTCCTAGAACCTCTTTTCCCATTGTTCTACCTTAGCCCTTTCTTCTCGAACCTCTTGGCGCCATTGTTTCGACGTCTTTCCTAACCCAGCAGTCCTCATTGATAACCGCAATTTCTTGTAATCTGTTTTCAAGCCTTCCAAATCTTCATCAACTTCACCCTTCCTTTTCTGTAACTTTTCTGCCTCTAACTTTTGAATCTCCACTTCTAACTTCAAGTGCATATTTTCTTCTTCCAACTGCTCGATCTTCTTCCCAAACTCAGAACTCTTCTTCTCAAAATCCCGCTTTATAATTTCTAACTCCAATGGGGCACTTTGTAATTGTTCCTCCATTGGTCGAGAACTTTCCAGACTTGATCTAGGAATATTATCATTAACCCTTTTCCTAAACCATCCATTGTTTTCAGGTGTTACCATAGAACCCATAGTCAGCCTTTTCATCCAGTTCATTTGCCTCCAAGCATCAGACAATTCCCGAACTTTTCTCCTATAGTGGTCTCCTTTATATGGAAGTTCACACTGAGCCAGCTTGTTCGTGGTAGGTATGAACTGCCTCGATTTGTATTGCTTTAATGCCAGTAAAAGAGTATACCCAGTAGCTCCCCAAATTCCTAACAATGGTACCCAATTATAACCCCCACATCGATACAAGATTTCATCAGGAATCATCCAGAAAGCTATCCATTCCACATCATCTTCCTTGAGATTTTGGAGAATTTCCATCCATTTCTCTTCTGAAATATCATCTCTCCTTTGCATCACTATCTTTTCTTTTAACGGGGAGTAACCTTCAGAGAAAACCTGGTACGATACCTTATTCACTTTCCAAAAATGCCCGTGAAACCATACCATCAACAGCTGTGCACAGCCAATAAATCGACCTTCCCCTGCCCTCTGGCACATGCTTAAAGATCTAAACATCTCAGCCAGTATTGCAGGTACAGGTGTGACTCCCTTCCCAAGACGATCAAACAAATCAGTGACTGCCTCATCAACATTTCTTAAAGCCCTAGAAAAAATCACCAATCCATAGATGCTTAAGGCAAAAATTTCAATCCTTTTCTTCTCATCCGGGTGCGTCAAAATCAAATCTCTCAATTTTTCCCAGGGAATACACTTACTATCCCCCTCCTGTTGAATTCAAGCAGTGACCCAAGATTCACTCATCCCCAAAATATTCACCATCCTCTTCGCAAAAGTTTGACCATTAATAACCTTAGCATAAATTTTCCTGACTTGAGCCCTTGGACTCCTCAACAAAGTAGTGCATTCTTCCAAAGTAGGAACCAAATCTACTTCTCCAAAAGTGAAGCAATTATAAGCAGAATTCCAAAATTAAGCCATACCTCGGAACATACGTTTATCCACCTTAACATCGAGCAAGTATGGTATATCACCATAACTCTGATAGAACAACTGTTTAGTGCCCTCATCCTAACGAGGCCATATATTTTTCAACTCTTACAGCTCATTCTGTGTTACATTAATGCGAGTAAAGTTCTACAACTCTGATATATATCCTTCTGTCAGGCTATCCCCTTTCTCGGTTTGCAACTTCTCTGACCATGCACGGACGGCTGCATTATCCTCAACTTTACTAAGAAATTCATTCTCCATGTTAAACTTTCTAACTTAGCAATCGAATACGAACCAACACCTCCTTTAATATGCAGTGTCATGTAAAACACAACCAAAACAAAACACAAGTTAGTATCAAGTACGAGTAATAAAATACAAGTATAACAACAAAGATAATCATAACACACTATGGGTAATGACTAAGGTTCGACACAGCTCTACCTAAGGATAGCTCTTAAGGTTCATTATATGAAGTTCGGTTCTAGAGTAAAGGTACCCGAACCAGCAGATTCCTCAATCCTCACCCATTATAGGCTCATATAGATCGAGTTCGGTTCAGGGGAATACATTTCCCTATGACCATGCGGAGATGAAAATCTCACAAAATCATAGGTACGGATGTATCCCGGAAGCAATCCACTAGCCCATACAGAGGTGAAAACCTCACGAAAGCATAGTTTCTTACTCCCACTTAATAGGTATAACCACAGCGGTCATGCAATATAATGCTATATTTATTAGATAAGATTCGAAACACAACAATCATACAAGCAAATGCAAAAAAAAGAATCATGATCTTCAAAACAAATTTTCAATTTTTTGAAGGACAGCAAACAATCAATTTTATGGCCTGACTCTCTTTGTTCAATCCCAAGTGTAGTCGCCAAGCTGTTGAAACCCTTTTTTATTTTGAAAGCAGTGGGGATCGACTTTGAAAAACAAAAATGTGGAGTCGCCACCAATCTTTTGATTTAGGTGTGATTGGACCACCTATTAAAACACTTTATTTAATGAAAAATAAATTTGGTTTATGTAAAATCAAAAAAACGGGTTCGGGAGTCGGTTACGTATGAGGAAGGGTTAGCACCCTCATATCAAAAGTTTTTTAAAGAAAAGATTTTTCCGAAGTATGATTTTTTTTTAAAAAAAAACTGTTTGAATAGCTCAAAGTAGCGGTCAAAAATCTCTCGTTTCAAAGATAAGCAGTATCATACCCAGTACGATTGGATACGATCCTTTATATCTTTAAAATACGATTGATTGTTGACTTTTAAAAACTTGTAAAAATTATAAAAAGGTTATCCAAATATTTGGTTCACCGAAAAATCATACCCAGTACGATTGAGTATGAATTTCTGAGTTCCCCACATATTGGATGTTGCCTTATTTCAAAATTTTTGAATGGTAGAAAATTGGAAATTTGCTCAAATATACGTTTATTTGTTTTAAAATAAATGAGATATTTAATGCATTGCAACAAAACGTTTGCACGGGAAAGAATTTATGAACATGAAATAATAAGATACAACCAGACGCAAGCTATAAATCCAACTATTCTAAGTACAATGTCACCAAATTTTTAATCATGGATGGAGAACAATTTATATAACAAATAAAATCATGAATGAATAATATATAACAGCAATATACATAATCTAATATAGCACAATCAATACAAGATATATAGAATAAAATGAAGATTTAAAAAACAAGTCAAGTTTACAATAATAATGATCACACAATATATAATATATGACTTGTGGAATTAATGAGTTTGAAACTACTTGCAAAAGCAAATTAGAGCTATGTATGAAGTTATTAAAATATATACTATAGGATGAAGTGTAACGCCTGCACTGAGACCGCAGTTTGAGTCGAACACGAGGTGTTAACGGACTTAATTCATTTACTTACATAGTTCATTTAAAATTTCGAGACAAAGTGGCTAAGCGCATCACGCTTACTTTAAAATCATATCTCGAGTTCCAAAACTCGAAAACCGATCCCGTAAATTTTTCCTGAAACTAGACTCATATTTCCATCCACAACTATTTTTCTAGAATTATTGGTCGGGCCAATTAGTACAGTTTATTAGTTAAAGTCTCCCCTGTTTCAGGGTTCGACTACTCTGACCTTCATGCATTCCGTTTGTTTCTAATGAAACTAGACTCAAAAAGGAATCCATACATATAAAGCATGACTTATAATTGTCTCTGGTTAATTTATGGTAAATTTTCAAAATCAAAACAGGGGGTCCAGAAAACGACTTGGCCCTGTTTCACGAAAACTTAAGCATCTCATAAAATACGGCTCATATGGTCGTTTCGTTTCTTTCATATGAAAATAGACTCATCAAGATTCTATTACATAATTTATTAACTATTTAATTCCATTCCTACTATTTTTAGTGATTTTTCAAACTTACATCACTTCTTCATTGTCAAGATCTATTTTAAGGTAAATTTTACCTATTTCATAATTTTCCATGAATCCATTAGTAAATTGACATACATTATTTTCAAGTATAATCACGATTAGCCATGACGTACGTAGCCCCAATAGGACCGTGATCGGCCATTCCAATGGCTAGTCTTTATCAAACATTTCCACACCACTTAATAACCATATCATAAGACCGTAATGATATACTTGAAAATATACGAGCCATTTTTGCATGGCTATACGAATATACATTACCAAAAGATACTTAATTAACAACAAGGGTCAGCCCTATACATGCCATTATCAAAATTCAACTAAAGGAGTACCAAAAGGGCTTAGATAGTGTGGACAACTTCGACTTCGACACTCCCGAGTCCGATAGCTGACGAACAAAATCTATAAAACAGAGAATTAAGCAACAGAATAAGCATTTGGATGCTTAGTAAGTTTTAAGTAATGAAATTATTCACAACTAAAGTATAGCGTTTGTATGACTAAATGAATGATTGCGTATACGCATATTCCCAAAATCATGTTTACTTCACGCTTCAGCCATTATATTCTTACCCTCAGGATCAAACCTAACTAAAGGCCGGAAGCTTGTAAATCAATTGAACGAATACTATTTAAAAAGGGATCAACTTTACCGATGCATATACAAAACATACCTTATCGTTTGGATTTTATGAGCGTATTAATTGAAATTATTACAGCAAGATCACTCATTTCCAAACCCAAGTACCTTCGGGATTTAGCCGGATATAGCAACTCGGACAAATGCCTTCGGGTCTTAGCCCGGATATAGTCACTAGCACAAATGCCTTCAGGACTTAGCCCGGATATAGTCACTAGCACAAATGCCTTCGGGACTTAGCCCGGATATAGTCACTAGCACAAAATGCCTTCGGGTCTTAGCTCGGATATCATCCGAATAATCATGCACATATATCAATAAATCATAACACATCTATTTTTCATTTTCGTTACTAGAACTCAAACACAAGACACTTATCAACCATTACCATTTTCGGCTCAATAGCCACATACAAAGAGCATGATTTTGATTTGCTTCATAACATGATCTCTTTACACATTCGGCTACTAGTCATAGTATAAACTAATTTCCTCGATATATAATTTAAGTAGAATCATTACATCGTCGTTTATTTGTTATGATTATATGTCATGGCTTAATCAAATCATAAACTAAGTTCCATTACTCAAAGACTTACCTCGGATGTTGTCGAACGACTTCAGCGGCTATTCGATTACTTTTTCCTTTCCTTTATCAGATTTAGTTCCCCTTTTCTCTTGAGCTTAATTTAACAAATAAATTGATTTAATCATTTGGAACATCAAAGAGAAATTCAAGGTACTTAACCCTTATATATATATATTAGACATTAGAGTCATCACACGGTACAAAACATAGCATAAAAGTCTTTAGCATAATTACCTATAATAACATCCAAATCATTAATTTTGTTAACACACGCATAACACATAAAGTTAACTAAAGCTATATTCCCTTATAAGGTAGTATCCTTAATGAGCTCATACCATGACTATACCTAACCGAATTCAAGTAAAGAATTTAGTACAATCACACATATTCACTAATGTTTAATTCTAGCATGCTTTCATATCTTATATACCTCATTCGGCCCTAACCGCTCAACTTAACTTATATATACAAATTCCATCTCAAAATTAAAAGTAGCAAAAATTCAATTAGGTTACAATAATACCCATCAATGACCGAATTACTCAATCACATCTATAACCGATTTTCTATCTTGTTCATATTAAAGACAATATCAACATTAATGCCGAATGCTTAAGCACAACTAAACTAAAAATTTACCCAACATCATTTTAATTTGCCATTTCCTACTCTTCAAATTATCAATTACAAGGTGATTTACATCTATATATTAAACCAAACTTGCTAGCACACAAAATTCCTTAACCGAATGTTATAAACCCAAGCCACACATATTGTTCATTAAGACCCTTCAATGGCCACATTCGGCACCTCCCTATGAACAAACCAATTTCAACCTTCAAGAAAAACAAAAGAAATATATGTACTAAGAGCTTCAACTACTTGGCCGAATATCAAACCTCCAAACAACCAAAACTTAATCCATGGAATGAATAGAACTTGAACTAATCACCTTATTTATGCATAAATTTTAAGAATTTCAAAGTACTTACCTCTTCCTAAACATCAACCCAGTTAACATGAAACAAGAGAATTCTTTTCTTCTTCCTCCCTCAAGTCACGGCAATGGAGGAGCAAGGATGAAACAACTTTGGTTTCTCCTCCCACTCACCTCATGTTTTATTATTCTTAATTCATTATTTTATTTTGTAAACTAAAAATGTTAATAGAAAAATACATATTATCAATAATAGCCCATACCATGGCCGGCCACTACTTATCATAAATGGAAATTTGACATGCAAACCCATCATTTTTACAACATGCATTAATAGATCCTTATAGATTAACCTATCACATTTCAAAAGTGTCACACATAAGTCCTATTAACTAAATTCACATGCAATCGACTAAATCGAAGCTTAAAACTTTCACACATTCATATTCACATATTTTAGACAATAAATATCATATTCAAATACTTTGGTGACTCGGTTTAGAGGTCCCGAAACCACTTTCCGACTAGAGTCAATTTGGGGCTGTCACATGAAGATTTGTAAATCAAGAAATATTCAAAGGGCTAAAATATTTATTAAAGTATATAAAAGAAAATTTAAATAATGTATGGGATAAAAAACAAAAATATATAATAACATAAAATTGTTAGAAATACATACAATAAATTTTCAAAAACATATATACATAAACAGATTTAGAAAGAATTACTTGTAAAAATAAAAATAAAAATAAAAATAGAAAAATGCACTTAATAAGGCCTTTACAATTAAATTAACTTCATTATAAATTATATATAATAGACTTGAAAATATATTTATATGTACAAAATAGACTATATGCATAAAAGAAATACATGCAAAAGATTTACAAAACATATATATACATAAATGAATTTAGAAATAATTACTTGTAAAACATGCACTTAATAATGCCTTTTAGATTAAATTAATTTTACTATAAATTATGTAGACTTGAAAATATACTTATATGCACAAAGTAGACTATATGCTCAAAATGTATGGATTTATATATATATAGATTAAATTTATGTAACAATATTTCCTTATGTATAATGGTTAAGTAACATATAAAACATGTGTAATTTCCTTTTCATCAACAAATATATATGTATAAGTATGTTAGCAAATTCAAAACATTTAAATGTATGTAGTAATTTAATGTTGATACTATTCATGAAATAAAGCTAATTTTATTACCGAATATATATATGTATAATAATGTATAAATCATTACATAAAACAGTATATAACATGTGAAAATACAATTACCCAAATTACAACAAATAAGTAAACCAATAATACAAATGATACAATTAATACAAACATTACAAATAATATAAATGATATAATAAAAATAAAATTTTAAAAAATCTACTAAAGTAACACAAAATATACAAGTAAATAAGTTCAATTTAAAACTATAAAATGAATCTAAACAAATTACTTAATTGAAATCAAAGTAAAATATAAAAAAATTTACAAATGAAATAAACTACTAATAATAAAATAAGGACCCATATATAACACGGGTGAATTCACAAGGACCAAGATTGAAATTATCCCTGATCCTAAAACATTGCGTTGAGACGTGGGCTAAAATGCAAGGGCATACAAATTTTAGGGAAAATTTCTAAGATAAACGAAGTATAAACAGAGGCCAATTGAAAATAGGCATGAAAGAGGAGGACCAAATACGCTATTAACCCATTTGAAGCAAAAGCAAGCGGATTCAATTCTCAGATTGGGTCAACACGCACAGGCCCAGTTTTTACATGATATGTTTCCACATTTAATGCTACCTTTTAATTTTTTTTCTTTTCAAAATTCAACTTAACCTTCCATTTTCCTAAAACAAAAATTTTATCCCCTATCACTAGGGTTTGGCTCAACATGCAGCCGCCCAAACCATCATTTACTTGATGGCCAATGAAGCACCAATGGTGACCAGATTTTGTCAATGGAAGTCACGCCCATGGAGATCTGGTAAGTGCACTCCTTCTCCCTTTTCTTTTTTTATAAAAAAAAAAACCTTAAAATCCCATACTATTTTACCAAAAGCAAAATGAAGTTTAAAAAGAACATCCACTTTAGCCCGAATCAGCCTCGAGATCTCCCTTCAACTTTGATGTCAACGAAGCAAAGAGAATAACTCCATGGTGTTTTTTGCACGGTAACACTTCCTTTCCCTTGTTTTAAAAAAAATGCAGTGATGAAGTGTAACACCCCGAACTCATGGCCGTTACCGGAAATCGAACACGAGGAGTTACCGGCTTACTTCATTTATTTCCCCCTATTTTTTTTTTGTTCCAGGCAAGCTGGCTACTGTATCGTGGTCGCTTTAAAAATCATATTTTGAGTTCTGAAACTCGAAATCCAATTCCGTAAATTTTCCCTGAAACTAGACTCATATATCTGTATGGGGGATTTTTTTTAGATTTTTTTTAATGGGCCAATTAGTACAGTTTATTTGTTAAAGTCTCCCCTGTTTCAAGGTTCTACTACACTGACCTCTGTACCTTACGATTTAAATATCTCCCTGTACAGGGCTTCAATGCCTATGCCGTTTGTCTCTAATGAAACTAGACTCGATAATGAATTTGTAAATATAAGGCAAGACCTCTAATTATCTCGATAAAATTTACGGTGAATTTTATAATTCAAAACAGGGGATCCAAAAATCGCTCTGGCCCTGTTTCACAAGAATTTAATTAACTCCTAACATACAGCTCATATGGTTGTTTCGTTTCTTCCATATGAAAATAGACTCATCAAGCTTCGATTTCATAATTTATTCATTATTTAATTCCATTTCTACTATTTTTAGTGATTTTTCAATCTCACATCACTGCTGCTGTCAGCATCTGTTACTAAAACAAACTATGCCTATTTCATGATTTTTCCTTGATCTAACTAATAATTCATCATACATGTCACAATTTATAACCATGACTAGCCATGCCAAAGGCTAATCATCACCGAGCATCTCCCCACTACACTATTACCAAATCATGAATTTAACACGAAAATAATCAGCCATGACATATGGCATAATAATCAGTAGGCCTCAACCAATACTCAACCAAAACCGAATTACCAAGACTTGTGTCCAAACATCATAGAACCAATTCCAACCGAACATTTATGCCATTTTCGCATGGCTAAAAGTTTACATACCAAATTTCAACAAAACATAATAGCCTATACATGCGAAATGTTCTCCTAGACCAACTAAGAAGAAAATACCAAAAGTTGCTAGCCGGTGTGATGACTTCGATGACGGTCCCGAATACACAAAAAGTCGAGTCCAAGAAACCTAAAATAGGTCACAAGCAAACACCGAATGAGTATATAACTCAGTAAGTCATAAGCATTACACTACCATCCATTAATAAAATTTTCACAAGAGGAAACAACGAAATGAGGCTAAGTACTCCATCCATACCGAACTATGCCATAGTTTCTTAGACCTTACCATTCAATCTCATTCCAAGTCCTACATTGACATTTCATACGCTATTCAATAGAATAATTGAGGCATTTCCATACATCATTTTATTTTCGTTACAATCATACAACTAAGCGAACTTTCACCTATTCCACGATAAACCTTATGTACATGACTTCAATTATAATCATCACATAGGTTCAAAACTTACCACGCTCAACTCCAAATATAAACATAGCACCTATTAGGCATGAACTCAAGGTACTTACCCTTTCCGCTGTCCGAAATCGACTCGGTAAGGTCGCACCCTTAATATAAATAATTGATAGAAAATATATATATATAGTGGGTTCGCACACATAGTGCTTAATAATCAACCACGCACACTTAGTGCCATGTACTTTAAACTCGCACACTTAGTGTCATGCATTTCAAGCCCGCACACTTAGTCCCAATCTCACAACCGTGAACACTTATTGCCCGCACACTTAGTGCCGAAAACCAGCCACTCTTACGCTTCACTTCCTTTTTACATTTGACAATTTCATCTCTACATACATATACATTTGTATACATTTCATCTCATTAAACACAATTGCATAGGTATTACGATCATTTAAATCAATACCAACTATATGCTTAATGACTTACCTTGTGTTGGGTAAAATAATTCCAAGTCGGCTACTCACGACCTTCGATTTCCCTTGTTGGACGCCTCTCCTTTAGGATCTTGAGCTTAAACAAATAAATTAACTCATTCAACCGCTTTGCTACATATATTGGTATTCACATTTTAATGATTTTATGACATACTGAACGGCATGGTAAAATTTTTATCTTGCTACCTTATGTTCTTAGCTATTCGCTAATAACCTTATGCAATTACCATACTTTCAATAATCCAATCACACATGCATATGTATACTTGGACATTCGGCAATCACCTTTGCTAGTTTTTCCCATTTTTTGTCGGTTATATATACATAGTCCTAAGGTAATATCACGAATGGGCTTACATATATATGTATATATAGCCAAATATGCAAAGCTTAAACTCAACATCACATAAGCTCCTAAGTGATGGCGAATATGTATATCTATATATATATATATATATATATCAACTATACTATTACTTTTAATTCATCTAATCACAAAATTTCATCTCATGAACACTTGACCCATTTCTCACAAAATGAAACAACAACTAAACTGAACATCCCATTTTTACCCCATATGGCCGATTGCTTCATTTGTTACCCAACTAACAATTCAACAATTTCAACCTCATTACAACCTCTACCTATCCAATATAACATGAACACAATCCTCCACCCCTAAATTAGATTCGGCAATCACTTAACCCATTTTAACCTCAAAATCCTAAGTCTAATCTATAGGATGAGTAGAATTTGAACTAACCATCTCAAACATGCATAGATTTTCAAGAATCATTCAATACATACCTCATTCTAGCCATCTTCCAAGCCAAAATCAAATAACCAAATCTCCCTTCCTTCTCCTCACTCACGGCAATAGCCAAAGAAAAAAAGATGAACACTCCCTCTTCCCTCCTTATTTTATTCATCTTTTCCTTTTTAATTCCTTTCTTTAATTTATTTTAATTTACTTACCAATATTAAATAATAAACAACATAAACTTGGAGGAATGGAACCATGCTTGGCCGGCCACTTAACATGAATTGGGCACTTTGACATGCAAACCCAAACTTTCCTATTTTAATACTATTTGGTCCTTACTTATTTACCTATCATAATTTTCTAAGTCTCTCAACTAGATCCTTTCAAGCAAAATTTACATTCCTAAGATAAAATTAAAACATCAAATTTTTATACAAGTACTATCACACATATAAGATATGTAATTAAAATTTTAACTAAATTTTATGACTCAGTTTTGTGGTCCCGAAACCACATTCCGACTAGGGTCAAATTAGGGCTGTCACATGAAGCACTTCCAGAAAATAAATTAAGAAAGAAGAAAAAACTAGAAAAGCTAAAATCACCTTAAAATGTTGATTAATTTCTCTCTATTTGATTTTCCTGTGTATGCGTATAGTTCGCGTACCATGTATAGTACAAGTGAGGGCTTTTTATAGCAGGAAAAATAACAATTTAAAAATTACAGAAATCTATTTTGTATTCTGCTATTGCTGCTTCTTGTGCATTCGATTACAGGTATGGCTGTACGGAGGAGATGGCCCGAATGGGGTGGAGGCCGTGTACGGGGATCTCACGTGGGAAGCCAACCCTCTGCTGCCCTTCCAGTGTATTCCAGGAGCTTCAGGAGTTCTTGGCTGCTGAAATTCTTTTTTCTTTTGGGTTCTTTTAGGTTTGGGTTAGGTTTAGGATATGGGTTTATGAATTTTGGTTAAAATTGTATTTGGGCTGGTATAAGCTCTTTATTCGGGCCTAAAAATTTTGTAAAAGGACGTTGGTAATGGACTTTTATTGGTTTTCATCTTAATTTATTTTTTTGTTTTTGTTTAATTTTATTTTTGGTTTTTTTTTAGCCCGGGCAAAATGGGCCAATTACACTAGGTAATTTTTGAATTCAATCTTGATTCTAACCTTTTCTTTCAGCTTCACATTACAACCCTCTAAAGACCTTTTTTGATTGAGGTATCATCTCAATATATAGTGGTGGAGATTTAATTTTCCAGTAAGCCTATGGTAATAACTTCTCATATTGACTAATGAGTGCTTTAACTGATGTCCTTAAACACCTTGAGTGATTTGAATGAATCTTTAGTGAGGATGTTAAACTCTATGATATTTTGATCAAGGTAATCACTTAGATAAGGGAGGCACCTATGTTTTCATGATAAAATGCTTAACTTAGAATGTCTGAAACTTTGATGTACTTTTAGTTGAATTTTCAATGTATAAATACTTATGGATTATTTTGAGATATTATTGATAGGGATTATAAATTGAGAAGAATTTATTTTGATCGTGAGTTGAGGATTTTGCTTAAGGATAAGCAAATGCTTAAGTGTGGGGGTATTTGATAAACCGTAATTTATACATATTTTTATCCCATGCTTAGTGTATTTACGGATGATTTCTCCTTAGATTTGGTGAATTCGATGCTCCTAATCCTTTAATTTCATGTTTTATACTTAGATGAGCATAGGAGAGTAAAAAGAGCGAGAAACGGGTCAAAAACGGAGAAAATGGACCCACATGGGAAAACAACACGGCTTGGGCTTCCTCACACGGGCGTGTCACACGGTCGTGTCAATTTGGTAGGATCGAAGCACGACTTACACGGGTAGACCACATGCCAATGCCTATTTAACAACCTTGACCACGGACTGGAGTAATCACACACGGGCGTGTCCCTGCCGAGCCCAAGTTTAGTCCTATCTAGAAAAGGCCAATTTTTAGGGCTCTTAGGCATTCAAAAGTTTATTTAAACACTTGAGGAGACACTTAGGAGGGGGACACAGAGTAGGAATCAAGGAATTACTCAAGGAAAGTCGATTGATCCATCTCAAGAGCCGGATTCATCATCAAGACTGGAGATCTCCCTTCAAGTTCCTTCAGGAGTTTTGGGTTTTCTTATGTTTTGTTATCTTTATGCTTTTGAGATCTTTTTTTTTCATAAATATGAACTAAACCCCTTAAATACCTAAGGGGAATGAATCCTAAGACAAATCTTGTTATTATTATCTGAATTGTATGATAAATATTTGACTTGTTCTTAATTATGTGTTCTTAATTCTTGTTTTAATATTTCAGGATATTGACTCAAGTTGACGTTCTTATTCAGATGAGGAATAGACCCTGTCTAAGAGTAAAATTGTCATAATTAAGCGGAGTTGATTACGCGCTTAGAGATAGGGTGACAAGATTTTGCGAGGTTAGGGTGAAACCTAATAAGGGAATCCATAGATCGAGTTAATACAATTCTAGGGTGTTAATTAGAAAGAGATTTCAATTATTCAACCTAGGGTTAGATGTTATTAGTCTCGAGAGAGATACTAATATAACTTAGGGATTTCTACGGATCAAGTCAAATGAATAAGTCATCTGATTCAGAGTCAAATAACAAGTGAAGTCTAGGTGGATTTTTCCTTAGGTATTGTCTCAATCAATCAAATTTTCCCAAAAGTATTTTCCCAAGTTTTCTTTCTGAGCATTCTTAGTTAGTAATTAGTTTAGATAACCAAACCTCTTAATTTTTAGCTAGATAATAAAAAGGAAGTAAATACTAGTACTCGTAGTTCCTTTGGGTTTGACAATCCAGTCTTGCTGAGCTATACTACTGTTCAATAGGTACACTTGCCTTAATCATGATAATAAGTTAGTCTCAAGAAAGATTCATTTATAAATCTTTAAAACCTGTTACGAATATCACACAATCAACTACAATTTCATTAGAGTGACTGGTCTTGTTATACTTGATTTTAACTACAAAGACCATTGATGTAGGAAAAATCATTCTAAGAGAAATGAGAAATTATGCTGCTAGACGTTTTGGCCCACCTTGCTTTCCCTTTACGATAACAATTTTGCGCTCAAAAGCTAAAATTCTTGCAAACGTAAAGAAGATAGGTTATAGCAGGGCACAATCATAGATTGAGACCTCTATTAAATACCCAGAGATTCTGTTCTGCAGCAAAGAGTTAAAGAGAGCAAGGATTCTGAAGAATAAGAATAAGATCTCACAGAGATCGAACCAATGAAGTCAACTAAAATCCTTGATAAGGCCGAACCAATAGAACCAATAATCGAACCTGACCTGGCAACCCCAACATTCAGAACTCAATTGCCTCACCCAGATTATCAAGATGAGCTATTAAAATTGATGGACATAATGCAACATATGCAGCAATGGCATCAACAAGCTTTTTCGAGATATTCAAAAATATGGGATAACTCAATGAGGCGCACTCTTATGAGAATATTCAATGACCTATTTATTTTTGTGCCTTAGTTTCTAGATTTTATATTTGAACTATGGAGTCGAATATTAAAGAGGGAACAAAGCGATTTATGCAAGAACAAAGATGATGGAGCAAAAGATGAGTTGGATTCTTAGGGATCTGCAAATAAATAAAAAAGAGGGATCTTTACTTTATTTTATTTCCTTTCTTAGGTTATTTAATGTTTTAGGATTAGGTTCTATTAGGATTCTTATTTTGCGCATAATAAAACAAGAGGTGTTAATCATAAATAAAAATGAACAAGTTTTAAAATAAGAAGTGTGGCAATAGTCTAGGATTAGATCTAGAGAGAGCTTGATACTTAAACAGTCAAATTGATTCACCTCCTCTTTTCTAGAGTCCTACCTGGTGTATAGTATCTATTCACTTCTAACAATGAGGATATTGTTCATCTTAAGTAAGGGGACCAAAAAATTGAAATTATTTTCTTTTAGAATAAAATTTTCTTTTAATTATGGTTATGTTATATTTTATTTAAAAATTTGAAATTTTGTTAAGTATGCTAAACTTCAGTATGAATAAAGTTCTATTATTTCAATAATTGTTATGTGAGCTGAATCATGACATAAATGTACTCTTAATAAAGTACATAAAATTTTAGTTCCTTAGGAAAGCAAGGCATGCATGAAAGTTTAAGTCTCTAGAATTGACTTAGTAATTTCTCGAGGTGAAATCCCAAGAAGCATGAAATGTTGAAAATGATTTAGGCAACTTTTTTTTGGGGGGACCGTTTAAGTTTTTCAAGCCAACCTTGATGGATTTTTATCCTCTAAAACCTAACTTTGGGACTATATGGCCAAATTCTTTTTGAACCTTTGCAATATTCATCCATCACTTCTCTCATAATTATCTTTAAATTGTCTCAAACACTAGACTCGGCATTATTCAGAGTATTCTTTGAAAATAAGGTTGGGAGAGTTGAAAAGAAGTATCAAATGCTCAAAAAATTGTAGTACATACAACAAAATGCTTGTTAAAAAAGAGACAAACAGCATATGTACTTGAAAGAAATAGATGTACAAAAAAGCATGTGAAAGCAGAATAAGTTGGTGTATTGAAGGTAGTTATTTTGAAGGTTTGATCCAAGTCGAGTCTAGGGTTTTTAGCCTAAATTTATCTATCTTTTACCTATCCCTAGACTAGCCACATTATAACCTATTTAAAAGACCTATTGATTCAAGTTTGCATACTACCTACATTAGTGGAGAAAAATTGCTATCATAGACATATGACGGCATAAATTAAACTTAATGATTGCAACTTAATCTTAAATAACGGAATACAATCAAATTGGTAGGGATTTAACATGTCTTTATGTGACAGCCCTAATTTGACCCTAGTCAGAAAGTGGTTTCGGGACCACAAAATCGAGTCACAAAAATAATTAGATGTTATATTCTGAGCTTATTATATGTGAAAGTGCATGTATGAAAAATTTCATGCTTTGATTTAGTCATTTGTATGTGAAATTATTAAATAGGACTTATGTGAAATTTTTTGAAAATGTGATAGGTTAATTTGAAGTGGCCAAATAATTTATGGTGTAAAATAGGTGGATTTGCATGTCAAATTTTCCACCTTAATTTGTAGTGGCTAGCCATAATGATGATGAGAAGCAATATATGCATTATATATTAATATTATAATAGTTAATGGCTTAAATTATGAAATAAAAATTAATTAAAATAAGAAAAGATGATAAAAAGAAAAGCAAAATGTTTTGGTTCATCTTTTTCCTTAGCTTAGCCGAATCTTAAAGAACAAAAGGGGTGATAGCCATTCGGTCACCTTTGAGTTGGAATTAAGGTAAGTAATTCATGTTAGTTTTTGAGATTTTATCATAATTTAAGCTAGTTACTAGTTCCCTTACTTAGCCCATGTCAAAATTTTGAATTGTGTGGTGATATGAGTAATCAGCTATGGAAGAATTTGAGGGGAATGGTTGTTGTCTTCATGTTTTAATGAGTAATTCTGGATGAGTGAAGTTTGAGCTAGCTAAATGTTCATATAGGTGCATTAGATAAGAAGGTGAAATTGGCTTGTGTGTATGTGTAGTTGTCGAATGTGAATTTAGATAACATTGAGTAATGTTGCGTTTTAAACTGATGAAATGGAGATTTAAGCTTGATAGAATTTTGTTAAGAATGAATGAAAGAATATGTGCATTCAGCTATGGTGTTTGGATAATAAATTAGTGTGGATGCCTTGATGAGTTATGCTCAAATTATAAGTTGAATTTAAAGCTTGTTAAATTTGCTCTTAATATTTCCAGATAAGTTACTTAGTTAAGCTTGTTAAATTTTCCCTTAATATTTCCGGATAAGTTACTTAGTTAAAGAAAATTTTAAAGTGCTTAGTTAATTGATACTAGGTTAATGGTGTGTGTATAAATTAATATAAACTTTGTATATGTACTAAAGGTTGTAGATGAATTCGGCCTTGGGAGAAATTTTGGTATAAAATGCTTGAATGTTAACAGGTTATTGCTTTAATGACTGAATGTGTCAATGGCTAATGCATGGACTAGTTGATCAATATATGTTAAAAGGGAAACGTAAATAAATGTCTATTTGATTAGCTATATATATATTCGGCTATATGGTAAAGATATATTTATGAAAATATGATAAGCCTTATGAGTTTTGTGTTTGTGAATGTAATCTAAGTATTCAATGAATATTCGGCTATAAGCTAGGTTGATTGGACCTTAATAAATTAAATTTTGTTTGAATTAGCTCAAGAGCATAGAGAACCAAGGTTGGACAGGGGAAAAGAGAAAGTAGTTGAATAGCCGAGCCGAGACTGTTCGAAAATATATTCGAGGTAAGTTTTAAGTAGTTAAATATATATAATATTCGATAATGACATGACAGATTATGAGAATTAAGTATTGCTTGTCATATATGTATATGGCCGAATGGCAATTGTAATGGAAGTAAAATGTGATACGCTTTCATGATCAAATGATAGTGTTAGATGAATATGAGTAAGATGTTATGTGTAAACTATCAAATGTTGAATGTGAGTGATGAAATGAGATAACAGTGAATAAAATGTAGGATGATATATTCGAATAATGCTTGTACCCAATTTGGTGTGATTGTGTTATATGAAACTTATTGATTTGAATATCGCATAGTATTATTCGGGCCTTTGAGCCTAGCAGGCTATAATGCTGGTGAGATACTATTCGGGCCTTTGAGCCTAGCAGGCTGTAATGCCGGTGGAATACTATTCGGGCCTTTGAGCCTAGCAGGCTATAATACCAGTGAGATACTATTCGGGCTTTCGAGCCTAGCAGGCTATAATGCCGATGAAATGATATCGGGCTTCGAGCCTAGCAGGCGAAATGCCAGTGAATAAATTCAGGTTTTTAAACCTAGCAGGCTGAATGCCGGTGATTTGATAAAAGTCTAAAACTATGATACCTTGTGTTAGAACGACAAATGAATACATTCAATACGTTAAGTTGGTCAAGTACGTATTATGTATTTATATTTGAGTATGATTTGAATTGCATCATAAGTGTATAATGTGATAGATATGTAAATAAATGTTATATCTATATCTATGATCATGATACATTCGGTCAAGGTGTGAAAGTATGCAAAAATATTCGATTTATTTATGCCATATGAATTCAGATTAAGTGAAATTAGAATGCTAATTGTGCAATATGTTCTTGTGTATATTCGGCCAAATGGTAATATATCTAGAAAATGACCTTTTGAGAAATTGAATAATTGAGTTTATTTTTTGCATTGCTTAAAACTTACTAAGCTTATGAAAGCTTACTCCGTTTGTTACGTTTCTCTGTTTTATAGATTGTTGACTCCAATCACCTACTCGGAAAGGGATCGTCAGCAACTCGTCACACTATCTATCATTTTGGTATTACTATGTTTTGAAGCTAGTATGGCATGTGTAGAATAGACTTAAGTGAATGGTATTTTTGAGATGTTGTTGTATATGGGCCATGCGAATATGGCATCTTTTGAATGTTTGTATAAAGTTTTTGAATGCATATAAAAGTTAATGTTCTTATATCAATGTGATTGTACAAATGTGATATTTTGGGTTGGTAACACTTCATAACCCATTCCAATGACGGATCTGAGTTATAGAGGTGTTACATTTTATTAATATCGAGCTACGGTTTAGTCGATTCTAGGACTAACGTAGCGTGTGTGAGTCTAGCTATACATGCCATAAAGTGTTAATATGATAGTGTGATGATTTCTGACAGTTGAAATGTGTTTTTCGTATAGTAATGAATTCCGATCCCGATCGAGCAGTACCTGATGATGTAGAGAGCGTAGCACCCGCTCCCGCACTAGGGGCAGCGCCGTTGGCCTCTTAACCAAATGCTAGTAAACAAAATGATGAGGCTAAACAAGTCTTCTATGCTATGATGAATGATTGGTTTACTCAGTATATTCGGACTAATCCGGTTGTTTCACATCTTCCACCCTCGACTAATACAACCTCTGCACCTATGGTACCTCCTGTAGTTGACCCGTTGAGGTTGAACAAGCCTCCGGTTGATAGAATTCGAAAGCACGGGGTTACTGAATTCAAGGCTACTGACAGTGATGATGCCGAGTAGACTGAGTTTTGGCTCGATAATACCATTCGTGTGTTTGATGAATTATCGTGCACACTCGATGAGTGCTTAAAATGTGCTATATCTCTGTTACGTGATTCTGCCTACTATTGGTGGAATACTTTGGTTTCAACAGTACCGAGAGAACGGGTTACTTGGGAATTCTTTCAAACTGAGTTCTGTAAGAAATATATCAGTCAAAGATTCATTGATCAGAAACGGAAGGAATTTCTTGAGCTCAAATAGGGTTCTATGACAGTTACTGATTACGAGTGAAAGTTTGTCAGACTTAGTAGATATGCTGGGGAATGTGTTTCGTCTGAGGCTATCATGTGTAAACGCTTCGAGGACGGGTTGAATGAAGACATCAAACTATTGGTGGGTCTTCTAGAAATCAAAGAGTTTGTAGTGCTTGTCGAGCGAGCTTGCAAAGCCGAAGAGCTCGGTAAAGAGAAAAGAAAAGCTAATGATGGAGCTAGAGAGTTCCGTAAAAGATATTCGGGAAAATCCTTTTATCAGTCATTGAAGAAATTTAGAGATGACTCAGGCCGATCTAAGAATACTTCGGGTTTTTCTAGATGGGACTGTGATCGACCCCCTGTGAGTAAACGAGCACCTCTGTTGCCAGTGTCGGCAATGATCGTCAGGACAGATCTGAGTGCAAGCATTGTGGTAAATGGCAGTCAGGAAGCTGCAGATTTCATGACCGCTCTTGTTTCAAGTGTGGATCAGCTGATCATTTTATCCGAGACTGTCTAAAATTAGTTGAATAGAATACTGATCCGAGTGGGAGACCTAGTAACACTGCAACACGAGGTAGACCACCTAGACATACGAGTAATGCTAGTGGAAATCAGAGAGGGACCAAAGATACTATTGTACGTTCTGAGGCTCGTGCTCCTTCCAGAGCATATGCTATACGCGTGCGCGAGGATGCTTCTTTGCCAGATGTTATTACTGGTACTTTCACTCTTTTTGATACTGATGTTATTGCTTTAATTGATCCCGGTTCTACTTATTCATATGTGTGTGAAACTTTGGCATCCAGTAAGACTCTACCTGTTGAGTCTACTGAGTTTGTGATTCGGGTGTCGAATCCTTTGGGCCGTTATGTGCTAGTTGACAAAGTATGTAAGAAATGTCCCCTAATGATCCGAGAATCTTGTTTTCCGGCTGATTTAATGTTATTACCGTTTGACGAGTTTGATGTCATTCTCGATATGGATTGGTTAACTGTGCATGATGCAATAGTGAATTGCAAGCGAAAGACAATTAATTTGAGATGTTTAAATAATGAGATAATTCGAGTTGAGTCTACCGATTTGAATGGATTACCGGCAGTGATATCCTCGATGTTGGCTAAGCAATCTGTGAAAAACGAGTGTGAAGCATATTTTGCGTACGTACTGGATAGTAAAGAATCAGAAAAGAAACTTGAGACTGTGCCTATGGTTTGTGAATATCCTGATGTTTTCCCCGAGGAATTACCTAGATTACCACCTGTTCGGGATGTAGAGTTTGGTATTGAACTAGTTCCAGGGACTACACCTATTTTGGTAGCTCCGTATCGTATGGCACCAACCGAATTAAAAGAATTGAAATCTCAGTTGCAAGAGTTGACAGATAGAGGTTTTGCTCGACCGAGTTTTTCTCCCTGGGGTGCACCAGTGCTGTTTGTGAAAAAGAAAGACGGAGCCATGAGAATGTCCATTGATTATTGTCAGCTTAATAGGGTAATGATAAAGAATAAATATTCGTTGCCGTGAATCGACGATTTGTTGGATCAACTGAAAGGAGCCTCAGTATTTTCGAAGATAGACTTGAGATCGGGTTATTATTAGTTGCGAGCTAGAGACTCTGACGTGCCTAAAACTGCTTTCAGAATGAGATACGGACATTATGAATTCTTAGTGATGCCGTTTGGGCCCACTAATGCCCCTGCTATGTTAATGGATTTAATGAATCAGATTTTCAGACAGTATTTGGATCAGTTTGTAGTCGTGTTTATAGATGACATTTTGATCTATTCACGTGATGAAACTAAACATGCCGAGCACTTGAAGTTAGTATTGCAGATTTTGTGAGACGAGCAATTATATACGAAGTTCAGTAAATGTGAATTCTGGTTGAGAGAAATCAGCTTTTTGGGGCATATTACATCCGCATCAGGCATCCGGGTTGATCCGAGTAAAATTTCAACTATACTTGATTGGAAACCTCCGAGAAATGTTTTAGAAGCTTGAAGTTTTCTGGGACTTGCCGTGTACCACAGACAGTTTGTGAAAGGTTTCTTGATGATAGCAACACCGATGACAAAGTTGCTTCAGAAAGATATCAAATTTGAGTGGTGAGAAAAGTGCCAGAAAAGTTTTGATCAATTGAAAACTCTTTTGATCGAAGCTCCAGTGTTAGTTCAGCCAGAATCTGGTAAAGAATTTGTGATCTACAGTGATGCGTCTCTGAATGGTTTGGGCTGTGTATTGATGCAAGAAGGTAGAGTAGTAGCGTACGCTTTGAGACAGTTGAAGCCTCACGAGAAAAACTATCCGACTCATGATCTCGAGTTAGCTGCTATCGTTTTCGCTTTAAAAATTTGGTGCCACTACTTGTTCGGGGAAAAATGCCATGTGTATTCCGATCACAAAAGTCTCAAGTACTTGATGACTTAGAGAGATTTGAATGTGAGACAAAGATTTTGGCTACAATTATAGAAATATTACAAGCTTGTCATTATTATCATCCGGGAAAGGCTAACGTGGTTGCTGATGCTTTAAGCCGTAAATCACTGTTTGTTTTGCGAGCAATGAATGTGCACCTGTCTGTGTCCACTGATGATGTGTTAGTAGCGGAGTTAAAAGCAAAACCGTTATTGATGCAACAAATTCGTGAAGCTCAAAAAGTTTATAATGAATTAGTTGCAAAACGAGCACTATGTGTTTCGATAGAGGATTCAAAATTTTAAATTGATAGTAATGATTGTTTGAGGTTCAAAAATCGATTATGTGTTCCGAAAAATTCAGAGCTTATTCCGATGATTTTGAGCGAAGGTCATAGCAACCGAATGTCAGTTCACCCGAGTAGTACGAAAATGTACAACGATCTGAAACGGGTTGCCATTGTCTCTGAGCAAGAAAGATGCGATCTGGGTTATGGTTGATAGATTGACAAATTCGGCTCATTTTGTTCCCGTACGTATGGATTATTCACTTGATAAGTTAGCCGAATCGTATTTTTCTCAGATTGTAAGGTTACACGGGGTACCTACTTCTATTGTGTCGGATAGAGATCCGAGATTCACATCACAGTTTTGGAAGAAATTGCAAGAAGGATTGGGTACTAAGTTGCATTTTAGCACCGATTTTCATCCCCAGACCGATGGTCAATCCGAGCAAATTATTCAGATACTCGAGGATATGTTGAGATGTTGCATCCTTGAGTTTAGTGCCTCGTGGGAACGATACTTGCCTTTGGTTGAATTCGCATATAATAATAGTTTTCAATCGAGCATCAAGATGGCACCTTACGAGGCTTTGACCGTCGTAAATGTCGTACACCTTTGTTTTGGACCGAACTCAATGAGAATAAGATTTACGGATTTGATTTGATTAAAGAGGCCGAACAGAAAGTAAAAGTGATCCGTGAAAGTTTTAAAGCAGCCTCAGATTGTCAGAAATCGTATGCAGACTTGAAACCAAAAGATATAGAGTATCAAGTCGGAGACAGAGTGTTTCTTAAAGTTTCACCATGGAAAAAGGTACTCAGATTTGGCCGTAAAGGCAAATTGAGCCCGAGATTTATCGAACCATACGAAATTTCAGAATGGATTGGGCCGGTTGCTTATAGACTACTTTTTCCACCTGAACTTGAAAAGATTCACGATGTTTTTCATGTTCTGATGCTCCGTCGGTACAGATCTGATCCTTGTCATGTGATTAATCCATCAGAAATTGAAATTTAGTTTGATTTGAGTTATGAAGAAGAATCGGTTCGTATTTGGCTTGGGAAGTAAAAGAACTACGAAATAAGAAAATCTCATTAGTGAAAGTACTGTGCCTCAAACACGGGGTTGAAAAAGCGACTTGGGAGCCAGAGGACTCAATGAAAGAATGTTATCCTAACCTTTTCACTGGTCGGAAAATGGTTTCGGGACCACAAAACTAAGTCACGAAAATAATTAGATGTTATATTCTGAGCTTATTATATGTGAAAGTGCATGTGTGAAAAATTTCATGCTTTGGTTTTGTCATTTGTATGTGAAATTATTAAATAGGACTTATGTGAAAATTTTTGAAAATGTGATAGGTTAATTTGATGTGGCCAAATAATTTATGGTGTAAAATAGGTGCATTTGCATGTCAAATTTTCCACTTTAATTTGGAGTAGCCAGCCATAATGACGATGAGAAGCAATATATGCATTATATATTAATATTATAATAGTTAATGGCTTAAATTATGAAATAAAAATTAATTAAAATAAGAAAAGATGATAAAAAGAAAAGCAAAATGTTTTGGTTCATCTTTTTCCTTAGCTTAGCTGAATCTTAAAGAAGAAAAGGGGAGATAGCCATTCGGTCACCTTTGAGTTGGAATTAAGGTAAGTAATTCATGTTAGTTTTTGAGATTTTAGTATAATTTAAGCTAGTTACTAGCTCCCTTACTTAGCCCATGTCAAAATTTTGAATTGTGTGGTGATATGAGTAATCGGCTATGGAAGAATTTGAAGGGAATGGTTGTTGTCTTCATGTTTTAATGAGTAATTATGGATGAGTGAAGTTTGAGCTAGCTAAATGTTCATATAGGTGCATTAGATAAGAAGGTGAAATTGGCTTGTGTGTATGTGTAGTTGCCGAATGTGAATTTTGATAACATTGAGTAATGTTACGTTTTAAAATGTTGAAATAGAGATTTAAGCTTGATAGAATTTTGTTAAGAATGAATGAAAGAATATGTGTATTCGGCTATGGTTGTTTGGATAATAAATTAGTGTGGATACCTTGATGAGTTATGCTCAAATTATAAGTTGAACTTAAACCTTGTTAAATTTACTCTTAATATTTCCGGATAAGTTACTTAGTTAAGCTTGTTAAATTTTCCCTTAATATTTCTGGATGAGTTACTTAGTTAAAGAAAATTTTAAAATACTTAGTTAATTGATACTAGGTTAATGGTGTGTGTATAAATTAATATAAACTTTGTATATGTACTAAAGGTTGTAGATGAATTCGGCCTTGGGAGAAATTTTGGTATAAAATGCTTGAGTGTTAACAGGTTATTGCTTTAATGACCGAATGTGTCAATGGCTAATGCATGGACTAGTTGATCAATATATGTGAAAAGGGAAATGTAAATAAATACCTATTTGATGAGCTATATATATATATATATTCGGCTATATGGTCAAGATATATATATAAAAATATGATAAGTTGACTTAGTCATTACCAACTCACTACTCTTATATTTTACATTGAGTTCATTTCTCATACGTGTCAGTTAGGTACTTGTATCACTCACAACGTGGTTATACTTTTCTTATTAACTTAAATTCATAACTTTCACCGTTGAACCTTTCGAAACCCTACCAAATATTCTATCATGCCTTCAACATGGGGTAACTACCGATGCCATGTCCGAGACGTGGTCTTACACTAACACATCGCTTAGCCGATGCATGTCCCAGACATGTCTTACACTAGCACTCGTCTCTATGCCAATGCCATGTCCCAAACATGGTCTTACACTGGCTCTCATAATGTGGCCAATGCTTGTCCCAGACATGTCTTACACTAGCTCACACAGGTGACCCAAATGTTACGGCATGAATATCCGGTTTACTTCCTAGGGTTATAACGGGATCTCTACCATCTCAATTACCAGTATGCATTCTAAATTCACAAACAAACAATTCATGCTATATCAATTCAAACACATCTACTAGCAGTGTAGTTGTATTATTTACATACAACTTACCTCGGTTTACAAAATGTACTTGACTAGTCGGTTTAGTCGATTTGCTTGGCTTTCCCTCGGTCTAGGTTCAAATTTGGCAAATCTTGATCTATAATAACAAAATACACTCATTTAATCACTAATTACAATTAGGCAATCATAAATTCATTTTTTTTGTAAAATGACTATTTTGCCCCTAGACTTTGGTCATTTGACCATTTTACCCTTAAGCTCGAAATTTGATTTTTATCGAACTTCCTCTTATCTTAGGCCTAATCTAACCCTTTCTTCTCTTGTAGCAACCCAAAAATTTCACTATTTCACACACTTACCACCTATTTTGCAACTTATGTAAAATAGTCCCTTTAGGTGTTTTCATTCTAACCCTTTTCATAAAAGTTGTTTAGAACTCTTCTAATACCCATATTCTTCCATAAAAACTCAGCAATCATCACAAATCCATTCATGGAAAAACCCTAAACTTTGAATCATTTTGCAAAATAGACCCCTCATTTGAAAGCTCATGCTTCAAGAGTCTCAAAAATGCAAAAATCATTAACAAAGGACATGGAAATCACTTACTTGTTGAGGTGATAAGTTGCTGAAATCTCAAAACTTCAAAAACTCCTCTTTTTTTGGATGGAGAAAGAAATGGGAAGAAGATGCTATCATTTTTTTCTTTATTTTAGTCCAAATAAGTCACCTAACATACCAACCATAAAGATTTTGTCCCCCCTTTGACTCAATGGCCAACCAAGCACTCTAAAAAGGGTCTAATTGCCCTTTAAAGACCACCAATTTAATTCTCTAGCTATTTAACATATTTGGGTACTAAAATGCAACTGTTTCCTTTTATGCGATTTAGTCCATTTTCGCAATCGGGCTCGAAAGCAATAAATTAACTCACCAAATTTCTTATGCACTAATATAATCATACTATAACCTCATAATAATAATAAAAATAATTTTCCCCACTTCGAATTTTTTGTCCCGAGACCACTGTTTCGACTAGGCCCTAAAATGGGGTATTACATTTCTCCCCCTTAGAAATTTTCGTCCTAAAAAATCTTACCGGTGAATAAGTTTGGGTACTGCTCTCTCAGAGACTTTTCGAGTTCCCATGTGGCTTCCTTGACTCCATGTCTATGCCATAAAACCTTCACAAGCAGTATACTCTTATTTCTCAATTGTTTAACTTCTCGAGCCAAAATCTTGACTGGCTCCTCACCATAAGTCATATCCGGATGAATCTCAACTTCTGTTGGAGCAATTACATGCGAAGGGTCTGATCTATATTGGCGTAACATGGACAAATGAAACACGTCATGAATCTTCTCTAACTCTGGTGGTAAATCCAATCTGTAGGGAACAGGTCCTACTCTCTCGGTAATCTCATAATGTCCTATGAAACAAGGACTCAACTTGCCCCTCTTTCTAAACCTAAGGACCTTCCTCCATGGGGAAACTTTCAAAAATAATTTATCACCGACTTCAAACTCAATATCCTTTCATCTCAAATCCGCGTAGGATTTTTGTCTATCAGAGGCAGTTTTCAAGCAGTCATGAATCACTTTAACTTTCCCATCGGCCTCTTTGACTAAATCGAATCCGCGAATCTGATTCTCTTTAAGCTTAGTCCAATATAAGGGCGTTCAATACTTTTGCCCGTACAAAGCCTCATAAGGCGCCATTTTCAGACTTGATTGATAGCTATTGTTGTAGGCAAATTCAACTAATAGCAAGAATTTTTCCCAACTTCCCTGAAATTAAGAATGCAACATCTCAACATGTCCTCTAAGATTGTATTACTCTTTCTGACTGTCTGTCAGTTTGTAGATAAAATGCCATGCTAAAGCTTAACTTGGTTCCCAAAGCCTCTTGTAACTTTTTTCAAAACCTTGAGGTAAACCTCGGGTCTCTATCTGAAACAATCGACAATGGTACTCTATGAAGCCTCACTATCTCGAAAATATATAAGTCAACTAATTTCTTGAGGGAGTAGTCAGTACGCACTGGTACAAAATGTGTCAACTTAGTTACTCTATCAACAATCACCCATACTACATCTTTCTTTTTCGAGGTTACTGGCAAACCGGTCATAAAGTCCACAGTGATACGATCCCATTTCCACTCGGGAACCATAATAGGTTGAAGTAAATTCAAAGGTACTTGATGTTCAGCCTTTACTTGCTGACACACTAGACACTTGGAAATGAACTCTGAAATGTCTCTTTTCATATCCGACCACCAATACATTTTCTTAAGGTCATTGTACATTTTCACCCTACCCCGGTGGACGGATAAACAATCACCATGTGCCTCCCTCAGAGTCTTCTAAATAAGTTGATCGTTCTTGGGTACACAAATTCTGTCTTTGAACATTATATAACCAACGGTATTAATACGAAAATCTAATTCAATCTCCGACTCACACTGAGTTCTCTTAGCTTGCAATTTCTCATCACCTTTCTGAACTTCACAGATTTCTTGCAAAAATGATGGTCTAGCTTTCAACTTCGCTAAAACCAAACCATCGTTAGACACCATTAATTGGGCATTTAAGGCACCCAAAGCAAACAATCATTTCCTACTCAAAGCATCAGTGACCCTGTTCGCCTTTCCTGGATGGTAGTCGATAATTAACTAATAATCTTTTATTAGTTCTAACCATCGGGTTGCTGCAAATTCATCTCCTTTTGAGTCATCAAGTACTTTAAGCTCTTATGGTCAGTGAATACCCGGCATTTCTCCCCATATAAATGGTGTCTCCAAATCTTCAATGCGAACACTACAGCCGCTAATTCCAAGTCATGGGTAGGATAATTTCTCTCATGTGGCTTTAGCTGTCTCGAGGCATAGGCTATAACCTTGCCTTCTTGCATGAGCACACACCCCAGACCATTCAAGGAGGCGTCACTATATATCACAAATTCCTTGCCTGATTCTGGTTGCACTAACACTGGTGCTTTTATTAATAAAGCCTTCAGTTTCTCAAAAATTTGTTGGCATTTTTCTGTCCATTCAAACTTGACAACCTTTTCTAGCAATCTCGTTATCAGTGTAGCTATCATAAAGAATCCTTTTACAAACCATATGTAGTATCCCGCCAAACCCAAAAGGCTTCAGAGCTCAGTCACATTCCTTGGCGGTTTCCACTCAACAATAGCCGAGATCATGTTTGGGTCTACTCGGATCCCATCACCTGACACAATATGTCCTAGGAACCCGACCTCCTTAAGCCAAAATTCACTCTTATTGAACTTGGTGTTCTCAATGTTTGCAACACAAATTTCAGATGTTTTGCATGCTTTCCCTCATCACGTGAATAGATCAATATGTCATTGATAAAGACAACAACAAATTTATCCAGATACGGCCTGAATTATGCGGTTCATCAAATCCATAAACACCACCAGGGAATTGGTCAAACCAAATGACATGAAAAGAAACTCATAATGCCCATATCTAGTCCGAAATGTAGTCTTTGGCACATCTCACTCTTTAGCCCTTTACTGATAGTAACCAGACCTCAGGTCACTCTTTAACCCCACAGGGAATGACTCGATCTCACAAAGCCCATGTCTGTCAGCTCTTGCAACTGTGCTTTCAACTTTTTTAGCTCAGTTGGAGCCATCCTATATGGAGCGATCAAAATAGGTGTCATACTAGGAACCGATTCAATTCCAAACTCAACCTCTCTCACTGGAGGTAATCTGGGTAATTCCTCCAGAAATAGATATATAAATTCACAAACTACTAGCACTAATGCAATCGTCAACTCAGACACTCGAGTATTTAGCACAAAAGCTAAATAAGCCTCATATCCCTTTCTCAAATACTTCTTAGCAGTCAACAACGATACTACTACAGGCAGATATTCTGGCTCATCTGGTCCAACTCGAAGAACATTCCCATCTTCACATCTCAACTATACTACTTTTCGTCCATAATCTACTACAGCACTATGGGAGGCCAACCAATTCATCTTGAGGATTACATTAAATTCATTAAATGGTAACAACATCAAGCTGGCCGGGAAACAATAACCTTTAATTATCAAAGGATAATTTCTACATACTTGGTCCACTAACACATGCTTTCCTAAATGGTTTAGCCACTTTTATTACAAACTCAGTGGACTCTACTATCATATTCATACGAGGTATCAATTCCATACAAATGTAAGAGTGGGTAGATCCCGAATCAATCAAAGTAACAACAGTTATATCATAGATAGAAAAGGTACCCGTGATCACATCAGGAGACTCTGCCTCTTCCCGGGCACGTATAGCATAGGTCCTCACTGGCGCTCTGCCTTCAACCTCATCGCGGCATCTCTTGGCACGCCTCTACTACTAATCCCACTCCCGAGGTTCTTTTGTGGCCTACTCCTCAAGGGAGCACTGCTCTGCTTTCACATCTTGCTTTCTCCCTCTCTCATCCATCTTAGGACAATCACGAATAAAGTGGTCAAGTGACCCACACTTGAAATAGCCCTTCTCGTTTACTCGACATTCACCTAAGTGACGTCTTCCACATTGTGAGCACTCTGGCCTATTTGGCCGAGCACTACCAACATTAGCGGCCGAAGTAGTTTGGGCTTTGGATGCCATATTCTGTTGATTCTTGTTTCTCTTCGAATACCCCACCGAAGCATTCGATCGGGTAGTAAATTCTTTTGATCTCTTAGATGAGGATTGATGTGCTTTCCCCATTTGTCTTTTCTTTAAATCTCGTGACTCACTGGCCGCCTTCCTCCTCTCTTTTACTAGCTCTTCTGCCTTACACGCTCTTTCAACAAGCACCACAAACTCTCTTAATTCTAGGATGCCCACAAACACTTGGATGTCTTCATTGAGGCCATCCTCAAACCCTTTACACATGGTAGCTTCAGTGGATACGCATTCCCTCACATACTTACTGAGTTTCACAAACTCAAGTTCGTACTCTGTCATAGTCTTATTACCTTGTTTCAACTCTAGAAATTCCTTCCTTTTATGGTTCATGAACCTCTGTGTACTTCTTTCGAAACTCTTCCTGGAAAAATTCCCAATTAGTCCTCTCTCTTGGTACCACGGACACAAGAGTGTTCTACCACTGATAAGCCGAGTCTCATAGAAGTGACACGACACATTTCACGCACTTTTCAAGCGTGCATGACAGTTCATCGAATACCCTCAAGATATTTTCTAGCCAAAACTCTGCTCTTTCTGGGTCATCATTTATACTAACCCGAAATTCCTTGGCCCCTTGTTTCCTGATCTTATCTACCGGAGGCTTCTCTCTTCTAAATATGTCTGCACCTTGCTGAGCTACCGGGGTATACTGAGGGATCGGAGAAGGTGGGGGTGGTAGAGTGTTCAGGTTCGCACAAACAAACTCCGTATACCAAGCATCCATCATTCGGAGGTAGGCTTCCCTAGCCCCTCCGCCTTGGCCCATACTCACGGGCTCACTCTCCACTGGCGTGGTCCTTTCTGTGGGAGCCGGCGCATTGCTTTCCACGTCGTCTGTCGTGGTTCTATCAGGATCCATTTCTATATAAAAAGATAATCTATAATTTTCTAGAATCGTCACACTATCAATATATATATGGCATGTATAGCTAGACTCATACTCTAGCTAGGTTAGTTCTAGAACTGACTAAACCATAGCTCTGGTACCACTAAATGTAACATTCTATACCCGTATCCCACATCAGGGTAGGGTACGAGGCATTACTTAACTGGTTCTCATATACTCGAACAACCTCCAATCACCGAGACTCGGTCCTAATTAGAATCTTTTTAATAACCACTTTGGACTCCTTATTATGGGCCTACAAGCCCTAAATCTATCATTAAAAACTATTCAGAACCATTCCGTATCTTTAAACCCACTCTGAAAAATTTACTCTGAAATAGGGGACACGCCCGTGTGGGTAGGCAGTGTGCTTACACACGCCCGTGTGGCTTGGGACACACCATGGGTCCATTGCCCGTGTGCCCAATTTAATTCCACAATTTTTTTCATAATTCAAGTGCAGACTTCACACGGCCTGGGCACACTCCCGTGTCCCTGGCCCGTGTTGCTCACATAGCATTAACACGCCCGTGTCTTTGCCCATGTGAGAAAACATGAGTATTCTATTTCTGACGTCAGCATACCCAAAATGTCACATGGTCAAGGCACACGCCCGTGTGCTATACCGTGTGCACCACACGGTTGAGACACACGGCCGTGCCTCTACCCGTGTATTTATTACCATGCATACTAACTTAAAATTTCTACGTGTAGGGGACACACGGCTGGACCACATGCCTGTGGGTTTACCCGTGTGGGTAATATGAGGCTATTTACCAAGCCTCATTGCCACCCGTACAAGCATAATTCCATACAACTACAAGAAAATACCGAAACAACACAATCCATATGGCTGGATCAGCCACAATAGACATTCTTTCACAAGACAAATTACTCCGCTATGGAAATAACATATTTGCATATGACCGAAATGAATATTAGCCATCATTCGAGGCTTAATACCAAGTGTGGGATTTATCCCAAGCCAACCATTTGGCCAATTTTCAAGACACAAAAATAATAAAGTCTAGCTCTATACATGCCATGCTCAAAAATATAAAACCAACTATAACAATGCTTTGGCTAATAGTGTGATCCATATCTCTGACTTCCAGTGATCCTTTAGCTTGCTAGGTAGCACTAAAAAAAAGTGGATGGAAAGAGGGAGTGAGTATAAAATCCTAGTAAGTTGCACATAAATAATTATATAGCAACAATTTTAGTACGATCATCAAGCTCTTTACACTAACACATCGCTTAGCTGATGCATGTCACCAGACATGTCTTATACTGGCTTACATCTCGAGGACGATGCATGTCCTAGACATGTCTTACACTAGCTCACACAAGTGACCCAAATGTTACGGCATGAATATCCAGTTTACTTCCTAGGGTTAAAACGGGATCTCTACCATCTCAATTACCAATATGCATTCCCAATTCACAAACAATAAAATTCATGCTATATCAATTCAAACACATCTACTAGCAATGTAGTTGTATTATTTACATACAACATACCTCGGTTTACAAAATGTACTTGACTAGTCGGTTTAGTTTGATTTGCTTGGCTTTCTCTCGGTCTAGGTTCAGATTTGGCAAATCTTGATCTATAATAACAAAATACACTCATTTAATCACTAATTATAATTAGGCAATCATAAATTCATATTTTTTTTGTAAAATGACTATTTTTCCCTAGACTTTGGCAATTTGACCATTTTACCCATAATCTCGAAATTCAATTTTTATCGAATTTCCTCTTATCTTAGGCCTAATACAACCTTTTCTTCTCTTGTAGCAACCCAAAAATTTCACTATTTCACACACTTACCACCTATTTTGCAACTTATGCAAAATAGTCCCTTTAGGTGTTTTCATGCTAACACCTTTCACAAAAATTGTTTAGAACTCTTCTAAGACCCATATTCTTCCATAAAAATTCAGCAATCATCACAAATCCATTCATGGAAAAATCCTAAACTCTTAATTATTTTGCAAAATAGACCCCTCATTTGAAAGCTCATGCTTCAAGAGTCTCAAAAATGCAAAAATCGTCAACAAAGGACATGGAAATCACTTACTTGTTGAGGTGATAAGTTGCTGAATTTCAAAGATTCAAAAACTCCTCTTTTTCTGATATTTTTGATGGAGAAAGAAATGGAAAGAAGATGCTATCATTTGTTTTCTTTATTTTAGTCCAAATAAGTCACCTAACATACCAACCATAAAATTTTTGTCCCCCCTTTAACTCAATGGCTAGCCAAGTACTCTAAAAATGGTCTCATTGCCCTTTAAATACCTTGAATTGAATTCTCTAGCTATTTAACACATTTGGGTACTAAAATGCAACTTTTTCCTTTTATGCGATTTAGTCTTTTTTCGTAATCGGGCTCGAAAGCATTAAAATTAACTCACCAAATTTTTCATGCACTAATATAATCATACTATAACCTCATAATAATAATAAAAATAATTTTTCCCACTTCATATTTGTGGTCCCGAGACCACTGTTCTGACTAGGCCCTAAATCGGAGCATTACAGTAAGACCATGTCTAGGACATGGCATTGACTTTATGGATGAGCTAGTGTAAGACCATGTCTAGAACATGACATCAGCATTATACCCTATGTTTGAGGCTTAGAGAATATTCAATAGCTTTCCAAATGGTTCAACGGTGAGAGTTATGGTTTAAGTTAAATGAGAAAGGTTATGACCATAATGTGAGTGGTACAAGTACTTACATGAAATTGATGAGATGTGAATTCAATTCATGCTATATGATTAGTAAGGAATGAATATGAGCATGTTGAGTAACACAAGTATGTATGCCAAACTCATGAGAAATGATTTCAGTTTATGATGCACATTTAGTGAAGATGTAAATAGGTAATTCATGCTTATGAGAATGATTCTGTGATAACCTTGTGATTATAGGTCTATACTTATGATGTATGAATATATAACCTTACCAATGTGGTGAAAATGAATTAATATGGTGTGATAAACGTAGTATCATTAATTTACACTAAAACGGTTTTGGACAGCAGCCATAGTCTGACTTTAAAAATCCACTAAAAAATTGTGGAAAGTGAGTTAGAGGCTGAATAAAATATGAAATTAAAGCCTAATGAGTCTAGTTTCACATAGAAGAAATGGTGTAAGCAAAAGAGTTTCATATTATGAAATAGTTTAATTGTTGTGAGATAGAGTCAAAATGACTTCAAAATCCCCTGTTTTGATTTGAGAAAATCATTGAAAATTATACAAAAATAATTATGAGTTATAATTTATATGATTAGAATTATTAATTAGTCTAACTTTCAATAGAAATAGACGGGAACATCATCTGAGTCCCGTATTATGAGATAATTAATTTTTAGTGAAGAGGGGTCAAAACTATCAAACAGCGAAAAAGGGTAACTATAACGAATAAACTATACTAATTGGCTAAACCAAAAATTTTGAAAGTTTTATGGTAAGAATATATGTGAGTCTAGTTTCAAGGAAAATTAGCAGAACTTAATTTAGAGTTCTGTACCTCTAGATATAAATAATTTAGTGACTATGACTCAAGAAAATAACTTGACTAGAACATGAGTAAAAATGCAAATAGGGTTGTATTACCATGAGAAGCAAGTTGATAAATTGCTTATTATTTTTATTTGGTCTTACTAAGCTATAAAACTTACTCCCTTCCTTTCCTTTCCTTTAGTGTTTTTAGGTTAGCTCGGGGATGGAGATCGTCGGAGGCAGCATCACACTACAAGTCGCTACCTTTGGAATAATGAAGTATATATTAGAAATTTCAAGTGAGTGACATGTATAGGGATCTAGTTGATTTACATGTATTATTTTTCTTTGGCCAAATGTGTTGGATTATATTGAGTTATATGTATATGGCCATGAGATATGGCTCATATTGATTTTGGCTTGTAAGCCTAGCTATTCATATCATGTCTAATGTTTATAAGGTGATTATGTTTGTTTGCCATGCATTGTTAGTAATATGACATGTGTGATGGATTTATGCTCTATGACCAATTAAGGTGGTCATAGCCATGTAGTAATCACACGTTATAAACACAACATGATAATGATTGAACTTGAGTGCTTGATGGATAAGTTGGTAACCATAGTATAATGGTAAAAGTGGTCATAAAAATGACAAGTCTTATGAATGTGAAATAAGGAATCTAGACTTGGTATTGCATGAGTAGATGCATTACTTGAAAGAGGATATGTTAATGTTAAGGATATGTCTTAATAAAGAGTGTTTAATCACTAAAATGATGTCATGTTTGCGATTTTGATGTGCATAAGGTTGTAAGAGATTATGGGTAACATGAAGGCTTGGAAAATAGCCTAAGTGTTGGCCACACGGGCTGAGACACGGCCGTATGTCTCAACCATGTGAGGGACATGGCCTGGAGACATGGGCATGTGGCCCGGTCGTGTGGTTTGATGTGCATGCTAACGTCATAAACAGAAAGTTACACGGCCTGAGGACACGGGCATGCCTCTATGTCCACACGGGCGTGTGACCCTGTTTCACGGGAAAACATTCTATGTTTTCCTAAAACTTCTCAAAGTTCTCGGTTTAGTCCCGTATTGATTTCGATGAATGTTTTGGGCTTCGTAGACCCAAATAAGGGACGACATGCATGTGTCTGAAAGGTTTTGAATTAAAAGGGATTTTATGGCCCAATTTTTGCATGAATGTGTATGTTTAATTCTGGTAATGCCTCGTACCCTGTTCCGGCGCCGGACATGGGTAAGGGGTGTTACAACACTTGTCGAAGAGAATATTTGACACCACTTGCGAATGTATGTTCTATTTCATCCGATTCAGCCTCTATTTCATCCGATTCAGCCTTATGTCTAGTTCACACAGAACTACGATTTCATTAGAGTGAATGGTCTTATTATACTCGATTTTAACTTGAAAGACCATTTAAGTGGGAAAATTCATCGCAAGAGAGATGTGGAATTGTGCTGCTAGACGTTCTGGCCTAACTTACTTCCCTTTTACGATAACAATTTTGTGCTTAAAAGCTAAAATTCTTGCAAACATAAAGAAGACAGGTTATAGTCAGGGCACAATCACAGATTGGGACCTCTAGCGAATAGCTGGAGACTCTGTTCTATAGTAACGAGTTGAAGAAAGTGAGGATCCTAAAGAAGAAGAAGAAGAAGATCCCAAAGAGATCGAACCAATGCGATCAGCTGAAACCTCTGATAAGGCAGACCCAATGGAACTAGAAGCCGAACCTGATGTCGTAACTTCAATGTTTAGAACCCAATCGCCTCATCTAGATCTTTTAGATGAGCTATCAAAATTGATAGACTTAATGCAACATATACAGTGCCAGCAGCAAGCTTATTGGAGATATTCAAAAATAAGGGATGACTCCATGAGAAGCGCTTTTACAAAAATATATAATGACCCGTTTATTTTTGTGCCTGAGTTTCCATATTTCATATTTGAACCATGGAGTCCACTGTAGAAGAGGGAGCGAAGTGATTCATGCAAAAACAAAGATGATGGAGCAAAATATGAGTTGAATTCGAAAGAATCTGCAAATAAATAAAAAAGGGGGGATCTTGACTTTATTTTATTTCTGTTTTTAAGTTATCTTAGGATTAAGTTTAATTAGGAATTTTTATTTTCACATAATAAAAAAAGAGATAGAAATCATTAATAAAATTGAACAAGTCGCGAAGTATAAAGTGTGGCAATAGATATTTATATGTCTAGGATTGGATTTTGAGAAGAGCTTGGTACTTAAGCAGTCAAATTGACTCACTTCCTTTTTTCTAGAATCCTACCTGGTGTATAGTATCTATTCACTTTTAACAATGAGGACACTGCTCATCTTAAGTAGGGGGACCAAAAAATTGAAATCGTTTCCACTCAGAATAATTTTTTTTCTTTTAATTATGATTAGGATATATTTTGTTTAATAAATTTGAATTTTTGTTAAGTATGCTAAACTTCAGTATAAATAAAGTTCGATTATTTCAATAAATTGTTATGTTAGCTTAGTAATGACATAAATGTATTTTTAATAAAGCATGCAAATCATACCATAAAATTTTTAGTTCCTTAGGAATGTTAGGTATGCATAAAATTTTAAGTCTCTAGAATTGACTTAGTAGTTTCTTGAGGTGAAATCCTAGGAAGCATGGAATGTTGAAAATGATTTAGGCAACTTTTGTTTGGACCGTTTGAGCCTTTCAAGTGGACCTTGATGAAGTTTACCTTTTGAAACCCAAATTTGAGACTATATGGCCTAATTTTATTGGAACCTTTGCAAAAGTTAGCCATCACGTTTCCCTTAATTATCTTTAAATTGTCCCAAACACTAGACTCAGTATTATGTATAACATTCTTTGAAAATAAGTTTAGAGGAGTTGAAAAGAAGTATCAAAAGCTCAAAAAAAAAAAAGAGAGAGCATACTTACTTGAAAGAAAATAGATGTACAAAAGAGCATGTGAAAGCAAAGTAAGCCGGTGTATTGAAGGTAAACGTTTCAAAGGTCCGATTGAAGTTGAGTCTAGGGTTTTTAGCCTAAATTTATCTATCTTTTACCTACCCCTAGCCGAGCCACGTTACAACCTTTGTAAAGACCTATTGATTCAAGTTTCTACGCTACCTACATTAGTGGAGAGAAATTGCTATGCTCAACATATGAAGGTATAAGTTAAACTTAATGATTGTAGCTTAATCTTGAATAAGGGAATAAAATCAAATTGGTAGGGATTTACATGTTTTAATTAAGAAAGCATTTATTCTATTTTTGCTATCATAGTAGTTATTGATATTAATTTGAATGATATGTATACATAAGTAGCATAAATATCAAAATTCTTGTTCTTGAGTATAAGTATACCTAATTCATAATTTTGGGAAGAATGTTGTTATCAATGAGTTTTTCAAAGGTGTTTCCGAGAAATTCTTTTCAATTTTTGCATTACTCGGGACGAGCAATAAATTATGTTTGGGGGTGTGGAAACACAAAAATATACACACTTTTTCATGCCCTTTTTAACTCAAATTCATACAGTTTCGGTAAAATTATTGTCGAAAAATATATAAATATTATAAAATAATTATTTTGTACTTAAATTATTAACATAATTAATTTTAATTAATTTTATAATAATTTTTTGATTAATTTTGATTATTTTTGACAGATTTGCACAAAGGATAAAAGTTGGCTCGGCAAACATTACTAAAAGTTCAAAACCGAGAAGCAATTTGAAGTATCAAGGAAAAATAAATTTCAATCTAAGTCGGTCCAATTATGTGTATTAATTCATGATATAATTAATTTTAATTTATATCAAATTTAATTTGGATTAAATAAATTATTATTAATTAATTATAAAAAAAATGGTCTAGTTGAGTTGAACCGAGTGAACCGAACCGACCGAGAAGTGGACAGCCCAAAATTGTCCATATACTAACCCAAATCAGCTTATTGGCTGATTATATAGCTCGTAAAAAGGCCCTTGAAGACTTGTTCAAGTTGCAAACAAACCCTTCCACAATTGGTAGCTTTTAGATTTGCCCCAAGCTTAAATTAGCAGAGTTAAAACTATCAACCTTGCCACATGTGTGGCTAGCCAAGTGAAGACTCTTTGGCTGATAATTTTAGCTATTTTTATCAGCATCTTAATCTATAAAAACCCCCTTAGGCTGGTCATTTGAAACACATCTCAAGCATTCACATCTTTTCTCTCTTCTCTTTACTTTCTCTCTTCTTTTCCATTCCAAATTCCCTTGCTCTCTTGCCGATTCCTCCTCTTGGAAAAGGGGAATTCATCAGCCATTTGGAGTAACAATTAAGTGTTCATAGCAGCCTTGGTCGACGAGGACAACAGACAAGGAAGAACGGAGCAAACTAGTCAAGCCACGGAAAAACACCGGATTTGATTCTTGTTCCCTATCCTTTAATTTTTGTTGTTGTTATGATGAAAATGTATATGAATATTTATGTTGTTGGAATGGTTAATTTAATCAATTTAGCTTGAATTTAATTCGTGTTAGGTTGATTTCATTTCGTTTGCTAAATTTGTTAAAATTGTGTTTATGTTGTTATAGGCCTCGGTAAGATGCTTGATTAAGTAAAATCATGACTAAGTTATTCTTGCATTACAATTGTGAGGTAGCTAATGAATTAATCATTTAAACAGACTGAAATTATAATTAATGGACACAGTACTTAATCAGTGCATGTTTAATCATCTAAGGTAGCTGAGGGTTAAATTAGCAATGGCATCTGACGATACATTTGCCTTGCATAACTAGCAAGATTATTGTGATTAAACTGTTTCAAGGTTGGGATACTTTGTTACCTCACGTAGTCTTTTATGTGCTTATTAGATTTAATTAATCATTTGAATTGACACAAGGATATGTACAAGAGATTATTTCGATTTAATAAGTATGTATGTGCAATAACATATTTTCCTATTAAAGATTTTTTTAATCGGTTGAATTGACATAGGGATATAGTCAAGAGATGAATGGACTTTTGTAGGTGAATATGTTCATAAGTTAGCAAATTACCGTGTTGCCATGAATTTATTCGTAACAATATAAACATGAGTTTAATAATTCCAAGTTAAGAAATGTAATTGATCTAATACAATTATGTCATCTAAATTAAAATTGTATTTTCAAATTGTGCATTTGAGATTTATTTATTTAGTTTACTTAGTTTAAAATCTTAGTTTTTAATCACCCTCTTCAAACAAAATATTTTTCTTCATCAAAGTGTTTTAAATAGCATTCATAAATAATTCTTTTCACAGTCCCTATGGGTACGATAACTCGACATTTACCTGTCACTTTATTACTTGTTGCGATTGTGTACACTTACACATTTTCGTTGTTCCAGTAGGATACAAATGACATGTCATTAGGGTTACAATGTTTCGAGTGCTGGTCCTGAATCTCCTACCGATAGTTGAGGTCTGACATTTGTTGCAGATACTCAACAACTTGTGTGAGCAGCATCGCTTAGCTTACATTCTGACTGTCAGCTTGTGTGAGCAGACCCATTTCATAGCTCGAGTGAGCAACGATGTAAAGGAAAAGGAAAGGTTATATATTTAACACACTTTGTGTGAGCTTTCCCGTGCATCTGATTTTATTTTAAATGGTTCAACAGGCATGAAAGGAAAGAAACACTTAGTGTTCAAATGACTTATGTCATGATTCTATGAAAATGATTGAAAAGGAAAGAAATGCTCAGTGTTCAAATGATGGAGCAAACAAAGCATTATTGGACCTACTCAACAGTTTCAAACATTGGAGTGTAAAACTATTACTAGGGTATTCCTTATCATTCAAAACCAATTTATTAAATTTAGGTTTAAGAAATTCTAAATGCATTAAAAAAACCTTTTTACAAATTTAATTGGCATTTGTGAAAAAAATAAAAATAAAATAAAGTAAAGAAAAAATAAAATAACACACAAATTTTACGTGGAAACCCTTTCGGGGAAAAAACCACAGGCAGAGGAGAAGAAAATTCACTATGTCGAAAATTTGAATCAATACAAGAGGAATAGACTATGTCTATTTATAGGCTTGTAAAGCCATATTCTAGTAGGATTGAAACACCTTATCCTAATCAATATAAAATAGATGGAGTTTAATAAGGTTTAAAAAACCTTATTCTAAAATAAAATAAAAGAAGTCTAGTTCTATATGGATTTTACTTTCATTTTATTTTCCATCGTATTTTATTTAAATAAGAATTTGGGTCACTTAATTTTAAAAATCTCCACCTTGACACAAATTCTCAATGAACAAGTTCTTAATCGCGAACTTTCAATAAACAAGTTCTCCACCTCTTCCATAAAACCCCTTAAGGGTTTAACTTCAACAATGAACACCAACCAAGTCTAAGCAATGCTCAAACTTGGTTATAGGAAGTGACTTAGTCATCATATCTGCAGGATTTTCATGAGTACTAATTTTGCTCACAACAATATCACCACGAGCAATAATATCACGAACAAAATGATACCGAACATCAATGTGTTTTGTTCTCTCATGAAACATTTGATCTTTTGTAAGAAAGATGGCACTGACCGTCACAAAATATCGTGCTGATTTGAAGGTCTTCATTAAGTTCACTAAAGAGTCCCTTCAACCAAACAACTTTTTTACAAGCCTCAGTAATCGCCATGTACTCAGCTTCAGTGGTAGACAAAGCGACTGTAGTTTGCAAAGTGGCTTTCCAACTGATTGCACCACCTCCGATTGTAAAGACATAACCTAAGAGAGATCTTCTTCTATCAAGGTCTCTAGCAAAATCAGCATCAACATACCCAATGACTCCATCTCTAGTTCTTCCAAACGTAAGCAAACATCGTAGTACCTCGTAAGTATCTTAAAATCCACCGAATCGCTTTCCGTTGTTCTTTACCGTGATTCGCCATGTATCGCTAACCAGACCGACCGCATATGATAAATCTGGACGTGAACAAACCATAGCATACATGAGAGATCCTATCGCACTAGAGTATAGAACATGTGACATGTACTCAATCTCATCATCGATTGTGGAGACAAAGTGATGAAAGTCCTAAATGAGTCGCTAAAGGAGTACTAACAGCTTAGCACTCGCATATTGAACTCAAAAGAACTTTCTCAATGTACCCTTCCGACTTAGGTACAATTTACTTGCTTTTCTATCTCTAAGAATCTCCATACCAAGTATCTTCTTTGCTGGTCCTAAATCTTTCATCTCAAATTCTTTACTTAGTTGGGCTTTGACCTTTCTTATCTCTACTTTATCTTTTGTTGCTATCAACATGTCATCAACATAAAGAAGTAGATACACAAAAGAACCATCACTGTTTTTCTTAAAGTAGACACAACTGTCAAAACTACTTCTTTTGAAATCATGAGAAGTCATAAAGGAATCAAACCTCTTGTACCACTGTCCTTGGTGATGTAAAACCCTCTGGTTGTTGCATGTAAATATCCTCCTCAAGTTCTCCATGCAGAAATGCAGTTTTTACATCTAACTGCTCAAGCTCCAAATCATGCATGGCCACAATACCAAGCAAAGCTCAAATCGAACTCTGCTTAACAACCGGGAGAACACATCTGTGAAGTCCACTCGAATTTGATCAGAACTGCTTGCAACAAGCCTTGCTTTATATCCGGTTCTTCAACTCCCGGAGTCCCTTCTTTCTTTTCAAACACCCATTTACAACGAATAGCCTTTTTACCTTTAGGAAGTTTTACAAGATCCTATGTTCTGTTTTTGTGGAGTGATTCCATCTCCTCTTGTATAGCAAACATCCACTTTTCTGAGTCTTCACAGCTAATCGCCTCAGAATAATTAAATGCCTCTTAATTCGCATCTATATCTTCAGCCACATTTAAAGCATAAGCAACTAGATCAGCCTCGGCATACTTCTTTGGAGGTTTAATTTCTCTTCTTGTTCTGTTTTTGGCGATAGAGTATTACAGTGAAGAAGCAACTCTATTCTCAATTTTTGTACTGGCTTGAGGAGTTGATTCTATATTAATCTGATGCTCCACCTGCTTTTGGTTTTCTTTATTGGAAGAGTCTTTAAGAGATAAGTTAGGTAGCATAGCGCTTTCATCAAAAACAACATCTCTGCTAATCACAACTTTTCTATTTTCGTGACACCATAACTTATAGCCTTTTACACTAGCTTTATAACCAAGAAAAACGCATTTAATGGATCTCGGTTCCAATTTTCCTTTATCAACATGAGCATACGCAGGATACCCAAAATCTTTAAATCGAATAATTAGCGGGATTACCGGACCATACCTCTTGTGGAGTCTTTTCTCAATGGCAACGGATGGAGATCGGTTGATCAAAAACATGCAAGAGAGGTCGTCGCCCAAAATGACTTCGGTAAGTTGGCATTTGACAACATACATCGAACCTTCTCCATGATCGTTTTGTTCATTCGCTCGCAACGCCGCTTTGTCAGGAGTATGACGAATCGTCAAGTGTCTCATGATCCTTTCGACTTGCACAATCTATTAAACTCATCGTAATGTAACTCTAAGCCATTGTCTCATGACGAAGGTATTTTATTTGTTTTCCGTCGCTTTTCAATCATAATTTTCCAAGACTTAAATGCGGAAAACACATTGCTTTTTTGCTTCGTGAAGAACACCCAAACTTTTCTGGAAAAATCATCAATAAAGGTTAGCATATAATTAGCTCCACCTCTCGAAGGCACTCGGATGGCCCCACAGATCGAATGAATATACTCCAACGTTTCGTTCGTGTTATGGATTCCTCTAGTGAATCAAACTCTCTTTGCTTCCCAAAACACAAGTGCTCACGAAATTCAGGTTTGCAAATTCCTTGCCCATCAAGAAGTCCTCTTCTGCTCAATTCAGCCATGCCATTCTCACTCATATGCCCTAGGCGGATATGCCAAAGTTTAGTAATATCATCATCTGACAAGGAAGACGGCGGCAATTTGCATCACCAATAATATAGAACCCTGCAAAACATATAACTTGGCAATTTTTCTCTACCCTTTCATCACAACAAGGGACCCTTTGAAAATCTTTAAAACCCCACTTTCAGGTGTGTATCTGTACCCTTTTGAATCAAGAGTACTTAACGAAATTAAATTTCTTTTCAATTCTGGAACATGCCGTACGTCGCTAAGTGTTCTGACAACTCCATCAAACATCTTAACTTTAATTGTTCCAATACCTACGATTTTACACAAAGCATTATTTCCCATCAAAGAAACACCTTCAGACACTGTTTCGTAAGTTGTAAACCAATCCCTATTGGGACTCATATGGAAGGTGCAACCTGAATCAAGTATCCACTCCTCACTTACTTTAGAATCATTGACAGAAGCGACTAGAAGTTCACCATCGTTGTAGTCTTCTACAACATCAGCTTCACCAGAATTTTCTGGTTGTTTTCCCTTTTGATTCGCAGCCTCTCTTTTAATCTTATTTTGTAGCTTATAACACTCAGATTTAATGTGCCCTTTCTTCTTGCAGAAGTTACAAGTTTTACTTCTATTAGAAGACTTCGATCTACCCTTAGATTTACCACGAGGATTTCGTTCCTGTGTCCTACCACGATCATTATCAGCATTCCGATCTTGTCTCCCACGAACAATGAGACCCTCTCCCTGAGAGTCAGGTTTAACCACAAGATGTTTCATCTTATCATATGAGGTTAAAGAATCATAAACCTCATCAACTGTGAGAGACTCGCGGCTATATAAAATCGTGTCTCTAAAGGTTGAATAAGACGAGGGCAACGAACAAAGTAGAATCAACCCTAAATCTTCCTTATCATTCTGAACCTCCATGGCCTCCAAGTTTGAGAGAATTTCTTTAAACACTGTTAAGTGTTCGTGTACAGACGCACCTTCCTCCAAACGATGAGCATAAAGACGCTGCTTCATATGCAACTTGCTTGTTAGAGTTTTTGACATACATATTTGTTCTAGCCTCTTCCATAATGCAGCGACAGTCTTCTCTTTCATTACATCTTGCAAAATTTCATTGGACAAATGCAGATGTAATTGTGTTAACGCCTTTCGATCCTTACGCTTCCTCTCTTCATCTGTTAATATCGAAGGCATCTTATCTATCCCTAGCAGGGCATCCTCCAAATCCATCTGCACAAGAACTGCTTGCATCTTAATCTGCCACAATGTAAATCTGGTGTTGCGATCCAACAGCGGAATTTCATACTTCAAAGATGCCATTACTGTGATTGAGATGAACAACCCGGAAGCTCCGATACCAATTTGTGAAAAAAAAATAAAATAAAATAAAGAAAAAATAAAATAACACACAAATTTTACGTGGAAACCCTTTCGGGGAAAAAACCACGGGCAGAGGAGAAGAAAATTCACTATGTCGAAAATTTGAATCAATACAAGAGGAATAGACTATGTCTATTTATAGGCTTGTAAAGCCATATTCTAGTAGGATTGAAACACCTTATCCTAATCAATATAAAATAGATGGAGTTTAATAAGGTTTAAAAAACCTTATTCTAAAATAAAATAAAAGAAGTCTAGTTCTATATGGATTTTACTTTTATTTTATTTTCCATCGTATTTTATTTAAATAAGAATTTGGGTCACTTAATTCTAACAGCATTGATACTTAAGTTATTGTACTTTTAGGAATCAATTTTCAAACAACTATCTTGAGCTAAATATGCTTAACCAACTTTCACAATTTTCTACATTAATTGAAGAGTTATTATCCTCATCAAACATCACCAATATCAACACCAATATCAATATACTTAGCATAGTTTGACAGTTATTTGGCATTTGTATGTAATGGAAAAATGATTGAAAAAATGCATGAATATTAAAGCATCTATCTACTGTATACTATATTTGTAACACCCCTTACCCGTATCCAAGGCTGGAATAGAGTATGAAGCATTACCAGACATAACAATACACATAGACAAAAATCGGGCCATAAAATTTCATTTAATTCAAAACTTTTCAAACACATGCATAACAAAAAAGGCTAACTATATTATCACATCAAAACATAGGACATGGCACGATTAATTAAACTTATAAACCTAATGGATAAGGACTACATCTCATGATCATATACGATAACTCAATGCAGACTGATACTTATGGTCAAAATCATAATAAAAATACATATCACAAACCAACTTTCTATACATCCCACTCACTTGATATTTTTAATATTTGAATTAATTCTCCCAAAATGATAGTTTGATAGTGTGATTTTGCCTCTGACGATCTCCAACCCCGAGCCAACCTGCCAATACTAAAGAAATGGATAGGATGGGTAAGCTTTACGCTTAGTAAGTTCATATGAAAATAATAAGCAATTACTACCACGCCTTTCAAGATAAAACACTATAATTGTACAATTACACATGTTAAGGTTAAGCTATGTTATCGAGTTACAATTACTAAATCATTCATATCTAAAGCTACAAAACACCAAATTTAGTTTTGTTAAATTTTCTTGAAAATAGATTCATATATCTTTCTTCCATAAAATTTCAAAAATTTTTGGTTTAGCCAATTAGTACATTTTATTCATTAAATTTTCCCTTGTTTCAGGGTATGACTAATCTGACCCCTGTGCACTACGAACCAAATTTCTCCCTGTACAGAATTTCAACGACCATGCTTTTTGTTTCCCTCACAAATAGACTCAATAAGGAATCCATACATGTAAAGTTTGACTCTTAATAAATTTTTTAAAATTTATGGTGAATTTCTAAATTCAGAATAGGGGATCTCAAATTTATTCTGACACTGTCTCACAAAAATTAGAATATCACATAATATATAACTCTTTGCTCCTCTTGTTTCTTTTATATGAAAATAGACTCATTAATCTTTAATTCCATAGTTTTTTTTAAATTTAATTCAACTTACACAATTTTTGGTAAATTTTCAAAGTCATGCACTGCGGCTGTTCAACACTGTTTTACTACTAAAGTTCACTATTACACAATTCACTTAATCCATTCCATTTTACCGAGGTTCGCTCAAATATCGAGCATATTGCTCATAAATTCAAATAAACATATACTTGCACTTGTTCATCACATAATCACTTTCACATGTATTTTCATTTAATCGATTTCCCGTTGAACTCATCGGAATAATAACAGATATACAATTGCCTGGACATTTTCCCATTTCCACACTTGTAGCCGAAGCTATCTAGTATGCATAGTAGCTTGCACTTAGTACTACACATGCGACCAATAATTTGGTACACATAGTAGCCTGGACTTAGTACTACACACGTGATCACAAGTTTCGGGTATGCATAGTAGCCTGCACGTAGTACTACACATGCGACCAATTATCCGGTACATGTAGAAGCCTGCACTTAGTACTACACACGTGACCTCACAATAGTTCATTTGTATCGTTTCTATTCCGAAGGTTCAACCAGGAAATTCCTTACTTTTCAACATTTTACTAAATTGCCCGTAATCAATTTAAATTCATAACTTACATCAAATAACCATTTGATAGGCAGCCACATTTCATATGATATCAAAATATAATAACATAAAAAGAATCGATAGATTATTTATGTACAAACTTACTCGAAGTGTCGATCTCACTATCCATAGTACCAATTGTCCATTCATAGTATAATAAGACACAACTCAAATATCAAATCAACTTTTAAGAATTTACATAACATATATCACATATTTCATATATCACTTGTCATGTATCATCATTTTCTTGCATTCCATGTCATATTTCCACATCATAAACACCATTCTATCAACTTTTCCAGTATATTAAATCATACAATATATACAATAGTAGTAAGAAATATAATTCAAACATAACATTGAATTATTATTATCATACGAACTTACCTCGATCCAGAAACGACAATTTACCATTTTAGTCCATAACCTTGTATTTTCCCGATTTAAGCCCGAATCTCGATTTCCTTCATCTATAATATCATATTTAGTCTAATAATTAGTCACACTATTCATACGGGTCCAAAAATCATATTTTTAGAAATTTTCATTTTGACCCCTAAACTTTTGCATATTTGCACTTTTACCCCAAGGTTCGGAAATTAAACTTCATCCTATTTTCTTATGTTTTATGACATGCTGATCATTTTTCCCTTATATGGCAACATCAAATTCTCACTCTAACATGTACTTAAGACTATTAGGTATTTTTACCGATTAAGCCCTTTTAATCGTTTTCACTTAAAATCGAGCAACACAAGTTGTCTAACATAATTTAAAACCTCATATTCTATCATAAAACACCAAAATACACAAATTTCACCTATGGTTATTTTTCCAATTATGAACCCTAGGTTGAATTATTGCTAGCATAAGCTAAATCAAGTTACTGGGACTCCAAAAACGTAAAAATCATTAAAAACGAGGCTAGAACGGACTTACAATCGAGCTTGGAAGCTTGGAGGCCCTAGCCATGGTGTCTCCCTTGGTATACACGTCCATGGTGAAGAAGATGGACAAAATTGGCTTTTAATTTGTATTTTAATTCATTTTACCCCTAAATGACCAAAATGCCCTTTTTACTAAACTTTCCAAAAATTCCATCCATGTCCAATTTTTGTCCATAAACTTAGAAATTGGTCAAATTCTATTTAAGACCTCCTAATTAATATTTCAAAGCAATTTCATACTAGAAACTTCTAGAATGCAAGTTTTACAACTTATTCAATTTAGTCCCTAACTTCAAATTAAGCACTTTATGCATAGAATTTCTTCACGAAATTTTCACACAATCATGCAATCTTATCATAGACCTCACAATAATCATAAAATAATTATTTCTATCTTGAATTTGTGGTCACGAAACCACTATTCTGATTAGGCCCGAATTCGGGATATTACAACTCTTCCCTCTTTAGGGATTTTCGTCCCCAAAAATCTTACCGGAAAAGTGGTCTTCACTTAGATTCCTCAATTCCATATTCAGTGCTGAAGAACTTTCACTCAGGCGATGCCTCCAATATATCTCTTTAATTTCTCATATATTTTGAAAGCTTACGGTCTCATCTTTTAATTGTTCTTAAATTTTCAACCCTTCTCCGTTTCCCTTGTCATCTTGACATAAAACTAGATCTCAATTTGGTTAATGGAGACTAAAATTCCAAGAAATCCAACAATCAAAGGGACTTGTACTCTTCCGAAATAATCATACAGATTTTTTATCATCAATAAATCACAATCCAATAACATCTGAATCAAATTACAATACACGTCATTACTTTCTGAATGAATAGGCAAATTTTCACTGTGACCTTCATACAATTCTTTCTGTATAAGCCTCATAATAATAATAATACCATGAATCAGATCCAATCTGAAATTCAACATCAGAAGTCGATCCTCACTGTACTCTTTTAGTTTACTACTCACTATCACATTTCCCTCTTTTTGCTACGGAAATAATTCTGATATAACCTCGAAAATAATCCTTTCTTCTAGTTACAAAACAATTCATCATGCCATCCTTTACTATTCGTTCATTACGTTAATCAAAACCGTCTCAATTGCATTAGTTCAAGTACCAAAATATCTCAATTGAAGACATTAACTATAATTGACTTACTTGAGAGAAGTAATCCACCATACAGATTGAAACTCGCAGTTTTATCACTTATACCTTTATTGTTGTCAAACCTTACACAAAAATTAGAGAAATCCCAATACTAAAATCACCACATCACCCAAATTAAATCAGAAATATAGTCATACTTGACATGATTATCACGAGCTGAAGAATGCACTCCGAACATGAGTCATAATTGACAAATTACGGAATAAAGATAACAAGAAAACCGAATAAAGAAATCCAAGATAGAAAAACCCAGAATAAAGAAATCCAGAATAAAGAAACCCATGATACGATACTATGCCGAAAAATTGAAAACCAAACTCATAGGAAAATATAGAAGATCCCGATAATTCCTCAGAGAAAAGAAATCCAGTAGAAAACATCATTTAATCTCACTAGAATCAAATGCAACAAGAACAATGTATCTTCCCATATATATACATATCAAATGGAGCATCAAGTAGAAGAAATAGAATCATAGTATCATACATATTCTCTCACCAATTTTTTTATCAGGTAGAATATAATGGAATGCCCGAATGAATAGAGTAATACAAATTATAAACCAGTCACGTTACCAATGTTTTCGTCTAACATCAAGATTAGAAAACATCCCCATATATCAAAAATTTCTTCAAAAGATCAATAACCATAGAAATATTTCTAGGAATAGATAAACACATAGAACATCTTAGAAGAAACTACTAAAATCTGTCTAGCCGTAACTGTCACACTCAGATATTACACATTTTAGATATAATTTCCCCAACTATTTCTGCCATCATAAATTTCATATTTCTTTTTACTAAATAAGACTAGTTCTGAATAAATTTTGATTTGCACTTTTCTCGACCTTGTACCTTGGTAATTCGATTTATCAAAATAAATTTCTTCTCTAATTAGAACAGTGCATAACTCCAATAATCCTTATGCCAATCTGATACTTTTCTAGCTTTGACTTTACTTATCAACTCATTCTTCAATCTCTAATCATAATTATAATTATTTTAGCACTGAACTCTTTGGTTTCTCAACCGGAAACTTATTCAATACAAATCTCATAAAATTTCATTATAAAACACCACTTTGGTAAGGGGGAAGGGGTCATACGGCCTCTAATTCAACTCTCATATACATATACATGTAACACAGTTTTCATCATAGCAATCATATCTCAATCATGTCATTCATTTTGAGTAACTAACATTCATATTGGTTTAATGCCCACTTTCCAGTTATCTCATTTAGTCAAGTATAATTATGCATGCATCCTATGTTTTCTGGATAGCTTGACTTATCCATTCATCTACTCGAACAATCATGACATCATATAAGGGTTAAACAAACATAGATATTTGCATCACAATCGCAACTTTCATTTCGTGCATCATCATATACATATCATTACAATCACATAATTTAGTCCAAACAATTTAACATAGATAAATTCATTTCATTATAATAATTTATCTCATAAAAAAAATATCATTGACATTCATCAACATTCAACGTTCAATCAGGCAATGACATTTTCATTCATATCATGATATTAGGAACTTTTACTCATACCTCTACGAATTTCTATTTATCTCGTTCATCTTATCAAGTAAGTCAAATACACTACATCATATGAGCATCAAGCAAGTATGGATATTTATCACAACATGACCTTTCATTCACGTGTTATCACTTATATATATATCATAAATTTTTATTCATACTTTTCTAAATCGAGAAACATCATAATCGTAATTTTATTCAAACACCTTCGCATCACATTGAACATGGTCAGTGTAGCTCGGTTGGAGAGTACCTCTGTCTAAACAAGACGGTGCTCATAAGCGTAGGGAGACATCACACTATCACAAATCAGTGGCATGTAGAGCTGGACTTTTACACATACTAGGTTAGTCCGAGAACCGACTAAACCATAGCTCTGATACCACTAAATGTAACACCCCTTACCCGTATCCAAGGCTGGAACAGAGTATGAAGCATTACCAGACTTAACAATACATAGACGAAAACCGGGCCATAAAATTTCATTTAATTCAAAACTTTTCGAACACATACATAACAAACAAAGCTAACTATATCATCACATCAAAACATAGGACATGGCACGATTAATTAAACTTATAAACCATAATGGATAAGGACTACATCTCATGATCATATACGATAACTCAATGCAGACTGATACGTATAGTCAAAATCATAATAAAAATACATATCACAAACCAACTTTCTATACATGCCACTCACTTGATATTTCTAATATTTGAATTCATTCTCCCAAAATGATAGTTTGATAGTGTGATTTTGCCTCCGACGATCTCAAACCCCGAGCCGACCTGCCAATACTAAAGAAATGGAGAGGATAGGTAAGCTTTATGCTTAGTAAGTTCATATGAAAATAATAAGCAATTACTACCACGCTTTTAAAGATAAAGCACTATAATTGTACAATTATACATGTTTAGGTTAAATTGTGTTATCAAGTTACAGCTACTAAATCATTCATATCTAAGGTTACAAAACTCCAAATTTAGTTTTGTTAATTTTTCTTGAAACTAGATTCATATATCTTTCTCCCATAAAATTTCCAGAATTTTTGGTTTAGCTAATTAGTACAATTTATTCATTAAAGTTTCCCCTGTTTCAGGGTATGACTACTTTGACCCCTCTGCACTACGAACCAAATTCTCCCTGTACAGAATTTCAACGACCATGCCATTTGTTTCCCTTAACAATAGACTCAATAAGGAATCCATCCATGTAAAGTATGACTCTTAATAATTTTTGTACAATTTATAACTGGGGATCTCGAATTTATTCTGACACTGTCTCACAAAAATTATAATATCACATAATATATAACTCTTTTGCTCCCCCTGTTTCTTTTATATGAAAATAGACTCATTAATCTTTAATTCCATAGTTTTTTTGAAATTTAATTCAACTTACACAATTTTTGGTAAATTTTCAAAGTCATGCACTGCTGCTGTTCAACATTGTTTTACTACTAAAGTTCACTTTTACACAATTCACTTAATCCATTCCATTTTACCAAGGTTCGCTCAAATATCGAGCATATTGCTCATAAATTCAAATAAACATATACTTGCACTTGTTCATCACATAATCACTTTCTCATGTATTTTCATTTAATTGATTTCCTATTGAACTCATCGGAATAATAACAGATATACAATTGCCTGCACATTTTCCCATTTCCATACTTGTAGCCGAAGCTATCTAGTATGCATAGTAGCCTGCACTTAGTACTACACATGCGACCAATAATTTGGTACACGTAGTAGCCTAGACTTAGTACTACACACGTGATCACAGGTTTCGGGTATGCATAGTAGCCTGCACGTAGTACTGCACATGCGACCAATTATCCGGTACACGTAGTAGCCTACACTTAGTATGTGACATCCCTAAATTGACCCTAGTCGGAAAGTGGTTTCGGGACCACTAAACTGAGTCATAATAATAATTAACCATCATAATTGATGCTCATTATATGCATATATGCATGTGTGAAAATTTCATGTTTGGATTTTGTTAATTGTAAGTGAATTTTTATCAAATAGGACTTATGTGAGAAAATTTAGAAATGTGCCGTGCAAATGTAAGGTGGCCTATTAATACATGTGGGAAAGTGTTGTCCTTGCATGTCAAATTAGCCAAAATGAAGCATGATGGCGGCCATGCTATGAGTGGAAACATGTTGCCAACATGTTTAGTTAGTGGATTATGTAGGAAGAATAAAGAAATGAAAAAAAAAGAAAAAGAGAATATGAAGAAAAACAAAGAAAAGAAAAAAAAAAGTGTTCATTCTCTCATTTTTCTCCTTGCTTGGCCGAATGTACTAAGAAGAAAGGGGGGGAAAGCTTGAGAAAATCAGCTATGGGAGTTTGCTAGACTAAGGTATGTTGATGTTATCCATGAGATTCATGTATGTTTTAGTTGATAGTTTGAGTTCCACCTAACCCATGGTCTAAAACTTTACCATGAAATGGGGATGATATTCGCCATGGGTGTTGTCTTCTTGGTATCATTGATGTTTGATGTTTGATGTTGTGGTGGTGAGGCATGAAGATGAGTTAAGTTTCGCTAAGGTGGGTTTGTGTGGATGTCATTTGCATGCTAAGTGTCAAGCTTTGTAATGATATATGTGTATGGTTTCTTTGATGTTGTGAATGGAAGTAGAAGAAAAGTAAAAGAAATTTATGTAGAAATATGATGTATGTGGATTCATAGGATGTTACAAATAGATGTGAAGCTATGCTAGAAGAGAAAAGAAATTCGGCCAAGTGTTCATGGGAGGAAAACTATGTGTTTGAAAGAATAAAAATGATGCCATAATTGATAGTATAGGTATTCGCCATTTAATCAAGTGTGTAGGTGATGTTAGATCAATTTTAGCACATTCGGCTATAGATAGGCATGTTGATAATCTCATTTAGACAATTAGACATAAAAGGGTGGTAATGAGGTTGAAAATTGTTGAATGGCTAGTTGGGTAATGAATGAAGCATTCGGCCATATGGGGTAAAAATGGGTCATATGCTCATGAGATAAAATTTTGTGAATTGATGTATTAATGATGATAGTCTAGTTGATGTCATGTATATATGTATAAATATTTGGCAAGACGGTTAAACTAGTTAATTTATTGACTAAGCTCAAGAAGCTCGAGGTGGAGAAACAAGCAAAGGCAAAGGAAAGAACATCGAGTAGCCGAGTTGGAACCATTTTGCCCAACACAAGGTAAGTCATTAAGCACATATGTTTGATATTGCTTAAATGATTGTAAAATCTATGCAATTGTATTTAATGGGATGCTATATATATATATATATAAATGAAATTGTATGTGTATGGAGTGATGACAATTGTTGAATGTAAAAGAAATAGTGAAATGTGTAGAAAGTTTGCTTTCGGCACTAAGTGTCTTGAAATACGTGTACGGTGACGAGATTGGCACTAAGTGTGCATGCTGGAAATATATGGCACTAAGTGTGCATGCTGGAAAAATACTGACCTTTGGGTGTGCGAGCTCGAAGGGTATGGCACTATGTGTGCGGGCTTAAATTGCGTGGCACTAAGTGTGCGAAATCGAGTATTAAGCACTGTGTGTGCGTACTCTATATATATGGAGGGTGTGTCTCCATCGAGTTGAGTATGGACAGCGGATCGGGTAAGTACCTCGAGCTCATGACGAATAGAACATACGTTCATGCTCGGGGTTGAATTTGGTAAGCCTTAAATCTATGTGATGATTGAAATTTGTATGATTGTGGTGGAAATGAGTTAGTGTGTGAAAATGCTTCAAATATCTTGTTGTGTAGAATATGAAATGTGGATGTATGAATTGGTATGAGATTGGACCAAAAGGTCCGAGGAATTATGGTATAGATTCGATATGGATGAGTACCTAACCTCGTTTATTGTTCATGTTGTAGTAACTTTATCAGTGGATTGATGAATGCTTATGACTTACTGAGTTATAAACTCACTCGGTGTTTTCTTGTCACCCATTTTAGGTCTCTCAGACTCGTATTGTTTGCGTGATCGGAACCGTCGTTGAAGTCATCACACCGGCTGAAATATTTTGGTATTGTCTTCGTTGTTGAAGAACATTTGGCATGTATAGGCTATTATATTTTGTTGAACTGTGGGTTGTAAACTTTAAGCCATGTGAAAATGGCCTATGTGGTCGTCGAGTGGGATGCTAGAACCTATAGCCACGAGTCTTAGAAACTTTAATTTTGATAAGGTGGCCATAATTTGTGTCATGTATGATGGATGATTAAGGCCAAGGAAAGATTCATGAAATTGGCATAGTCTAGTGCAGTAACTGTTGCGGACAGCAGCAGTGAGGTGAGATTGAAAAATCACTAAAAATAGTAGAAGTAGAATTAAATAGTGAATAAATTATGCAATTGAACCTTGATGAATCTAGTTTAATATGGATGGAACGAAATGACCATATGAGCAGTATACTGAGAGATATTAAAGTTCTCGTGAGACAGGGCCAGAACGGTTTCTGGGTCCCCTGTCGTGACTTTGAAAATTTACTATAAATTATCCAGAAAGAATTAGAAGTTATTCCTTATATGTGCAGATTCCATTTTGACTCTAGTTTCATTATAAACAAACGGCACCAGTATTAAAGCCCTGTACAGAGAGATATTCAAGTTTTAAGGCGCGAAGGTCAGTGTAGTCAACTCCTGTAAAATTGGTGACTTTAACTAATAAACTGTACCAATTGGCCCGACCAAAAATTCTAGAAATAAATCCATGGATATATATATGGGTCTAAATTCAGGGAAAATTTACGGAATCAGTTTCCGAGTTTTGAAACTCGAGATATGATTTTTAAGGCGACAGTGACGCAGTTAGCTAGCCTGCCTAGAACAGCAATCAGATTTTACAAAGAGAGAAATAAGGGAAGTAAGCCCGGTAACACCACGTGTTCAAATCCGATGACGGTCACGGGTTTGGGGTGTTACAATTTTATTGGTATCAGAGCTATGGTTTAGTCGGTTCTAGGACTACCATAGAGCGTGTGAGTCTAGCTATACATGCCAAATTGTTAGTGCTTAATAATGTGATGACTTCTGACGGTTGAAATTTTTGTTTTGATTAGCGATGGAACCCGGGATAGAGGACCCTTGGCGGATGACGTTGAAAGTGTAGCGGCTGCTCCTGCGCAAGGGACACCGCCTGTTGAGCCTCAGTCATCCGCGAATAATAAAAATGAAGGGGCGAAACAAGCCTTCTTCACCATGATGAATGAGTGGGTCGCGAAGATGCCCGAACTAATCCTACTGTCCAACCATTCCGAATTTAAATAATCCACCCAAGAGCCCGTGATGCCATCGATTCTTGATCCTGTGAGGCTGAGTAAACCACCTGTGGACTTGATTAGGAAGCATGGGGCCGAGGAGTTTAAGGCCATAGTTACCGATGATGAAGGGCCGAATTCTAGCTTGATAACACCATTAGAGTGTTTGATGAACTGTCATGCACACCCGATGAATGTCTTAAGTGTGCTATATCTTTGTTCTGAGACTCACCTACTATTGGTGGAGGACCTTGATTTCCATAGTCCCAAAGGAACAAGTTACTTGGGATTTCTTTCAAACGGAATTTCGGAAGAAATATATTAGTCAACGGTTCATCGATCAGAAGCGTAAGGAATTCTTGGAGCTCAAGCAAGGCCGTATGACAGTATCTGAATACGAACATGAGTTCGTAAGACTTAGTCGGTATGCTCGGGAGTGTGTGGCTGATGAGGTTGCTATGTGCAAAAGATTTGAAGAAGGATTGAATGAAGATTTAAAGCTACTAGTGGGTATTTTGGAGATAAAGGAGTTCGTAACACTAGTCGAACGAGCCTGCAAGGCGGAAGAACTTGGAAAGGAGAAGAAGAAGGCTGAATTTGAAGCAAGAGATTATCGTAAAAGATCGTGAGTAAAGCTCCATTCTCGACCGTAAAGAAATTCAGGGAGGACACTAGTAAGTCGAGGCGATCAGGGAATTTCCATCGAGCGACCATTGACGGACTCTCGAGCAACATCGGTAGCTAGTGTGGGCAATAATCGTCAAGAGCAACTGAATGCCCCTAATGTGGAAGACGACACCTAGGTGAATATTGGGGTAAGTCCGTTACCAAGACTCATACGGATGTGGTTCAAGGACCACTTCATTAGAGATTGCACGAACTAGATGAGAAGAATAAGATGCAAGGTGCAAGATCTAGTGGGGCGACAGCTAGAGGTAGACCCCCGAGGATTTCAGGAGGTAGGGGTGGTAATCAGAGAGGAGCCACTGATACGGCTGTTCGATCCGAGACCCGCGCTCCTGCTAGAGCATATGCCATCCGCGCACGAGAGGAGGCATCCTCCCCTGACGTTATCACCGGTACTTTTACTCTCTTTGATACTAGTGTGATTGCATTGATTGACCCGGCTCTACTCATTCATATGTATGTGAAACTTTAGCATCCAAGAAGACTCTACCGTTGAGTCTCTGAGTTCGTAATTCAGTGTCAAACCCTTTGGGTCAATACGTACTCGTTGATAAAGTGTGCAAGAGATGCCCCTAATAATTCGAGAATCTGTTTTCCGCCGATCGATGCTTCTACCATTTGATGAATTTGATGTTATTCTTGGTATGGATTGGTGACAGTACATGATGCAAAGGTGGATCGCAAAAGGAAAACCATTGATTTGAGGAGTGCAAATAATGAGGTAGTCCGAGTCGAGTCTCTCGATTTAAAAGGAGTGCCAGCGATAATATCTTCTATGACCGCTTGGAGGTATGTGAAAAGGGTGTGAAACATACCTTGCGTATGTGTTTGAAAGTAAAGAGACGGAAAAGAAACTCGAATCGGTACGGTGGTTTGTGAGTATTCGGATGTTTTTCCGAGGAGTTACCGGATTGCCACCGGTTCGAGAAGTGGAATTCGGCATCGGTTGTACCGGTACTACGCCGATCTCAATAGCTCCTTATCGTATGGCATTAACGGAGTTAAAGGAATTGAAGGTTCAATTGCAAGAATTAACGGATAGAGGTTTCGCTCGACCGAGTTTTTCTCCATGGGCGCACCGGTATTGTTTGTGAAAAGAAGGACGGAAGCATGAGGTTGTGCATCGACTATCGTCAACTCAATAAAGTGACGATAAAGAATAAATACCGTTGCCACGAATTGACGATTTGTTTGATCAATTAAAGGGAGCCTCGGTGTTTTCAAAGATAGATTTGAGGTTGGGGTACTATCGGTTGAGGGTCCGAGAATCGGACATACCCAAAACCGCTTTTAGAGCGAGGTACGGTCACTCTGAATTCTTGGTGATGCCGTTTGGGCTCACTAATGCCCTGCGGTGTTTATGGATTTAATGAATAGAATTTTCAGGCCATACTTGGATCGGTTCGTAGTTGTATTTATCGATGACATTTTGGTCTATTCGAGAGATGAAACCGAACATCTTGAACACCGAGGCTAGTGTTGCAAATCTTACGAGATAAGCGATTATACATAAAGTTCAAGAAATGTGAATTTTGGTTGAAAGAGGTTAGCTTTTTGGGGCACGTGGTGTTCAGATCGGTGTCGGGTGGACCCGAACAAAATTTCGACCATAGTCGATTGGAAACCACCAAGGAATGTTACCGGTTAGGAGCTTTTTGGGGCTTGCGGTTATTACCGACGATTTGTAAAGGTTTCTCAATGATAGCCACGCCAATGACGGCTACTTCAAAAGGATGTTAAGTTCGAATGGACGGAGAAATGTCGAAAAGTTTCGATCAACTGAAAACTTATTTGATGAAGCCCCAATTCTAGTGCAACCCGAATCGAGCAAAGAGTTTGTCATTTATAGTGACGCATCCCTACTTGGGTTGGGTTGCGTATTGATGCAAGAAGGCGAGTTGTGGCATATGCGTCGAGACAATTAAAGCCACATGAGAAAAATTATCCGACCCATGATCTCGAATTGGTCGCCATCGTATTCGCCTTAAAGATATGGCGACATTACTTATTTGGTGAGAAGTGCCATGTGTATTCGGATCACAAAAGTCTCAAATATTTGATGACCCAAAGAGACTTAAATCTGCGACAAAGCGATGGCTCGAGTTGTTAAAAGATTATGAGCTCGTCATTGATTATCACCCGGAAAGGCTAATGTGGTTGCGGATGCCTTAAGCGAAAATCACTTGTTTGCTTTACTGACGATGAATGTACACTTGTCTATCCTACTCGAAAATGTGTTAGTAGTCGAATTAAAGGCCAAACCATTGTTGGCTCATCAAATTCGGGAAGCTCGAAAGTTGATGAGGAGTTGCTTGCAAAAGCGGGCTGAGTGTGTTCGAACAAGGAATCGGAGTTTCAAATTGATGATGACGATTGTTTGAGGTTCGAAGTCGTCTGTGTGTTCCAAAGAATTGAACTTATTTCGATAATTCGAACGAAGCCCATTGTAGCCGAATGGCAATCCACCCGGAGTACGAAGATGTACAAGGATTTGAAACGTCGGTTTTGGTGGCATGGTATGAAACGAGACATCTCGATTTTGTTTGAGATGTTTAATATGTCAACAAGTGAAAGCGGAACATCAAGTGCCTTCAGATTACTTCACCGATCACGATACCCGAGTGGAAATGGGATCGAGTCACAATGGACTTTGTATCCGGACCGCCATTGTCGACTAGTAAGAAGGATGCGATTTGGGTCGTCGTAGATAGATTGACTAAGTCGGCTCACTTTGTCCCCGTACGTCGGATTTTTCAATGGACAAACTAGCCGAATTGTACGTTTCTCGATTGTGAGACTACACGGGTGCCTATTTCCATCGTGTCGGATAAAGATCTGAGATTTACCTCGCGATTTTGGAAGAAGTTGCAAGAAGCTTTGGGTACCAAGTTGCATTTCAGCACCGCCTTTCACCCCAAACCGATGGTCAATCCGAACGGATAATTCAAATACTCGAGGATATGTTGAGATGTTGCATCCTTGAGTTTAGTGGTTCATGGGAACAGTATCGCCTTTGATTGAATTCGCTTAACAATAGCTTTCAATCAAGTATTAAGATGGCGCCTTACGAGGCTTTATACGATCGTAAATGCCGTACCCCATTATTCTGGACCGAACTTAGTGAAGGTAAATTCTTGAGGTTGATTTGGTTAAGGATGCCGAGCAAAAGTTCGAGTAATTCGTGAAAGTTTGAAAGTCGCCCGGATCGCCAAAAGTCGTATGCGGATTTGAAAAGAAAAGATATTGAATATCAAGTTGGAGACAAGGTCTTTCTCAAAGTTTCACCTTGGAAGAAGGTGCTTAGATTTGGTCGTAAGGGCAAATTGAGTCCGAGGTTCATCGGGCCATATGAAGTATCCGAACGAGTTGGGCGATCGCATATCGATTAATTTTGCCCCGAACTCGAAAAGATTCACAACGTTTTCATGTCTCGATGCTTGACGATATAGGTCTCGATCCATCGCACGTAATTGCTCCATCCGAGATTGAGATTCAGCCTAATTTGAGCTATGAAGAGGAACCGTTCGCATTATGAGGCGTGAAGTAAAAGAATTGCGCAATAGGAAAATCTCGTTAGTGAAGGTGTTGTGGCATAAACACGGAATGGAAGAAGCCACTTGGGAACTTGAAGACTCTATGAAAGAGCGATACCGAGCCTATTTACCGGTAAGATTTTTCGGGACAAAAATTTCTTAAGTGGGGAGAGTTGTGACATCCCTAAATTGACCCTAGTCGGAAAGTGATTTCGGGACCACTAAACCAAGTCATAATAATAATTAACCATCATAATTGATGCTCATTATATGCATATATGCATGTGTGAAAATTTCATGTTTGGATTTTGTTAATTGTAAGTGAATTTTTATCAAATAGGACTTATGTGAGAAAATTTAGAAATGTGCTAGGCAAATGTAAGGTGGCCTATTAATACATGTGGGAAAGTGTTGTCCTTGCATGTCAAATTAGCCAAAATGAAGCATGATGGCCGGCCATGCTATGAGTGGAAACATGTTGCCAACATGTTTAGTTAGTGGATTATGTAGGAAGAATAAAGAAATGAAAAAAAAAAAAAAGAGAATATGAAGAAAAACAAAGAAAAGAAAAAAAAAGTGTTCATTCTCTCATTTTTCTCCTTGCTTGGCCGAATGTACTAAGAAGAAAGGGGGGGAAAGCTTGAGAAAATCAGCCATGGGAGTTTGCTAGACTAAGGTATGTTGATGTTATCCATGAGATTCATGCATGTTTTTAGTTGATAGTTTGAGTTCCACCTAACCCATGGTCTAAACCTTTACCATGAAATGGGGATGATATTCGGCCATGGGTGTTGTCTTCTTGGTATCATTGATGTTTGATGTTTGATGTTGTGGTGGTGAGGCATGAAGATGAGTTAAGTTTCGGCTAAGGTGGGTTTGTGTGGATGTCATTTGCATGCTAAGTGTCAAGCTTTGTAATGATATATGTGTATGGTGTCTTTGATGTTGTGAATGGAAGTAGAAGAAAAGTAAAAGAAATTTATGTAGAAATATGATGTATGTGGATTCATAGGATGTTACAAATAGATGTGAAGCTATGCTAGAAGAGAAAAGAAATTGCCAAGTGTTCATGGGAGGAAAACTATGTGTTTGAAAGAATAAAAATGATGCCATAATTGATAGTATAGGTATTCGGCCATTTAATCAAGTGTGTAGGTGATGTTAGATCAATTTTAGCACATTCGGCTATAGATAGGCATGTTGATAATCTCATTTAGACAATTAGACATAAAAGGGTGGTAATGAGGTTGAAAATTGTTGAATGGCTAGTTGGGTAATGAATGAAGCATTCGGCCATATGGGGTAAAAATGGGTCATATGCTCATGAGATAAAATTTTGTGAATTGATGTATTAATGATGATAGTCTAGTTGATGTCATGTATATATGTATAAATATTTGGCAAGACGGTTAAACTAGTTAATTTATTGACTAAGCTCAAGAAGCTCGAGGTGGAGAAACAAGCAAAGGCAAAGGAAAGAACATCGAGTAGCCGAGTTGGAACCATTTTGCCCAACACAAGGTAAGTCATTAAGCACATATGTTTGATATTGCTTAAATGATTGTAAAATCTATGCAATTGTATTTAATGGGATGCTATATATATATATATAAATGAAATTGTATGTGTATGGAGTGATGACAATTGTTGAATGTAAAAGAAATAGTGAAATGTGTAGAAAGTTTGCTTTCGGCACTAAGTGTCTTGAACAATACGTGTGTACGGTGACGAGATTGGCACTAAGTGTGCATGCTGGAAATATATGGCACTAAGTGTGCATGCTGGAAATATATGGCACTAAGTGTGCATGCTGGAAAAATACTGACCTTTGGGTGTGCGAGCTCGAAGGGTATGGCACTATGTGCGGGCTTAAATTGCGTGGCACTAAGTGTGCGAAATCGAGTATTAAGCACGTGTGTGCGTACTCTATATATATGGAGGTGTGTCTCCATCGAGTTGAGTATGGACAGCGGATCGGGTAAGTACCTCGAGCTCATGACGAATAGAAAATACGTTCATGCTCGGGGTTGAATTTGGTAAGCCTTAAATCTATGTGATGATTGAAATTTGTATGATTGTGGTGGAAATGAGTTAGTGTGTGAAAATGCTTCAAATATCTTGTTGTGTAGAATATGAAATGTGGATGTATGACTTGGTATGAGATTGGACCAAAAGGTCCGAGGAATTATGGTATAGATTCGATATGGATGAGTACCTAACCTCGTTTATTGTTCATGTTGTAGTAACTTTATCGTGGATTGATGAATGCTTATGACTTACTGAGTTATAAACTCACTCGGTGTTTTCTTGTCACCCATTTTAGGTCTCTCGGACTCGTATTGTTTATGCGTGATCGGAACCGTCGTTGAAGTCATCACACCGGCTGAAATATTTTGGTATTGTCTTCGTTGTTGAAGAACATTTGGCATGTATAGGCTATTATATTTTGTTGAACTGTGGGTTGTAAACTTTAAGCCATGTGAAAATGGCCTATCGGTCGTCGAGTGGGATGCTAGAACCTATAGCCACGAGTCTTAGAAACTTTAATTTTGATAAGGTGGCCATAATTTGTGTCATGTATGATGGATGATTAAGGCCAAGGAAAGATTCATGAAATTGGCATAGTCTACTGCAGTAACTGTTGCGGACAGCAGCAGTGAGGTGAGATTGAAAAATCACTAAAAATAGTAGAAGTAGAATTAAATAGTGAATAAATTATGCAATTGAACCTTGTTGAATCTAGCTTAATATGGATGGAACGAAACGACCATATGAGCAGTATACTGAGAGATATTAAAGTTCTCGTGAGACAGGGCCAGAACGGTTTCTGGGTCCCCTGTCGTGACTTTGAAAATTTACTACAAATTATCCAGAAAGAATTAGAAGTCATGCCTTATATGTACAGATTTCATTTTGAGTCTAGTTTCATTAGAAACAAACGGCACCAGTATTAAATCCCTTTACAGAGAGATATTCAAGTTTTAACGCGCGAAGGTCAGTGTAGTCGACTCCTGTAACATTGGTGACTTTAACTAATAAACTGTACCAATTGGCCCGACTAAAAATTCTAGAAATAAATCCATGGATAGATATATGAGTCTAAATTCAGGGAAAATTTACGGAATCAGTTTCCGAGTTTTGAAACTCGAGATATGATTTTTAAGGCGACAGTGACGCAGTTAGCTAGCCTGCCTAGAACAGCAATCAGATTTTACAAAGAGAGAAATAAGGGAAGTAAGCCCGGTAACACCACGTGTTCAAATCCGGTGACGGTCACGGGTTTGGGGTGTTACATAGTACTACACACGTGACCTCACAATAGTTCATTTGTATCGTTTCTATTCCGAAGGTTCAACCAGGAAATTCCTTACTTTTCAACATTTTACTAAATTGTCCGTAATCAATTTAAATTCATAACTTACATCAAATAACCATTTGATAGGCAGCCACATTTCATATGATATCAAAATATAATAACATAAAAAGAATCGATAGATTATTTATGTACAAACTTACTCGAAGTGTCGATCTCACTATCCATAGTACCAATTGTCCATTCATAGTATAATAAGACACAACTCAAATATCAAATCAGCTCTTAAGAATTTACATAACATATATCACATATTTCATATATCACTTGTCATGTATCATCATTTTCTTGCATTTCATGTAACATTCTTTCATGTCATATTTCCACATCATAAACACCATTCCATCAACTTTTCCAATATATTAAATCATACAATATATGCAATAATAGTAAGAAATATAGTTCAAACATAACATTGCATTATTATTATCATATGAACTTACCTCGATCCAGAAACGGCAATTTACCATTTTAGTTCATAACCTTGTATTTTCCCGATTTAAGCTCAAATCTCAATTTCCTTCATCTATAATATCACATTTAGCCTAATAATTAGTCACACTATTCATATGGGTCCAAAAATCATATTTTTACAAATTTTCATTTTGACCCCTAAACTTTTGCATATTTGCACTTTTGCCCCAAGGTTCGAAAATTAAGCTTCATCCTATTTTCTTATGTTTTATGACATTATGATCATTTTTCCCTTCTATGGAAACATCAAATTCTCACCCTAACATGTACTTATAACTATTAGGTATTTTTACCGATTAAGCCCTTTTACTCGTTTTCGCTTAAAACCGAGCAGCACAAGTTGTCTAACATAATTTAAAACCTCATATTCTATCATAAAACACCAAAATACACAAATTTTACCTATGGGTATTTTTCCAATTATGAACCCTAGGTTGAATTATTGCTAGCATAAGCTAAATCAAGTTCTAATGGACTCAAAAACGTAAAAATCATTAAAACGAGGCTAGAACGGACTTACAATCGAGCTTGGAAGCTTGAAACCCTAGCCATGGAGTCTCCCTTGGTATACACGTCCATGGTGAAGAAGATGAACAAAATTGGCTTTTAATTTTGTATTTTAATTCATTTTACCCCTAAATGACCAAAATGCCCTTTTTACTTAACTTTCCAAAAATTCCATCCATGTGCAATTTTTGTCCATAAACTTAGAAATTGGTCAAATTTCTATTTAAGACCTCCTAATTAATATTTCAAAGCAATTTCATGCCAGAAACTTCTAGAATGCAAGTTTTGCAACTTATTCAATTTAGTCCCTAACTTCAAATTAAGCACTTTATGCATAGAATTTCTTCACGAAATTTTCACACAATCATGCAATCATATCATAGACCTAAAATAATCATAAAATAACTATTTCTATCTCGGATTTGTGGTCACAAAACCACTATTCTGATTAGGCCCTAATTCGGGATATTACAATATTTACAACGCAATACACCCCCAAACCTAAAGGATGCATTCTCCTCAATGCATGAACAATGAAACATGTCAAAAAGAAAAAACAGGACTAAAAATTATGAAAATGAAATGCCAACTAAACATGAATGCATGAGACATATGATATAAAATGAAAGAAGAAAACAAAAGCTTGGAAAGAATTGGGGTTACTCTAACTGGTTTGGGTGGATTTCTTAGCAACACATTTGTATCGTTGCTTCCTTTCTACTTCACCAGCATCATCTTGAACGGATTTGCCAGTAGCTTGCTTGTAGTGCTTCAATTTTAGCTTGTTAATAGGCACCTCTTCTTCGCCATTAGTGTCTGACTTTGTGAGATCATCAATCAGTTTATGAACCGCACATTCTTGTTCAATCATAGGTGCATTGTTCAGTGTAGTGGTGGTGTCAGTAGGTGTAGTAGCTTAAGTCACATCATCGTCATCCTTCTTAGATTCAACATGGACATATTCGGTTTTCTCTACTTCTCCTTCTTGTTCCATGGTCTTCTTCTCTGTAGTGGTTTCTTTGCCATCATCATCATCATCATCTAGCTTTAACAACAATTATTTAAGAAAAACAGGGAATGTAGGCATGGGTCGAGTAAAGTTCTTCTGAAGAGATTTTCTCATGGCCTTATCTCATTGTCAGACATACCTCAATATAGAGCCATTTCTTCTTGAGCATGGCCAAAATTAGTGGCCAGCCTTCATTAGTGTTTCTCTATTATTAGGAATTGTTCCTACAACATGTCAAGCGCATCAATCACTTTCTGTTCAAAGTTACTATGAGATGTTGATGGAGTAGTATCAGAATTTAGAGGTGGTGACGATGTGGAGGTGGAACCTGGATGTCTTGGCATTTCCTCGCCAAAAAATCTTAGAGCTAATTGATTTGTTATGGATCCTTTATTGGCAATTATGTCTTCATTTGTTTGAATAGGAAACTTTGCTCACTGACAAAGTGTCTCAATGAGGGATGGAAAATTTTAGGTATCGAAATTCTTTTGAGAGTAGTGATGGACTTCTCTAAAATAATGCTTCCAAAATTGATCGTTCTGCCCATCATAATCTAATGCAATAATAATAGGCTTTCTTTTGAAATAGTTGAGTTGTGAGTAGAAGGCATGAGATGAGTTTTAAGGAAATGATACTAGACTCTGCAGTGAGGCTTCAATGATACACGGTCAATGGTATAGCAATCATTTTGAGACACTATCTACTTTGTCCCCTTAATAAATAAATTTGTCAGAACTTGGTGGAGTCCTTAGTGGCCATAGTCTTGACAAATTGGGTGTGTTCATCAGGGCCATCAAATAACCCATATTGTGCATTAATGGAGTCTTCATGAAACATTACTGAGACACTACGCACATATATAAAATCATTGTCAGGATAGGAGAGATGAGAATAGAATTCTTTTACTATCATGGTGAGAACGTCATCAAGGTGGAGACAAAAGATTTACCATCGATGTTTCTTCACTATAGAAGAGATTGCTTTAGAGTAGCCCGTAAAAGGGGCATTTTGAAAAAGGAAACCATTTTCTAGACAAAAAGGCCTATTTGATATGTTCTGGGTATAGTTTTCTTCTGCTATTTTGTTAAAAAATGTTTCTGGAGGCACAAAGGTGAAAGAAGATGGTGCTTGGTGAGCCATTGTAGAGACAATAATGACTGGAAAATAAGAAAAAATGTGAGACCTTTATAGTTTGAATGGAGTAAAAATAGAGAAATTTTAAGAAGATGAAATGAAAAATAAGTTAAAAGAGAAGTGAAATGACTAGGGTAAAACGTGAGAGAAAATATTGCAATGACGTGGGGGCTAAGATTAATCTGAGAGTGTGTCCTAACACAAGAAAAAAATTAGCAGGAAAACAAAAATAGCAGAGAAATTAGGAAATTAAAATTAACTAATGTGTTAAATGAGCTAATTTCTGCAAACCTGGGCCATAATGTGCCTGTAACAAAAGAAAATAATAGTTAAATAAACTTATTGAAGAAATTAACAAAGAAATTAAAAGCAAAGTAAATGAATAAAATAGAATAGGAAAGAAATATTAAGCAGTTCGAAAAGTGATGGAATTTTTATCACAAATTATAGGGTCTCCAAAGTAGTGCTTTAATCATTGGCCATTGAATTTGAAAATTGAACTAGTCTTGCTATATTCAACTTCTACAACTCAATGAGGATGGACATGCACTATCTCGATTGGGCCAAACCAATGCATTTCAATTTCCCAAGAAATAATTTAAGCCTAGAATTGAATAATAAGACCTGCTGTCCAAGTGCAAATTGTCGTGGAAATTTTTTTTGTCATGTCATCGTTTAATCTTTTCTTTGTATAGCTTGGCATTCTCATAGGCTTGTGCTCGAAATTCTTCCATCTCATTAACTGGAATAGTCAATTAGTACCATTAGCACTCCAATCTGTATTCAAATTCTTAATTGCCTAATGTCTTATGTTCAAGTTCAACGGGCAAATGACAGGGTTTCCCAAAAACAAAATTAAAGGGTGACATCCCAAATGGTGTCTTGGATGCAGTGCTATATGCCCATAAAGCTTCATTCAATCTCTGTATTAGAGAGACTTCTACTTGCCCATTTTTCTAGGGATGGTATGCCATGGCCCAATCTTTTCGGTTGGGATTGACTACTTTCTGCAAAAATTGTTTAATCTCTCTATTAGAGACTTCCGCTTGCCCATTTGTCTGGGGATGGTATGCCATGGCAATTTTATGTTTAACTCTATACCTGTTTAGAGCTTTAACAACTAATTTGCAATCAAAGTGTGAACCTTCATCACTAATTAGAGCACGAGGGGCACCAAACCTAGTAAAAATATTTTTATGTATAAATTTCAGTACCAATTTGGCATCATTTGTTGGTAAATAAATAGCCTCAACCCACTTGGATACATAATCAACAACTAAAAGTATGTATGCATTTCCCTAAGAAGGTGGGAATGGTCCCGTAAAACCAATTCCTGAAATGTCAAATAGCTTCACTTCTAAAATAGTCTACAAAGGCATCTCATACCTCTTTAGTAGATTTCCAACTCTCTAACAGCGATTGCAAGCTTGGAAAAATTAATGAGCATCTTTAAGCATGGTCAACCAATAAAATCTAGATTGGAAAACTTTTACAATAGTTCTCATGCCCCCAAAGTGCCTTCCAGAAGGTGCTAAATGACAATAAAATAAAATTCTTTGAATCTCATCATCTGGAACACACCTCTGAATTATCTAGTCTGCACAATGTTTGAATAAAAATGGCTCAGCCCAATAATAATGCTTGGCATCATGGAGAAATTTATTCCGTCTTTGATTTGTGAGGTCAGGTGGCAACAATCCACTAGCCAAAAAATTTACAATATTAGCATACCATGGTAATGCCTTGGCAACTAAAAGTTACTCATCTAGGAAATCACCCTGAATGTGTTGAATATTACCATTTTCATTTCTTGCTTCAATTCAAGCAAGTGATCAGCCACTTGATATTTTATGCCTTTACTATCTCTAATTTCTAGATCAAATTTCTACAATAGGAGTATCCATCGAATCAATCTAGGCTTAGCGTCTTTCTTGGCCACTAAGTATTTAATAGCAGAGTGGTCTATATAAACCGTAACTTTGGTGCCTACTAAATAAGTTCTAAATTTATCGAAGGCAAATACCACATCTAATAGCTTCTTCTTAGTGGTGGTATAATTTAGTTGTGAATCAATCAACATACGACTTGCGTAGTAGATAGTATGAAATACCTTGTTCTTTCTTTACCCTAGTACTGCCCTTACGGTAAAATCACTGGCATCACACATAAGTTCGAAAGGTAATGTAACGCGTCAAAAATCTAAGTATTTATTTCTATGTGTTGTGATGCATAAATACATGCTTGCTTCAGTGGTTAAGTGTCTTGAGAAGTGTTAGAGAAGTCCTGAGTTCAAGCTTTAGCTTGTACAAAATTTTGTTTTTGCTTGAGTAAACCCTGTCTCTAGACAGTAGGGTTCTTAAATAAATATGATTAAGATGTGCTATAAAAAGCTTGCTGGTTTAGGGGGTAGTGGCATGTTACTTCTGCTAGGGGACTTGAGTTCGAGTTCTGCTGCACGCAAAGGGTGTTTATTTTACTATTGTGCTGTGTAAGAGATTGAATATCAGTGGAACTCTGAAGTTAGTAGGTGGTTGAAGTGTTTGGGGGAGTGAGGGAGTTCTGTAGCTGAAATTTAGGAGGGATTTGGGGGGATTTGGATAGTGGTCAGTGGGAGTGATGTGGGGAGGGATTTTAGGAGGGGATTAAGGGAGGGGTGGTAGTAGTTGGCCGAAAGTGGGATTCCCCATTATGATAATTCGGTCATAGGCTTGTGGGTGCCGAAATTGTGTGGTTTTTGATTCCTATTTTTGATAGCTATTGCTTTTTTTTGCTACTTTCCTCTCTATTTTCCTTTCTTTTGGGTTTTTTCAATTGAGGTTCTTTTCTTTTGTTTCTGAAGCAAAGTTGTGTTTTTGGGAAGTACCTTCCGGTCCTAGTTGCTTGCGATACTACTTTTCTCTCCAAACTACTTGTCCGCGATTTTTCTTCTCCCCACATCTTTTTTCAAATGGTTTCCCTTTGGCCGAACACCTATGGGGTGACCGAGTCTTTCCTTTTCTTCTTCCTTCTTCTCTCAGGTGCAATTTACTCTTTGTTGGCCGATTATTGCTCTTACATTTACCTCTGTGTGCCAACTCTTTCTTATGCTTCTTCTTAAGTGCTGCTATTTTGATTTTGTTTTTGTTCACCCTTTTTCCTTTCTGCCGAATCTATAGCTCTCTTTTGAACACCTTCTTTTCTGGCCAGCGATTGTTAGGGGAGTGCTTGCGCTAGTTCTACCTGGTTGTAGTGGCATTCTTTTGGGGGAAAATTGTGAACTGATTACTTCCCTTCCCTAGTTTCGATTTTACAGCTTCGGTAAGTGATTGTGCGCTTGGTTAATTCATGTGCATGTATTATGTTAGTTATATGTGTTCGGTTGAAACATAGGTAATCTCTAAAGGAGTTTGTAATCGGGTTCGTGTATCGATTTAAGGGTGGAATCTTCATTAGTACAATAAAGGCAAGTATTAGTGAAATGGTTGCGATAAGTATAGGAAGGGATGTTAATCCTATTGTTGTTCACTAAATGGAGTATTTTGGTTGAATGTAGGCTTTGGGCTCATGGGCTACTCGCGCATCATCATTAAGGTGTGTAATCATTGCTATTAGCATAGATCGAAAAAAGCCGAAAACGTATGGCCGTTGACGCTACACGAGCATACGCTCGCTCGTGTGGTGAACCAGTTGCAGAAATGTGGGCGTTTGATCGTAAAGGCCACCATGAGCGATTTCATGGGCTTGGGCCGATTTTGGGCCACGTTGGGTCGAAATGGGCCGTGTGGGCCCCACGGGCTTGTGGGCCTACACGGTAAACCATACGAATGTGTGGAGATTATTGGGTCAGGTTGTGTAGTTCGCACGGCTAAGGCCATGTTTGTGCTTATTGGGCCACACGGGCGTGTGGGCCCACTTGGGTCGTGTTATGGGCTTTCGGCCCATTTTTACTATTTGACCGGTAAGGTTGCACGGGTCGCCCAAGACGACTGTAGACCTACTGTTGGGTCGATAAATATACTTGGACCACGTACTGATGAAATGACTGTTATACCCCTAAGAGGTAAAATGACTGATATATCCCTATGATATGTTTTACAGTATTTGAGCATGATGTGTTGCATACACGTATGATATTATGACATGACATATTATATGGGGATGGCTTTGATATATTTGGAGGAAGTGTAATGTACTGGCAGCTCTACTGCAAATACTGTTTAGTGCCACAACCGGTGCTATATTTGGAGTGTAGGGATGGATGGGTTGATTTTATCCCTACATGGAGTGTAGGGCTGGACGGAGTGGAGTGTAGAGGATGGATGGGTAGGAATTCTGTTGCATTTTTGTTACTAAAACTGTAATGGGCTAAGGCCCACACTAATACTGGACTACCATTGAAACGGGATTAGGCCCAAACTGTGCTTGCTTACGGTTTGACTGATTATTGTAAAGGGGAGTACACACTGAGTTTTCATAAACTCACCCTTCTTCTTTCCTGTACAAGTAATCCTTAGGTGGGTCGATGTTGCAAGGGACTCGATGGAGGCCACACAATCGCTTTTGTACTGTTTTAAAATTTTAATCTCTAAGTTATTTTATTTGGGTTTTGTTATGTAATAAAACCAAATTCACATGTCCTTATGGAACTTTTAATCTCTAACCTCATTTTGATTTATATCTGCTAGTAGTAGGACGCAAATTTTCAAAATATAAATGTTTTTCAAATCACCATGCCATTAGAATATATTTCAAAAGCTTCCACAATAAACAATGTCTTTAAAGCGTAATAACAACCTAAAATGATTAAACATTTGCTAAACCTACTAGAGCTTTTCACTTAAACGTTTTGTGAAAGATCACTACAGGGGATTTTTATATAGTATGGACTTTTCAAATAGAATGACACTTTTCAAAATACACTTCAATGTGACATCGCAGATTCGGCCATAACTTCTAGACCGGGTTTGGGTGTTACAGGTAAAATCCAATCTAATACTGTGACGAGCCACTTTTTCAACTCCTCAAATGCTTGTAAGCACTGATCATCAAAATTGAAAGATCTGTTGTGTTCTAACAATGTACACAGGGGTTTTGATATTTTCAAAAAATCTTTGGTGAGTCATCGATAGAATCCTGCATGGCCGAGAAAACTGTGAATACCTTAAACTGTGGAGGGTGGTGGTAATTTTTCAATAACTTCGATTTTTGCTTTGTTGATGGCAACCCTTGCTGTGAAATTTTCTATACCAAAAAAATGCCTTCACAAACCATGAAGAGGCACTTCTCCCAATTGAGAACGAGGTTGGTTTCTTCACACCGACAAAGAACTAACTCTAGATTTTTTAAACAATCTTCAAAAGCTTCACCAAACACAAAGAAGTCATCCATAAAAACTTCTAAAAATTTCTCCACCATGTCCAAAAATATTGTCATCATGCAATGCTAAAATGTTGTAGAGGCAATGTATAATCTAAACGGCATCCATCGGAACATAAAAGCTCCATAAGGACATGTGAATTTAGTCTTCTATTTATCAGTAGGAGCTATGCCAATCTAGTTATATCCCGAATAACCATCTAGAAAACAATAGAAGGCTTTCCCTATGAATCTATCTAACATCTGGTCAATAAATGGTAGAGGAAAATGGTCCTTTCTTGTTGCTATGTTGAGTTTAGAATAGTTCATACAAACCCTCCATCCCATTACAGTTCGAGTAGGAATGAGTTCATTGTTAACATTGCTTACCAAAGTTGTGACAGCCCTAATTTGGCCCTAGTCGGAAAGTGGTTTCGGGACCACAAAACCGAGTCATAAAAATAATTAACTGTTATAATCTATGCTTACTGTATGTGTATATGCACGTGTGAAAGTTTCATGTTTTAATTTGGTCAATTGTATGTGAAATTATTAAATAGGACTTATGTAAGAAAATTTTGAAATGTGATAGGTTAATTTTAAAATGGTCTATTAATGCATGTAATCAAAAAGGTGGACTTGCATGTCAAATTCCCCACTTTAATAGTAGTGGCCGGCCATGATAATGATGATAAGCAATATGTGTTATGTAATAATATTATAAAATGGTAATGGCTTAATTTATGGAATAAAAAAATTAGTAAATTAAAAAGATATTAGAAAAACAAAAGAAAAACAAAAGGCTTGTATCATCTTCTTCCTTAGTAGCCGAATATTAGAGAAAGAAAAGGGAGGAAATAGCATTCGGTCACTTTGAGCTTGAAATAAGGTATGTTAATGTGATTTTTATGTAATTGTTTATGAAATTAAATTGGTAAGTGCTTAGTATAGTTAACCCATGGTTTAAATTGATGAATCATTGAATATATATGCATTTGGCAAGTTGCTAAATTTGTGTTATTTTGATAAGTTTTTGGAAGGTGTTATTTAGATGTTAAAGTAGCTTAAATGATGGTTGAAGAAGTTGAATTCATTGTTGAAAGGTATGAATTGAAGTTGCCGTATGTATATATATGCATTTTGGAAAGAAAATTTTGTTGTTATTTGAGTTTTTATATATATGCACATTCGGTCATGGGGGATTTAAGATGAATTTAATTGTTATATATTGCTTTTAAGGTTTGTTAAATTGTTGTGGTCATTGTCGAATATATGTTTAGTTAAAGAAAATTTTTAAATTTGTTTAGTTAATTAGTAGGTTAATGGTGTGTGCATAAATTATTTGAAATATAAACTTTGTATGAGTATTAAAAGTTGTATATGAATTTGACCTTGGGAGAAATGTTAGTATAAAAATACTTGAAAGTTAAATAGGTGATTGCTTTAATGACCAAATGTGCCAAAGAATAATGCATGATCTAGTTGACCAATATGTGTTAAGGGAACATGAATAAATATATTTTGATGAGCTATACATTCGGTTATAGTATGAAATGCAATGTTAATACTTAGTTGCTAGTATGTATATGTGTGCTAGCCGAATTTGAACTTGAATAATGATTTGAACACGATGTATTGTATTGAGATTATGCTTAAGTGACATTATAGAATTGTGATGAAATTGATTGGTGATATACATGTTTTAATAATATGAATGCAAAGAGTTGTGAAAGAGTAAATTGTAGTAAATCTGCTTGGGACAGCAGCTGTAACGTGAATTTGGAAAATTACCATAAATTGTGGGAGTGGAGTTAGAAGATGAATAAATTATGTAATTAAAGCTTAATGAGTCTAGTTTCTAATGAAATCAACGAGAACATATTTTAGCTTCTGTACGATTAGAAATTTGATTCGTAGTAAAGGGGGTCAGACTAGTCAAGCAATGAAACAGGGGAAACTTTAAGAAAAATCTGGTATTGATTGGCCAAACTAAAAATTCTTAAAATTTTATGGACAAAAGATATATGAGTCTATTTTTAGGGAAATTTTACGGCAATTGATTTGGAGTTTCGTAGCTCCAGTTATAAATAATTTAGTGACTGTTGCTCAGGAAGACAGCTTATTGTGAATTTGTGATTATGAGGTAATCATTGATAAAAATTTGTTAAGGAGTTGCTTAATGTTTTCTTATAAACTTACTATGATCTATGTGTGTGAAAGTCGAATATATATATTATATTTCTGAAGAAATGCTTGAATAGTCGAATAATGACTAGTTTAAAATTTTTGAATTTAAGCTCAAGAGCAAAGAGGGTCAAGTTGGATAGGGAAAAGAGAAAGTAATCGAGTAGCCTTTCCGCACCGTTCAAGTATATCCAAGTAAGTTTTGAATAGTCACATTTAGTACGTAATTGATAATGTCTTGATATGTGTATGATAACTGTACTGCGATCTATTGATTCTATTTGAATATAGTTGAGTGACAAATAATTTATGTTTAAGGCTTAAAGCCGAATAAACATTTGAAGTTAAGCTTGGAAAGTAAATGGACATATATTCTTATGTATGTTATTGAGCCAAAAGTTATATGAATGGTGCCCATGTTATGCTATTATTCGAATGGAATATATGAACTATGATTGTGAGATGTTATGTGAATTGAATTTTCTTGCGAATAAGTATGCATGACATTCAGTGATGTATATCCGGACTTAGGGTCCCCAGGCTATGTGCTGGAATTATATCCGGACTTAAGGTCTGCAGGCTACATGCTGGAAATATGTCCGGGCTAAAGTCCCGCAGGCTTCGAGCTAGTATTATACCGGGTTTAAATTCCCGGAGGCTTGTGCTGGTAATTGGTTTCAAGTCCTAAGACCTAACAGGCATAATGCCAGTAAGTTAAGTAAGATTACGATATTGAATGTTCGCAGTAAACCATCGTCGAGTAAGTACTATACATTTAAAATGTTCAGGTACGTATTACTTACTCATCGGTGAATTGATTTCGAAGTGAATCATTAGCATCAAAGAAGAATATATATATAAATATGATTGATGGTTATATTTGTGAATATGAGAATGATTTAATTGGTCATGGTATATTTGTATATGAATTATATGTTAAAAATTTCTTTATGTACTCATGTACATTCAGGTCAATGATTTTGTGAATTATTAGTATTAAAGAATGATACTTAAGTGTGAATGAATGTTTCGATTTTCGATAAGTCTTTAATTGTTTGTGATGCTTAAAACTTACTAAGCTTTGAAAGTTTACTCTGTTCTTTATTTCTCTGTTTTATAGATTGTTGATTTTGGCCACCGACTCGGGGGTCGTCAGCAATTCATTACACTATCGATCTTTTTGGTATTGTTATATTTTGGACTCGATATGGCATGTATAGGTTAGGCTGATGATAACTATGTTTAGAAATTGTAAATATTTTGGCCATACGAAAATGGCGTATAACTTAAATACCAGTATGTATTTCAGCTCGATCTCTGTTTATGTTTATTGACACTGTGAATGAGATAATTAAATGTTTAGTTCGGTAATACCTCTTAGCCTTAATCCGGTGTTCGGATTCAGGTTAGGGGTGTTACAAAAGTAACACCCCCCTTTTTAGGTACACATTGATCAGGGCTCACCCAAGAACTATCCAAAATTGGGTATATGATTCTAGCATCCAGCCATTTGATAATCTCTTAAAGAAGCAGCTTGACTTTAAATGGTAGCATCATTCTTTGTCATGTATTCCTTCAATATATCTTCCATCGATAAAGAACTCGAAGCTAAATTTTGCTAAACACTTTGCCGTGGCATGAGTTGATTGTATCCAGGTGGTGCACTTGGAACATTTTGTCAAATAGAATTGCTAGAATTTCCCACCCATGGATTATTCCAATTGAAGTTGTGATGTTGCTTCCACCCCAGATTATATGTTTTGGAATATGGGTTGTTTTTTTTTTTTTACGATTAAAATTTCCCATATAATAAATTGAGGTTGGATTCGATGGGCATTCATAAAAAACATGATATTCTCCACAGTAAACACTTGCTTTTATTTCCTGCACTGCAGCTGGTCTTTTTAGTTTTTAATTATATTCATTAAAGATGGTACCTCAGCTATTAGGGAAGTAATCGCATCAAGTTTCGTTACTCCAAAAACTCTTCTGTCAATCCCTACTCTGGTCGTCGAGTATTGATAATCATTGTTTGCTATCCTCTCTATAATTTCATATGCCTTATTATATAATTTATAGAGAAAAGTCTCATTGGTAGATGTTTCAACCACCAACTATGCGCATTCAATCTACTGTAAAACATTTCCATTTGTGTCTAATTTTGAAAACCATGCATCGGGCATTTTCTAATTAACTCCTTGAATCACTCTCATGCTTCATATAATGTTTCATCCTCAACTTTCCCAAAGGATGTAATATCATTCCTTAGTTTGACATTCACGTTCGGAGGATTATATCTTAGTAGAAACCTTTGACAAAGTTCATTCCAAGATGCCATCGTACTTGACGGCAATGCATTTAACCATGCTCAGGCACAATCTCGCAATGAATAACGAAATAACTACAATTTTAGGGCATCATCATGTATACCCTACTACTTGAACAAATCGTAAACTTTCAAAAAAATGTCTTCAGTGCAACTATGGATCCTCAGTAGGCAATTCATTAAACTGCCCTACTATTTTTAACATTTGAAACATCACTGACTTTAACTTGAAATGTTGAACCTAAATATGCGGCCTAACAATTCCTAGATTCAAATCATCTAAGATCAGTACTACATGTTCTCTAATGGTTCTGTCTCTTTCAATATTATTCGAGGAATATCAGTATCCCTTCCTTCCTGATGTAATGGCTCTTCTCTAACCTGATCATTTCTAATTCTTTACCATTTCTCGTAATTCTTTTCTCATTTTTCTCAAGGTTCTCTCAATTTCTTGATCAAAAGAATACTTTTTAATTGAAAAAATATCTCTATTCATGCACCAACCAAAAATCCTAAAAACCAAAAAAACTAATAAAATTAAAGAGGTAATAACACATCAAATTTTTTTCACCAAAACTGTTGATACCCGGCAACGGTGCCAAAAACTTATTGCTTGTGAATGTGTAAGTATACACATTGAATCAGGTAATAAAGTGATGAGTGAGTATCATCTCCATACGGATCAAAATTGATTAAAATAATTGGTTATGCTATTACTATGAAATTGATTAATTAAACTATGAAAAAGAAACAGGTGACTAATTGATAAAGAAATGTAATGAATGGATTAATAAAATCAATTATGAATGAAAATATTTTAGGGCAATTAAAATGTTGTGACAATTCTCAAAGAATCAATACGAAAGAGTTTGTACTGTTGAATGATAAAGGTTAGAATTACTCGGGCTTATTTTTATAACATAATAATGCCATGGCAAAATCTTGACCGTTCTACTACTCAGGGACACACTATTGTAGTATGCTTCTTTCAAAAGCAACACCTTGAGCTATCATTCAAAGTTTTTGTATGTCTACAGAACTCAAGAATGATATCCAGATTTTTCTCACTGTTCATGTACAGATTGCAATTTTTACGTCTAGAGTGCTACAAATATTCTTTTGAATACTTGCCTGTGTCAACCAATTATAATCCAATGTAATTAATCTTTCCAGAATTAAATCATATCTAATAACATACCATACAATCATCTATGCCTAGAGTTTACATAAATGCATTTCAAATAATCACAAACTGAATGAAACAATATCCTACTCAAAATCAAACCATGGGCATCAAAGATAATAAAATTTCACCCAAATAATTCCAACTTAATGAGAATTAGCTCATAGGTTAAACATTCAAACCCATAACAAAACCATTCAACATCATTTTTTAAATTCACGAATCACAAAGTTCAAATTAGAAAATAAAGGTAGAACTACAAGAAGCTTTCGTTACTCTAGCTTTTACTCTAATAATGAGATTTGATGCAAAACCCAAGGTAGATTTCTCTTCCCCTTTCTTGTGTCTATAATTCTTCTGTTCTGTTAGCTGCTACCCTCTCCACTCTTTCTCTGAGATTTGACGAGAACTAGATGCAGAGAGAAAAAATTATTTTCTAATTCTTCTCCCTCTCCTAACTTTTCCTTTCTCTTTCCTTCTTTATAGGGTAGGCCCCTCCCTCTCAACACTCACCTTTTGCTTCCCCCCTTTTTTAGCGTGGCTTATCTAGTACAAGTATAGTTGGCTAAGAGTGACATGGATTGAGTGTTGTGTCATCTTCCTGGAATTACCATGGCATTTGTGTTGGCAATCTAACCAACATTTGGATATGGCAATATTTCACTTACTTCATTTTCCTACTCATTTTCTCATATCTTCTTCAACTTGCACCTGCCACCAACCACAAACAACATCTTTCTTCCCTAATAATAAAAGTAACAAATAATAACATTTATAGCACAATTCAAGCTTTGTTATGTAAAGATCTAAAAATATCTAAAAATGCAAACATATTTACTTAATTAAAAATAATGAATTCAATCTAGAGGCTTGCAGTATAACTCTTTTCAAGAGTTATCAACGGCAAGGAGGTGAGGTAAGCTTGGTCAATTGTGACCAAGTTCATTGAATCATAGCAAATAGGAAAGAATGCAGTGAAAGGAAAGAAAAAGGACATAGGAGCATAAAGAGGGATCATGTAAGAATTGTAAAAAAAACTATTTGAAAAAGGGAATCAACTTATTTGAGGAATCAAAGGCTGGACAGTAAACACTTAAGTCACATGGAAGAATTGTAAAAAAAATTAAATAGAAGAATGTGAACATTAAGACTTGAACCTTGGACCCTTAAGATAGTTAAGAAGTCTCTAAAACACTAGCCTACACATTCCTTTGTTCTCTTTCTTATGCACATTTTAATAAAAATATATGGGATGTGAATCAATTCATCCAACTCATATTCAAATGGTAAATTACATTTCATTTTATTATACCATGTTCAATTTCTCCTTTCAATGATTGATTTCATGTAGCTAATGTATATATTCTTTTCATTTTTACACATATAAGAACTTAAAACATATCATATCATATAATGTTCATAAATAACAATTGCAATTCAATTAAACAGTTAAACATTTAAACATTCAAAGCTTTGTGTAACACATTCCATTGAAAACTTAACACCATATAACCATTTCAAGTATTGCCCTTATCACAACATGATTCAATAATTTCCAAGTCAGTAAACATTTAAACATTTAGATATTCAGAGTTCATAATCTGCTTACTCCAATAAAACAATATTCAATACATAAGTCTAATGGATCTTTGTAAAATTATTCAATACATAAAACAGCATTAGTACCCAAAAACCAAAAACCAAAACCCAAAACACTATCTTTTTCCAATGGATCTTTGTAAAAGTATTCAATACATAACTCCAGAGATAGAAAATGCTCATAAGAGCTAATCAGATACAGAATATGCAACAGCCTGATTTAGACCCTAATCGGAATGGTGGTTTCGGGACCACAAATTCGAGTCAAAAAAATATTTAAATATTATTTTTCGTGTTTATTATGTGTGAATTGTATGTGTGAAATTTTCGTGATTTAATTTTTTCATTTAGGTGCCCGATTAAATAAAAAGGACTTAATCACGTAAAGTGAAAATTTTGGTGGTTAAATATGTAGGGACTGAATTGAACTTGTATTATTAATATGAAGCATTTAAAGTGATATTAGACCATTTCATATATAAGTGGACAGTTTTGGACATGATATATATGGTTCACTAATTAATTTTGAAAGGTTAAATCTGCAATATAATAAGTGATATGTATGTTATATTATTATACAAATTAAAAAGCCATGTTAAATGCTTATATTTTGACCAAAATAAAAAAAAGAAAGAAAAGAAAAAACAAAGCTAGGTATTCGGCCATTGTTGGTTCAAATTCAAGGTTAGTTTGGTTACGGTTTTTGACAATTTTTATGTTTTTGAGATCATTGCTTCTAATACTATCCGAACCATGCTAGAATTTCTGATTTTGATGAATATTTTGAGTTATGCCATTGATGAATATTTTTGTTTTGTGATGTTTGATGATAAATTATGAAAGATATGTTTTGGATTAATATGTTTTGTATTGGAATTTTTTATGAATTTGAGTAATTAGGGCTAAATTGCAAAAATAATAAATTGAACTAAAATGCAAAATAAATGAAATGTGTGTATTTGTATGTACTAGAGGAACATTCGGCCTTAGTATGTTACATGGAGATTTGGAGTATTTTGTGTTTTATGTAATTAGGACTAATTTGTAAAAGTATGAAATATCAAGGGTAAATGGTAATTTGCCCATTTATGTGTTTTTTGATTAAATTGAATTAAATTGTGTTTGAATGAGATTAATTTGAAATTGTATAGATCAAGAACAAAAGAAATCGGGCTTGGATCGGGGAAAAACAAAAATAGTCAAATAGTTGATTTACATTGTTCGTTGATATCCTTGGTAAGTCTTTAAGCAATTAAACATTGTTAATTTTGAATGTAACTTAATTTAATATGATGATTTGGAATTCATAGATTTATAGTAAAGTTAGCCGAATATGATTAAGCATCGAAATAATGTATTTGAGTTTAAATTGACTGAGTTGTAACATTTGAAAGTCCATATGAACTATATGGAATATCTGAAATTTTCGATATATGAATTGTTATAAGACAGCTTTATAATAGTGATATTCAGGCTTTGAGCCTAGCAAGCCTTGTGTTGGTAAATTTAATCAGACTTTATGCCTAGCAGGCTTATTGCTGGTGTATAAAAAAAAATTAGACCTTGAGTCTAGCAGGCCTTGTGCCGGTGTGATATACAGGCTTAGGCCTAGCAGGCTTTACGCTGGTGAACTATTATAAGTATATGCTTAAGAGACTTTATGCTGATGTGGTAATTGAATATTTTAAACGAGCTAGAATGATCAGGTACGTGATAGTTGGTTACCTATTTGAAAATAGGGTGAAAGGATTTCTTTATATGTGACGAAAAAGGATTCACAAAGTTGTTGTAGTATATGTGTTAATATACGAAATATATTTGGCCTTATAGTTTTATATGATGTAGTGTTAAAGTTTGAGTGATGAATTTATGTCTATAAATGTATATGTATATTCGGTTATATAAGACAATATGGTTTTGAAATTTGGGAATATATTGAAGATGTATACATGTATATTCGACCAAGGAGAAATTGTCCTATGAAAGAATATGTTATATATGTATGGAATTAAAAGCTTAAAATTAAATGTGTTTACAAATGCATAAGTTAGTAATTGAGATGTTATTATGCATTAATTGTTTAATTTGCTTAAGACTTACTAAGCTACAATAGCTTCTTGTGTGTATGTTTATTCTTTGTTCCTATAGATTTTGGAAGTTAGTTACGGGCTCGGGGATCATCAGTGAAGTCATCCACACTATCTTTAATCTTCGGTGTTTTTAAAAGTCTTATTTTGAACTTATGGCATGTATAGGCTAATATGTATTTTGTTCAACCTTGGATATGTATAATTTAAGCCATGCGAATATGGCTTAATTTCTAAGTTTGAATTTGGTTATGTTTAGTCAAGGTTTAATCCGTGTTGGTTATAATGTTATATGCTATGAATGAATGGTATATGTGTTTGGTGTTATACATTTTGGAAATGGCTTGATAATGGTTGGTGAACTTGATTGTGGTTGATGAGTCGGTCATGGTGTATATAAATTTTCACAAGTATGGTTAGATGATTCGATTTTGGTTGGGTATAGATATATATGAAATTTGTTGTTATATTTGATATAGGTGTTAATATGTGAATGAGCATTAGATGATATATATATATATAAGTTCGAATATGGTAAGGGTTTATCATGATATGTTATATCTTGTAAAGGTCTAGTAATTTGGCTTAACAGAGGAACAAGATGTTGAATGTTTATATATGTATATGTGTATGTGTGAGTAATCAAATGATGCTTTTCATTATGATTCATTTGTAATGGAAATGTATATGCATATATTATTCTTATGTGATTTGTAAAATAGGTACATTTAATGAAGATAAATATTGAGTTGGTATTAGGTATGTTTTGTTAGTAAATTGCATATTGAATAAGTAACAAGTATATATATATATATATATATATATATATACTTTTTAGGTATGTAATTGGTAAACTTCTAGTTTAAGATTGAATGGTGGAACTGATATGACTTAAATGTTTAATGAAATATTTGTGATAATTTGTGAAGTTGATAATGCCATATATGCTAAGGGATAAAATGCCTTGTGATACTATTTAATTGGCTAAATACGCGCACTTATAGAATTAAGAAATATAATGTTCGATTTTTATTTATTGGTATTCGCTTATCAATAAAGTGATGAACTTGTGATTCGTATATACAATATGTTTTACAATGTATGTTTAATATTTAATTAGTTATATGCTCTACATGTGTATCTGAATATGATCTGTGTTAGCATGAGAATGTTTAGAACTGTACTTATGTTTAGTAATGCCTCGTGACCCTAGTCCGACGATGGATGCGGGTTAAGGGTGCTACATTTTATTGGTATCAGGGCTACGGTTTAGTCAATTTTAGAACTAACGTAGCATATGTGAGTCTAACTATACCTGCCATAATATTTGTTGCGATAGTATGATGATTTCTGACATTTGAAAATGTGTTTTCGTATAGTATATGGATCCCGACAGAGCTGTAGCTGATGATGTTGAGAGTGTATTGCCTGCTCCCGTGCAAGGGACAGTGCCAGTTGAATCTCGACCGATCTCGAGTAGCCATGAGGGGGAGGCTAAACAAGCCTTCTATCAAATGATGAATGATTGGTTTACTCAATATTTCTGAATTAACTCGGCTACACAACAACCTCCACCCCCGAATAATTCATCTCTGATACCTATGGTACCTCCGATGATTGATCCGATGAGATTTAACAAGCCTGCTGTTGATAAAATTAGAAAACATGAGGTTGAAGAATTTACAGCTACTGATGATGATGATGCTGAGCGAGCTGAATTCTTGCTTGATAATAATATCCGTGTGTTTGATGAGTTATCTTGTACCCCAGATGAGTGCTTAAAATGTGAGATATCCTTGTTACGAGACATCGTATATCATTGGAGCAATATATTAGTATCGGTGGTTCCAAAAGAGTGAGTGACCTGGGAATTGTTTTAGACTGAGTTCCGTAAGAAATATATCAGCCAGAGATTCATTGATCAGAAGCACAAGAAATTTCTCGAATTAAAATAGGGTCGTATGACTGTGACAGAATATGAGCGAAGATTTGTGAGACTGAGTCGATATGCCCGTGAGAGTGTTTCAACTGAAGCTATCATGTGTAAAAGATTCGAAGACGGTTTGAACAAAGACATTAAATTGTTGGTTGGTACACTTGAAATCAAAGAGTTCGTGGTACTTATTGAACGAGCATGCAAAGCCGAAGAGCTCAGGAAAGAGAAAAGAAAAGTTGATTTTGAGCCAAAGATTCCCGTAAAAGATCATTGGGTAAGACTTTTCACTCAACATCGAAGAAGTTTAGAGATGATTCTAGTCAATCTAAGGATACTACGGGCTTCTCTAGACGAGATCGAGACCAACTCCCTGTGAGTTCACGAGCCACTTCGATAGCTAGTGTTTGCAATGTTCGATAGAACAGAGTCGACTATAAGCATTGTGGTAAATGGCATTCTGGAGATTGTAGATTGCATGACCGGTCTTTTTTTAAATGTGGATCGATGGATCATTTTATCCGAGATTGCCCGATGTTAGCCAAGCAAAACACTGTTCAAAACGTAAGGCTGAGTAATATGTCAGTGCGAGGCAGACCACCCATGTATTCAAGTAATGTAAGTGGTAGTCAGAGAGGGACGAAAGATAAGCAATTCGATTTGAGGTTCATGCACCTGCCAGAGCATATGTTATACGCGCTCGGGAGGACATTTCTTCCCCAGATGTTATTACCAGTACTTTCACTCTTTATGATACTAGTTTTATTACATTGATTGATCCCGGTTCGACTCATTCTTATGTGTGTGAAACATTAGTATCTAGTAAGACTTTGCCTATTGAGTCTACTGAGTTTGTGAATCGAGTATCGAACCACCTGGGCCGGTGTGTTCTGGTTGATAAAGTATGTAAAAATTGCCCATTGATGATTCGAGATTCATGCTTTCTAGCCAATTTGATGTCGTTATCTTTCGATGAGTTTGATATAATTTTGGGTATGGATTGGCTGACTTTGCATGATGCCGTTGTTAATTGCAAAAGAAAGACCATTGATTTGAGATTTCAGAACAACGAGATTATTCGTATTGAATCTAATGATCTGAGTGGTTTACCAGCAGTAATATCTTCGATGTTAGCTCGGAAGTATGTGAGAAAAGGTTGTGAAGCTTACTTTGATTATGTGGTTGATAATAAAGTGACTAAAAAGAAGATTGAATCCATACCTATTGTGTGCAAGTATCCGGACGTGTTTCCTGAAGAATTACCAAGTTTGCCACCTGTCCGAAAGGCAGAGTTTGCTATTGAGTTAGTATCAGGGACGACTCCAATTTCAATAGCTCTGTATCAGATGGCACCTATTGAATTAAAAGAATTGAAATCTTAGTTGCAAGAGTTGACAAATAGAGGTTTCACGCGACTGAGTTTTTCTCGATGGGGTGCACCAGTTTTATTTGTGAAAAAGAAAGACGGAACTATGAGAATGTACATCAATTATAGACAGCTCAATAAGGTGACTATAACGAATAAGTATATGTTTCCACGAATTGATGATTTGTTTGATCAGCTGAAAGGGGTTAAAGTGTTTTCGAATATAGATTTGAGGTTCGACTACTATCAGTTGCGAGTTAAAGATTCCGATGTGCCAAAAACTGCTTTCCGAACGAGGTATAAACATTATGAATTTCTGGTTATGCCTTTTGGACTTACTAATGCACCTGCTATTTTTATAGATTTGATGAATCGGTTCTTCATACAGTATTTGGATCAGTTTATGGTTATGTTCATTGATGATATATTGATCTACTCCCATGATGAAACCGAACATGCTGAGCATTTGAGACTTGTGTTATAGACTTTACGAGAAAAACAGTTCTATGTGGAGTTTAGTAAATGTGAGTTCTAGTTACATGAAGTTAGTTTTTTGGGACATGTTGTTTTAGTATCAGGTATTCGGGTTGATCCAAGTAAGATTTCAGCAATACTCGAGTAGAAACCTCTGAGAAACATTTCTAAAGTCTGAAGTTTTTTGGGACTTGCTGGTTACTATAGACGATTTGTGAAAGGGTTCTAGATGATTGCAACCCTGATGACCAAACTTCTGGAAAAGCATGTTAAGTTTGAATGGTCAGAAAAGTGCCAGAAAAGTTTTGATCAGTTGAAAGCCCTTTTGATCGAAGCTCCAGTGCTAGTCCAGCCAGAATCGGGTAAAGAATTTGTTATTTATAATGATGCATCTTTAAATGGTTTGGGCTGTGTTTTAATGCAAGAAGGCAGAGTTATAGCTTATGCCTTGGGACGGTTAAAGTCGCATAAAAAGAACTATCCGACGCATGATTTAGAGTTGGCAGCTATTGTGTTTGCATTAAAAATATGGCGCCACTATCTGTTCGGTGAAAAATGTCATGTTTATTCCGATTATAAAAGTCTGAAGTACTTGATGACTGAAAAGGATTTGAATTTGAGACAGCATCGATGGTTAGAGTTGCTAAAAGATTTTGAGCTAGTGATTGACTATCATCCGGGAAAGGCTAATGTTGTTGCTGATGCTCTAAGTCGAAAATCCCTGTTTGCTTTGCATGCAATGGATGCACATATGGTTATGTCAAATGATGGTGCAATAATAGCCGAGTTAAAAGCAAGACCATTATTTATTCAGCAAATTTGCGAAGCTCAGAAGACCGATAATGAATTGATAGTAAAGCGGGCTCAATGTGATTCGAACGTTGATTCAGAATTTCAAGTGGATGTCGAGGGATGTTTGCGGTTCAGAAATCGAATATGCGTTCCGAGAAATACAGAGTTGATTCAGATGATTTTGAATGAAGCTCATAACAGTCGGCTATCTGTTCACCCGGGTAGTATGAAGATGTATAATGATCTGAAACAACATTATTTGTGGCAAGGTATGAAATGAGACATTTCTAACTTTGTATCGAAATGTTTAGTTTGTCAGCAAATAAAAACCGAGCATCAAGCACCTTTTGGATTGTTTCGGCTAATTATGATACCTGAATGGAAATGAGACAGAGTCACGATGGATTTTGTATCTTGTTTACCAATGACACCAAACAAGAATGATGCCATCTGGGTTATTGTGGATAGATTGACTAAATCGGCTCACTTTGTTCTAGTTCAAACAAATTATTTAATAGATAAACTTGCTGAGTTATACGTTTCTCAGATTGTGAGACTACACGGAGTACCTATTTCTATTGTGTCGGATAGAGATTTGAGGTTTACATCGCGGTTTTGGAAGAAACTGCAAGATGTGCTAGGTACTAAATTGTATTTTAGCACTGCTTTTCATCCCCAGACAGATGGTCAGTCCAAGCGAACCATTAAGATACTTGAGGATATGTTGAGATGTTGCATTCTCGAGTTCGAAGGTACATAGGAACAATATCTACCTCTGATTGAATTTGCGTATAATAACAGTTTTCAATCGAGTATTAAAATGGCACCTTACGAGGCTTTATACGATCGTAAATGTCGTACACCATTGTATTAGACTGAGCTCAGTGAAAATAAGATACACGGGGTCGATTTGATCAGAGCAACCAAACAAAAAGTGAAAGTGATCCGTGAAAGTCTGAAAGCAGCATCAGATCATCAGAAATCATATGCAGACTTGAAATGTAAAGATATAGAGTTTCAGATCGAGGATAGAGTGTTTTTGAAAGTCTCACCATGGAAGAAATTACTCCGATTTGGTCGTAAAGGAAAATTGAGTCCGAGATTTATTGGGCCGTATAAGGTTATAGAGCGTATCGGGCCGGTCACTTATAGACTGTTGTTGCCACTTGAATTAGAAAAGATTCACAATGTATTACATGTTTCAATGCTTCATAGATATCGATCTGATCCTTCACATGTGATTAGTTTGACCAAAGTTGAGATTAAGCCCGATATGACGTATGAGGAAAAACCGATTTGTATTCTGGCTCGTGAGGTTAAAGAATTGTGAATAAGAAAATTCTGTTGGTTAAAGTACTGTGGCATAAGCATGGTGTTGAGGAAGCAACTTGGGAGCCAGAAGATCCAATGAGAAAAAGCTATCCAAACCTATTCATCAGTAAGATTTTCGAGGACGAAAATCCCTAAGGTGGGAGAGCTGTAACAGCCTGATTTAGACCCTAATCGGAACGGTGGTTTCGGGACCATGAATCCAAGTCAAAAAATATTTAAATATTATTTTTTGTGTTTATTATGTGTGAATTAGTATGTGTGAAATTTTCGCGATTTAATTTTGTCGTTTAGGTGCCCGATTAAATAAAAAGGACTTAATTTCGTAAAGTGTATAATTTGGTCATTAATTATGTAGGGACCGAATTGAACTTGTATTATTAATATGAAGCATTTAAAGTGATATTAGACCATTTCATATATAAGTGGACGGTTTTGGACATGATATATATGGTTTACTAATTAATTTTGAAAGGTTAAATGTGTAAAATAATAAATGATATATATGTTATATTATTATACAAATTAAAAAGCCATGTTAAATGTTCATCTTTTGACCAAATTAAAAAGAAGAAAGAAAAGAAATAACAAAGCTAGGTATTTGGCCATTGTTGGTTCAAATTCAAGGTTAGTTTGGTGTTAGTTTGGTTATGATTTTTGATAATTTTTACGTTTTTGAGATCATTACTTCGAATACTATCCGAGCCATGCTAGAATTTCTGATTTTGATGAATATTTTGAGTTATGCCATTGATGACTATTTGTGTTTGGTGATGTTTGATGATAAATTATGAAAGATATGTTTTGGATTAATATGTTTTGTATTGGAATTTTTGATGAATTTGAGTAATTGGGCTAAATTGAAAAAATAATAAGTTGAAAAACTAAAATGCAAAATAAATGAAATGCGTGTATTTGTATGTACTAGAGGAACATTCGGCCTAAGTATGTTACATGGAGATTTGGTGTATTTTGTGTTTTATCCAATTAGGACTAATTTGTAAAAGTATGAAATATCAGGGGTAAAATGGTAATTTTCCCATTTATGTGTTGTTGGATTAAATTGAATGAAATTGTGTTTGAATGAGATTAATTTGAAATTTTATAGATCAAGAACAAAAGAAATCGAACTTGGATCGGGGAAAAACAAAAATAGTCAAAAAGTAGATTTACATCGTTCATTAATATCCGAGGTAAGTCTTTAAGCAATTAAACATTGATAATTTTGAATGTAACTTAATTTAATATGCTGATTTGGAATTCATAGATTTATAGTAAAGTTAGCTGAATATGATTAAGCATGGAAATAATGTATTTAAGTTTAATTCGACTGAGTTGTCACATTTGAAAGTCCATATGAACTATATGGAATATCTAAAATTTTTGATATATGAATTGTTATGAAACAGCTTTATAATAGTGATATTCAGGCTTTGAGCCTTGCAAGCCTTGTGCTGGTGAATTTAATCGAGCTTTATGCCTAGCAGGCTTATCGCAGGTGTATAAAAAAATCAGACTTTGAGTCTAGCAAGTCTTGTGCCGGTGTGATATATAGGCTTAGGCCTAGCAGGGTTTACGTCGGTGAACTATTATAAGTCTATGCTTAAAAGACTTTATGCTGATGTGATATTTGAATACGTTAAATGAGGTAAAATGATCAGGTACGTGATAGTTGGTTACCTATTCGAAAATAGGGTGAAAGGATTTCTTGATATGTGACGAAAAAGGATTCATAAAGTTGTTGTAGTATATGTGTTAATATGCGAAATATATTTGGCCTTATAGTTTCATATGATGTAATGTTGAAGTTTGAGTGATGAATTTATGTCCATAAATGTATATGTATATTCGGTTATATAAGACAATATGGTTTTACAATTTGGGAATATATTGAAGATGTATACATGTATATTCGGCCAAGGAGAAATTGTCCTATAAAAGAATATGTTATATATGTATGGAATTAAAAGCTTGAAATTAAATGTGTTTACAAATGCATAAGTTGATTTATTTAACTGAAATGATTAGTAATTGAGATGTTATTATGCATTAATTGTTTAATTTGCTTAAGACTTACTAAGCTACAATAGCTTACTGTGTGTATGCTTATTCATTGTTCTTATAGATTTTTGAAGTTAGTTAGGGGCTCGGGGATCGTCAGTGAAGTCATCCACACTATCGTCAACCTTTGGTAGTTTTAAAAGTCTTATTTCAAACTTATGGCATGTATAGGCTAATATGTATTTTGTCCAATCTTGGATATGTATAATTTCAGCCATGCGAATATGGCTTAATTTCTAAGTTTGAATTTGGTTATGTTTAGTCAAGGTTTAATCCGTTTTGGTTATAATATTATATGCTATGAATGAATGGTATATGTGTTTGGTCTTATACGTTTTGGAAATGGCTTGATAATGGTTGGTGAACTTGATTGTGGTTGATGAGTCGGTCATGGTGTATATAAATTTTCACAAGTATGGTTAGATGATTCAGTTTTGGTTGGGTATAGATAAAGTATATATATGAAATTGGTTGCTATGTTTGATATAGGTGTTAATATGTGAATGATCATTAGATGATATATATATTTAAGTTCGTATATGGTAAGTGTTTATTATGATATGTTATGTCTTGTAAAGGTCTAGTAATTTGGCTTAATAGAGGTGAAAGATGTTGAATGTTTATATATGTACATGTGTATGTGTGAGTAACCGAATGATGCTTGTCATTACTATTCGGTTTGTATTGGAAATGTATATGCATATATTATGCTTATGTGATTGGTAAAATAGGTACATTTAATGAAGATAAATATTGAGTTGGTATTAGGTATGTTTTTTAGTAAATTGCATATTTAATAAGTAACAAGTATATATATATATATATATATATATATATATATATATCTATTTTCGGTATGTAATTGGTAAACTTCTAGTTTAAGATTGAATGGTTGAACTGATATGACTTAAATGTTTAATGAAATATTTGTGATCATTTGTGAAGTTGATAATGCCTATATGCTAAGGGATAAAATGCCTTGTGATACTATTTAATTTGTTAAATATGTGCACATATAGAATTAAGAAATATAATGTTCGATTTTTATTTTTTGGTATTCACTTATCAATAAAGTGATGAACCTATGATTCGTATATACAATATGTTTTACAATGTATGTTTAATATTTAATTAGTTATATGCTCTACATGTATATATGAATATGATCTATGTTAGCATGAGAATGTTCAGAACTGTACTTATGTTCAGTAATGCCTCGTGACCCTAGTCCGGCGATGGATACGTGTTAGGGGTGTTACAAAATAAATGTGTTAGGTTATCCGTCCAGTCTAAACCAATGACAACATAGATAAACTAGCTTGGCCAGGGTTAGTATACATGTAAAATGACAGTGGATTACTAGTCGAGGCTAAATTCGAGTCACGTGTAATATCTGTGTCCACAAAACATGCAAGTACTCAGTTCAGATCAGAATTTCAGACGAAAATCTCATGTGTGAAACTTTTACTCGATCCATCAAAATTATTTTAGAACATTCAGTATAATTAACATAGATCAAATTCTTGCAATATTTTTTAATATACATATATAAACATCAATAATAATATTTAATAATGAATTATAACCAAAATAACTGTAGAAACTTACCCAGACAAAAATAGTTGCAAAAACAAGGCTTCGATTAATCCATTAATTTAGCTTTTCCATGATTCGAGTCTAATTGTTTCATTCCTTGATCTAAATAACATTTTGTTCCGTTTCATTAATCCATTCAAACATTTCAAATAATTGAACTTAAGCTTATAAGCCCTTTTGATATAAATTTACAAAATTACCCCTAAACTTTATAATTTTACAATTTAGTCCCTAATCCTAAAACTTACAATTTAATCACATTTAAGCAACACCCATTCTAGTCAATTTCTATATAGTCCCTAATCAGCCCAAAACTATCAAAGTTTCATAATAATTCCATGTAATTTCACTATTTTAACAATTAAATCCTTAAACATTAAAATTTCTAAAAATCACTTTACGAATTACTCCTATTTAACAACCAAGCTTAATAATCTGCCATTAAACTTCAAAAACAATTATACTTGCTCAATGGAATAGTTTTAAACATTTAACAGTTTTACAAATTAACCCCCAAGTTAGCTAGATTAAGCTACAACGATGTCAAAAACATAAAAATCACTAAAAACGGTTGAAAATTACATGCCATGCAAGGTGGTTTAACTTGGCCGAAAGCTTTATGTTTATTTTCATGGAGGAATCAATTTTTGGCCAAGTGAATTAAGGAAGATTATAACCATTGTCATATTTTGTTTAGATAAATTAATAATTAATTTACCTTTTTACCTTTTTAACTTAACAAAAATTCCTTAATAAACCAAACCAAATCGTCCACTATCTTTATATATGGTTTAATCACCTATTAAGGCCCAAAATTTATAAATTCAAAGCCATTTAACATAAATAAATTAATAGCGATTAAATTTTGCAGTTATTACAATTGAGTCCTTTTTATATAATTAACTATCCAAACATCAAAATTTTTGGACCAAAATTCAATACACCTATATAATCACTACATAAATATTTAGTAAAAATATTTATGGGCTCATTTTATAGAAATGAGGTCTTAATACCTCATTTTCTAAAACCACTTGACTTTAGGAACAACCACTTGTACTTAGCACTTCTTTTAATTTGCAAAAATTTTTAAATCAACATTAAATATAATTTTATAATTGGCTCGTAAATATTAAATAATAATATTTACAGCCCCACTCATTAGATTTATGGTCCTTGAAACCACTATTTTCGACGCCGCTGAAAAACGGGCTGTTACAATTCTCCCCCTTAGAAAATTTCATCCTCGAAAATTTTCACCTTATAATAGTTTTGATTATCGTGTTCTCATAGATTCTTCGACTTTCCAATCAAATCTGTCCTAAATAGCTTGTTCTCGCACAATTGAATTGTATGATACAACACTATAATATGTTCACTTAAATATGAAGTATTTGTTTTGACTGTTCGTCTATCTGTACCATAGTTTCGTGTATTTTGAATACATATAACTCAACTAGCTTTTAAGCGAGCAACCTAAACTGACCGGAAATAAATGAATCAATTTTATTAGTTTGACAATTATAACTTAGATCGATTCTTTCTTTCATAGCGTCAAAAATAGTCTAGATACGAAATTCATCGTGACTCGTCTTCATATCAAATCGAAAATCAAAACAAGCCGTAATAACCTAGACATAACTTGATTTTCAACTTTGCTATACTAGACATCTCAATACAAACTCCAATTTTTCACATTTTATTTCCAACCATCAATAACTTTGTTTCAAGTCATTTCACAATTTGTCAGACATGTCTGAATTAAGCAAACACTACGATAAGTCTCTCGTAATATGTCTCGTATAATCTCAGATTTGTTCAATATATAAATTTGATTTAAAAAATGTAGATTATCATCATAATCAATATTGAAATAGTGATATTCAACTAACAAAGTTGGATATTTTCCTTATAACCCACAAATTTTTCGAAGAAATAATGATTTAGCTCTCAGCTTCATGATAAACAAACTAGCATAAATCAAAATCATCTGACTGAAGTATTATTATAATTAATGAATTCCTCTTTGGACTAAATTGGACCAGTATTGGAGCTTCTATCAATAACACCTCTGTTGGCACTTAACTGATCAAAAAAAATTCAATGTATCTCTATAATAGCTTCATCATTGGCAATAATTATCGAGAAATTCTTAATAAATCATCTGTCAAAAAGTGGTTGAGAAACTTGATCCATCGAATCCTCAAATTGTACAAGGGCATATTTAATTCGAAAGACATAACTAGAAACTCATAGTGTCCGTAACATGTTTTGAACGTTGTTTTTAGTACCTCTATATCATTAACTCGCAACTGATAATATAATTTATACATAATCCCATCGACCCATTTTTCTTTTTCACAAACAGAATAGGTGTGCCGCAGGGTGATGTACTCGATCAAACAAAATCTTTGTCAATTAATTCTTGCAACTGAGTTTTAATTCTTTAACTCGATTGGAGCCATTACGTATAGAGCAATCAGAATTGAAGAAATCACTGACATTAATTCTATAATTAACTCAATGTAACACCCCAAACCCGGCCCAGACGTTATGGCCGAATCTGACGTGCCACATTGGAGTTGAAAACCCACGTTCGTTTTAGTGTTTTAAAACCATACATTTTATTGAGTTAACAAAGTGTATGGAAGCTGGGCACCGTGTAGGTATCCGAGACAAAGGAGGTGAGCCATGAAGGTCGCTTAAGTACCAAGCTCTTTAATTGGATCCAATCCTGACATGCCCACAACCATAGCCACACTTTGTTATATCGAGTTTAAATTTGTTTAACGGACGTCTTTGATAAATCGATTAATCGTGGTGTTGAGATATTTTGAAAACAAGTATCATTTTGAAAACACGTCCTAAGTCTAGCCCATTTGAATAATTATTAACCAATTTTTTAAAGTTATTAAAATTAAAATAATTCGAAAAGAAATAAAAGGAAAGTTAAAATTGGCCTTATTACAACCCAAAATAAATAATAATTAAAGGAAATTAAATGAAAACCAACACTTATTTAAAAGCCCAAAGATGATCACCGTGGCCACTCAATCCTCTCCATTGAAGTCCCCACATCAAAGCTCACTGCAAGGTTAAGGAAAGGGGGTGAGTTTGGAAACTCATGTGCAACAAGCCCTTCGAGCCCAAAACAATAATGACTGTTGGGTCTAAGCCCAAATCCAATCTCAACATATCTTGGGCCATAGCCCTTTTCATGTTTCATATTCCATAACACTTTGGGCAAGCCTTTTCATATTTCATATTCTTGGGCGAAGCCTTTCTCAGAAGCAGTATGGCCCTTAGGCCCATTTCAATGTCACATATAATTTCATTGAAAGAATGCAACCCATTTGGGAGACTACTCAACCCACCATCCGCTACTCTCCACCGTACCAACCAACACACCATGTGGGATTAACTCGACCCACCCCGCCAAACTCTCCACCGGCAAAGATAGTCGCTTTATCATATAACCGGATGCCTAGCCTCTTTTAATAATCGGGCAAAAGCCCTTTCAATAATCGGGGCATAAGCCCTTTTATAAGCGGGGCATAAGCCCTTTTGATAATCGGGGCATAAGCCCTTTTGATAACGGTGCATAAGCCCTTTTCACTTCCTCCATCCATATAAAACCCAACCCAATGCAGTTATGATTACATCATGTGCATATCATACATATCATGTGCATATTATACATGTCATGTGCATCTCATACATATCATATTTATCAAAATCCCATGTATTAAAATCATACATAAACCCTAGGGGTATAATGGTCATTTTACCTAGGGGCAAACGGTCATTTTCATGGTATAAGGGTAATCTCATAATTTTACCAAAAATTAGGGTTTCCATGTTCATTAACGATTACTAACAATCCATGGGTGCAAACAGTGATTCTGGCCCATTTTTAGCGAAATCGAGTTATTGGGCCTAAAACCTCTAATGGGCCCTACTTAGCCAATTTCGTCATCTAGGCCCATTTAGCCTATATTCCATAACGGTTTTAACAGTCTTATCATGCCATATAACAGATTTCCGTTTTCTACCAACTTTTTTCCTAATGGGCCCGAAAGCCCAATGAGCCCCACTTCGGCCCCTCGAGGCCCAACTTACCAAGAACGCCAAAAATCACATTCTTACCGTTTCCATCGTTCTCGATCATCGTCTCATCGATTCTAACTAACTAGTGAGCGTTCGCTTGCTCACAAGTCCACGAAATGCCAGAATTTCGGCATTTCGGCTTTTCGGCATTTTATCGCTTTAAGCTATGAAAGGGTTCGTTACACACCTGATTTGTGATATTCCTCGACGAGATCTCCTACACGATTTCTCCTATAATCATTTGTTAAATAGATCAGCTCGCAATAATTGAACCAAATCAAGAGATATCCAATATTAACACTTACACATTCGGCCACCATCCATAATGGCCTTAGGCACCTTACCTTTGTCGCGATTGATGACTAGGTCTAACTACTCCGGTGATCCAAGCTACTCCAAGTCGACACTACACCTTGCTGCTCCTTCACTAAATAAACCACAAAATGTTAAAGAAGACCCCATAAGGCCTATACCCACATTCGCCATCTCCTAAATTAGAGAGGTTTGGCTTTTCTTAAACTCCCTAATATTGAATTGATTAAAGCTACGAGCACTTACCAAGGTTCACTTACCCAAACGGTTTCAATCCCGTGTTAACTCCGATTCAACGTAGTCGCAGCTCTAATACACTAGCAGAACCCGTACCACAAGGATCCTACGAATCGGCCACCAAGTTACCCAAGGGTGATGTGCTTTTGGCTTTTGGGTCACTGAAGAAAAAGTGGTTATGGACCAAAAAGGGTGTTGACAAAAGAGTTGAAAGGCTTTTAAAATAACAAGAATCGCTAAAAAGAAAAGAACAAGTGTATACCTTTATAAAGCAATCGACTTCCTTTGACTCCTTGAGATTTGGCTTGTTGATATTCGGTTAGCAATGAAAAGAATGATCGGTTCAGCTTTTACTATAAATGAAAGAGAGGAAGAATGAGAGGTAGAGAGTTTGTGGAAGAAATAACGAAAGAGAAAATAGAGGATTAGCTTAAGAACAATTGGCAAGAGGAGAAAGAAAAGAAAAGAGGGAATAGATGAGAGAAGGAAGAAAATAATTAAAAAAATGAGAAAATTGTTCACTTTTGGGAAAAATAGAAAAGAATAAGAGCAAAAAGAAATAAGATTAAGATTAGAATAAAATAAAATCCTTTTCCAATTTTACTTCCTTCCTTATCTCCTTAATTCATGGCCATAATCAAAGTTTGAATTTAATTCAAACTCCCACTTCTGAGCAGCAGTCCCCCACTCACTCCTCCTGCAATGGTACTGTTTCAATTCCATACGGTCCTTCCCACGCACGTTCAGCAAAAAGAATCACCCTTTTGCGCATAGCGCTGATCGAACCTAGGACCCACAGGTTGCCCGACCGCTGGCTGGCCACTGGGACGGGCATTTGTTTTCAATAATATACCGTCACCTTTTATCTTAAAGGTTACTCTGAAGTCCGTTCATTTTAAAAATATAACATTAAAACATACCTTCGCTTTGGACTCGAACCCCAGGACCTCCGTCCGCCTAGCGCCCACGCCCATCTCTTGCCACTGCACCGAGCTTCCTTCCTTGCTAATATATGGTCACAATAAATTATAAACCTTACCTTGATTCGCCCACTTTAAAAATAAAACAGATTCACTCACGTCGGAATCGAACTGCGACCTCTTTAACACACACATCGTTGCTTGTCACCGCACCACGTGCTCTCTTTGTGTCAAACTTCATTCGTAACTTCCTTTAAGGCCTATTCCAACCGCAACTCAGTATACTAAAAAACCCAATTTGGGCACGCTGGTATCGAACCTCGGTTCCCTTTCGCTGCCCAACACTCCTAACCACGGGCAGACTCCTCCTTATGTCTAATTTTAGCCTAACTTATTAATAAACCTTAATGTCCAGATCCCTAAAGAAGCAAAAATAATAATTTTTTGCTAGAGTCTTGGTCCTAATTTTTCCCACACTTTAAATACTTCTAAATTTATTTAAAAACTAAAATAATAATAATAATAATAACCATAATAATGAAGATTTCAAATACGATAATATATATAAATTTTTTCCTAATAATAATAATTATAATTTCCATAAATCAATGAAAATAGATACAAGAAAATTTTTTGATAATATGTTAATTTAAACACTAAATTAACAACAATAATTGTATAAATATATTTGTATCTAATAATTATAATGATAATAATTTTCATAAAAATTAAAATATTAGTACTAACATAATTTATCAATATATATATTTAAACACTAGTAATATTCAAAACTTCTCAATATTCAGGTTTTCTTCTATCCGAATCCCAGACTCAAAGCCCAACTCTTCTAGGCCCAATTTTTGGGGCGTTACACTCAATGTCTTGCTCTAGTAGTAACCTAGTAATTCCATAGGAAAAACATATATAAACTTGCATACTGTTGATAATTGATTGACTTTCATTTTAGATACTTTATAATCTAGGATATAAATTAAAACATATCAAAACCATTTTGTATAAATTTCTGTGCAGATATCACTAAAATCATATTAAAAAAAATCATACATAGCATATTCAATGAAAATCAATTACATTTTTTGTCTCAAACAAATTCATTTCTATCGCCAATTCATTGCAACATCATAAACAGTAGCTTTTTTTTCCCCAAGATAACGTCAAATTTATTGAAAAACAATAACATCAAATCAACAGAAAAATCATAACTCTGAATTCTCAGCGAACACTATTTCCAGACCAAAACATATATGATACTTTATCCTAAATTACTCGTTACTTTAATAACATATTAAAGTGACACGACTGATAAACTTTTTTTTGTTACTAACTTAGTTCACATATAATAGTGTCTTTACCTAGAGTCAATAAATGCATATACAATAACATCAAAGGTAAGAAAGATGCCAGGAATAACGACAAGAGCTGAGGCTTCCACACATGCTCGAATCACTTAAATTCTAGTGAGAACTCAAGCTCTAGATCGAACCATTATTCTTTTGTTTTGCTTCTATTGACTCTGACAATGCTTCAAATTCCTGGTAGTCTATCTCACAAAAGTAACAACATGTTTATTTTTGTTCAGATCTCGGTTCAACTCAACTTGAATCGGGCAATCTTTATTAAAATGATTGGGAAATTCACATATTAAACAGGATCCTTCTTTCAATCTACATATTCTAGAATGATTTTGGGCATAATAATCACATTCAAATCTAATCACATTCCGAACACTAACTACTAAAATCATCGATGGCCTTACTTTACTTTATTTCAATTTATCTTTACCATAAAATCCTAGTAATACTAAGAAATGATTATTAAATTCCTTCTCTTTTTTGGCGAGAAAATAGAAAACATTCTAAATATATTTCTTTTATTGAAATCTCAAATTCTCATCTTGCTCTGTTTCTTTTGATTATAAACTTATTCCATTTCCTAAGCTCGATTAGGTAAAACTACAAAGTAACAAAAATCAATTGTATCTACAAGCATTTTGATCTCATAATTGAATCCATCATCAAACTAATTACATAATTCCTCTTCAATCGGTACCATCTCATAAACATATTTACTGACTTGAACAAACCTTCGCCCGAAATCCACAATTGATCTATTTCCCAGCTTTAACTCAGGAATTTCATTTCCATTTTTTTCTTACCTAAATGTCGTTTGTTGACACAATTCTTTCAGAAACCAATTCAAAAGAAAACCCAGTTAATCTGTTCTTTCGATACCATAATAGTTAAAGTTGATTACTAGAGAATAACTTTATTCTTTTAATAGTAACATAACACACCTCAGATAATCTTCGAAAGAACACAACATTTGTCGCATCCCAAAAACTGGGTTAGTAGAAATTGGGTAAATGAACCGAGAGTGTTCAAGAATGAATTTTTATTTAGATAATATTTTACTTATTTGATAATAAATAAATATCAATTATAGTGTCTGAGTAATGGTGGAGATGTCCTTGATTATTTGAGTTCAAACCCCTTCCTTCTCATTAATTTCTTTTTGATGAAAATTTATTTTAAACCCTTATCAAAGGTCACCCCATGTTTTTAAATATTTTCTATTAAAATAAAAATAAGGAAGTAAAGTGGCCAAGTGGTTAAGTGCTCTTAACCTATCCTAAAGGTCTTAAGTTCAAGTCCCTTTCTTCTTTTCATCTTTTTCTTTAATTTTTAACACAAAAACCCATGCGAATATTAAGCTTGTCGTCCATCTTATAGCTTCCATGAATAGGAAAATTCCTTTTTTTCCATTATGGGTCAAACATACCATAAGTTGAAGGAGCATGATCCCCTTTTCACTCCATATCTCCCTCTTTTACCATTTCATCTCATCTTTTCCATATTAGAGATCCATTGAACCTAAACTGAGTTAACCAACCTTTCCTCCCACTCACCCACCTATCATTGTTGCCCCCTCCTTCTCCTCCATATTCTTTTTATTTCTCTCCATTCTCACCTATTTTTCACTTTTTTTTGCAATACCACCACCCTTTCCTCTTTTTACTTTTACGTCCTCCACTGTGACCGAATCTACCACCACTGACCACTGCGCCTCGTGGCCACCGCACCTCCTCCTCTACCTCTTCCTCTTCCCGTCATCGACCATCACTACCATGACTGCCACCACAAACCATCGCGGTTTTCTTTTCTCGTCCATTCCTCTTTCTTTCATCAGAATATTTCACCTTTGTTTTGTCAAACCTTCACTATTTCTTTTACTACACCTTTCGTCGGACTGTCGCCGTCAAAACTGGACTACGACCGCCACCGCTGGTGGTTGAGTTTTCCTCCTTTTCTCCATATTTCCTTTCCATTATTTTATTTTTATTAATCTTATACCCTCTCGCTTTAATAATTCTCTTAGATCTCCCAACTCTCCAATCTTGTGTTTATATTGATCGACCGTTCATCTCGAATTGATCAAGTGTGTAGGCAAAGGTTATTTAATCTTAAACTCCTCCTCTTGGTGATTTCCACTCTTGGTCAAATGGTATAATGGTCATAGTAATTATTGTTATTTAATTATTTACGTATTAATACTGTCATTTATGCTCTTTGAAGGTCCAATCAATAATAATAGGAGAGATCCTTAAAATTTGGATCGAAGATTGTAGATTCGAGTGTTCAAACCACGAGGTAAGTGTTCTGGTGAAATTTTTAGTGATGAATCAATTAATAATAAATATTTTTCGATGGATTCTAACCAATAGAGATAATTTGTGTGTTTAGATACATCTTTCGAGTTTAGATTCAAGAAGAATCAGTTGTAACAAATCATTTTTCAGTGGTGCCAGAAACAGTGGTTTTAGGCCACCAAATTCGACGAGTAAGTTTATAAATATTATTATTTAATATTTACAAGTCAAATGTGATTTTAAAAAGGTTTTTGATTTGATAATTTATGTTATATAAGCGATTTATTAAGTTCAAGTGCTAAGACCCTAAGGTCAAGTGGTTTTAGAAAATAAGGTATTGGGACCTCATTTCTATAAAATGAGCTGTAAATAGTTTTATAAATATTTATGGAGTGTCATTAAGGTTGTATTAAAGTTTCATTGTGTAACACCCCTAACCCGTATCTGTCGCCAAAATGGGGTTATGAGGAATTACCAAACATAACACAACTCAAAAGAATACTCCTTACATTTCATACTTCGTAACTCAATCCAATAACAAAACTTATCTTTTTAAAACTTAAACATAATCAAACATGTATCAGCAATGAACAAAAACTTATGCATGAGATAAAACATACCATTTCATGATTAGATAAATTCACATATTATGCATATTACTCTAAGCTAAAACAACCACACAGCATAATAGACATAGATAATTTATATACAGATAAACATGCATTAAACAAGGACAAGAATATACATCTTTCCTCATATCAAGTTATGCACATATAACCAGATCAATTTAAGCCATTTTCAAGCATCAATACATAAACATTTCATGACTATTATAATTATACCTAAACTTTCTTTTTATCTCGTCAAATAAGTCATGTGAAACCAAATCTAAATACACAATAATTTAAACATAATACTCATACATACTTACCATCAAAAACTGAATCTAAATAACTAATTCACAAATAAACATGCCATAAGTATATTCCTTTATTTTGACTAGGTATAACCGATTATAATCATGCCTTGAACAAGTTACCATTTATCTCACAAAATAGCCAAATCCAAACATATCACCAAAACACAAATCATACCTATCATATGATATGCATACCAGAATAGACTCCAACCATGTCAAATATAATCAAATTTTAACATGAAAATTAAGCCATTAAAGTCATACCAATTCCACAAATTCAATCTTAAGTTAAAATATATCATTGTATAACTGAATACAAATATCAACTTGTCACTTTAAATATCAAACCATAAACAAACATATCATATGCATATATATTTAATTTATCTATCATTAGCCGAATATAAATGCACATCAGTTACAGCCAATGATCAAAAACTTATAATCATTATCAATATTTACTTCATCATATAACTGGTTACCAATACTTCAAATTATAGTCATTTACCTAATACATTCGAGTTATATATCAAGCATATCACTCAACAAGAATATCCAACCACAACTTCACATCATACCAAATATACCATACACAAATACTTTGACATAACTTCATCACCATTAGCAAATATATCAACCATAATTCACATATAAATATATATTGGCTGAACCATCAGAACCAAACTTAACATAATGAATAAGCCATTTTCGCATGGCTCATATATACATAGCCCAAAATCAAACATAAACATAAGCTAGCCTATACATGCCATAGGTTTAAGTTCAACTTATAAAGTACTGAAAACAGTCGATAGTGTGATAAACTTCGCTAATGATCCCCGAGCTCGTAAATTGACTCCAGAATCTATAAAACAGAGGCAAACATACACACACAGTAAGCTATCATAGATTAGTAAGTCATAAGCAAATAAATAACTCAATGACATAATCAACTCAATTTAACCAAACCAATACATGCTATCGTAATCACATTTAATTTCAAACTTACAATTTCATATGCAACATATACTTTCATTTATAAAAATATCTTGGCGAATATACGTATATCTATTATCAAAATATCATTCAATTTCAAAGCCCTAATATAATTATTTAACCAAATATCCATAAACTCATATACATTTATTCATTAATCATTTCATAAATATTCACATTTTATATTCATAAGGCCGAATATAATCATTCATATATGTTTGCAAATAGATCACAAATATGATATCACTTATACATAACCTTTGGCCGAATATACTTTTCATATACACATATATTTTCATTTGCATCATATATAATTTGCATCACATATCAAATAACCAACTTACCTTATTTTCAAATAGGTAATAAACTATCACATACCTGATCACTTTAGCTCATTTTACACATTCAATCACAACTTATCATTGCCCATTGAATCATTCAAAACTGAATAGGATATTAAAAAATCACACATATCGTACAATGCCAACGTCCCAGACGTGGTCTTACATGTAATCAAATATCGATGCTGCTGTCCCAAATAGGGTCTTACATGAATAAAATACCATGTCGATGTCCCAGACATGGTCTTACACGTAATCACATATCGATGCCAACGTCCTAGACATGGTCTTACACGAAAACACATATCAAAAATCCTATGTCATGACATATGTATCCTAGCTATTCCTAAGGTTCGTATAGGGCTTTTAGACGTCGTAACTCAGTCGAAATGAATTCGAAAACATAGCTCCCAAACATATACAGATTTGGCTAACACATATATACTTTCATACAGTTCATTTCACCTTATAAAACTCATATTTATTTAAAATTAACAACATCTATTTGCTTATAAACTTACCTAGGACAACGATAATCAGAACGGGACGACTAATCGACAACTTTGGTTTCCCCCCAATCCAAATCTGATTTCTTTGGTGCTTGATATATACATATTCAAATTAAACTCATTCAAACATAATTTCATTCAATTTAGTCCAAAAACACATAAATGGGAAAATTACCATTTTACCCCTGACATTTTACACTTTTACAATTTAGTCCAAATTGCACAAAACACAAAACATGCAAAATTTGCACACACCATGCTTAGGATAAATGTTACCCATGCTCATACAAGTTCATACATCTCATTTATTTCACATTTTAGCCCCTCAATTTATTATTTTTGCAATTTAGCCCTAATTACTCAAAATCATCAAAAATTCCAATACAAAACATATTAATCCAAAACATATCTTTCATAATTTATCAACTAACATGTAACACCCCTTACCCGTTACCGTCGCCGGAACAGGATACAAGGTATTACCAGAACATAACACATACCATTAAGCATAACCGAGATATAAATATGTCATCCAATTTGATAGTGCATCGTATAACATATGTCTTGAACAATATTAGCCAACTTTAATGGCTTGTACAAAGTAGCTGGTCGAAATCTTGTAACTAATATTTTAAACCTAGACAAATATGACACGTAACAAAATAATTAAGCCAACTATACATGCCATAATTCAAAACGTTTAGTTCAAATACCCTAAAGTATGATAGTGCGGGTAGATCTTCACGATCCTTAACTCCTGAGCAAGCCGAAGGACACTATAAGACAAAAGAGAGAAACAAAGTGAGCTTATAGCTTAGTAAGTAAGTATGTAAATACTAATTAAAGAATCTAACATGTTTACACAACAATTCAAGTATATCTACTTTAACTTCACTATTCATTCCACTTTGATTAAGCTGTCTCTGCTGCGTCATATTCACTAAATAAATCATAACTCGAGTTACAAAATTCAAAATTCAAATCCGTAAAATTTCCCTGAATCTAGACTCATAAAGATTTTTTCTAATTTTTTTTTATAATTTTTGGTTCAGCCGATTAGTACAGTTTATTAGTTAAAGTTTCCCCTGTTACACAGCTTGACTGATCTGACCTCTGTTCACTAAGAATTGAATTTATCTCAGTACACAATTCAAACAACCCTGAAGTCTATTTCATTTAAAACTAGTCTCAATGAGGAATTTATGCATGTAAACTATATTTCTTAATTTTCTTTGTACAATTTTTAATGATTTTTCAAAGTTGGAACAGGGGATCACGTATTCATCCTGAGCAAGTCACATACAATTGTAAATATCTCAAAATATAGAATTCCTTTGCTTGCTCTGTTTCTTTTATATGAAAGTAGACTCATTAAACTTTAATTTCACATCTCATTCAACCTCTAATTATATTCCTCCTATTTTTGGTGATTTTTCAAAATCACGTCACTGCTACCATCTAAAAACAGTTTTAATGCTAGTTTCACTCTTTCACACATTCTTTATGCTAACCTCATTTTGTCTTATATATGTATATACCACAAATCATTTTCACCACATTTCATTCACCATAAGTGTAGGTCCAAACCACAATATCACCACAAAACCATCCTGTTGAACAATTCGGATCAATCCTCGATATTTAATGGTTTCAAACACACCCCACCATCATACTTCGTTTAGTTCGGCTCTCTTGTACACATGGTGAACACTTAGTACCACTCATGCGACCTAACCGATTTGTATCGTAGCTCTCTTGTCTACATGGTGTCCTTCACTTGGAATCATGCATGCGACCTAGCTACATTTATCTTTCACGTAGCTCTCTTGTCTACATGGTGTCCTTCACTTGGAATCACGCATGCGACCTAGCTACATTTATCTTTCACGTAGCTCTCTTGTCTACATGGGATACATCTCGTATCACACATGTGACCTAGCTACTACAGGGTGTCTCGTAGCTTTCTTGTACACATGATGTGCACTCAGCATCATACATGTGACCTAGCTACGCTCCCTCTATTTCATTCGATCTCTCCGATTGTTCAACCGAGATCTCTCTCTCTATATTTATTTCCATTCTTCCAATAGTCGATTTACATTTTAACATCAGCTAGTATATTTATATAATAGGCTGAAATATAAGAATGTACATGAAATTATTGTAATATTTACATACAAACTTACCTTGGTGCAAAATGTGGAAATTTTGCAATTTAGTCCAAAACTTTTTCCTTCCCCGCTCGAGATCAATTCGCGTCTTTCTTGATCTATAATAACACATTTAGCTCATTTAATACTCATACTATTTATTTCAATCCAAAAATCACATCATGGAAAAATTACATTTTGCCCCTAACTTTTACAAAATTACAATTTTGCCCCTAGGCTCGGAATTTAATTTCAGCCCTTATTCTTATGTTTTATGATATGCTGAACATTTTCTCTTTTACAACAACATCAAATTCTCACTCTATCATATAGTTATGAACAATAGGTATTTTTACCGATTATCTTGCTTTTACTCGTTTTCACTTAAAACCGAGTAGCACAAGTTATTTAACATAATTTAAAACCTCATATTCTATCATAAAACATCAAAATACACAAATTTCACCTATGGGTATTTTTCCAAATATGAACCCTAGGTTAAATTATTACTAGCATAAGCTTAATCGAGCTTAGGATTCCAAAATGTAAAGAACATTAAAAGCGGGGCTTGGAATCACTTACTATGGAGCTTGAAAATTGAAGAAACCCTAGCTATGGAGAGAGGAGAATTCAGCAGCAACTAAGGAGGATGATGATCAATTTTGTGTTATTTTTCCCATTTTATTTCATTTAATATCCAAATGACCAAAATGCCCTCCTTACTAAACTTTCAAAATTCCTTCCATGTCCTAATTTTGTCCATGAACTTAAAATTGGTCAAATTGCTATTTAAGACCTCCTAATTAATATTCCAAAACAATTTCATACTAAAAACTTCCGGGATGCAAATTTTGCAACTTATTCGATTTAGTCCCTACTTTCAATTTAAGCACTTTAGGCATAGAATTTCATCACGAAATTTTCACAAAATCATGCAATCATATCATAAACCCCAAAATAATTATAAAACAATTATTTCTATCTCGGATTTGTGGTCATGAAACCACTATTCCGATTAGGCCCTAATTCGGGTTGTCACAATTCTCCCCCCCTTTTTGAGATTTTCGTCCCCGAAAATCTTACCGGTAAAGAGGTTTGGGTATTGTTTCCTCATAGCTTCCTCAGGTTCCCACGTAGCCTCTTCTATCCCATGTCTGTGCCACAATACTTTCACTAAAGCTATACTTTTATTTCTTAACTGTTTAACCTCTCGAGCCAAAATCTTTATTGGTTCCTCCTCATAGGTCATATTCGATCGAATCTCAATTTCATTGGGAAATCACATGTGAAGGATCGAACGATAACGTCGCAACATTGATACATGAAACACGTTATGAATTCTTTCTAACTCTGCCGGTAAGGCTAACCGATATGCCATCGGTCCAATTCTCTCAAGAATCTCAGACGGCCCAATAAAACGCGGACTCAACTTGCCTTTTCGACTAAATCTCGAATCTTTTCCATGGTGACACCTTCAAGAACACTTTATCACCCACCGAAATTCAATCTCTTTTCTTTTAAATCGCATATGACTTTTGTCAATCAAGTAGCTTTCAAGCAATCCGAATTACTTTTATTTTCTCTTGGTTTCTTTAACTAGATCAACTCCATGAATCTGCTTCTCACTAAGCTCGGTCCAATATAAAGGAGTCCGACACTTACGACCATACAAGGCTTCAGACGGTGCCATTTGTATACTTGATTGATAAGCATTATTGTAGGCAAACTCAATCAAAGATAGATATTTCTCCCAACTACCTCCAAATTCTAAAACACAACATCTAAGCATATCTTGAGTACGGATTACTCTTTCCGTTTGACCATCTGTTTGTGGATGAAATGCGGTACTAAAGTTCAATTTTGTACCCAAAGCTTCTTGTAACTTTTTCCAAAATCTCGAGGTAAATCTTGGATCTCTATCGATATTATAGACATAGGTACTCCGTGCAACTTCACAATTTCAGCAATATATAATTCGCTAATTTATCAAGTGAGTAATCAGACGCGTCTTGGTATAAAGTGGGCTGACTTTGTTAATCTATCAACCACTACCCAAACAAAGATCCTTCTTTTTAGGAGTTAAAGGCAAGCGGTTACAAAATCCATGGTAATCTTGTCCCATTTCCACTCGGGCACCATTACGGTTGAAGTAATCCTCAAGGCACTTGATGTTCAACTTTTACTTGTTGATGATCAAACACTTGGTTACAAATTCGAAATGTCCCTTTTCATACCGCCACCAATACTGACTTCTTTAAATCATTATACATTTTTGTGCTACCAGATGAACGATAAACGACCATTGTGCGCCTCATGTAATATTTTACGAATCAATTTATCGTTTTTCGGCACACATATCCTGTCTCGAAACATCAAGCAGTCATCCGGTCCAACTCGAAAATCTGAGTCGTAACTCGATTTGCATTGAGTTCTCTTGATCCGCAACTCACTATCATTCTTTTGAGCATCACAAATCAACTGGAGAAATAACGGTTTAGCTCTCATCTCGCTAAGATTGACCCATCATCGACAATGCTAACCCGTGTTCATGGCTCTCAAAGTAAAAAGAAATTTTACGCTCAAGGCGTCAAGAACTTCATTTGCTTTTCCGGATGATAATCAATCACTAGATCATAATCCTTTAATAATTCAAGCCATCTTATTGTCATGATTCGGATCCTTTTGATTCATCAAGTACTTCAAACTTTTGTGATCGGTAAAATTCGGCATTTTTCACCGTACAAATAATGTCGCCAAATCTTCAAGGCAAAAACAACAATGCGGTTCCAAATCATGGGTAGGATAGTTCTTCTCATGCGGTTTTAACTGTCTCGAAGCATAAGCTACCACTTTACCCTCTTGCATCAACACACATCCAAGGCCTGTCAATGATGCATCACTATAAATTACAAACTCCTTTCTTGACTCGGGCTGTACTAAAATTGGTGCTTCAGTCAATCGTGCTTTCAACTTTTCAAAACTTTGTTGACATTTATCAGTCCATTCAAACTTAACATTCTTTTGCAACAACTTAGTCATAGGAGAGGCAATCATCGAAAATCCTTCAACAAAACGTCTATAATACCGGCTAAGCCTAAAAGCTTCTAACCTCGGATACATTCTTGGCGGTTTCAATCAACGATCGCAGAAATCTTGCTTGGATCCACCGAATACCATCACCGAGACTATATGCCCCAAAATCCGACTTCACGAAGCGAACTCACTTTTACTAAACTTGGCAAGCAGTTTCTTTTCTCTCAAGATCTGCAATATAGTTCTCAAGTGTTCGGCATGTTCGACTCATCTCGAGAATAAATTAAAATGTCATCTATAAACACTACTACAAACTTATCCAAATATGGCGGAAGATCCGATTCATTAAGTCTATAAATATAGTGGAGCATTTGTTAAGCGAAAGGCATCACAAGAAACTCATAATGTCCATACCTTGTCCTAAAGGCGGTTTTCGACACATCGACTCCTTAACTCTCAATGGTAGTAACCGGACCTCAAATCAATCTTTGAAAACACTGTGGCCCCCTTTAACGATCGAATAAATCATCAATCCTCGGCAATGGGTACTTGTTCTTTATAGTCACCTTGTTAAGTCGACGGTAATCAATGCAAAGTCTCATTGAACCTTCCTTCTTCTTCTGAATAATACAGAGCACCCGGGAGAGAAACTCGGTCTCACAAATCCCTTGTCATTAACTCCTGCAATCGAGCCTTCAATTCTTTTAATTCATGAGCCATTCTATATGGAGCAATCGAGATTGGTGCGATGCCCACAACAAATCAATGGCAAAATCTATCTCTCTGTTCGGAGGCAACCTGGGCAATTCCTCCGAAATACATCCGAAACTCACAGACTATCGATGATCGATTCAAATTTCAGTTGAGGCAACTCAATATTCATTACATAAGCGGATAAGCTTCACACCTTTTCTCATGTATTTACGTGCAGACATGTGCGAAATCACCATAGGCAATTTATTTGATTCATCTGTTTCAACCCACGAATTTCTCCATTTTCACATTTCAACTCTAGTGTCTTTTGTTTACAATCTACCTTAGCATCATACAATGTTAACGGTCCATTCCCAAGATAACGTCAAACTCACCAAATGGTAACAAGATCAAGTTGGCGGAAAAAAGTGACCTTGAATCATTAATGGGCAATTCTTGCAAACCTTGTCAACTAGCACATATTGGCCTAAGGGTTCGACACTTTAATCGTAAACTCGATAAATTCAACAGCAACTTTTATTGGATACTAAATTCATGCAAATATAGGAATAAGTGGACCGGGATCAATCAATGCAATAACAATAGTATCATAGAGAGAAAATGTACCAAGAATGACATTGGGAGATGATGCATCTTCTCGCACGTATAGCATAAGCTCTAGCAGTGCTCTAGCTTCCGATCTTGCCGTTAAATCTTTCATCACAGTTTACTACTAGTCCCACCTCCAGATTTCTCGGTGGTCTACCTCTACTAGCGGTGGTATTCATCTAGCACTCAAATCTTTCTTCTTTAACTTTCTCCGGACAATCTCTAATAAAATGCTCATGAGAACCGCACTTTTGAACAAGCTCGCTCGGTCCCCAACACTCACCATAATGTTGCTCGCCACATTGTTGACACTCGGGCTTTCTAGGTCGCACATTACCCACACTTGCCACCAAGTAGCTTAAGCTTTAGACCCGAATATGCTCTACCACGATCTCTGTGAATCCCCAATTGAAACTGTCATTCGAGGGTTTGTCTCTTTGGACCTCTTTGGTTGAGATTGAAATGGCTTGCTTATCTGTCTTTTTCTGACATCTCGGGCCTCAATAGCAGCTTTTCTTCTTTCTTTGTTCAATTCTTCGGCTTTAAGAGCTCGATCAACCAATACTACAAATTCTTTCAACTCCAAAATTCCTACAAACACTTTAATGTCCTCATTCAGCCCATCTTCAAATCTTCTACACATAATGGCCTCGGTAGACACACATTCCTGGGCATACTTGCTGAGTCTTACAAATTCGTATTCATACTCTGCTACAGACATTTTCCCCTGCTTCAATTCAAGGAACTCCTTCCGTTCTTGATCAATAAATCGCTGACTTATGTATTTCTTTCTAAATTCTTCCTGGAAGAAATCCCAAGTAACTTTTTCTTTTGGCACCACTGCAACCAAAGTCTTCCACCAGTGGTAAGCCGAATCTCTCAAAAGTGATACACACACTTTAAGCATTCCTCGGTGTACATGAGAGCTCATCAAATACACGGGTAGAATTTTCAAGCCGAATTCCGCTTTCTCGGGATCATCATCGACCTTTGCTCTAAACTCTTGACCCTTGTTTTCGAATCTTGTCAACCGGAGGCTTGTTCATTCTTACCAAATCTATACCTTGAGCAGCTCTGAGAATCGTCGAGGTATAGGAGGGGTGGAGGAGGTTGAGCATTTGGATTTGCTCGAATAAATTCAGATATCAATTGTTCATCATTTGGAGAAAGGCATCCCGAGCCTTATCTCCTTGTCTCAATGTCTCAGTCTACTTTCCACAGTAGCGGTCCCTTGTGCGGGCCAGCGCATTATTACAAGACATCATCGATCGTGAGCCCTTCAGGATCCATTACTATGTTAAAACAAAACACAATTTAGAATAATCAGGAGTCACCACACTATCACAATATTTTTATGGCATGTATAGCTAGACTTTTACACACACTTTATTAGTCCGAGAACCGACTAAACCATAGCTCTGATACCACTAAATGTAACACCCCTTACCCATTACCGTCGCTGGAACAGGATACAAGGTATTACCAGAACATAACACATACCATTAAGCATAACCGAGATATAAATATGTCATCCAATTTGATAGTGCATCGTATAACATATGTCTTGAACAATATTAGCCAACTTTAATGGCTTGTACAAAGTAGCTGGTCGAGAATCTTCAGAACTAATATTTTAAACCTAGACAAATATGACACGTAACAAAATAATTAAGCCAACTATACATGCCATAATTCAAAACGTTTAGTTCAAATACCCTAAAGTATGATAGTGCGGGTAGATCTTCACGATCCTTAACTCCTGAGCAAGCCGAAGGACACTATAAGACAAAAGAGAGAAACAAAGTGAGCTTATAGCTTAGTAAGTAAGTATGTAAATACTAATTAAAGAATCTAACATGTTTACACAACAATTCAAGTATATCTACTTTAACTTCACTATTCATTCCACTTTGATTAAGCTGTCTCTGCTGCGTCATATTCACTAAATAAATCATAACTCGAATTACAAAATTCGAAATTCAAATCCGTAAAATTTCCCTGAATCTAGACTCATAAAGATTTTTTCTAATTTTTTTTTATAATTTTTGGTTCAGGCGATTAGTACAGTTTATTAGTTAAAGTTTCCCCTGTTACACAGCTCGACTGATCTGACCTCTGTTCACTAAGAATTGAATTTATCTCAGTACACAATTCAAACAACCCTGAAGTCTGTTTCATTTAAAACTAGTCTCAATAAGGAATTTATGCATGTAAACTATATTTCTTAATTTTATTTGTACAATTTTTAATGATTTTTCAAATTTGGAACAGGGGATCACGTATTCATCCTGAGCAAGTCACATACAATTGTAAATATCTCAAAATATAGAATTCCTTTGCTTGCTCTGTTTCTTTTATATGAAAGTAGACTCATTAAACTTTAATTTCACATATCATTCAACCTCTAATTATATTCCTCCTATTTTTGGTGATTTTTCAAAATCACGTCACTGCTACCATCTAAAAACAGTTTTAATGCTAGTTTCACTCTTTCACACATTCTTTATGCTAACCTCATTTTATCTTATATATGTATATACCACAAATCATTTTCACCACATTTCATTCACCATAAGTGTAGGTCCAAACCACAATATCACCACAAAACCATCCCGTTGAACAATTCGGATCAATCCTCGATATTTAATGGTTTCAAAGACACACCCCACCATCATACTTCGTTTAGTTCGGCTCTCTTGTACACATGGTGAACACTTAGTACCACTCATGCGACCTAACCGATTTGTCTCGTAGCTCTCTTGTCTACATGGTGTCCTTCACTTGGAATCACGCATGCGACCTAGCTACATTTATCTTTCACGTAGCTCTCTTGTCTACATGGGATACATCTCGTATCACACATGTGACCTAGCTACTACAGGTGTCTCGTAGCTTTCTTGTACACATGATGTGCACTCAAGCATCATACATGTGACCTAGCTACGCCCTCTATTTCATTCGATCTCTCCGATTGTTCAACCGGATCTCTCTCTATATTTATTTCCATTCTTCCAATAGTCGATTTACATTTTAACATCAGCTAGTATATTTATATAATAGGCTGAAATATAAGAATGTACATGAAATTATTGTAATATTTACATACAAACTTACCTTGGTGCAAAATGTGGAAATTTTGCAATTTAGTCCAAAACTTTTTCCTTCCCCGTTCGAGATCAATTCGCGTCTTTCTTGATCTATAATAACACATTTAGCTCATTTAATACTCATACTATTTATTTCAATCCAAAATCACATCATGGAAAAATTACATTTTGCCCCTAACTTTTACAAAATTACAATTTTGCCCCTAGGCTCGGAATTTAATTTCAGCCCTTATTCTTATGTTTTATGATATGCTGAACATTTTCTCTTCTACAACAACATCAAATTCTCACTCTATCATATAGTTATGAACAATAGGTATTTTTACCGATTATCTTGCTTTTACTCGTTTTCACTTAAAACGAGTAGCACAAGTTATTTAACATAATTTAAAACCTCATATTCTATCATAAAACATCAAAATACATAAATTTCACCTATGGGTATTTTTCCAAATATGAACCCTAGGTTAAATTATTACTAGCATAAGCTTAATCGAGCTTAGGATTCTAAAACGTAAAGAACATTAAAAGCGGGCTTGGAATCACTTACTATGGAGCTTGAAAATTGAAGAAACCCTAGCTATGCAGAGAGGAGAATTCAGCAGCAACTAAGGAGGATGATGATCAATTTTGTGTTATTTTTCCCATTTTATTTCATTTAATATCCAAATGACCAAAATGCCCTCCTTACTAAACTTTCAAAATTCCATCCATGTCCTAATTTTGTCCATGAACTTAAAATTGGTCAAATTGCTATTTAAGACCTCCTAATTAATATTCCAAAACAATTTCATACTAAAAACTTCCGGGATGCAAATTTTGCAACTTATTCGATTTAGTCCCTACTTTCAATTTAAGCACTTTAGGCATAGAATTTCATCACGAAATTTTCACAAAATCATGCAATCATATCATAAACCCCAAAATAATTATAAAACAATTATTTCTATCTCGGATTTGTGGTCATGAAACCACTATTCCGATTAGGCCCTAATTCGGGTTGTCACATAACATCACAAAGTTCAATTATTCATCAATGGAATATCTCAAAATATTCATCAAAATCAGAAATTCAAGCATGGGCTTTGTACATTACACTGTAACGATCTCAAAAACGTAAAAATTATCAAAAACCAGGCTAGTTACAGACCTTGATCAAGCTCAAAAATGGCCGAATACCCTAAGCTTTATTTCTTTTCTTTCTTTTTGTTATTCGATAATAAGAATAAAAATGAATGCATGGTGGTTTAATTTATATTTTATTATAACATATATTATTTAACATTTTATAAATTTAACCTTTATAATAAAATATAAAACCATTATAATATAAGGTCACAACTGTCCATCATTTATAATTATGGTTTAATTGCAACATAAATACTTCATATTATAAAGACAACAACAATTAGGTACTTTCACATTTAACTACCAATTTTTTATTTTACGCGATTAAGCCCTTTTATTAAATTGGGCACTCAAACGACAAAATTAAAACACAAAAAATTCACAGATATAAATTCACACATAATAAACACAGAAATTAATTTTAAAATATTTTTTTGACTTGGATTTATGGTCCCAAAACCACCATTCCGAATAGGGTCTAAATCGGGCTATTACAATTCTCCCCCTTAGGGATTTTCGTCTCCGAAAATCTTACTGGTGAATAGATTCGGATAACATTCTTTCATTGCATCCTCTGGCACCCACGTTGCCTCTTCAACCCCGTGTTTATTCCATAGTACTTTCACTAACGAAATTTTCTTATTTCATAGTTCTTTAACTTCTCGAGCCAAAATACAAATCGATTCTTCCTGATGTGTCATATCAGACTTAATCTCGATCTCTGACAGATTAATCACATGTAAGGGATTAGATCGATAACTACGAAGAATCGAAACATGGAATACATTATGAATCTTTTCTAACTCAGGTGGCAACAATAGTCTATACGCAACCAGCCCGATACACTCAATAATCTCATACGACCCAATAAATCTAGTACTCAATTTGCCTTTAAGATTGAATTTGAGTATTTTCTTCCACGGTAAGACTTTCAAAAAGACTTTGCCACCTATCTGAAACTCTATATCTTTTCGTTTCAAGTCAGCATACGATTTCTGATGATCTGACACTATTTTCAAACTTTTCCAAATCACTTTCACTTTCTGTTCAGTCTCTCTAATCAAATCGACCCCATGTAATTCATTTTCACTGAGCTCGGTCCAATACAATGGTGTACAACATTTATGATCGTACAAAGCCTTGTAAGGTACCATTTTGGTACTCGTTTGAAAGCTATTATTGTAAGCAAATTCAATAAGAGGTAAGTATCATTCCCACGCACCTTCGAACTCGAGAATGCAACATCTCAACATATCCTCAAGTATCTGAATGATTCGTTCGGACTGACCATTTGTTTGTGGATGGAAAGCAGCGCTGAAATGTAATTTTGTACTTAGTGCATCTTGTAGTTTCTTCCAAAACCTTGATGTAAACCTCGGATCTCTATCCGAAACAATAGAAATAGGTACTCGGTGTAATCTCACAATCTTAGAAACATACAGTTCAACTAGCTTATCAAGCGAGTAATCTGTGTGAACCGAAACAAAATAAGACGATTTAGTTAATCTATCCACAATAACCCAGACTGCATTTTTCTTGCTCGGTGTCAACAGCATACTAGATACAAAATCCATCGTGACTCTGTCCCATTTTCATTCTGGTATCATGATCAATTGAAACAATCCAGAAGGTACCTGATGCTCAGCTTTTACTTCCTGATAGACTAAACATTTCGAAACAAAGTAAAAAATGTCTCGTTTCGTACCATGCCACCAGTAAAGCTGTTTTAGATCATTATATATCTTCGTACTACCCGGGTGAACAGATAATCGACTATTATGAGCTTCATTCGAAATCATCTGAATCAATTTTGGATTTCTCGGAACACATATTCAATTTCTGAACCTCAGACAACCCTCAGCATCAACTCAAAACTCTGAATCAACATTCGAATCACATTGGCCCCGCTTTACTAACAAATCATTATGAACTTTCTGAGCATCACAAATTTGTTGAATAGATAACGGTCTTGATTTTAACTCAACTATAATTGAACCATCATCAGACATATCCATATGCGCATTCATTGCACGCAAAGCAAACAGTGATTTTCGGCTTAGAGCATCAACAACAACAATAGCCTTTCTTGGATGGTAGCCAATCACAAGCTCGAGCCTTTTAATAGCTCTAACCATCATCGTTGTCTCAAATTCAGATCTTTCTGAGTCATCAAATATTTCAAGCTTTTGTGATCAGAATAAACAAGACATTTCTCATCGAATAGATAGCGGCGCTATATTTTCAATGCAAACACAATAGCTGCCAATTCTAGATTGTGCGTCGGATAATTCTTTTCGTGTGGCTTTAACTGTCTCGAGGCATAAGCTATGACTTTGCCTTCCTACATTAACACACAGCCCAAACCATTTAAAGATGCATCACTATAATTAACAAATTCTTTACTCATGTAACACCCCAAACCCGGCCCAAACGTTATGGCCAGACCTGACATATCACATGGACTTATGACTTAGTATGCATTCGTTGGTTTAAGTAATTGGGGTGGTCTTTGTAAAAACAGCGGTTGAATGAAAAGCCGGTTTATCAATCTTTAGGCTATCCATTTGTTGTGCTTGTTGAGTCTTGAAAACGTTTATTAATTTTGAAAACCCGTGCAGCATAACACTAGCAGTTTTGACATAATATAAATATAATCAGAAAATAAAACCATAGCGGAAAAAGAAATTTAAATAGTAGCCTTATTACAACTTAAAACCCAAAATTAAATCAGAATATAAAAATAATAAAAATAAACTTGTAACATCCTGATTTTCAGATTTATTCGCGGTTTACAATATTTTGTAAAGATTTTAAAATTTTGTATTTGGTTGTGAAATTAAAATTTTGAGTAGGTAAATGGGCTTATAGAAGGCCCATGTGTTGGCCAAAACCCGGTTGAATTTTTGAATTTTTGGACTTAGGAGTTAGGGGTTCTAGCTAGATGGCCCTTGTATAGAGATATGGGCAAATTGCATCACAAAAAGAGCCTTAGTAAAGTGGCAAGGGTGACGCCACTAGGCTCCTAAAAAGGTGGCGTGTGGAGCATTGGGGAAAGCATGGGATCGATTCCCTGTGTTGACAAATAGATGCATTTATTTTTAAGTGCTGGAGGGGTAAGTGTTGAAGTCCAGGTGGATTTTGCTAGAGGAGAGTTTGAATCAGTCTAAACGCTTGGATTAAGGAGTGATAAGGGGAGAGATTTAAGGGATTGGGAGAGAGGCTAGGAGTTGGCCGAATTTTGGGAATTGAAGAGGGAAAAATCGGTAGAAGGTTATGAGGTTAGTATTTCGGCACCTAGGGTATTGAGTGGTGCCGTTCTTTTCTGCCCAGACATCACAAGGTTTTTCTTTTCTCTCTTCTTCCTCTCTAGCCAAAACTACCACTTCCCCTATTCTTCTTTTTCTGTTTTTCTTCTTCAAAACCATTCATCAAACCTGCTGTTCATCAACACTTGGGCCGAAACCACAAAAGCTGAAACCTCGAAAAATACATTAGTTGTGCCGATTTCTTCCAAGCCAAATCCTTCGATATTTTTGTGCCTAATAAACGACAATCATCTTTTCTAAACCCTAGATACCTATCGGCAATTCTACATCAAGGTTATAGCCTCACTTTGTCATCTCCTTCATCACCCAAAAGCCGAAAAACCATAGATTTGGGGGCTTATAGCCGAAACTTCAAAACTCCGGGAGTCGAGTTCTACCGTCATTTAAAAGATAAATCTGCACCAGATTGTGTGGAGATAAAAAAGGAGTAAGGGGTAAGTGTTCATCATCTCAGATCTTGTAACACCCCGACCCGAGACCGTCGTCGGAGTCGAACACGAGGTGTTAACAGACTTCAAACCACTTATTGAGAATTTCCCAGACAAGCTGCCAATCTGTGTACTAGTCGCTTCAAAAATCATAACTTGAGTTTTACAGCTCGAAAATCAGTTTTGTAATTTTTCCCCGAAACTAGACTCATATTTCCATCTACATATTTTTTTTTGAATTTTTGGTCGAGCCAATTAGTACAGTTTATTAGTTAAAGTCACCCCTGTTTCGGGGTTTGACTACACTGACCTTTGCACATTACGACCTGGATATCATCTCGTACAGAGCTCCAATGCTCATGCCGTTTGTTTCTAATGAAACTAGACTCAAAGGGGAATCTATGCATATAAGGCATGACTTTTAATTGTTTCTGGATAATTTATGGTAAATTTTCAAAATTGAAACATAGAATCCAGAAACTGTTCTGGCCCTATCTCACGAAATCTTGAATATCTCTTAAAATACAGCTCATATGGTCGTTTCGTTTTGTCCATATGAAAATAGACCCATCAAGCTTTGAGTACGTAATTTTTTTAGCAATTAATTCCACTTCTACTATTTTTAGTGATTTTTCGATCTCATATCACCGCTGCTGTCCGCAACAGTTACTGCAGTAGACTATGCCAATTTCATAAATCCTTCCTTAGCCTTACTAATCATCCATCATACATGACACAAATTATGGCCACCTTATCAAAGTTAAGGTTTCTAAGACTCGTGGCTATGGATTCTAGCATCCCACTCAAACGACCACATAGGCCATTTTCACATGGCTTAAAGTTTACAACCCAAAATTTAACAAAACAAAATAGCCCATACATGCCAAATGTTCTCCTAAGTTGACTAAGAAGACAATACCAAAAATTGCTCGCCGGTGTGATGACTTCATTGACGGTTACGAACACCCAAAAGGAGACGAGCCCAAGGAACCTAAAATGGGTGACAAGAAAACACCGAGTGAGTTTATAACTCAGTAAGTCATAAGCATTCACAACCATCCATTAATAACATTATCATAAAATGAAATAATGAAACAAGGCCAAGTGTTCTAGCCGTACCGAACTATACCATAGTTCCTTAGATCCTTCGAATCAATCTCATACCAAGTCATACATTTACATTTCATATACTATTCAATAGGATATTTGAAGCAATTTCCATACATCATTTCATTTCCGCAACAATCATGCAATTGAAATCATCACATAGATTTAAATCTTACCACTCCACCCCGAGCATGAACATAGCATCTATTAGCCATGAACTCAAGGTACTTACTCTTTCCGCTGTCCATACTCATCTCGATAGAGTCAGGCCTCCATATAAATATTCACTCGGAGATATATGTAGAGTTCGCACACATAGTGCTTAATACTCAATCACGCACACTTAGTGCCACGTGACTCAAGCCCGCACACATAGTGCCATATAGTCCCAACTCGCACACTTAGTGTCGCACATTACAAGCTCGCACACTCAGTGCCAATCTCGTCACCGTACACATCTATTTCTCGCACACTTAGTGCCGAAGCAAACTTCCTACACATTTCGCTATCTCTTTTACGTTCAACATTATCATCTTTTCATACACATACATTTGTATATATTTCATCTCATTAAACACAATTGCATAGATATTACAATCATTTAAGCAATATCAAATATATGCTTAATGACTTACCTTGTGTTGGGTAAAATAGTTCCACGTCGGCTACTCGATGACCTTCGTCTTTCCCTTGCTTGATTCTCCCTCTTTAACTCCTTTACCTTAATCAATAAATCAACTAGTTTAACCATCTTGCTAAACATTCATAATTCAATTACACATGCATATGTATGTTTGTATATTCGGCAACCATCCTCACTTATTACCCATTTAGTCAACAATCTAAGCCAAGATAAGGCTTCAATATGGTTGCCTCTAACCGAATACATGCACACCAATTTCCCTTCATGTGGCGAATATGCATGTCCATGTTGAGGCCATTTATGCACTTATTACCACACAAAAACAGCATACATTTTACTAACTAATACCTTTCCATATTGTAACTCAATACACATCTATCATTTCCTTCATAACCAAAACATCATCATAAGTAAGTATATACCTTAAGATAGTATATACGTCATACCAATACATCATGCTCAAACATATATACATATATGTATGCTAGAGCCGAATCTCAAGTTGATTGTAACTAAACATGAACATGATTTGAAACACAAATCTTACTCTCCATGCAAAGAGCATAAATCACACTTGGGGATGTACCATGGCGAATACATCACAACACCATAATTTTGGTCATGATTACACAAAGAACTTAGTATATCATTCAAAAATGCTCAAAGAAAATCTAAGAGTCCTCAATCCACCATCACATGTATCATCATCAAGCTTCATATTTAACATGCAATGGCATTAACTCAAAATCCACCTTGGCCAAATACCATCCCCATGATATAACAAAGATTTGAACCATGGGCTAATAAGAACATCAAGTTAGCAACCAAAAACATGCATGAATCTCATGGCACAACATCAAACATACCTTAATCTTGATGCAAATATAGCCAAACCTCTTCCTAATCCTCTTCCAACCCAAGCATGAAGCAAAATTCCTCCCTTCCCCTCTAGTATTTTCGGTCAAGAGAGAATGAAATGGATGAGCAAAATTTTTTTTCTTTTCTTTTCTTCCATGTACGGCAATGGGGGGGGTTTCACTCACACACACATTTTTTTTTCTTTCTTTACTACCCATGCTTATTTGTTTATTGTTTCCCCCTAATGCACCAACAAAACATGTTTCATGACATGTTTAGCCCATACTCCCTTGTCATGGCCGGCCATCACTTGTAAAAAGGGGGTATTTGACATGCAAGGCCATTGTTTTGCATGCATGCTTTAATTAGTCATCACACATTTCCCATCATACTTTCAAAGTTTTCTAATAGGTCCTTTCTAGTGAAATTCACATTTATAACTCTAAATTAAAACATCAAAATGTCACACATGAGTTAACACATATTATAGGCAATAAAATAAATATTAAATTATTTTTATGCCTCGGTTTTGTGGTCCCGAATCCACATTCCGACTAGGGTCAATTTTGGGTGTCACAACTCTCCCCACTTAAAAATTTTCGTCCCGAAAATCTTACCGTAAATAGGTTTGGGTAACGCTCTTTTATAGAGTTCTCGGGTTCCCAAGTAGCTTCTTCCATCCGTGTTTGAGCCATAACACTTTTACTAACGGGACCCTTTTGTTTCGCAACTCCTTCACTTCACGAGCTAGGATACGAATCGGTTCTTCTTCATAACTCATATCGGCTTGAATTTTAACCTCGATGGACTAATTACGTGCGACGGATCGACCTATAGCGTCAAGCATCGAAACATGAAAGACGTCGTGAATCTTTTCAAGTTCAGGGGGAAAAATCAAACGATACGCAACTGGACCGACTCGTTCGGATATCTCATATGGCCCGATGAACCTCGGGCTCAATTTGTCTTTACGGCCAAATTTGAGTATCTTTTTCCAAGGCGAAACTTTAAGAAACACTTTATCTCCCACTTGATACTCAATGTCTTTTCGTTTCAGATCCGCGTACGACTTCGACGATCGGAGGCTATCTTGATTTTCACGGATTACTTTTACTTTCTGTTCAAAGATCTTTAATCAAATCCACTCCAAAATTTTGTTCTCACCAAGCTCGGTCCAAAACAATGGTGTATGGCATTTACGCCTCGTACAAGGCCTCGTAAGGCGCCATCTTAATACTTGATTGAAAACTATTGTTGTGCGAATTCAATCAAAGGTAAGTACCGTTCCCATGAACCATCGAACTCGAGGATGCAACATCTCAACATATCCTCAAGTATCTCGAATTATCCGCTCGGATTGACCATCGGTTTGAGGGTGAAAGGCGGTCTTGAAATGCAACTTGGTACCTAAAGCTTCTTGCAATCTCTTCCAAAATCGCGAGGTGAACCTCGGATCTCTATCTGACACCACAGAAATCGGTACCCCGTGTAATCTCACAATCTGAGAAACATACAATTCAGCTAGTTTATCCAATGAAAAATCTGTACGCATGGGGATAAAGTGAGCCGACTTAGTCAGTCTATCAACAGCAACCCAAATCGCATCCTTCTTGCTCGCTGACAATGGCAGTCCGGACTCAAAGTCCATTGTGACTCGATCCCATTTCCACTCGGGTATCGTACTCGGCTGAAGTAATCCTGAAGGCACTTGATGTTCCGCTTTCACTTGTTGACATATTAAACATCTCGAAACAAAGTCGGAGATGTCTCGTTTCATACCATGCCACCAAAACCGACGTTTCAAATCGTTGTACATCTTCGTACTCCCCGGGTGGATTGACATTTAGCTACAATGAGCTTCGTTCAGAATCATCGAAATGAGTTCTGAATTTCTTGGAACACACAAACAATTTCTGAACCTCAAACAATCGTCATCATCAATTTGAAACTCCGATTCCTTGTTCGGAACACACTCGGCCTGTTTTGCAACCAATTCATCGTCAACTTTCTGAGCTTCACGAATTTGATGAGTCAATAATGGTTTGGCCTTTAATTCGGCTACTAACACATTGTCGGGTAGAATAGACAAGTGTACATTCATTGATCGTAAAAAAAAGTGATTTTCGGCTTAAGGCGTCCGCAACCACATTAGCCTTTCCGGTGATAATCAATGACAAGCTCATAATCTTTTAACAACTCGGCCAACGTCTTTGTCGCAGATTTAAGTCTCTTTGAGTCATCAAATATTTGAGACTTTGTGATCCGAATACATGACACTTCTCACCAAATAAGTAATGTCGCCATTTCTTTAAAGCGAATACGATGGCGACCAATTCGAGGTCATGGGTGGGATAATTTTTCTCATGTGGCTTTAATTGTCTCGATGCATAGGCTACAACTCGACCTTCTTGCATCAATACGCAACCTAACCCAAGTAGGGAGGCGTCACTATAAATGACAAACTCCTTGCCAGATTCGGGCTGTACTAGAACTGGAGCTTCCATCAAATGAGTTTTCAATTGGTCGAAACTTTTCTGACACTTTTCCGTCCATTCAAACTTGACATCTTTCAAGCGGTTTAGTCATTGGTGTGGCTATCATCGAGAATCCTTTTACAAACCGTCGGTAGTAACCGCAAGTCCCAAAAGCTCGAACCTCGAGAATATTTCTTGGAGGTTTCCGATTAAGTATGGCTGAAATTTTGCTCGGTCGACTCGAATACCCGATGCAGATACCACATGACCCAAGAAGCTAACCTCTCTTAACCAGAACTCACACTTGCTGAACTTAGCATATAACTGCTTATCCCATAATATTTGCAACACTAATCTCAGATGCTCCACATGTTCGGTCTCGTCTCTTGAATAGACCAAGATGTCGTCAATGAACACAACTACGAACCGATCCAAATATGATCTGAAGATCCGATTCATCAAATCCATAAATACCGCAGGGGCATTAGTGAGCCCAAACGGCATCACTAAGAATTCGTAGTGACCATATCTCGTTCTGAAGGCAGTTTTAGGTATATCCGAATCTCGGATTCGCAACTAATAATAGCCCGATCTCAAATCTATTTTTGAAAACACTGAGGCTCCCTTCAGTTGATCGAACAAATCATCGATACGCGGTAACGGATATTTGTTCTTTATTGTCACTTTATTAAGTTGACGATAGTCGATGCACAACCTCATGGTTCCGTCCTTCTTTTCACAAACAACACCGGGCACCCCAAGGTGAAAAACAGGCGAGCAAAACCTCTATCCACCAACTCTTGCAACCGAGCTTTCAACTCCTTTAATTCGTTGGTGCCATACGATACGGAGCTATCGAAATCGGTGTGGTCCTGTACAAGCTCAATACCAAACTCTATCTCCGAACAGTGGCAAACCCGTAATTCTTCGGAAAAACATCCGGTATTCACAAACCACCGCATGCATTCGGGTTTTATTTCTAACTCCTTATCATTAATTACATACACAAGGTATGCTTCGCACCCTTTCTTACATGTTTCGGGCCAACATTGATGATATTACAATGGCAACCCTTTAAGTCCGTAGACTCAACTCGGATCATCTCATTATTTATGATCTCAAATCAATAGTCTTGCTTTTGCAATTCACAACCGCATCATGCACGGTCAACCAATCCAACCCAAGAATAACATCAAATTCATCGAACGGCAAAAGCATCAAGTCTGCTGGAAAACAGGAACCTCGAATTACTAGGGGGCATTTCTTACACACTTTGTCGACCAGCACATAACGACCCAAGGGGTTTGATACCCGAATTACGAACTCAGTAGACTCAATAGGTAAAGTCTTACTGGATGCTAAGGTTTCGCATATATAAGAGTGAGTAGAACCAGGGTCAATTAAAGCAATCACATTAGTATCAAAGAGAGTGAAAGTACCAGTGATAACATCAGGGGAGGATGCCTCCTCTCGTGCGCGGATAGCATATGCTCTAGCAGGAGCACGAGTTTCGGATCGAACAACCGTATCAGAGACCCTCTCGATTACCACCCCTACCTCCTGAAATCCTCGGGGTCTACCTCTAGCCGTCGTCCCACTAGATCTTGCACCTTGCATCTTATTCTTCTCATCTAGCTCGTGCAATCTCTAATGAAGTGGTCCTTGAACCGCATCCATAACAGGCCCTATTAATAGACTTACCCCAACATTCACCTATGTGTCGTCTTCCACATTGGGGGTATTCGGGCTTTTCTTGACGATTATTGCCCACGCTAGCTACCGAGGTAGCTCGTGAGTCCATCGATGGTCGTGCTCTAATGGAAATCCCCGAAGTCGCCCTCGACTTATTTGTGTCCTCTTTGAACTTCTTTACACCGAAAATGGAGCCTTGCCCGTCGATCTTTTACGATAATCTCTAGCTTCAAATTCAACCTTCCTCTTCTCCTTCCGAGCTCTTCCGCCTTGCGAGCTCGTTCAACTAGTGTTACAAATTCTTTTATCTCCAAAATACCCACCAGTAGCTTTAACTCTTCATTCAATCCTCTTCAAATCTTTTGCACATAGCAACCTCATCAGCCACACACTCCTGAGCATACCGACTAAGTCTTACGAACTCATGTTCAGATTCGAGATCTCAATCATCGACCTTGCTTGAGCTCCAAGAATTCCTTACGCTTTTGATCGATGAACTGTTGACTAATGTATTTCTTCCAAATTCCGTTTGGAAGAAATCCCAAGTAACTTGTTCCTTTGGGACTATGGAAATTAAGGTCCTCCACCAATAGTAGGTGAGTCTCGAACAAGGATATAGCACACTTAAGACATTCATCGGTGTGCATGATTCATCATCAAACACTCTAATGGTGTTATCAAGCAAGAACTCGGCCCTTTCGGCATCATCAAGAACTATGGCCTTAAACTCCTCATTGCTTCCTAATCAAGTCCACAAGTGGTTTACTCACCTCACAGGATCAGCAACGATGGTATTACGGGCTCTTGGGGTGGATTATTTAAATTTGGGAATGGTTGGACAGTAGGATTAGTTCGGGCATATTATGCGACCCACTCATTCATCATGGTGAAGAAGGCTTGTTTCGCCCTTCATCTTGATTATTCGCGGATGACCGAGGCTCAACAGTGGTGTCCCTTGCGCAGGAGCAGCCACTACACTTTCAACGTCATCCGCCAAGGGTCTCTCTACCGGGTTCCATTTGCTAATCAAAACAAAATTTCAACCGTCAAGTCATCACATTTTAAGCACTAACACATTGGCATGTATAGCTAGACTCACACGCCACGGTAGTCCTAGAACCGACTAAACCATAGCTCGATACCAATAAAATTGTAACACCCGACCGAGACCGTCACGAGTCGAACACGAGGTGTTAACGACTTCAAACCACTTATTGAGAATTTCCCGGACAAAGCGCCAATCTGTGTACTAGTCGCTTCAAAAATCATAACTTGAGTTCTACAGCTCGAAAATCAGTTTTGTAATTTTTCCCTGAAACTAGACTCATATTTCCATCTACATATTTTTTTTTGTATTTTTGGTCTAGCCAATTAGTACAGTTTATTAGTTAAAGTCACCCCTTTTTCGGGGTTCGACTACACTGACCTTTACGCATTACGACCTGGATATCATCTCGTACAGAGCTCCAATGCTCATGCCGTTTGTTTCTAATGAAACTAGACTCAAAGGGGAATCTATGCATATAAGGCATGACTTCTAATTGTTTCTGGATAATTTATGGTAAATTTTAAAAATCGAAACATAGAATCCAGAAACCGTTCTGGCCCTATCTCACGAAATCTTGAATATCTCTTAAAATACAGCTCATATGGTTGTTTCGTTTTGTCCACATGAAAATAGACCCATCAAGCTTCTAGTACGTAATTTTTTTAGCAATTAATTCCACTTCTACTATTTTTAGTGATTTTTCGATCTCATATCACCGCTGCTGTCCGCAATTCTGCAGAGACTATGCCAATTTCATAAATCCTTCCTTAGCCTTACTAATCATCCATCATACATGACACAAATTATGGCCACCTTATCAAAGTTAAGGTTTCTAAGACTCGTGGCTATGGATTCTAGCATCCCACTCAAACGACCACATAGGCCATTTTCACATGGCTTAAAGTTTACAACCCAAAATTTAACAAAACAAAATAGCCCATACATGCCAAATGTTCTCCTAAGTTGACTAAGAAGACAATACCAAAATTGCTCACGGTGTGATGACTTCATTGTGATTACGAACACCCAAAAGGAGACGAGCCCAAGGAACCTAAAATGGGTGACAAGAAAACACCGAGTGAGTTTATAACTCGATGAAGTCATAAGCATTCACAACCATCCATTAATAACATTATCATAAAATGAAATAATGAAACAAGGCCAAGTGTTCTAGCCGTACCGAACTATACCATAGTTCCTTAGATCCTTAGAATCAATCTCATACCAAGTCATACATTTACATTTCATATACTATTCAATAGGATATTTGAAGCAATTTCCATACATCATTTCATTTCCGCAACAATCATGCAATTGAAATCATCACATAGATTTAAATCTTACCACTCCACCCCGAGCATGAACATAGCATCTATTAGCCATGAACTCAAGGTACTTACTCTTTCTGCTATCCATACTCATCTCGATAGAGTCATGCCTCCATATAAATATTCACTCGGAGATATATGTAGAGTTCGCACACATAGTGCTTAATACTCAATCACGCACACTTAGTGCCACGTGACTCAAGCCCGCACACATAGTGCCATATAGTCCCAACTCGCACACTTAGTGCCGCACATTACAAGCTCGCACACTCAGTGCCAATCTCGTCACCGTACATATCTATTTCTCGCACACTTAGTGCCAAAGCAAACTTCCTACACATTTCGCTATCTCTTTTACGTTCAACATTATCATCTTTTCATACACATACATTTGTATATATTTCATCTCATTAGACACAATTGCATAGATATTACAATCATTTAAGCAATATCAAATATATGCTTAATGACTTACCTTGTGTTGGGTAAAATAGTTCCACGTCGGCTACTCGATGACCTTCGTCTTTCCCTTGCTTGATTCTCCCTCTTTAACTCCTTTACCTTAATCAATAAATCAACTAGTTTAACCATCTTGCTAAACATTCATAATTCAATTACACATGCATATGTATGTTTGTATATTCGGCAACCATCCTCACTTATTACCCATTTAGTCAACAATCTAAGCCAAGACAAGGCTTCAATATGGTTGCCTCTAACCGAATACATGCACACCAATTTCCCTTCATGTGGCCGAATATGCATGTCCATGTTGAGGCCATTTATGCACTTATTACCACACAAAAACAGCATACATTTTACTAACTAATACCTTTCCATATTGTAACTCAATACACATCTATCATTTCCTTCATAACCAAAACATCATCATAAGTAAGTATATACCTTAAGATAGTATATACGTCATACCAATACATCATGCTCAAACATATATACATATATGTATGCTAGAGCCGAATCTCAAGTTGATTGTAACTAAACATGAACATGATTTGAAACACAAATCTTACTCTCCATGCAAAGAGCATAAATCACACTTGGGGATGTACCATGGCGAATACATCACAACACCATAATTTTGGTCATGATTACACAAAGAACTTAGTATATCATTCAAAAATGCTCAAAGAAAATCTAAGAGTCCTCCATCCACCATCACATGTATCATCATCAAGCTTCATATTTAACATGCAATGGCATTAACTCAAAATCCACCTTGGCCAAATACCATCCCCATGATATAACAAAGATTTGAACCATGGGCTAATAAGAACATCAAGTTAGCAACCAAAAACATGCATGAATCTCATGGCACAACATCAAACATACCTTAATCTTGATGCAAATATAGCCAAACCTCTTCCTAATCCTCTTCCAACCCAAGCATGAAGCAAAATTCCTCCCTTCCCCTCTAGTATTTTCGGTCAAGAGAGAATGAAATGGATGAGCAAAATTTTTTTCTTCTCTTTTCTTCCATGTACTGCAATGGGGGGTTTCACTCACACACACATTTTTTTTTTTCTTTACTACCCATGCTTATTTGTTTATTGTTTCCCTAATGCACCAACAAAACATGTTTCATGACATGTTTAGCCCATACTCCCTTGTCATGGCCGGCCATCACTTGTAAAAAGGGAGGCATTTGACATGCAAGGCCATTGTTTTGCATGCATGCTTTAATTAGTCATCACACATTTCCCCATCATACTTTCAAAGTTTTCTAATAGGTCCTTTCTAGTGAAATTCACATTTATAACTCTAAATTTAAAACATCAAAAATGTCACACATGAGTTAACACATATTATAGGCAATAAAATAAATATTAAATTATTTTTATGCCTCGGTTTTGTGGTCCTGAAACCACATTCTGACTAGGGTCAATTTTGGGCTGCCACAGATCTGGTCCTATTTTACAAAGTTAGGAAAAGCCGAAGTCCCTAAAATCTAGGGAGGCTGTCGATTTAGGCATGTGGCTCTAAGGGTTTTTAACTGACGTTTTCTGTCAATGATTAGTGTCTTCTTGAGTGTTGGATTGAAGGCGTGGGTTGTTGGAGCAATCGGATTCGAAGCTAGCTATCGATTTTGGCAAAAAGGTAAGGTTTCAAAGGCTTTTAGGGACATGGTTCGATCATGGATAAGTAGGTTGTGGGTTTAGTGATTATGGTTTGTAAATAAGAACTATGCTAATCAATTGTAGGACATCGAAGAGATCTCAAGAGGCGATCGTCATGAATCGGTGTGTACCAAACACCCTTTCTTAGTTTAATTGAAAAAGTTTAAATGCCAAATTTTCGGCATTTCATGGGCTTGTGAGTATGCGAATGCTCTCAAGACGTAGAGTAAATGTTAGATCTAGCACTGCAAGGTGGTAAGTAAGTTTGTGTGATGTCTTAACGTACTTCGAAAAAAGAGGGCCTCGATGGGCCAAAACTGGGCCCAATGGGCTTAAGGACCAATATGGGTAAGAGATGGGCAAATTAGCCTGTTAGTTAGATGATGGAACCAAACTGCATAAAGTTGTTGAAAATTACTGAAGTAGCTTGTGTAGTTGCTAAGTTACGAAAATTACCCCTAAAGAGCAAAATTACCGATATACCCCTAAGGTTTAAATTGGCTAAACTGCATGATTGATTAATACTGTATTTTACATGATATGCTTTTATTAATATCTGTTGCATGGGATTGGGGTATTGATGGAGGAAGTATTGAAAGTGGTTCATCCACGTCTTCGGAGGCTTTGCCTCAACTTATCGATATTTGAGTGCGTTCTTTTAAATGTGGAGTGTGTAGGGTGGGTGGGTTGAGATATTCCCCACATGGAGTGTAGGGTGGTACGGTGCAGTGTAGTGGATTGTGGGTTGAGTAGTCTCCCAGATGGGTTTGCATGCATTACTACTATTGTTACCTATATTCTTGAACGGGCCTATGGCCCACACCGTTATGTAAAAGGGGCTAAGGCCTTGCTATCGTGATTCGAAAAGGGCTTCGGTCCACTGTAATCTTGTGATCTGAATAGGGCTTAGGCCCAATGGGCTCGAGCTGATTTGGGCTTTGGATGGGTTTCAGATACACTGAGTTTTCCCAAACTCACCCCTTTATCTTCCATCCTTGCGGTGAGCCCTAGTTGGTGGACTTGGAGTCAAGGGATTCGAGTGGCCACACGCTTTCTCGAAATTCGTTTTCTTCTGGTGAACTAGATTTTCCCATATTTTCGTTTATGGTTTTAGGTTTTTAAATGTAATAAGGCCGCTTAATTATCTTTATGGTTTGGTTTGTTTCTTTATTATTTAATTCTATAATGATAAAACTGAACTATGATAACTAACGAGATGGATTAGCTCTAGGACGTGTTTTCAAAAACATTAAGTGATTTCAAAATAACACGAATACAAGTAAGACTTCCACTAAGCAAACATTTTCAACCTTAATCATTTTCTTAAGATGGACATAACCAAACAGTTTTCTCAAAATTATACGAGATGTTAGAGTGTGGCAATGGCGGTGTGCATATCTAGGATTGGATCTGAAGGGAGCTTGGTACTTAAGCAGTCCGACGGACTCACCTCCTCTTCTTTCTGGTTTCCTACCTGGTGCACAGCTTCCATTCACTTTAACCTACTTTTAAAACTGTAATATCCTGATTTTGGGCCTAGTCGGAATAGTGGTTTCGTGACCACAAAATCCGAGATATAAATAATTATTTTATGATTATTTTAAGGTCTATGATATGATTGCATGATTGTGTGAAAATTTCGTGAAGAAATTTTATGCATAAAGTGCTTAATTTGAAATTTGGGACTAAATTGAATAAATTGCAAAACTTGTGTTCTAGAAGTATTTTGCATAAAATTGAATTAGATTATTAATTAGAGGTCCTTAAAGAGTAATTTTACCAATTTCTAAGTCTATGGACAAAAATTGGACATGGATGGAATTTTTGGAAAGTTTAGTAGTAAGGGCATTTTGGTCATTTGGGGTAAAATGAATTAAAATACAAAATTAAAAGCCAATTTTGCTCATCTTCAACCCCATGGCCGAATATAGCAAGGAGAAACCATGGCTAGGGTTTTTCAAGCTTCCAAGCTCGATTGTAAGTTCGTTCTAGCCTCGTTTTTAATGATTTTTACGTTTTTGGAGTCCCTTAGCTCGATTTAGCTTATGCTAGCAATAATTTAACCTAGGGTTTATATTTGGAAAAATACCCATAGGTGAAATTTGTGTATTTTGGTGTTTTATGATAGAATATGAGGTTTTAAATTATGTTAGACAACTTGTGCTACTCGGTTTTAAGTGAAAACGAGCAAAAGGGCTTAATCGGTAAAAATACCTAATAGTCATAAGTACATGTTAGAGTGAGAATTTGATGTTGCCATAGAAGGAAAAATTATCAGCATGTCATAAAACATAAGAAAATAGGCTGAATTTTAATTTACGAGCTTTGGGGCAAAAGTGTAAATATGCAAAAGTTTAGGGCAAAATTGTAATTTTTCCAAAATATGATTTTGGGTCAATTTGAATAATGTGAGTCCTAATTAGACTATATTTTAAATGATAGAGCAAGGAAAACTGAAATTCGGGCTAAAATGGGGAAAATACCAAGTTGTGGACGAAATGGTAAAATAGCAATTTTCGTGATACGAGGTAAGTTCATATGTAAATGTTGGTAACATAGTTATTATTTTAAATGTTTTAATGTTTTTTAAATGATATGATAATTATTATGAAATATTATACTTGTGATAATTGTTTGATAATATGTCAAATTATGTGATATACTTGGAAAATGTGAAATACTACCGAGTATCGGTATCGGCATTCCGTAGAAGATGGTTGAGACACATGATTGGGAAAAAGGTCCCGTTGAACCTCGTGAATGGATTAGGATACAAGTGACATGTCACTGGGATATTTGGGCATCCGAACTCGTTGAGTTGAGTCCGAGTTCGTGAGATGTAACTAGGCATTCAACTCGTTGAGTTGAGTCCGAGTTCGTGAGATGTAACTAGGCATCCGAACTCGCTTGAGTTGAGTCCGAGTTCATTTATGGATGCGAACGCCGAGCTCGTTGAGTTGAGTCCGAGTTCACTTATGGGCGGGTTACATGGTAGCTTGGCTACATATGTGGCACTTATGTGCAAACTTTCCATGTATCCGAATTATATTCCATGTGTTCAACGGGTAAAGTTCTACTCAAATGGAGGAATACTCAAGATGAAAGGGACGTATTGGTAAGTGTTGTGAAATGGATACTTTGAACAGGTATGTACTTAACCCTCGGGTTGAAAACTCAATATAACAACAATATGGTAAGATGATAAATGAAAAGGTGATATGAATGTCTTGGTGATGATTATGCAAATGATGTTTTATGTTTGCTTATATGGTTATGTTACTTGCTATTTGCATGTGAGCTTACTAAGCATTTATGCTTACTCCTCCTTTTCATTCCTTGTAGTGTTGACAAGCCAGCTCGAAATCGGAAACGGTCGGAGGCACGCTTACACTATCCGTATACCATCTTGGCATAATGGCTTGTATATTTTGAGTATGGCATGTATAGCATTATAATCATTTTGTATATATGGTCTTATGATATGGTTATTGAGTGGTATGGAAATAGAAATGCTTGGTAATGATTAGCCATTGGAATGGCTAATCATGATCATATTTGGTATTATGTATGTCAAATTGCTAGCTAATCCATGGAAACCATGAAATAGGTAAAATTTACCATAAAATAGATTCAGACAGCAGCAGTGACGTGAGTTTAAAAATCACTAAAAATAGTAGAAATGGAATTAAATAATGAATAAGTTATGGAATCGAAGCTTGATGAGTCTATTTTCATATGGAATAAGTGAAACAGGTATATGAGCTATATTTTATGAGATGTTTAAATTTTTGTGAAACAGGGCCAGAGCGATTTCTGGATCCCCTGTTCTGACTTTGGAAATTCACCATAAATTTTACAAAGATAATTAGAAGTCATGCTTTATATGTACAGATTCCTTATTGAGTCTAGTTTTATTAGAGATAAACAGCATAGTCATTGAAGCTCTGTACAGGAGATATCTGATTCGTAATACACTGAGGTCAGAGTAGTTGAACCCTGAAACAGGGAGACTTTAACTAATAAACTGTACTAATTGGCCCAACCAAAATTCTAGAAAAAATTAGTAGATATATATATGAGTCTAGTTTTAGGAAAAATTTACGGAATTGGATTTCGAGTTTCGTAACTCGAGATATGATTTTAAAGCGACTGTGATGCAGTTAGCCAGCTTGTCTGGAAATTTTAAAATGAATTGTATGAGCTGTTTAATTAATGAATTAAGTCCGTTAACACCTCGTGTTCGACTCGAAACGGTCTCGGTGCGGGTGTTACATTTAGTGGTATCGAGCAGGTTTAGTCGGTTCTCGGACTAACCTAGCATGTGTAAAAGTTTAGCTATACATGCCACGATCCGTGATAGTGTGATGTCTTCCGACGCGTATAAGTACCGCCTTATTTAGAGTGGTACTCTCCAACCGAGCTGCGCCAACCATGTTCAATGTTAAGTAAAGGTATTTGAGTAAAATTATGATTATGATAAGTCTCGGTTCAGAAAAGTATGAATAAAGGTTTATGATACATATGTGATAATATGTGAGATGAAAGTTCATGTTGTGATAAATATTCATATTTGCTTAATGCTCATATGATGTAGTGTATGTGGCTTACTTGATAAGATGAACGGAATAAATAAAAAGTAGTAGAGGTATGAATAAAGGTCATAATATCATAATACGAATGAAAATGTCATTGTCTTGATTGGACGTTGAATGTTGATGAATGTTAATGATATACAATTTTTATGAGGTAAAGGATTATAATGAAATGAACTTATCTATGTTAAATTGTTGGACCGAATTGTATGATTGTAATGATATGTACATGATGATGCACGAAATGAAAGTTGTGATTGTGATGCAAATATTTATGTTTGTTTGGCCTTATATAATGTCATGAGCATGAATTAATTTAATTAAATGAATGGATAAGTAAAGCTGTCTAGAAAACATAGAATGTATGTATAAGTATATTGTCTAAATGGGACAATAGGAAAATTGGTGTAAGCCAACATGAATGAATGACATGATTTTGATGATGTTACTATGATGATGGAAGTTGTGTCATATGTGTATGTATAAGAAAGTCGAGTCGAGGTCCTACAACCTCCCCTTACCAAAGTGGTACTTATAATGGAATTTCATGAGATTTGTATTGAATAAGTTTTCGGTTGAGAACCCAAAGAGTTCAAAGATAGAATAATTATAAGTATGATCCGAGATTGAAAATGAGCTGATAAGTAAAGTCGAGCCGAAAAGTATCGATTGATATAAAGATTATTGGAATTATGCATCGTCCCAGTTAGAGAAGGAATTCTCTTTGGTAAATCAAAATTTATTCGAATCCACATTCTTTAGTGAATGATTTAATATGAAATTTGTGACGGCAGAACTAGTTGGGAAATGATATTTCAAATGTGAATTATCCGAGTGTGACAGCTTATGACCGGACAGATTTAGCATCTCTTTGAGATGTTCTATGTGTTCACCCGTTCTCAGAAATATTTCTATGGCTATTGATCTTCTGAAGAAATTCTTGTTATATGGGAATGTCTTCTAATTTGGTGTTGGATGAAAGCATTGGTAGTCTGACTGGTTTATAATTTATATTGCTCTATTTCATCGGGTATTCTATTTCATTTCGTCTGATAAGAATTGATGAGAGAATTCATATGATATTATGATTCTGCTTTCTTCTACTTGATGCTTCATCTGATATATATGTATGGGAAGATATATTGATCTTGTTATATTTGATTTCAGTGGGATTAAATGATGTTTTCTTTTGGACTTTCTTTCTTTGAAGAATTATCAGGGTATTCTGTATTTTCTCTATGAATTTGGTTTTCGATTCTCCGGCATAGTATCGTATCTTGGGTTTCATTATCCGGATCTCTTTATTCGGATTTCTTTATTCGGGTTTCTCTATCTTGGATTTCTTTATTCGGTTTTCTTGTTATCTTTGTTCCATAATTTGTCAATTACGACTCATGTTCAAGTAATGTTCTTCACTCGTGATAATCATGTCAAATATGACTATACTTCTAATTTGATCTTGGTAATGTGGTGATTTTAGTATTGGGATTTTTTCTAATTTCGTAAGGATTTGACATCGAGAAAGGCATAGGTGATAAAAGCGCGAGTTTTAGTCGGTATGGTAAATTATTTATTTGAAAGATTTCATGTGACAATTATGTCGGATTATTTTTCCCAAGTTTGATAATAGAATTTCATTTTGTACAGATCAAAGAGTAAATAGTTTGAACGAGAAGTCTATATTTAATAGAAAGAGTTGAATATTAGTTTAAGTCACTACGAATGATAAGGTTTCCATCTTGTGAAAGCTAAAAGTTTATTACATGTTGACAGAGTTCGGATAGATGAGAATATTGGTAACCAAGCGTCGAACTAGACTAGTCTACATTGAGCAAAGACTTCGACTTTCAAGAATGTATTGTTGTATGAATTGTGATGTGTTTCAAGACGGTGAGGTAATGTGATAGTTTAGAGCATCCGATGTTACATAAAATCGAGTTGTTAAAGGGTTAAAGCCGAGCATTGGGATCTATCAAAATTATCCTTGTCAATGTTGATATTGGGATGGAAATGAGAAGGATTATTCTTGAGGCCATATCGTAATTATTTCTATGGCGGAAAGAGGAAAATGTGATGTATCCTATTGTTAAATGTTTGGCGAGATCTATAAATCACATCTGTATTGAATGAATTCCTACTCTTGATTCATGGAATTTCGTGTCTCTTTGATTGTCGGATTTCTTGGAATTCGGTCTCCATTAAATCAAGTTGAGATCCGGTTTTATGTCATGATATCATGGGAAATTGAGAAGGGTTGAAAATTTAAGAACAGTTGAGAGTTGAGACTGTAAGCTTTTAGATCATATGAGAAATTGAAGAGATGTATTGGAGGTACAGTCTAAGTGCAAGTTCTTCGCACCAAATATGAGATTAAAAGTGAAGACCACTTTTTCGGTAAGATTTTCGGGACGAAAATCCTCAAGGGGGGAGAGTTGTAATATCCCGATTTTGGGCCTAGTCGAATAGTGGTTTCGTGACCACAAAATCCGAGATATAAATAATTATTTTATGATTATTTTAAGGTCTATGATATGATTGCATGATTGTGTGAAAATTTCGTGAAGAAATTTTATGCATAAAGTGCTTAATTTGAAATTTGGGACTAAATTGAATAAATTGCAAAACTTGTGTTCTAGAAGTATTTTGCATAAAATTGAATTAGATTATTAATTAGAGGTCCTTAAAGAGTAATTTTACCAATTTCTAAGTCTATGGACAAAATTGGACATGGATGGAATTTTGGAAAGTTTAGTAGTAAGGGCATTTTGGTCATTTGGGGTAAAATGAATTAAAATACAAAATTAAAAGCCAATTTTGCTCATCTTCAACCCCATGGCCGAATATAGCAAGGAGAAACCATGGCTAGGGTTTTCAAGCTTCCAAGCTCGATTGTAAGTTCGTTCTAGCCTCGCTTTTAATGATTTTTACGTTTTTGGAGTCCCTAGCTCGATTTAGCTTATGCTAGCAATAATTTAACCTAGGGTTTATATTTGGAAAAATACCCATAGGTGAAATTTGTGTATTTTGGTGTTTTATGATAGAATATGAGATTTTAAATTATGTTAGACAACTTGTGCTACTCGGCTTTAAGTGAAAACGAGCAAAAGGGCTTAATCGGTAAAAATACCTAATAGTCATAAGTACATGTTAGAGTGAGAATTTGATGTTTCCATAGAAGGGAAAAATTATCAGCATGTCATAAAACATAAGAAAATAGGCTGAATTTTAATTTACGAGCTTTGGGGCAAAAGTGTAAATATGCAAAAGTTTAGGGCAAAATTGTAATTTTTCCAAAATATGATTTTGGGTCAATTTGAATAATGTGAGTCCTAATTAGACTATATTTTAAATGATAGAGCAAGGAAAACTGAAATTCGGGCTAAAATGGGGAAAATACCAAGTTGTGGACAAAATGGTAAAAATAGCCATTTTCGCATACGAGGTAAGTTCATATGTAAATGTTGGTAACATAGTTATTATTTTAAATGTTTTAATGCTTTTTTAAATGATATGATAATTATTATGAAATATTATACTTGTGATAATTGTTTGATAATATGTCAAATTATGTGATATACTTGGAAAATGTGAAATACTACCGAGTATCGGTATCGGCATTCCGTAGAAGATGGTTGAGACATATGATTGGGAAAAAGGTCCCGTTGAACCTCAGGAATGGATTAGGATACAAGTGACATGTCACTGGGATATTTGGGCATCCGAACTCGTTGAGTTGAGTCCGAGTTCGTGAGATGTAACTAGGCATTCGAACTCGTTGAGTTGAGTCCGAGTTCGTGAGATGTAACTAGGCATCCGAACTCGTTGAGTTGAGTCCGAGTTCACTTATGGATGCGAACGCCCGAGCTCGTTGAGTTGAGTCCGAGTTCACTTATGGGCGGGTTACATGGTAGCTTGGCTACATATGTGGCACTTATGTGCAAACTTTCCATGTATCCGAATTATATTCCGATGTGTTCAACGGGTAAAGTTCTACTCAAATGGAGGAATACTCAAGATGAAAGGGACGTATTGGTAAGTGTTGTGAAATGGATACTTTGAACAGGTATGTACTTAACCCTCGGGTTGAAAACTCAATATAACAACAATATGGTAAGATGATAAATGAAAAGGTGATATGAATGTCTTGATGATGATTATGCAAATGATGTTTTATGTTTGCTTATATGGTTATGTTACTTGCTATTTGCATGTGAGCTTACTAAGCATTTATGCTTACTCCCTCCTTTTCATTCCTTGTAGTGTTGACAAGCGAGCTCGGAAATCGGAAACGGTCGGAGGCACGCTTACACTATCCGTATACCATCTTGGCATAATGGCTTGTATATTTTGAGTATGGCATGTATAGCATTATAATCATTTTGTATATATGGTCTTATGATATGGTTATTGAGTGGTATGGAAATAGAAATGCTTGGTAATGATTAGCCATTGGAATGGCTAATCATGATCATATTTGGTATTATGTATGTCAAATTGCTAGCTAATCCATGGAAACCATGAAATAGGTAAAATTTACCATAAAATAGATTCAGACAGCAGCAGTGACGTGAGTTCAAAAAATCACTAAAAATAGTAGAAATGGAATTAAATAATGAATAAGTTATGGAATCGAAGCTTGATGAGTCTATTTTCATATGGAATAAGTGAAACAGGTATATGAGCTATATTTTATGAGATGTTTAAATTTTTGTGAAACAGGGCCGGAGCGATTTCTGGATCCCCTGTTCTGACTTTGGAAATTCACCATAAATTTTACAAAGATAATTAGAAGTCATGCTTTATATGTACAGATTCCTTATTGAGTCTAGTTTTATTAGAGATAAACGGTATAGTCATTGAAGTTCCGTACAGGGAGATATCTGATTCGTAATACACTGAGGTCAGAGTAGTTGAACCCTGAAATAGGGGAGACTTTAACTAATAAACTGTACTAATTGGCCCAACCAAAATTCTAGAAAAAATTAGTAGATATATATATGAGTCTAGTTTTAGGAAAAATTTACGAATTGGATTTCGAGTTTCGTAACTCGAGATATGATTTTTAAAGCGACTGTGATGCAGTTAGCCAGCTTGTCTGGAAATTTTAAAATGAATTGTATGAGCTGTTTAATTAATGAATTAAGTCCGTTAACACCTCGTGTTCGACTCCGGAAACGGTCTCGGGTACGGGGTGTTACAAAAAGTGTCTTTTACAACACCAACTAAGTTTTCCAAACTAAGTAATACGGAATGTTTTGAACGCTTCGATGTGGCGCATCAGATCCGGTCATAACGTCTAGGCCGGGTTTGGGGTGTTACAAAACTAACTTAGAAGAACCAACTTTTTAGATGATATGGCCACTCCGAATCCCTCACGGCTCTAAGCCCACTATGGTTGGGGATTTCCTACAGAGATGAAAATAAAGGGTGAGTTCGGTAAACTCAGTGTGTAAGATAACCCAACCATAGCCCAAAACAGATCAAACCTTAGAGTCAGACTTATCTGGGCCTTGGCCCAGTACAGAAATCAGAATGAAACCCAAAGGCCCATAGCAGATACAGAACAAATATATCATAAATGTAGAAATCCCAACCCAGAGCTGTAACGCCCTGATTTTTGGGCCTGAAAGTATTGGGCCTTGAGTCTGGGTTCGGGTGGAAAACAGCCCGAATAATTTGGATGTTATTATTATTTCGTATGTTTAGTTTATTAATTAAATAAATTACGAAGGGTTTATGGTGTGGGGAAAAAAAGACCAAGAATAAATTTAATTCGAGGCAATTCCTGAATTTTAATTTTGGGAGAGAGGGTTCTGGCGATATGGGCTTTTAAAGTTGAGGTGGTAAAATAGGACACAAATAAGGCATTGGTAAAGTGGCAAGGTGGCGCCACTAAGTTCTTAAAAAAAATGGCGTCTGGGAAGGAATTAAAGGTCCAGGGTTCAAGTTGCAAGGTAGGCATATTGTTACTTTTCAATTTTAGGCATGTGCCGGGCATGTGATCACTTAAGTGAATTTCAGCAAGGGCCTTAGGGAGGTTGGGCCGATTGTTTTAGTTGATATTAGGGTTAGGTTCTTTTCTTTTTCTGTCTTGAAGAATTAGGGTTAGCCACCTGAAAGCTTTCACTGTCATTCATCCTTTCTGAATTCTCACAAAAGCCGAAAAAAGCAAATTCCTTCTCCTTGGTGCCGATTTCTTCTTCCTCTCTTTTTCCTCCATTTTCTTTCTTCCTTTTTGCTTCTTCTTCTAGCCGAAACCTTCTGATCACCTTACTCAACTCCTCTTTCAATCCCATCCTCCACAAAACCTCCATGGCCGATTGCCATAAAAGTCGAAATCCCAAAAACTCACTTCTTGTGCCGATTTCTCCAAGCCAAAATCCTTTAGTTATTTTTTTTCTTTTTGATCAACTTTCATCTTCTCTAAACCCTTAGTATCTGTCAGCAACATTACTTCAAAGTTATAGCCTCAAATCGTCATCTTCTTCATCACTTAAAAAGCTGAAATACCATAGATTTAGGGACTTATAGCCGAAACTTCAGATCTCTTGGATTCGTGTTTACTATCGTTTAGAGGATAGATCTACATCAGATCTGCATAAAAATCAAAGAGGAATAAGTGGTAAGTGCTCATCACCTCAGATCTAGTCTTATTTTACAATTTAGAAAAGCCGAAGTCCCTAAAATCTAGGGAGGCTGTTGATTTGGGCATAGGGCTTTAAGTGTCTTCAACCGACGATTTATTTTGGTGATTAGTGTCTTCTAGAGGTTTGATCGAAGGCTTGGATCTTTGGAGCAACTAGACTTAGATCTAGTTATCGGTTTTTGGCAAAAAGTAAGATTCTAAAGGCTCTAGGGGCATGGTTCGAATATGGGTTGCTAAATATTGGGATTGGTTGTTGTGGGTTGCAATATAAGAATTGTGGTAATCAATTGTAGGACATCGTAAGGGATCTCAGTAGCAGTCGTCGTGAAACAGGTGTGTATCGAACACCCTCTCATAGTTCAATTCGGCAAAAGCCGAAATGCCGAAATTCTGGCATTTCGTGGGCTTCTGAGTGTGCGAGTGCTCATAAGACGTCTACAAATCATTAGATCTGAAATCGAAAAGTGGTAAGTTAGTTGTGTGTGAAATTTTGTGCACTTCGGTAATTGGGCCTCGATAGACTAAAACTGGGCCTAATGGGCTTACGGGCCCATACGAGAAAAAAAGATAATAAAAAATAGGCACTAAGTATGTTCTGTTAGACTGTGGAATCAAAACTGCTTAAACTAGTAAACTAGTCATAAAACTTGAATTAAATGGGCTTAAATTGCTAGTGGACACTGTAGGGCCCATTAGGGGTTTTAGGGCCCAATGGCTGAAATTGTGAAATTAAGGTAAATAAGTTATTGCAATGACAAATGGGCTAGTAAGGACCGTAACATTCATGAGAACCCTTAAAACTGATAAAATTACTGAAATACCTTTATAGGTGGAAAATTTACAGATTTACCCCTAGAAGCAAAATTACTGATATACCCCTAGGGTTAAGGTTGACTTGAATGCATGTTTGACTGTTACTATTTACTGCATGCCATGTTATTATTATCTGATGCATGGGACTAGGTTGTTGATGGAGGAAGTACTGAAAGTGGCTTGTCGACGATCGGAGGCTTTGCCTCAACTTATTGATATCTTAGCGACAATGCTTTTATGTGTGCATGTAGGGTTTGGGTGGGTTGAGCTATTCCCACATGGAGTGTAGGGCTGGTACGGATGGAGTGTAGCGGCTGGTTATAGGTTGGGTTGGGCTTGCATACACGAATATGTCTGTTCTGTTCTGGAATGGGCCTATGAGCCATACTGCTATCTGAAAAGGGGCTAAGGCCTAGTTTATTGTATTCTGAAAAGGGCTTCGGCCCAGTACCTGCTGTTATCTGAATAGGGCTTAGGCCCAATGGGCTTGAGCTGACTTGGGCTTTGGATGGGTTTTCCATACACACTGAGTTTTCCAAGCTCACCCCTTTCTCTTTTATCCTTGCAGGTGAGCCCTAGTTGGTGGACTTGGAGCTAGGCGGGATTCAGAGTGGCCACAAAGATTAAATTTCAAGTTTTTAAATAATTTTCAATTAGCTTCCTTTTAAATTTTGCATTTATTTTTGATTATTTCTATTTTGGTTAACTTGTAATAAGGCCGCTCTATTATTTTTATTTTGGGTTTTTAAATTACTTAAATTGTTTTGAACTTGAGATTCACATAATTTAAATTGATTCCTTAAAATTGGATAGTCCTAGGGCGCATTTTATAAAAGTTACTTATTTTCAAAATATCACAATAACCGAGCAAAGCTTCCGCAACGTAAATGTTTTCAAAGGAAATAAATATTTTAAATAGACTTAAACTTAATTTGTTGTTCGTGGACAAGTAATAAGCTTAAAGTGTGGTAATGGATGTGTGCATGTCTAAGATTGGATCATGGAAGAGGTAGGTACTTAAGTAGTCTAATTGACTCACCTCCTCTTTTCTTGAATCCTACCTGGTGCGTAGCTTCCATTCACTTTAATTTAAAACGAAAATATTCTTTAAACACGAAGAAAGATTTTAGATAAAACATGACTTCTCTAATAACGCTTTAATCTAACACGCCAGATTCGATTGTAACGTCTAGGCCGGGTTTGGGGTGTTACAAGAGCCATCCATAACACCCCCGTACCAGCCTTACACCATGTGGGGAGACTACTCGACCCACCCAACCGCTACACACCACAGAAATTGCAGCGAGGCTGCCAGATATTGTGACGAAGTCACCAGATACAGATATTGTGGCTAGGCCACCAGAACATATATATATATATATATGTGGCGAAGCCACCAAATTGCAGCGAGGCTGTCAGATATTGTGACGAAGTCACCAGAGTAGATATATGTGGCGAGGCCACCAGATTGGAGCGAGGCTGCCAGAACGCTTCCTCCATCAATATAAACCTATGTCCCATGCAATAGAAATAAAATGTCATGGCATACGCATACAGAAACAGAACATCATACTTTTCAGAAAAAAATAACCCCAGGGGTAAAACCGTAATTTTGCATGCATAGGGATATTTCAGTAATTATTACCTATTGCTAAGGTTTCATGCTTATTCTAACGTTTACCAAGTAATCAAAAGTACTTACCTCGTCTTTTTACCAAAGTGGGCCCGTTGGCCTATTGGCCCGTTTTCGGCCCATTAAGCCCAAAAATATCGTTGTGCACGAAAATGCACACTCTGCACTCTAATCATCCAAATGCACCATATTCATTAACAACTGTCTCACGAGCACTTGCACGCTCGCGAGTTTACAAAATACCAACGTTTCGGTATTTCGGCTTTTACCGATTCAGTCTAAGAGAGGGTGTCATTTACACACCTGGTTGATGACGATTGATGACGATATCTCCACGTGATAATCCTACAATCGATCACTAACACATTATACTTACGAATTAACAATAACTAACATAAATCCACGTCAACTAACCCAATCATCACACAAGTTAGTCATTTACGCACGAAGGGCAAAATAGTCATTTTACCCTCTAGGGGTAAATCGGTAGTACTACCCTACAGGGGTATTTTAGTAATTCTACAACTTATCCACTTGGGCTTACAGACCCATTGGGACCACATGGTCCATTTCAGCCCATCGCGGCCCAAAATAGGCGTCCTACTGCTAGAGTAATGAGAAATACACACCTGTTAGGAGACTGCAGTTAATCCGCGCACCAAACACTCTTAGCTGATGCCCAACCCAAACGAACACGTCATAAAGCGAAAGGGATGAGCCAAGAAGTGTATGCCTACTCTCCTCATGGTTTGCTCTATTTAAAGCCAGTTCTCCATCTACTCTTATGTTAGATTCCTGATGTGGGATCCCTCCATCACCAGAGTTTAAAACCAACACCAAGTCTTGCCGTTCCTACATAGCAAAATAATCAACCTCTACGTGCCAAGGGATTCGAACTAAAGTCTTCTCACATGCCAACTCACGCCACCACCACTAGGCCATCAACTCATTTGTGTCATAAATCCAACACATTAAACTTTAAAGCGCACCTACTTGCTTCTAGATTTATTGAAAAGAAAAACCAAAATATATTGCAAGAGCCAAGACTTGAACCTTGGACCCCTTGCTTCCTCTATGGCGTCACTTCCTTGTCCCCTAAGTGTCGCCACCTTGCCACTACACTACACTCCTTTTTGTGTCATCTTTTACCCCTTTACTCTTAAAAGCCCAAACGCCAATTGCATCACCTGTTCATGAAATTAAAATTCCGAAGACTACCACCATGGATTTAACTTAAGTTTGGGCCTTCCAAAGGCCCACTAACCTACTAAAATATATATATTAACTAACCAAAACACACACAAATTTTAACAATCACAGAAACACAGAAAACCCAAAAATTGGGGCGTTACAACTCGATTCTAGCTGAACTAACACTGGAGCTTCGGTCAAAAAGGCTTTCAACTGATCAAAAATTTTATGGCACTTTTCTGACCACTCGAACTTAACATCTTTCTGTAATAGCTTCGTCATTGGGGTTGCAATCATAGAGAAACCTTTCAAGAATCGTCTATAGTAACCAGCAAGTCCTAGAAAACTTCAGACTTTAGAAACATTTCTTAAAGGTTTCCAATCAAGTATAGCTGAAATTTTACTCGAATCAACCCGAATACCTGATGTTGATACAACACGTCCCAAAAAGCTGACTTCACATAACCAGAACTCACATTTACTAAATTTCACATACAACTGTTTATCTCACAAAGTCTATAACAGAAGTATCAGATGTTTCGCATGCCCAGTTTCATCACGGGAATAGATCAATATGTCATCTATGAACACAACCACAAATCGATCTAAACACTATCTGAAGATCTAGTTCATCAAATCCATGAAAACAACAGGTGCATTAGTAAGTCAGAAAGGCATAACCAAAAACTCATAGTGTTCGTACCTTGTTCAAAAAGCAATTTTCGACACATCGGAGTCTTTAACTCGCAACTGATAATAGCTTAGTCTCAAATCTATCTTAGAAAACACTTAGCCCCTTTCAGCTGATTGAACAAGTTGCCAATCCGTGGAAACGGATATTTATTCTTTATAGTCACCTTATTGAGCTGTCTATAGTCGATACACATTCTCATAGTTCCATCTTTCTTTTTCAAAAATAAAACTAGTGTACCCTAGGAAGAAAAACTCGATCGCGCAAAACCTCTATCTAACAACTCTTGCAACTTAGCTTTTAATTCTTTTAATTTAGTAGGTTCCATTCTGTACGGAGCTATCGATATCGGAGTCGAACCCGGCAATAACTCAATACCAAACTCTACTTCTCGGATAGGTGGTAAACCTGGCAATTCCTCAGAAAATACATCTGGATACTCACACACAACTAGTACTGATTCAATCTTCTTTTCAATTACTTTAGTATCAAGCACATAATCAAAGTAAGCTTCGCAATCCTTTCTCACATAATTCTGAGCTAACATCGAAGATATCACTACCGATAAACCATTCAAATCATTAGATTCAATCCAAATAATATCATCATTCTGGCACCGTAAATCAATAGTCTTTCTTTTGCAGTTTACGACAGCATCATTCAAAGTCAACCAGTCCATACCCAAAATTATATCGAACTCATTAAATGGCAACAACATCAAATCAGCTGAAAAAAAAGAATCTCGAATCATCAAAGGACAATTCTTACACACTTTTTCAACCATAACACACCGGCCCAAGGGGTTTGATACTCTAATCACAAACTCAGTAGACTCAGTAGGCAAAGTCTTACTGAATACTAAGGTCTCATACACATAAGAATGAGTCGAACCAGGATCAATCAATGCAATTACACTAGTATCATAGAGAGTGAATGTACCAGTAACAACATTTAGGGATGAAGCCTCATCGCGAGTGTGAATAGCATAAGCTTTGGCAGGTACGTTAGCCTTAGATCGAACTGCTGTGTCTTTAGTTCCTCTCGGATTGCTACTCACATTACCTATATTTCTGGATGGTCTACGTCAAGCTGACATATTACTCGATCTTGCATTCTGTACTATGTTTTGTTCAGCTATCTCAGGGCATTCACGAGTGAAATGATCCATCGATCCACATTTCAAACAGGCCCGATAATGCTATCTACAACTGAAAAGATGTCGTTTACCACAATGTTTACAGTTGGGTTGATTTGATCTAACGTTACCAACATTAGCTACTGAGGTAGCTTTTGAACTCACAGGTGGTCTACCCTGATCACGTTTAAAATAACCTGCAGTAGCCTTTGAATGGCTAGAATCATCTCAGAATCTCTTTGCTGCCGAGTGGAATGACTTGCTCGATGATCTTTTATGTGAATCTCTAGCTTCAAAGTCAGCTTTTCTTTTCTCTTTCATGAGCTCATTGGCTTTGCATGTTCACTCAACCAGTACTACGAACTCTTTTATTTCAAGAATGCCAACTAGCAGTTTAATGTCTTTGTTCAACCCGTCTTCAAATCTTTTACACCTTATAGCTTCAGTTGAAACACACTCTCGGGCATATCGATTGAGTCTCACGAATTTTTGTTCATATTCTGTCACGGTCATATGACCCTATTTCAACTCTAGAAATTCTTTGCGCTTCTAGTTAATAAATCTTTGGCTAATGTATTTCTTACGAAATTCAGTCTGAAAGAACTCCCAGGTCACCCATTCTTTCAGAACCACCGATACTAGTGTTTCCACCAGTGATATGCGGTGTCTCGTAGCAAGGACATGCCACATTTTAAACACTCATCAGGGGTACAAGATAGCTCATCAAACACGCGGATAGTATTATCAAGCCACAATCCAGCTCGCTTAGCATCATCATCATTAGTGGCTCTGAATTCTTCAGCCCCATTTTTTCTGATATTATCAACAGGAGGCTTATGTGATCTCAATGGATAAATCACTTGAGGTATAATAGGTATCATAGCAGTATTAGTCGGGGGTGGAAGTCATTGTACAGTTGGATTTGTCCGGATATACTGAGTAAACCAGTCATTCATCATTTGGTGAAAGGCTTCTCTAGCCTCTCCCTCTTGATTACTCGAAATTAGTCGAAAATCAACTAGAGCTGTCCCTTGTACGGGAGCAGGCGCTATACTCTCGACATCATCAGCTACGGCTCGACCGTGATCCATTTACTATACAAAAACACATTTTCAAATATCAGGAGTCATCACACTATCATAGTATATAATATGGCATGTATAGCTAGACTCACACATGCTACGTTAGTCCAAGAATCGACTAAACTGTAGCTCTAATACCAATCAAATGTAACACCCATAACGCGTATCCATCGCTAGAATGGGGTTACAAGGCATTACCTAACATAACACAACTCAAAAGAATATTCCTTACATTTCATACTTCGTAACTCAATCTCATAACAAAACTTATCTTTTAAAAGCTTAAACATAATCAAACATATATCAACAATTAACAAAAAACTTATGCATGTGATAAAAACATACCATTTCATGATTAGATAAATTCACATATTGTGCATATTACTCTAAGCTAAAACAACCACATGGCATAATAGACATATATATATTTATGTAAGCATAAACATGCATTAAACAAGGCCAACAATATACATCTTTTCTCATATCAAGTTATGTGCATATAAACATATCAATTTAAGCCTTTTTCAAGCATCAAACATAAACATTTCATGACTTATAATTAAACCTAAACTCTCTTTTTATCTCGTCAAATAAGTCATATGAAACCAAATCTAAATTCGCAATAATTTAAACATAATACTTATACATACTTACCATCAAAAACTGAATCTAAATAACTAATTCACAAATAAACATGTCATGAGCATATTCCTTTATTTTGACTAGGTATAACTGATTATAATCATGCCTTGAAGAAGTTACCATTTATCTCATAAAATAATCAAATCCAAACATATCACCAAAACACAAATCATACCTATCATATGATATGCATACCAAAATAGACTCCAACCATGTCAAATATAATTGAATTTTAACATGAAAATTAAGCCATTAAACGCATACCAATTCCACAAATTCAATCTTAAGTTAAAATTTATCATTGCATAACCGAATACAAATATCAACTTGTCAATTTAAATATCAAACCACAAACAAACATATCATATGCATACATATTTAATTTGTTTATCATTAGTCGAATATAAATGCACATCATTTACAACCAATGATAAAAACTTATAATCATTATCCATATTTACTTCATCACATAATTGGTTACAAATACTTAAAATTATAGTCATTTACCTAATAGATCCCAGTTATATATCAAGCATATCACTCAACAAGAATATCCAACCACAATTTCACATCATATCAAATATACCATACACATATACTTTGACATAACTTCATCACCATTAGCAAATATATCAACCATAATTCACATATAAATATATAATGGCCAAACCATCAAAACCAAACTTAACATAATGAATAAGCCATTTTCGCATGGCTCATATTTACATAACCCAAAATCAAACATAAACATAAGCTAGCCTATACATGCCTTAGGTTTAAGTTCAACTTATAAAGTACCGAAAATAGTCAATAGTGTGATAAACTTCGCTGACGATCCCCAAGCTCGTAACTTGGCTCCAAAATTTATAAAATAGAGGCAAACATACACACACAGTAAGCTATCATAGCTTAGTAAGTAATAGGCAAATAAATAACTCAATGACATAATCAACTAAATTTAACCAAACCAATTCATGCTATCATAATCAAATTTAATTTCAAACTTATAATTTTATATGCAACATATACTTTCATTTATAAACAATAACTAGGCCGAATATACATATATCTATTGTCAAAATATCATTCAATTTAAAAGCCCTAATATCATTATTTAACCGAATATACAAAACTCATATACATATATTCATGAATCATTTCATAAATATTCACATTTTATATTCATAAGGCGAATATAATCATTCATATATGTTTGCACATAGATCACAAATATGATATCACTTATACATGACCTTTGGCTGAATATACATTTCATATCCAAATATATTTTCATTTGCATCATACATGATTTGTATCACATATCAAATAACCAACTTACCTTATTTTCAAATAGGTAATAAACTATCACATACTTGATCACTTTAGCTTGTTTTACACATTCAGTCACAACTTATCATTGCCCGTTGAACCATTTGAAATTGAATAGGGTACTCAAAAAATCACACATATCCTACTCCCAAACGTGGTCTTACATGTAATCACATATCGATGCCACTATCCCAGACAGGGTCTTACATGAATCAAATATGATGCCGATGTCCCAAACATGGTCTTACATGTAACACCCCGAATTTTGGGCTTAGAAGAAATGGGCTTTGCATATCAGAGGAATTGGAATTTATTTGTGCAAGTGAATGATACAAATAAATGTTTGCTTCAGTGGTTAAGTGTCCTAGGAAGTGCCTGAGAAGTCTTGGGTTCAAGCCTTGGCTCTTGTAAAATTTTGGTTTTTAAGGGATGAACCATGGCTCTGGCATGTAGGCTTTATAAATAATTGGGGATGATTTTTGACACAGAAAGAGCCTATGGTGGAGTGGCAAGGTGACGTGTTGTGTAACTATGAGGTTTGGGGTTCAAGTCTTGGAATGCGCAATGAAGTATTTATTTTGCTGTTTGAGCTTTGAGGGGGTGCAGTTGGACTGAGACTTTGAGGTTGAATTGGTCATGAGAGTTTGAATGGGAGGTTGGAGTGATTTATGAGTGTATCATGGAGAGATATTAGGAGGAAAATATGGGATTTTATGTGGGTTATTGTTATCTTGTGTTCAAATAATTCGGTTCCAATTCATTTCCCAAAAAAATTATAGATAATAGTTTTCCTCTGCTTCTCAAGTCTGCCATTTTTTTCTTTGTCGCTTTTGCTAGATGGTTCTTTGTGATTTATTTCAATTCCCTTTTTGTTCTGTTTTTTCCTATGACAACATTTGTACCCTCCTCCTCTCTTGTCGATTTTTCATTGTCTTCTTTTGTTTCTGTGAACTGCCTATTGAACTTTGTTTTTCTTTCTTCTCACAGTTTTGGATTTTCCTTATAAGTCATTCCTTCCTTAATCCATGGTTTTCGTTGCTGCAACTTTCCACATTTGTTTTGGGTTCTTGCGTTATTGGTAAGTATCGCAACTGTGAAGTATTCTTTTCGTTTATGGATTTTTGGTGAATCAATCAACTGTTCTATTTGCAAAGGTTAAGGGTTGGAATGACTCGGTTAGCGTTGGAGTAGTATGACTCTACTGTTACGCGGTTGGTAGGTAAAGTGACTATATTTTGGTGGTATTAAAGGAAAGTTTTCTTTTTCCCTTGGATATGAAATGTGAATTGATGTTGGTATTGTGTCTGTATTGAATTGTCCATGGTGAATTGTGGAGTAATGAACTATCTTGTTCTGATCTATAGGTCCCGAAGTGCTCGATAGTATTTTACAACAAATCACATCAAGTGTGTAGTAGTACCGTATTTGATAATCGGTCAAAAGCTGAAAGAGTGTGTGAATCCACACACATTGATTTGACCATAGGTCAGAAAATGCCAAAATGCCGAAATACCGAGAAGCCGAAAAGTCAAAATGAGGGGCTTAGAGCGTGCGATCGCACGCTTGGTAAACTGAGCCAATGAAATGTGGGTGTACGATGGAAATGGCCGCCATGAACGAATTTGTAACACCCCAAACCCGGCCTGGATGTTATGACCAGATCTGATGCGCCACATTGGTGCGTTCAAAACACTTAGTTTGGAAAAGCTGAGTTGGTGTTGTAAAAGATACTTTTAAAAGAAGGTTAAAGTGAATGGAAGCTGTGCACCAGGTAGGAAACCAGGAAAAAGAGGAGGTGAGTCCGTCGGACTGCTTAAGTACCAAGCTCTCTTCGGATCCAATCCTAGACATGCACACCGCCATTGCCACACTCTAACATCTCGTATAATTTTGAGAAAAACCGTTTGATTATGACCATCTTAAGAAAATGATTAAGGTTGAAAAAGTTTGCTTAAAGATATTTATTTTCTTGGGAAAACATTTACTTTATGGAAACTTTGCGGCGTCATCGTGATCTTTTAAAACAAGTAGTTTTATAAAATGAACCCTAGTGCTAGCCAGTTTAATAATCCCCAAAATAAAAGTAATTAAAAAGAGCGGCCTTATTACAACCTTAAGCATAATAAAAATAAAATAATCCAAATTGAAGGCTAAACTTATTTAAAATCATCAATCAATCTTCATGGCCACTCAATCCCGCCTACTCCAAGTCCACCAATTCTAGGGCTCACCGCAAGGATGGAAGAGGAAGGGGTGAGTTTGGGAAAACTCAAAGCATCTGAAACCCATCCAAAGCCCAAATCAGCTCGAGCCCATTGGGCCTAAGCCCTATTCAGATAACGATTACACATGGGTCAAGCCCTTTTGAATCTGATAGCAAGACCTTAGCCCTTTTAACAAAACAAGATGGCCCATAGGCCCGATTCAAGAACATATGTAACAATATCAAGAATGAATGCAAGCCCAACCGGGAGACTACTCAACCCACCAACCGCTACACCGCCTGCACCACCCCTACACACCATGTGGGAATATCTCAACCCACCCAAATTTCTACACACCACAGCTTGCAAAGAACGCCTCAAATTCATCGATTGAGGCAAAGCCTCCAAGACGTGGATGAACCACTTTCAAGATTTCCTCCATTAATACCCCAACCCCATGCAATGATATTAATAAAAGCATATCATGTAAAATACAACATTGATCAATCATGCAATTCAGCCAATTTAAACCCTAGGGGTATATCGGTAATTTTACTCTTTAGGGGTAATTTCGGTAATTTTGCTCTTTAGGGGTAATTTCGTGATCTACGCTACTACACAAGCTAATTCAGAATTTTAACAGATTTATGCAATTTGATTCCACCATCTACCTAACAGGCTAATTTGCCCATCTCTCACCCATATTGGTCCGTAAGCCCATTGGGCCCAGTTTTGGCCCTCGAGCCCCCTTTTTCCGAAATACGACAAAACGTCACGCGAACGTGCTTACCACCTTGCGGTGCCAGATCTAACAATTACTCTATGCCTTGAGAGCATTCGCATACTCACATGACCATGAAATGCCGAATTTGACATTTCGCTTTTTGCCAATTGAACTAAAGAAGGGTGTTGGTACACACACCTGCTTCATGACGATCGCTATGAGATCCCTTACGATGTCCTACAATTATTCATCACCATTTTTAGCATACAAGTTATGCTTAACAAACTCAAAATCCACCCTACCTTATTCTACCAAAGAACCCTTATTGACCATAGGTTGCTTACCTTCACAGGTCCAATAATACGATTCAAGCTTATCCAAGTCGATACTCCAAGCCTCATTGCTCCTCCAAAGTTGTCTATATCACACAGTCCAAGTCAACACTTGCCCACAAGGGCAAAATAGTCATTTAACACCCTAGGGGCAAATGGTAATTTTACCCCACAAGGGTATTTCAAGAATTTTACCCTACAGGGGTATTTTAGTAATTTTTCAAACCATGGGTATTTTGGTAATTTTACAAACTAAGGGTATTTTGGTAATTTTAATAATTGAGGTATTTCGTAATTTTGTAAATCGAGGTAAAATAGTAATTCAGTAATCAAGAGAAAAATAGTAATTCTATAAATCGACTCAGAAACGATAATTTTGTAAATCGAGGGTAAAACAAGAATTACAGTAAATCAAGGGTAAAACGGTAATTTTATAAATCGAGGTAAAACAATAATTACAGAATCGAGGTAAAACGGTAATTTTATAAATCGAGGTAAAACAAGAATTTCAGAATCGAGGGTAAAACGGTAATTTTGTAAATCGAGGTAAAACGGTAATTATGTAAATCGGGGTAAAACGATAATTACAGAAATCGGGGTACTTTGGTAATTTTACAAGTCGAAGGTATTTCAAGAATTTTACAAATCGAGGTATTTTAGTATTTTTACAAACTAAGGGTATTTCGGTAATTTTAGTAAACTAAAGTATTCTAAACATGGATAACAATACTAATGGCTCTAAAGCCCATTCTCGGCCCAAATAGGCCCACACGCTCGTGTGGCCCTTTTAGCCCAAACCTAGCCACAGATATGCGATTCACCTAGCCTAATCCAATATTTACTACACAATCAAACAACTTATCCAATTGGGCTCGTAGGCCTATTGGGCCCACATGGCCCCTTTCGGCCCATCGCAGCCCGAAGTAGCAATCCAACAACAAGAGTAGTGATAAATACACACCTGATAGGAGACTGGAGTTAATCCGCGCTCCAAGCACTTCTAGCCGATGCCCAACCCAAACGAGCTTGCCATAACGCGAAAGGGATCAGCCAAGAAAGGTACCTTTGCTCTCCTCATAGTTCTCTCTATTTAAAGCCAGCTTCGCATCCACTCCTATGTTAGCTTACCGATGTGGGATCCTCCATTATCGAGTTTAAATTCAACACCACTCTTGCCACCCTTGTTAGCAAAATAAATGCTCTTCGCTTGCCATGAGTTTCAACCTCGGACCTCCTTGCCACCTCTATAACGCAACCTTCCTCCCTCTTATGTGGCGCTACTTTGCCACTAGACCACAAGGCTTTTGTGTCACAATATCTCCAACAATATTCTTAAGGCCTACCTACTACACCTGTGGTTTGATTCACCTTAAACCAAAAATTTTTTGCTAGAGTCCGTGTTTAAACCGGGACTTCGCAACACTTCTCAACATATTTAACCACTAAAACAAGCCTTCATTAGCGAAATTTACATGCACAACAAAATATTATAAGCTGCCTTCAACCACTCCAATGCTCAAGGCCCAAAACTTCTAGGCCCAAATTCAGGGTGTTACAGAATTCATCGGCTTAGGCCATAATGGGGTGAATAGGCCCGTGGGCCTGCTTGTGTAAAAATGATTATTAGGTCGAAATAGTGGGGCTTGTAATGTTGCGCACATGGCATAGGCCATTCTAGGCCTCAATGGGCTGAAGTGGGTTGTGTGGGCCCAATGGGCTCGTAGGCTGCGTACGGATAAAATCCTCAATAAGTGACAAACTTTGGATTGGGCTGTGTAGTATGCATAGTCGTGGCTAATCCTGGGCTAATTGGGCCGCATGAGCGTGTGGGCCCATTTGGGCCGAATAATGGCCTTGGGTCCATTTTTGCCTATAGGACCATTAGGGTTGTAAAAGTTACTCAGGGCGACTGTAAACCTTCGGATGGACCGATAAGCATGTTTAGGCCAAACTGTTTAGATTACTGTATTACCCCTGTAGGGTAAAATGACTGTTTTTCCCTTGTGGGTAAATGACTGACTTGGATCATGAATTTGACCGATTTGATAGTGATCGTATGATTGTGTTTTAACTGACTTGACGGTGGTTGTACGATTGATACGCTTTTGATATATGTTTAAATGATTTTTACTGAGCATGGCCATTTTTCATACACGTGTGATGATTGAGCATAACTTACACAACATATTGCATGGGGTTGGGACATTGATACGGAGGAAGTTCTGATAGGATTGCATGGGTCGCATGAGACGACTGTGGATCCAGTAATGATCTGTTAAGGTCGTACGGGTCGTACGAGATGACTGTGGGACAATCAATGGCTTAGTACTGCTTAATCTAATTGTGGCTCTGTGCCAACCTAAATAGGGCTCTGTGCTATGTTGACTATGGCTTTATGCAAATCGTATTTACCAGTGGCTATGTGCCTATCATATTTATCGATGACTCTGTGTCGATCATATTTACCCATGGCTGTGTGTCGATTATATTACCATCGCTGATGGCTATGTTCCAAACTTATTACAGTTATCGACAGCTTTGTGCCAATTATAATATCGCTATTGAAGGCTTAAAGCCGTATATGTACTAGCAGTTTTGCTACAATTTCGTTTAGTGCTGTGACTGGTGCTAACATTGCAAGTATAGGGCTGGTGTGAGTGAGTTATCCCCCACAAATAGTGCAGGGTTGTACAGAGGCAAGTGTAGGGTTTGTAACACCCTAAAACCGGCCTAGATGTTATGGTCGAATCTGACGTGTCACATTAAATGCTTTTTCGAAAAACTTAGCCTTATTAATAAATCTTGCTTGAAAAAAGTCCCTTTGTTAAAGTCAACTTAATTATTTGTTAACCATTTTAAACAAGCCTTACTTTGAAAAAAACATGTTTGTTGCGGAAGCGTTTCAACAATGTTGCAAAAACGTGATGTTTTGAAAACATATATCATTTTGGAAAACCGCACTCTACCTTTAACAGGAATAAATCATAATAGTTAAAACCTCTAAATTAAAAGCTAGAAAATTAGAGAAAATGCCTTATTACATCAATAACCCAAAAAGAAAGTAATTTAAGTAATGTAAAGGTAATACGAAAATTTGAAGCTGTTCGTAGTGTGGCCACCTTCGAGTCCTCTCATATGTCAAATTGCCTATTGAGGATTACCTGAAAAAACATTTAAAAGGGGGTGAGTTTATGAAAACTCAGTGTGTACAACCTTCATTAATCATAAAGCATGCATCACATCAATTTGGGCCTAAGCCCATTACAATAACGGTGGCACTTGGCCTTAGCCTATAGTAGAGTCAGTTGAGCCTGAGCCCATGTCACAATCAGAATTAAATTATGCAATGCACAAATACCCAACCAACCCTGCACTCTGTATCCCATCCATCCCTACTCTCCTGTGGGGATTTAATCGACCCACCCATCCCTACACTCTTGTTGTAGCACCGATTGCGGCATTAACCAATATCGCAGTAGAGCTACTAATCACATTATGACTAAGCCGTCAGTGGATCCATAGTCTTCAAGCAACCATGTGACCCTTAAAAATCATATACTTCTTTCATATCAATGATCCCGTCCCCCATGCAGCATAATATCACATGAATGCAAACATATCATAAATGGCATACAATAACAATCTATAACATGTAGGGGCATTTTAGTCATTTTACCCTTCGGGGGCATAACGATCATTTTGTAAATTGGTATCTAATTACACCTACTGACCCATCAGTAGGTTCACAGTTGTCTTGTGCGACTTGTACAACCTTTAGCAATCAAACAGTGCGATTGGGCCCAAAGCCCATTTAAGTAGGTCCATAAGCCCACACGACCCATTTGCCCACCAAGCCCTATTTTGATCCAAGCCATGTGAGTGACATAGTCGGTACAGCGTTTTCACACCTATTGGTGAGTTTTACACATCTAAGGTCCACGGGCCCATTAGGCCCGAATGGCCCAACTCGGCCCAACTCGGCCCAACGTGGCCCAATACGGCCACAGCCCATGAGTTCACTCATGGTGGCCTCTACTACCACAATAGATTTTCCACACGTGCGTTCGCACACTCGTGTAGTACCCGTTGCTGTTCTTCTGACTTTTCAGCATTTTGGCATTTCAGGATTTGCTGATCTAGAGTTAAGATGGTGTATGTACACATCTAGTTGCAAAAACGAATGACTTAGCCCACACACTCCACCTAACACAACAGAAACTTCGGTTAAAATCTAATATACACATCTAAAAGAACCTTAACTGAAACTTGTTCTAAGGGACTACTTACTAATGCCTTGCTTGAACGAATATGGTTGCAACCCACTTAGAATGCTGATGAAAATCGATCCTAGTCACTTGATGATTATCTGCATGACAGCAAACCCCTTGAACATGTTGCTTACGAAAGGATTAAACGTCACACAACCACCCCAAGAGACATGGACATTCGGCCAAGATCAAGAACCCTAAACCAAAGTGCCTCAATTAATAAAACACCAACGAACAGTGTTACCTTAGAACGAGAGACGAGATGAAGATTACTATAACATCCCAAAATAGGCCTAGTCAGAATAGTGGTTTCGGGACCACAAATCTCACATCAAAATATTTATTTATGATTATTATGAGGTCTAGAATATGAGTATATGCATGTGTTAAAGTTTCATGAAGAAATTATTTGAGTAAGGTGTTCAATTGGAAATTAGGGACTAAATTGAATAAATTGCAAAACTTGGAATCTAGAAGCAATTTGCATGAAATTGCTTTAGATTATAAAATTGAAGGTCTTGGGGGTAAATTTCCCAATTTCTAAATTTTTGGAATAAAATGGGAAAAATAAAGCCAAAATCAGCCATTCTTCTTCTCCATGCTACCGAAATTCTCTTGTCACCTTAGCTAGGGTTTTCAAACATTTCAAGCTCAATAGTAAGTGCTCCCAAGCCCCGTTTTTAATGTTCTTTGTATTTTTGGAATCCCAATAGCTTGTTCTCTTCATTTCTACCCATATTTCATGCTAGGGTTTATGTTTAAAAATTTACGCATGCATGAGTTATTTTATTTTGATGGATTATGGAGGAATATGAAAGATGAATATGTGCTAAACATCTTTTCCTAGGAGATTTTCATGAAAAACCCTTGTAGGGACTATTATGCAAATGTTATAAATTGTGTGGTAGAAATGAGAAAATAATGGGAAATGTGGGTTGCCATAAGAGAGAAAAGTGTTCGGCTAGGCTTGGGTAAGATAGAAAGTGCATGTGTTTCATTATACGAGCCTAGGGACTAAATCGTAAAAATGTTAAAGATTAAGGGCAAAACAGTCATTTGGACCGGGGGTGAGAATTAGACTTGTAGTGTATAATGTGTGATATTAATGATATAATTTTGTTGTTATAGAACCCAAGGAATAAATTCTGGAGCTTGATCGAGGTAAATGAAAGGTTTCAGAATAACCGAAATACAACTTCAAAACAAATACTAAGTAGGTTCGGATAACTTAAAGTAAACTCCTAATATGCATATTTGTATGATTTATTAATTCATGATGATTTCATTTATTATTGGCATGAAATATCATAGAAATGCATATTTGATGGTAACATGTGAAAAATGTTTCGGTTGAGGTTGAAAAAGGGGATTCGATAGATAAACCCTGATTGATATGTGTAACGATATCCTGCATCTGTTGCGGTAAGGATTTAGCCCGGACGAGTAATCCTTTGATCTCAAATATTGAAAGGATCTAGCCTGGATGGGTGTCCCTTTAAATGGTCGAGCCTCCCAAAGAATATGTGTGCATTATGGATTTAGCTCGGATAGGTAATCCAATTAGGGTCTGAATTTAGCATGGATTGGTAATTCAGGTCCAAGCTCATTAAAAATGTTTGTCGTATTAAAGGATTTAGCCTAGACTGGTAACCCCGACATCACCTTATGAGTTCATAAAATGGGGGATTTAGCTTGGACTGGTAATCCCGCCATAAAATGTAAGGTTCACGGGAGTGCGTATAGGGAACGATCATTCGTATGAATTGAAGGTTAATGGGTATTCCATCGAGATTTCCTAGAAACTCAACAAGATTAACATGAGATGTTTGTGTAAATGAGATGTTGAATGATGCGCTCATCTAGTTAAATTATATGATACTTGATTATGTTACTAACTTATTGATTGAGTGCATGTAATAGGGAATCATTTAATAATTGTTGGTTTCCTTATCTATCATAGATGCATGTTAAATACTTGTTAAGTTTACTTTCCTGTTATTCTAGCTTACTAATCATGTAAATGCTTACCCCTCCCTTTTTCCCTATCTCACAGAGCTCGATGACTCATAAGGACTGGAAGACTATTGGAGAGTCGACACACTATCAACTAGTCAAGCTTTGGTATAAAGATGTTTTTTTTTGTTCAATGGCATGTATAGGATTTTTGAGTATTTTTTTATATGTGTCATTTGATTTGCCAAATGAAGGCATTTAAAAATATGTTTATCTTTTTGTATATGGCCATGAAAATTGGCTTAATTGAAGTAGGCTATGACCTACGAATTTTTGTATGGTTTTATTTACAAGTGATAGGTTGTTACCAATTGGCAATGACTTACATGAAAGAGCCAATTTCGGACAAATTAAAGTGACATGGAAACCCATAAACACTAAATGGGAAATAACCTTTCATGTATGAAACCAATGATATGAGGTTTCTATACAACTAGTTTTATCAAGATTATTTACAAGTGTATAATCATGTTTTCCTTAGAACTTGGTAACCACTAGGTATAAGGAGTAGAAAGGGGTGATTTAAGGCTTGGAAAAGAGCCTATTAGGGTCCACATGGTTGGACACACGGGTGTGTTTCTAGGTCGTATGTGACAACGATTCCTTCCCATGGGTGTGGGCTATGGTCATGTGTCTCCTGCACTTAAAATTTTAAATAAAAAACGCACATGAGTAGGCCACACGGGCGTGTGTCCTTGCCGTGTCTAAAAGACAGTGTTGTCCACGGGTGAGCAGCATGGGCGTGTGCCATGGCCATGTTGATAAGTCAATGTTGCACACGGCCGAAGGGCATGGGCATGTCCCAAGTCACACGGGCGTATGAGTCCACACGGCTTATCTACACGGGCGTGTAACACTTTAAGATAAGGAAATTTTTCCTGAGGAGCCCAAGGTTTATTAAATGTGCCCAAATTTGTCCCGCACTGTCTCTAGGTATGTTATAGGCCTCAAAGGCCTATATAAGGGATGAGATATTCATGGTTGAAAGGTTTTAAATTTGAGAAAAAATTTCAACCCAAATAGTGTGTTATAAGTGTAAAGCCCTGGAATGCCTCGAACTCTATCCTGACGTCGGATATGGGTGAGGGGTGTTACATTTAGTGGTATCAGATCTACGGTTTAGTCGGTTCTAGGACTACTGTAGAGAGTATTGAGGTTTGCTATACATGCCATTATTCAAATATTGATAGTGTGACATCTCGTAACTGTTCAAATTGTTTTGACTATAGTAAATGTCTTCCAATCGAGCACAAGATGAGTCCAAGGAAGCCGAGAGTCATGCTCTAGCTTCCTTACAACGAGCTGTATCTAGTAGTGGTAGAAGGCTTATGTCAGAAGGCTGGGAAGAGACCCAAGCTGCCTTCTTTGATATAATGGATGAATGGTTTAGGGATTACCCGAGAAATCGTCCCAACATACCAAGACCTCCCCCGCCCCCTAATCAACCTGACGATGATGTGCCGCAAGGTATTGTAACACCCCTAACCCGTATCCATCGCCGAATTAAGGTTATGGGGTATTACTGAACAAAAACACAATTATAATCATTTATAAATTTGCACCCAAATTAAAAATCCATTTTTAATTAGAAAAATAAATATAGTCAACTTCCAAACTTACATTTCAAAACATATATTATTTTGCACAATATAAACAAATATCATATCAAATTCCAACCTAGCATTTATGCATATAAAGTATATATATTCAACCTTAATTATTAACAACATGGTCAAACATATTATTAAGTCACTAATGAAGTTATGCATAACCACCAAATATCACAAGCTTATTCATATAATTTAATAAGCCATAATATACATAAATAAAATTTCTTACGTATGCAACTTAAGTCAAGATCAATTTTAGAACTTGCATGCTTTGTACTTATGTACGGAATGATACAACCATTCGGCAACAACCATACATTATTATATATTCCTTTTAAAATATTAATCCCAAAAGACTATACATTTTTATTCTAGGTCATTAAATCATTTAATAAATGCACATCCCTCAAAAAGTACTCTTATTACCTAGACTAACTAATATGTCTATGATCATATACTCAATAACCAAATAATAATTAACATTCGGACAACTTAAGCTTGGATTTACTTATTGACATTTGAGACCCAACTTTAATAACATATTCACGATAACCAAATTTAAGTATGCAACCACAATTTACTAAATTATGCCGATTTTACATATCAACTAAAGGAGGTTATATCTATCATTACAAGGCGCAAATCACATATAAACATACTCAAAACATAAACATTGCATATGACTTGTTCTTTACCCATGATTTCATAGTTTACCTTAACTAACTTCCATAATGAACTATATGACCAAATACATAACATCATCACAAACATCATGTATTTTGGTTACACTCTTATAATAGACTCAACACAAGACCAAATATTTATATATATATATATAGCATAAGTTAAAATCAACCATGACACATTATATAATAATCAAAAAGAACTTAAGTCATAGTCTAGCAAAAAAAAACCAAAATTAAACATAGATTTGAAGCCATTTTCTCATGGCCTTTATGTACAATGCTATCAAACAACCAAATCTCCCAAAATATTATCCTATACATGCCATAATGTTAACTTAGGATTAACTAAGAAGAGATACCAAAACGTTGATGACAGGTGTGATGACTTCGAGGACGGTCCCGAGCACGAAACGGATCAAAAAGAAATCTAAATAAAATACAAGTAAACACACCAAATGATTTTTTCAACCCAGTAAGTTATAAGCCATATAATGCAAACAATTAACTGAATATATCGATCTAAAAACTAGAAAGGTCCATAGATTACCGAAATTTTCAATTCAACTACTAGTCAAGTCTTACTATTAACTCAAGGGATCATACAACCGAATACCTTAAATCCTTCCTTCAATATTTAGATGCATTCATGTATTTACATTTAAATTTTCATGTTCCCAATTTCCTATTCGGACAATAGTTTTGCCCTTCATTCAATTCCTGCATTTATTTTATCAACAATCAATTTCGCGCACGTAGTGCTCAGGCAAGGAAATTCATACCCATAGTGCCATGTTAGCCCGCACACATAGTGCCTTAGCAATTCACATACATATTGACATTCCAATCCGCACACATAGTGCCATATAAATCTGCACACATAGTGCCATACAATTCCGCACACATAGTGTCATTCAAGTCCGCACACATAGTGCCATACAAGTCCGCACACATAGTGCCAAAGTCATTTCGTTTTAACAAAGTGATTCATCCTATCAACTAAGCATAATCGATCACATGCCTTTCAATCAAAATAATACATAAACAATAGTAATTCCTTCACGATATGCATACACCAATTATGTATAGAATAACTAAGCTTAATTGCTTATAGACTTACCTTGTTTTAGATGAAATGATTCCAATCGGCTACTCGATATTCTTTGCTTTGCCCTTGCTTGATTCCCCTCCTTTAAGTTCTTGAGCTTAAAATAAATAAATTTAACTAGTTTAAACACCTTGCTAGTTATTTATATCCAATGATATTAATGATTTTATATCACAAGAACTACACGTAAAATTTGATCTTTCTACCTTATGCTTTTAAGTTATTCGGCTATTGACCACTTAAGATCACCTTACTATCAATAATCCAATCAATACTTCACTTAAACACACATATATAAACACATATATATTTGTATATACGGTAACCACCCTTGCTAATTACTCACATATATAGTTTAATGATTTTCACTACATCTTACAATCGTCATTGTTCAAGATATTAAAACTTCAACTAATGTTCATCTAATTTCCACTTCTCTATCATGACTCATTCGGTCTTAACAATGAACCATTTATCATACAAGTAAAATAACAATAAAATGACATTTCACCTAGACTCCATATGGCCGAATGCACAAAATAATACCCAACTACTTATTCAACAAGTTCAACCCTATTCTATCGTCTACTTATTCAATACAACATGAAAACCATCTCTAAATCTAACACTTTGATACACGGCTTAGTGCCCAAACCACCATAGATTATTAAAATTTTCTTGACATTGCAAAAAAATGCATTCAAAATTAACTTAACATATATAATATTTAATAAAAAAATTCAAAACTCACCTCCTACTAACAAAAGTAGATGCCAAATTGCCTGAGTATCAATTTCCCTCTTTCTTTCATTTTGTTTCGGTTTTGGGAGATGAAGAAGAAGATGAACACTTTCTCTCTCCTTCCATTTCTTCTTTTATTAATTCATTTTATTTAGAATATTTTAATCATTTGCTAACAAAATATTATAATTAATTAGACTTAGTGGAGGGGCATCATTACTTGGCCGGCCACTTATTGTATTTTGGGCATATTGACATGCAAATCCAAGCTTTCACATTTTGTGATTGTTTGGTCCTTACAAATTTACCTATCATATTTTTCTAAGTTTCTCAACTAAATCCTTTCAATCAAAATTCACATTCCTAAGATAAAATTAAAACATCAAATTTTCATGCAAACACTATCAGACATAAAAGATATGCAAATAAAATTTTAAATAAATTTTATGGCTCAGTTTTGTGGTCCCGAAACCACATTCTGACTAAGGTCAAATTAGGGCTGTCACAGGTATGGCACCGGTTAGAATTGGTAAGGCTACTGTAAATAAACTTAGAAAGTATGGAGCCGAGGAATTCAGAGCTAAAGTTGATGATGACGCTGAAAGAATCGAGTTTTGGCTCAATAATACTACGCGGGTGCTAGATGATTTGTCGTGCACACCCGAGGAATGTTTGAAGTGTGCTGTGTCCCTTTTAAAGGAAACTGCATACCATTGGTGGAAAACCGTATCCTCGGTAGAGCCGAAGGAAAATATTACTTGGGATTTCTTCCAAGCAGAGTTCAGGAAGAAATACATTAGCCAACGGTTTTTGGACTCGAAGCGAAAGGAGTTCCTGGAACTCAAACAAGGGAACAAGACTGTATCGGAATATGAGAGAGAGTTCGTACGACTAAGTCAGTACGCAACTAAATGGGTCCAAATGGAATTGAAAATTTGTAAACGCTTCGAGGAAGGCTTGAATGAGGACATCAAGTTTTTGATTGGGATCTTGGAAATACGGGAGTTTGCCGCATTGACCAATCGATCCAAGGAGGCTGAAGAACTTAATAATGAAATAAAACAAGCTAAAAGAGAGGCTTGAGTTGCGAGCAAAAGGCTAGCCGTAAAACACTCTCGTTATCTACGAAGAAAGCCAGGAGCCAGCATGAACGCTCTACTTCATCGGTAGGATATTTGGGTAGAGCGAAAAGCTCTAAACAACAAGGTCAAAAGTCTTCCTCCCCGATGGTGACTAGTGTGGGGAGTGTAGATGGCCAAAAATTGAAGTGTAAGAGTTGCAACAAATTTCATTTCGAAGAGTGTCGAATAAAGAGCGACGGATGTTTTAGATGTGGTTCTCTTGATCACTTTTTCAGAGACTGCCCAGAGTGAGAATTAGACTTGTAATGTATAATGTGTGATATTAATGATATAATTTTTTTGTTATAGATCCCGAGGAACAAATTCCAGAGGTCGATCGAGGTAAACGAAAGGTTTCAGAGTAACCGAAACACAGCTCCGAAACAAATACCAAGTAAGTTCAGATAACTTAAAGTAAACCCCTAATATGTATATTTGTATGATTTATTAATGCATGATGATTTCATTTATTATTGGCATGAAATATCATAGAAATGTATATTTGATGCTAACATGTGAAAAATGTTTCGGTTCAGGTTGAAAAAGGGGATTAGATGGATAAACCCTGATTGATATGTGTAATGAGATCCTGCATGTGTTGCGATAAGGATTTAGTCCAGACGGGTAATCTGTTGATCTTAGATATTGAAAGGATCTAGCCTGGACGGGTGTCCCTTTGAATGGTCGAGCCTCCCGAAGAATATGTGTGCATTATGGATTTATCCCAGACGGGTAATCTGATTAGGGTCTAAATTTAGCTTGGACTGGTAATTCAGATCCAAGCTCATTAAGGGTGTTTGTCATATTAAAGGATTTAGCCTGGACTGGTAATCCTGCCATAAAATGTGAGGTTCGTGGGAGTGCGTATAGGGAATGATCATTCGTATGAATTGAAGGTTAATGGGTATTTCATCGAGATTTCTTTGAAACTCAATGAGATTAACATGAGATGTTTGTGTAAATAAGATGTTGAATGATGAGCTCATCTAGTTAAATTATATGATGCTTGATTATGTTACTAAATTATTGATTGAGTGCATGTAATAGGGAACCGTTTAATAATTGTTGGTTTCCTTATCCATCATGGATGCATGATAAATACTTGGTAAGTTTACTTTCCTGTTGTTCGAGTTTACTAAGCATGTAAATGCTTACCCCTCCCTTTTTCCCTATCTCACAGAGCTCGAGGACTCATAAGGACTGGAAGATGATTGGAAAGCCGACACACTATCAACTAGTCAAGCTTTGGTATAAAGATGTTTTTTTTTGTTCAATGGCATGTATAGGATTTTTTAGTATTTTTTTATATGTGTCATTTGATTTGCCAAATAAAGGCATGTAAAAATATGTTTATCTTTTTGTATATGGCTATGAAAATTAGCTTAATTGAGGTAGGCTATGACCTACGAATTTTTGTATGGTTTTATTTACAAGTGATGGGTTGTTACCAATTGGCAATGAGTTACAAGAACGAGCCAATTTCAGACGAATTAAAGTGACATGGAAACCAATAAACACTAAATTGGAAATAACCTTTCATGTATGAAACCAATGATATGAGGTTTCTATACAACTAGTTTTATCAATATTATTTACAAGTATATAATCATGTTTTTCTTCGAACTTGGTAACCACTAGGTATAAGGAGTAGAAAAGGGGTGACTTATTGCTTGGAAAATAGTCGATTAGGGTCCATATAGTCAAATACACGGGCGTGTGTCTATGTCGTGTGTGACACACGGTTCCTTCCCATTGGGGTGGGCTATGGCCGTGTGTCCCCTGCACTCAAAGATGCACACGAGTAGGCCACATGGACGTGTGTCCTTGTCGTGTCTAAAAGACAGTGATGTCCACGGGTGGGCAGCACGGGCGTGTGCCATAGCCGTGTTGATAAGTCAGTGTTGCACACGGCCGAAGGGCATGGGCCTGTCCCAAGTCACACGGGCGTGTAACACTTTAAGATAAGGAAAATTTTTCTGAGGAGCCCAAGGTTTATCGAACTGCCCAAATTTGTCCCGCACTGCCTCTAGGTACGTTATAGGCCTTGAAGGCCTATATAAGGGACGAGATATTCATGGTTGAAAGCTTTTAAATTTGAGAAAAAATATGCGACCCAAATAGTGTGTTATAAGTGTAAAGCCTCGGTAATGTCTCGAACTCTATCCTGGCGTCAGATACAGGTGAGGGGTGTTACAATCCCAATTGTTCTTAGAATCCAAGTAAACTCCCTCACTCCGCGAGCGATACTACAATCCAAAACAACAAGTACCATGATCAAAGGAAGAAGTGATAAAAATGGCATTTTAGGGAGAAAAGGAAAATTAGCCAAAAACCAGAGCCAATAGAGACTTACCAACTGCTGCCTTGCCCACACAAAAGTGATTGAATGAAAGGGAGAATGAGAAAAGTAGAAGAGAATCGGCAATGGAGACTAGGAAAATGATTGGTAGAACGAAGCAAAGTTTGACTACAGAAGGGGAAGTTTCGGCACACAAAACCAATGTGAGCAAAGAAAAGAACAACGACAATACTTAAGAGGAAAAGGATGGGGAAAAAGAGGAGAAGCTGCCTAAGAAAACACGATAAAGAAGAGCAATCCAAAATACCCGGGTGGTCACAACTGATATTCGGCCACCAAAATAACAATACTTGAAAAAGAAAGAGCAAAAGATAATCGTTCAGAGAACCCCTAAAACTACAACACTCTTATCGCACTAAGAGCACAAGTGACCGAATTTTTCACAATAAGAGACCTATTTTTGGCAACCAAGTCCCTCTCCCTTACTCTTTGATCCCCTTCACGAATTTCTCCTAAATTTCCTCCCGTCCACCAATTCAAACATTCCAAAAATCCACCTTTTTACTCCCCAAATTAGGCCAACAACAATACTATTCAAACCAGTTCAAATTCCTAGTGTTTCAGTCAAACACAACTTTCTCCCAAAGCCACCGGCAAAAATAATCCTCATTTGCGCAAGAAAGGTTTCGAACTTCAGACCTCCTTGCCACCCTTGTAATGCCACTTCCACTAAACCATATGTTTTCTTGTGTCCTACCTTACCAAATTTTATTTATAACCTTACTGACCAAAGATAGGGGTTTTATCCTTAAAAACCAAAATTTTGTGAAAGCCAGGACTTGAATCCATGACTTCTTAGACAGTTCCAAAGCACACAACCACTAAGCCAAACATTCAATTGTGTCACTTCCTTGCACAATTAAATATTTATGTGCAGTCTCCTAACTGCATCCCTGCTCAAAACCTAATACTTTTAGGCCCAAATTTGGGGCGTTACAACTCTACCCCTTAAATAAATTTCGTCCTTGAAATTTCCAACTATCCAATAGTCGCACAACCCAGGTTACACCACTACGCTTTTGCTGCACACTCTAATTATAAAAAATAGATAAATAGCACATTATGGATAAAGTACGTACCAATATTCGCATTTGGAGTGTCTTCTTCTTGTCAGTGGCGTGCTGTATAAACTAAAGCTGGTTGCCTCACCTCAGTATGATCAGCACCTCTTTCTGGTGCTCTATGACCCAAACCATTTCCACCCCTGGCCTAACCACGGCCTCTAGGTGGCTGCTGCCCACCCCTCGATGGCTGTACATTACCTCTACCAAAGACTTTCCTTTGATCCGGTCTTCTGGGACACTCTCTGAGACGATGCTCTATGGAACCACAACTCATACAAGCTCCTGTTCTCCTCTAGTACTCTCCTGCATGACTTTTTCCACAAATAGCACAAGGTGGTAACCTAGTAGTAGCAACAGAGAGCCCCGCTCTGACCGGCGCGTCCACTCTGGCCCTTCTTTTAGGCCTCTGATCGCTATTGGAGGGCTCAGAATCCCTTTTCTTTCTGCCCCTTTCTCTTTCCCGGTTTAGGCATTTAGTACACTTTACATCTTTAGCAATTTTTACTTTTTCCACCAATGCTATGAAATCCCACCAATGCTATGAAATCCCGCTCCCTCTGAGGAGCAATCAATACCCGGAGACTATCTCTGAGGCCGTCTTCGAACCGAACACAATGTTCATAATCTGTTGCCACTATTCCTTTAGCATACTGACTGAGTCATAAGAACTCTTCCTCGTACTCCGCCATAGATCAGTCTCCCTGAGTTAAGTTCAAGAATTTCTGTGACAGCCCTAAAGTGACCCTAGTTAGAAAGCGGTTTCAGGACCGCTAAACCGAGTCACCAAATTATTTGAATATGATAATTATTGTCTAAAATATGTGAATATGAATGTGTGAAAGTTTTAAGCTTTGATTTAGTTAATTGCATGTGAATTTAGTTAATAGGACTTATGTGTGACACTTTTGAAATGTGATAGGTTAATCTATGAGGATCTACTAGTGCATGTAATCAAAGGGGTGGACTTGCATGTCAATTTCCCCCATTTAATTAGTAGTGGCCGGCCATGACAATAAGGGTGGACAAAGTGTGATGGGTAAAACATGTCATAAACATGTTGTGTTAATGGTTTATGGAGAAATGATAAAATAAGGAGCATGGTAATAAAATAATGAAAAGGAAAATGATGAAGGAAAAAAGAAAAGAAAAAAAAAGTTCTCATGTTGTGAACTTGGCCGAATAGAAGAAAGAAAGAGAGGAAAAAGAGCTTGAAGAAAATCGGCTATGGTGGCTCACTAGGCTAAGGTATGTTGATGATGTTCCATGAGATGCATGCATGTTTTAGTTGTTAGCTCGAGTTCTACCTAGCCCATGGTTTAAATCTTTGCTATGAGATGGAGATGATATTCGGCCATGGGAGTTGTCTTCTTGGTTGGTGTTTGATGTTGTGGTGATGATGCTTGAAGATGAGTTAAGTTTCGGCTAAGGTGGATGTAACACCCCGTACACGAGTCCGTTACCGGAGTCGAACACAAGGTGCACACAGACTTAACTTAATTGTTTTCACAGTCCATAAAAAAAATTTCCAGACAAGCTGGTTACTGCATCACTGTCGCCTTAAAAATCATATCTTGAGTTTCAAAACTCGAAAATCAGTTTTGTAATTTTTTCCTGAAACTAGACTCATATTTCCATCTGCAGATTTTTTTCTAGAATTTTTTGTCAAGCCAATTAGTACAGTTTATTAGTTAAAGTCTCCCATGTTACAGGGGTCGACTACACTGACCTTCGCGCGTTACAACTTAAATATCTCCCAGTACAGGGCTTCAATACTGATGCCGTTTGTTTCTATAGAAACTAGACTCAAAGAGGAATCTATAAATATATGGAATGACTCCTAATTATATCTGGTTAATTTATAGTGAATTTCAAAATTCGGAACAGGGGATCCAGAAACCGTTCTGGCCCTGTTTCACGAGAACTTTAATATCTCTTTACATATAACTCATATGACTGTTTCGTTTCTTCCATGTGAAAGTAGATTCATCAAGGTTCATTTACATAATTTATTCTCCATTTAATTCCATTCCTACAAATTTTAGTGATTTTTAAAATCCACACCACTGCTGCTGTCAGCATCTGTTTTCAAGGTAAACTTTACCTATTTCGTGGTTCCCATGGACCAACTAGAGTTTTGTCATACATAGGTCCACATATAATAATATTTAGCCATTCCAATGGCTGATCATTTGCCCAACACTTCCATTCCAGTCCATAGTCACATCATGAAACCATACATATATACATAAACACAAATGGTCTAATGCCATACTCCACTTCTACGAGCCATTTTCGCATGGCCGTACACACATACATCACAAAAGTACTTGAAAAACAACAAAGGGTAGTCCTATACATGCCATTTCAAAGCTCAACCGAAATTGTACCAAAAAGGGGGCTTTGATAGTGTGGGAGACTTCGACTTCCAAAAATCCCGAGTCCGATAGCTGACGAGCCAAAATCTATAAAACAAAGAAACAAAGAAACGGAGTAAGCAATTTATGCTTAGTAAGTTTGAGCGAAGAATTTAAGCACAACCGAGGTATAGCATTCATATAACTAAACGGATAATTCCGTATATACATACTTTCAAATCATTTCTACTTTACATTCCAACCCCTATGTTCATACATAAGGGATCATCTTAGCCAAATACCGGAAGCTCATTACTCAACTGAGCGAATATTATTCGAAGGAACTCAACTATTCCAATGCACATACGAACATACCTCATTGCTGGAATTTTTGCAAGTGTATTAACTGAAATTTTTACAGCAAGATTGCTCATTCCCGAATCACGTACCTTCGGAATTTAACCGGACATAGCGACTAGCTCGATTGTCTTTGGGACATTGCCCGGTTATAGTGATTCGCACAATTGCCTTCGGGAATTAGCCCGGATTTAGTAACTCGCACGAATGCCTTCGGGACTTAACCCGGTTTTGGTAACTCGCACAAATGCCTTCGGGACTTAACCCGGTTTTAGTCACTTAGCACAAAAGCCTTCGGGACTTAGCCCGGATACCATTCGAATAACCAAGCACATATATCAACAAATCAATACACATTCTTATTACATTCTCATTACCAAAGCTCAAACACAAGACACTTATCATATTTACAATTTCGGCTCAATACCCACACACAAAGAGCATGATTTCGATTTGCTTACAACATGATCTAATCAAATCATAATTTAAGCTCTATTACTCAAGAACTTACCTCGGATGTTGTCGAATGATTCCGATGGCTATTCGACCACTTTTTCCTTCCCTTTATCGGATTTAGCTCCCCTTTGCTCTTGAGCTTAATTTAACAAGTAAATTGATTTAATCATTTGAGCATCGAAAGAGGAATTCAAGGTACTTAGCCCACATATTTTCATTAGACATTAAAGTCACATATGTACGAAATCATGAATCAACTCAACACATTAGTTAGTACTCTCCTTAGCCAATTTTCCAAGCCAAGAATAGGCATCAATATGCTTGCCTCTAACCGAATGCATGCACACCAATCCCCTCATGTGGCGAATATGCATGTCCATGTTGAGGCCAATTATACACTTAATACCACACATAAACGACATACATTTTACTAACTAACGATTCCATATTGTAACTCAATACGCATCAATCATTTACTTCATAACCAAGCATCATCATATGAAAATATATACCTTGAGATAGTTTATATGTCATACCAATACATCATGTGCAAACATATATATATATATATGCTAGAGCCGAATCTCAAAGTTGATTATAACTAAACATGAACATAAATCCAAAACACAAATCTTACCTACCATGCAATAAGCATAAATTATACTTATGGATGTACCATGGCGAATACATCACAACACCATACCATTTCAATTTTGGTCATGGTTAAACAAGGAACTTAATGTCTCACTCAAAATGCTAAAAAGAAAGTCCAATAGCCATCAATCCACCATCACATGTATCATTAGCAAGCTTCATATTTAACATGCAATGGCATTAACACAAAATCCACCTTGGCGAATACCACCCCATGGGCTAATTAGAACTCAAGCTAGCAACTAAAACATGCATAAATCTCATGGCACAACCTCAACATACCTTAATCTAGATACAAGTATGGCCAAACCTCCTCCTAATCCTCTTCCAAACCAAGCATGAAGCAAAAACCCCTTCCTTCTTCCTTAGAATTTTCAGCTCAAAGAAATGAAAAAAAGGATGAACAACAATTTTTTTTTCTCTCTTTTCTTCAACTCACGGCAATGGGGGGGTAACACACACATTCTTTCTTTTTTTTTTTTTTCCTTTCATTATTCAATTCCCATTCTCATTATTTTATTTTTTTCTTACATACACCATTGTCACAACATGTTTCATGACATGTTTTGCCCATAATCCCTTGTCATGGCCGGCCACTAGCTATTAGGGGGGGGAATTTGACATGCAAGTCCTCCCTTTTGATTACATGCACTATTAGGTCCTTATAGATTAGCCTATCACATTTCAAAAGTGTCACACAAGTCCTAATAACTGAATTCTCATGCAATCGACTAAATCGAAGCTTGAAATTTTCACACATTCATAAATACATATTCTAGACAATAAATATTACGTTCAAACATTTCGGTGACTCGGTTTAGTGGTCCAGAAACCACTTCCCGACTAGGGTCAATTATGGGCTGTCACAACTCTCCCCCACTTAAGAAATTTTCGTCCCCAAAAATCTTACCGGTAAATAGGTTTGGGTATCGCTCTTTTATAGAATTCTCGGGTTCCCAAGTAGCTTCTTCCATCCCGTGTTTGAGCCATAACACTTTTACTAACGGAACCCTTTTGTTTCGCAACTCCTTCACTTCACGAGCTAGGATACGAATCGGTTCTTCTTCATAACTCATATCGGCTTGAATTTCAACCTCGATGGACTAATTACGTGCGACGGATCGATCTATAACGTCGAAGCATCAAACATGAAAGACGTCGTGAATCTTTTCAAGTTCGGGGGCAAAATCAAACGATCACGCAATCGGACCGACTCGTTCGGATATCTCATATGGCCCGATGAACCTCGGACTCAATTTGCCCTTGCGCCCAAATCGAGTATCTTTTCCAAGGCGAAACTTTAAGAAACACTTTATCTCCCACCGATACTCAATGTCTTTTCGTTTCAGATCCGCGCACGACTTCGAGGATCGGAGGCTATCTTCGATTTTCACGGATTACTTTTACTTTCTGTTCAGATCTTTAATCAAATCCACCCGAAAATTTTGCTTTCACCGAGCTCGGTCCAAAACAATGGTGTACGGCATTTACGCTCGCATAAGGCCTCGTAAGCGCCATCTTAATACTTGATTGAAAACTATTGTTGTGGCGAATTCAATCAAAGGTAAATACCGTTCCCATGAACCATCGAACTCGAGGATGCAACATCTCAACATATCCTCAAGTATCTCAATTATCCGCCGGATTGACCATCGGTTTGGGGGTGAAAGGCGGTCTTTGAAATGCAACTTGGTACCCAAAGCTTCTTGCAATTTCTTCCAAAATCGCGAGGTGAATCTCGGATCTCTATCGACACAATGTAAATCGGTACCCGTGTAATCTCACAACTGAGAAACGTACAATTCAGCTAGTTTATCCAATGAAAAATCCGTGACGCACGGGATAAAGTGAGCCGACTTAGTCGGTCTATCAACAACAACCCAAATCGCATCCTTCTTGCTTGTCGACAATGGCGGTCCGGACACAAAGTCCATTGTGACTCGATCCCATTTCCACTCGGGTATCGTGATCGGTCAAGTAACCTCAAGGCACTTGATGTTCCGCTTTCACTTGTTGACATATTAAACATCTCAAACAAAGTCGGAGATGTCTCGTTTCATACCATGCCACCAAAATCGACGTTTCAAATCGTTGTACATCTTCGCACTCCCGGTGATTTGACATTCGGTTACAATGGGCTTCGTTCGAATCATCGAAATGAGTTCAATTCCTTGGAACACATGACGACTTCGAACCTCAAACAATCATCATCATCGGTTTGAAACTCTGATTCCTTGTTTGGAACACACTCAGCCCGTTTTGCAACCAACTCATCGTTGACTTTCTGAGCTTCACGAATTTGATGAATCAATAATGGTTTGGCCTTTAATTTAGCTACTAACACATTGTCGGGTAGAACAAACAAGTGTGCATTCATCGCTCGTAAAGCAAACAGTGATTTCCGGCTTAAGGCGTCCGCAACCACATTAGTCTTTCCCGGGTGATAATCAATGACAAGCTCATAATCTTTTAACAACTCGAGCCAACATCTTTGTCGCAGATTCAAGTCTCTTTGAGTCATCAAATATTTGAGACTTTTGTGATCCGAAAATACATGGCACTTCTCCCCAAATAGGTAGTGTCGCCATATTTTCAAAGCAAATATGATGGCAGCTAGTTCGAGATCATGGGTCGGATAATTTTTCTCATGTGGCTTTAATTGTCTCGACGCATAGGCCACAACTCGACCTTCTTGCATCAATACGCAACCCAACCCAAGTAGGGAGGCGTCACTATAGATGACAAACTCTTTGCCTGATTCGGGCTGCACTAAAATTGGAGCTTCCGTCAAATAAGTTTTCAGTTGATCAAAACTTTTCTGACATTTTTCCGTCCATTCGAACTTAACATCTTTTCAAGTAGCTTCGTCATGGGTGTGGCTATCATCGAAACCTTTCACAAACCGTCGGTAGTAACCGGCAAGTCCCAAAAGCTCAAAACTCAAGAATATTTCTGAGGCTTCCAGCTAAGTATGGCTGAAATTTTGCTCGGGTCGACTCGAATACCCGATGCGAGATACCACATGACCCAATAAGCTAACCTCCCTTAACCGAACTCACACTTGCTGAACTTAGCATACAACCGCTTATCCCGTAAAATTTGCAACACTAATCTCGGTGTTCAAGATGTTCGATCTCATCTCTTGAATAGACCAAGATGTCATCAATGAACACAACTACTGAACCGGTCCAAATCATCGTCTCAAGATCAGATTCATCAAATCCATAAATACCGCGAGGGCATTAGTGAGCCCGAACGGCATCACTAAGAACTCATAGTGACCGTACCTCGCTCGAAAGCGGTTTTGGGTGCGTCCAATCTCGAATCCATAATCGATAATAACCCGATCTCAAATCTATCTTTGAAAACACTGAGGCTCCCTTTAGTTGATCAAACAAATCATCAATACGTGGTAACGGATATTTATTCTTTATCGTCACTTTATTCAGCTGACGATAGTCAATACACAACCTCATGGTTCCGTCCTTCTTTTCACAAACAATACTGGTGCACCCCAAGGTGAGAAACTTGGTCGAGCGAAACCTCTATCCGTCAATTCTTGCAACTAAGCTTTCAACTCTTTTAACTCGGTTGGTGCCATACGATACGGAGCTATCGAAATCGGCGTAGTCCTGTACAAGCTCAATACCAAACTCTATCTCCGAACAGTGGCAAACCCAGTAATTCTTCTGAAAAACATCCGGTATTCACAAACCATCGCACAGATTCGGTGTTATTTCTAACTCCTTATCATCAAGTACATACGCAAGGTATGCTTCGCACCCTTTCTTACATATTTCGGGCCAACATTGATGATATTACACCGGCAACCCTTTAAGTCCGTAGACTCAACTCGGATCATCTCGTTATTTGCGCACCTCAAATCAATAGTCTTGCTTTTGCAATTCACAACCGCATCATGTACGGTCAACCAATCCAACCCAAGAATAACATCAAATTCATCGAACGGCAAAAGCATCAAGTCCGCGGAAAACAGAACCTCAATTACTAGTGAACATTTCTTACACACTTTGTCGACCAAAGACGTAACGACCCAAGGGATTTGACACCAAATTACGAACTCAGAGACTCAATAGGTAAAGTCTTCTTGGATGCTAAGGTTTCGCATATATAAGAGTGAGTAGAACCGGGGTCAATTAAAGCAATCACATTAGTATCAAAGAGAGTGAAAGTACCAGTAATAACATCCGGCGAGGAAGCATCCTCGCGTGCGCGTATTGCATAAGCCCTAGCAGGAGCGCGAGCCTCGGATCTGGTCGTAGCATCTCTAGATCCTCTCTGACCACCACTAGCATTGCTCGTATTTCTAGATGGTCTACCTTGAGCAGTGGTAGCGCCCGGTTTCCCACTCGATCTACATTCTGCTCGGACAACCTCGGGCAATCTTTAATGATGTGGTCAATCGATCGCACTTGTAACAGAGCGGTCACGGAATCTACAACTTCCGAATGCCATTTGCCACAATGTCGACACTCGCTCTGTCTCAACATTCATTCCCAACATCGGCGTCAAGTGCCTCGTGTACCCCCGAGGGTCGGTCACGATCTCGCCTAAAAGACCAAGTGCCTCTAGACCAGCCCACATCATCACGAAATTTCTTCGATGCTGTTGAAGAGACTTTCCCGAGGATCTTTTACAAAACTCTCTAGTTCCCACATCAACTTTTTGTTTTTCTTTTCTAAGCTCTTCGGCTTTACAAGCTCGCTCGACAAGTACTACGAACTCTCGTATTTCAAGAATGCCAACGAACATTTTATATCTTCATTCAGCCCATCCTCGAGCGCCATACATGATAGCCTCGAGGAAATACATTCCCGCGTATCTACTAAGTCTAACAAATTTTCGCTCGTAATCGTTGATGACATAGAACCTTGCTTAAGCTCAAGAAATTCCTTCCGTTTTTGATCAACAAATCTCGATCGATATACTTTTTCCAAACTCGCTTTGGAAAACTCCCAAGTTACTTGCTCTCGGGCACAACAAAGTCGAGTACTCCACCAATAGTAGGCGAAATCGCGTAGCAAGGAGCTAGTACACTTTAGGCATTCATCGAGTGTACAAGATAGCTCATCGAGTACCGGATAGTGTTGTCCAACCAAAATTCAGCTTGCTCGGCATCGTTGCTATCCGTAGCTTTAAATTCAAGAGCCCCATGTTTTCTCGATTACATCAACTGGGGCTTATTTGACCTTATTTGGTCGATTCTGGGAGGTATTGTAGGTCTTGGGGCTATGTTTGTTGGGAATGGAGGTTGTGGAATAGTAGTATTAGTTCGAATGTATTGGTTGAACCAATCATTCATCACGCTATAGAATGCTTGTCTAGCTTCATCATTTGGATTACTAGCATTAGGTTGAGAGTCCGCCGACGCTGTCCCTTGTGCGGGAGCAGGCGCTACACTCTCAAGATCATCAGCTACCGCTCGGTCGGGATCGGGATCCATTACTATAAATAATCACATTTGCAAATGTCAGAAATCACCACACTATCAAATAATCACATAAAATGGCATGTATAGCTAGACCCAAACGCATTACGGTAGTCCTAGAATCGACTAAACCGTAGCTCCGATACCAATAAAATTGTAACACCCCGTACCCGAGTCCGTTACCGGAGTCGAACACAAGGTGCACACAGACTTAACTTAATTGTTTTCACAGTCCATAAAAAAAATTTCCAGACAAGCTGGTTACTGCGTCACTGTCGCCTTAAAAATCATATCTTGAGTTTCAAAACTTGAAAATCAGTTTCGTAATTTTTCTCAGAAACTAGACTCATATGTCCATCTACATATTTTTTTTAAGAATTTTTGGTCGAGCCAATTAGTACAGCTTATTAGTTAAAGTCTCCCATGTTACAGGGGTTGACTACACTGACCTTCGCGCGTTACAACTTGAATATCTCCCTGTAAAAGGCTTCAATACTGATGCCGTTTATTTCTATAGAAACTAGACTCAAATAGGAATCTATAAATATATGGAATGACTCCTAATTATCTCTGGTTAATTTATAGTGAATTTCAAAATTCGGAACAGGGGATCCAGAAACCGTTCTGGCCCTGTTTCACGAGAACTTTAATATCTCTTTACATATAACTCATATGATCGTTTCGTTTCTTCCATATGAAAGTAGATTCATCAAGGTTAATTTACATAATTTATTCTCCATTTAATTCCATTCCTACAAATTTTAGTGATTTTTCAAATCCACACCACTGCTGCTGTCAGCATCTGTTTTCAAGGTAAACTTTACCTATTTCGTGGTTCCCATCGACCAACTAGAGTTTTGTCATACATAGGTCCACATATAATCATATTTAGCCATTCCAATGGCTGATCATTTGCCCAACACTTCCATTCCAGTCCATAGACACATCATGAAACCATACATAAATACATAAACACAAATGGTCTAATGCCATACTCCACTTCTACGAGCCATTTTCGCATGGCCGTACACACATACATCACAAAAGTACTTGAAAAACAACAAAGGGTAGTCCTATACATGCCATTTCAAAGCTCAACCTAAATTGTACCAAAAAGGGGGCTTTGATAGTGTGGGAGACTTCGACTTCCAAAAATCCCGAGTCCGATAGCTGACGAGCCAAAATCTATAAAACAAAGAAACAAAGAAACGGAGAAAGCAATTTATGCTTAGTAAGTTTGAGCGAAGAATTTAAGCACAACCGAGGTATAGCATTCATATAACTAAACGGATAATTCCGTATATACATACTTTCAAATCATTTCTACTTTACATTCCAACCCCTATGTTCATACATAAGGGATCATCTTAGCCAAATACCTAAGCTCATTACTCAACCGAGCGAATATTATTCAAGGAACTCAACTATTCCAATGCACATACGAACATACCTTATTGCTGGAATTTTTGCAAGTGTATTAACTGAAATTTTTACAGCAAGATTGCTCATTCCCGAATCACGCCCTTGAATTTAACCGGATATAGCGACTAGCTCGATTGTCTTGAGACATTGCCCGGTTATAGTGATTCGCACAATTGCCTTCGAATTAGCCCGATTTAGTAACTTCATTTAATGCCTTCGGACTTAACCCGGTTTTGGTAACTCGCACAAATGCCTTCGGGACTTAACCCGGTTTTAGTCACTTAGCACAAAAGCCTTCGGGACTTAGCCCGGATACCATTCGAATAACCAAGCACATATATCAACAAATCAATACACATTCTTATTACATTCTCATTACCAAAGCTCAAACACAAGACACTTATCATATTTACAATTTCGGCTCAATAGCCACACACAAAGAGCATGATTTCGATTTGCTTACAACATGCTCTAATCAAATCATAATTTAAGCTCTATTACTCAAGAACTTACCTCGAATGTTGTCGAATGATTCCGATGGCTATTCGACCACTTTTTCCTTCCCTTTATCGGATTTAGCTCCCCTTTGCTCTTGAGCTTAATTTAACAAGTAAATTGATTTAATCATTTGAGCATCGAAAGAGGAATTCAAGGTACTTAGCCCACATATTTTCATTAGACATTAAAGTCACATATGTACGGAAATCATGAATCAACTCAACACATTAGTTAGTACTCTCCTTAGCCGAATTTTCCAAGCCAAGAATAGGCATCAATATGCTTGCCTCTAACCGAATGCATGCACACCAATCCCCCTCATGTGGCCGAATATGCATGTCCATGTTGAGGCCAATTGTACACTTAATACCACACATAAACGGCATACATTTTACTAACTAACGCATTCCATATTGTAACTCAATACGCATCAATCATTTACTTCATAACCGAAGCATCATCATATGAAAATATATACCTTGAGATAGTTTATATGTCATACCAATACATCATGTGCAAACATATATATATATATATATGCTAGAGTCGAATCTCAAAGTTGATTATAACTAAACATGAACATAAATCCAAAACACAAATCTTACCTACCATGCAATAAGCATAAATTATTCTTATGGATGTACCATGGCCGAATACATCACAACACCATACCATTTCAATTTTGGTCATGGTTAAACAAAGAACTTTAATGTCTCACTCAAAAATGCTAAAAAGAAAGTCCAAGAGCCATCAATCCACCATCACATGTATCATTAGCAAGCTTCATATTTAACATGCAATGGCATTAACACAAAATCCACCTTGGCCGAATACCACCCCCATGGGCTAATTAGAACTCAAGCTAGCAACTAAAAACATGCATAAATCTCATGGCACAACCTCAACATACCTTAATCTAGATACAAGTATGGCCAAACCTCCTCCTAATCCTCTTCCAAACTAAGCATGAAGCAAAAACCCCTTCTTTCTTCCTTAGAATTTTCAGCTCAAAGAAATGAAAAAAAGGATGAACAACAATTTTTTTTCTCTCTTTTCTTCAACTCACGGCAATGGGGGTAACACACATTCTTTCTTTTTTTTTCCTTTCATTATTCAATTCCCATGCTCATTATTTTATTTTTTTCTTACATACACCATTGTCACAACATGTTTCATGACATGTTTTGCCCATAATCCCTTGTCATGGCCGGCCACTAGCTATTAGGGGGGAATTTGACATGCAAGTCCTCCCTTTTGATTACATGCACTATTAGGTCCTTATAGATTAGCCTATCACATTTCAAAAGTGTCACACAAGTTCTAATAACTGAATTCTCATGCAATCGACTAAATCGAAGCTTGAAATTTTCACACATTCATAAATACATATTCTAGACAATAAATATTACGTTCAAACATTTCGGTGACTCGGTTTAGCGGTCCCGAAACCACTTCCCGACTAGGGTCAATTTTGGGCTGTCACAGTGGATTTGTGTTGATGTCATGTGCATGCTAAATGTGAAGCTTTGTAATGATACATGTGATGGTGGATTGATGCCTCTTGGATTTTTTTTTTTAGCATTTTTTTTTAGTTATGCATTAGGTTCTTTGTTTGACCCATGACCAAAATTGAAATGGTATGGTGTCTTGATGCATTCGGCCATAGTAGGAAATATGGTTGTTGTTCATGTTATTTGCATGAGAAATGGTAGTAAGGTGAAATGCAAATATTAGTATTTGATTACTAGTGAATATATGTGTATTAGCCGAGTTTTGAACTTGAAACAAAATGGTATGTAGTTAATACAAGTAACCATATTTGTAGGAAGTATTAAGCATATAATTGGCCTCAACATAGACATGCATATTCGGCCACATGAGATGGATTGGTGTTGCATGTATTCGGTTAGGGGCAAGCATATTGATGCTTTTATCTTGACTTAGATAATCGGCTCAAGGAGAAATTGTTAAAGTGCTTAGTGAATTGATATTAGGTTAATGATGTGTGTATTCGGTCATGAAGGTGCACATGAGGAAATGTTAGATTAATCGTATTAAATTGCTCAATGTGATTAAAAATGCGTATGACCACTTTGTATATGAGAAAAAGGTGGCCATATGACCTATCAACTCCTTGTCATATTCAGCCATAAGCTAGCATAATGAGACTTTAATAAGCTAAATTTGCTTGAATTAGATCAAGAGCTTAGAGGACCAAAGTTGGACAAGGGAAAGGAAAAGGTGATCGAATAGCCGTCGATATCGTTCGGCAACATCCGGGGTAAGTTTTCGAGTAATGAAACTGAGTTTACGATTTGATTAAGTCATGACGTATAATCATAACAAATATACGGTGATATAATGATTCTACTTGAATTATGTGTCGAGTTAATTAGTCTATAAGTATGATGAGTAGCCGTATGTGCATAGAAATCATGTCATGAAGCAAACCGAATCATGCTGTTCGTACGTGGCTATTTTGCCGAAAGTGGGAATGCTTAATAATTAATTTTTGTTTGAATTCTAGTTATGAAAATGAAATAAAGATGTGTCATGATTTACTGATATGTGCATGAATATTCGGATGCTAACGGGGTTAAGTCCCGAAGGCATTTGCGCTAGTGATTAATTCTGAGCTAAGTCCCGAAGGCATTTGTGCGAGTTACTAATTTCGGGCTAAGTCCCGAAGGCATTTGTGCGAGTTACTATATCCGGGCTAAGTCCCGAAGGCATTTGTGGGATTTACTATATCCGGGCTAAGTCCCGAAGGCATTTGTGCTAGTGACCATATCCGGGCTAAGACCCGACGGCCTTGTGCGAGTGGTTATATCTGGCTAAATCCAGAAGATACTTGGGTTTGGGAATGAGCAATCTTGCTGTAATAATTTCAACTAATACGCTCGTAAAATCCCAACGATGAGGTATGTTTTGTATGTGCATTGAGATAATTGATTCCTTCTAAATAGTATTTGCTCAATTGATTAACAAGCTTCCGGCTTTTAGTCAAAGTTGATTCCTTATATATGAATATAAGGGTTGGAAATGTGAAGTAGGTATGATTGTGAGAATATGTGTATATGAAATTATTCGTTTAGTCGTCTGGATGCTATACTTCAGTTGTGCATGATTTCATTGCTCAAAACTTACTAAGCATTAAATGCTTACTCCGTTTCTTTGAATCTCTATTTTATAGATTTTGGTTCGTCAGCTATCGGGCTCGGGATTGTCGAAGTCGAAGTCGTCCACACTATCAAATCCCTTTTGGTACACTTTCGGTTGAACTCTGAAAATGGCATGTATAGGACTACCCTTTTTGTTGTTGGTCACGTACACTTGGTTTTGTATAAATTTGGATAGCCATGCGAAAATGGCTTATATACTCTTTGAGCATAGCATTATAATCGTTTTGTATGTTGTTCATTGAGAGATATGGAAATGTTTAGTAACGATTAGCCATTGGAATGGTTAATCATGATCATTTTGGTGCTTTGTATGACAAATTCTAGTGGATTCATGGAAAACCATGAAATAGGTAAAGTTTACCTTAAAAAAACGGATTCTGATAGCAGCAGTGGTGTGGATTTGAAAAATCACTAAAAATAGTAGGAATGGAATTAAATAGTGAATGAATTATTTAATTGAACCTTGATGAATCTACTTTCATATGGAAGAAACGAAACGAACATATGAGTTGTATTTTAAGAGATATTTAAGTTTTCATGGAATAGGGCCAAAGCGATTTCTGGATCCCCCGATCTGACTTTGGAAATTCACTATAAATTAACCAGAGATAATTAGAGGTCATTTCATATATGTATAGATTCCGTTTTGAGTCTAGTTTCGTTAGAAACAAACGGAAAAGGTAATGAAGCCCTGTACTGGAAGATATATAAGTCGTAACATATGAAGGTCAGAGCAGTCGAACCCTAAAATAGGGGAGACTTTAACTAATAAACTGTACTAATTGGCTTGACCAAAAAATTCTAGAAAAAAATTTGTAGATGGATATATGAGTCTAGTTTCAAATAAAATTTACGAAACTGGTTTTCGAGTTTTGGAACTCAAGATATGATTTTTAAGGTAACAAAGGACGCAGCTTAGCCGACTTTGTCCGAAATTTTTTAAAAATGGACTGTGAGAATCAATGAAATAAATCTGTAAATACCTCGTATTCGACTCCGGCAACGGTCTCGGGTACGGGGTGTTACAATTTTATTGGTATTAGAGCTACGGTTTAGTCGATTCTAGGACTACCGTAATACGTTTGGGTCTAGCTATTCATGCCATTATGCGATTATTTGATAGTGTGGTGATTTCTGACAATTGAAAATGTGTTTATTTATAGTAATGGATCCCGATCCCAACCGAGTGGTAGCTGATGATCTTGAGAGTGTAGCGCCTGCTCCCCCACAAGGGACAGCGTCGGCGGACTCTCAACCTATTGCTAGTAATCTGAACGATGAAGCTAGACAAGCTTTTTATAGCGTGATGAATGATTGGTTCAACCAATACATTCGAACTAATACGGCTGTTCCACAACCTCCATTCCCGACTAATACCACCCCCACACCCACAATACCTCTGGCAACTGACCAAATAAGGTCAAATAAGCCCCCAGTTGATAGAATCCGAAAACACGGGGCTACCGAATTTAAAGCTACGGACAGCGATGATGCCGAGCAAGCTGAATTTTGGTTGGACAACACTATTCGCACTCGATGAGCTATCTTGCACAATCCGATGAGTGCCTAAAGTGTACTATCTCCTTGCTACGTGATTCGCCTACTATTGGTGGAATACGTTGACTTCACAGCCCAGAGAGCAAGTAACTTGGGAGTTTTTCCACCGAGTTTCGGAAAAAGTATATCACCGAGATTCATGGATCAAAAATGTAAGGAATTTCTTGAACTTAAACAAGGTTCCATGTCGGTTACCGATTATGAACGAAAGTTTGTAAGGCTTAGCCGGTACGCTCGAGAATGTATTTCTTCAGAAGCCGTGATGTGTAAACGTTTCGAGGATGGGCTGAATGATGATATAAAGCTGTATGTTGGCATTTTGGAAATCCGCGAATTTGTGGTACTTGTCGAGCGAGCTTGCAAAGCTGAGTAGCTTAGTATGGAGAAAAGAAAAGCTGAGGTGGGAGCAAAGGAGTTTCGTAAGAGGTCTTCGGGGAAGCCCTTCCAACAGTCATCAAAGAAATTTAGAGATGACTTAGGCCGGTCTAGATACACTTCGGGTTTTTCTAGACGAGATCGCGATCGACCCCCTGTGAGTGCACGAGTCACTTCGGTCGCCAGTGTTTGAAATGATCATCGAGACAGAACAGAGTGTCAATATTGTGGTAAATGGCATTCGGGGAGTTGTAGATTTCATGACCGCTCCTGTTACAAGTGCGGATCAGCTGACCACTTTATTAAAGATTGCTCGAGATTGTCTGAATAGAACGTAAATCAGAGTGGGAAACCTGGTGCTACTACTGCTCGGGGTAGACCATCTAGAAATACGGGCAATGCTAGTGGCGGTCAGAGAGTATCTAGAGATGCTACAACCAGATCTCGAGGCTCGTGCTCTACTAGAGCTTACGCTTATACGCCAAGCGCGAGGATACTTCCTCGCCAGATGTTATTACCGTACTTTTACTCTCTTTGATACTAATGTGATTGCTTTGATTGACCCCGGTTCTACTCATTCTTATATATGTGAAACCTTAGCATCCAAAGAAGACTTTACCTATTGAGTATACCGAGTTCGTGCTTGGTGTCAAATCCTTGGGCCGTTGCGCTTGTCGACAAAGTGTGTAAGAAATGTCCCTAGTAATTCGAGGTTCCTGTTTTCGCGGACTTGATGCTTTTGCCGCTTGATGAGTTTGATGTTATTCTCGCTTGGATTGGTTGACCGTGCATGATGCGGTTGTGAATTGCAAAAGCAAGACTATTGATTTGAGGTGCGCAAATAATGAGATAATCCGAGTTGAGTCTACTGCATTGTATGGATTGCCAACAATAATATCCTCGATGTTAGCCCAAAAATATGTGAGAAAGGGGTGTGAAGCGTATCTTGCATACGTACTTGATAATAAAGAGCCAGAAAGGAAACTTGAATCTGTGCCGGTGGTTTGTGAATACCCGGATGTTTTTCCCGAAGAATTACCGGGTTTACCACCTGTTCGGGAGGTAGAGTTTGGTATTGAGCTTGTACCTGGGACTACACCGATCTTGATAGCTCCATATCGTATGGCACCAACCGAGTTAAAAGAGTTGAAAGCTCAGTTGCAAGAGTTGACGGATAGAGGTTTCGCCGACCAAGTTTCTCACCTTGGGTGCACCAAGATTGTTTGTGAAAAGAAGGACGGAACCATGAGGTTGTGCATCGACTATCGTCACCGAATAAGGTGACAATAAAGAATAAATATCCGCTATCACGTATTGATGATTTGTTTGATCAACTAAAGGGAGCCTCGGTGTTTTCAAAGATAGATTTGAGATCGGGTTATTATCAGTTGCGAATTTGAGATTCGGATATACCCAAAACTGCTTTCAAAACGAGATACGGTCACTATGAATTCTTAGTGATGCCGTTTGGCCTCACGAATGCCCCTGCGGTATTTATGGATTTGATGAATCGGGTCTTCAGACCATATTTGGATAGGTTTGTAGTTGTGTTTATCGATGATATTTTGGTTTATTCGAGAAATGAAACCGATCATGCTGAACACCTGGGATTAGTGTTGCAAACTTTACGGGATAAGCAATTATACACTAAGTTCAGTAAGTGTGAGTTCTGGTTAAGAGAGGTTAGCTTCTTGGGTCATGTGGTGTCTCAGACGGGCATTCGAGTTGATCCGAACAAAATTTTGGCCATACTTAATCGAAGCCTCCAGAAATGTTACCAAGTTCAAGCTTTTGGGACTTGCCGCCACTACGACGCTTTGTAAAGGGTTTCTCGATGATAGCCACACCAATGACGAAACTACTTCGTAAAGACGTTAAGTTTGAATGGAAAGAAAAGTGTCGAAAAGTTTCGATCAATCGAAAACTTGTTTGATCAAGCTCCAAGACTAGTGCAGCCGAATCGAGCAAAGAGTTTGTCATTTATAGTGATGCATCCCTACTTGGGTTGGGTTGCGTATTGATGCAAGAGGGTCGAGTCGTAGCTTATGCTTCGAGACAACTGAAGCCACATGAGAAAATTTATCCGACCCATGATCTTGAACTAGCTGCCATAATGTTCGCTTTGAAAATATGGCGACATTACTTATTTGGTGAAAAGTGCCATGTGTATTCGGATCACAAAAGTCTCAAATATTTGATGACTCAAAGAGACTTGAATCTGCGACAAAGACGTTGGCTCGAGTTGTTAAAAGACTATGAGCTTGTCATTGACTATCACCCGGGAAAGGCTAATGTGGTTGCGGATGCCTTAAGTCAAAAATCACCGCTTGCTTTGCTTCTGACGATGAATGTACACTTGTCATTCTATCCGACAATGTGTTAGTAGCAGAATTAAAGGCTAGACCATTGTTGATTCATCAAATTCGTGAAGCTCAGAAAGTCGATGATGAATTAGTCGCAAAACGGGCTGAATGTGTTCCGAATATGGAATCAGAGTTTCAAATTGATGATGACGATTGGTTGAGGTTCAGAAGTCGTCTGTGTGTTCCAAGAAATTCGGAACTCATTTCGATGATTCTGAACGAAGCTCATTGTAGCCGAATGTCAATTCACCCGGGGAGCACGAAAATGTACAACGATCTGAGAAGTCAGTTTTGGTGGCATGGTATGAGACGAGACATTTCCGATTTTGTTTTGAAGTGTCTAATATGCCAACAAGTGAAAGCGGAACATCAAGTGCCTACGGGATTACTTCAGCCGATCATGATACCTGAATGGAAATGGGATCGAGTCACGATGGATTTTGTATCTGGGTTGCCAGTGTCGGCAAGTAAGAAAGATGCGATTTGGGTTGTTGTTGATAGACTGACTAAGTCGGCTCACTTTATCCCCGTACGCACGGATTTTTCATTGGATAAACTAGCTGAGTTGTATATTTCTCAGATTGTGAGATTACACGGGGTACCTATTTCTATTGTGTCGGATAGAGATCCGAGATTCACCTCACGATTTTGGAAGAAACTGCAAGAAGCTTTGGGTACCAAGTTGCATTTTAGCACTGCTTTTCACCCCCAAACCGATGGTCAATCCGAGCGGATAATTCAGATACTTGAGGATATGCTGAGATGTTGCATCCTTGAGTTTAGTGGTTCATGGGAATGGTATCTACCTTTGATTGAGTTCACTTACAACAATAGTTTTTAGTCAAGTATTAAGATGGCGCCTTACGAGGCTTTGTACGGTCGAAAATGCCGAACACCATTATTTTGGACCGAGCTCGGTGAAACAAAAATTTTCGGAGTTGATTTGATTAAAGATGCTGAGCGTAAAGTAAAATAATTCATGAAAGTCCAAGGCAAGATCGATCGTCGAAAGTCGTGCGCGATTTAAAACGAAAGGACATTGAGTATCAGGTGGGAGATAAAGTGTTTCTTAAAGTTTCACCTTGGAAAAAGATACTCAGATTTGGGCGTAAGGGCAAATTGAGTCCGAGGTTCATTGGGCCATATGAAATATCCGAACGAGTCGGTCCAGTTGCGTATAGATTGATTTTACCCCCTGAACTTGAAAGGATCCACAACGTTTTCATGTTTTGATGCTTCGCCTTCTGATCCGATCCTTCGCACATAATAGGTCCCTCCGAGGTTGAAATTCAAGCCGATATGAGTTATGAAGAAGAACCAATTCGTATCCTAGCTCGTGAAGTGAAGGAGTTGTGAAACAAAAAGGTTTCTTTAGTAAAAGTGTTATGGCTCAAACACGGGATGGAAGAAGCCACTTGGGAACCCGAGAACTCTATGAAAGAACGATACCCAAACTTATTTACCGGTAAGATTTTCGGGGACGAAAATTTCTTAAGTGGGGGAGAGTTGTGACAGCCCTAAAGTGACCCTAGTCGGAAAGCGGTTTCGGGACCGCTAAACCGAGTCACCAAATTATTTGAATATGATAATTATTGTCTAAAATATGTGAATATGAATGTGTGAAAGTTTTAAGCTTTGATTTAGTTAATTGCATGTGAATTTAGTTAATAGGACTTATGTGTGACACTTTTGAAATGTGATAGGTTAATCTATAAGGATCTACTAGTGCATGTAATCAAAGGGGTGGACTTGCATGTCAATTTCCCCCATTTAATTAGTGGTGGCCGGCCATGACAATAAGGGTGGACAAAGTGTGATGGGTAAGACATGTCATAAACATGTTGTGTTAATGGTTTATGGAGAAATGATAAAATAAGGAGCATGGTAATAAAATAATGAAAAGGAAAATGATGAAGGAAAAAAGAAAAGAAAAAAAAAGTTCTCATGTTGTGAACTTGGTCGAATAGAAGAAAGAAAGAGAGGAAAAAGAGCTTGGAGAAAATCGGCTATGGTGGCTCACTAGGCTAAGGTATGTTGATGATGTTCCATGAGATGCATGCATGTTTTAGTTGTTAGCTTGAGTTCTACCTAGCCCATGGTTTAAATCTTTGCTATGTGATGGAGATGATATTCGGCCATGGGTGTTGTCTTCTTAGTTGGTGTTTGATGTTGTGGTGATGATGCTTGAAGATGAGTTAAGTTTCAGCTAAGGTGGATTTGTGTTGATGTCATGTGCATGCTAAATGTGAAGCTTTGTAATGATACATGTGATGGGGGATTGATGCCTCTTGGATTTTCTTTTTTTAGCATTTTTTTTTTAGTTAGGCAGTAGGTTCTTTGTTTGACCCATGACCAAAATTGAAATGGTATGGTGTCTTGATGCATTCGGCCATAGTAGGAAATATGGTTGTTGTTCATGTTATTTGCATGAGAAATGGTAGTAAGGTGAAGTGCAAATATTAGTATTTGATTACTAGTGAATATATGTGTATTAGCCGAGTTTAGAACTTGAAACAAAATGGTATGTAGTTAATACAAGTAACCATATTTGTAGGAAGTATTAAGCATATAATTGGCCTCAACATAGACATGCATATTCGGCCACATGAGATAGATTGGTGTTGCATGTATTCGGTTAGGGGCAAGCATATTGATGCTTTTATCTTGACTTAGATAATCGGCTCAAGGAGAAATTGTTAAAGTGCTTAGTAAATTGATATTAGGTTAATGATGTGTGTATTCGGTCATGAAGGTGCACATGAGGAAATGTTAGATTAATTGTATTAAATTGCTTAATGTGATTAAAAATGCGTATGACCACATTGTATTTGAGCAAAAGGTGGCCATATGACCTATCAACACCTTGTCATATTCGGCCATAAGCTAGCATAATGAGACTTTAATAAGCTAAATTTGCTTGAATTAGCTCAAGAGCTTAGAGGACCAAAGTTGGACAAGGGAAAGGAAAAGGTGATCGAATAGCCGTCAAATCGTTCGGCAACATCCGAGGTAAGTTTTGAGTAATGAAACTTAGTTTACGATTTGATTAAGTCATGACGATAATCATAACAAATATACCGATATAATGATTCTACTTGAATTATGTGTTGAGTTAATTAGTCTATACGTATGATGAGTAGCCGTATGTGCATAGAAATCATGTCATGAAGCAAACCGAATCATGCTGTTCGTACATGGCTATTGAGCCGAAAGTGGGAATGCTTAATAATTAATTTGTGTTTGAATTCTAGTTATGAAAATGAAATAAAGATGTGTCATGATTTACTGATATGTGCATGAATATTCGGACGCTAACGGGGTTAAGTCCCGAAGACATTTGTGCAAGTGATTAATTCCGGGCTAAGTCCCGAAGGCATTTGTGCGAGTTACTAATTCCGGGGTAAGTCCCGAAGGCATTTGTGCGAGTTACTATATCCGGGCTAAGTCCCGAAGGCATTTGTGCTAGTGATCATATCCGGGCTAAGACCCGACGGCCTTGTGTGAGTGGTTATATCCGGCTAAATCCCGAAGATACTTGGGTTTGGGAATGAGCGATCTTGCTGTAATAATTTCAATTAATACGCTCGTAAAATCCCAACGATGAGGTATGTTTCGTATGTGCATTGAGATAATTGATTCCTTCTAAATAGTATTTGCTCAATCGATTAACAAGCTTCCGGCTTTTAGTCAAAGTTGATTCCTTATGTATGAATATAAGGGTTGGAAATGTGAAGTAGGTATGATTGTGAGAATATGTGTATATGAAATTATTCGTTTAGTCGTATGGATGCTATACTTCAGTTGTGCATGATTTCGTTGCTCAAAACTTACTAAGCATTAAATGCTTACTCCGTTTCTTTGAATCTCTGTTTTATAAATTTTGGTTCGTCAGCTATCGGGCTCGGGATTTTTGAAGTCGAAGTTGTCCACACTATCAAAGCCCTTTTGGTACACTTTCGGTTGAACTCTGAAAATGGCATGTATAGGACTACCCTTTTTGTTGTTGGTCACGTACCCTTGGTTTTGTATAAATTTGGATAGCCATGCGAAAATGGCTTATATACTCTTTGAGCATAGCATTATAATCGTTTTGTATGTTGTTCATTGAGAGATATGGAAATGTTTAGTAACGATTAGCCATTGGAATAGTTAATCATGATCATTTTGGTGCTTTGTATGACAAATTCTAGTGGATTCATGGAAAACCATGAAATAGGTAAAGTTTACCTTAAAAAAACGGATGCTGACAGCAGCAGTGGTGTGGATTTGAAAAATCACTAAAAATAGTAGGAATGGAATTAAATATTGAATAAATTATCTAATGAACCTTGATGAATCTACTTTTATATGGAAGAAACGAAATGAACATATGAGTCATATTTTAAGAGATATTTAAGTTTTCGTGGAACAGAGCCAGAGCGATTTCTGGATCCCCCGATCTGACTTTGGAAATTCACTATAAATTAACCAGAGATAATTAGAGGTCATTCCATATATGTATAGATTCCTATTTGAGTCTAGTTTCGTTAGAAACAAACAGCATAAGTAATGATGCCCTGTATTGGAAGATATATAAATCGTAACACATGAAGGTCAGAGCAGTCAAACCCTGAAACAGGGGAGACTTTAACTAATAAACTGTACTAATTGGCTCAACCAAAAAATTCTAGAAAAAATTTTTAGATGTATATATGAGTCTAGTTTCAGGTAAAATTTATGAAACTGTTTTTCGAGTTTTGGAACTCAAGATATGATTTTTAAGGTAACAGTGACGCAGTTAGCCAGCTTGTCTGGAAATTTTTTTTAAAAATGGACTGTGAGAATCAATGAAATAAATCTGTAAATACCTCGTATTCGACTCCGGCAACGGTCTCGGGTACGGGGTGTTACAATTTCTTCCTCCGGGCATCCGCATAACTTGTGCCTATGTATTTCCCTTGAAATTTCGATTTGAAGAACTCCTAGGTTATTCGGTCAAGCTGAGTGCCCTCTTTCACGGTAAGCCGTCACTAGTAAGCTTCCTCACATAGCAGCGACACTACTCCTTTCAGTTTTTGATCGGAACTGCAATTCAGGTTGTCCATTATTCTTTCAGTGGCCTCCAACCAATATTCGGCCACATTCGGTGCTACTCCCGTGATATTCTTGAAGATCTCGACTCCATTCGATCGGAGTCTCTCAGAAATCAACCCTCGGCTCCCATTACCAGTGGTGGGTCCAGTAACCCTTTTTAAAATCCTTAACATTACTTGGGACAATGTGTCATCCCCAGCTGCTCGATCATATGACCCTGTCTCGGGTACTGGTGAAGCCGGTGCTTCTCTTGCCTCAACGTTGGGCATGTGACCTGATGCCGAAGATCCAACCCTAGCACTTCCACGGCCTCTGCCGTGGCCTCTTGCACCCCTTCTAGTGCTCATTATCACTTCGCGTATAATATGGTTAAGAAATTTTATGCAATTTAGCCCATAGTTTCAGTAATTAAGCAGATGTTTTATGGAAGTAGTAGTTAAGAGTTGTTTTCGCAATCGCAGGCTCGCTACAGTTTTAGTTTCCTATAGTTTTTCAGTTTACTCTAGCTAAAGAGTCTCAGTATAGTCTATCATCTAAAGTAAGCCGAGTAACTATCTATAGTATAACAGTTTAAAATAGATTCCAGTATCAGGAGAACTTACTTGGTTTGACGCCGGAGACTTGGTGAACCACACAATAAAAACCCTTCAAAATGCTTCAGAATTGTTTGTAAATAACTTTAAAATCCAAAAACTAAGGCCCATTTTCCAGCCGAGTTTTACAACTCGACTCTAATACCACTAAATGTAACACCCCAAACCTGGCCTATACATTATGGCCGAATCTGGCGTGTCACATTAAATGCTTTTTCGAAAAACTTAGCCTTATTAATAAATCTTGCTTGAAAGATAAAAGCCCCTTTGTCAAAGTCAACTTAATTATTTATTAACCATTTTGAACTAGCGTTACTTTGAAAAAAAATATGTTTGTTGCGGAAGCATTTCAACAATTTTGCGAAATTGTGATGTTTTGAAAACAAATATCATTTTGGAATACTGCGCTATACCTTTAACAGGAATAAATCATAATAGTTAAAACTTCCAAATTAATAGCTAGAAAATTAGAAAAAAGGCTTTATTACATCAATAACCCAAAGAGAAAGTAATTTAAGTAATGTAAAGGTAACACAAAAATTTGAAGCTGTTCCTAGTGTGGCCACCTCCAAGTCCTCCCATACGTCGAATCGCCTACTGAGGATTACCTGAAAAAATTTAAAAGAGGGGGTGAGTTTACGAAAACTCAGTGTGTACAATCCTCATTGATCACAAAGCATGCATCACATCAATTTGGGCCTAAGCCCATTACAATAACAGTGGCACTTGGGCTTAGCCCATAGTAGCCTCAGTTGGGCCTGAGCCCATGTCACAATCAGAATCAAATTATATAATGCACAAATACCCAACTAACCCTACACTCTGTATACCATCCATCCCTACACTCCTATGGGGATTTAATCAACCCACCCATCCTTATACTCCTGTTGTAGCATCTGTTGCGGCACTAACCAATTTTGCAGCAGAGCTGCTAGTCACTTTATGGCTTTAAGCCGTCGGTGGATCCACAGTCGTCAAGCGACCATGCGACCCTTACAAATCATATACTTCCTCCAAATCAATGATCTCGTCCCCCATGTAGCATAATATCACATGAATGTAAACATATCATAAATTGTAACACCCCAAACCCGACCTAGACGTTACGACCGAATTTGGCTTGTCACATTGAAGCGTTATTAGAGAAGTCATGTTTTATCTAAAATCTTTCTTAGTGTTTAAAGAATATTTTCGTTGTAAATTAAAGTGAATGGAAGCTGCGCACCAGGTAGGATTCAAGAAGAGAGGAGGTGAGTCAATTTGACTGCTTAAGTACCTAGCTCTTCCATGATCCAATCCTAGACATGCACACATCCATTGCCACACTTTAAGCTTATTACTTGTCCACGAACAACAAATTAAGTTTAAGTCTATTTAAAATATTTATTTTCTTTGAAAAAATTTACGTTGCGAAAGCTTTGGTCGGTTATCGTGATATTTTGAAAATAAGTAACTTTTATAAAACGCGCCCTAGAGCTAACCAATTTTAAGGAATCAATTTAAGTGATGTGAATCTCAAGTTGAAAATGATTTAAGTAATTTAAAAACCCAAAATATAAATAATAAAGCGGCCTTATTACAACTTTAACCAAAATAGAAATAATCAAAAATAAATGCAAAATTTAAAAGGAAGCTAATTGAAACTTATTTAAAAACCAGAAATTTAATCTTCGTGGCCACTCTGAATCCCGCCCAGCTCCAAGTCCACAAACTAGGGCTCACCTGCAAGGATGGAAGAGAAAAGGGGGTGAGTTCGGAAAACTCAGTGTGTATGGAAAACCCATCCAAAGCCCAAGTCAGCTCAAGCCCATCGGGCCAAAGCCCTTTCGAATCGATGGCGGGCCTTAGCCCTTTTCGATTAATAATATGGCCCATAGGCCCATTCACGAACGTAATGACATATTCATGTATGCAAGCCCAACCCACCTATAACCAACCGCTACACTCCACCCGTACCAGGCCTACACTCCATGTGGGGAATAGCTCAACCCACCCAGCCCTACACTCCACAGTTGCAGCATTGCTGCTAAGATATCAGTAAGTTGAGGCAAAGCCTCCAGTGCGTGGTCAAGCCACTTTTAGTACTTCCTCCATCAATAACCCAGTCCCATGCATCAGATAATAATAACATGGCATGCAGTAAATAGTAACAGTCAAACATGCATTCAGGTCAACCTTATCAGATAATAATAACATGTTATGCAGTAAATAGTAACAGTCAAACATGCATTCAGGTCAACCTTAACCCTAGGGGTATATCAGTAATTTTGCTCCTAGGAGTAAATCTGTAAATTTTCCACCTATAAAGGTATTTTAGTAATTTTATCAGTTTTAAGGGTTCTCACAAATGTTACTGTCCTTACTAGCCCATTTGACATCGCAATAATTTATTTGTCTCAATTTCACAATTTTAGCCATTGGGCCCTAAAACCTCTAATGGGCCCTACAGTGTCTATTAGCCATTTAAGCCCATTTAACCCAAGTTTTATGACTAGTTTACCAGTTTAAGCAGTTTTGATTCTACAGTCTAACAGAACATACTTATTTCCTATTTTTTTATATTATATATTTCTATTATTTTTTATTTATTAACCCGTATGGGCCCGTGAGCCCATTGGGCCTAGTTTTAGCTTATCGAGGCCCAATTACCGAAGTGCACGAAATTTCACACACGACTAACTTACCACTTTGTGATTTCAGATCTAATGATTTCTAAACGTCTTGTGAGCACTCGCACACTCACGAGCCCATGAAATGCCAGAATTACGTCTTCTGGGCACTCTCACACTCACAAGCCCGTGAAATGCCAAAATTTTGGCATTTCAGCTTTTGCCGAATTGAACTATGAGAGGGTGTTCGATACACACCTGTTTTGCGATGAATGCTACTGAGTTCCCTTACGATGTCCTACAATTGATTACCACAATTCTTAGATTGCAACCCACAACAACCAATCCCAATATTCACCTACCCATATTCGAATCATGCCCCTAAAGCCTTTAGAATCTTACCTTTTTGCCGAAAACCGATGACTAAGTCCAAGTCTAGTTGCTCCAAAGATCCAAGCCTTCGATCAAACCTCTAGAAGACACTAATCACCAAAAGAAATCGTCGGTTAAAGACCCTTAAAGCCCTATGCCCAAATCGACAGCCTCCCTAGATTTTAGGGACTTCGGCTTCTCTAAATTGTAAAATAAGACTAGATCTGAGGTGATGAGCAATTACCACTTATTTTTCTTTGATTTCTACACAGATCTGATGCAGATCTATCCTCTAAAAAATAGTAGAACTCGAATCTAGGAGATCTGAAGTTTCGACTATAAGTCCCTAAATCTATGGTATTTTGACTTTTTAAGTAACGAAGAAGATGACGATTTGAGGCTATAACTTTGAAGTAATGTTGCCGACAGATACTAAGGGTTTAGAGAAGATGAAATTTGATAAAAAAGAACAAAAATAACTAAAAGATTTTGGCTTGGAGAAATCGGCACAAGAAGCGAGTTTTCGGGATTTCAGCTTTTCTAGCAATCAACTATGGAGGTTTTATGGGGGATGGGATCGACAGAGGAGGTTAGTAAGGTGATCAGAAGGTTTCGGCTAGAAGAAAAAGCAAAAAGGAAGAAAGAAAATGGAGGAAAAATAGAGGAAGAAGAAATCGGCACCAAGGATAGGGAATTTGCATTTTCGGCTTTTGTGAGAACTCAGAAAGGATGAATGACAGTGAAAGCTTTCAGGTGGCTAACCCTAATTCTCCAAGACAGAAAAGGAAAATAACCTAACCCTAATATCAACTAAAACAATCGGTCCAACCTCCCTAAGGCCCTTGCCGAAATTCACTTAAGTGATCACGTGCCCGACACATGCCCAAAATTAAAAAGTAACCATATGCCTCCCTTGCAACTTGAACCCTGGACCTTTAATTCCTTCCCAGACGCAATTTTTTTTTAGGAACTTAGGGGTGCCACCTTGCCACTTTACCAAGGCCTTATTTGTGTCCTATTTTACCACCTCAACTTTAAAAGCCCATATCACCAGAACCCTCTCTCCCAAAATTAAAATTCAGGAATTACCTCGAATTAAATTTACTCTTGGGCCTTTTTTACCCACACCATAAACCCTTCATAATTTATTTAATTACTAAACTAAACATACGAAATAATAATAACCTCCAAATTATTCGGGCCATTTTCCACCCGAATCCAGACTCAAGGCCCAATACTTCCAGGCCCAAAAATCGGGGCGTTACATAAATGGCATACAATTATAATCATATAACATGTAGAGGCATTTTAGTCATTTTTCCCTTCGGGGGCATAACTGTCATTTCGTAAATCGAGATCTAAGTACACCCATTAGTAGGTTCACAATCGTCTCGCGTGACCCATTCAACCTTTAGCAATCAAACAGTACAATTGGGCCTAACGCCCATTTAAGCAGGCCCATAGGCCCACACGACTCATTTACCCACCAAGCCCGCTTTCAATCAAAGCCATGTGAGTGACATGGCTTGTCTAGTATTTTCACACCTATTGGTAAGTGTTACACTTCTAGGGCCCATGGGCTCATTGGGCCCGAATATCCCAGCTCGGCCTAACGTGGCCCAAGACGGCCACAGCCCATGAGTTCGCTCATGGTGGCCTCTACTATCGCATCAGATTTTCCATACGTGTGTTATCGCGCTCGTGTAGTACATGTTGCTGTTCTTTCGGCTTTTCAGCATTTTGACATTTCAGCATTTCGGCATTTCGGCATTTTGGGATTTGCTGATCTAGAGTTAAGGTGGTATTTCTACACACCTGGTTGCGAAAATGAATGACTTAGCCCATGTACTCCACCTAACACAATAGAAACATTGGTTAAAATCTAATATACGCGTTTAAAACAACCCTAACTGAAACTTGTTCCAAGAGACTACTTACTAATGCCTTGCTTGAACAAATATAGTTGCAGCCCACTTAGAACACCGATGATTATCTGCATGAAAGAAAACCCCTTGAACATGCTGCTTACACAAGGATTAAACAACGCACAACCACCTCAAGAGACATGGACATTCGGCCAAGATCAAGAACCCCAAACCAAAGTGCCTCAATTAATAAAACACCAATGAACAGTGTTACCTTAGAACAAGAGACGAGAGGAAGATTACGATTGTTCATAGAATCCAAACGAACTCTCTCACTCTGCGAGTGATAATACAACCTAAAACAACAAGTACCATGATTAAAGGAAGAAGTGATAAAAACGACATGTTAGGGAGAAAAGGAAAATTAGCCGAAAAACAAAGTCAATAGAGACTTTCCAACTGATGCCTTGCCCACGCAAAAGTGATTGAATGAAAGGGAGAGAGATAGAGAAGTAGAAGAGAATCAAAAATGGAGACTAGGAAAAAGATTGATAGAACAAAGAAAAGTTTGGCTACAGAAGGGGAAGTGTTCGACACACAAAACCAATGTGAGCAAAGAAAAGAACAACAGCAGTATTCACGAGAAGAAGGATAGGGAAAAAGAGGAGAAGCCACCTAAGAAAACACGATAAAGAAGAGCAATCCAAAATACCCGAGTGGTCACAATTGATATTCTGCCACCAAAAGAACAATACCTGAAAAAGAAAGAGCAAAAGATAATCACTCAGAGAACCTCTAAAACTACAAAACTCTTACCGCACTAAGAGCACAAGTCACTGAATTTTGCACAAGAAGAGACATATTTTTGGCAACCAACTCCCTCTCTGTTACTCCTTGATGCTCTCCACGAATTTCTCCTAAATTTCCTCCCATCCACCAATTCAAACATTCGAAAAATCCCCCTTTTTACTCCCAAAATTTAGCCAACAATAATACTATTCAAACCAGTTCAAATTCTTGGCATTTCGGTCAAACACAACTTCCTCCCAAAGCCACCGGTAAAAATAATCCTCATTTACGCAAGCAAGGATTCGAACCTCAGACCTCCTTGCCACCCTTGTAACGCCACTTCCATTAGACCACATGTTTTCTTGTGTCCCACCTTACCAAATTTTATTTATAGCCCTACTGACCAAATATAGGGGTTTTATCCTTAAAAACCAAAATTTTGTGGAAGCTAGGACTTGAACCCATGCCTTCCCAGAAACTTCCAAAACACACAACCACTAAGCCAAACATTCAATTGTGTCACTTCCTTGCACAATTAAATATTTATGTGCAGTCTCCTAACTGCACCCATGCTCAAAACCTAATACTTCTAGGCCCAAATTCGGTGCGTTATAGGGTTGGATGGGATAGAATGTATCCATGTATTCACATATTCTATTTTGTTATTGAGATGGGCTACGGCTAATTGATTCTGTTATGGGCTATGACCCAAAGGATATTGTAATGGGTTTTGGCCCACTTATGCTCTGAATCGACTGCATTCTTGTTAAATGGCTCGCCTGCATCGCTTACATTTTTGTATACTGGTTGTTACTCTAGTAAGGGGATTACATACTGAGTTTTCGTAAACTCACATCGTTTTTAACTGTACAGCTAGTCTCCAGCGTTAGGCAGATCAGTGCTGCGAGGGACTCGGAGATGGCCACAAGACTGCTCCTACTACTACATTAAATTGTTTACTTGTATTTTTTATTTTAGATTTCTGGCTTGTAATAAGACCATTTTTGGGATTTACTTTCAATTGGGCTTTTGATTACTCACTTTAAACTGCTAGTCTAGGAAAAAACTAGTTTTCAAACCAATTATTGTTTCCAAAAACATATGTTTTAAACTTCTTTAATTTAAATTAGCTTTCGCAACTGTACGAGATTTTCAATAAAATTAATAATGTTTTTTAAGAAGTGATTAAGTTTCCAATTAACCACGTTTTGAAATTAAACAAACACAAACTGAGACTTTACACAAGTTTTAAATAGTAAGAATGGTTTTTCAATGAAATCACGATTTCAAAAAACACTTTAATGTGACACCACCAGATTCGACCATAACATCTAGGCCGGGTTTGGGGTGTTACATTTAGTAGTTTCAGAGTCGAGTTACAAAACTCAGCTGGAAAATGGGCCTTAGTTTTTGGATTTTAAAGTTATTTACAAATGATTCTGAAGCATTTTGAAGGATTTTTATTGAGTGGTTCACCAAGTCTCCGGCGCTGAATCCGTAAGTTTCTGAAACTGTTGTTTGTTTTCATTGAAAAGTAGTAGATAGAAATGCTAAGATTTCTTTAGATATTAGACTGCATTGCTACACTTGAAATTAGAGTTTGTATTTATTCTGTGTGTGTTTTGGGACTGTTCTAATAGTTGGAAATTTTGAGGACGAAAATTCTTTAAGGGGGTAGAGTTGTAACGCCCTGAATTTTTGGCCTAGAAGAAATGGGCTTTGCATATCGGAGGAATTGGAATTTAGTTGTGCAAGTGAATGACACAAATAAATGCTTGCTTCAGTGGTTAAGTGTCCTGGGAAGTGCCTGAGAAGTCTTGGGTTGAAGCTTTGGCTCTTTCAAAATTTTGGTTTTTAAGGGATGAACCATGGCTCTGGCATGTAGGCTTTATAAATAATTGTGGATGATTTATGACACAGAAAGAGCCTGAGGTGTAGTGGTAAGGTGGCGTCTTGTGTAACTGTGAGGTTTGAGGTTCAAGTCTTGGGATGTGCAATGGAGTATTTATTTTACTGTTTGAGTTGTGTGGGAGGTGGAGTTGGACTGGGACTCTGAGGTTGAATTGGTCATGAGAGTTTGAATAGAGTTTGAATAGGAGGTTTGAGTCATTTATGGAGTGTATCATGGAGATATTAAGAGGAAAATATGGGATTTTATGTAGGTTATTATTATCTTGTGTTCAAAGAATTCGGTTCCCATTCTTTTCCAAAAACATTATAGACGATAGTTTTCCTCTGCTTCCCAAGTCTGCCATTTTGTTATTTGCCATTTTTTGCTATATGGTTCTTTGCGATTTCTTTCGGTTCCCTTTTTGTTCTGTTCTTTCCTATGGCAACATTTGCACCCTCCTCCTCCCTTGCCAATTTTTCATTGCCTTCTTTTGTTTCTGCCAACTGCCTGTTGAACTTTCTTTTTCCTTCCTTAATCATTGGCTTTCATTGCCACAACTTGCCACCTTTGTTTTAGGTTCTTATGTTATTGGTAAGTGTCGCAACTATGAAGTATTCTTTTCGTTTATGGATTTTTGGTGAATTGATGGACTGTTCTATTTGCGAAGGTTAAGAGTTGGAATGACTCAGTTAGCATTGGAGTAGTGCGACTTTACTATTATGCGGTTGGTAGGTAAAGTGGTTATATTTTGGTGGTGTTAAAGGAAAGTTTTTCTATTTCCATTGGATATGAAATGTGAATTGATGTTGGTATTGGGTCTTTATAGAATTGTCCGCGATGAATTGTGGAGTAGTGAACTATCTTGTTCGGATCTGCAGGTCCTAGAGTGCTCAATAGTGTTTTACAACAAATCGTATCAGGTGTGTAGTAGTACCGTACTTGATAATCGGTCAAAAGTCGAAAGAGTGTGTGAATCCACACAATTGATTTGACCATAGGTTAGTAAATGCAGAAATGCTAAAATACCGACAAGCTAAAAAGTTAAAAGGATGGTCTTAGAGCATGCGATCGCATGAACAGTAAATCGAGCCAACGAAACGTGGGTGTACGGCAGAAAAGGCTGCCATGAATGAATTCTTGGGCTTAGGCCATAATGGGCCAATGAACCCGATGGGCTCGTGGCCCACCTTTGTAAATCTGACTATTAGGTGGAAAATAGTAGGGCTTGTCATGTCGTGCACATGGCATATGCCATTTTGGACCTCAATGGGCTGAAGTGGGCCATGTGGGCTGAATGGGCTCGTGGGCCCCGTACAGATAAAATCCTCGATAAGTTATAAACGTTGGACTGGGCTATGTAGTATGCATAGCCATGGCTAATCCTAGGCTAATTGGGCCGCACAAGCGTATGGGCCCATTTGGGCCAAATAATGGCCCTTGGCTACATTTTCACTGGTAGGACCGTTAGAGTAGTAAAAGTCACTCGGGGTGACTATAAACCTTTGGATGGGCCGATAAGCATGTTTAGGCCAAACTGTTTAGATTACCGTAATAACCCTATGGGGTAAAATGATTGTTTTGCCTTTGTAGGTAAATGACTGACTTGGACCATGAATTTGACCGATTTGATAGTGATCGTATGATTGTGTTTTAACTGACTTGACGGTGGTTGTACGATTGATATGCTTTTTATATATGTTTAAATGATTGTTACTGAGCATGGCCATTTTGCATACACGTGTGATGATTGAGCATGACATACACGACATATTGCATGGGGTTGGGACATTGATACGGAGGAAGTTCTGATAGGGTCGCACGGGTCGCATGAGACAACTGTGGATCCAGTATTCATCTGTTAAGGTCACACTTGTCATACAAGACGACTGTGGACTGATGAACGGCTTAGTGCTGCTTAATCTGATTATGGCTCTATGCTATGTTGACTATGGCTTTGTGCAAATCGTATTTACCAGTGGCTATGTGCCTATCATATTTATCGATGACTCTGTGTCGATCATATTTACCCATGGCTGTGTACCGATTATATTACCGTCGCTGATGGCTATGTGCCGAACTTATTATAGTTACCGATGGTTTTATGCCAATTATAATACTATTACTGAAGGCATAAATACGGTTTCTATTAGTGCTGCAACCGGTGCTAACTAACAGCTTTGCTACGGTTTCGATTAGTGCTGCAACTGGTGCTAACATTGTAAGTGCAGGCATGGCGTGGGTGAGTTATTCCCCACAGGTAATGCAGGGTTGGACGGAGGCAAGTGCAGGGTTGGATGGCATAGCATGCATCCATGCATTCACACATTCTGTTTTGTTACTGAGATGGGCTAGCCCCAATTGATTCTGTTATGGGCTGTGACCCAAAGGATATTGTAATGGGCTTTGGCCCACTTATGCTCTGAATCGGACCGGATCTGATCATATCAAGTAAAGGGCTACCCGCCTGCATCTGCTTTCATTTACAGATATCTTGATTGTTACTCTAGTAAGGGGATTACACATTGAGTTTGCATAAACTCACCCCGTATTTAACTGTATAGGTAGTCCCCAGCGTTAGGCAAATTAGTGTTGCAAGGGACTCGAAGATGGCCACACGACTGCTTCTACTGCTACGTTAAATTACTTAGTCGTATTTTTTATTTTGGATTTTTGGTTTGTAATAAGACCATTTGTGGGATCTACTTTTAATTGGGCATTTGATTACTCAGTTTAAACTGCTAGTCTAGGAAAAAACGAGTTTTCAAACTAATTATTGTTTCTAAAAACATATGTTTTAAACTTCTTTAATTTAGATTAGCTTCGCAACTGTAAGAGATTTTCAACGAAATCAATAACGTTTTTTTTAAAAGTGATTAACTTTCCAATAAACCATGTTTTGAAATTAAATGAACACAAACTGAGAGACTTTACACAAGTTTTAAATAGTAAGAAGGGTTTTTCAATGAAATCACGGTTTCGAAAAACACTTCAATGTGACACCGCCAGATTCAACCATAACGTCTAGGCTGGGTTTGGGGTGTTACATTACCCGTAATCACATATCGATGCCAATGTCCCAGATGTGGTCTTACACAAAAACACATATCGAAAATCCTATGTCATGACATATGTATCCTAGCCATTCCAAAGGTTTGTATGGGGCTTTCAGACGTCGTAACTCAGTCGAAACGAATTCGTAAACATAGCTCCCAAACATATACACATCCAGCTAACACATATATATTTTCATACAGTTCGTTTCAGCATATAAAACTCATATTTATTTAAGATTAACAACATCTATTTGCTTATAAACTTACCTCAGACAACGATTATCGGAATGGGACGACTAATCGACAACTTTGGTTTTCCCCCGATCCAAATCTGATTTCTTTGGTTCTTGATCTATATGTATTCAAATTAAACTCATTCAAACATAATTTCATTCAATTTAGTCCAGAAACACATAAATGGGCAAATTACCATTTTACCCTTAACATTTCACACTTTTTACAATTTAGTCCAAATTGCACAAAACACAAAACATGCAAATTTTGCACACACCATGCTTAGGAAAAATGTTACCCATGCTCATACAAGTCCATACATTTCATTTATTTCACATTTTAGTCCCTCAATTTATTATTTTTGCAATTTAGCTCTAATTACTCAAAATCATCAAAAATTCCAATACAAAACATACTAATCCAAAACATATCTTTCATAATTTATCAACTAACATCACAAAGTTCAATTATTCATCAATGGAATATCTCAAAATATTCATCAAAATAAGAAATTCTAGCATGGGCTTTGTACATTACATTGCAACGATCTCAAAAACATAAAAATTATAAAAAACCGAACTAGTTACATACCTTAATCAAGCTCAACAATGGCTGAATACCCTAAGCTTTATTTATTTCTTTCTTTTTTGTTATTAGTTATAAGAATAAAAATGAATGCATGGTGGTTTAATTTATGTTTTATTATAACATATATTATTTTACATTATACAAATTTAACCTTTAGAATAAAATATAAAACCATTATAATATAATATCACAACCGTCCATCATTTATAATTATGTTTAATTGCAACATAAATACTTCATATTATAAAGACAACAACAATTAGGCACTTTCACATTTAACTACCAATTTTTTTTATTGTACGCGATTAAGCCCTTTTATTAAATCGGGCACTCAAACTACAAAATTAAACATGAAAATTTCACAGATATAAATTCACACATAATAAACACAAAAAATAATTTTAAAATATTTTTTGACTCGGATTTGTGGTCCTGAAACCACCATTTTGAATAGGGTTTAAATCGGGCTGTTACACATTGAAAAATTTTAACTTTTGGATAGTTAATCAATTAAAAAGGACTAAATTATAAAAGTTGAAAAAGTTAATCGCTATTAGTTTAAAGGTGTTAAATTGATTAAAGAAGGCCTTAATGGGTACATTACCCATTTTCAAGTTGGTGGACTGTTAAAGCTTTAAATTTTTAAAATTTATATGTTTACATGATATTTTTATTGTTAAAATAAAGAAAACATAATGTTTTCTTCTCCATTTTGCTTCTCACTTCTTGAAGCTACGAATTTCACTTTGAAGATGTATGCAAGTCTATTTTAACCTCGATTCTAATAATTTTTATATTTTTGAGATCGTTGCAACTAGGTCTAGCTAGCCCGTACCTTCAATTTTGAAAGTTTTAAAGATTTTTAATGATTCCATTAATGAATCTAATGATTTTTTTATGTTAAATGATGAATTTGTAATATTATTTGTTATTTAAATGTATTTTGTTAAGTAATTTTTGATAAATTTATCGATTAGGGACTAAATTGTTAAAGTAGTAAAAATACAAGGATTGGATATGAAATTATTACAAATGTGGGTTGTTTTGTCTGCCATGAATACTCACTGTTGCAACTAGGTTTAGCTAGCCCGTACCTTCGATTTTGAAAGTTTTAAAGATTTTTAATGATTCCATTAATGAATCTAATGATTTTTTATGTTAAATGATGAATTTGTAATATTATTTGTTATTTAAATGTATTTTGTTAAGTAATTTTTGATAAATTTATCGATTAGGGACTAAATTGTTAAAGTACTAAAAATACAAGGATTGGATATGAAATTATTACAAATGTGGGTTGTTTTGTCTGCCATGAATACTCACTGATGTGATTTGGCATTAGACATGGTTAATTTGCTTGTTTTAGGCCCATGGACTAAACAGAATAAAAGAAAATTTTAGGGGCAATTTTGTAAAAATATCAAGTGACTAAATTGCATAAAATGAATTCTTTTACTATCTAAATTAATGAATTGAATGAAATTATTAATTTAGATCAAGATCAAGTGAAAAATCGAGGAGAATAAAAAATTACCAAAAATGCCCCTATACTTTGTCATTTCTACAATTTAGCCAGGTAAGTTCGTAGAACTGAATTGTGTATAATGTTCATTAAATTGAATGTTAGTATGTGATTTATTGTGATTGGATCATAATATATATATATGTTATTATGCAATTTATCTTGCCAAGAAATGATGGAAATTCAACAACGTACAACTACTATTGAGCCCCGTTTGAGCCTTAGAAATATATAAGATACAAAGGACATGTCATTAGGGTTACCATGTTTCGGGTCCTGGTCTTAAATGCCCTATCGGTGGCTGAGTTTCGATATGTGTTACGGATACTTGACAACTTGTGTGAGCAGCACAATGTAGCTACGTCCCAACTGCCAGTTTGTGTGAGCAAACCCAGGTTACCATGTTTCGGGTGTTGGTCTTGACTATCGTACTGATGGCTAAAGTCCGACATTAGTTGTGGATACTCAACATCTTGTCTGAGCAGCATCGTGTAGCTTACGTTCTGATCGACAGCTTGTGTGAGTAGGCCTATTTTACAACTCGTGTGAGCTACAACTATATGTTTAGCACACTTTGTCTGAGCTTTCCCACGTATTCGATATTATTCCGAGTGGTTCAATGGGCATGAAAAGGGATGAACCGGTAAGGGTTTCAATGAAATTCACTATGAAATTGTGGAAAGGTATGATGTATTAATGTTCAAAGCATGAACATTCATAATTATGAAAGGTATTGTAACACTCCTAACCCGTATCCATCGTCGGAATAGGGTTTCAAAGGATTACCAGAGTTTACATTTCAGAACTATAAAAAATTTTAGTACATTTAATTCATATCATCAATCATAGTAAAATCAATCAATAGCATACATATTGTCCCTTATACGAGCCCTTGAGGCCCTAAAAATACATTAGAAACAAATCAGGACTAAATAAAAAAACATATATAAATTTTAGGGAAAAGATGAAAATTTGCAAACTACAAGGGTCACACAGTCGTGTGGCCAGGTTGTGAGAATCACACGACCAAGAGATGCGCTCATGTCTTAACTCGTGTAGGCATTCAATATAGGGACACAAGGCCATGTCCCAGCCCGTGTCCGTGCCCGTGTAACTCCTTGAATTGGGTCACACGGCCAAACCACACACCCGTGTGCTAGGCCGTGTGCTAGGTCGTGTAAAACTTGACTTGCATCCCTTTAAAAACTACAGGGGACACACGGCCATGCTACCTGGCTGTGTGTTACAAACGACTGAGACATACTCCCGTGTGGACAAAAATAGGCTATTTTACAAGCCACTTTTCTCACCCTTTTCCACATGTACTTATAATCCCTTATGCACATATGCAAAAGCCCTTAAAAGGCACCAAAATCATGTATAATCAAGCCAAACACATAAGGTATGATAACATCCAACCAATATGCCCAAAGGCACCTCAATTGGCAACATTAAAACATGTATAGCCATGCACTCAATTTGGCCAAAATAATTTATTAACTTCTAAATAAGTTTGCATCATTACACAACATGTAAATCACTTACCAAAACATACCATTTGGTACCAACTGTATCACATAATTATTAGCATCAAAATACATAAATTCTTACTATGGCAAAACATCAATTCACAACAAGTTATATGTCATATCTAATATGCACATTCAACTACTTTTCTATCTACCATCATACAACAATAACAAATCATATATCAACCATTACAAGGCTGCTTATATACACGTTATAATATATATCATTTTACCAACACAAGGCCAAATTGTAAACTAACTAAATGGTCAATTCCACAACCAAAGCACATAGGCTAACATTAGCCAAAATACCTATACATGCCATTATAACCTTAACCAAGACATCAATCTACCGATATAATCTTTGGATAGTGTGATAAATCTCTGACGAGCTTCCAACCTAGTCGAGCTCCTGATAGTTTATAAGTAAAGAAAAATAACTACGTAAGCAATGAATGCTTAGTAAGCTTGTATAAACTTTAATCACATTTATCCATTTCAAATATGAAATTTATACATATTAAGAATAATCATATACTGATACCATATGATTCATGAAACCAAATTCAACAACTCACAAATTGAATATTTTCATAGCATCGCTTATACCTACCATCCCTAAGAAAGTAGGATTTATGAAACTTTAAATCTCTTTCAATTTTCTTCCTTTCATTTGCATGTCATTACTTTCCATTACATTTACTTTCTTTGGGTTAAATAACATCATCAATTTAACTCATCATTCCACTTCATATGCATAATACACAAGATACAAGCATATCATTAACCATAGCCACAAGCTAATGCATTTAAACATAGCTCTTTTAGAGTTAATCATATGATAAACCATTTCATATGAATTTGCATAATTTAAACCTTACCGCTTTTTCAAGAGTACAAGTATATTCTCCTTTAAGCACTTACCATTTCAATACAACTTATAAGTAAACATAATACCATTCAACCAATAGCCTGGTACTTGCCTAAGCATCAAACAACAACACATGTTAGCATACCTGAACATATTTCATATAAATTCAACATTGATAACCTTATTTTCCTAGTATGTCACACTTGAGTTCATTACTTGTCTCAACTTACGTAATTACCATGTATCAACATATCAAAGATATTCATATATGTACATGTCATGATACATATTGTGACATCCCTAATTTGACTCTAGTCGGGAAGTGGTTTCGAGACCCTAAAATCGAGTCACACAAGAAATTGATTGTTAAATTTCATGTCTATATTATGTTACAAATTGTGTGTGAAATTTTGATGCTTTGATTTTGTCAATTGAATGCGAATTTAATCAAAAAGGGCTTATGTGAGAAACATTGAAAATGTGTTGGTTAATTTTTAAAAGGGCCAAATTGTTGCATGGATTAAATATGGGGACTTGCATGTCAAAGTCCCCATTTTTCATGATAGTGGCCGGCCATGTTGATGTTTATGACAATATATATGTATTATTTACTAGTTTTAAGGCAACTAAATGGTTTTATAATTTTTATAATATTATTGAATGAAGAAATAAGTGAGAAAATGGGTGAAAGAAACAAAGTCCTTGTTCTTGTTTCTTCTTGGCCGGTTCTAGGAGAGAAAAACAAAAGAAAAACCAAATGTTGTTTCATCTTCTCCCTTAGTAGCCGAACCTTGAAGAAGAGAAGGGAGAAAAAGTCTAAAACCATTCGGCACTTTGATATTCTTCATGAGGTGAGTTTCTTGATTAAAATTTGATGGAAATTTGATGTTTTTGGGATGGATGTTAAGCTAGTTAGGCAACCAAAGGTTCAATTTTTTTTTTTTGTGTGTGTGGCTATATGTGCATTTCGGCCATGGTCTTTGCTTGAACTTGAGATTTGTAATGTGATTTTTCCTAAATTGTCTATAAATTTCTGGTTGTTGATTTCATGGTAATGGTATATTGAATCCATGATTTGAATCCATGAAAATTTAGTGAGGTTGCATTCGGCAACTTGCTTGGAATTATGAAATGATGTCCAAAATTTGTAATTTATGCTTATATATTGAAATAGAGCTTACAATTAATAGAACCATGTACTAATTGAGGATTTTATGTGTTAAATTTTGGATGTTGGAGTTTTAGCTTTGAAATGGTTGTTAGATGAGTTATAAAGTACTAAAAACTGGAAAGAGAAAGAGCTTAAGGCATGGTTAGTATTCGGCCATGATGAGAAGTAAGAAAATTATGTTTGTGGTTATAAAAGATTTTGGGCATTCGGCTACTCGAGGAAAGATGAGAGACATGCTTATATGTTTACATGCGTATTACCGAACATGATTGTGAATAATGATACTAATAAAACGGTTTGTAAGTTATTAATAAGGGTCTTTGACATAGATACTTGTAAATAAGACAAATGTCACATATTTGGAACCCTTACATGTTATTTCGGCATTAGTTAATTATTGTAGAAATTAAAGCTAAATGTTATAAGGAATAAGTGTATTTCTTGCTAACCGAATTATAATATAATCGAATGTGGTTTTACACAATAGTGATGTGATAAGTTTAAATTTGGTTCATTAGCTCAAGAACTCAAGGAAACAAAGTCGGATCATGGAAAAAGGGGAAATTGATCGAATAGTCGGAATTGACGTACATTAGCGATCGAGGTAAGTTTTAAGTATTAAAACCTATATTGTGATTGAGTATGATATGTTAAGCACATATTAAAAGAATCATAACTTTATTGGAAGTTTTTATGCATATAGCCTAATGGCTATTATGAAGTATAGGTAAGTTATTGATATGATATGTTGCCAAATGGTTATGATATTATGAAGTGCTAAAAGGATATGTCAGAAGAGTGAATTTGTGATAAACCTGCTTGGGACAGCAGCAGTAACATGAATTTAAAAAATCACCATAAATTGATGGACTTGAATTAGAGGCTGAATAAAACATGAAATTAAAGCTTAATGAGTCTAGTTTCTTATAAAAGAAACTGTGTAAGCAAAGGAATTTCCGATAATGAGATATTTGAAGTTGTGTGAGACAGTGCAGAATGATACTGTAATCCTCTGTTCTGTTTTTAGAAAATCATTATAATTTGTACAAAAATGGTTATAAGATAAAATTTATATGCTTAGACTCCTTAATGATTCTAGTTACAAATGAAATCAAATAGAACACATTTTGAATTCTGTACAATGAGAAATTTGATTCGTAGTGAAGAGTGGTCAGATTAGTCAAACAGTGAAACAGGGGAAATTTAAGAAAAATCTGGTATTGATTGGCCAAACCTAAAATTCTGAAAAATTTATGGATGAAAGATATACGAGTCTATATTCAGGGAAAATTAACGGCAAGTGATTCAGAGCCTTGTAGCTCCGGTTATAAATAATTTAGTGACAATTGCTCAGGAAAAACAGCTCGTAGTGTATATATGTGATAAGGCCTAATGGCTAATGTGAAATACATGTGTGATATGTATATGTGGTAAAGCCGAATGGCTAATGTGAAATACATGTGTGTTATGTATATGTGGTAAAGCCGAATGGCTAATGTGAAATACATGTGTGATATGTATATGTGGTAAAGCCGAATGGCTAATGTGAAATACATGTGTGATATGTATATGTGGTAAAGCCGAATGGCTAATGTGAAATACATGTGTGTTATGTATATGTGGTAAAGCCGAATGGCTAATGTGAAATACATGTGTGATATGTATATGTGGTAAAGCCGAATGGCTAATGTGAAATACATGTGTGATATGTATATGTGGTAAAACCGAATGGCTAATGTGAAATATATGTGTGATATGAATATGTGGTAAAGTCGAATGGCTAATGTGAATGTTGTAACATGCGATTAAATGTACATGAAACTTGGAAATATATTCCGGGTAAGACCCGATGACTACGTGTGGAGATTATGTCCGGGTAAGACCCGATGACTATGTGTGGAGATTATGTCCGGGTAAGACCCGATGACTACGTGTAGAGATTATGTCCGGGTAAGACTTCGTAATAAGAATTGCTTATAAATATATTCAATGCGAAAGGTTAAGCAGTACGTACTCCAAGTTTATATATGATGCATACGGAGCAATCTATGGGACTATTCCTATGATTATGTGACATCGGATTAGTGTGAGAGGTTATGTGAAATCATACGATATATCTATGTCACATGAGCTCACTTTTATGTGAGAGTTTATCGCCTATTGTATATGATTAGATGTGCATATTCGGTAAAGGGATGGTATGCCCGAAGGAAGAGTGAAATGAAATTACGAACAACTATGTTATAATTTGATTGTTATCTGTTGACACCGCTTAAAACTTACTAAGCATTGTAATGCTTACTCGCTTATTCTGCTTTCCTCTGTCTTATAGGTCTCATTGCGAAGCTACTGTGCTCGGGGATCGTCAAGAACTAGTCACACTATCACCATCCACTGCTTGGTACTGCTACGTTTTGGAATATCTTATGGCATGTATAAAATAGGCTAGTAGTGAGAGGATATTTTGGTTAATGTATAGGACTACCCTTTTGTTGTAGGTCATGTACCTTTCGGTTTTGTGTAAATTTGGATAGCCATGCGAAAATGGCTTAAGTATACTTTGATCATAGCATTATAATCATTTTGTAAGTTGCCCGTCGAGAGGCATGGAAATGTTGGTAACGGTTAGCCATGGGAATGGTTATGCATGATCACTTTTGGTATATGTATGTTAAACCTTAGTTGATCCATGGAGGATCATGGGATAGGTAAAGTTTACCCTTAAAATAGATGCTGGCAGCAGTAGTGATGTGGATGTGAAAATTCACTCATAATAGTAGAAATGGAAATAAAATAGTGAATAAATTATGTAATTGAACCTTGATGAACCTACTTTCATATAGAAGAAACGAAACGGCCATATGAATCGGATTTTTAGAGATATTCAAGTTCTCGCGAAACAGGGCCAGAACGGTTTCTGGATCCCCTTTTCCAACTTTGAAAATTAACTATAAATTAACCAGAGAGAATTAGAATTTATTCTCTATATGTACAGATTCCTTGTGAGTCTAGTTTCTTTAGAAATGAACGGCATAAGTGTTGGATCCTGTACAGGAAGATATCCAAGTCGTAATGCGCAAAGGTTAGTGTAGTCGAACCCTGAAACAGGGTGACTTTAACTAATAAACTGTACTAATTGGCTTGACCAAAATTCTAGAAAAAATGTGTAGATGGAATTATGAGTCTAGTTTCAGGAAAAATTACAGAACTGGTTTTCAAGTTCTGGAACTCGGATATGATTTTTAAGGTGACAGTGACGCAGTTAGCCACTTGTCAGGAATGTTAAAATGGATTGTGAAAGTTAATCGGTAAATGCTCAATCAGTGAATTTAGTCTGTGAACCCCTCGTGTCCGACTCCGGAAACGGTCTCGGGTACGGGGTGTTACACATATCATTATCTTACCGTTTCATCATATACATATATTATCCATTATCCATTTCAATATATCAATATATACTGTACCATCATTTCCATGTATTTCATGTATATACCTGTATTAGTTCATAGTGAATTCATATAATCTCGTAACAGCACATTTTCTGTTGAACCACTTAGAATAATATCAAATATGAGGGAGTCTCGCACACTATGTGCCAGCACGTGCTCGAAGACACTACTATCTCATATCTCATATCAATGCTCTCACTCGAGCCATAATTGGATCTGCTCACACAAGATGTTAGTCATGACTTAGCTACACGGTGCTGCTCACACAAACTGTCAAGTAACCGCAACACACGCCAAAAACTCAGCCACCGGTATGGCCTACGAGACCAACACCCATAACATGGTAAACCCTAATGACATGTCATTTGTATCCTAAATATTCCTAAGGTTTAAACGGGACTCGATAGTCGTCGTACATCGTTGAATTTTCCTCGTTTCATTATAAGCTAATTTGTATAATATCATATATATATATCGACTCATTTTCAATAAAATTCATATAATAACATTCAATTTAATCAACAATATACATAGTATAGTTCATACGAACTTACCTGGCTAAGTTATAGAAATACCAAAAGTTTAGGGGCATTTTGGTAATTTTTTATTCTTGATTTTCCACCGGATCTTGATCTAAATTAATAATTTCATTCAATATATTAATTTATACAATAAAATAATTCATTCCGTACAATTTGGTCATTTTTACATTTTTAAAAAATTTCCCCTAAAGTTTTACTTTTATTTAATTTAGTCCCTAAGCCCAAAACATGCAGATTAACCATTTTTAACCAGAATTGAGCTTAGCCAATGTTCATGGTATCCAAAACATCCCATTTATGCAACAATTTTACATTAAATCCTTGTACTTTTATTAATTTAACAATTTAGTCCTTAATCGAAAAATTCATCAAAATAAATACTTTTAAATATAAATCAACACTCCAAATTCATAATCTAACATCAAAAATCACAATATTCATCAATGGAAACATTCAAAATCTTTAATAGTTTCAAAATCGATAGCTTAAGGGCTTACATGCAAGGCATAAACATGGCTGAAAATTTCAAGCTCCCAAAGCTTTCTTTTTGCTATAATTTTTGATTGAAGAAGAGAATGAAAGATGGCAACTTTGGTTGTTTTATTTAATTTATCATATATTACTTAATTACCAAATTACCCTTACCTAACTTTAAAAATTACACTAATGCCAAGCCATGCATATCCACTATCACCTTTAATGGTCTATTTACCATCTAAGGGAGTCCACTTTAAATTCCTATAGCTATTTAATACCTTTAGCTTATAGAACACAACTTTTGCACTTTACGCAGTTTAGTCCTTTTTGCTTTATTAACTATCGAAACGATAAAATTTTCCAACAAAACTTTAATACCACCTTAATTACACTTTGTAAATATTTATAAAAATATTTAAAACTCATTTTATAGAAATGAGGTTCCGATACCTCATTTTCTAAAACCACTTGAACTTAATAAATCATTTATGCAACAAATATCACTATATCAAAAACCTTTTTAAAATCACAATTAACTCATAAATATTAAATATAATATTTACAAACTTACTTGTCAGATTTGGTGGCCCTGAAACCACTATTTCCAACATCACTGAAAAACGAACTGTTACATGTATGATTTAAGTGATTCTATGTTTATGTATCATAACTTACCATATGATGATATTATTAAGTTATGTGATTAATCACTAGCTTGTGGCTATGGTTAATGTTATGCTTATGTCTTATGTGTTATGCAAATGAAATGGTAAGTGTTCAATATGAACCAAGACATGTATGTATGAAACTCATTGAAATGGTGATACATGGAAACCATGATATGTTATGAAGGATGATAAATCCAATTAGATCATGCTTAAGTATAGTGGTTATTTATGTTAAGTTCAAATGAATTATCTTTAAGTATGCTAACATGTGTTGTTGATGTGCTTAAGCTTGTGCCAAGCTTATGATTAGATTATATCATGCTTAGTCTTAATGAAATACATTGAAGTAAGTGTTCATTTTGTAATATGCTTATGTACATGAAAAGGGTGGTATAAATTAAAGTATGTAATCTCTTATGAAATGGTTTATCATGTAGTTGATTTTAAAAGAGCTGTGTTAAATGCACTAACTCATAGTCATGGTTGATGTTATGCTTATGTCTTGTATTATACAAAGGAAATGAGTATAAAAAGGTAATGAAATTGGTAAGTTCATAGTTGAAATGAAATATGATGAAACAAAAGGGAATAATTAGTTAAAAGATGTACTTGTATGTGTGTAGTTTACATATGTTATGGATGAATATGCCTAGTTCATGAACAAATATGCTAATTAATAAAGTGATGTTGTTATTTAATCTAAAGTAAATGGAATGGTTCAAAGTCTCATGAAATCCTACTATGCTAGGAGTGATAAATATATATATATGGAATTGATAAACTTATTCCATTATGAGCTGATGATTATGGTTTGTTAAATATTGAGTCATTGGTATAGGTTTATATATAACCTATAATGTTCATTATTAAAATGGAATGATATATTTAAGTTTTTACTAGCTTACGAAGCATACATTCCTTACGTAGTTATTTTCCTTTACCTTATAGATTATCGGAAGCTCGATTGGGTTGGAATCTAGTCAGAGATCCATCACACTATCTAGTGATTTTATCAGTAGATTTTTATGCTTTGGTCGCAGTTATAATGACATGTATAGGTGTTATGTGCTTGATGACATGGCCATTATGTTGGGCTTGTAAATATGGTTTTATTATTGATGACATTTTGGCATTTTTAGGCTTAATGGCTAATGTTGAAATGGTTTAGTGATGATATGTTTTGAATGGCCAAATTGGTATGCTTGTGTGATATTGGCATGAAATATTGCTTTGAATTTGTGAAACTTATGTTATTTTGATGTTCTGATGGTTGGTGTTTATAAGATCAAATTGAAGTATGGTTTGTAGCCAAAGTGATAAATGTTCGCATGGTTGCAAAATGATCATTTATGGCATGTATTGATATAGAATTTAAATTAAATATGTTTAGTTGAATTATGACCATTTCAACATCAATTTGGTATGTATATATATTGGATGTTGGAACCATTTGGTAATGGCTAGTTTTGTATCATTTATATGGTTTTGATACATAAGAGAAGTGGTTCAAATGGTAAATTTATTTTTTTATGACATGAATCTAATATGGTAAGGTTGGTATGTGTCAATTGTGGTATGTTTTAGTATGTTTTGGTATGGAAACAAGTTAGTTGCTAAATGGTTAAATATGCACATGTTTAGGTATGTTTAATGTATGTGTTTGAGATACCTTTATGGCATATTGGTTTAATTTAAGTTGGTCATTTGAAATTTGTCCTTCTATGCATGGTTGAACATGTTTTGATACCATGGTTATATGTGAAAATGGCTTGTTTAGGTGTGCTTGAATTGGGTGAAAGAAATGACTTGAATTTGGCCTATTTCTTGTCTACATGGGCGTGTGTCTCAATCGTTTGTCCCCTATAGGTTTTTAAAGGTTGCATTTCAAAAGTTACACAGGCTTTAGTTCCATTCTAACTATCATCTAAAGTAGCCCTCTAATCATCTGTTGTATAACAGTTTAAACAAACTTAAAAATAAAAGTACTTACTTGGTTTGACGTCAGAGATTGGGTGTGCCGCTCAGCAAGACTTCCCTTTTTCCCAAGTCATTGTAAAACTTTATTTTTTGTAAGCTCAAAAAGAAATCAAGTAATAAGTCCCACTTCACAGCCCGAGTTTTGCAACCTGGGCTCTAATACCACTAAATGTAACACCCTAAACTTGGCCTAGACGCTATTGCCCAATCTAGTGTGTCACATTGAAGTGCTTTAGCGAAAACCGTGTTTTCATTGAAAACTCTTCTTAAAATAAAAGAAAATCTTAAAAAAAAAGCACCTTTCAATCACTTGTTTGAAACATAAGATTCGATGAAAACATGTCACTTAAAAATTTAGCTGCAGAAACGTAGAAAACATATTATAATTTAAGAAATCCATGTTCAACTTTTCGTAATTACAATGAAAATAATAATAATTATTCGAGTAATAATAACATAATGAAAACCTTATTACAATCTAATCTGAACATACTTAAAAAGAAATAAAAACTTAAATGCTTAAAAAAACCCAAGTCCGAATTATCTTGCTAGTCGGCCACCCAGAGTCCCTCCAAATATCGAACCTTCTACTGAGCATCACCTGAAAATAAAATAAAAGAGGGGGTGAGTTTTCACAAAATCAGTGTGTACAACCCTTGAAGAAAAACAAGCATTCAAAGAGAAATCATCAAACATCCAATGCAATCCCATCCAAATTATCCATCCGCTACACACCAGCTTCGTCTCCCGTCACACCATGTGGGGATATAAATATCGACCCACCCAGCCCACACACCAATGGTAGCCCAGTTACGGAACTACCTTCATTTACATGCTTTAAAAGCCGTCGGTGGATCCACGATTGTCAGGCAATCATGCGAACTTCATATACTTCCTCCGTTCCAAAGTTCCCACCCCATATGCAACCTAAGCATCATATGTATGCATGTCACATCCATAAGACTTACATTCAACACTTAGGGGTATTTTGGTCATTTTTTCCCTTAGGGGCATTTCGATAATTTTCCTTTAATTATGGTTTTCACTTACCTTGACCCGTTAACAAGTCCTGCAAGCTAAGATGAACGAATATTATGCACCAGGTAGGATTCCAGAGAAGAGGAGAAGGGTCATTAAGACTGCTTAAGTACCAAGCTCTACCTAGACCCAGTCCTAGACATGCATATACACTTTGCCACACCTTAACCCTTTGACTTGTCCACGGTCGTAGTATATTACTTAAGTATTATGTAGTTATCATATACTAGGCCCAAAACCTCTTACAACGCCCAAACAAATTCACATACCTGTATCTGGCCCATTAAGCCCAATCATATTCATATGGCCCATTAGGTCCAAATCACCTGTATATGGCCCATTAGCCCCAAATCACATTTATATAGCCCGTTAGGCCCAGTCACATTCATATTCATGTTCATAAACAAATTCCCATCACATAGCATGAATATTCAGTTTTTGCCTATTATGGGCCCAACAGCCCATCAGGCCCATTTAGCCCATTCTATGGCCAAATCACAACCCAAGTCTATGGAATCGCCTGTGGGTCTCAGGCAACCTATTGGTCTCCCCCTTATGAGTGTTCGTGCACTCGCAAGACTACCGTAGCCAAACTTTTGATTTTTTGGTATTTCGACTTTTCGGCATTTTGGCATTTCGTCTTTTGCCGATTCATAGTGTGTGTGCAGTGTATGTACACACCTGGTAAGCAAGCGTGATGCGATCTCCTTAGCCCAAACCTACAATCGATATCACTCAAATATTAATCTTACATACTCATCGAATACTTTACCAAAAGCCAGAATCTCACCTTACTATGGCTATTCGGCCAACCTTAGCTAATGGATGAGGAATGCTTACCAAAATTGCAACACCTAAGGAGTAATTCGACAATGAGCTAAGATCCAAGATCCAATACTAATTCCACTAGATTTGACCGAAATAGAAGAAGTAGTGATTGCACAAAGGGTATTCGGCCAAAGAGGTTCGGCCCTTTACGATTTTGTATGGCAAAAGAGGGTTATTCGTGTGACAGCCCTAGTGTGACCCTAGTCGGAAAGTGGTTTCGGGACCACAAAACCAAGTCATAAAAAAATAATTAATTGCTATATTCTATGCTAATTATGTGTGTACATGAGTATGTGGAAGTTTCATTCTCTAATTTTGCCAATTGCATGAGAAATTATTAAATAGGGATCAATATGAGACATAGTGAAATATGATAGGCTAATTTTAAATGGTTTATTAGTGCATGTTAACACAAAGGTGGACTTGCATGTCAAGTTGCCCAATTTCTTTATAGTGGCGGCCAAGATGGAATGTTGATGGGCAATACATATGTTTAATTAGATATTATAATAAGAAATGGGGTTATTGGAAATAAAATAATGTTAGTAAAAGAAGGAAAAGGAAAAAAAAATGCTCATCTCTCTTCTCCATTGCCGTGACTTGAGAAGAAGAAGGAGTGTTCATGTTTTCTTTCTTTTGCAATTTCCGTAACTAGAGGAAGGGAGGAAGGAAGATTCGCCAAGGTGGTCCTCTAGATTAAGGTATGTTCAAGGGTATCTTTGGAAGTATATACAACCTTTGGGTGATGAGTCTAAATTCTATCTATCTCATGGTTGGATTTGGGGTTGATGGAGAGTTAGAATTTGGCTAAGGAGCCTAAAATTTTGGTTGATACCTTGATGCTATTAGCATGCTAGTTATATGGATGTGTTAAGTTGCTTGGGATGTTAGCATGAAAGTTGGAATTGTTAAGCTAATTTGTTGGAAGTGCCGAATTTAGGACTAAGAAGAGAATGAGTATTCGGCTAACATAGTGAAAAGGTAGGTGTTGCCGATTGTTAGATTTAGACCATGGGAGTGGCTATAATGGGCATTAAGATGTAGAACTTAAGAAATGTAGTTATATGTGAATTTACATGATGTTACAAATAGATGTGAAAATATATGCTAGATTAGGAAAATTTGATTAACTGTTCATGAGATGAAATTAGGTGTTTAAAAGATGTTATAGTTGACATTGTATATATGTATATATAAATATACATAAGTATGCCCGTTCGTGATGTTACCTTTAATTATGTGTATAATCGACTAAATGGGTAATTAGTGAGGATGGTTGCCGAATATACAAACATACATATGCATGTGTAATTGAATTATGAATGTTTAGCAAGATGGTTAAACTAGTTGATTTATTGATTAAGCTCAAGGAGTTAAAGGAGGAGAATCAAGCAAGGGAAAGACGAAGGTTATCGAGTAGCCGACTTGGAACTATTTTACCCAACACAAGGTAAGTTACTAAGCATATATTTTGTATTGATTTAAATAGACATAATGTCTATGTAATTATGCCGAAAGGAATGATAAATTTATATACATGTATGCATGTGGTGATGAAAGTATTGAATGAAAAGAAAAGAGGTGAGATGTATTGAGTTGTTGATTTCGGCACTAAGTGTGCGGGTATAAACATTTATGATCATGAGATTGGCACTAAGTGTGCGGGTTTAAAATTTGTACAGCACTAAGTGTGCGAGTTTGATTATATGGCACTAAGTGTGCGGGTTTAAAATTTGTACAGCACTAAGTGTGCGAGTTTGATTATATAGCACTAAGTGTGCGAGTTGATTATATAGCACTAAGTGTGCGGACTCACTATATGTTTTTGAATCACTATTGACACTGAGTGTGCGACATTATTGAGTTGATCACGGACAGCGGATCGGGTAAGTACCTTGAGTTCATGGCTAATAGGCGCTATGTCTATATTTGGAGTTGAGCTTGGTAAGTTTTGAACCTATGTGACAATTTTAATTGATGTCACGTACATAAGAATTATCGTGGAATAAGTGAAAGGTCATTTAGTTGTATGATTGTAACGAAAACAAAATGATGGTAGTGCATTGCTTATGACTTACTGAGTTATATACTCATTCGGTGTTTGCTTGTCACCTATTTTAGGTTCCTTGGACTCGTCTTTTTGCGTGCTCGGACCGTCATCTAAGTCATCACACCGGATTGCAACTTTTTGGGGTATCTTCTTCTTAGTTGGTCTAGGAGAACATTTCGGCATGTATAGGCTATTATGTTTTGTTGAACTTTGGTATGTAAACTTTAGCCATGCGAAAATGGCATAAATATTAAGTTGAATTTTGGTCCTATGATACTTCGTCATAAGTCTTAGTAAAATTGGTTTGATAATGTTGTCATGGCTGATTATTCTCGTGTTAAATTCATGATATGTATGATGAATTATTAGTTAGATTAAGGAAAAATCACAAAATAGGCATAGTTTGCTTTAGTAATGATGCTGGTAGCAGCAGTGATGTGAGATTGAAAAATCACTAAAAATAGTAGGAATGGAATTAAAAAGGAATAAATTATGTAATCGAAGCTTGATGAGTCTATTCTCATATGGAAGAAACGAAACGACCATATGAGCTGTATGTTAGGAGATAATTAAACTCTTGTGAAACAGGGCCAGAGCGAATTCTGGATCCCCTGTTCCGACTTTAGAAATTCACCATAAATTAATAAGAGACAATTAGAAGTCATTCCTTATATGTATAGATTCCATTTTGAGTCTAGGTTCATTAGAAATAATCGGCATAAGCATTGAATCTCTGTAAAGGGAAATATCTAAGTCATAATGCATGAAGGTCAGAGTAGTCGAACCCTAAAACAGAGGTGACTTTAACTAATAAACTGTACCAATTGGCCCAACCAAAAATTCTACAAAAATTCTACCATATAGATATAGGAGTCTAGTTCCGGGGAAAGTTTACGGAACTGGATTTCAAGTTTCAGAACTCAAGATATGATTTTTGAAGCGACTAGTGCGCAGATTGGCAGCTTGTCTGGGAAATTTTTAATAAGTGGTTTGAAGTCTGTTAACACCTCGTGTTCGACTCCGGTGACGGTCTCGGGTTCGGGGTGTTACAATTCGGCTCCAAGGTAAAAGAAAGAAAAGTTTGCAATGAGGTAGAGGAAGAATAGAATTCGACACAAGGAAGAAGAAAAAGAAAAAAGGACAGAGAGTTTTTGGCTTTTAGAGAAAAGAGTTTCTATTTACAGGGTGAAGGAAATTCAACATTAGCTTCATACCCTAGCATTCGGGACCTATTTATAAGCCTTATAGCCGAATTTTCCCATGCCCAATTCCCCATTCGGCTCCATCACTTCTCCATTCTCATCTCTTCATTTTTCTCCCTGATAACCCCTTGATCTTTTCCTTAATTTTCTCTCCTGAACACTTCCCTTGGAGTCTACTTTCATGCCACTTCCATCCTTCTAGAAGGCCAAAATTAAACTTCTAAAGAACACTAAGCTAGGATTCGAACCTTGGACCTCCTTGCTAGCTAGTAACACCACCTCCCTACACTCTAAGTGGCGTCACTTAGCCACTCTTCTACAAGGCTTTTTGATACTATTTTCCCTATCTTTATTTAAAATCCCAAATACTTGCCACCCCTAATTCTTTTATTATCTAAACTATAATTTCATTTATTCTTAGGTTCGAACTCAAACCTTAATTAAGACCAACTATAATTATCACATGGCTAGGAACATAAAACACAATTTTTATCAAAACTGAAAATAAAGAAAGTTCGGGATTTCGAGATTTTTGGGTTTCGAGATTTTTGGGGCATTACAACTCTACCCCGTAAAAGAAATTTCGTCCTCGAAATTTCCAACTACTAACACAGACTACCACACCACACTTCTGCTGTGCACTCTAATTCCAACTTAGGTAAATAGAACACTATGGGTAAGTAGGACCATTATTCGCCTCTAGAGTATCTCCATCCTCTTGAAGACGTGCTGCATATACCAAAGCTGGCTGCCTCGCCTCAGCATGACCAGCAGCTCTGCCTGGTGCTCCATGACCCAAACCGTTTCCACCCCTGGCTTGATCATAGCCTCTCAGCGGTAGCTGACCACCCCTCGGTGGCTGTAAACCACCTTTGTAACACCCTTAACCTATATCCATCGCCGGAATAGGGTTACAGGGTATTACCGGACATATTGGAACATTTCGTAATCACTTAACAATAAAAAATCAAACATAAGCATAAAGTCCCTTACTTAGGTCAATGAGACCATAAACCTGCATTAAGAAGAGGTCGGGGCTAAACCAAATACACTCGTAAATTTCAGAACTTAGAAAAATTTTCAATTCTATTGAGGTCACACGCCCGTGTGTCCAGGACGTGTACCTTACACGGGCATCAGACACACCCATGTGAACCAGCCGTGCCAAAACAGGGTGACCATACTGACTTTCACCCACGGCCAGTAGGCACGCCCGTGTGCTATTGCCGTGTGATACTTAGCTAGCTACTGACTTTAGCCCACAGACATATGACACGCCCGTGTGTCAAGGCCGTGTAATTTTTAAGAGAATACTGCTTTTCTCACACGGCCACAAGACATGCCCCTGTCCGCTGACCGTGTGGCACAATGCAGGCTTGGTTTAAGCCAACTTGACACCCATTATGGGTCAACCTACAACAAGGAAACAAACATAAATGTACAATCCAATCAACCATTCTTTATGCTAAACCATACATCATTCATGCCATAGTTGCATATTAACATCACATATCATAAGCCTTTCTCAAATATGAGTTCAAACACAAATTAGCCAAATCTCATGGCTAACTATATTCATCACAAAACATACTTCACAACTACTAACCTATACATGCGATACTTCAAATATTTACATTTTCAAAAGTATAAAAATGAGATCGATAGTGTGGTGACGATCCTTGACTATCACGAGCCTTCGGTAGCTACGATAACTGTAAAATAAACAGTAATCACACAGAGTAAGCTTTCAAAGCTTAGTAAGCTTGTACTCAAAACATTCATAGTACATGAACCTAAAATGATAACCTATGAGTATTTGCACAATTTCAATCCATATAACTATATCAACTCAATGAGATTTGTAACACCCTTCGCCCATATCCCTCGCCGGAACAGGGTTCGAGGTGCTACCAGATTGAAATTCAACCATTTATATAAAACCAAGCTGTAAAATTTTTTGATCAATTTTAAACTTTTCATACACGCGTATATTATCCTTTAATCGGGCTTACAAGGCCCCAAAACATTCATGAGGCATTATTAAATGTTTACCAATATCTTAGTCTTGTATCATTTACTTACTCAACAATGAATCACAATTCAAATTCTAAATATGCATGCTATAAACCACATCACAGGAGATAATAACATACAAGCATATGAATAATCAAACTACCTTAATAACAAGCCAAATTCTTTGGCTTAATCATAATATTACATACTCAACTTTACAACCCTATACATGCCATAGACTCGAAACACTAAGATTTACTTACGCCAATAGCGTAGACTCGACAATGTGATAATATCTCTGACGGCCTCCAACCCGAGATAACCTGGAAACCCTAGGGAATATGGAAAAGAAAAGGGGAGTAAGCTTTACGCTTAGTAAGTTCATAAGAAAACAATAAGCAACTCATTAACAAGTTTAATCAATGTTTATAATATAATCACAAATTCACTACAAGTTGTCTTCCTGAGCAACAGTCACTAAATTGTTTATAATTGGAGCTACTAAACTCCAAATAAATTTCAGTTAATTTTATCTGAAAATAGACTCAAATATCTTATATCCATAAAATTTTCAGAATTTTTGGTTTGGCCAATCAAGACCAATGTTTATAACATAATCACAAATTAACTACAAGTTGTCTTCCTGAGCAACAGTCACTAAATTGTTTATAACTGGAGATACTAAACTCCAAATAAATTTCCGTTAATTTTATCTGGAAATAGACTCAAATATATTCTATCCATAAAATTTTCAGAATTTTTGGTTTGGCCAATCAATAGCAGATTTTTCTTAAAGTTTCCCCTAGTTCACTGTTTGACTAATCTGACCACTCTTCACTACGAATCAAATTTCTCATTGTACAGAATTCAAAATATGTTCTCATTGATTTCATTTGAAACTAGACTCATTAAGGAGTCTAAGCATATAAATTTTATCTTATAACCATTTTTGTACAAATTATAATGATTTTCTAAAAACAGAACAGGGGACCCCGAAGTCATTTGACTCTATCTCACGCCACTTCAAATATCTCATTATCAGAAATTCTTTTGCTTACACCATTTCTTTTATAAGAAACTAGACTCATTGAGATTTAATTACATAATTTATTCAGCTTCTAACTCAACTCTCAAAATTTATGGTGATTTTCCAAAATCACGTTACTGCTGTTGTCCCAAGCAGATTTATTACAAATTTACTCTTTCACACATTCTTTGCATTCATATTATTTAAACATGTATATCACCAATCAATTTCTTCACATATCTATAATTTCACTTAAGCATAATCTCAATACAATACATCATGCTCAATGATTCGCATACAACCATTCAAATTAGAAATTATAAGATGGTTCCGCACATAGCCCACCCTTATCGATAATTTACGATGGTTTTACCCTTACTCACATATATAACATAGGCATTTAAATACTTCAGTGTCAACTTTAATTCAACCGAATTTAACCATTGTACCATTTCATAACCACAGTTACTTTCATCATTCATATCTAAATGGTATTTCACATAATTCATATAACCTTTCACCATGACCGAATACACACATACACATATGACATCTCCACCTATGCTTCTCATTGCACATTCATGATTCAATTCCAATCGATCTAACATGTATAAGTATATATCACATACCTGGCCGACTTAATGTATTGAATGAATTCAATTGCCGATTTAACACAAGGTCTCAAAGTCTTAGACTTTTATCAAATCACCGGCATTTAGCCTGCTAGGTTTTAAACCCGAATTCATCACCGGCACGAAGCCTGCTAGACTTTAAGTCTGAACTCATTCACTGGCATTTCGCCTGCTAGGCTTGAAGCCCGATATCATTTCACCGGCATTATAGCCTGCTAGGCTCGAAGCCCGGTAATATTATTCACCAGCTTAAAGCTTGCTAGGCCGAGGCCCGAATATCACATTTCGATAAACAATTCACCTATTCTTTCATACTTTCATAACTTATACTTCAATTACGTATAACTGAAACACATATCTATGAACAAAGATTTTCATCCTTTCAACCACATAGGGTTTAATTTCCACATTGGAACACATATCTTAGTACATCATTTAATAGTATCAAAGTCGACTAGATATGCTAGTCACATACGGCTCATAACTTTAATTTAATATTCATTCAACACAAAGAACATATGTATATATATATATATATACAATCAAACATCTTCTTAATTATGATTATTCAACTCTTAAGCTTATAACATGATCAAACACAAACACTTAAGAACTTACCTTGGATTTTATCAAATAACTACGGATTGACTAATCGACTAGTTTCGCTTTCCCTTTATCCAAAATTGGCTCCTTATGCTCTTGAGCTTGATTAACAAATTCAACTTATCACATCTCTATTATTTAAAACCACATTCGGCAATTTATAAAATACTATAATTATCACATCTCATTCATCCAGAATCACATTCGGCACATAAAAGAAAAACATTGATAAGTCTCAAAACACAAACAACACTTATCAAAGTCATGTAATTTACACACTTCACATGGCACTACTACATTCATTAGCCTTACTTTCATACAACCACTCTTAGACCGTAATATAACATCAAATGCACATGCTGTTCATATAGCCGAATATCACTTAACTAATTAATTAAGAAATCTTTTAATACTTAATTCCACAAGTCCATTCGGCATTAACTCATCCAACTCATATTTTTCATTGACAACCTCTATAACTACAATTTATTCACATCCTTATTCATGCTACATTCGCCATTATAAATAAATAAAATATATAAATAATTACACAATGATCACTTTAGTCGATTATAAATTCTCAATTAAATCACATATATCATTTACAAGCTCAAACTCATCCTTTACCTCATTTCTCTCTTTAATTCATATTCGGCAATCATTCTAACCGCTTAAACGATTATAGCACAAGGACATTTTCAATTCAATCAAAGATGATCTCACATTTACAATTTACAAATGGTAATTTCATTCTATTTATCTCAATTTACCAACAAACCCAACCTTGCATGGATTTAAGCACGTTCGGCCATTATTTAACAACAATTCATTCACATCATAATTCATGTTCATATTCGGTCATCTATACCCATACTAACCATATAACTATTAAATTCCAAATTTAAACACAAGTATAACATTTTAACACAATGGTCAAACACTTCATGAAGTTACCAAGACTCATCATTTGCTATTTCACACACACTCACATCCAATCCTTTTTATTAAACACTCAAAATCAACCATCTTCATGCCTCATCACGAAAACATCAAAACACCAACCAAGAAATACAACATCCATGGCCGAATATCATCTGCATCAAATAGCAAAATTTGAACCATGGGCTAGGTAGAATTCAAACTAACAACTTAAAATATACATGAATTTCAAAGAATAATATCAAACATACCTCAATCTAGTTACAAGCATGGCTGAACTTCTTAGAAACTTTTCCTTTTCTCTTTTACTTGGTTTTTCGGCTAAGGAAGAACAAAGATGAACAAACTTTGTTCTTTTTCACCCCTTTTTGTTTTATTAATTCTTATTTCATATTATAAAACATGTAATAATTATATTTCTTATATATATAAAATGCATATATTACAAATCATCATTACCATGACCCACTAACTTTAAATTGGACAATTTGACATGCAAGTCCTCTCTTTTAATAAGCCATGCATTATTCGGTCACCTCATTTCTTCCTAACACATTCTTCAAGTTTATCACATAAGTCCTTTTTCATAATTTCACATTCAAATGACAAAATTTAGACATGATACTTTCACACATGATACTTCACATATAATAAACATAGAAAAAAGTATTTAAATAATTTTGTGACTCAGTTTTGTGGTCCCAAAACCACTTCTTGACTAGGGTCAAATTAGAGCTGTCACAAGATTCATAAAAATAACATCATCTACCACTTAGGCATTATACATACCTAAAGCTTCCCGTACTTATTCACTTTTGTACTTACCTCATGTTGAATATTATAAGACTTTCCAAAAGTTATTCGTATTTTACACATCAGCACACTTAGTGCTATAAGGTTAGCCGAAGTTAAATATTTCCGCACACTTAGTGCCATCTCAAATAACTGAGACTAAGTTGGTATCACACACTTAGTGCCTCAAGTAGCCGGAGCTAGTTAAATCGCACACTTAGTGCCAAGGCTAGTTTAAATCGCACACTTAGTGCCAAAACTTCCGTTTCATCACCATATTATCCAATTCAATTATATATAACCTATGTATAATAAAGACATCAAAACTTAGTTAACATCATATTTTAAGTACGAACTTACCTCATACTCAGAATTTGTTGACTCGGACTATCTACTCGATAATCTTCGACTTTCCTTTATCTAAGTCTGAATTCCTCCTTTCCTGATCTAAATGTATTCAAAATTTGCCCTTTTATTCACCAAATAATTCAATTCAATCCATAAACACATATTTAGGAATTTTACAAACTAGCCCTCATATTTTCACATTTTGACACTTTAGTCCCTATTTCACAAAATCACAAAATACACATAATTTGTTCGTACACAAGCTTAACCAAATTTTCATGGCTCTCAAAAAAGTCCACACATTTCATTTATTTCACATTTTAGTCCATCAAAATAATATTTCCACAAATTAGCTCAATTTACTCAAATCTAACTAAAATTCAAAGACAAAACATGTAAACTCAACATCAAACTTTCATATTTCACCATTTAGCAACACAAAACTCATGAATTCATCCATGACACATTTTCAAATCATCAAAAAAATCAGAAATTGAGGCATGGGCTTTATAGTACACTTAGCAACAATCACAGAAACATAGAAATTATAAAAAATCGAAGCAAAAACATACCTCAATCAAAGAAATACAATGACCGAACCCTAGGTGTTCTTCTTCTTTTATTTTCTTTGCTATATTTGGCTATGAAACATGAATAAGGCTTTATTTTAGGCATTGTTTTATTTAACTAATACTTATTAAATAAATACCCATTTTACCCTTTATTTAAACATATAAAAATCATTTGAAATAAGGCCATATATGTCCATTAACTAAGTAAATGGAATAATAACAACATAAGGACCTTTCAATTATAAAGCCAAGTCAAATAAGCACTTTTAACATCTAGCACATAGCTTTAACCTTTTACGCGATTTGGTCCTTTTTGCAAATTAAGCACACAAACAGTTAAATTTCCACACGAGACTTTCACACATGCCAATTCACTTACCATATACACAAAAATTAATATTAAAATATTTTTCTAACTAAGATTTGTGGTCCCGAAACCACTATTTTGACTAGGGTCAAAACTGAGCTGTTACAATTCTCCCCCTTAAGGATTTTCGTCCCCGGAAATCTTACCGTTAAACAAATTTGGATACTGTTGTTTCATAGCATCTTCAAGCTCCCATGTGGCCTCTTCAATACAGTGTCGATGCCACATCACTTTAATTAACGAAATCTTCTTATTACGTAACTCTTTAACCTCTTGAGCTAAGATTCAAATCGGCTTTTCATCATAAGTCATATCAAACTGAATTTCAATCTCAGACGGAGGAGTTACATGTAAAGGATCAGATCTGTATCGTCGAAGCATTGATACGTGAAATACATTATGAATCTTTTCTAGCTCTAGTGGCAACAACAATTTATATGCAACCGGCTGAACACGCTCAATAATTTCATACGGGCCGATAAATATTGGACTCAATTTGCCTTTTCCACCAAATCGAAGCACTTTCTTCCATGGAGACACTTTCAAAAACACTTTCTCACCAATATCGAACTCAATATCTTTTCTTTTCAAATCTGCATAAGAAATCTGAAGATCAGAGGCTACTTTCAAACTATCTGGGATCACTTTCACTTTCTGTTCAGTTTCCTTTATCAAATCAACCCCATGAATCTTATTTTCGCTGAGCTCTGTCCAATACAAAGGTGTACTAGATTTACAACCGTATAAAGCTTTGTATGGTGCCATTTTGATGCTCGACTGAAAACTGTTATTATAAGCGAATTGAATCAAAGGTAAGTACTGTTCCCATGTACCTTCAAACTCAAGAATGCAACATCTCAATATATCCTCGAGTATCTGAATAATTCACCCGGATTGACTATCCGTTTGCAGATGAAAAGCAGTGCTAAAATGCAGTTTAGTACCCAGACCATCTTGTAACTTTTTCCAAAATCGTGACATGAATCTCGGATCTCTGTCTAACACTATAGACATGGGCACACCATGCAATCTCACTATATCAGAAATGTATAACTCAGCTAATTTATCAAGTGAATAATCAGATCGAATTGAACTAAAATGAGCTGATTTTGTCAAATGATCATCTACAACCCAAATGGCATCTTTCTTCCTCGGAGATAGAGGTAAACTCGACACAAAGTCCATGGTCACTCTATCCTATTTCCACTCCGAAATCATAATCGGTTGTAGTAACCCAGACGGCACTTGATGTTCAGCTTTAACTTGCTGACAGATTAAACATCTCGAAATATAGTCAGAAATATCTCTTTTCATTCCAGAGCACCAATAATGTTGTTTCAAGTCATTGTACATTTTAGTACTACCTGGATGCATAGATAACTGACTACTGTGAGCTTCACTCAGAATTATTTGAATTAACTCGGGATTTCTCGAAATGCAAATCCTATCTCAAAATCTTAAACAATTATCTTTATCAACTCTGAATTCGAAATCAGTCTCTACATTACATTGAGCTCGTTTAGCTAAAATCTCATTATCAATTTTTTGAGCTTCAATAATCTACTGTAAAAACAAAGGTCTTGCTTTCAATTTAGCTAAAATTGAACCAACATCAGATAGAACTAGATAAGCATTTTTCGCACACAAAGCAAATAACGATTTTTGACTCAAACCATCTGCAACAACATTTACTTTCCCGGGTGATAATCAATCACAAGTTCGTAATCTTTCAACAATTCTAACCATCTTCTCTGTCGCAAATTCAAATCTTTCTGAGTCATCAAATACTTCAAACTCTTATGATCAGAAAACACATGACATTTCTCAGCAAACAAATAGTGACGCCAAATCTTCAAAGCAAACACAATAGCAGCTAACTCGAGGTCGTGAGTCGGATAGTTCTTTTCATGCGGCTTTAGTTGTCTCGATGCATAAGCTATAACTTTTCATTCTTACATTAAAACATAACCCAAACCAATCAACGAAGCATCACTATAAATCACAAATTCTTTACCTGATTCAGGTTGTACCAATACCGGAGCTTCAGTCAACACGGCTTTCAACTGATCAAAGCTGTTTTGACATTTTTCAGACCACTCAAACTTCACATCTTTCTAGAGTAATTTTGTCAAGTCGCAATCATCGAGAAACCTTTTACTAATCTTCTATAGTATCCAACAAACCCCAGAAAACTGCAGACTTCTGAAACATTTCTCGGAGCTTTCCAATCCAAAATAGTTGAGATTTTACTCGGATCAACTCAGATACTAGAGGCTGACACAATATGACCCAAGAAACCAACTTCTCACAACCAGAATTCACATTTACTAAACTTTGCATACAACTGTTTATCTCACAGAGTCTGTAGCACTATTCTCAAATGCTTGGCGTGTTTAGATTCATCAGGTGAATAAATCAATATATCATCAATGAATACTACAACAAATTGATCTAAATAGATTTGAAAATTCTATTCATCAAATCCATAAAGATAGTAGGAGCATTAGTCAATCCGAAAGGCATAACTAAAAATTCATAGTGGCCGTACCTCGTTCTGAAAGTAGTCTTCGAAATATCTGAATCTTTCACTCGTAGCTGATAGTAGCCCGATCTCAAATCTATTTTCGAAAACACAGTAGCTCCTTTCAACTGATCAAAACAAATCATCTATTCCGGGCAAAGGATACTTATTCTTGACAGTCACTTTATTCAGCTGACGATAATCTATACACATTCTCTTCGTACCGTCTTTCTTTTTCACAAATAAAATTGGAGCACCCTAAGGTGAGAAACTCGATCTAGCAAGTCCTTGATCGGTCAATTCTTGCAACTGAGACTTTAATTATTTTAACTCTGTCGGAGCCATTCTATACAGAGCTATCGAAATCGAAGTAGTACCAGGTATCAATTCTATACCAAATTCTACCTCTCAACTAGAGGTAATCCCAGAAGTTCTTTAAGAAACACATCAGGAAACTCACAAATAACAAATACAGATTCAACTTTCTGTTCTGACACATTTGAATCAATCACGTATGCAAAATAAGCTTCACAACCCTTTCTAACAATACTCAATGCTGTCATAGATGATATCATAGTAGGTAACCCATTCAAATCACTAGATTCAACTCTGACTATTTCATCATTCTTACATCTCAAATCAATAGTTTTCCATTTGCAATTCACCACAGCATCATGAAAAGCTAACCAATCCATTCCCAGAATAATATAAAACTCATCAAAAGGTAACAACATCAAATCAGCCGAAAAACAATTGTCTCGAAACATTAACGGACAATTCCTGCAGACTTTATCAACCAAGGCACATCTGCTTAAGGGGTTTGAAACTCTAATTACAAATTCAGTAGACTCTACAGACAAAGTCTTACTATTCACTAAGTTCATACATATATACGAATGTGTTGATCTAAGATCTATCGAAGCAATCACAGAAGTATCATAGAGAGTAAATGTACACGTAATCATATTTGGCGATGAAGCTTCCTCACGAGCTCGAATAGCATACGCTCTAGCAGGTGCACGAGCCTCAGATCTAACAGCTGTGTCTTTTATTCCTCTTTGACTGCCACTTACATTTCCTATATTTCTAGGAGGTCTACCACGAGAAACATTACCACTCTATCTCGGATTCTGAACATTATCTTTTCCAGCTAAAATCTGGGCAATCTTTAATAAAATGGTTTCTCGAACCACAACTATAACAAGATATATTATTACCTTTTCCCCAGCATTCACCAAAGTGTCGTCTTCCACATTGCTCACATCCAGGCCTTTCATTCTTTGCATTATCAACAATAGAAACAGACGTGGCTGAAGATTTGTAATTCGATTGCAATCTAACACGGTCTCTATTTGAATATCCCACACTAGCTTTTGAACGACTACTATCATCTCTAAACTTCTTGGATCCAGATTGAAATGATTTGCTCGATGATCTCTTTCGTACATCTCTAGCTTCAAACTCACCCTTTCTTTTCTCTTTCCCAAGATCCTCCACTTTACATGCTCGTTCAACAAGCACCACAAATTCTTTAATTTCTAAAATCCCAACTAACAAGCAAATATCTTCATTCAAGCCATCTTCAAATCTCTTGCACATTATTACTTCTGAAGATACACATTCACAAGCATACTACTCAACATTACAAATTCTAGCTCGTATTCTATAACAAACCTATGACCTTGCTTAAGCTCAAGAAACTCTTTATGTTTCTGATCAAAAAATCTCTGACTGATGTATTTCTTTCAAAATTTAGCTTGGAAGAAATCCCATGTAACCCATTCACTCGGAACCACTGATGTCAAAGTCTTCTACCAATGATACACCGTGTCTCTCAAAAGTGAAATAGCACATTTTATACATTCTTCGGGACTCAGGGATAATTCATCAAACATCTTATTGTGTTCTCTAACCAGAACTCAGCCTTTTCCGCATCATCACTTGTTTTAGCTCAGAATTCTTCAACTCCATATTTTCTAATCTTGTCAACTGGTGGTCGACTCAACTGTACTGGATTCACTCGTGGTGTATCCAAAGTTTGAGGGGGATTAACCGGGGGTGGAGTTTGTTGTACAGCCAGATTGGTTCTAATATATTGGGTGAACCAATCGTTCATCATCTGATAGAAGGTTTGCTTAGCCTCACTATCACGGCTACTCATAGTCGGTTGGGAATCATTTTGCACCATCCCATGCGCGAGAGCAGGTGCATTGCTTTCAATATCGTCAGCTACAGCTCTATTGGGATCCATTTTCTATATAAAAGCACATTTCAATGTCAGGAGTCATCACACTATCACAGGTTCAAATTTATGGCATGTATAGCTAGACTCACATATGTTATGGTAGTCCTAGAACCGACAAAACCATAGCTATGATACCAACCAAATGTAACAACCTTAATTAGTATCCATCGTCGGACTAGGGTTACGGGGCATTACCGGACATATTGGAATATTTCGTAATCACTTAACAATCAAAAATCAAACATAAGCATAAAGTCCCTTACTTAGGTCAATGAGACCATAAACTTGCATTAAGAAGAGGTCGGGACTAAACCCAACACACTCGTAAATTTTAGAACTTAGAAAATTTTTCAATTCTATTGAGGTCACACGCCCGTGTGTCTAGGCCGTGTGCCTCACACTGGCATCAGACACACCCATGTGAACCAGCCGTGCCAAAACAGGGTGACCAAACTAACTTTCACCCACGGCCAATAGGCACGCCTGTGTGCTATAGCCATGTGATACTTAGCTAGCTAATGACTTTAGCCCACAGCCATATGAAACGCCCGTGTGTCAAGGTCGTGTAATTTTTAAGAGAATACTGCTTTTCTTACACGGCCACAAGACACGCCCGTGTCCCCTGACCGTGTGGCACAATGCCGGCTTAGTTTAAGCCAACTTGCCACCCATTATGGGTCAACCTACAACAAGGAAACAAACATACATGTACAACCCAATCAACCATTCTTTATGCTAAGGCATACATCATTCATGCCATAGTTGCAAATTAACATCACATATCATAAGCCTTTCTCAAATATGAGTTCAAACACAAATTAGCCAAATCTCATGGCTAACTATATACATCACAAAACATACTTCACAACTACTAGCCTATACATGCCGTACTTCAAATATTTACATTTTCAAAAGTACCAAAATGAGATCGATAGTGTGGTGACAATCCTCGACTATCCCCGAGCCTTCGGTAGCTACGACAACTGTAAACAGATAGTAATCGCACAGAGTAAGCTTTCAAAGCTTAGTAAGCTCGTACTCAAAACATTCATAGTATATGAACTAAAATGATAACCTATAAGTATTTGCACAATTTCAATCCATATAACTATATCAACTCAATGAGATTCATATACATAACATCATCTACCACTTAGGCATTATACATACCTAAAGCTTCCCGTACTTATTCACTTTTATACTTACCTCATGTTGAATATTATAAGACTTTCCATTTGTTATTCTTATTTTACACATTAGCACACTTAGTGCTATAAGGTTAGCCGAAGCTAAATATTTCTGCACACTTAGTGCCTCAAGTAGCCGAAGCTAGTTAAATCGCACACTTAGTGCCAAAACTTCCGTTTCATCACCATGTTGTCCAATTCAATTATATACAACCTATGTATAATAAAGACATCAAAACTTACTTAACATCATATTTTAAGTACGAACTTCCTCGTACTCGGAATTTGTTGACTCGGACTATCTACTCGATAACCTTTGTCTTTCCTCGATCTAAGTCTGAATTCCTCATTTCTTGATCTAAATGTATTCAAAATTAGCCCTTTTATTCACCAAATAATTCAATTCAATCAATAAGCACATATTTAGGGCATTTTACAAACTAGCCCTCATATTTTCACATTTTCTCACTTTAGTCCCTATTTCACAAAATCACAAAATACACATAATTTGTTTGTACACAAGCTTAACCGAATTTTCATGGCTTTCAAACAAGTCTACACATTTCATTTATTTCACATTTTAGTCCTTCAAAATAACATTTCCACAAATTAGCTCAATTTACTCAAATCCAACTAAAATTCAAAGACAAAACATGTAAACTCAACATCAAACTTTCATATTTCACCATTTAGCAACACAAAACTCATGAATTCATCCATGACACATTTTCAAATCATCAAAAAAATCAGAAATTGAGGCATGGGCTTTATAGTACACTTAGCAATGATCACAAAAACGTAGAAATTATCAAAAACCGAAGCAAAAACATATCTCAATCAAAGAATAAAATGGCCGAACCCTAGGTGTTCTTCTTATTATATTTTATTTGCTATTTCGGCTATGAAACATGAATAATGGCTTTATTTTATGCATTTTTTTAGTTAACTAATACTTAATAAATAAATACCCATTTTACTGTTTATTTAAACATATAAAAATCATTTGAAATAAGGCCATATATGTCCATTCACTAAGTAAATGGAATAATAACCACATAAGGACCATTCAATTATAAAGCCAAGTCAAATAAGCACTTTTAACATCTAGCACATAGCTTTTACCTTTTACGCGATTTGGTCCTTTTTGCAAATTAAGCACACAAACAGTTAAATTTCCACATGAGACTTTCACACATGCCAGTTCGCTTACCATATACACAAAAATTAATATTAAATATTTTTCTAACTCAGATTTGTGGTCCCAAAACCAGTATTCTGACTAGGGTCAAAACCGAGCTGTTACAACCTTAGTCCATGACTGGCACCTGAGTTGACATTCTAGGGCAATTTATGATCCTATGCTCCATAGATCCACAAGGTTGATAAGCTCCCATCCTTTTCCAACACTCGCCTACATGACCTTTCCCAGAATCAGCACAAAGTGGCATCCCTGGATTAACAGCAGGGGACCCTGCTCTATCTGGCCCATTAACTCTTGCCCTAGCCCTAGGTATCTGTCCAACACCAAGAGTCTCAGCCTCCCTTTTACTCTTACCCCTTTCTTTTTCTCAATTTAAGCGCTCCGTGCGCTTCAGCTCCTTCGCTATATTTTCTTTCTCCACCAACTCCGAGAAAATTCGCTCCTTTTGTGGAGCTATCAAAACCCTGAGGCTATCTCTTAGTCTATCCTTAAACCTAACGCAATGCTCATAATCCGTTGCCACCATTACTATTGCATACCTACTAATGCAATTCTGCCTCATACTCCGCCACCGATTCGTTTCCTTGGGTCAAGTTCAGGAACTCCTTCCTTCTAGTATCCACATAGCTTGCACCCACATACTTCCCTTGGAATGTAGCTTTGAAAAACTCCCAGGTGACCCACTTCGGTTGGGTGCCCTCTTTCACCGCAGCCACCACTGGTAGGCTTCTTCCCTAAGTAGTGACACGACTCCTTTTAACTTTTGTTCCGGTGAATAGTCCAGGTCCCCCATTATCCTTTCAGTGGCCTCCAACCAATATTCAGCCACGTTAGGAGCCACACCAGCCACGCCCTTAAAGAGCTCAACCCCGTTCGATCAAAGTCACTTCGGAATGGACCTTTAATTTTTGCTGCCATTATTGGGCCCAGTGACCCTTTCTAAAATTCTCAGCATTGCCTACGACAATGCATCTTCTCTCGCGGCCAGATCATACTGTCCATTCCCAGCCACAGGTGAGGCCGGAGCCTCTTCTACTCTAACATCAGGCATATGGCCCGATGCCAATGATTTAGCCCTAACACCTCCGCAGCCTAGGCCACGACCTCTCGCACCTCTTCTAGCCCTCATCATCAATTTGCGAGTTTTTTGATTTAAAAATTTTTATGAAGTTTTAGTTAGTTTAATAATTACACTGATATTTTATGAAAATATTTAAAAAGAAGATTGTTTTCGAGAATCTTCTACAGTTTCTAGATCCTACGGGCTTTAGTTCCATTCTAATTATCATCTAAAGTAGCCCTCTAACCATCTACTGTATAACAATTTAAACAAACTTAAAAATAAAAGTACTTACTTGGTTCGACGTCGGAGACTCGGTGTGCCACTCAGCAAGAGTTTCCCATTTTCCAAATCATTGTAAAAATTTATTTTTTTAACTCAAAAAGAAATCAAGTAACAAGGCCCACTTCACAACCTGAGTTTTGCAACCTGGACTCTGATACCACTAAATGTAATACCCCAAACTCGGACCAAACACTATGGCCTAATCTGGTGTGTCACATTGAAGTGTTTTAGCGAAAGCCGTTTTTTCATTGAAAACCCTTCTTAAAACACCCCAAACATAAGATTTGATGAAAACATGTCAATTAAAAATTTAGTTGCGAAAACATAGAAAACATACTATAATTTAAGAAATCCATGTTCAACTTCTTGTAATTACAATGAAAATAATAATAATTTAAGTAATAATAACATAATGAAAACCTTATTACAATCTGATTTGAACACACTTAAAAAGAAATAAAAACTTAAATGCTTAAAAAAAACCAAGTCCGAATTATCTTGCTAGTCGGCCACCCAGAGTCCCTCCAAACATCGAACCTTCTACTGAGCATCACCTGAAAATAAAATAAAAGAGGGGGTGAGTTTTTGCAAACTCAGTGTGTACAACCCTCAAAGAAAAACAGGAATTTAAAGAGAAATCATCAAACATGCAATAAAATCCCATCCAAATTATCCATCTACTACACACTAGCTCCGTCCCTCGTCACACCATCTGGGGATATAAATATCGACCCACCCAGCCCGCACACCAATGGTAGCCTGGTTCCGAAACTACCTTCATTTACATATTGGGCTTTAAAAGCCGTCGGTGGATCCACGATTATCAGGCAACCATGCAATCCTCATATACTGCCTCCGTTCCAAAGTTCCCACCCCATATACAACCTAAGCTGAACACCTAAGCAACTTAACAATTTGTGACATTAAACAAAATGTCCCTAAGTATATACCATAAGACCAAAATGAAATACACTTTACATACTTTGTTGAGTCAGAAATGATAATCTAGATGCTGACTTCAAGTTTCAGGGTTTCGAGGAATACTTGAACCTACACAGAGAGAAAATGAACTGTACGCTGAGCAATGGGGCTTAATGGTACCTTTATGATTCAAGAGATTATAAATTAATATAAAAGCATGAAAATAAGTATGTGAACTCAAATTGTAACTTGTATAAGTTCATATATATATATATATATATGAAAGTGTGCATATCCCATTAAGTAAGCCAATTTGCTAAACATTTCAACACTATCATCAAAGTTATGCTTTTTCTACTCACCTTTCAATTTCATATATAACAAAGGCATTACTTTAATCAACTTGTAATGGTCTATTCCATTACTTACCTTATACTTATCAGTCAATTCGTTTATGGAGTCTATTGATTCATTCACATTCGTTTCAGCCCTTAATGCTCGATTCCATTTGTTTTGCATAATGAAATGCGTACTTCTCATTTTGAATTCATATATGAACATATTTAATATCTCCAACATCATGTTAGTTCATTTCGATATAAGTTACCAAACTTCTTATTAATGACCCCTGTTAACCTAACTCAAATTTCAAGACGGATACACAAAATAGACAACCTGCATCTCAATCTGGCATCGTAATGCATCATCGAATATGCCAAAGGAAAGTTACTGGCACACATTATGCATCATCAGGCAAGTCGAAACAATTATATTGACACACGAGGTGCATCATCGAATGAACTGAAACAATTATACTGGTAGACATAGTACATCACCAGAAAAATCGAAGCAATCATACTGACATGTAAGTGCATTATCGGATGTACTGAAGCAAATATACTGACACATAAGTGCATCATTGGATATACTGAAGCAAATATGCATCTCACATCCATAAGACTTACATTAAACACCTAGGGGTATTTTGGCCATTTTCGCCCTTAGGGGCATTTCAGTAATTTTCTCTTAATTATGATTTTCACTTACCTTGACCCGTTAACAAGTCCCGTAAGCTAAGATGAACAAATACTATGCACCACGTAGGATTCCAGAGAAGTGGAGGTGGGTCATTAAGATCGCTTAAGTACCAAGCTCTTCCTAGACCTAGTCCTAGACATGCATATACCCGTTGCCACACTTTAACCCTTGGACTTGTCCACGGTCGTAATATATTACTTAAGTCTTACGTAGTTATCATATACTAAGCTAAAACCCCTTACAACACCCAACCAAATTCGCATACCTGTATCTGGCCCACTAAGCCTAATCATATTCATATGGCCCATTAGGCCCAAATCACCTGTATATGGCCTATTAGCCCCAAATCACATTTATATAGCCCGTTAGGCCCAGTAACATTCATATTCAGGCTCACATATAAATTTCTATCACATAGCATCAATATTCAGTTTTTGCCTATTATGGGCCCAACAACCCATCGAGCCCATTTAGCCCATATCTGGCCCATATGGCCAAATTACAACCCAAGTCCACAGATTTGTCTGTGGGTCTCAGGAAACCTATTGGTCTCCCCCTTACGAGTGTTCGCGCACTTGCAAGACTACCATAGGCAAACTTTCGACATTTCGATATTTCGACTTTTACCGATTCATAGTGTGTATGCAGTGTATGTACACACCTGGTAAGCAAGCGTGATGTGATCTCCTTAACCCAAACCTACAATCGGTATCACTCAAATGTTAATCTTACATACTCATCAAATACTTTACCAAAAGCCGGAATCTCACCTTAACCTTTCCTTACGCGATAAGTATAACAGCCCCTTCACTAACCACTATCAACTCCTAGATCTACACCAATCATAACTATTAAAACAAGAATAATAGGTGACTCGTATCCAACACAAGCCCTCTTACCTTACTATGGCTATTCGGCCAACCTTAGCCAATGGATGAGGAATACTTACTGAAACCGCAACACCTAAGGAGCAATTCGGCAATGAGCTAAGATTCGAGATCCAATACTAATTCCACTAGATTTAACCTAAGTAGAAGGAGTAGTGATTGCACCAAGGGTATTCGGCCAAAGAGGTTCGACGCTTTACGATTTTGTATGACAAAAAAGGGTTAATCGGGTAAAGGAAAAATAAAGAAAATTCAGCAATGAGGTAGAGGAAGAATAAAATTCGGTACAAGGAAGAAGAAAAAGAAAAGAAAGGTAAAGGATTTTTAGCTTTTAGAGAAAAGAGTTTCTGGTAATAGGACGAAGGAAATTCTGCATTAGCTTCATACCCTAGCATTCGACACCTATTTATAAGCCTTATAGCCAAATTTCCCCATGCCCAATTCCCCATTCAACTCCATCACTTCTCCCTTTGAATCTCCTCATTTTTCTCACTGATAACCCCTTGATATTTTCCTTAATTTTCTCTCCTGAACACTTCCCTTAGAGTCCACTTTCATGCCACTTCCATCCTTCTAGAAGGCCAAAATTGAACTTCTAAAAAACACTAAGCTACGAATCGAACCTTTGACCTCCTTGCTAGTTATTAACACCACCTCCCTACACTCTAAGTGGCGTCACTTAGCCACTCTTCTACAAGGCTTTTTGATATTATTTTCCCCTATCTTTATTCAAAAACCCAACTACTTGGCAACCCTGATTCTTTTATTATCTAAACTATAATTTCATTTATTCCTAGGTTCGAACTCAAACCTTAATTAAGACCTACTATAATTATTGTGACAGCCCAAAATTGACCCTAGTCGGAATGTGGTTTCGGGACCACAAAACTGAGGCATAAAAATAATTAAAAATTTATTTTGATGCCTATAATATGTGTGTGCTCATGTATGACATTTTATGATGATTGATTTAGTGTTATAAAGGTGAATTCCACTAGAAAGGACTTAGTAGTGAACTTTGAAAGTACGATAGGGAAATGTGTGATGACTAATTAAAGCATGCATGCAAAATAATGGACTTGCATGTCAAATTCCCCTTTTTACAAGTGATGGCCGGCCATGACAAAGAGATATGGGCTAAACATGTCATGAAACATGTTTTGTTGGGCATTAGGGAGAAATAATAAACAAATAAGCATGGGTAAGAAAAGAATGAAAAAAAATGTGTGAGAGAGTAGCATTCGCCCCCATTGCCGTGCAACCAAGAAGAGAAACAAAAATTTGTTCATCCTTGTTCTCTCCTTTTTGGCCGAAAATACTAAGAGGGAGAAGAGATTTTTGCTTCATTTCCTTTGTTTAGAAGAGATCTAGAAGGATATTTGGCTAAACTTGCATCAAGATTGAGGTATGTATGAGGTTGTGTCATGAGATTCATGCATGTTTTAGTTGCCAACTTGATGTTCATGTTAGCCATGGTTCAAATCCTTGTTATGCCATGGAAGTGGTATATGGTCAAGGTTGGTATTGTGATAAAGCCATTGCATGTTAAGTGTGAAGCTTGATGATGATGCATGCAATGACGGATTGTCTACTCTTGAAATTTCTTTGTAGCCATCTTGAGTAAGACTTTGAGTTTTCTTTTTGTTTAACCATGATTGAAGATGAAAGGGGCATGATTGTGATGTATTCGGCCATGATGCATTCATGAGCATGGTTCATGCTTCTTGCATGTTAGTTAAAATTTGTGTTTTGGATGGCTATATGGACACCTTGAAATTCGGCCATGCTCATATATGTATATATATGTTTGCACATGATGTTTTGGTTATGAAGTAAGTGATGAATATGTTTGTTTAAAGAAGAAGATGTTGAAGAATGTTTGTGAAATTGCAAGCACATTCGGCCTAGCACACATATGAGTGCTTGATGCTATATTATAAGTTTTGAGCTACAATATGCAAAGCATTAACTAGTAAAATGCATGCTGTTTTTGTGTGGTATTAAGTGCATAATTGGCCTCAACATGGACATGTATATTCGGCCTTAGGAGCCTATTGATGGCCTTAGCTTTTCCTTGATGCTCGAATGAATTGTATTGAATTGCTTGATGTAGTATAAAATGTGCATGACCATTGTGTATTCAAGCGAAAGGGTGGCCATATGACCATTTAAACTCCTTGTCATATTCGGCCATAAGCTAGCACAATGAGGTTTTAATAAATTGAATTTGTTTGAATTAGCTCAAGAGCTTAGAGGGCCACAATTGGACAAGGGGAAGGAAAAAGTGATCGAATAGCCGTAAAAGCCGCTCGACAACATCCGAGGTAAGTCCTCAAGAAGTGACCCTACTTGAATTATGTGAAATGAAATATGGATGTGTATTGATTATTGATTTATGTGTGTATGAGTATTTGAATGATACCGGGCTAAGTCCCAAGGCGATTATGCTTGTGATTATATTTGCGTTTGAGCCTTAGTAACTAAAATGAAATATGAATGTCTAATGATTATTGATGCATGTGTGCATGAGCAATTGAATGATATCCGGCTAAGTCCCAAGACATTTATGCTGGAAATTATATCCGGTTAAGACCAAGGCAATTGTGCTAGTGGCTACATCCGGCTAAGACCAAGGCATTCGTATGAGTCATTCTATCCGGCTAAGACCAAGGCATTCGTGCACGTGGTTATATCCGGTTGTATTCGAAGAAGCTTGGGCTGGAGGTGAGTGTTGGTTGCTGTAATAAATTCAATTAGTACGCTCGAAAGGCCCAAAGAATAAGGTATGTTTATATGTGCATTGGAAAGTCGACATGTTTGAGCAACATTCGCTCAATCGACTAACAATTTCAGCTATTGAATAGGTTGATACCTTGTGAAAGTATATAATGATGAAGTGGGAAGTAAGAATGATTATGTGAATGTGTATTAATGAAATGATGCATTTGGCTATGTGAATGTATTGCTTTAATTAAAGCTGATTTTATTCCTTGAGACTTACTAAGCATAAAAATGCTTACCCGTTGCTTTGGCTCTCTTTTTATAGATTTTGCTCGATAGCAATCGGATTTGGGATCATTAAAGTCGAAGTCATCCACACTATCAACGCCTCCATTTTGGTATAAATTTTGGTTGAACTTTGAAATGGCATGTATAGGACTACCCTTTGTTGGTTTAAATATGCTGTGATGTATATGTGTTCGACCATGCGAAAATGGCTCGTAAAAGTGAAGTACGAACTTAGACTATTTGCGGTTTGTATATATATATATATGGTGTCATGATGTGATTATGGATTGGAAGTGGGAATGTTGGTCACATGATCAGCCATTGGTATGGTTAAAATGATCATATGTGAACCTATGTATGGCAAGACTAGTTGGTTCATGGAGACTACAAAATAGGTAAGACCTACCTTCAAAACAGATGCTGCCAGCTGCAGTGACGTGAATGTGAAAAATCACCAAAATTTGTAGGGATGGTATTAAATAGTTAATAAGCTATGTAAATGAACCTTGATGAGTCTATTTTCATATGGAAGAAACGAAATGGTCATAGGAGTTACATGTTAAGAGATATTAAAGCTATTGTGAGATAGGGCCAGAATGGTTTCTGGGTCCCCTGTTGCAACTTTAAAAATTTACTATAAATTATCCAGAAAGAATTAGGAGTCATGCCTTATATGTACAGATTCCATTTTGAGTCTAGTTTCATTAGAAACAAACGGCACCAGTCTTAAAGCCCTGTGCGGAGAGATATTCAAGTTGTAACGCGCGAAGGTCAAAGCAGTCAATCCCTGTAACATGGGTAACTTTAACTAATAAACTGTACCAATTGGCCCAACCAAAAATTCTAGAAATAAATCTATGGATGGATATATGAGTCTAAATTCAGATAAAATTTACGAAACCAGTTTCCGAGTTTTGGAACTCGAGATATGATTTTTAAGGCGACAGTGACGCAGTTTTCCAGCCTGACTGGAAATGTCAAATTGGTGGGCAAAATATGTGGACTTGGCTTGTTAACCCTCGTGTCCGACAACCGCGATGGTCTCGGGTTCGGGTGTTACAATTTTATTGGTATCGAGCCACGGTTTAGTCGATTCTAGGACTACCGTGATGTGTTTGGGGTCTAGCTATACATGCCATTAAATGATGAATCGATAGTGTGGTGATTTCGACAATTTGACTTTGTGTTTGTTTATAGCAATGGATCCCGATCCCAACCGAAAGCGATAGCTGATGATGTGGAGAGTGTGGCGCTGCTCCGCGCAAGGGACAGCCGCGGACTCTCAACCTATGGCCAGCAATCCGAATGATGAGGCTAGGCAAGCCTTTTATAGTGTGATGAACGAATGGTTTAACCAATACATTCAAACTAACACTACTGTTCCACAACCTCCATTCCCGACAAATGCAACCCCGCACCTACAATACCTCAGTAATCGACCAAATAAGGTCAAGTAAGCCCCGAATCGACGAGATTCAAAACATGGGGCCACTGAATTTAAAGCTACGGATAATGACGATGCCGAGCAAGCTGAATTTTGGTTGGACAACACTATCCGGGTGCTCGATGAGCTATCATGTACACCGATGAATGGTTACGATGTACTATCTCCTTGCTACGCGATTCCGCCTACTATTGGTGGAGTACTCGACTTCGTGGTGTCTAGATAGCAAGTAACTTGGGAGTTCTTCCAAACTGAATTCAAAGAAGTATATCACCGAGAATTATGGACCAAAACGGAAGGAATTCCTTGATCTTAAGCAAGGTTCCATGTCGATTACCGACTCTGAACGAAAATTTGTGAGGCTTAAGCGATGCACGCATACGAATGCATTTCTTCGAAGGCGTGATGTAAAAGCTCAAGATGGACTGAACGATGATATAAGCTGTATGTTGGCATTTTGGAAATCCGAGAGTTTGTGGCTCTTGTCAAGCGAGCGTACAAAGCCGAGGAGCTCAGTATGGAGAAAAGAAAAACTGAAGTAGGAGTTTCGTAAGAGGTCTTCGGGGAAGCCCTTCCCACAGTCATCAAAGAAATTTAGAGATGGCTTAGGCCGGTCTAGAGACATTTTGGGCTTTTCTAGACGAGACCGCGATCGACCCCCCCTATGGACACGCGAGTCACTTGATCGCCGGTGTTGGCAATGATCGTCGAGATGAAAGGAGTGCCAATATTGTGGCAAATGGCATTCTGGGAGTTGTAGATTCCGTGACCGCTCCTGTTACAAGTGCGGATCAGTCGATCATTCCATTAAGGATTGCCCGAGTTTATCTGAACAAAACGTAAATAAAAGTGGGAACCCGAGTGCTACCACAACTCGAGGTAGGCCACCTAGAAATATGGGCAATGCTAGTGGCGGTCAGAGAGGATCTAGAGATGCCACCATCAGATCTGAGGCTCGTGCTCCTGCTAGGACTTATGCCATACGCGCACGCGAGGATGCTGCCTCACCAGATGTTATTACCGGTATCCTCACTCTTTTCGATACTAATGTGATTGCTTTGATTGACCCTGGTTCTACTCATTCTTATATATGCGAAACCTTAGCATCCAAGAAGACTTTGCCCATTGAGTCTCTCGAGTTTGTAATTCGGTGTCAAACCCTTGGGTCATTACGTGTTCGTCAACAAAGTGTGTAAGAAAAGTCCCTAGTATTTTGAGGTTCTTGTTTTCCCGGACTTGATGCTTTTGCCATTCAACGAATTCGACGTTATTCTTGGTTTGGATTGGTTGACCATGCACGATCGCGGTTGTAAATTGCAAAAGCAAGACTATTGATCCGAGGTGCATGAATAACGAGATAATTCGGGTTGAGTCTACGGACTTAAAGGGATTGCCACCGTAATATCGGCAATGTTGGCTCGAAATACATAAGAAAGGGTGTGAAGCATACCTTGCGTATGTTCTAGATGACAAGGAGTTAGAAAAGAAACCCGAATCGTGCGCTGGTTTGTGAATACCCGGATGTTTTCCTCGAAGAATTGCGGGTTTACCACCGTTCGGAAATAGAATTTGGCATCGAATTGGTACCGGTACCACTCCAATTTCGATAGCTCCGTATCGTATGGAACCAACGGAATTAAAGGAGTTGAAAGCTCGGTTGCAAGAATTGGTGGATAGAGGTTTTGCTCGCCGAGTTTTTCGCCATGGGGTGCGCCAGTGTTGTTCGTGAAAAAGAAGGATGGAACCATGCGGCTGTGCATCGACTATCGTCAGCTTAATAAAGCGACGATAAAGAACAAATATCCGTTACCACGTATCGATGACTTGTTCGATCAACTGAAGGGAGACTCAGTGTTCTCAAAAATAGATTTGAGATCGGGCTATTATCAATTGCGAATCGAGATTCGGACGTACTCCAAGACCGCCTTGAGCGAGATATGGTCACTATGAGTTCCTAGTGATGCCGTTTGGGCTCACTAATGCCCTCGCGGTATTTATGGATTTAATGAATCGGATCTTGAGACCATATTTGGATCGATTCGTAGTCGTGTTCATTGATGACATCTTGGTCTATTCAAGAAATGAGACCGAACATCTTTGAACACTGCGGTTAGTCTTTGCAAATTTTACGGGATAAGCAATTATATGCTAAGTTCAAGAAGTGTGAGTTACGGTTAAGAGAGGTTAGCTTCTTGGGTCATGTGGTATCTGCATCGGGTATTCGAGTCGACCGAATAAAATTTCAGCCATACTTAATTGGAAGCCTCAGAAATATTATTGAGGTTCGAGCTTTTTGGGCTTCTTGGTTATTACCGACGATTTGTAAAAGGTTTTTCAACGATAGCCACGCCGATGACGGCTTACTCCAAAAGGATGTTAAGTTCGAATGGACGGAGAAATGTCGAAAAGTTTCGATCAATGAAAACTTATTTGATGAAGCCCCAATTCTAGTGCAACCCGAATCGGCAAAGAGTTTGTCATCTATAGTGACGCCTCCTCCTTGGGTTAGGTTGCGTATTGATGCAAGAAGGTCGAGTTGTGGCCTATCGTCGAGGCAATTAAAGCCACACGAGAAAAATTATCCGACCCATGATCTCGAATTAGTCGCCATCGTATTCGCCTTAAAGATTTGGCGACATTACTTATTTGGTGAGAAGTGCCATGTGTACTCGGATCACAAAAGTCTCAAATATTTGATGACCCAAAGAGACTTAAATCTGCGACAAAGACGTTGGCTCGAATCGTTAAAGGATTATGAGCTGGTCATTGACTATCACCCGGAAAGGCGAATGTGGTTGCGGATGCCTTGAGTCGTAAATCATTATTCACTTTACAAGCGATGAATGTGCACTTGTCATTCGATCCGACAAAGTGTTAGTGGCTGAATTGAAAGCCAAACCATTATTGACACATCAAATTCGAGAAGCTCGAGAAAGTCGACGAAGAGTTGGTCGCAAAACGGGTGAGTGTGTTCGAACAAGGACTCGGAGTTTCAAATCGATGATGACGATTGTTTGAGGTTCAAAAGTCGTGTGTGTTCCAAAGAATTGAACTCATTTCGATAATTCGAATGAAGCCCATTGTAGCCGAATGGCAATCCATCCGGGGAGTACGAAGATGTACAACGATTTGAAACGTCGATTTTGGTGGCATGGTATGAAATGAGACATCTCCGACTTTGTTTCGAGATGTTTAATATTGCAACAAGTGAAAGCGGAACATCAAGTGCCTTCAGGATTACTTCAGCCAATCACGATACCCGAGTGGAAATGGGATCGAGTCACAATAGACTTTGTATCCGGACTGCCATTGTCAGCAAGTAAGAAGGATGCGGTTTGGGTCGTGGTAGATAGATTGACTAAGTCGGCTCACTTTGTCCCGTCGACGCACGGATTTTTAATGGAAAAATTAGCCGAATTGTACGTTTCTCGGTTGTGAGATTACACGGGTGCCTATTTCCATCGTGTTTGGATAGAGATCCGAGATTTACCTCGCGATTTTGGAAAAAGTTGCAAGAAGCTTTGGGTACCAAGTTGCATTTCAAGACCGCCTTTCACCCCCAAACCAATGGTCAATCCGAGTGGATAATTCAGATACTTGAGGATATGTTGAGATGTTGCGTCCTTGAGTTTAATGGTTCATGGGAGCGGTATTTGCCGTTGATTGAATTCGCTTACAACAACAGACTTTCAATCAAGTATTAAGATGGCACCCTACGAGGCTTTGTATGGTCGTAAATGCCGTACACCATTGTTTTGGTGAGCTTGGTGAAAGCAAGATTTTCGGGGTGGATTTGATTAGAGATGCTGAACAAAAAGTGAAAGTAATCCGTGAAAGTCGAAGATAGCCTCCGATCGTCGGAAGTCGACGCGGATCTGAAGCGTAAGGATATCGAGTATCGTGGGAGATAAAGTGTTTCTCAAGGTGTCGCCTTGGAAAAAGATACTCGATTTGGCCGTAAGGGCAAGTTGAGCCCGAGGTTCATTGGGCCATATGAGATATCCGAAGCGAGTCGGTCCGGTGGCATATCGTTTGATTTTGCCCCCGAACTCGAAAAGGTTCACGATGTCTTTCATGTTTCGATGCTTGACGCTATAGATCCGATCCATCGCACGTGATTAGTCCATCGAAATTGAAATTCAAGCCAATATGAGTTATGAGGAAGAACTGATTCGTATCCTATCACGGAAGTGAAAGAGTTATGAAACAAGCGGGTTCCGCTAGTGAAAGTGTTATGGCTCAAGCACGGGATAGAAGAAGCTACTTGGGAGACCGAGAACTCTATGAAAGAGCGATATCCAAACCTATTTACGGTAAGATTTTCGGGACGAAAATTTCTTAAGTGGGGAGAGTTGTGACAGCCCAAAATTGACCCTAGTCGGAATGTGGTTTCGGGACCACAAAACCGAGGCATAAAAATAATTAAAATTTATTTTGATGCCTATAATATGTATGTGCTCATGTATGACATTTTATGATGATTGATTTAGTGTTATAAAGGTGAATTCCACTAGAAAGGACTTAGTAGTGAACTTTGAAAGTACGATAGGAAATGTGTGATGACTAATTAAAGCATGCATGCAAAATAATGGACTTGCATGTCAAATTCCCTTTTACAAGTGATGGCCGGCCATGACAAAGAGATATGGGCTAAACATGTCATGAAACATGTTTTGTTGGGCATTAGGGAGAAATAATAAACAAATAAGCATGGGTAAGAAAAGAATGAAAAAAAATGTGTGTGAGAGAGTAGCATTCCCCCATTGCCGTGCAACCAAGAAGAGAAAACAAAAAATTGTTCATCCTTGTTCTCTCCTTTTGGCCGAAAATACTAAGAGGAGAAGAGATTTTGCTTCATTTCCTTTGTTTAGAAGAGATCTAGAAGGATATTTGGCTAAACTTGCATCAAGATTGAGGTATGTATGAGGTTGTGTCATGAGATTCATGCATGTTTTAGTTGCCAACTTGATGTTCATGTTAGCCATGGTTCAAATCCTTGTTATGCCATGGAAGTGGTATTTGGTCAAGGTTGGTATTGTGATAAAGCCATTGCATGTTAAGTGTGAAGCTTGATGATGATGCATGCAATGATGGATTGTCTACTCTTGAAATTTCTTTGTAGCCATCTTGAGTAAGACTTTGAGTTTTCTTTTGTTTAACCATGATTGAAGATGAAAGGGCATGATTGTGATGTATTCGCCATGATGCATTCATGAGCATGGTTCATGCTTCTTGCATGTTAGTTAAAATTTGTGTTTTGGATGGCTATATGGACACCTTGAAATTCGCCATGCTCATATATGTATATATATGTTTGCACATGATGTTTTGGTTATGAAGTAAGTGATGAATATGTTTGTTTAAAGAAGAAGATGTTGAAGAATGTTTGTGAAATTGCAAGCACATTCGCCTAGCACACATATGAGTGCTTGATGCTATATTATAAGTTTTGAGCTACAATATGCAAAGCATTAACTAGTAAAATGCATGCTGTTTTGTGTGGTATTAAGTGCATAATTGGCCTCAACATGGACATGTATATTCGGCCTTAGGGAGCCTATTGATGGCCTTAGCTTTTCCTTGATGCTCGAATGAATTGTATTGAATTGCTTGATGTAGTATAAAATGTGCATGACCATTGTGTATTCAAGCGAAAGGGTGGCCATATGACCATTTAAACTCCTTGTCATATTCGCCATAAGCTAGCACAATGAGGTTTTAATAAATTGAATTTGTTTGAATTAGCTCAAGAGCTTAGAGGGCCACAATTGGACAAGGGGAAGGAAAAAGTGATCGAATAGCCGTAAAAGCCGTTCGACAACATCCGAGGTAAGTCCTCAAGAAGTGACCCTACTTGAATTATGTGAAATGAAATATGGATGTGTATTGATTATTGATTTATGTGTGTATGAGTATTTGAATGATACCCGGCTAAGTCCCAAGGCGATTATGCTTGTGATTATATTTGCGTTTGAGCCTTAGTAACGAAAATGAAATATGAATGTCTAATGATTATTGATGCATGTGTGCATGAGCAATTGAATGATATCCGGCTAAGTCCCAAGACATTTATGCTGGAAATTATATCCGGTTAAGACCGAAGGCAATTGTGCTAGTGGCTACATCCGGCTAAGACCAAGGCATTCGTGCGAGTCATTCTATCCGGGCTAAGACCAAGGCATTCGTGCACGTGGTTATATCCGGTTGTATTCAAGAAGCTTGGGCTGGAGGTGAGTGTTGGTTGCTGTAATAAATTCAATTAGTACGCTCGAAAGGCCCAAAGAATAAGGTATGTTTATATGTGCATTGGAAAGTCGACATGTTTGAGCAACATTCGCTCAATCGACTAACAATTTCAGCTATTGAATAGGTTGATACCTTGTGAAAGTATATAATGATGAAGTGGGAAGTAAGAATGATTATGTGAATGTGTATTAATGAAATGATGCATTTGGCTATGTGAATGTATTGCTTTAATTAAAGCTGATTTTATTCCTTGAGACGTACTAAGCATAAAAATGCTTACCCGTTGCTTTGGCTCTCTGTTTTATAGATTTTGCTCGATAGCAATCGGATTTGGGATCATTAAAGTCAAGTCATCCACACTATCAACGCCTCCATTTTGGTATAAATTTTGGTTGAACTTTGAAATGGCATGTATAGGACTACCCTTTGTTGGTTTAAATATGCTGTGATGTATATGTGTTCGGCCATGCGAAAATGGCCCGTAAAAGTGAAGTACTGAACTTAGACTATTTGCGGTTTGTATATATATATGGTGTCATGATGTGATTATGGATTGGAAGTGGGAATGTTGGTCACATGATCAGCCATTGGTATGGTTAAAATGATCATATGTGAACCTATGTATGGCAAGACTAGTTGGTTCATGGAGACTACAAAATAGGTAAGACCTACCTTCAAAACAGATGCTGCCAGCTGCAGTGACGTGAATGTGAAAAATCACCAAAATTTGTAGGGATGGTATTAAATAGTGAATAAGCTATGTAAATGAACCTTGATGAGTCTATTTTCATATGGAAGAAACGAAATGGTCATAGGAGTTACATGTTAAGAGATATTAAAGCTATTGTGAGACAGGGCCAGAATGGTTTCTGGGTCCCCTGTCGCAAATTTAAAAATTTACTATAAATTATCCAGAAAGAATTAGGAGTCATGCCTTATATGTACAGATTCCATTTTGAGTCTAGTTTCATTAGAAACAAACGGCACCAGTCTTAAAGCCCTGTGCGGAGAGATATTCAAGTTGTAACGCGCGAAGGTCAAAGCAGTCAATCCCTGTAACATGGGTAACTTTAACTAATAAACTGTACCAATTGGCCCGACCAAAAATTCTATAAATAAATCCATGGATGGATATATGAGTCTAAATTCAGGGAAAATTTACGAAACCAGTTTCCGAGTTTTGGAACTCGAGATATGATTTTTAAGGCGACGGTGACGCAGTTTTCCAGCCTGACTGGAAATGTCAAATTGGTGGGCAAAATATGTGGACTTGGCTTGTTAACCCCTCGTGTCCGACACCGGCGATGGTCTCGAGTTCGGGGTGTTACAATTATCATATGGATTGGAACATAAAACACAATTTTTATCAAAACCAAAAACAAAGAAAGTTCAGGATTTTGGGATTTTTGGGTTTCGGGATTTTTGGAGCGTTACAAAGTAAGTGGTAGTTTATCTGCAAATCAATGGTGGCTTGTCCACAGAGTGTTTCAGTGGTAGTATATACGCATATTAGTTGTGGCTTGTCTACAAAGTATTATCATTGGCAGTTTATCTGCAAATCAGTGGTGGCTTGTCCGCAAATGGTGTTTCGGATGGACGAATTCTAGGGAGCTCGATACTAGTGTGTCGTGGAGATGGGTAGGAAAATTTATAAAATGTACATCATTTTAAAATATGCATCGGCATGTTCATGCATAAGTATTAGTGTAGAACTTGTGATTATTATGATGATTGATGTGTAGAGATTGATATTTTGATATGTATGCAATTATATTTGTGTTGATCCCACACTAGGCTCTTTAAAACTCGCCCACTTTACTTATGTGTTTCAAATAATACTCGTGGTTAGGACTCGGATGCGATCGTCGACGATGCTCTTGAAAATGGTTTTTAAATAAATATGGACTTTTATTTATGATTTGGTTTTTTATGGACTTTATTGCTATTTGGCACTTTTCATGTACTGTGGCATGAACCTTACTTTGGGGATTTTATTCTGATTTGCATGATTTGGTTTCATGACATTAAGTTTTAAAAACTACATACGTTAGTATTTGATAAGATTTTGTATGAAACTCGGTTTTTAAAATAAAATCTGTCAATAATATATTTTTCCGCTGCATTTCTAAAAAATTGAGTTTTTAATATAATTAGACTTAGTTTTCAAAATTATTTAATGTTTACAAATGAGTTCCCTAAAGACATTTGATTTAGGAAGTTAATACATTTTTATTCCTGAAATAATAACGAATAACCAAGCTCACCAATTTTGAATAAAAGAGAAATGATTTAGAAGCATGACTGAAAACTCAAAATTGTTCTGAATAAATGATTGAATGTTTACAATATAGATATTATTTATTTTGATTCCTGAAATTTGCACGGTTTTTTTATGAAATTAAAATAAACGCTTTATATAATTTGTTTTGAATTGCTAAGACAATAGTTTTAAAAAAATCAAAATTTTGAAAGTTTATTTTGGTCACTTTCGTGGACAAATGGTATGAAATTGAAAATAAATTTGAAAATTTGATTTTACTAACTTAGAACGAACTACACAAATGGTTTTAAAAAAGTACGTTTAAAATCAAGAAATTTTTTATGGGTCATTCCAATGGCCAATGTAGATTTCTAAATTAAGCTATAACGGCTGGGCCAGGCCTAGGATGTTACAACATTTCATCCAGAACCCTCTATGTGTTTCTAACCAATACTCGGCTTTGTACTTTTGGACTTTATCAATACAAATTTGGCGAGTATTCGATCATATAGGACATTGAGGATGAGAAGGTGAAGGTTCTTAAGCCATGAAATTGCATCTAATATACACGTTAAACATATCACTCATCATATTAAGAAAAATATTGTGAGTGTAACACCCCTCACCCATATTCAACGCCGGAATAGGTTACGGAGCATTCCCGAACATTTTTATACAATTACACATACACTTCGCATACATATTTCAATATCATACATATCGTCCCTAGTATAAGCCTACGGGGCCTAAAACATGCATTTGGGGTTGTTCGGGACTAAACCAAGAACCCAGGAAATTTTTACAAAACTTAGAAAATTTTCAAACTACAAGGGACACACGCCTGTGTAGCCCAATCGTGTGTCTCAAACGGTGAAAGACATGCCCATGTCACAAGCCGTGTGGACATTCGAAATGGAATCAAATGGCTATGTCCCAGTCCGTGTCTGACCCAGTGTAATGATCGCGTTATTTCATGATAGGTTTTAAATATTTATAATTACTTGTTCTTGAAGTAACTATTATCGTGATGTAGGCAAGTGTACCTATCGAACAGTAGTATAGTTTTAGCAAGACCGAATTGTTGAACCCAAAAGAACTAAAAGTACTAGTAATGACTGTCTTTTTATTATCTAGCCTAAGAATAATGGGGTTTTGTTTTAATTAACTAATTATCTAAACTAAAAACTCACAGAGAAAAGAGTTGGGGAATTGCTATTTGGGAAAAATCGATTGACTTAAGACAATACCTAAGGAAAAATCCACCTAGACTTTACTTGTTATTCTGGCTCCGAATCGGACGATTTATTCATTCAACTTGTTCCGTAGAGATCGCTAAGTTATGTGATTATCCCTATTCAAGACTAATAACGTCTAATCCCTAGATTGCATAGCCGATATGCATATGTTAAAGTTTCATGAAGAAATTTTATGAGTAAGGTGCCCAATTGGAAAATAAGGACAAAATCGAATAAATTACAAAACTTGGATTCTAGAAGCAGTTTGTATGAAATTACTTGAGATTATTAATTAGAAGGTCTTAAAGAGAAACTTTCCCAATTTCTAAGTTTTTAGACAAAAATGGGCATGTATGGATGAAATTTTAAAAAAGGGCTTAAGGGCATTTTGGTCATTTGGCTAATTAATGAAATAAAATAAGAAAATGAAGGCAAAAATCAGCCATTCTTCTCCTTCATCCAGCCAAAATTCTCAAGCCCTCCATAGCTAGGGTTTTCAACATTTTCAAGCTCAATAGTAAATGCTCCCAAGCCCCATTTTTAATGTTTTTTGTATTTTTCAAATCCCGGTAACTTACTCTCTCTATTCCTACCCATATTTCATGCTAGGGTTCATGTTTAGAAATTTACCCATACATGAGTCACTTGTATTTTGATGGTTTATGGAGGAATATGAAAGTTTAAAGGATGGTAAACCACTTTTACTAAACCACTTTTACTAAGTGATTTTTCATGGAAATGGCTTTAGGGACCATTTTGTAGAAGTTGTAAAAATGGGTAGAAAGATGAGAAATAATGGAAAAATATGGTCTTCTATAAGAGGAAAGAACATTTGGCTAGGCTCGAGTCTAGGGACTAAATCGTAAAAATGTGAAAAGTTAGGGGCAAAACGGTTATTTTATCTGGGGGTGAAATTTAGACTCAACAGGAATAATGTGAGGGATTAATGATTCATTTTTATTGTTATAAACCCTGAGGAACAAATTCTAAAGGTCGATCGAGGAAAACGAAAGCTTTCGAAATAAACGAAACGCGAAACCGAGACGAATACCAGGTAAATTAGAATAACTTAAAGTAAACTCATAATATACCTAATTGCATGTTTTATGAATATTTTATTTGATGATGGCATGAAAATCCATGAAATGTGTTATTAATAATGACATGATGATAAATGTCCCGGTTGAGGTTAAAAAGGAAGTCCGATGGGTAAACCATGATTTACATGTGACTTGAGATTCTGCATGTGTTACAGAAAGGATTTAGCCTAGACGGGTAATCCTTTGATCTCAAATATAGAAAGGATCTAGCCCGTATGGATGTTCCTTGAGTGATCGAGCCTCTCGAAGAAAATGTGTGCATTGTGTATTTAGTCCAGACGGGTAATCTGATTAGGGTCTAAATTTAGCCTGGACTGGAAATTTAGATCTGAGCTCACTAAGGGTGATTTTCGCTATAAGAGATCTAGCCTAGACTGGTAATCCCAACATCACCTTATGAGTTGATATTACGGGGGATTTAGCCTGGATTGGTAATCCCGCCGTAAGATTTTAGGTTCGCGGGAGTGCGTACATGAGATGATCGCTCTTATTACTTGATGGTAAATGGGTAATCCATCGAGATTTCCAGGAAACTCAATGAGATTAACATGAGATATAATGATGATCTCATCTTATACAAGATACATGGTGCATTGTTATGTGACTATCTTGTTGATTGAGTGCATGTGATAAGGAAATCATTCCGTACTTGTTGGTCTTATTGCCTAATATGGTTGCATGCTAATTAATCGGTAAGTTTACTTTCCAGTTATTCGGGCTTACTAAGCATGTAAATGCTTATCCCTCTCTTTTCCCTGTCCTACAGAACTCGAGGACTCGTGAAGATTGGAAGACAGTTGGAAAGTCAACACACCATCAACTTGTCCAGCTTTGGTATATAGATGTTTTTATCTTGCTCAATGGCATGTATAGGGCTTTTTTTATTTTGTTATATGTGTCATTTGATTTGCCAATATGAAGGCTTGTAAAGGTATACATTTTCACTTCTATATGGCCATGAGAATTGGCTCATTTTGATGTAGGTTATGACCTTCAAATTTGTGCATGTTTATGTTCAATTGCGCTAGTGAGGATGAAATATGGCCTACCACATTTCCATACATGTAATGTGACCAAATCACATGGGATGACTAGGTCATAATTGTCAATGAGTAATAATAATGAGCCAATCTTAAAAGTATTTTAAGTCATAGAAATCCTTAATATAAAAGGAATAACCTAGCATGTGTAAAACCGATGAGATGAGGTTTACATGCAATGAGGTTTATCAAGGTCATTCAAGATGTATAATTAGGTCTTGTTATGTATTATGGGAACTATAAGAGTATGGGGTTGATAGTGGAAGACCAAAGGCTTCAAAAATAGCCTAACAAGGTCCACACTGGTAGACACACGGGTGTGTGTCTAGGCCGTGTGTGACACATAGATCGCCCCATGGGCGTATGGCATGGCCGTGTGTACCCTGCACCTAAAAATTTTAAGTCAGAATGCATTGTAGTAAACACACGGGTAGAGACACGGTCATGTGTCTCAACCGTGTGGAGGGCACGGCCTAGCACACAGACGTGTATCTTTGTCGTGTGCCCCTAAATGCTTACTGACGTCATAAATAGAATGCTTGAGTTTTTGGACTCGAGTGACCACACGGGCATGTCTAGGCTGTGTGAAGGACACGGGCCAGGGACACGGGAGTATGCTTGGTCATGTGAAAACCCCTGTAAGTTCGAAATGAAAAATAACTTTTAGAAATTCAACACGAGTGTAGGACACGGGTGTGTCCCAAAGCACACGGGCATATGCATTGCCTCCACACGGGCGTGTGAGGCTTAACCTAGAAAATTTTCTAAGAACTGTCTCAAGTTCTCGATCTAGTCTCGGACCCTTTTCAATGTATGATTTGGGCCTCGTAGGCCCATAATAGGGACACTAAGATATTGTTTGAATGGTTTCAAATTGGAACAAAATTTTATAACCCGTATTACCCGAAAATGTTCGAGTACATGTCTGGTAATACCTCATACCTGGTTTCAATCTCGAGTACGGATAAGGGGTGTTACATTTAATGGTATTAGAGCTACGGTTTAGTTGGTTCTAGGACTACCTTAGAGAGTATTGAGTTTCGCTATACATGCCATTATATGAATGTTGATAGTGTGACATCTCCTAACTGTTTCATTGTCTTTGAATATTGTAAATGCCTTCCAATTAAGCACAAGATCAGTCTGAGGGAGGCGAGAGCCATGCTCCAGCTTTCGTACAACGAGCCGTTTCTAGTAGTAGTAAAGGCCTATGTCTGAAGGCTGAGAAGTAGCCAGAGCTGCCTTTTTTGACATGATGGATGAGTGGTTTAGGGATTATTTAAGAAATTGCCCCAACTTACCACAACCTCCCCCGCCCCCTAACCAACCTTGCCACGAGGTATGGCACCTGTAATATTGGTAAAGCCCCTATATACAAGCTTAGAAAGTATGGGGCTGAGGAATTTAGAGCTAAGATTGATGATGATGCTGAACGAGCTGATTTCTAGCTCCAGATTACTACACGAGTATTGGATGAATTATCGTGCACACCTGAGGAGTGTTTAAAGTGTGTTGTATCTCTTTTGAAGGATACTGCATACCACTGGTGGAAGACTGTAACTTTAGTGGTACCAAAAGAAAACCTCACTTGGGAAATTTTCCAGGCAGAGTTTAAGAAGAAATAAATCAGTCAAAGGTTCTTGGATTTGAAGCAGAAGGAGTTCCTAGAACTCAAACAAAGAAATAAGACGGTATTGGAATACAAAAGGGAATTCGTAAGACTAAGTCAGTATGCAACTGAATGGGTCCAAACAGAGTCAGAAATGTGTAAATGCTTTGAGGAAGGTCTGAATGAGAAAATCATGTTATTGATTGGGATCGTTGAGATACTAGAGTTAGTTGTATTAGCTAATCGGACTAAGAAGGCCAGGGAGCTCAATAATGAAAGGAAACAAGCAAAGAGAAAAGCTCGAGTTTCGAGCAAGAGATCCAGTAATAAGACGCTTTCATTTCTCATAATGAAATCAAGGAGTCAACATGAACGCTTCACTTTATCGGTAGAAAATTCATGTAGAGCGAGAAGCTCCAAACGACATAACCAGAAGTCTTCCTCCCTAATGGTAACTAGTGTGGAGAGTGTTGATGATCAAAAGTCAAAGTGCAAAAGGTGCAATAAATTTCACTTCGGAGAGTGCCAAATGAAGAGCGGTGCATGCTACAGATGTGGTTCTCTTGACCACTTCCTCAGAGACTACCCTGAGCGAATCGATAAAGAGGTGGAAGTAGCCCCAAAGTCGAGTGCTCCTATTCCACAAGGTAGACCTCCGAGTTATCCTGGAAGTGCTAGTGGCAGTCGAGTTGCTGCCAAAGACACTGCAAAATTAGAGGCTCGAGCCCTGGTAAGAATGTACGCAATACGCGCTCGAGAGGAAGTCTCTGCCCCTGACATCATCACGGGTAACTTTTCTCTTTTTAATACTTGTGTTGTTGCTTTAATTGATCCGAGCTTGATGTATTCACACATTTTCATGAGATTGGTGTCTAGTACGAATATATCCATTGAACCTACGAAATTTATTATCAGAGTGTGGAACCCATTAGGCAAGTCAGTCCTGGTTGATTAAGTCTGTAAGAATTGTCCTTTGACAATTCAGGGTCATTGCTTTCTGGCTAACCTTATGTTATTGCCATTTGATGAGTTTGATGTAATACTTGGTATGGATTGGTTAGCCCTGCATGATGTAATTGTAAACTGTGGTAGCAAGTATATTGTATTGAAGTGCCCAGATGGTGAGATTCTACAGGTTGATTCAAGAGAATTGGGTACACCGCCGATTGTAATTACCTCAATGTTGGTTCGGAGATATATGAGGAAAGGGTACGAAACCTACCTTGCTTTTGTTCTAAACACTAAGGAAACTGAATTGAAGATGGAGTCTGTACCAATAGTATGTGAATATCCAGATGTGTTCCCGGAGGAATTACCCGGATTACCTCCTGAAGAAAGATCGAGTTTGGTATTGAACTGGTGCCAAGAACAACTCCTATTTCTATCGCTCCATACATGATGGCACCAACCGAGATGAAAGAAGTAAAAGCACAGTTGCAAGAGCTGACGGATAAAGATTTTGCAAGGCCGAGTTTTTTGCCTTGGGGTGCTCCCGTATTATTTGTAAAGAAGAAAGGTGGTTCAATGAGGCTATGTATAGATTATCGGCAACTGAATAAGGTAACTATTAAGAATAAGTATCCTTTGCCAAGGATAAATGATTTGTTCAACCAGTTGAGGGGAGCCACTGTATTCTCTAAAATAGACACGAGGTCTGGCTACTATCAGTTGCGAGTTAAGGAATCGGACGTGCCTAAGGCAACTTTCAGAAAAAGGTATGGTCACTATGAATTCCTTATCATGCCGTTTGGGTTGACGAATGCACCAGCCGTATTTATGGACCTAATAATAGGATATTTCGAGCATACTTGGACAAGTTTGTCATTGTGTTCATTGATGACATTTTGATTTATTCCAAGGATGAGACAAAGCATGCGAAACATTTGAGAACTGTGTTGCAAACCTTACAGGAAAAGCAATTGTAAAGTTTTGACTCCAAGAAGTAGGGTTTTTAGGTCATATTATTTCGGGTGAAGGCATCCGAGTTGATCAAAGTAAGATCTCTGCTACCGTTGAATGGAAACCACCTAAAAATGTAACCGAGGTTAGAAGCTTTTTGGGCTTAGCCGGTTACTACCGAAGATTTGTGAAAGGATTCTCCATGATAGCGACTCCAATGACGAGGTTGCTATAGAAAGACGTTAAGTTTGAATGGATAGAAAAGTGTCAATAGAGTTTCGAGAAGTTGAAGACATTGCTGACTGAAGCCCTTGTTCTAGTATTGCTTGAGTCGAGAAAAGAATTTGTGGTCAATAGTGATGCATCCTTAAATGGACTGGGTTGTGTACTTATGCAAGATGGCAAGGTGATAGCCTATGCTTCACGGCAGTTGAAGCCACACGAGAAGAATTATCCGACGCACGACTTAGAGCTTGCCGCCATTGTTTTTACCTTGAAAATCTGGAGGCATTACTTATATAGTGATGTCATATATTCACAGACCACAAGAGTTTGAAGTATTTACTGACTCAAAAAAAATTGAATCTGAGACAGCGAAAATGGTTAGAATTAATTAAAGACTATGAGCTGATCATCGATTACCACCCTGGAAACGCGAATGTGGTCGCTGATGCATTAAGCAGAAAATCCTTGTTTGCACTAATTGCCATGAGCACTCGATTAGCGTTGTTTGATGATGGTTCAGTCTTGGCAGAGCTAAGGGCTAGGCTGACATTTCTTCAGGAAATTTATGATGCTCAGACTAATGATAATGACCTACAAGCTAAAAGAACTTAATGTGAGTCGGGCATTGCATCAGTCTTTTAGATTGGTCCTGATGGATGTTTAATGTTCAGAGATAGAGTTTGTGTACCGAGGAACGATGAAATTATTCAGAGAATTTTGCAAGAAGCAGATGATAGTCGTTTGTCTATTTATTCGGGAAGTACCAAGATGTACAATGATTTGAAGAAAATGTATTGGTGGGATGGCATGAAGAGAGATATCTCCGAATTTGTATCAAAATGCTTGATATGTCAGCAAGTCAAAACTGAACGTCAAGTACCTTCAGGTTTGTTACAACCTATAATGGTCCCCGAATGGAAGTGGGATAGAGTTACTATAGACTTTGTGATAGGATTACCATTGACCCCGAAAAAGAAAGATGCTATATGGGTTGTGGTGGATAAGTTGACAAAGTTGGCACATTTTATTCCGATAAGGATAGATTATTCACTTGATAAGTTGGCCGACTTGTATATATCTGAGATTGTGAGATTACAAGGGGTACCATTATCGATTATTTTAGATAGAGACCCAAGATTCACTTTGAGATTCTGGAAAAAGTTACAAGAAGTCTTGGGTACAAAGTTAAGCTCTAGTAAAGCTTTTCACTCATAGACCGATGGTTAATCTGAGCGGATGATTCAGATTCTTGGGGATATGTTACGGTCTTGTATTCTCCAATTTAAGGGTAGCTAGGAAAAACACTTGCCATTGGTAGAATTCGCCTCCAACAGCAGTTTTCAAACGAGTTTGAAGATGGCACCTTTTGAGGCCTTATATGGAAGGAAGTACCGAACTCCATTATATTCGACATAACTCAAAGAGAGTCAGATTCACGGAATTGATCTAATTAAGGAAACTGAAGAAAAGGTTAAAGTGATACGTGACTGTTTAAAAGCAGCATTGGATAGGAAAAAGTTATATACTGATCTGAAAAGAAAAGAGATTGAGTTCCAAGTTAGAGATAGAGCATTCTTGAAAGTATCTCCATGGAAAAAGGTGTTGAGATTTGGCCAGAAGGACAAACTGAGTCCGCGATTTATCAGACTGTATGAGATCACTGAAACAGTTGGACTATTAGCCTATCGTTTGGCATTTCCATCTGAACTGGAAAAGATTCACGATGTGTTTCATGTATCTATGTTAAGATGATATCGATCAAACCCCTCTCATGTGATTTCACCGACAGAGATTGAAATTAGACCGGAAATGACTTATGGTGAGGAACCAGTCAAGATTTTGGCTCGTGAGGTTAAACAGCTGAGAAATAAAGATATAGCTTTGGTAAAAGTCTTATGGAATCGACATGGTGTGGAAGCGGCTACATGGGAGCCGAAAGAAACCACGAGAAGTTAATATCCGAACCTATTTACTGGTAAGACTTTCGAGGACGAAAGTCCCTATTGGGGGAGAAATGTAACATCTTGAAATAAGGCCTAGTCACAACAGTGGTTTAGGGACCACAAATATGATGTTGAAATATTTATTTTATGATTATTATGAGGTCTAGAATATGAAAATATGCATGTGTTAAAGTTTCATGAAGAAATTTTATGAGTAAGGTGCCCAATTGGAAAATAAGGACCAAATCGAATAAATTGCAAACCTTGGATTGATTATATAAGCAATTTATATGAAATTACTTTAGATTATTAATTAGAAGGTCTTAAAGAACAATTTGCCCAATTTCTAAGTTTTTGGACAAAAATAGGCATGTATGGATAAAATTTTAAAGAAATGGCTTAAGGGCATTTTGGTTATTTGGCTAATTAATGAAATAAAATGAGAAAATGAAGGCAAAAATCAGCCATTCTTCTCCCTCATTGTAACGCCCCAAGCCCGAGACCGTTGCCGGAGTCGAACACGAGGTATTTACGGACCTATTTCATTTATTTTCACAAATCCCAAAAAAAATTTTCGCACAAGTCGGCTAAGCGTGTCACTGTTACCTTAAAAATCATATCTTGAGTTCAAAACTCGAAAACCAGTTTCGTAAATTTTACCTGAAACTAGACTCATATATCCATTTACAAATTTTTTTCTAGAATTTTTGGTCAAGCCAATTAGTACAGTTTATTAGTTAAAATCTCCCCTGTTTCAGGGTTCGACTGCTCTGACCTTCATGCATTACGACTTATGTATCTTCCTGTACAGGGCTTCATTAATTATATCGTTTGTTTCTAACTAAATTAGACTCAGAAAGGAATCTATACATATATGGAATGACCTCTAATTATCTCTGGTTAATTTATAGTGAATTTCCAAAGTCAGATCAGGGGATCCAGAAATTGCTCTGGTCCTGTTCCACGAAAACTTAAATATCTCATAAAATACGACTCATATGATCGTTTCGTTTCTTCCATATGAAAGTAGATTCATCAAGGTTCGATTATATAATTTATTCACTATTTAATTCCATTCATACTATTTTTAGTGATTTTTCAAATCCACACCACTGCTGCTGTCAGCATCTGTTTTTAAGGTGAACTTTACCTATTTCATGGTTTTCCATGAATCAACTAGAATTTGTCATACAAAGCACCAAAATGATCATGATTAACCATTCCAATGGCTAATCGTTACCAAACATTTCCATACCTCTCAATGAACAACATACAAAACGATTATAATGCTATGCTCAAAGTATATATAAGCCATTTTCGCATGGCTATCCAAATTTATACAAAACCAAAGGGTACATGACCAACAACAAAAGGTAGTCCTATACATGCCATTTTCGAGTTCAACCAAAAATGTACCAAAAGGGCTTTGATAGTGTGGACGACTTCGACTTCGACAATCCCGAGCCCGATAGCTGACGAACCAAAATCTATAAAACAGAGAATCAAAGAAACGGAGTAAGCATTTAATGCTTAGTAAGTTTTGAGCAATGAAATCGTGCACAATCAAGTATAGCATTCATACGACTAAACGAATAATTTCATATACATATTCTCACAATCATACCTACTTCACATTTCCAACCCTTATATTCATACATAAGGAATCGACTGACTAAAAGCCTAAGCTTGTTAATCGATTGAGCAAATACTATTTAGAAGGAATCAATTATCTCAATGCACATACGAAACATACCTCATCGTTGGGATTTTACGAGCGTATTAATTGAAATCATTACAGCAAGATCGCTCATTCCCAAACCCAAGTATCTTCGGGATTTAGCCGTATATAACCACTCGCACAAGGCCTTCGGCTCTTAGCCCGGATATGGTCACTAGCATAAATGCCTTCGGGTCTTAGCCCGGATATAGCAACTCGCACAAATGCCTTCGGGACTTAGCCCGGAATTAGTAACTCGCACCAATGCCTTTGGGACTTAGCCCGGAATTTGTAACTCGCACAAATGCCTTCGGGATTTAGCCCGGAATTAATCACTAGCACACATGTCTTCGGGACTTAACCCCGTTAGTATCCGAATATTCATGCACATATCAATAAATCATGACACATCTTTATTTCGTTTTCATAACTAGAATTCAAACACAATTCAATTATTAAGCATTCCATTTTCGGCTCAATAGCCACATACGAATAGTATGATTCGGCTTGCTTCATGACATGATTTCTATGCATGTACGGCTACCCATCATACGTATAGACTAATTAACTCACATATAATTCAAGTAGAATCATTATATCACCGTATATTGTTATAATTATACGTCATGACTTAATCAAATCGTAAACTAAGTTTCATTACTCGAAAACTTACCTCGGATGTTGTCGAACGATTTCGGCGGCTACTCGATCACTTTTTCCTTTCCCTTATCCAACTTTGGTCCTCTAAGCTCTTGAGCTAATTCAAACAAATTCAACTTATTAAAGTCTCATTATGCTAGCTTATGGCCGAATATGACAAGGAGTTTGATAGGTCATATGGCCACCTTTAGCTCAAATACAAAATGGTCATACGCATTTTTAATCACACTGAGCAATTTAATACAATTAATCTAACATTTGCTCATGTGCACCTTGATGACCGAATACACATATCATTAACCTAATATCAATTGACTAAACATTTTAACAAATTCTCCTTGAGCCGATTATCGAAGTCAAGATAAAAGCATCAATGTGCTTGCCTCTAACCGAATACATACAACACAAATCTACCTCATGTGGCCGAATATGCATGTCTATGTTGAGGCCAATTATATGCTTAATACTTCCTACAAATATGGTTACTTGTATTGACTACATACCATTTGTTTCAAGTTCAAAACTAAGCTAATACACATAATTCATACATATCACACTCCAAGCATTCACTCAATTCTATCACTTAAAACACACACATTACTCAATAACTTCCTAGTTTAAATTCGGCCACTACACCAATTCACTAGATGATTTGTTATTATTATTGTTCATTTATTCAAACTACTTACAATTTCCTTAAACCATCACAATTTAGAACCATCTATCACTTCCATTTTCTACCATGGCCGAATGTTATAACCCAAGCCACACATATTGTCCCTCAAGGCCCTTCAATGACCACATTCGGCACCTCCTTAAGAACAACCCAAATTTTAACCTTCAAGAAAGAAGAAAAATATATGTACTAAGAGCTTCCAACTACTTGGCCGAATATCAAACCTCCTAACAATCAAAACATAAGCCATGGAATGATTAGAACTTGAACTAACCACCTTCTTTATACAAAATTTTCCAAGAATTTCAAGGTACTTACCTCTTCCTAATCCTCATCGAAACCGAACATGAAGCAAGAGAACTCCTTTCTTCTTCCTTTGATTTTTCGGTCAAGAAGAACAAAGAGGATGAAGCCCCTTTTTTTTTTCTTTTTCTTCTTCTAGGTACGGCAAAATGGATGGGGGGGCATGGATGAGACAACTTTGTTTTCATCACCCCTCCCTTTTCATTACTTAATTACTAACCCTTTATTTTATTCTTTCTAACATAACACACTAACACAACATGTTCACAACATGTTTCACCCCATAGCATGGCCGGCCACTAGCTCAAATTTTGGGTAATTTGACATGCAAACCCATCATTTTCATAACATGCATTAATAGGCCACTTCACATTTGCCTAGCACATTTCTAAATTTTCTCAGATAAGTCCTATTTAATAAAATTCACTTACAATTAACAAAATTCAAACATGAAATTTTCGTACATGCATATATACATATAATAAGCATCAACTATGACGGTTAATTATTTTTATGACTCGGTTTAGTGGTCCCGAAACCACTTTCCGACTAGGGTCAATTTAGGGCTGTCACAACTCTCCCCCACTTTAAGAAATATTTGTCCCCGAAAATCTTACCGGTAAATAGGTTTGGGTATCATTCTTTCATAGAGTTCTCGGTCTCCCAAGTAGCTTCTTCCATCCCGTGTTTGAGCCATAACACTTTTACTAAAGGAACCTTTTTGTTTTGTAACTCCTTCACTTCACGAGCCAGGATACGAATCGGTTCTTCTTCATAACTCATATCGTGTTGAATTTCAACCTCTGATGGACTAATTATGTGCGAAGGATCAGATCTGTAACGTCGAAGCATCGAAACATGAAAAACGTTGTGAATCCTTTCAAGTTCAGGGGGTAACAGCAACCTCTATGCAACTGGACCAACTCGTTCGGAGATTTCATATGGCCCAATGAATCTCGGACTCAATTTGCCCTTACGGCCAAATCTGAGTATCGTTTTCCAAGGTGAAACTTTAAGAAACACTTTGTCCCTCACCTGATACTTAATGTCTTTTCATTTCAAATCCGCGTACGACTTCTGACGATCTGTGGCTGCCTTCAGACTTTCACGAATTATTCTTACTTTCGCCAAAGATCCTTAATCAAATCAACTCCGAAAATCTTATTTTCACAGAGCTCGGTCCAAAACAATGGTGTACGGCATTTACAACCGTACAAAGCCTCGTAAGGTGCCATCTTAATACTTGATTGAAAACTATTATTGTAAGCGAATTCAATCAAAGGTAGATACCGTTCCCATGAACCACTAAACTCAAGGATGCAGCATCTCAACATATCCTCGAGTATCTGAATTATCTGCTCGGATTGACCATCGGTTTGGGGATGAAAAGCGGTGCTAAAATGCAACTTGGTACCCAAAGCTTCTTGCAGTTTCTTCCAAAATCGTGAGGTGAATCTCGGATCTCTATCCGACACAATAGAAATAGGTACCCCGTGTAATCTCACAATCTGAGAAACATACAATTCAGCTAATTTATCCAATGAAAAATCCATGCGTACGGGGATAAAGTGAGCCGATTTAGTCAGTCTATCAACAACAACCCAAATCGCATCTTTCTTACTTGCCGACACTGGCAACCCAGATACAAAATCCATCGTGACTCGATCCCATTTCCATTCAGGTATCATGATCGGCTGAAATAAACCCGTAGGCACTTGATGTTCCGCCTTCACTTGCTGACATACTAAGCACTTCGAAACAAAATCGGAAATGTCTCGTTTCATACCATGCCACCAAAACTGACGTCTCAGATCGTTGTACATTTTCGTACTCCCCGGGTGAATTGACATTCGGCTACAATGAGCTTCGTTCAGAATCATCGAAATAAGTTCTGAACTTCTTGGAACACACAAACGATTTCTGAACCTCAAACAATCGTCATCATCAATTTGAAACTCTGATTCCATATTCGAAACACATTCAGCCCGTTTTGTAACCAATTCATCATCAACTTTCTGATCTTCACGAATTTGATGAATCAACAATGGTTTGGCCCTTAATTCTGCCACTAACACATTGTCGGGTAGAACAGACAAGTGTACATTCATCGCTCGTAAAGCAAACAGTGATTTTCGGCTTAAGGCGTCCGCAACCACATTAGCCTTTCCCGGGTGATAATCAATGACAAGCTCATAATCTTTCAACAACTCAAGCCAACACCTTTGTCGCAGATTCAAGTCTCTTTGAGTCATCAAATATTTGAGACTTTTGTGATCCGAATATACATGGCACTTCTCACCAAATAAGTAATGTCGCCATATTTTCAAAGCGAATACGATGGCAGCTAGTTCGAGATGATGGGTTAGATAATTTTTCTCATGTGGCTTCAGTTGCCTCGACGCATAAGCTACAACTCGACCTTCTTGCATCAATACACAACGCAACCCAAGTAAGGATGCATCACTGTAAATGACAAACTCCTTGCCTGATTCGGGCTGCACTAGTACTGGAGCTTCCGTCAAATGAGTTTTCAATTGATCGAAACTTTTCTGACACTTTTCTGTCCATTCAAACTTAACATCTTTCTGAAGTAGTTTCGTCATTGGTGTGGCTATCATCAAGAAACCTTTACAAACCGTCGGTAAGTAACCGCAAGTCCCAAAAAGCTCCGAACCTCAAGAATATTTCTGGAGGCTTCCAGTTAAGTATGGCTGAAATTTTGTTCGGATCAACTCGAATACTCGATCTGAGACACCACATGACCCAAGAAGCTAACCTCTCTTAACCGAACTCACACTTCTCGAACTTTGCATATAATTGCTTAACCCAGAAAGTTTGCAACACCAATCCTGTGTTCAAATGATCGATTTCATTTCTTGAATAAACCAAAATATCGTCGATAAACACAACTACAAATCGATCCAAATGCGGTCTGAAGATCCGATTCATCAAATCCATAAATACCGCGGGGGCATTAGTGAGCCCAAACGGCATCACTAAGAATTTGTAGTGACCGTATCTCGTTCTGAAAGCAGTTTTGGGTATATCCGAATCTCGAATTCGCAACTGATAATAACCCGATCTCAAGTCTATCTTTGAAAACACCGAGGCTCCCTTTAGTTGATCAAACAAATCGTCAATGCACGGTAACGAATATTTATTTTTTATTGTCACCTTATTCAGCTGACGATAGTCGATGCACAACCTCATGGTTCCGTCCTTCTTTTTCACAAACAATACTGGTGCACCCCAAGGTGAGAAACTTGGTCGAGCGAAACCCCTATCCGTCAACTCTTGCAACTGAGCTTTCAACTCTTTTAACTCGGTTGGTGCCATACGATACGGAGCTATCGAAATCGGTGTAGTCCCAGGTACAAGCTCGATACCAAACTCTACCTCCCGAACAGGTGGTAAACCCGGTAATTCTTCGGGAAAAACATTTGGGTATTCACAAACCACTGGCACAGATTCAGGCTTCCTTTCTAACTCTTTGTCATCAAGTACATACGCAAGGTATGCTTCACACCCCTTTTTTACATATTTCTGAGCCAACATCGATGATATTACAGCTGGCAACCTATTCAAGTCAGTAGACTCAACTCGGATTATCTTGTTATTTACACACCTTAAATCGATGGTTTTTCTTTTGCAATTTACAATTGCATCATGTACGGTCAACCAATCCATACCGAGGATAACATCAAATTCGTCAAACGGTAAAAGCATCAAATCGGCCGAAAAGAGAACCTCGGATTACTAGGGACATTTCTTGCACACTTTATCGACAAGCACGTAACGACCCAAAGGATTTGACACCGAATTACAAACTCAAGAGACTCAACGGTAGAGTCTTCTTTGGATGCTAAGGTTTCACATATATAAGAATGAGTAGAACCAGGGTCAATCAAAGCAATCACATTAGTATCAAAGAGAGTAAAAGTACCGGTAATAACATTTGGCGAAGAAGCATCCTCGCGTGCGCGTATGGCATAAGCTCTCGCAGGAGCACGAGCCTCAGATCTGGTTGTAGCATCTCTAGATCCTCTCTGACCGCCACTAGTATTGCCCGTGTTTCTAGACGGTCTACCCCGAGCAGTAGTAGCACCTGGTTTCCCACTCGATTCACATTTTGTTCGAACAGGTCTCGGGCAATCCTTGATAAAATGGTCAATCGATCCGCATTTATAACGAGAGCGGTCATGGAATCTACAACTCCCGAATGCCATTTACCACAATCGGCACTCCGTTCTATCTCGACGATCGTTTCCAACACCGGCGATCAAGTGACTCGTGTACTCACAGGGTCGGTCGCAATCTCGCCTAGAAAACACGGTGTCTCTAGACCGGTCTAAGTCATCTCTAAATTTCTTCGATGATCATGGAAGGGCTTCCAAGACCTCTTCTGAAACTCCTTTGCTCCCACCTCGGCTTTTCTTTTCTCCATCTCGAGCTCCTCGGCTTTGCAAGCTCACTCGACAAGTACCACAAATTCTCGAATTTCCAAAATGCCAACATACAGCTTTATATCATCATTCAGCCCATCCTCGAAACGTTTACACATCACGGCTTCTGAAGAAATACCTTCTCGAGCGTACCATCTAAGCCTTACAAACTTTCGTTCATAGTCGGTAACCAACATGGAACCTTGTTTAAGTTCAAGAAATTCCTTCCGTTTTTGATCCATGAATCTCTGACTGATATACTTTTTCCGAAACTCGGTTTGGAAAAACTCCCAAGTTACTTGCTCTCGGGGCACAACAGAAGTCAACGTATTACACCAATAGTAGGCAGAATCATGTAGCAAGGAGATAGTACACTTTAGGCACTCATCGGGTGCGCAAGATAGCTCATCGAGTACCCGAATAGTGTTGTCCAACCAAAATTCAGCTTGCTCGGCATCATCGCTGTCCGTAGCTTTAAATTCAGTAGCCCCGTGTTTTGGGATTCATCAACTAGGGCTTATTTGACCTTATTTGGTCGATTCTCGGAGGTGTTGTAGGTCTTGGGTGGTATTAGTCGGGAATGGAGGTTGTGGAACAGCCGTATTAGTTCGAATGTATTGGTTGAACCAATCATTCATCACGCTATAAAAAGCTTGTCTAGCCTCATCATTCGGATTACTAGCAATAGGTTGAGAGTCCGCCGGCACTGTCCCTTGTGCGGGAGCAGGCGCTACACTCTCAAGATCATTAGCTACCGCTCGGTTGGGATCAGGATCCATTACTATAAATAAACACATTTTCAATTGTTAGAAATCACCACACTATCAAATAATCACATAATGGCATGTATAGCAAGACCCAAACGTATTACGGTAGTCCTAGAATCGTCTAAACTGTAGCTCTGATACCAATAAAATTGTAACGCCCCGAGCCCGAGACCGTTGCCGGAGTCGAACACGAGGTATTTACGGACCTATTTCATTTATTTTCACAGTCCCAAAAAAAAAAAAATTCCAGACAAGCTGGCTAACTGCGTCACTGTTACCTTAAAAATCATATCTTGAGTTCCAAAACTCGAAAACCAGTTTCGTAAATTTCATCTAAAACTAGACTCATATATAAATTTAAAAATGTTTTTCTAGAATTTTTGGTCTAGCCAATTAGTACAGTTTATTAGTTAAAGTCTCCCCTGTTTCAGGGTTCGACTGCTCTGACCTTCATGCATTACGACTTATGTATCTTCCTGTACAGGGCTTCATTACTTATACCGTTTGTTTCTAACGAAACTAGACTCAAAAAGGAATCTATACATATATGGAATGACCTCTAATTATCTCTGTTTAATTTATAGTGAATTTCCAAAGTCGGATCAGGGGATCCAGAAATCGCTCTGGCCCTGTTCCACGAAAACTTAAATATCTCCTAAAATCTGACTCATATGATCGTTTCGTTTCTTCCATATGAAAGTAGATTCATCAAGGTTCGATTACATAATTTATTCACTATTTAATTCCATTCCTACTATTTTTAGTGATTTTTCAAATCCACACCACTGCTGCTGTCAGCATCTGTTTTTAAGGTGAACTTTACCTATTTCATGGTTTTCCATGAATCAACTAGAATTTGTCATACAAAGCACCAAAATGATCATGATTAACCATTCCAATGGCTAATCGTTACCAAACATTTCCATAACTCTCAATGAACAACATACAAAACGATTATAATGCTATGCTCAAAGTATATATAAGCCATTTTCGCATGGCTATCCAAATTTATACAAAACCAAAGGGTACATGACCAACAACAAAAAGGTAGTCCTATACATGCCATTTTCAGAGTTCAACCAAAAATGTACCAAAAGGGCTTTGATAGTGTGGACGACTTCGACTTCGACAATCCCGAGCCCGATAGCTGACAAACCAAAATCTATAAAACAGAGAATCAAAGAAACGGAGTAAGCATTTAATGCTTAGTAAGTTTTGAGCAATGAAATCGTGCACAACTGAAGTATAGCATTCATACGACTAAACGAATAATTTCATATACACATATTCTCACAATCATACCTACTTCACATTTCCAACCCTTATATTCATACATAAGGAATCGACCTGACTAAAAGCCGGAAGCTTGTTAATCGATTGAGCAAATACTATTTAGAAGGAATCAATTATCTCAATGCACATACGAAACATACCTCATCGTTGGGATTTTACGAGCGTATTAATGGAAATCATTACAGCAAGATCGCTCATTCCCAAACCCAAGTATCTTAAGGATTTAGCCGGATATAACCACTCGCACAAGGCCTTCGGGTCTTAGCCCGGATATGGTCACTTGCATAAATGCCTTGGTCTTAGCCGGATATAGCAACTTCGCACAAATGCCTTGGGACTTAGCCCGAATTAGTAACTCGCACCAATGCCTTGGGACTTAGCCCGGAATTTGTAACTCGCACAAATGCCTTCGGGACTTAGCCCGGAATTAATCACTAGCACACATGTCTTCAGGACTTAACCCCGTTAGTATCCGGATATTCATGAACATATCAGTAAATCATGACACATCTTTATTTCGTTTTCATAACTAGAATTCAAACACAATTCAATTATTAAGCATTCCATTTTCGGCTCAATAGCCACATACGAACAGCATGATTCGGCTTGCTTCATGACATGATTTCTATGCACGTACGGCTTGTAACACCCCGAACCCGAGACCATCGCCGGTGTCGGACACGAGGGGTTAACAAGCCAAGTTCACTTGTTTTGCCCATCCATTTGACATTTCCAGTCGGGCTGGAAAACTGCGTCACTGTCGCCTTAAAAATCATATCTCGAGTTTCAAAACTCGGAAACTGGTTTCGTAAATTTTCCCTGAATTTAGACTCATATATCCATCCATGGATTTATTTCTAGAATTTTTGGTCGGGCAAATTGGTACAGTTTATTAGTTAAAGTCACCCATGTTACAGGGATCGACTGCTCTGACCTTCGCGTGGTATAACTTTAATATCTCTCTGTACAGGGCTTTAATGCTGGTGTAGTTTGTTTCTAATGAAACTAGACTCAAAATGGAATCTGTACATATAAGGTATGTCTCCTAATTCTTTTTGGATAATTTATAGTAAATTTTTAAAGTTGCGACAGGGAACCCAGAAACCATTCTGGCCCTGTCTCACAATAGCTTTAATATCTCTTAACATGTAACTCCTATGACCATTTCGTTTCTTCCATATGAAAATAGACTCATCAAGGTTCATTTACATAGCTTATTCAATATTTAATTCCATTCCTACGAATTTTGGTGATTTTTCACATTCACGTCACTTCAGCTGGCAGCATCTGTTTTTAAGGTAGGTCTTACCTATTTGGTAGTCTCCATGAACCAACTAGTCTTGCCATACATAGGTTCATATATGATCATTTTAACCATGCCAATGGCTGATCATATGACCAACATTCCCATTTCCAAGCCATAGCCACATCATGACACCAAATATATACATACAAACCACAATTAGTCTAAGTCGATACTTCACTTTTACGAGCCATTTTCGCATGGCCGTACATATATACATCACAACATATTCAACCAACAAGGGTAGTCCTATACATGCCATTTCAAAGTTCAACCAAAATTTATACCAAAATAGAGGCGTGGATAGTGTGGATGACCTCGACTTTATTGATCCCGAATCCGATTGCTATCGAGCGAAATCTATAAAACAGAGAGCCAAAGTAACGGGGTAAGCATTTTTTTATGCTTAGTAAGTCTCAAGGAATATAATCAGCTCTAATTACAGCAATACATTCACATAGCCAAATGCATCATTTCATTAATACACATTCTTACTTCACACTTCATCATTATATACTTTCACAAAGTATCAATCAATTCAATAACTGAAATTTATTAGTCGATTGAGCGAATGTTGCTCAAACATGTCGACTTTCCAATGCACATATAACGTACCTTATCCTTTGGGCTTTTCGAGTGTACTAATTGAATTCATTACAGCAACCAACACTCACCTCCAGCCCAAGATTCTTCGGAATATAACCGGATATAATCACGTGCACAAATGCCTTCGGGTCTTAGCCCGGATAGAATAACTCATACGAATGCCTTGGTCTTAGCCCGATATAGCCACTAGCACAATTGCCTTCGGTCTTAACCGGATATAATTTCCAGCATAATTGTCTTGGGGCTTATCCGGATATCATTCAATTTCTCATGTACACATACATCAATAATCATTGGACATACATATTTCATTTTCATTACTAAGGCTCAAAACGCAAATATAATCACAAGCATATTCGCCGGGACTTAGCCCGGTAGAATTCAAATGCTCATACATACATAATCAATAATCAATACACATCCATACTTTATTTCACATAATTCAAGTAGGGTCACTTCTTGAGGACTTACCTCGGATGTTGTCGAACGGCTTTTTCGGCTATTCGATCACCTTTTCCTTCCCTTGTCCAATTGTGGCCCTCTTAGCTCTTGAGCTAATTCAAACAAATTCAATTTATTAAAACCTCATTGTGCTTGCTTATGGCCGAATATGACAAGGAGTTTAAATGGTCATATGGCCACCCTTTAGCTTGAGTACACAATGGTCATGCACATTTTATACTACATCAAGCAATTCAATACAATTTATTTGAGCATCAAGGAAAAGCTAAGGCCTTCAATAGGCTACCCAAGGCCGAATATTCATGTACATGTTGAGGTCAATTTTGCACTTAATACCTCACAAAAAACAGCATGCATTTTACTAGTTAATGCTTTGCACATTGTATTAAAACTTATAATATAGCATCAAGCACTTATATGTGTGCTAGGCGAATTGTGCTTGCAATTTCACAAGCATTCTTCCACATCTTCTTCTTTAAACCAATATATTCATCACTTACTTCATAGCCAAAACATCATGTGCAAACATATATATACAATATGAGCATGGCGAATTTCAAGGTGTCCATAGCCATCCAAAATACAAATTTTAACTAACATGCAAGAAGCATGAACCATGCTCATGAATGCATCATGGCGAATATGACAATCATGCTCCATTCAACTTCAATCATGGTTAAACACAAAAGAAAACTCAAAATCTTACTCAAGAGTAGACAATCCATCATTGCATGCATCATCATCAAGCTTCACACTTAGCATGCAATGGCTTTATCACCATAACAACTTTGGCCAAATACCATTTCCATGGCATAACAAGGATTTGAGCCATGGCTAACATGCACATCAAATTAGCAACCAAACCATGCATGAAACTCCCAACACAACCTCATACATACCTTAATCTTGATGCAAACTTAGCCAAATCTCCTTCTAGATCTCTTCTAAACAAAGGAAATGAAGCAAAATCCTTCTTCCTCTTAGTATTTTCGGCCAAAAAGGAGAGAGCAAGCATGAACAAATTTTTTGTTTTCTCTTCTTGGTTGCACAAGCAATGGGGGATGCTACTCTCTCACACATTTTTTTTTTTTTCTCACCCATGCTTAGTTGTTTATTATTTCTAACATCATCCATTAGTAAAACATGTTGGGAATATGTTCCTTGCCCATAACCTTGTCATGGCGGCCACTCCTCCTTAGGAAGGGATTATTTGACATGCAACTCCACCTTTTGTTAACATGTACTAACAAGCCATTTAAAATTAGCCTATCATATTTCACCATGTTTCACTTTGATCCCTATTTAATACTTTCTCATACAAATGGGTAAAATTAGAGAATGAAATTTCCACATATGCATGCACACACATAGTAAGCATAGAATATAACAATTAATTATTTTTATGACTCGGTTTAGTGGTCCCGAAACCACATTCCGGCTAGGGTCTATTTTGGGCTGTCACAACTCTCCCCCACTTAAGAAATTTTCGTCCCCGAAAATCTTACCGGTAAATAGGTTTGGATATCGCTCTTTCATAGAATTCTCGGTCTCCCAAGTAGCTTCTTCTATCCGTGCTTGAGCCATAACACTTTCACTAGCGGAACCCGCTTGTTTATAACTCTTTCACTTCTCGTGATAGGATACGAATCGGTTCTTCCTCATAACTCATATTAGCTTGAATTTCAATTTCTGATGGACTAATCACGTGCGATGGATCGGATCTATAGCGTCGAAGCATCGAAACGTGAAAGACATCGTGAACCTTTTTGAGTTCAGGGGGCAAAATCAAGCGATATGCCACTGGACCGACTCGCTCTGATATCTCATATGGCCCAATGAACCTCGGGCTCAACTTTCCCTTACGGCCAAACCTTAGTATCTTTTTCCAAGGCGATACCTTGAGAAACACTTTATCACCCACCTGATACTCGATATCCTTACGCTTCACATCCGCGTACGACTTCTGACGATCGGAGGCTATCTTCAGACTTTCACGGATTACTTTCACTTTCTGTTCAGCATCCCTAATCAAATCCACCCCGAAAATCTTGCTTTCACCGAGCTCAGTCCAAAACAATGGTGTACGGCATTTACGACCGTACAAGGCCTCGTAGGGTGCCATCTTAATACTTGATTGAAAGCTGTTGTTGTAAGCGAATTCAATCAACGGCAAATACCGTTCCCATGAACCACTAAACTCGAGGACGCAACATCTTAACATATCCTCAAGTATCTGAATTATCCGCTCGGATTGACCATCGGTTTGGGGGTGAAAGGCGGTGCTGAAATGCAACTTGGTACCCAAAGTTTCTAGCAACTTTTTCCAAAATCGCGAGGTAAATCTCGGATCTCTATCTGACACGATGGAAATAGGCACCCCGTGTAATCTCACAATCTGAGAAACGTACAATTCCGCTAATTTGTCCATTGAAAAATCCGTACGTACGGGGACAAAGTGGGCCGACTTAGTCAATCGATCTACCACGACCCAAACCGCATCCTTCTTACTTACTGACAATGGCAGTCCGGATACAAAGTCCATTGTGACTCGATCCCATTTCCACTCGGGTATCGTGATTGGTGAAGTAATCTGAAGGCACCGATGTTCCGCTTTCACTTGTTGACATATTAAACATCTCAAACAAAGTCGGAGATGTCTCGCTTCATACCATGCCACCAAAACCGACGTTTCAAATCATTGTACATCTTCGTACTCCCGGGTGGATTGCCATTCGGCTACAATGGGCTTCATTGAATTATCGAAATGAGTTCAATTCTTTGGGACACACAGACGACTTTTGAAGCTCAAACAATCGTCATCGTCGATTTGAAACTCCGAGTCCTTGTTCGAACACACACGGCCCGTTTTGCAACCAACTCGTCGTCGACTTTACGAGCTTCTCGAATTTGGTGTGTCAATAATGGTTTGGCTTTCAATTCAGCCACTAACACACTTGTCGGATCGGACGGACAAGTGCACATTCATCGCTCGTAAAGTGAATAACGATTTGCGACTCAAGGCATCCGCAACCACATTCGCCTTTCGGGGTGATAGTCAATGATCAACTCATAATCCTTTAACAGCTCGAGCCAACGTCTTTGTCGCAGATTTAAGTCTCTTTGGGTCATCAAATATTTGAGACTTTTGTGATCCGAGTATACATGGCACCTTTCACCAAATAAGTAATGTCGCCAAATCTTTAAGGCGAATACGATGGCGGCCAATTCGAGATCATGAGTCGGATAATTTTTCTCATGTGGCTTTAATTGCCTCGGCGCGCAGGCCACAACTCGACCTTCTTGCATTAATACGCAACCTAACCCAAGTAGAGAGGCGTCGCTATAGATGACAAACTCCTTGGGGACTCGGGTTGCACTAGAATTGGGGCTTCATCAAATAAGTTTTCAGTTGATCGAAACTTTTTGGCATTTCTCCATCCATTCGAACTTAACATCCTTTTGGAGTAACCGTCATCGGCGTGGCTATCGTTGAGAAGCCTTTACAAATCGTCGGTAATAACCGGCAAGCCCCAAAAAGCTCCGAACCTCGTAAATATTTCTGGAGGCTTCCAATTAAGTATGGCTGAAATTTTATTCGGTCGACTCGAATACCGATGTAGATACCACATGACCCAAGAAGCTAACCTCTCTTAACCGAACTCACACTTGCTGAACTTAGCATATAATTGCTTATCCCGTAAAATTTGCAAAGACTAACCGCAGGTGTTCAAAGATGTTCGGTCTCATTTCTTGAATAGACCAAGATGTCATCAATGAACACGACTACGAATCGATCCAAATATGGTCTAAAGATCCGATTCATTAAATCCATAAATACCGCGAGGGCATTAGTGAGCCCAAACGGCATCACTAGGAACTCATAGTGACCATATCTCGCTCAAGGCGCTCTTGGGTGCGTCCGAATCTCGGATTCGCAATTGATAATAGCCCGATCTCAAATCTATTTTCGAGAACACCGAGGCTCCCTTCATTGATCGAACAAGTCATCAATACGTGGCAGCGGATATTTGTTCTTTATTATCGCTTTATTAAGTCGACGATAGTCGATGCACGTACCGCATGGTTCCATCCTTCTTCTTCACGAACAATCTTGGCGCACCCAAGGCGAAAAACTTCGAGCGAGCAAAACCTCTATCCACCAATTCTTGCAACCGAGCTTTCAACTCCTTTAATTCCGTTGGTGCCATACGATCACGGAGCTATCGAAATTGAGTGGTACCGGTACCAATTCGATGCCAAATTCTATTTCCGAGCATGTGGTAAACCCGGCAATTCTTGGGGAAAACATCCGGTATTCACAAACCACGGGCGCACGATTCGGGTTTCTTTTACGATTCCTTGTCATCGAAAGCACGTCGCAAGGTACGCCGCACCCTTTTCTTACATATTTTGGGCCAACATCAACGATATTACGGTGGCAACCCTTTAAGTCCGTAGACTCAACCCGAATTATTTCATTATTCGCACCTCAAATCGATAGTCTTGCTCTTGCAATTTACAACCGCATCGTGCATGGTCAACCAATCCAAACCAAGAATAACGTCGAACTCATCGAACGGCAAAAGCATCAAGTCCGCCGGAAAACAAGAACCTCGGAACACTAGGGGACTTTTCTTGCACACTTTGTTGACAAGCACGTAATGACCCAAGGGGTTTGACACCGAATTACAAACTCGATGAGACTCAATGGGCAAAGTCTTCTTGGATGCTAAGGTTTCACATATATATGAATGAGTAGAACCAGGGTCAATCAAAGCAATCACATTTGTATTGAAAAGAGTGAAAGTACCGGTAATAACATCTGGAGAGGCAGCATCCTCGCGTGCGCGTATGGCATAAGTCCTAGCAGGAGCACGAGCCTCGATCCGATGGTAGCATCTCTAGATCCTCTCGACCGCCACCGACATTGCCCATATTTCTAGGTGGCCTACCTCGGCGATGGTAGCACCGGGTTTCCACTCGACTCACATTCATTTAAGCATCCTCGGGCAATCCTTCATAAAGTGGTCGGCCGATCCACACTTATAGCGGAGGCGATCACGAAACCAACAGCTCCCGAATGCCATTTGCCACAATGTGGACACTCGCCCTCTCTCGTGATCATTTCCACCATCGGCGATCGAAGTGACTCGTGTGGTCAAATGGTGTCGATCGCGTCCTCATCTAGAAAAGCCCGAAACGCCTCTAGACCGGCTCGCATCATCTCGAAATCTCTTCGATGCTTGTTGAAGAGACTTTCCGAGGATCTCTTCGAATTCTCCGGTTCCCACATCGACTTTTGTTTCTCCTTTCTAAGCTCTTGACTTTACAAGCTCGCTCAACAAGTACTCTGAAACTCTCAGATCTCGAGGATGCCAACAAACATCCTTATATCATCATTCAGCCCATCCTCGAGCGTTTACACATAATAGCTTGGACGAAATGCATTCTCGCGTCTGGCTAAGCCTCACAAATTTTCGTTCGTATTCGATGGCGACATCGAACCTTGCTTAAGATCAAGGAATTCCCTCGCTTTTGGTAGATGAATCTCGATGATATACTTTTTGAACTCGGTTTGAAAGAATTCCCAAGTCACTTGCTCTCTAGGCACCACAAAGTCGAGTACTCCACCAATAGTAGGCGGACTCAGCGTAAGGGAGATGGTACACTTTAAGCACTCATCGGGTGTATGCAGGATAGCTCATCAAGCACCCGGATAGTGTTATCTAACCAAAATTCAGCTCGCTCGGCATCATCATCATCCGTAGCCTTAAATTCAGTGGCCCCATGTTTTCGAATCCTATCATTGAGGGCTTACTTGACCTTATTTGGTCGATCACGGAGGTATTGTAGGTGCGGGGTTGCATTTGTCGGGAACGGAGGTTGTGGAACAGTAGTGTTGGTTGAATGTATTGATTAAACCATTCGTTCATCACACTATAAAAGGCTTGCCTAGCCTCGTCATTAGGATTGCTGGCCATAGGTTGAGAGTCCATGGCGCTGTCCCTTGCGCGGGAGCAGCGCCACACTCTCCACATCATCAGCTATCGCTTCGGTTGGGATCGGGATCCATTGCTATAAACAAACACAAAGTCAAATTGTCGTAAATCACCACACTATCGATTCATCATTTAATGGCATGTATAGCTAGACCCCAAACACATCACGGTAGTCCCAGTCGACTAAACCGTGGCTCTGATACCAATAAAATTGTAACACCCGAACCCGAGACCATCGCCGTTATCGGACACGAGGGTTAACAAGCCAAGTTCACTTGTTTTGCCCATCCATTTGACATTTCCAGTCAGGCTGGAAAACTGCATCACTGTCACCTTAAAATCATATCTCGAGTTTCAAAACTCGGAAACTGGTTTCGTAAATTTTCCTGAATTTAGACTCATATATCCATCCATGGATTTATTTCTATAATTTTTGGTCGGGCCAATTGGTACAGTTTATTAGTTAAAGTCACCCATGTTACAGGGATCGACTGCTCTGACCTTCGCGTGGTATAACTTTAATATCTCTCTGTACAGGGCTTTAATGCTGGTGCCGTTTGTTTCTAATGAAACTAGACTCAAAATGGAATCTGTAAATATAAGGTATGTCTCCTAATTCTTTTTGGATAATTTATAGTAAATTTTTAAAGTTGCGACAGGGAACCCGGAAACCATTCTGGCCCTGTCTCACAATAGCTTTAATATCTCTTAACATGTAACTCCTATGACCATTTCGTTTCTTCCATATGAAAATAGACTCATCAAGGTTCATTTACATAGCTTATTCACTATTTAATTCCATTCCTACGAATTTTGGTGATTTTTCACATTCACGTCACTGCAGCTGGAAGCATCTGTTTTTAAGGTAGGTCTTACCTATTTGGTAGTCTCCATGAACCAACTAGTCTTGCCATACATAGGTTCATATATGATCATTTTAACCATGCCAATGGCTGATCATATGACCAACATTCCCATTTCAAGCCATAGCCACATCATGACACCAAATATATACATACAAACCACAATTAGTCTAAGTCGATACTTCACTTTTACGAGCCATTTTCGCATGGCCGTACATATATACATCACAACATATTCAACCAACAAGGGTAGTCCTATACATGCCATTTCAAAGTTCAACCAAAATTTATACCAAAATAGAGCGTGGATAGTGTGGATGACTTCGACTTTATTGATCCCGAATCTGATTGCTATCGGCGAAATCTATAAAACAGAGAGCCAAAGTAACGGGTAAGCATTTTTTTATGCTTAGTAAGTCTCAAGGAATATAATCAGCTCTAATTACAGCAATACATTCACATAGCCAAATGCATCATTTCATTAATACACATTCTTACTTCACACTTCATCATTATATACTTTCACAAAGTATCAATCAATTCAATAACTGAAATTTATTAGTCGATTGAGCGAATGTTGCTCAAACATGTCGACTTTCAATGCACATATAACGTACCTTATCCTTTGGGCTTTTCGAGTGTACTAATTGAATTCATTACAGCAACCAACACTCACCTCCAGCCCAAGATTCTTGAATATAACCGGATATAATCACGTGCACAAATGCCTTGGTCTTAGCCCGGATAGAATAACTTCGCACGAATGCCTTGGTCTTAGCCCGGATATAGCCACTAGCACAATTGCCTTGGTCTTAACCGGATATAATTTCAGCATAATTGTCTTGGGGCTTAGCCGGATATCATTCAATTTCTCATGTACACATACATCAATAATCATTGGACATACATATTTCATTTTCATTACTAAGGCTCAAAACGCAAATATAATCACAAGCATATTAGCCTTGGGACTTAGCCGGGTAGAATTCAAATGCTCATACATACATAATCAATAATCAATACACATCCATACTTTATTTCACATAATTCAAGTAGGGTCACTTCTTGAGGACTTACCTCGGATGTTGTCGAACGGCTTTTTCGGCTATTCGATCACCTTTTCCTTCCCTTGTCCAATTGTGGCCCTCTTAGCTCTTGAGCTAATTCAAACAAATTCAATTTATTAAAACCTCATTGTGCTTGCTTATGGCGAATATGACAAGGAGTTTAAATGGTCATATGGCCACTCTTTAGCTTGAATACACAATGGTCATGCACATTTTATACTACATCAAGCAATTCAATACAATTTATTTGAGCATCAAGGAAAAGCTAAGGCCTTCAATAGGCTACCCAAGGCGAATATTCATGTACATGTTGAGGTCAATTTTGCATTTAATACCTCACAAAAAAACAGCATGCATTTTACTAGTTAATGCTTTGCACATTGTGGCCCAAAACTTATAATATAGCATCAAGCACTTATATGTGTGCTAGGTCAATTGTGCTTGCAATTTCACAAGCATTCTTCCACATCTTCTTCTTTAAACCAATATATTCATCACTTACTTCATAGCCAAAACATCATGTGCAAACATATATATACAATATGAGCATGGCGAATTTCAAGGTGTCCATAGCCATCCAAAATACAAATTTTAACTAACATGCAAGAAGCATGAACCATGCTCATGAATGCATCATGGCGAATATGACAATCATGCTCCATTCAACTTCAATCATGGTTAAACACAAAAAGAAAACTCAAAATCTTACTCAAGAGTAGACAATCCATCATTGCATGCATCATCATCAAGCTTCACACTTAGCATGCAATGGCTTTATCACCATAACAACTTTGGCCAAATACCATTTCCATGGCATAACAAGGATTTGAGCCATGGCTAACATGGCTAACATGCATGAAACTCCCAACACAACCTCATACATACCTTAATCTTGATGCAAACTTAGTCAAATCTCCTTCTAGATCTCTTCTAAACAAAGGAAATGAAGCAAAATCCTTCTTCCTCTTAGTATTTTCGGCCAAAAGGGAGAGAGCAAGCATGAACAAATTTTTTGTTTTCTCTTCTTGGTTGCACGGCAATGGGGGATGCTACTCTCTCACACACATTTTTTTCTTTTCTCACCCATGCTTAGTTGTTTATTATTTCTAACATCATCCATTAGTAAAACATGTTGGGAACATGTTCCTTGCCCATAACCTTGTCATGGCGGCCAATCATCCTTAGGAAGGGATTATTTGACATGCAACTCCACCTTTTGTTAACATGTACTAACAAGCCATTTAAAATTAGCCTATCATATTTCACCATGTTTCACTTTGATCCCTAGTTAATACTTTCTCATACAAATGGGTAAAATTAGAGAATGAAATTTCCACATATGCATGCACACACATAGTAAGCATAGAATATAACAATTAATTATTTTTATGACTCGGTTTAGTGGTCCCGAAACCACATTCCGGCTAGGGTCTATTTTGGGCTGTCACACGGCTACCCATCATACGTATAGACTAATTAACTCACATATAATTCAAGTAGAATCATTATATCACCGTATATTGTTATAATTATACGTCATGACTTAATCAAATCGTAAACTAAGTTTCATTACTCAAAAACTTACCTCGGATGTTGTCGAACGATTTCGGCGGCTATTCGATCACTTTTTCCTTTCCCTTATCCAACTTTGGTCCTCTAAGCTCTTGAGCTAATTCAAACAAATTCAACTTATTAAAGTCTCATTATGCTAGATTATGGCCGAATATGACAAGGAGTTTGATAGGTCATATGGCCACCTTTAGCTCAAATACAAAATGGTCATACGCATTTTTAATCACACTGAGCAATTTAATACAATTAATCTAACATTTCCTCATGTGCACCTTGATGACCGAATACACACATCATTAACCTAATATCAATTGACTAAACATTTTAACAAATTCTCCTTGAGTCGATTATCTAAGTCAAGATAAAAGCATCAATGTGCTTGCCTCTAACCGAATACATACAACACAAATCTACCTCATGTGGCCGAATATGCATGTCTATGTTGAGGCCAATTATATGCTTAATACTTCCTACAAATATGGTTACTTGTATTGACTACATACCATTTGTTTCAAGTTCAAAACTCGGCTAATACACATAATTCATACATATCACACTCCAAGCATTCACTCAATTCTATCACTTAAAACACACACATTACTCAATAACTTCCTAGTTTAAATTCGGCCACTACACCAATTCACTAGATGATTTGTTATTATTATTGTTCATTTATTCAAACTACTTACAATTTCCTTAAACCATCACAATTTAGAACCATCTATCACTTCCATTTTCTACCATGGCCGAATGTTATAACCCAAGCCACACATATTGTCCCTCAAGGCCCTTCAATGACCACATTCGGCACCTCCTTAAGAACAACCCAAATTTCAACCTTCAAGAAAGAAGAAAAATATATGTACTAAGAGCTTCCAACTACTTGGCTGAATATCAAACCTCCTAACAATCAAAACATAAGCCATGGAATGATTAGAACTTGAACTAACCACCTTCTTTATACAAAATTTTCCAAGAATTTCAAGGTACTTACCTCTTCCTAATCCTCATCGAAACCGAACATGAAGCAAGAGAACTCCTTTCTTCTTCCTTTGATTTTTCGGTCAAGAAGAACAAAGAGGATGAAGCCCCTTTTTTTTTTCTTTTTCTTCTTCTAGGTACGGCAAAATGGATGGGGGGCATGGATGAGGCAACTTTGTTTTCATCACCCCTCCCTTTTCATTACTTAATTACTAACCCTTTATTTTATTCTTTCTAACATAACACACTAACACAACATGTTCACAACATGTTTCACCCCATAGCATGGCCGGCCACTAGCTTAAATTTTGGGTAATTTGACATGCAAACCCATCATTTTCATAATATGCATTAATAGGCCACTTCACATTTGCCTAGCACATTTCTAAATTTTCTCACATAAGTCCTATTTAATAAAATTCACTTACAATTAACAAAATTCAAACATGAAATTTTTGCACATGCATATATACATATAATAAGCATCAACTATGACGGTTAATTATTTTTATGACTCGGTTTAGTGGTCCCGAAACCACTTTCCGACTAGGGTCAATTTAGGGCTGTCACACTCATCTAGCCAAAATTCTCAATCCCTCTATAGCTAGGGTTTTCAACATTTTCAAGCTCAATAGTAATTGCTACTAAGCCCCGTTTTTAATGTTCTTTGTATTTTTGAAATCTCGGTAACTTACTCTCTCAATTCCTACCCATATTTCATGCTAGGGTTCATGTTTAGAAATTTACCCATACCTAAGTCACTTGTATTTTGATGGTTTATGGAGGAATATGAAAGTTTGAAGGATGGTAAACCACTTTTACTAAGTGAATTTTCATGGAAATGGCTTTAGGGACCATTTTGTAAAAGTTGTAATAATGGGTAGAAAGATGAGAAATGATGGGAAAATATGGGCGAGCATAAGAGGGAAGAACATTCAGCTAGGCTTGGGTAAGGTAGAAATTGCATGCATTTCATTATACGAGTCTAGGGACTAAATCGTAAAAATGTGAAAGGTTAGAGGCAAAACGGTCATTTTTTCTGAGGGTGAAATTTAGACTCGAAAAGATAATGTGAGGTATTAATGATCCATTTTTATTGTTATAGACCCCGAGGAACAAATTCCAGAGGTCGATCGAGGAAAAAAAACTTTCAGAATAACCGAAACACGAAACCGAGACGAATATTAGGTAAGTTCGAATAACTTAAAGTAAACTCATAATATACCTAATTGCATGCTTTATGAATATTGTATTTGATGATGGCGTGAAAATCCATGAAATGTGTTATTAATAATGACATGATGATAAATGTCCCAGTTGAGGTTAAAAAGAAAGTCCGATGGGTAAACCATGAATTACATGTGACTTAAGATCCTTCATGTGTTGCATACAGGATTTAGCCCGGACTGGTAATCCGTTGATCTCAAATATAGAAAGGACCTCGCACGGACGGGTGTTCCTTGAGTGATCGAGCCTCTCAAAGAATATGTGTGCATTGTGGATTTAGCGCAGATGGGTAATCCGATTAGGGTCTAAATTTAGCCTGGACTGGTAATTCTAATCTGAGATCATTAAGGGTGTTTGTCGCTATAAGGTATTTAGCCTGGACTGGTAATCCTGAAATCACCTTATGAGTTGATATTACGGGGGATTTAGCCTGGACTGGTAATCCCATAGTAAGATGTGAGGTTCACGGGAGTACGTACATGAGATGATCGCTCTTACGACTTGACAATAAATGGGTAATCCATTGAGATTTCCAGGAAACTCAACGGGATTAACATGAGATATAAAAATGAAAACATTGAATGATGAGCTTATCTTAGACAAGTTACATGATGCATTGTTATGTGACTATCTTGTTGATTGAGTGCATGTGATAGGGAAACCATTCCGTGCTTGTTAGTCTTATTGCCTTATATGGTTGCATGCTAATTAATCGGTAAGTTTACTTTCCAGTTATTCGGGCTTACTAAGTATGTAAATGCTTACCCCTCTCTTTTCCCTGTCTTACTGAGCTGAGGACTCGTAAAGATTGGAAGACGGTTGAAGAGTCAAGACACTATCAACTTGTCCAACTTTGGTATATAGATGTTTTTATTTTGTTCAACAGCATGTATAGGGATTTTGTTTATTTTGTTATATGTGTCATTTGATTTGCCAATATGAAGGCTTGTAAAGGTATACATGTTCACTTGTATATAGCCATGGGAATTGGCTCATTTTGATGTAGGTTATGACCTACAAATTTGTGCATGTTTAAGTTCAATTGTGCTAGTGAGGATGGAATATGGCCTACCACATTTCCATACATGTAATGTGACCAAACCACATGGGATGACTACGTTATAATTGGCAATGAGTAATAATAACGAGCCAATCTTAAAAGTATTTTAAGGCATAGAAATCCTTAATACAAAGGGAATAACCTAGCATGTGTAAAATCGATGAGATGAAGTTTACATGTAATGAGGTTTATCAAGGTCATTCAAGATGTATAATTAGGCCTTGTTTTGTATTATGGGAACCTATAAGAGTATGGGGTTGATAAAGGGTGACCAAAAGGTTGGAAAATAGCCTAACAAGGTCCATACGGGTAGATACACGGGCGTGTGTCTAGGACGTGTGTGACACACGGATCACCCCATGGGCATGTGGTATGGTCGTGTGTCCCCTGCACCTAAAAATTTTAAGTCAGAATGCATTGTAGTAAACACATGGGTAGAGACACGGTCATGTATCTCAACAATGTGGAGGGCACGACCTAGAACACGAGCGTTTGTCTTGGCCGTGTGCCCCTAAATAGATGCTAACATCATAAATAGAATGCTCAAGTTTTTGGACACGGGCGTGTCTAAGCCGTGTGAAGGACACGGGCCAGGGACACGGCCATATGCTTGGCCATATGAAATCCCCTGTAGGTTCAAAATGGAAAATAATTTTTTGAAATTCAACACAGATATAGGACACGGGGGTGTGCATTGCCTCCACACAGGTATGTGAGCTTAGCCTAGGAAATTTTCTAAGAACTTTCTCAAGTTCTCGGTCTAGTCCTAGACCCTTTTTAATATATGATTCGGGCCTCGTAGACCCATAATAGGGACACTAAGATGTTGTTCGAATGGTTTCAAATTGGAACAAAATTTTATAACCCGTATTACTCGAAAATGTTTGAGTACATGTCTGGTAACACCTCGTACCTAGGTCTCAGGTACGGGTAAGGGGTGTTACACAGATGGCACCTTACGAAGCACTTTATGGTCGTAGGTGTCGTACTTCGTTATGTTGGACTGAGTTGCGTGAGCGGCATGCTCTAGGTCCTGAGTTAGTATCTGATACTAAGGATAAGGTCAAATTAATTCGGGATCGACTGAAGGCGGCATCAGACAGACAGAAGTCATATGCGGATTTGAAGCGTAAGGAAATAGAATATTCTGTGGGAGATTTTGTTTTTCTAAAGGTCTCACCTTGGAAGAAGGTGCTGGGATTTGGGCGTAAGGGCAAGTTGAGCCCAAGGTTTATTGGGCCTTACTGCATATTGAGGCAAGTACCAGTTAGAGTTACCTCCAGAATTAGAGCGGATTCATGATGTGTTGCACGTCTCGATGCTGAGATGCTACCGCTCTGATCCTACGCATGTGTTAGCGGTTGAGGAGATTGAAGTTAGACCAAATCTGACTTTCGAGGAGGAACCAGTTTAGATTTTGGATCGAGAGGTGAAAGTCGTGAGAAGGAAATCTATCCCATTAGTGAATGTTCTTTGGTGGAACTACAGTTCTGAGGAGGATACGTGGGAACCCGATGAGGCGATGCGACAACAATACCTTCACCTTTTCTGGCCAGGTAAATTTCGAGGCCAAAATTTTCTTTAAGGAGGGTAGAATTGTAACTCTCCAAATCTCGAAAACCCTGTTAAATTATTTTTGTGTGTTGTGGCGTGAATGTATGTCTAACTTAATGGTTTAGTGCTCTGGGAGTGTTTGGGAAGTCTTGGGTTGAAGCCTTGACATGAGCAAATTTTTGCTCCTACTTCAATATACCCTTGTTTTCTGATAGTAGGCTTCTTAAATTAATGTGGGTAAAGTATGTCAGGAAAAACCTTGTTGGTCCAAGGGTTAATGGCATGTTTCTATTGCCAAGGGACTTGAGTTCGAGTCCTACTGCACGCAAAAGGGTGTTTTATTTTGCTTATTACCGTGTAAGAATTTGTGTGTCAGTGGAACTCTGTAGCTTGGATGGTTGAGGAGTTTGAGTGGTGTAGGGGAGTGTATAGCCGAAAATTAGGAAAATAAGGGGGAATTTAAATGGTAATTGGTTTGAGGATGTGGGGAGAGATTCTAAGAGGAAATCAAGAAGATGTGGTGAAGAGGGGGTGTTAGTGCCGTTGGTGGACTCTAGGTACTTAATATAATTTGGCTTTGAGCTTAGGGAGCTTCTCTTTCTATTCATTTCGGTTCTTGGAAAATTTTTCTTCTTTTCACCTTTGTTTCTAAAGCCGTACATTACTTGGATTTTGGTTTGGGGTACCTTTCGGTTCTTTGGGTGATTGGATTCTACTCTTCTCTTTAGTCTCTAGTTCACCAATTTCTGTCCATCACTTCCATTTTTCTCAATTGATATCCTTTTCTTTGGCCGAATATCACTAGTCCTTCCTCTCACAATCCCTTTTCGGTTTTTAGCCTTGCTTGGGGACCAATTCTTTCTTTCTTCTTCCTTGCTCCCAATTGACTTGTCTTGAGCGATTACTCCTCCTTCTCTCTCTCTGAATTCTTTTATTCTTACTTTGGCCAAACTTTGTCAAGGCATAAATATCTTCCTCTTCTTCTCCTCTTTTCTGTGCTTTGACCGTTTCTTGCTGCAGGACTACTGAAATCCCCTTATTTTATTGGTAAGTGTTATACGGTTTCTGCTCTCTAGCCGAACCATATTAGGCTTTCCTCTCAAAGGTTAAGCTTATGTATCTCTTAGGCCGAACAGTTGCATTTTCACTTTTTACCATGGGGAGATATCATTTTAACACTTCTCTTTTTGTATGAATGTTACTAGGGGCTCAATTTCTTTAAATAAGGTGTGGGGTCGATTGATTTTCCTTTACAAGTGATAATTTTTTTATTGGTAAGTGTTTAAGCTCTAGTTGTATTTGTGTGGGATTGTAGATTCTTATGAATCGGTTAACTGTTCTTGTGAAGCGTAAAGTATTGGGGAGAATACATGGTTTGGAACAATTACAGGCTGCGATTGTTGATTGGTAAGTAGAGATCATTTGGTTAAAACACTTTTCAATATTATTATGTTTTTGGATTAACGAGGGTTTTAGACTAATAAGAGGTTGTGGTTGACCATAGGTTCTCGATCTGAAAGGCATTTCGGCTACAACTACATAACAGGTGTGTGTGCATATCACTGCCATTAGATGTGAAACCGACAAAAGCTGAAAAGCCAAAAGGTGAACAGACGAGACCACTCGGGCGTGTGACCGCTCGTGTGGCAGGCCATGTGACAAATCATGGTCGTGTGGTCGATGAGATGGCCATGAACGCTTTCATGGACTAAAATGATATTGGGAAATTTTGGATCGAACTGGGCTGTGTAGACCCAATGGGCCTGTAGGCTCCACATAGGAAAATCGCAAAAAGTGTGGTAGTTAGTAGGCCAGGCTGTGTAAACCACATGCCGAAGGCCAAGTTTGGGCTATGTGGGCCCACATGGGGCCCGCGATATGGGATGTGGGCCCATTATCACTAATTGACTGTTAAGGTTACACGAGTCGCCCAAGACGACTGTGGACCTTTTATTGGGCCGGTAAGTAAACTTGGGCCAGTATTTTGGTAAGATGACTATTTTACCCCTATGTGATGTATGACTGTTTAAGCATGCCATTTTTTTTTACTGTATGTACATTTATATTATGTTGTATTGCATGCAGTGGGATATATGATTTTGGAGGAAGTGTTTTGAAAGGTTATAAGCCTATTGCTAGCAGCTCTATTGCAAATACTATTTTAGTGCCGCAATCGGCACGACTTGGTGTGTAGGGTTGGTGGGTCGATTTTATCCCCATATGGTGTGTAGGGCTGGTACGGAGATGGTGTGTAGCAGATGGATTGGGTAGGATTTTTTGTGTGCATACTGTACTAAAATAGGCTAAGGCCCAAACTACCATTCTTGAAATGGGCTCGAGCCCAGCATCTCTTCGCTATCTTGAAAGAGGGCTAAGGCCCTTAACTGAAACTAAAAGGGCTTAGACCCAAATTGTGTTTACTCTGACTGTATGCTTTTATGGGATTTCACACACTGAGTTTATGTAAACTCACCTATCTGTTATCTACGTAGGAAATCCCCAGGCTTAGACGGATCGAGGCGACGGAGGACTCAAAGGTGGCCTCTCGACAAAGTTTCTTTTAATATTATAATTAAGATTTTATTTTGGGTTTTCATTATGTGATAAGGCCTCTTTATTTTTATTTTAATTTGGGGACTTAGTTTCTTGAATTTTAATCTGATAGTAGTAGGTCTCGGACTTTCAAGAAAATATAAACAAATGTTTTTCTAAAAATACCACGTTTATGCAACACATTTTGAAAGCTTCTACAATGATCACTATTTTAAAGTTTATTAACAAACCTATGTAATTAATATTTTGCTAAGATAACTTGAGTTTTCACAATGAATCACACATCCTAAACTTTTGTTAAGAACCTTAAGAAGTTTTATGTAGAACAAATTTTCATGCAATTTGTGTTTTCGAAAAACACTCTAATGTGACATAACATTTTTGGCCATAACGTCTAGGCCGGGTTTGGGGTGTTACATTTAGTGGTATTAGAGCGAGGTTGCAAAACTTGACTGTGGATTTGGGTGTTTCAAAAAAAAAGTTGAAATTTCAACAACATTGTTTTAAAATGGTTTAAAAATGATTATTTGAGAATGTTCTACTAAAAGAGTGGTATACCGAGTCTCTGTGCCGATCCTGTAAGTTTTTTATTGTTTATTCTGAAAGGATAATATTGAAATGTTATTACTGAGACTAATTTAAGTAGTAAAACTATGCTGAAACTCTTTAGTTAGAGTAAACTACGAACTATGGTAAGAATACGAACTGCGAAAATAAAACTCTGAGATAATATTGTTCATAAGATATCGGTAATAAACACTGGAATAATAAACTGACTGGCATAAAACTTTTAATACAGATAAAAGTATAATTAGATAATGAGCACTAGAGGTACTCGTGGTAGAGGCCGCGGAAGAGGCCGAGGAAGTGCTCGGGCTAGGTCTTCGTCTTCTGGACACTAGCCTAATGAGGAAGTTAAAGAGGCACCAGCTTCATCTATGGCTAAGACAGGGTCTCAAAATTGAGCAGCTAGGGATGATGCATTATCCCAAGCAATGTTGAAGATTCTGGAAATGATCACTGGGCCTAGTACTGGTATTGGGGGTCGTGGGTTGGTTATGGAACGACTTAGGCCTAACGGGGCAGAGATATTTAGGGGTATTACTGGAGTTGCCCTTAATGTGGCTGAATATTAGATTGAAGCCATAGAAAGGATCATGGATGACCTTGACTGCACCCCTGATCAGAAGTTAAAAGGTGCAGTATCTCTACTGAGAGACGAGGCTTACCAATGGTGGCTTATTGTCAAAGAGGGCACTCAAACCGATCGTTTGACCTGGGAGTTTTGCAAGACTGCATTTTAGGCTAAATATGTGGGTGCCAGCTATGTGGATGCCCGTGGGAGTGAATTTCTGAATTTAACTCAGAGAGATAAGACAATGGCTGAATATGAGATTGAATTTTTACGATTGAGCCGCTATGCACGTGGGATGGTGGCAATAGAATACGAGCAGTGTGTTCGATTTGACGATGGCCTCAGAGATGGTTAAAGGGTTCTAATAGCTCCTCAGAGGGAGTGGGATTTCACAGCACTATTTGACAAGGTAAAAATCGCAGAAGATGTAGCACGCGCTGAGCACCAGAACAGAGAGAAAGGCAGAGGTAAGAGGGATGTTGAGCCCTTAAATTCTTTTTAGAGGTTTAAGAAAAAGCCTAGAACTGAGGGGCCAACCAAAGTTAGGACCCCTGCTACTGCTACTACTGGACCACAATTTTGTGCTGATTGCGGGAAACGACATCAGGGCGAATGTTGGAAAAAGATGGGTGCATGTTTGAGATGCGGATCATTGGAGCACCATGTCAAGGATTTTCCACGGAGGCCCAAGCAGATGCAAGCTATTGGTTTTGGTAATGTTTAGCTGGGTGGTCAGCAGCGACTGAGAGGCCATGGTTAGGCAAGGGGTGGAAATGGTATGGGTCACGGTCGTGGAGCACTGGACAGAGGTGCTGGTCATACTAAAGCAAGGCAACTGGAGCTGGTTTATGCTGCATGTAACTGAGAGGACGAGGATGCTCCAGATGTCATTACGGGTACTTTTTTAATCCATAACGTACCTTATACCGCATTGATTGATGTGGGGTTTACTCATTCATATATAGCATGCTCTATGTCTAAGATATTGGGTTTTATGGCTGAAAACACTATGAGTGAGATTACTGTTCTATGTCTGCTGGGGCAGTCTGTTTGAATTAATAAGATGTTTAGAGATGTTCCCTTGGTGATACAAGGAGTTATCTTTCTGGTTGATCTTATGGAGTTGCCTTTCGGGGAATTCGATCTAATATTGGGTATGGATTGGTTAGTTAAACATTGGGTAAGCTTAGATTGTGCCACTAAACAGATTGTATTGAGAACTAAGGCAGATGAGGAGGTAGTGGCAATTGGGGAGCGACGAAATTATTTGAGTAATGTAATTTCTGCGATAAGGGTTGAGAAATTGGTTCGCAAGGGTTGTAAGGCATTCTTGGCCTACGTCAGTGTTTCAGATGTTGGGGACTCTTCAATGAAAGTTATCAGAATAGTTAAGGATTTTCCCGATGTCTTTCCTGAAGAGCTACCAGGGTTACCTCCAGAACGTGAAATGGAGTTTGCGATTGAGCTTCTTTTTGGCACGGCTCCGGTGTCCATCGCCCCTTACAGAATGGCATCGAAAGAGCTTTTGGAGCTTAAGGCCCAGCTTTAAGAGCTATTGGAAGCACCAGTCTTATTTGTGAAAAAGAAGGTTAGATCATTGCGTATGTGCATCAACTATAGACAACTGAATAAACTGACCATTAAGAACAAATACCCCCTGCTAAGGATTGATGATCTGTTCAACCAATTGTAAGGAGCATCGATTTTCTCTAAAATAGATCCCTGGTAGGGGTATCACCAACTGAGAGTTAAAGAGGCCGATGTGTACAAGACGGCATTAGGACTCGTTGTGGTCATTACGTGTTCCTAGTAATGCCTTTTGGACTGAGAAATGAACCGGTAGCTTTTATGGATCTGATGACAGAGTGTTTCAACCCTATCTAGATAGGTTTGTTGTAGTATTTATTGACGACATATTGTAGAAGATTGAAGATTAACATGATGAACATCTACGAGTAGTTCTACAAATTTTGAGGGAGAATCAACTGTACACCAAGTTCAGCAAGTGTGAATTCTGGTTACGTGAGGTAACGTCTCTGGGTTATGTGGTATCTGCTGAGGGGATTAGGGTTGATCCTCAGAAAATTGAGGCTACTTTAGATTGGAAGTAGCCTAGGACTGTATCAAAAATTTGTAGTTTTCTAGGACTGGCTGAGTACTATCAAAGATTCATAGAGGGCTTCTCACTGATTGGTGTGCCCTTAACTAAGCTGCTACGTAAAGGCTTGGCATTTAACTGGACTGATGAGCAACAAGAGATCTTTGAGAAGCTCAAGAAAGTTCTGATTGAGGCCCTTATCTTGATTCAGCTGGAGTCTGGGAAAGAATTTATTGTTTACAGCGATGCATCACACGCTGGGTTGGGTTGTGTGTTTATGCAAGTGGGTAAGGTGGTAGTTTATGCATCTCGCTAGCTTAAGACTCATGAGGCGAATTACCCAACACATGACTTGGAGTTGGCCGCACTGGTATTTGCATTGAAAATTTGGAGGCATTACTTGTATGGTGAGAAGTGTATCATTTGCATAGATCACAAGAGCCTCAAGTATCTCCTCACTCAGAAGGAGTTAAATCTTTGGCAGCGTAGATGGATTGAGCTGCTTAAGGGTTATGACTATTCGATTGAATACCACCCTAGTAAGGCCAACATGCTGGCCAACGCACTGAGCCGTAGGGCTATGACTGATCTGAGAGCAATGTTTGCTCGTCTTAGCTTATTTGATGATGGTAGCTTGTTAGCTGAGCTCTAAGTTAAACCAGTGTGGATTGAACAGATTAAGAGTAAACAACTAGAAGATGAGTCATTGGGTCTTCGGTTCCGTCAGATTAAGAATCGTAGTACTCTGGATTTTGGGCTAAATAATGAAGGGGTACTCTGTTTTCGAGATAGAATTTGTGTACCTAAGGATACTGATTTGAGACAGACTTTACTGCGAGAGGTGCATAGTAGCCCCTATGCTATGCACCCAGGTGGAAATAAGATGTACAGAGATCTCCGTGAGATTTATTGGTGGTCGGGTCTTAAGCGTAAGATTACCGACATTGTGGGGAAATGTCTGACTTGCCAATAGGTTAAAGTGGAACACCAGTTGCCTTTTGGGTTGCTTCAGCCAGTTAAGATTCCATTGTGGAAGTGGGAAAGAGTAACCATGGACTTTGTGAGTGGGCTACCCCTAACGCCTTCTAAGAAAGATTCAGTGTGGGTCATCACGGATCGATTGACCAAAACTGCCAATTTCATACCTGTTGGCACAGGTTATTTGTTACAAAAACTAGTTAAGCTGTCTGTATCCGAGTTACTAAGACTACACGAGGTACCAGTTTCCATAATATCTGACAGAGGTCCTTACTTCACGTCTCGGTTCTGGAAAAAGTTTCATGAAGCTCTAGGTACACGGTTGGACTTTAGTACTACGTTCCATCCTCAGACAGATGGTCAGTCAAAGAGCATGATTCAGATACTGAAGGCCATGTTAAGGAGTTGTGTAATTGAATTCCGAGGTAGTTGGGAGGATTACTTGCCATTAGCAGAGTTTGCTTACAATAATAGCTACCAGTCTAGTATACAGATGGCACCTTACGAAGCACTTTATGGTCGTAGGTGTCACACTCCGTCATGTTAGATTGAGCTGGGTGAGCGGTGTGCTCTGGGTCTTGAGTTAGTATCTGATACCGAGGATAAGGTCAAATTAATTCGGGATCGACTGAAGATGGCATCAGACAGATAAAATTCATATGCGGATGTGAAGCGTAAGGAAATTGAGTATTCTGTGGGAGATTTTATTTTTCTGAAGGTCTCACCATGGAAGAAAGTGCTGAGATTTGGGCGTAAGGGCAAGTTAAGCCCAAGGTTTATTGGGCCTTACTGCATATTGAAGAGAGTAGGACCAGTTGCCTACCAGTTAGAGTTATCTTCAGAATTAGAGCAGATTCATGATGTGTTCCACGTCTCGATGCTGAGACACTACCGCTCTGATCCTACGTATGTGGTAGCGGTTGAGGAGATTGAAGTTAGACCAAATCTGACTTTTGAGGAGGAACCAGTTTAGATTTTGGATCGAGAGGTGAAAGTCTTGAGAAGGAAATCAATCCTATTAGTGAAAGTTCTTTGGCGGAACCATAGTTCTCAAGAGGCTACGTGGGAACCTGAGGAGGTGATGCGACAACAATACCTTCACCTTTTCTAACCACGTAAATTTTGAGGCCAAAATTTTCTTTGAGGATGGTAGAAATGTAATGCCCCAAGTCCTGAAAACCATATTAAAATTATTTTTGTGTGTTGTGGTGTGGATATATATTTGACTTAGTGGTTTAGTGCTCTAGGAGTGTTTGGCAAGTCTTAGGTTCAAGCCTTGGCTTGAGTAAATTTTTGCTTCTACTTGAATAAACCTTTATTTTTTGATAGTAGGCTTCTTAAATTAATGTGGATAAAACATGTCACAAAAAAACTTGTTGGTCCAAGTGTTAATGGCATGTTTCTATTGCCAGGGGACTTGAGTTCGAGTCCTACTGCATGCAAAAGGGTGTTTTATTTTGCTTATTGTCGTGTAAGAATTTGTGTGTCAGTGGAACTCTGTAGCTTGGACAGTTGAGGAGCTTGAGAGGTGTAAGGGAGTGTATAGCCGAAAATTAGGAGAAGAAGGGGGAATTTGAATGATAATCGATTTAAGGATGTGGGAAGAGATTGTAGGAGAAAATTAAGGAGATGTGGTGAAGAGGGGGTGTTAGTGTCGTTGGTGGACTCTAAGTACTCAAAAGAATCCGGCTTTGAGCTTAGGGAGCTTCTCTTGCTATTCATTTTGGTTCTTGGCAACTTTTTCTTCTTTTTACCTTTGTTTCTAAAGTTGTACATTACTTGGACTTTGGTTTGGGCACCTTTCGGTTTTTTGCGTGATTGGATTCTACTCTTCTCTTTAGCCTCTAGTTCACTGATTTCTGTCCATCACTTCTATTTTTCTCAATTGGTATCCTTCTCTTTGGTCGAATATCACTAGTCCTTCCTCTCACAATCCCTTTTCAGTTTTTAACCTTGCTTGGGGACTGATTCTTTCTTTGTTCTTCCTTAATCCCAATTGACTTGTCTTGAGCGATTACACCTCCTCTCTCTCTCTCTCAACGCTTTTATTCTTACTTTGGCCGAACTTTTTCAAGGCCTAAATATCTTCCTCCTCTTCTTCTCTTCTCTGTACTTTGACTATTTCTTGTTGTGGGACTGCTGAAATCCCCTTGTTTTATTGGTAAGTGTTATATGGTTTGTGCTCTCTAGCCGGACCTTATTAGGCTTTCCGCTGAAAGGTTTGGCTTATGTTTCTGTTAGGCCGAACGGTTGCATTTTTGCTTTTTACCATGGGGAGTTATCCTTTTAACACTTCTCTTTTTGTATTAATGTTGCTAGCGGCACAATTTCTTTAAACAAGGTGTGGGGCTGATTGCTTTTCCTTTACAAGTGATAATTCCTTTATTTGTAAATGTTTAAGTTCTAGTTGTATTTGTGTGGGATTATAGATTCTTATGAATCAGTTAACTATTCCTGTGAAAGGTAAAGTATTAGTGTGACAGCCCAAAATTGACCCTAGTCGGAAGGTGGTCTCGGGACCACAAAACCGAGGCATAAAAATAATTAAAAATTTATTTTGATGCCTATAATATGTGTGTGCTCATGTATGACATTTTATGATGATTGATTTAGTGTTATAAGGGTGAATTCCACAAGAAAGGACTTAGTAATGAACTTTGAAAGTATGATAGGGAAATGTGTGATGACTAATTAAAGCATGCATGCAAAATAATGGACTTGCATGTCAAATTCCCCTTTATAGGTGGTGGCGGCCATGACAAGGAGGATGGGCTAAACATGTCATGAAACATGTTTTGTTGGTGCATTAGGGTGAAATAATAAACAAAGGTGTATGGGTGATAAAAAATGAAAAAAAATGTGTGTGAGTGTGGTAATCCCCCATTGCCATGAGTTGTAGAGAAGGAAAGAAAAAATTTTGTTCATCCTTTCTTTGAGCCAAAACTAAGGAAGAAGGAGGATTTTTGCTTCATGCTTGGTTTGGAAGAGATCTAGAAGGAGATTTGGCTAAGTTTGCATCAAGATTAAGGTATGTATGAGGTTGTGTTAGGAGTTTCATGCATGTTTTGGTTGCTAACTTGATGTGCATGTTAGCCATGGCTCAAATCTTTGTTAAGCCATGGAAATGGTATTTGGCCAAAGTTGTTATGGTGATAAAGCCATTGCATGCTAAGTGTGAAGCTTGATGATGATGCATGCAATGATGGATTGTCTACTCTTGAGTAAGATTTTGAGCTTTCTTTTTGTTTTATCATGATTGAAGTTGAAAAGGAGCATGATTGTCATATTCGCCATGATGCATTCATGAGCATGGTTCATGCTTCTTGCATGTTAGTTAAAATTTGTGTTTTGGATGGCTATGGACACCTTGAAATTCGCCATGCTCATATATGTATATATATGTTTGCACATGATGTTTTGGTTATGAAGGAAGTGATGAATAAGTTTGTTTAAAGAAGAAGATGTTGAAGAATAATTGTGAAATTGTAAGCACATTCGCCTAGCACACATATGAGTGCTTGATGCTATATTGTAAGTTTTGAGCTACAATATGCAAAGCATTAACTAGTAAAATGCATGCTGTTTTGTGTGGTATTAAGTGCATAATTGGCCTCAACATGGACAAGTATATTCGACCTTGGGTAGCCTATTGAAGGCCTTAGCTTTTCCTTGATGCTCGAATAAATTGTATTGAATTGCTTGATGTAGTATAAAATGTGCATGACCATTGTGTATTCAAGCTAAAGGGTGGCCATATGACCATTTAAATTCCTTGTCATATTCGCCATAAGCTAGCACAATGAGGTTTTGATAAATTGAATTTGTTTGAATTAGCTCAAGAGCTAAGAGGGCCACAATTGGACAAGGGAAGGAAAAAGTAATCGAATAGCCGTAAAAGCCGTTCGACAACATCCGAGGTAAGTCCTCAAGAAGTGACCTTACTTGAATTATGTGGAATGAAATATGGATGTATTGATTATTGATTTATGTGTGTATGAGTATTGAATGATACCCGGGCTAAGTCCCGGCGATTATGTTAGTGATTATAATTGTGTTTGAGCCTTAGTAACGAAAATAAATATGTATGTCCAATGATTATTGATGTATGTGTGCATGAGAAATTGAATGATATCCGGGCTAAGCCCGAAGACAATTATGCTGGAAATTATAACCGGTTAAGACCAAGGCAATTGTGCTAGTGGCTACATCCGGCTAAGACCAAGGCATTCGTGCGAGTCATTCTATCCGGCTAAGACCAAGGCATTTGTGCAAATCGTGATATCCGGGTTAAGTCCGTGAGGCCTTGGTGCGGGTTACCATAACCGGGCTATGTCCCAAGGCGATTGATCGAGTAGCGACATCCGGTTAAACTCGAAGGTATGTGATTTGAAAATTATAAGCTTGCTGGAAAATTTCAGCTAATGCACTTGTGAAATTTCCCAATGACAAGGTAAGTGCGGTGTGTGCTTTGCGCGCTAGGAGTAAGAGCGTGTGAATATCCGCTCCTATGATGGAACGAGTTATCGGCCTTAATGAAGCCGTTATTTGTGTATGAACATAAGAGTTGGGATGGTGAAGTAAGTATGATTATGTGAATGTGCATTAATGAAATGATGCATTTAACTATGTGAATGTATTGCTGTAATTAGAGTTGATTATATTCCTTGAGACTTACTAAGCATAAAATGCTTACTCCATTGCTTTGGCTCTCGCTTTTCTAGATTTCGCCGATAGCAATCGGATTCGGGATCGTTGAAGTCAAGTCATCCACACTATCAAGCCCCCATTTTGGTATAAATTCTTGGTTGAACTTGAAATGGCATGTATAGGACTACCCCTTGTTGGTTTAAATATGTTATGATGTATATGTATGCGGCCATGCGAAAATGGCTCGTAATAGTGAAGTATCAACTTAAACTATTTGCGGTTTGTATATATATATATGTGTCATGATGTGACTATGAATTGGAAATGGGAATGTTGGTCACATGATCAGCCATTGGCATGGTTAAAATGATCATATGTGGACCTATGTAAGGCAAGACTAGTTGGTTCATGGAGACTACAAAATAGGTAAGACCTACCTTAAAAACAGATGCTGCCAGCTGCAGTAACGTGAATGTGAAAAATCACCAAAATTTGTAGGAATGGTATTAAACAGTGAATCAGCTATGTAAATGAACATTGATGAGTCTATTTTCATATGGAAGAAACGAAATGGTCATAGGAGTTACATGTTAAGAGATATTAAAGCTATTGTAAGACAGGGCCAGAACGGTTTCTGGGTTCCCTGTCGCAACTTTAAAAATTTACTATAAATTATCCAGAAAGAATTAGGAGACATACCTTATATGTACAGATTCCATTTTGAGTCTATTTTCATTAGAAACAAACTGAACCAGCATTAAAGCCCTGTACAGAGAGATATTCAAGTTATACCGGGCGAAGGTCAGAGCAGTCGATCCCTGTAACATGGGTGACTTTAACTAATAAACTGTACCAATTGGCCCAACAAAAAATTCTAGAAATAAATCCATGGATGGATATATGAGTCTAAATTCAGGGAAAATTTACGAAACCAGTTTCCGAGTTTTGAAACTAGAGATATGATTTTTAAGGCGACAGTGACGCAGTTTTTCCAGCCTGACTGGAAATGTCCAATGGATGGGCAAAACAAGTGAACTTGGCTTGCTAACCCCTCGTGTCCAACACCGGCGATGGTCTCGGGTTTGGGGTGTTACAATTTTATTGGTATCAGAGCCACGGTTTAGTTGATTCTAGGACTACCGTGAGGTGTTTGGGGTCTAGCTATACATGCCATTAAATGATGAATCGATAGTGTGGTGATTTCTGACAATTTGACTTTGAGTTTGTTTATAGCAATGGATCCCGATCCCAACCGAGCAATAGCTGATGATGTGGAGAGTGTGGCGCTGCTCCCACAAGGGACAGCTGGCGGACTCTCAACCTATGGCCAGCAATCCGAATGATGAGGCTAGGCAAGCCTTTTATAGTGTGATGAGCGAATGGTTTAATCAATACATTCGAACTAACACGGCTGTCCCACAACCTCCATTCCCGACAAATGCAACCCCAAGACCTACAATACCTCCGAATCTGACCAAATAAGGTCAAGTAAGCCCCAATCGATAGGATTGAAAACATGGGGCCACTGAATTTAAAGCTACGGATGATGATGATGCCGAACGAGCTGAATTTTGGTTGGACAACACTATCCGGTGCTCGATGAGCTATCTTGTACACCGATGAGTGCTTAAAGTGTACCATCTCCTTGCTACGTGATTCCACCTACTATTGGTGGAGTACTCGACTTCGTGGTACCTAGAGAGCAAGTGACTTGGGAATTCTTTCAAACCAAGTTCAAAAAAAAAAGTATATCGATCGAGATTCATCGACCAAAAGCGAAGGGAATTTCTTGATCTTAAGCAAGGTTCTATGTCGGTTACCAACTATGAACGAAAATTTGTGAGGCTTAGCGATACACGCGAGAATGCATTTCGTCCGGCTATTATGTAAACGCTTGAGGATGGGCTGAATGATGATATAAGGATGTTCGTTGGCATTCTCGAAATACGAGAGATCGTAGTACTTGTTGAGCGAGCTTGTAAAGTCGAAGAGCTTAGAAAGGAGAAACAAAAAGCTGATGTGGGAACCGGAGAATTCGAAGAGGTCCTCGGAAAGTCTCTTCAATAGGCAAGAAGAGATTTCGAGATGATGTGAACCGGTCTAGAGGCGCTTTGGGCTTTTCTAGACGAGGACGCGATCGACCCCTGTGACCACACGAGTCACTTCGATCGCCATGGTGGAAATGATCGCCGAGAGAGGCGGAGTGTCAACATTGTGGCAAATGGCATTCGGGAGCTGTTGGTTTCGTGATCGCTCCCGCTATAAGTGTGGATCGGCCGACCACTTTAGGAAGGATTGCCCGAGGATGCTTGAGCAGAATGTGAGTCGAGTGGAAACTCGGGTGCTACCATCGCCGAGGTAGGCCACCTAGAAATATGGGCAATGTCGGTTGGCGGTCGAGAGGATCTAGAGATGCTACCATCGATCTGAGGCTCGTGCTCTGCGAGGACTTATGCCATCGCCGACGCCGAGGATGCTTGCCTCTCCGGATGTCATTACCGTGCTTTCACTCTTTTCAATACTAATGTGATTGCTTTGATTGACCCCGGTTCTACTCAATCTTATATATGTGAAACCTTAGCATCCGATAAGACTTTGCCTATTGAGTCTCTTGAGTTTGTAATTCGGTGTCAAACCCTTGGGTCATTACGTGCTTGTCAACAAAGTGTGCAAGAAAAGTCCCTAGTGTTCAAGTTCTTGTTTCCTACGGACTTGATGCTTTTGCCGTTCGATGAATTGACGTTATTCTTGGTTTGAATGGGTTGACCATGTACGATGCGGTCGTAAATTGCAAAAGCAAGACTATCGATTTGAGGTGCGCGACTAACGAGATAATTCGGGTTAAGTCTACGGACTTAAAGGGTTGCCGACTATAATATCGCAATGTTGGCCCGAAAATATGTAAGAAAAGAGTGCGAAGCATACCTTGCGTCGTGCTCGATGACAAGGAATCGAAAAGAAACCGAATCGTGCCGTGGTTTGTGAATACCGGATGTTTTCCGAAGAATTGCCGGGTTTACCACTGTTCGGGAAATAGAATTTGGCATCGAATTGGTACCGGTACCACTCCAATTTCGATAGCTCCGTATCGTATGGCACCAACGAAATTAAAGGAGTTGGAAGCTCGATTTGCAAGAATTGGTGGATAGAGGTTTTGCTCGCTGAGTTTTTCGCCTTGGGGTGCGCCGTGTTGTTCGTGAAAAGAAGGATGGAACCATGCGGTACGTGCATCGATTATCGTCGACTTAATAAGCGATAATAAAGAACAAATATCCGTTGCCACGTATCGATGACTTGTTCGATCAACTAAAGGAGCCTCGGTGTTCTCGAAAATAGATTTGAGATCGGGCTATTATCAATTGCGAATCCGAGATTCGGACGTACCCAAGACCGCCTTGAGCGAGATATGGTCACTATGAGTTTCTAGTGATGCCGCTTTGGGCTCACTAATGCCCTCTGCGGTATTTATGGATTTAATGAATCGGATCTTTAGACCATATTTGGATCGATTAAGAGTCGTGTTCATTGATGACATCTTGGTCTATTCAAGAAATGAGACCGAACATGCTTTGAACACCTGCGGTTAGTCTTTGCAAATTTTACGGGATAAGCAATTATATGCTAAGTTCACAAAGTGTGAGTTACGGTTAAGAGAGGTTAGCTTCTTGGGTCATGTGGTATCTCGCATCGTATTCGAGTCGACCAATAAAATTTCAGCCATACTTAATTGGAAGCCTCAGAAATATTACGAGGTTCGAGCTTTTGGGGCTTACCGGTTATTACCGACGATTTGTAAAAGGCTTCTCAACGATAGCCACGCCGATGACGGCTACTCCAAAAGGATGTTAAGTTGAATGGACGGAGAAATGCCAAAAAGTTTCGATCAATGAAAACTTATTTGATGAAGCCCCAATTCTAGTGCAACCCGAGTCCGCAAAGAGCTTGTCATCTATAGCGACGCCTCTCTACTTGGGTTAGGTTAGCGTATTAATGCAAGAAGGTCGAGTTGTGGCCTGCGCGTCGAGGCAATTAAAGCCACATGAGAAAAATTATCCGACTCATGATCTCGAATTGGCCGCCATCGTATTCGCCTTAAAGATTTGGTGACATTACTTATTTGGTGAAAGGTGCCATGTATACTCGGATCACAAAAGTCTCAAATATTTGATGATCCAAAGAGACTTAAATCTGCGACAAAGACGTTGGCTCGAGTACATTAAAGGATTACTGAGTGGTCATTGACTATCACCCGGAAAGGCGAATGTGGTTGCGGATGCCTTGAGTCGTAAATCATTATTCGCTTTCTGACGATGAGCGATGCACTTGTCTGCTCGATCCGATAGTGTGTTAGTAGCTGAATTGAAAGCCAAACCACTATTGATACATCAAATTCGAGAAGCTCGGAAAGTCGACGACGAGTTGGGCGCAAAAGCGCCGAGTGTGTTCCAAACAAGGATTCGAGTTTCAAATCGATGATGACGATTGTTTGAGGTTCAAAAGTCGTCTGTGTGTTCCAAAGAATTGAACTCATTTCGATAATTCTGAATGAAGCCCATTGTAGCGAATGGCAATCCACCCGGAGTACGAAGATGTACAATGATTTGAAACGTCGGTTTTGGTGGCATGGTATGAAGCGAGACATCTCCGACTTTGTTTGAGATGTTTAATATGTCAACAAGTGAAAGCGGAACATCGGTGCCTTGAGGATTACTTCACCAATCACGATACCCGAGTGGAAATGGGATCGAGTCACAATGGACTTTGTATCCGGACCGCCATTGTCGACAAGTAAGAAGGATGCGGTTTGGGTCGTGGTAGATCGATTGACTAAGTCGGCCCACTTTGTCCCCGTCGTCGGATTTTTCAATTGACAAATTAGCTGAATTGTACGTTTCTCGATTGTGAGATTACACGGGTGCCTATTTCCATCGTGTCGGATAGAGATCCGAGATTTACCTCGCGATTTTGGAAAAAGTTGCAAGAAGCTTTGGGTACCAAGTTGCATTTCAGACCGCCTTTCACCCCCAAACCGATGGTCAATCCGGCGGATAATTCGGATACTTGAGGTTATGTTAAGATGTTGCGTCCTCGAGTTTAGTGGTTTATGGAAGCGGTATTTGCCATTGATTGAATTCGCTTACAACAACACTTTCAATCAAGTATTAAGATGGCACCCTACGAGGCCTTGTACGGTCGTAAATGCCGTACACCATTGTTTTGGACCGAGCTCGGTGAAAGCAAGATTTTCGGGTGGATTTGATTAGGGATCTTTGAGCGAAAGTGAAAGTAATCCGTGAAAGTCTGAAGATAGCCTCCGATCGTTAGAAGTCGTGCACGCGGACTGAAGCGTAAGGATATCGAGTATCGTGGGTGATAAAGTGTTTCTCAAGGTATCGCCTTGGAAAAAGATACTCGATTCGGTAGTAAGGGCAAGTTGAGCCCGAGGTTCGTTGGGCCATATGAGATATCCGGCGAGTCGATCCGGTGGCATATCGTTTGATTTTGCCCCCGAACTCGAAAAGGTTCACGATGTCTTTCACGTTTGATGCTTTGACGCTATAGATCCGATCCATCGCACGTGATTAGTCCATCGAAATTGAAATTCAAGCTAATATGAGTTATGAGGAAGAACCGATTCGTATCCTATCACGAGAAGTGAAAGAGTTGTGAAACAAGCGGGTTCCGCTAGTAAAAGTGTTATGGCTCAAGCACGGATAGAAGAAGCTACTTGGGAGACCGAGAACTCTATGAAAGAGCGATATCCAAACCTATTTACGGTAAGATTTTCGGGACGAAAATTTCTTAAGTGGGGAGAGTTGTGACACCAAAATTGACCCTAGTCGGAAGGTGGTCTCGGGACCACAAAACCGAGGCATAAAAATAATTAAAATTTATTTTGATGCCTATAATATGTGTGTGCTCATGTATGACATTTTATGATGATTGATTTAGTGTTATAAGGGTGAATTCCACAAGAAAGGACTTAGTAATGAACTTTGAAAGTATGATAGGAAATGTGTGATGACTAATTAAAGCATGCATGCAAAATAATGGACTTGCATGTCAAATTCCCCTTTTATAGGTGGTGGCCGCCATGACAAGGGAGGATGGGCTAAACATGTCATGAAACATGTTTTGTTGGTGCATTAGGGTGAAATAATAAACAAAGGTGTATGGGTGATAAAAAATGAAAAAAAAATATGTGTGAGTGTGGTAATCCCCCATTGCCGTGAGTTGTAGAGAAGGAAAGAAAAAATTTTGTTCATCCTTTCTTTGAGCCAAAACTAAGGAAGAAGGAGGATTTTTGCTTCATGCTTGGTTTGGAAGAGATCTAGAAGGAGATTTGGCTAAGTTTGCATCAAGATTAAGGTATGTATGAGGTTGTGTTAGGAGTTTCATGCATGTTTTGGTTGCTAACTTGATGTGCATGTTAGCCATGGCTCAAATCTTTGTTAAGCCATGGAAATGGTATTTGGCCAAAGTTGTTATGGTGATAAAGCCATTGCATGCTAAGTGTGAAGCTTGATGATGATGCATGCAATAATGGATTGTCTACTCTTGAGTAAGATTTTGAGCTTTCTTTTGTTTTATCATGATTGAAGTTGAAAAGGAGCATGATTGTCATATTCGCCATGATGCATTCATGAGCATGGTTCATGCTTCTTGCATGTTAGTTAAAATTTGTGTTTTGGATGGCTATGGACACCTTGAAATTCGGCCATGCTCATATATGTATATATATGTTTGCACATGATGTTTTGGTTATGAAGGAAGTGATGAATAAGTTTGTTTAAAGAAAAGATGTTGAAGAATAATTGTGAAATTGTAAGCACATTCTGCCTAGCACACATATGAGTGCTTGATGCTATATTGTAAGTTTTGAGCTACAATATACAAAGCATTAACTAGTAAAATGCATGCTGTTTTGTGTGGTATTAAGTGCATAATTGGCCTCAACATGGACAAGTATATTCGGCCTTGGGTAGCCTATTGAAGGCCTTAGCTTTTCCTTGATGCTCGAATAAATTGTATTGAATTGCTTGATGTTAGTATAAAATGTGCATGACCATTGTGTATTCAAGCTAAAGGGTGGCCATATGACCATTTAAATTCCTTGTCATATTCGGCCATAAGCTAGCACAATGAGGTTTTGATAAATTGAATTTGTTTGAATTAGCTCAAGAGCTAAGAGGGCCACAATTGGACAAGGGGAAGGAAAAAGTAATCGAATAGCCGTAAAAGCCGTTCGACAACATCCGAGGTAAGTCCTCAAGAAGTGACCTTACTTGAATTATGTGGAATGAAATATGGATGTATTGATTATTGATTTATGTGTGTATGAGTATTGAATGATACCCGGCTAAGTCCCGAAGGCGATTATGTTAGTGATTATAATTGTGTTTGAGCCTTAGTAACGAAAATAAATATGTATGTCCAATGATTATTGATGTATGTGTGCATGAGAAATTGAATGATATCCGGGCTAAGCCCCAAGACAATTATGCTGGAAATTATAACCGGGTTAAGACCAAGGCAATTGTGCTAGTGGCTACATCCGGCTAAGACCAAGGCATTCGTGCGAAGTCATTCTATCCGGGCTAAGACCGAAGGCATTTGTGCAAATCGTGATATCCGGGTTAAGTCCGTAGGCCTTGGTGCGGGTTACCATAACCGGCTATGTCCCGGCGATTGATCGAGTAGCGACATCCGGTTAAACTCGAAGGTATGTGATTTGAAAATTATAAGCTTGCTGGAAAATTTCAGCTAATGCACTTGTGAAATTTCCCAATGACAAGGTAAGTGCGGTGTGTGCTTTATGCGCTAGGAGTAAGAGCGTATGAATATCCGCTCCTATGATGGAACGAGTTATCGGCCTTAATGAAGCCGTTATTTGTGTATGAACATAAGAGTTGGGATGGTGAAGTAAGTATGATTATGTGAATGTGCATTAATGAAATGATGCATTTAACTATGTGAATGTATTGCTGTAATTAGAGTTGATTATATTCCTTGAGACTTACTAAGCATAAAAATGCTTACTCATTGCTTTGGCTCTCGGTTTTCTAGATTTCGCTCGATAGCAATCGGATTCGGGATCGTTGAAGTCAAGTCATCCACACTATCAAGCCCCCATTTTGGTGTAAATTCTTGGTTGAACTTGAAATGGCATGTATAGGACTACCCTTGTTGGTTTAAATATGTTATGATGTATATGTGTGCGGCCATGCGAAAATGGCTCGTAATAGTGAAGTATCAACTTAAACTATTTGCGGTTTGTATATATATATATGGTGTCATGATGTGACTATGAATTGGAAATGGGAATGTTGGTCACATGATCAGCCATTGGCATGGTTAAAATGATCATATGTGGACCTATGTAAGGCAAGACTAGTTGGTTCATGGAGACTACAAAATAGGTAAGACCTACCTTAAAACAGATGCTGCCAGCTGCAGTAACGTGAATGTGAAAAATCACCAAAATTTGTAGGAATGGTATTAAATAGTGAATCAGCTATGTAAATGAACATTGATGAGTCTATTTTCATATGGAAGAAACGAAATGGTCATAGGAGTTACATGTTAAGAGATATTAAAGCTATTGTAAGACAGGGCCAGAACGGTTTCTGGGTTCCCTGTCGCAACTTTAAAAATTTACTATAAATTATCCAGAAGGAATTAGGAGACATACCTTATATGTACAGATTCCATTTTGAGTCTAGTTTCATTAGAAAGAAACGGTACCAGCATTAAATCCCTGTACAGAGAGATATTCAAGTTATACCGCGCGAAGGTCAGAGCAGTCGATCCCTGTAACATGGGTGACTTTAACTAATAAACTGTACCAATTGGCCCAACAAAAAATTCTAGAAATAAATCCATGGATGTATATATGAGTCTAAATTCAGGGAAAATTTACGAAACCAGTTTCCGAGTTTTGAAACTAGATATATGATTTTTAAGGCGACAGTAACGCAGTTTTTCCAGCCTGACTGGAAATGTCCAATGGATGGGCAAAACAAGTGAACTTGGCTTGCTAACCCCTCGTGTCCGACACCGGCGATGGTCTCGGGTTCGGGGTGTTACAATTAGAGAGAATACGTGGTTTGGAACAAAGAGGGGCTGTGATTGTTGATTGGTAAGTAGCGATCATTTGGTTAAAACACTTTTCAATATTATTATGTTTTTGGATTAACGAGAGTTTTAGACTAATGAGAAGTTGTGGTTTACCATAGGTTCTCGATCTCAGATGCATTTCGGCTACAACTCCATAACAGGTGTTTGTGCACATCACTATCAATAGATGTGAAACTGACAAAAGATGAAAAGTAGAAGGTGAACAGACGACACCATTTGGGCGTGTGATCGCCTGTGTGGCAGGCCATGTGACAAAACATGGTCGTCTGGTCAATGAGATGGCCATGAGCGCTTTCATGGACTAAAACGTTATTGGACCATTTGGGCCGAACTGGGCTGTGTAGGCCCAATGGGCCTTGTAACACTCCAAACCTGGTCGGGACGCTATGGCCGAATCTGGCGCGTCACATTGAATTGTTTTACCGAAAACATTGTTTTCATTGAAAACCCTTCCTTAAGATATGAAACCTTAGTTAACTTATGAAAACACTCTTTTCAGTTGCGAAAGCTTTGTTTAAAACATTTGATTTAAGAAAACTTATCATTTGAGAATTTAGTTGTGGAAACGTAGTAAACATGCTATAATTCAAGAAACCATGTTCAACCTCTCATAATTATATCACACAAAAATAATAATCCGAATAATAACAAAAAGGGGAGGCCTTATTACAATCCAGTCTAAAATCATTTAATAAATCAGAAACTAAATGCTCTTATTTTTTTAGTAGAACAAACAAGTCCAAGCTGTCTCACTAGCTGGCCACCCAAAGTCCCTTCACACATCGAACCTTCTATTGAGCACCACCTTAGAAAAATAAAAGAGGGGGTGAGTTTTCACAAACTCAGTGTGTACATCCATCGAACAAAATTAAGCATACATTAACCACCATACATCATACATGTAATGCAATGTAGTGCAATCCCATCCCAATAGTCCATCCGCTACACACCAACTCCGTCCCTCGATACACATCATGTGGGGATATAAATATCGACCCACCCAACCGATACACATCCAGGGTAGCCGGGTTCCGGAACTACCTTCATTTACATATTGGGTTTAAAAGCCTTCGGTGGATCCACGATTGTCAGGCAACCATGCGATCCTCATATACTTCCTCCGTTCCATAATTCCCAACCCATGTGCAACCTAAGCAGAATATCATTTGTTTGCAGCAGATATGCATGTCACATCTATCAAATTACATTCAACACATAGGGGTATTTTGGTCATTTTCGCCCTTAGGGGCATTTCGGTAATTTTTTTATTACAGTTTTCACTTACCTTTTCCCGTTAACAAATCCCATAAGCTAAGATGAGCGAATACTATACACCAGGTAGGATTCCAGAGAAGAGGAGGTGGGTCATTAAGACTGCTTAAGTACCAAGCTCTCCCTAGATCCAATCCTAGACATGCATATACCATTTGCCACACTTTACCCCTATGACTTGTCCACGGTCTCAAAAAATTAATTAAGTTTTATGTAGTCATCATATACTAAGCCCAAAACCCCTGCATACCTACATATGGCCCACTAGGCCCAATCTCATTTATATGGCCCATCCGGCCCAATTCACGTTCATATGGCCCATCGACCCAATTCACATTCATATGGCCCATTAGGCCCAATCTCATTTATATGGCCCATCCGGCCTGAACGCGTGATTCGTAACAAGTAATAAATATTTATAATGAAGATCAAACCTAGACTAACTATTATCACGACGAAAAGGCAAGCGCACCTATCGAACAATAGTATAGTAATGGCAAGACCGGGATATCGTACTGAAGGGAACCAAAAGTACTAGTAATAACTATCTTTTTATTATCTAGCCTATGAATAAATGGGTTTGTTTTAATTAACTAATTATTTAAACTAATTAACTGATTTAATTAAAGCAAAGAGAAAATTTGGAAAAAGACTTGAAGAGAAGCAATTGATAAAGACGACACCCAATGAGGAATCCACCTAGATTTCACTTATTATCTGACTCTGAACCGGACGATTTATTCACTTGACTTGATCCGTGAGACTCCCTAACCTATGTTATTATCCTTTTCGAGACTAATAACATCTAACCCTCAGTTGAATTAATTGAAATTTCTTTCTTAATTAAAACCCCTAGGGAAGAAGTAAATCACTCTATGGACTCCCATATTAGGTTTCACCCTAATTCGGTAAAATTTCGTAACCCTATTTCTAGGCGTTCGATCAACTCCGCTTAATTATGCCAAATCTACTCTCAGGCAGGGTCTATTCCTCCTCTACATAAGTACATAAAATCATGAATTAATACCCGAAATATTAACTCAAGCATTAAGAACACATAATTAAGAACAAATCAAGTATTTATCATACAGTTCAGATAATAATAACAAGATCCATCATAGGTTTTATCCCCCTTAGGTATCTAAGGGGTTTAGTTCATAATAAAATAAGAGTACATCTCAAGAGTATGAAAATAACAAAACATAAAGAAAACTCTAAAACCCCTGAAGGAATTCTGAGAGAGATCTTCAGTCTTGGAGTAGCTCCAGCTTTTGAGATGGATCGTCTGGCTTTCTTCAAGTAATTCCTGGCGTATGGTTCTATATTCCAGAAAAGTTTTGGAAAAAGTGGCCTCCTTCTAGGTCACACTTAGGGTGTTTATATAGGCTTTGGATTGGCTTTCTTTCTCCCTAAGTACCCTTTTCCGTGTAAAATACAAATCTTTGAAAAAGGGACACGCTCGTGTGCCACGACCGTGTGATGTGATTACCAGCCCGAGTTTGATCTGTTGAATTGCACACGGTCATGTGGGCTGAATGGACAGGCCGTGTGAATTGTGAAAACCTTGGTCGACACCCCCAAAGGCCACGCGCGTGTGAGATACCCGTGTGGCAAGGCTTAGGCCGTGTCATCTTCTCGATTTGGTCCATTTTTGTCCTTTTTTAGCTCGTTTTTGGCTCCTTTCGACTCTTGGTGCTCTCCTGAGTACAAAACATGAAATAACCGGATTAAGAGCACCAAAATCCACAAATCTAGTAATAAACATCCATAAACATGCTAAGTATTTGGGGTATAGATATGTATAATTTCGCGTTTATCACGGCCTAAATCACATTATATTCATGCTAACATACAAATTTTCTATCACATAGCATCACTTATCAAATTTTGGCTAATATGGGCCCAAGAGCCCCTCAGGCTCATTTAGCCTATTCCAGCCCATTTGGCTTATTCACAACCCAAGTCCTTGTAATTGCCCATGGCCTCAGGTAACCTATCGGTCTCCCGCTTACAAGTGTTCGTGCACGCACATGACTACCGTAACCAAGCTTTCGGGTTTTCAGTATTTCGGCTTTTTGGCATTTCGACTTTTGCTGATCTACTTGTGTGTGCAGTGTAAGTACACACCTGTTAAGCAAGCCTGCTATGATTCCCTTAGTCAGCAACCTACAAACGATATCACCCTTCCATTAATCGTATGCTTAACACATATTTTACCCCCAAAAAAAAATTGAAACCTCACATTAACCTTACCTTGAACACCAATCCCTAATAGTCTTCCCTTGATCACGTACTCCTTAGATCTGCATTAATCTTACTCACTAAAACCAAATACTAGGGGACTAGCATCCAACATAATTCACCCCCTTATTTCACTTAAATCATTTGGCCAACCTTAGTCAATAAGAGAGAATACTTACCAAACTGCAAAACACCTAAAGAGCAATTCGACAGAGAGCTGAAACCCAAGATCTGATACTAATTCCCTACCAAAGTTTATTAGAAAGAGTGAGGGAGGGAAGTAATCAGTATTAAAAGTACTAGCCGAAAAAAAGATAAGGTACTTACACCAAAAGAGTAATTGGCCCAAGGGAGATTCAGCTTTTCAGCTTTCAAACTAGTATGGTGAATAAAGTTTATTTCGCACAAATTAAAGAAGAAGAGTAGAAGAAGGGATCGACTAACCTAAAAGTGGAACAAAGAAAATTATGTAGAGGAAATGAGGGAAAATTGGCACAAAGAAAGAAAGTAAAACAAAGGGTTTTCGGCTTTTAGGAAAAAGGGTTTCTGGCAACAAGGTGAAGGGAATTCGGCATTAGCCTGGCCACCCTCCATTCAGCATCTATTTATAGCCCCTATAGCAGAATTGCCTGACCCTCAATTTCCTATTCAGCTCCATCACTTCCCCCTTCTTATCTCCTCATTTTTCTCCCTGATAACTCCCCAATCTATTTCCTAAATTTCCTCTTCTGAACACTCCCCTTCGAGTCCATCTTAACGCCATTTCCAACCTTCTAGAAGGCAAAAATTAAACTCCTAAAAAAACTAAGCTTGGATTTGAACCTCGGATCTCCTTGCTATTTACTAAAGCCACCTCCCTACACCCTCAGTGGCGTCACTTAGCCACTGTTCCACAATGCTTTTTGATGTCATTTTTCCCTATCTTTATTTAAAAGCCCAACTAGTCCCAACCCTGATTCCTTTAATAATTAAATTAAAATTCCTCCACCACAAAACTCGAACCCAGAACTTCTCCAACTTACCTCGACACTTCAAATTCCTTAAACCCTTAAAGCCAACATGTCATTTGTCATTTTCTTACTCACTTAAAAATTTTATGAGACCCAAAGACCATTTCATCTAGGCCAAAAATTTGGGACGTTACAACTCTACCCCCTAAAAGAAATTTCGTCCTCAAAATTTTATCTGATTCAAACAGTTGAGGATATTGGCGTCGCATCGCTTCCTCAGGTTCCCAAGTAGCCTCCTAAGCTTTGTGATTCTGCCAAAGTACTTTAACTAATGGAATAGACTTCTTTCTTAGTATCTTAACATCACGATCAATTATTTGTATGGGCTCTTCCTCGAAAATTAGGTTTGGCCTGACCTCGATTTCCTCAACCGCTGTGACATGTGAAGGATCTGAGCAATACCGTCTCAGCATGGAAATATGAAACACGTCATGGATCTGGCTCAGTTCAGGAGCTAACTCCAGTTGATAAGCGACTAGCCCAATCCGCCTTACAACCTGATATGGCCCAATGAACCTTAGGCTTAGCTTCCCCTTCCGTCCAAACCTTAACACCTTCTTTCACGGAGAGAGCTTAAGGAAAACTAAGTCCCCCACTGCATACTCTATCTCACGACGCTTAAGGTCAGGATACGATTTTTGTCTAGTCGAGGCCTCCTTCAACCGATCCTGAATCAACTTCACCTTATCCTCAGTATCTACTACTAACTCAGGGTCCAAAACTCTTTGTTCACCTAACTATGTCCAACATGTTGGAGTTCGACACCTTTGCTCAAACAGTGCCTCATACGGAGCCATCCCAATACTTGCTTCATAGCTATTATTGTACACGAATTTGGCCAACGGCAAATAGTCCTCCCAACTACCTCGGAACTCAATCACACATCCCCTCAACATATCCTCTAATACTTGGATCACCCTTTCAAACTATCCATCAGTTTGAGGGTGGAACACTGTACTGAAGTTCAACCTAGTACCCAACACCTCATTTAGCTTCTTCCAAAATTGCAAAGTGAAACGTGGGTCCCTATCAGATATTATGGAGACTGACACTCCATGCAATCTTACAATCTCTGCCACATACAACCTTGCCAGCTTTTGCAATAAGTAATCGATGCGAACCGGTACAAAATGGGCAGACTTGTTTAACCAATCCACTATAACCCATATCGAGTCTTTCCTAGTAGGCGTCAAGGGTAGCCCACTAACAAAGTCCATTCTGATCCTTTCCTACTTCCAGAGTGCAATCTTCACTGGCTGAAGTAACCCTGAAGGCAACTGATGTTCCCCTTTCACTTTTTTACAAACTAAACATTTGCTTACGAACTCTATAGCCTCGCGCTTAAGTCTAGGCCACCAATAAAGCTCACACAAATTCCAATACATCTTGTTTCCACCAGGATGCATTGCATAGAGACCGCTATGTGCTTCCCACAGAATGGACTACCTTAGATCATCGTCCTTTGGTATACACATTCTCCCATGGAAGCACAATACTCCTTCACTATTTATCCCAAAGTCCGATGTCTCCTCACTCTCTACTTGTTTAAAACGAGCACCCAAAGTCTCATCCACTAACTTCTTACTCCTTATCTACTCGACGCACACCGATTTTACTTGAATCTCAGCTAACTAGCTACCATCATCCAACAAGCTTAATCGGGTAAACATAGCCCTCAAGTCTGACTTAACCCTACGACTCAATGCATCGACTGCCACATTTGCTTTGCTAGGGTGGTATTCAATCATGCAATCATAATCCTTCAATAATTCCACCCACCTATGCTGCCTAAGGTTGAGCTCCTTTTGGGTAATGAGGTACTTCAAGCTCTTATGGTCTAAATAAATTATACACTTTTCCCCGTATAACTAATGCCTTCATATCTTTAGTGCGAAAACCACCGCAGCTAGCTCCAAATCATGGGTTGGGTAATTCACCCCGTGAGTCTTAAGTTGCCATGACGTATAGGCAACCACCTTTCCTTCTTACATCAATACACATCCTACGCCCACATGTGACGTGTCATTATAAACCGTAAACTCCTTCCCAGGCACTGGCTGAATCAACACAGAGGCCTCAGTTAAAACTTTCTTAAGTTTTCCAAAACTTTCTTGTTGCCTATCCGTCTAAACAAACAGTACCCCCTTCCTTAACAACATAGTTAATGGTGCAGCAATTACTAGAAAGCCCTCAACAAACCGCTTACAGTATCCTACCAAGCCCAGAAAACTTCAGATTTTCGACACCGACTTGGGTGTTTTCCATTCTAACAGTGGCTCGATTTTCTGGGGATCCACCTTAATCCCCCCAACTGACATCACATGTCCTAGAAAAGTAACCTCGCTTAGCCAAAATTTGCACTTACTGAATTTGGCATACAACTGCTTCTCCCTTAAAATCTGCAACACAGTCCTTAAGTGCGCATCATGCTCATCCTCATCTCTTGAGTACACCAAAATTTCATCTATAAAGACTACCACGAACCGATCCAAGTAGGGTTGGAAAACCTGATTCATGAGATCCATGAAAGCGGCCGGTGCGTTCGTCAGCCCGAATGGCATCACCAAGAACTCGTAGTGCCCATAACGAGTTCTGAAAGCTATCTTATGAACATCTGCCTCGTTAACCATCAATTGATGATAACCCAAATGCAAGTCAATCTTCGAGAAAACTGAAGCTCCCCTAAACTGATCAAAAAGATTATCAATTCTCGGCAGAGGGTACTTGTTTATAATAGTTAACTTTTTTAACTATCAGTAGTCGATGCACATTCGCAACGCCCCATCTTTCTTCTTCACGAATAACACCAGGGCTCCCCACGGAAACACAATTGGCCGAATGAATCCTCGATCCAACAATTCCTGAATTTGTGCCTTAAGTTCCACCAACTCCTTTGGTGCCATCTGATAAGGAGCGATGGACACTGGAGCCGTACCACGTAACAATTCAATTCCAAATTCAACTTCCCTACTGGGTGGCAACCCAAACAGCTCCTCGAGAAAGACATCAGGAAATTCCTTAACCGTTCTCAACTCCTTAACAATATGTAACAGCCTAATTTTCAGTGGTGTCGGAACAGTGATTTGAGATCACTAAATCCAACAAATGAGTAGGAAATATTATTAATTTAGTGAGTATAAGTTAAATGTGAAGTTAGGAAAAATTTTGAAATAGTGAATAGTGTACTAAAAATGAATACTAAAATTATTAGAATCGAAAACGAGGTATCGAGGCCTCGAGAATTTTAAATCGAGCCATAAGTATTTTTATAAATATTTATGGAGTGTTAATAAGTTAGTATTAAAGTTTCGTCAAGAAATTTTAAAGTTTTGATAGTTAATTGAACAAAAATGACTAAATTGTATCAAATGCAAAATTGTGGGAAATGATTAAATAGCTTAAATGATAAAAGAAAGAGGGTTTAAAAGGCAAATAGACCTAAGGTCTATTTGGGCTGGACGGCAAGAGCATGAAATCAGCAAGAAAATAAGGAGAATTAAGGGCAAAATTGGAAAATTACAAAATTACTTAATAAAGCTAGGACTAAAGTGGAATTATCTAAAGTTCTTTTTATTTTTCTGCATTCTCATCAGCAAAAACGCTATGGAAGAGTTCCCCTAAGCTGGTTTTTCAGATTTTTACTTCAAGTAAGTTCAATTCTTGATTATTTCTTGAAATTTTTGTGTTTTTATGACTTTTACAACTAGGTCCACTTGTTGAATTCATTAGTTTTTGATTCTATGAAAGAAATTGAAAGTTGCTATGAATATGTGCTGGAAGTATATGATGATTTGGCATGGAATTAGAGCTTCAAATTGTTTATATGCTGATTTTTTGAAAGAATTGAATAGAAAGTGAATGTTTGGGACCTAATTGTAAAAGAGTTTGAAGTTAGAGTTTTATGTGGAAATTATAAATTTCAATAGTTATGAAATAACTTATAATGTCTAGCAAAAGTATTAATTGAGAAAATTATCTTAATTGAGGGGTTAATTGAGCGAGGACTGAATTGTAAAATTTGGGGCAAAATGGAAATCAACATTTTGCACTAAAACTGTTTTGGACAGCAGCAGTAGTCTAACTTTGAAAAATCACTAAAAATTGTAGAAATTGAACTAGAGGATGAATAAAATATGAAATTAAAGCTTATTGAGTCTAGTTTCTTATAGAAGAATGTAAGCAATGGAATTGTAAATCATGAGATATGATGTATTTTGTGAGACAAGGTCAGAATGATTTCGGGTTCCCCTGTTCTGACTTTGTAAAATCATAACAAATTGGATAAAAATAATTATGTGATTAAATTTATATTTTTAAAATCATGAATGAGTATATTTTCAAGACAAACAAGCGAGGACATCATTCGAATCCTATACGAGAAGATAATTAATTTTTAGTGAAGAAGGGTCGGAACTGTCAGACTGCAGAATAGGGGAGACTTCAATGAATAAACTGTATTAATTGGCCCAACCAAAAATTATGAAATTTTTATGGTAAGAAGACATATGAGTCTAGTTTCTGGGAAAATTTATGGATCTTAATTTGGAGTTTTGTAGCTCAAGATAAAAATAATTTAGTGACTATGACACAGATGGGCAGCTTGAATATTCACATAAGTAGATAGTGAAAATTATGGATAATGTTACCTACAAGTGTGTTGTTTATACTAAGGATGTGGATGGAGAGGAGGAGGAGGAAAAATATACATATATATGAATGACTCGTGTATAAATTGATCACATGCCCGATTATAATCGATAAGTGTTGAATTAGAAATGATATAATGATTTATTTGGAATATTTATTATGAAATTATGATTATCATTATGATACAAAAATTGAACTTGTGAGTTTATATGGCTAAAATTTTAGTGATTATTTGTTAATTTTATGAATTTCATGATGTGTTATTTCATATGTATTGATGATAAAATCGTGAATAATGTAAAAGCATGAAAATTGAATAAATGAACAAATTGAGCATTTCAGTTCAGTGACAAGATGAATTGAAGGAAAAGACCATGGTTGGACCATGGCAACAAGTGATAAGTGATAGCTTCGGCTACACTTATTTGATCAAGGAAAAGTGAAAGTGATAAGTGATAGCTTCGGCTACACTTATCTGATCAATGAAAAATGACAAGTGAAAAGTGGTAGCTTCGGCTACCTGATCAGTGAAAAGTGGTAGCCCCGGCTACCTGATCAGTGAAAAGTGGTAGTACCGGCTACCTGATCAGTGAATAGTGGTAGCTTCGGCTACAAGTGGCAAGTGATTTCCGTACAAGACCATATCTGGGATATGGCATCGGTGTGATATATGCTACTGTATAAAACCATATCTGGGATATGGCATCAGTGAGATATGTGATTCGTGTAAGACCATAGCTGGGCTATGGCATCGATATATGAATATGTGTAAGACCATAGCTGGGCTATGGCATCATTATGTGAAGATGTGTAAGACCATAGTTGAACTATGGCATCGAGAAAATGAAGTACTGAATTCCGTAAGATGTTCACTAATTTGAAGAAGTTTGGTAAGTATTACATGGAATTATGCAACATAAGGAAATACGAGTTGATGAGACATGAGCATAAAACTTGGTTGATGAATGAGTTCATTTGTGATTATATATTTCTACGCCTTGAGTGTAATATCTGTATGAATTGGTATTCCAAATGAGTTAATGAGAAAACTTCTAGTATGAAATAATTTGAGTTCGAAATGAAATATCATGAAAATGTACTTGAAATACATTGGTATGTCTTGTATATGCTATTTGAATTCATAAATGTAGAAAGTAAATGTATGTGGAAATATGAGATGATGATATCTGTACATGGAATTTATTGATGAATATGTACATCCAAATTTATATGATAGATTTTAGTGAACATTGAAATTGGGCTCAATAAGTGATTTGGCAATTTAAATCGTGATTGGTAGGAAGAGTTAATGAATTGCATATTTATGAATTGTTACACGTATTTGTCTGAAATACGAGGAAGTGATGGTAATTGATACTTGGAAATATGAAACTATGATATATATAAAAACATGGAATATGTTTGATAAATGTGTTCATTCATAATTATGGAATTATGTACCTTATGTGTGCTATTTGCATAAAGATGATATTTCAAATACTTTGGTGAATAAAGCTTAAATATGAAATAGTATGAAATCGAAACAAATTGTTATGAAAATGTATTTAAATTATCTATAAGTGTTTCGTGCTTCTCGATAATGCCTCGTACTCTATTCCGGCGACGGATACGGGTAGGGGGTGTTACACAGTAGGGCTCTTAACATCTGAATTGTTAATGTAAGCCAAATAAGCTTCGCATCCCTTTCGAACCAACTTCTTTGCCCTTAATGCCGAAATTACAATCGTCAGATGATTTCGGCATTCACCAATCACCACTACTTCCTTATCCTCTGCCGTTCTTAACACCATTCTCTTTGCAGCACAATCTAAGGTGGCTCAGTGCTTCACCAGCCAATCCATGCCTAAGATTAAGTCAAACTCACTAAACGACAACTCCATCAAATTCGCTAAAAAGGTAACCCCTTGGACTACTAAGGGCACCTCCCTAAACAACTTATTCACTCCCACTAACTGACTAACGGACTTATCACAGTCATCCCATTCGTAGTAATCTCAAACAAATCACCCAAAGGTTCAGTCATATTGCATGCAACATATGAATCCGTCAATCCAATATCAATTAACGTTGTGTAAGGTAACTCATATATAAAGAACATACCTGTTATCACATCTGGGCATCCCCGTCTTCTCGACGACAAGCAGCATAAACCAACTCTGGCTATCTTGCCTCAGCATGGCCTACATTTTTGCCTAGTGCTCCACGTCCACGGCCATTACCGTTACCGCCTCTGGCCTACCCACGACCCCTTCGCGGCAGCTGACCACCCCTTGGTGGCTGAGCACCACCTTGGCCTACAACTGGCACTCACCTTAGCATTTTAGGGCAATTCCTGATCCTATGCTCCATAGACCCACAAGCTAAACAAGCTCCCGTCCTCTTCCAGCACTCGCCTCCATGGCTTCTCCCACAATCAGCAAAAGGTGGCACCCCTGGATTAACAGCAGAGGAACTTGCTCTATCTGGCCCATTAGCTTTGGCCCTAGCCTTAGGCCTCTATTCAACCCCAGGAGTCTCAGCCTCTCTTTTATTCGTACCCCTTTCCTTTTCTCGATTCAGGCGCTCTGTGCGTTTCACCTCCTCCGCTATCATTACTTTCTCCACCAACTTCGAGAAAACTCATTCCCTTTGTGGAGCTATCAATACCCTGAGGCTATCTCTTAGTCCATCCTCAGACCTAACGCAACGCTCATAGTCCGTAGCCACCATAACTCTTGCATACATACTAAGACGCATGAATTTCGCCTCATGCTCCGCCAAAGATCTGTTTTCCTAGGTCAAGTTCAAGAACTCCTTCCTTCTAGCATCCACATAGCTTGCACCCACATACTTCCCTTGGAATGCAGCTTTGAAGAACTCCCAAGTGACCTACTCAGGTTGAGTGCCCTCTTTCACTGTCAGCCACTGCTGGTAAGCTTCTTCCCTTAGCAATGACACTGCCCCTTTCAGCTTTTGTTCAGGTGAACAGTCCAGATCCTCCATTATCCTTTCCATGGCCTCCAACCAATATTCCACACAGGCACGCCTTTAAAAATCTCAGCCCTATTTGATCGAAGTCGCTACGGAATGGATCCCTGATTTCCTATGCCATTATTGGGCCCAGCGACCCTCTCCAAAATCCTTAGCATTGCCTGCGACAATGCATCATACCCCGTGGCATGATCGTACTGTCCATTCTCAGCCACGATCAGATGTCGACGATTCAGCACTAACACTTCCGCTACCTCGGCCACGGCCTCTCACACCTCTTCTAGCACTCATCGTCGCTTCACATATTTTTTGGATTAAAAATTTTATGAAATTTTAGTAGTTCAATAATTAACCCGATGTTTTATGGAAGTAATTTAAGAGAAGCAAAAATCCTCTATAGTTTCAGGATCCTACAGGCTTCAGTTTCATTCTAACATAATCATCTAAAGTAGCCCTCTAACTATCTACTGTATAATAATTTAAACAAGCTTAAGATCTAAAGAACTTACTTTGTTCGACGTCAGAGACTCGGTGTGCCGCTCAGCAAGACTTCCCCTTTTCCAATATGTTGTAAACATTATATATATTTTAAAACCAAAAAGAAACCAAATAATAATGCCCACTCCACAGCCCGTATTTTGTAACCGGGCTCTGATACCACTAAATGTAACACCCCAAACCCGGCCCGGACGCTATGGCCGAATATGGCGTGTCATATTGAAGTGTTTTAGTGAAAACATTGTTTTCATTGAAAACCCTTCCTTAAGATATGAAACCTTAGTTAACTTATGAAAACACTCTTTTCAGTTGCGAAAGCTTTGTTTAAAACATTTGGTTTAAAAAAACTAATCATTTAAGAATTTAGTTGCGAAAACATAGTAATCATGCTATAATTCAAGAAACCATCTTCAACCTCTCATAATTATATAGCATAAAAATAATCTGAATAATAGCAAAAAGGGGAGGCCTTATTACAATCCAGTCTAAAATCACTTAATAAATCAGAAACTAAATGTTCTTCTTTTTTTAGTAGAACAAACAAGTCCAAGCTATCTCACTAGCTGGCCACCCAGAGTCCCTCCAGACATCGAAACTCCTATTGAGCATCACTTGAGAAAAAAAAAGAGGAGGTGAGTTTTTGCAAACTCAGTGTGTACATCCCTCGAACAAACAGTAAGCATACATCAACCACCACACATCATACATGTAATGCAATGTAGTGCAATCCTATCCCAATAATCCATCCGCTACACACCAACTCCGTCCCCCAATACACATCATGTGAGGATATAAATATCAATCCACCCAACCGATACACATCCAGGGTAGCCGAGTTGTGGAACTACCTTCATCTACATATTGGGCTTAAAAGCCGTCGGTGGATCCACGATTGTCAGGCAACCATACGATCCTCATATACTTCCTCCGTTCCATAATTCCCAACCCATATGCAACCTAAGCAGAATATCATTTGTATGCAGCAGATATGCATGTCACATCCATTAAACTTACATTCAACACATAGGGGTATTTTGGTCATTTTCGTCTTTAGGGGCATTTCGATAATTTTCCCTTTATTACAGTTTTCACTTTCCTTGGCTCGTTAACAAATCTCGTGAGCTAAGATGAATGAATACTATGCACCAGGTAGGATTCCAGGGAAGAGGAGGTGGGTCATTAAGACCACTTAAGTACCAAGCTTTCCCTAGATCTAATCCTAAACATGCATATACCTGTTGCCACACCTTACCCCTTTGACTTGTCCATGGTCTCAACAATTTAATTAAGTTTTATGTAGTCTTCATATACTAAGCCCAAAACCCCTACATACCAACATATGGCCCACTAGGCCCAATCTCATTTATATGGCCCATCCGGCCCAATTCACGTTCATATGGCCCATCTGGCCCAATTCACATTCATGTGGCCCATTACGCCCAATCTCATTTATATTGCCCATCCGGCCCAAATCACATTATATTCATGCTCACATATAATTTTTCTATCACATAGCATCACTTACCAAATTTTGCCTAATATGGGCCCAACAGCCCCTCGGGCCCATTTAGCCTATTCCGGCCCATTTGGCCTATTCACAACCCAAGTCCATGGAATCGCCCATGGCCCCAAGCAACCTATCAGTCTCCCCCTTACGAGTGTTCGCGCACTCGCACGACTACCATAGCCAAACTTTCAACTTTTTGGCATTTTGGTTTTTCGGCATTTCTACTTTTGCCGATCTACTTGTGTGTGCTTTGTAAGTACACACCTAGCAAGCAAGCCTACTGCGATTCCCTTAGTCACCAACCTACAAACGATATCACCCTTCCATTAATCATATGCTGAACACATATTTTACCCAAAAAAAATCGAAACCTCACCTTAACCTTACCTTGAACACCAATCCCTAATAGTCTTTCCTTGATCACGTACTCCTTAGATCTATATTAATATTACTCATTAAAACCAAATACTAGGGAACTAGCATCCAACATAATTCACCCCCTTATTTCACTTAAGATCATTCGACAAACCTTAGTAAATAAGAGAGAAATACTTACCAAACTGTAAAACACCTAATGAGCAATTCGGCAGAGAGCTAAAACCCGAGATCCGATACTAATTCCCTACCAAAGTTGATTAGAAAGAGTGAGGGAGGGAAGTAATCGATATTAAAAATACTAGCCGAAAAAGAGATAAGGTACTTATACCAAAAGAGTAATCGACCCAAGGGAGATTCAGCTTTTCGGCTTTCAAACTAGTATGGTGAATAAGGTTTATTTGGTACAAATTAAAGAAGAAGAGTAAAACAAGGAATCGGCTAACCCAAAAGTGGAACAAAGAAAATTGTGTAGAGGAAAAGAGGGAAAATCAGCATAAAGAAAGAAAGTAAGTAAAACAAAAGGTTTTCGACTTTTAGGAAAAAGGGTTTTTGGCAACAAGGTAAAAAGAATTCGGCATTAGCCTGGCCACCCCCCATTCGGCACCTATTTATAGCCCCTATAGATGAATTGCCTGACCCTTAATTCCCTATTTGGCTCCATCACTTCCCCCTTCTCATCTTTTCATTTTTCTCCCTAATAACTCCCAAATCTATTTCCTAAATTTCCTCTTCTGAACACTCCCCTTTGAGTCCAGCTTCACATCACTTCCAAGCTTCTAGAAGGCCAAAATTAAACTCCTAAAAATACTAAGCTAGGATTCGAACCTCGGATCTCCTTGCTATCTACTAATGCCACCTCCCTAAACCCTAAGTGGCGTAACTTAGCCACTCCTCTACAAGGCATTTTGATGTCATTTTCCCCTATCTTTATTTAAAAGCCCAACTAGTCCCGACCCTGATTCCTTTAATAATTAAATTAAAATTCCTCCACCATAAAACTCGAACCCAGAACTTCTCCAACTTACCTCGACACTTCAAATTCCTTAAACCCTTAAAGCCAACATGTCATTTGTCATTTTCTTACTCACTTAAAAATTTTATGAGACCCAAAGCCCATTTCATCTAAGCCCAAAGCTCGGGGTGTTATAGGCTTGTGGGCCTCACACGGGAAAATCACACAAAAGTGTGGTAGTTAGTAGGCCAAGCTATGTAAACCACATGGCTAAGGCCAAGTTTGGGCTATGTGGGCCTACATGGGGCTCGCAATATGAGCTGTGGGCCCATTACACTGATTGACTGTTAAGGTTACACAGGTCGCCCAAGATGACTGTGGACCTTCTGTTGGGCCGGTAAGTATACCTGGGCCCTTATTTTGTTAAGATGACTATTTTACCCCTATGTGATGTTTGTCTGTTTAAGCATGCCATTTTTTTTACTGTATGTACATTTATATTATGTTGCATTGCATGGGGTGGGATATATGATCTTGGAGGAAGTGTTCTAAAAGGTTATAAGCCTATTACTGGCAGCTCTACTGTAAATACTTTTTTAGTGCCGCAACCGGCACAACTTGGTGTGTAGGGTTGGGTGCGTCGATTTTATCCCCACATGGTGTGTAGGGCTGGTATGGAGATGGTGTGTAGCAGATGGATTGGGTAGGATTCTTTGTGTACATACTGTACTGAAATGGGCTAAGGCCCAAACTGCCGCTATTACTGAAATAGGCTCAGGCCTAGACTACTAGTGCTACTGAAAGAGGGGCTAAGGCCCCTAACTGAAACAAAAAGGGCTTAGGCCCAAATTGTATTTACTCTGACTGTATGCTTTTATGGGATTTCACAACTGAGTTTACATAAACTCACCCATCTGTTATCTACGCAGGAAATCCCTAGGCTTAGACGGATTAAGGCGACGGAGGACTCAGAGGTGGCCACTCGACAAAGTTTCTTTTAATATTATAATTAAGATTTTATTTTGGGTTTTTATTATGTAATAAGGCCTCTTTAATTTTATTTTAATTTGGGGACTTAGTGGCTTGAATTTTAATCTGATAGTAGTAGGTCTCAAATTTTGAAAAAACTATAAACAAATGTTTTTCTGAAAACACCACGTTTATGCAGCCCATTTTAAAAGCTTCCACAACAATCATTGTTTTAAATTTTAATAACAAACCTATGTAATTAATATTTTGCTAAGATAACTTGAGTTTTCACAATGAATCGGACATCCTAAACTTTTCTTAAGAGCCTTAAGAAGTTTTATATAGAACAAATTTTCACGCAATTTGTGTTTTGGAAAACCACTCAAATATGACATCACAGATTTGGCCATAACGTCTAGGCCGGGTTTGGGGTGTTACAATCTGAAGCTGTTTATTGGTAAGATTTTAGGGGATGAAAATCCTTAAGGGGGAGAGTTGTAGTAGCCCGATTTAGACCCTAGTCAAAACAGTGTTTTTGGGACCATAAATCTGAGTCAAAAAATATTTTAATATTATTTTCCATGTTTACAGTATGTGGTTAAGCATATATGAAAGTTTCATATGAAAATTTTATCATTTGTGTGCTTAATTTGCAAAAAGGACTAAATCGCAGAAAATGCAAAAAGGGCCTTCTATTTGATTAAGTGTCGAATTGATGTGTCTTATTAGGTGTGAGTTCCTTATGTTGTAATTAGACCATTAGATTAATGCATGGACAAATTTGGACATGAGTTAGTGGATTATTAATGTTATAAAGCAAGAGTATAATGGTAAATTAGTTATTAAATGATAAATAATAAAATAAGACATGAATTAGTGCTTCATTCATCCTTGATTTTCCTAAATTAAAGAAGAAAAGATAGGGTTTATGTTTTTGAAGCATTCGACCAACATCTAGCTTGATTAAAGGTCCGTTTTGACTCGGTTTTTCGTAATTTCTATGTTTTTGTGATCGTTGCTTTGTGTTCTATTAAGCACATGCCTCAATTTCTAAAATTTTTGATGATTTCATGAGATTTCATTGTTGATTTTGTGATCTTTGTGATGTTAAATGGTGAAATATGAAAGCTTTGTGTTAGATTAATATGTTTTGTATTTTAATTTTTTATGAATTTGAGTAATTTGGGTTAAATTGTGAAAATGAGATTTTGAGGGACTAAAATGTGAAATAAATGAAATATGTGGGCTTATATGAGCTAAAGGAAAATTTGACTAAACATGTGTGTAATGAAATTATGCATATTTTTTGATTTTATGAAATAGGGACTAAAGTGTTAAAATGTGAAAATGTGAGGGCTAATTTATAAAATGCACTAAATATGTGTTTATCGATTGAATTGAATGAATGTGAGATTGAATAATTCAAATTTAATGTGTTTAGATCAAGAACCAAAGAAAATAAAATTAGATCGGGGAAAGTCGAAAGTAGTTGAATAGTCGTTCGTTTCCATTCATTTTCGTACGAGGTAAGTCGATATACAAATAAATGTGTTAAATTAAATTATTATTGCTTATATGATATTTCAATTGTGGCGAATACATATGAGAGCTGAATATGTGGAATCCAAGAAAGTTTTGATAATGTGACGTGTGACACCCCTAATGTGACCCTAGTCGGAGAGTGGTTTCGGGACCACGAAACCGAGTCACAAGAATAATTAGGTGTTATATTCCGTGCTTATTGTATGTGGAATTTGTATGCGTAAATATTTCGTGTCTCGATTTTTTTTAATTAGGTGCAAATTTATAAGAAAGGACCCATGTGCTAGGACTTAAAAATGTGATAGGTGTATTTTTAAGTGGCCTAATAATGCATGAAGTGAAATACATGGAGTTGCATGTCAATTATCCCATTTCCTAAGGTGGATGGCGGCCATGACAAATTATGGGCAAGGGAAACATGTTCCCAACATGTTTTACTAATGGATGATGTTAGAAATAATAAAATAAGAGTATGGAAAAAAATTAATGTTAGTAGGATGAGAAACAAAAAAAAAAGTGTTCATCTTTCTCCATAGCCTTGGCGAATATCCTAAAGAAAGAAAAGAAAAAATTTGTTCATCTATTTTCACTTCTTGGCGAAAATACTAAGGAAAAAGGGGAGGATTTTTGCTTCATGCTTGGGTTGGAAGAGATCTAGAAGGAGATTTGGCTAAGTTTGCATCAAGATTAAGGTATGTATGAGGTTGCGTTAGGAGTTTCATGCATGTTTTGGTTGCTAACTTGATGTGCATGTTAGCCATGGCTCAAATCTTTGTTAAGCCATGGAAATGGTATTTGGCCAAAGTTGTTATGGTGATAAAGCCATTGCATGCTAAGTGTGAAGCTTGATGATGATGCATGCAATGATGGATTGTCTACTCTTGAGTAAGATTTTGAGCTTTCTTTTTGTTTTATCATGATTGAAGTTGAAAAGGAGCATGATTGTCATATTCGCCATGATGCATTCATGAGCATGGTTCATGCTTCTTGCATGTTAGTTAAAATTTGTGTTTTGGATGGCTATGGACACCTTGAAATTCGCCATGCTCATATATGTATATATATGTTTGCACATGATGTTTTGGTTATGAAGGAAGTGATGAATAAGTTTGTTTAAAGAAGAAGATGTTGAAGAATAATTGTGAAATTGCAAGCACAATTGACTTAGCACACATATAAGTGCTTGATGCTATATTATAAGTTTTGAGCCACAATATGCAAAGCATTAACTAGTAAAATGCATGCTGTTTTGTGAGGTATTAAGTGCATAATTGGCCTCAACATGTACATGAATATTCGCCTTGGGTAGCCTATTGAAGGCCTTAGCATTTCCTTGATGCTCGAATAAATTGTATTGAATTGCTTGATGTAGTATAAAATGTGCATGACCATTGTGTATTCAAGCTAAAGGGTGGCCATATGACCATTTAAACTCCTTGTCATATTCGCCATAAGCTAGCACAATGAGGTTTTAATAAATTGAATTTGTTTGAATTAGCTCAAGAGCTTAGAGGGCCACAATTGGACAAGGGAAGGAGAAAGTGATCGAATAGCCAAAAAGCCATTCGACAACATCCGAGGTAAGTCCTCAAGAAGTGACCCTACTTGAATTATGTGAAATAAAGTATGGATGTGTATTGATTATTGATTATGTGTGTATGAGTATTTGAATTCTACCCGGCTAAGTCCCGAAGGCGAATATGCTTGTGATTATATTTGCGTTTGAGCCTTAGTAACGAAAATGAAATATGTATGTCCAATGATTATTGATGTATGTGTACATGAGAAATTGAATGATATCCGGGCTAAGCCCAAGGCAATTATGCTGGAAATTATATCCGGTTAAGACCAAGGCAATTGTGCAAGTGGCTATATCCGGCTAAGACCAAGGCATTCGATGAGTCATTCTATCCGGCCAAGACCAAGGCATTTGTGCACATGGTTATATCCGGTTATATTCAAGAATCTTGGGCTGGAGGTGAGTGTTGGTTGCTGTAATAAATTCAATTAGTACACCCGAAAAGCCCAAAGAATAAGGTACGTTTATATGTGCATTGGAAAGTCGACACATTTGAGCAACATTCGCTCAATCGACTAATGAATTTCAGTTATTGACTTGATTGATACTTTGTGAGAGTATATAATGATGAAGTGTGAAGTAAGAATGTGTATTAATGAAATGATGCATTTGGCTATGTGAATGTATTGCTGTAATTAGAGTTGATTATATTCCTTGAGACTTACTAAGCATAAAAATGCTCACCCCGTTACTTTGGCTCTCTGTTTTATAGATTTCGCTCGATAGCAATCGGATTCGGGATCAATAAAGTCGAAGTCATCCACACTATCAACGCCTCTATTTTGGTATAAATTTTGTTTGAACTTTGAAATGGCATGTATAGGACTATCCCTGTAGTTTAAAAATGTGGTGATGTATATGTATACGGCCATGCGAAAATGGCTCGTAAAAAGGAAGCATGAACTTAGACTATTTGTGGTTTGTATGTATATATTTGGTGTCATGATGTGGCTATGGATTGGAAATGGGAATGTTGGTCACATGATCAGCCATTGGCATGGTTAAAATGATCATATATGAACCTATGTATGGCAAGACTAGTTGGTTCATGGAGACTACCAAATAGGTAAGACCTACCTTAAAAACAGATGCTGCCAGCTGCAGTGACGTAAATGTGAAAAATCACCAAAATTCGTAGGAATGGTATTAAATAGTGAATAAGCTATGTAAATGAACCTTGATGAGTCTATTTTCATATGGAAGAAACGAAATGGTCATAGGAGTTACATGTTAAGAGATATTGAAGTTATTGTGAAACAGGGCCAGAACGGTTTCTGGGTCCCCTGTCGCAACTTTAAAAATTTACTATAAATTATCCGGAATGAATTAGGAGACATACCTTATATGTACAGATTCCATTTTGAGTCTAGTTTCATTAGAAGCAAACGTCACCAGCATTAAAGCCCTGTACAGAGAGATATTAAAGTTATACCGCGCGAAGGTCAGAGCAGTCGATCCCTGTAACATGGGTGGCTTTAACTAATAAACTGTACCAATTGGCCCGACCAAAAATTCTAGAAATAAATCCATGGATGGATATATGAGTCTAAATTCAGGGAAAATTTACGAAACCAGTTTCCGAGTTTTGAAACTCGAGATATGATTTTTAAGGCGAAGGTAACGCAGTCTTCCAGCCTGACTGGAAATGTCAAATTGGTGGGCAAAACATGTGATCTTGGCTTGTTAACCCCTCGTGTCCGACACCGGCGATGGTCTCGGGTTCGGGGTGTTACAATTTTATTGGTATCAGAGCCACGGTTTAGTCGATTCTAGGACTACCGTGATGTGTTTGGGGTCTAGCTATACATGCCATTAAATGATGAATCGATAGTGTGGTGATTTCTGACAATTTGACTTTGTGTTTGTTATAGCAATGGATCCCGATCCCAACCGAGCGATAGCTGATGATGTGGAGAGTGTGGCGCCTGCTCCCGCGCAAGGGATAGCGCCGGCGGACTCTCAACCTATGGCCAGCAATCCGAATGACGAGGCTAGGCAAGCCTTTTATAGTGTGATGAACGAATGGTTTAATCAATACATTCGAACTAACACGACTGTTCCACAACCTCCATTCCCGACAAATGCAACCCCCGCACCTACAATACCTCCGGTGACTGACCAAATAAGGTCAAGTAAGCCCCCAGTCGATAGGATTCGAAAACATAGGGCCACTGAATTTAAGGCTACGAATGATGATGATGCCGAGCGAGCTGAATTTTGGTTGGATAACACTATCCGGGTGCTCGATGAGCTATCCTGTACACCCGATGAGTGCTTAAAGTGTACCATCTCCTTGCTACGTGAGTCCGCCTACTATTGGTGGAGTACTCTGACTTCTGTGGTGCCTAGAGAGCAAGTGACTTGGGAATTCTTTCAAACCGAGTTCCGAAAAAAGTATATCAGTCAGAGATTCATCGACCAAAAGCGGAGGGAATTTCTTGATCTTAAGCAAGGTTCTATGTCCGTTACCGACTACGAACGAAAGTTTGTGAGGCTTAGCCGGTACGCGCGAGAATGCATTTCGTCTGAAGCTATTATGTGTAAACGCTTTGAGGATGGGCTGAATGATGATATAAGGATGTTTGTTGGTATTCTCGAGATACGAGAGTTCGTAGTACTTGTTGAGCGAGCTTGCAAAGCCGAAGAGCTTAGAAAGGAGAAACAAAAAGCTGATGTGGGAACTGGAGAATTCCAAAAGAGGTCCTCGGGAAAGTCTCTTCAACAAGCATCGAAGAGATTTCGAGATGATGCGAGCCGGTCTAGAGGCGTTTCGGGCTTTTCTAAACGAGGACGCGATTGACCCCCTGTGACCACACGAGTCACTTCGATCGCCAGTGGTGGAAATGATCGCCGAGAGAGGGCGAAGTGTCCACATTGTGGCAAATGGCATTCGGGGAGCTGTTGGTTTCATGATCGCTCCTGCTATAAGTGTGGATCGGCCGACCACTTTATGAAGGATTGCCCGAGGATGCTTGAACGGAATGTGAGTCAGAGTGGAAACCCGGGTGCTACCACTGCTCGAGGTAGGCCACCTAGAAATATGGGCAATGTCAATGGCGGTCAGAGAGGATCTAGAGATGCTACCATCAGATCTGAGGCTCGTGCTCCTGCAAGGACTTATGCCATACGCCGCACGTGAGGATGCTGCCTCTCGGATGTCATTACCGTACTTTTACTCTTTTCAATACAAATGTGATTGCTTTGATTGACCCCGGTTCTACTCATTCATATATATGTGAAACCTTAGCATCCAAAGAAGACTTTTCCTATTGAGTCTCTCGAGTTTGTAATTCGGTGTCAAACCCTTGGGTCATTACGTGCTTGTCAACAAAGTGTGCAAGAAAAGTCCCCTAGTGTTCCGAGGTTCTTGTTTTCCGCGGACTTGATGCTTTTGCCGCTCGATGAGTTCGACGTTATTCTTGGTTTGGATTGGTTGACCATGCACGATGCGGTTGTAAATTGCAAGAGCAAGACTATCGATTTGAGGTGCGCGAATAATGAAATAATTCGAGTTGAGTCTACGGACTTAAAGGGGTTGCCACCGTAATATCGCCGATGTTGGCCTAGAAATATGTAAGAAAAGGGTGCGGCGTACCTTGCGACGTGTTTCGATGACAAGGAATTAGAAAAGAAACTCGAATCTGTGCGTGGTTTGTGAATACCGGATGTTTTCCTGAAGAATTGCCGGGTTTACCACCTGCTCGGGAAGTAGAATTTGGCATCGAATTGGTACCGGTACCACTCCAATTTCGATAGCTCCGTGTCGTATGGCACCAATGTAATTAAAGGAGTTGAAAGCTCGGTTGCAAGAATTGGTGGATAGAGGTTTTGCTCGCTTGAGTTTTTCGCCTTGGGTGCGCCGGTGTTGTTCGTGAAGAAGAAGGATGGAACCATGCGGTTGTGCATCGACTATCGTCGACAATAAAGCGACGATAAAGAACAAGTATCCGCTACCACGTATTGATGACTTGTTCGATCAAGCTGAAGGGAGCCTCGGTGTTCTCGAAAATAGATTTGAGATCGGGCTATTATCAATTGCGAATCCGAGATTCGGACGTGCCCAAGACGCCTTGAGCGAGGTATGGTCACTATGAGTTCCTAGTGATGCCGTTTGGGCTCACTAATGCCCTGCGGTATTTATGGATTTAATGAATCGGATCTTTAGACCATATTTGGATCGATTCGTAGTCGTGTTCATTGATGACATCTTGGTCTATTCAAGAAATGAGACCGAACATGCTTGAACACTGCGGTTAGTCTTTGCAAATTTTACGGATAAGCAATTATATGCTAAGTTCAGCAAGTGTGAGTTACGGTTAAGAGAGGTTAGCTTCTTGGGTCATGTGGTATCTGCATCGGTATTCGAGTCGACCAATAAAATTTCAGCCATACTTAATTGGAAGCCTCCAGAAATATTACTGAGGTTCGAGCTTTTGGGGCTTGCCGTTATTCTTGACGATTTGTAAAGGATTCTCAACGATAGCCACGCCGATGACGGCTACTCCAAAAGGATGTTAAGTTCGAATGGACGGAGAAATGTCAAAAAGTTTCGATCAACTGAAAACTTATCATCAAGCCCCAATTCTAGTGCAACTCGAGTCCGCAAAGAGTTTGTCATCTATAGCGATGCCTCCCTACTTGGGTTAGCTTGTGTATTGATGCAAGAGGGTCGAGTTGTGGCCTATGCGTCGAGGCAATTAAAGCCACATGAGAAAAATTATCCGACTCATGATCTCGAATTGGCCGCCATCGTGTTCGCCTTAAAGATATGGCGACATTACTTATTTGGTGAAAGGTGCCATGTGTACTCGGATCACAAGAGTCTCAAATATCTGATGACCCAAAGAGACTTAAATCTGCGACAAAGACGTTGGCTCGAGCTGTTAAAGGATTATGAGCTGATCATTGACTATCACCCGGGAAAGGCGAATATGGTTGCGGATGCCTTGAGTCGTAAATCATTATTCGCTTTACGAGCGATGAACGTGTACTTGTCTGTCCAATCCGATAGTGTGTTAGTAGCTGAATTGAAAGCCAAACCACTGTTGATACATCAAATTCGAGAAGCTCAGAAAGTCGACGACGAGTTGGCTGCAAAACGGGCTGAGTGTGTGCCGAACAAGGACTCGGAATTTCAAATCGATGATGACGATTGTTTGAGGTTCAAAAGTCGTCTGTGTGTTCCAAAGAATTCGGAACTCATTTCGATAATTCAAATGAAGCCCATTGTAGCCGAATGGCAATCCACCCGGGGAGTACGAAGATGTACAATGATTTGAAACGTCGGTTTTGGTGGCATGGTATGAAGCGAGACATCTCCGACTTTGTTTCGAGATGTTTAATATGTCAACAAGTGAAAGCGGAACATTAGGTGCCTTCAGGATTACTTCAGCCAATCACGATACCCGAGTGGAAATGGGATCGAGTCACAATGGACTTTGTATCTGGACTGCCATTGTCAGCAAGTAAGAGGGATGCGGTTTGGGTCGTGGTAGATAGATTGACTAAGTCGGCCCACTTTATCCCCGTACGTACAGATTTTTCAATGGACAAACTAGCCGAGTTGTACGTTTCTCAGATTGTGAGATTACATGGGGTGCCTATTTCCATCGTGTCGGATAGAGATCCGAGATTTACCTCGCGATTTTGGAAAAAGTTGCAAGAAGCTTTGGGTACCAAGTTGCATTTCAGCACCGCCTTTCACCCCCAAACCGATGGTCAATCCGAGCGGATAATTCAGATACTTGAGGATATGTTAAGATGTTGCGTCCTCGAGTTTGGTGGTTCATGGGAACGGTATTTGCCGTTGATTGAATTCGCTTATAACAGCAGCTTTCAATCAAGTATTAAGATGGCACCCTACGAGGCTTTGTACGGTCGTAAATGCCGTACACCATTGTTTTGGACTGAGCTTGGTGAAAGCAAGATTTTCGGGGTGGATTTGATTAGAGATGCTGAATGTAAAGTGAAAGTAATCCGTGAAAGTCCGAAGATAGCCTCCGATCATCGTAAATCGTCTGCGCGGATCTGAAGCGTAAGGATATCGAGTATCAGGTGGGTGATAAAGTGCTTCTCAAGGTATCGCCTTGGAAAAAGATACTCAGATTCGGCCGTAAGGGCAAGTTGAGCCCGAGGTTCATTGGGCCATATGAGATATCCGAAGCGAGTCGGTCCAAGGGCATATCGTAAGATTTTGCCCCTGAACTCAAAAGGTCCACGATGTCTTTCACGTTTGATGCTTCGACGCTATAGATCCGATCCATCGCACGTGATTAGTCCATCAGAAATTGAAATTCAAGCTAATATGAGTTATGAGGAAGAACCGATTCGTATCCTATCACGAGAAGTGAAAGAGTTGCGAAACAAGCGGGTTCCGCTAGTGAAAGTGTTATGGCTCAAGCACGGGATTGAAGAAGCTACTTGGGAGATCGAGAACTCTATGAGAGAGCGATATCCAAACCTATTTACTGGTAAGATTTTCGGGGACGAAAATCTCTTATGTGGGGGAGAGTTATGACACCCCTAATGTGACCCTAGTCGGAGAGTGGTTTCGGGACCACGAAACCGAGTCACAAGAATAATTAGGTGTTATATTCTGTGCTTATTGTATGTGGAATTTGTATGCGTAAATATTTCGTGTCTCGATTTTTATTAATTAGGTGCAAATTTATAAGAAAGGACCCATATGCTAGGACTTGAAAATGTGATAGGTGTATTTTTAAGTGGCCTAATAATGCATGAAGTGAAATACATGGAGTTGCATGTCAATTATCCCATTTCCTAAGGTGGATGGCCGGCCATGACAAATTATGGGCAAGGGGAAACATGTTCCCAACATGTTTTACTAATGGATGATGTTAGAAATAATAAAATAAGAGTATGGAAAAAAATTAATGTTAGTAGGATGAGAAACAAAAAAAAAGTGTTCATCTTTCTCCATAGCCTTGGCGAATATCCTAAAGAAAGAAAAGAAAAAATTTGTTCATCTATTTTCACTTCTTGGCCGAAAATACTAAGGAAAAAGGGGGAGGATTTTTGCTTCATGATTGGGTTGGAAGAGATCTAGAAGGAGATTTGACTAAGTTTGCATCAAGATTAAGGTATGTATGAGGTTGCGTTAGGAGTTTCATGCATGTTTTGATTGCTAACTTGATGTGCATGTTAGCCATGGCTCAAATCTTTGTTAAGCCATGGAAATGGTATTTGGCCAAAGTTGTTATGGTGATAAAGCCATTGCATGCTAAGTGTGAAGCTTGATGATGATGCATGCAATGATGGATTGTCTACTCTTGAGTAAGATTTTGAGCTTTCTTTTGTTTTATCATGATTGAAGTTGAAAAGGAGCATGATTGTCATATTCGCCATGATGCATTCATGAGCATGGTTCATGCTTCTTGCATGTTAGTTAAAATTTGTGTTTTGATGGCTATGGACACCTTGAAATTCGCCATGCTCATATATGTATATATATGTTTGCACATGATGTTTTGGTTATGAAGGAAGTGATGAATAAGTTTGTTTAAAGAAGAAGATGTTGAAGAATAATTGTGAAATTGCAAGCACAATTCGCCTAGCACACATATAAGTGCTTGATGCTATATTATAAGTTTTGAGCCACAATATGCAAAGCATTAACTAGTAAAATGCATGCTGTTTTTGTGAGGTATTAAGTGCATAATTGGCCTCAACATGTACATGAATATTCGGCCTTGGGTAGCCTATTGAAGGCCTTAGCATTTCCTTGATGCTCGAATAAATTGTATTGAATTGCTTGATGTAGTATAAAATGTGCATGACCATTGTGTATTCAAGCTAAAGGGTGGCCATATGACCATTTAAACTCCTTGTCATATTCGCCATAAGCTAGCACAATGAGGTTTTAATAAATTGAATTTGTTTGAATTAGCTCAAGAGCTTAGAGGGCCACAATTGGACAAGAGGAAGGAGAAAGTGATCGAATAGCCAAAAAGCCGTTCGACAACATCCGAGGTAAGTCCTCAAGAAGTGACCCTACTTGAATTATGTGAAATAAAGTATGGATGTGTATTGATTATTGATTATGTGTGTATGAGTATTTGAATTCTACCCGGCTAAGTCCCGGCTTAATATGCTTGTGATTATATTTGCGTTTGAGCCTTAGTAACGAAAATGAAATATGTATGTCCAATGATTATTGATGTATGTGTACATGAGAAATTGAATGATATCCGGGCTAAGCCCAAAGACAATTATGTTGAAATTATATTCGGGTTAAGACCAAGGCAATTGTGCAAGTGGCTATATCCGGCTAAGACCAAGGCATTCGTATGAAGTCATTCTATCCGGCCAAGACCAAAGGCATTTGTGCACATGGTTATATCCGGTTATATTCAAGAATCTTGGGCTGGAGGTGAGTGTTGGTTGCTGTAATAAATTCAATTAGTACACCAAAAGCCCAAAGAATAAGGTACGTTTATATGTGCATTGGAAAGTCGACACATTTGAGCAACATTCGCTCAATCGACTAATGAATTTCAGTTATTGACTTGATTGATACTTTGTGAGAGTATATAATGATGAAGTGTGAAGTAAGAATGTGTATTAATGAAATGATGCATTTGGCTATGTGAATGTATTGCTGTAATTAGAGTTGATTATATTCCTTGAGACTTACTAAGCATAAAAATGCTCACCCGTTACTTTGGCTCTCTGTTTATAGATTTCGCCGATAGCAATCGGATTCGGGATCAATAAAGTCAAGTCATCCACACTATCAATGCCTCTATTTTGGTATAAATTTTGTTTGAACTTTGAAATGGCATGTATAGGACTACCCTGTAGTTTAAAAATGTGGTGATGTATATGTATACGGCCATGCGAAAATGGCTCGTAAAAGGAAGCATGAACTTAGACTATTTGTGGTTTGTATGTATATATTTGGTGTCATGATGTGGCTATGGATTGGAAATGGGAATGTTGGTCACATGATCAGCCATTGGCATGGTTAAAATGATCATATATGAACCTATGTATGGCAAGACTAGTTGGTTCATGGAGACTACCAAATAGGTAAGACCTACCTTAAAAACAGATGCTGCCAGCTGCAGTGACGTGAATGTGAAAAATCACCAAAATTCGTAGGAATGGTATTAAATAGTGAATAAGCTATGTAAATGAACCTTGATGAGTCTATTTTCATATGGAAGAAACGAAATGGTCATAGGAGTTACATGTTAAGAGATATTGAAGTTATTGTGAAACAGGGCCAGAACGGTTTCTGGGTCCCCTTTTGCAACTTTAAAAATTTACTATAAATTATCCAGAATGAATTAGGAGACATACCTTATATGTACAGATTCCATTTTGAGTCTAGTTTCATTAGAAGCAAACGGCACCAGCATTAAAGCCCTGTACAGAGAGATATTAAAGTTATACCGCGCGAAGGTCAGAGCAGTCGATCCCTGTAACATGGGTGACTTTAACTAATAAAATGTACCAATTGGCCCGACCAAAAATTATAGAAATAAATCCATGGATGGATATATGAGTCTAAATTCAGGGAAAATTTACGAAACCAGTTTCCGAGTTTTGAAACTCGAGATATGATTTTTAAGGCGAAGGTAACGCAGTCTTCCAGCCTGACTGGAAATGTCAAATTGGTGGGCAAAACATGTGATCTTGGCTTGTTAACCCCTCGTGTCCGACACCGGCGATGGTCTCGGGTTCGGTGTGTTACTTGACGACATTCGAAAAGCCTCGTACGAACCTTAAGAATAGTTAGGATACATATGTCATGACATAGGATTTTGATATGTGTTATTGTGTCGGACCACGTTTGGGACATTGGTGTCAATTTGAGATTTACGTGTAAGACCATGTCTATGACATCGGCATAGTATTTAATTTTGCATAAGAACCTGTCTGGGATAGTGGCATCGATATATGATTACATGTAATACCACGTCTGGAACGTCGGCATTGTACAAGCTTTTTGAGCTATCAGTGTATCTTATTTAATTCCATAAGGTTCAACGGACATTCTAAGAGATATGTGATCGAATGAATGAATAACTGATTCAGGTATGTGAAGATGTGGTCAACACTTGTTAATGAGAGGTAAGTATATGTGCAAGTGATGATTTGTGATATAAGTATGAGAAAATATGTCATATGTGCAAATGAATAGGGAATATGTGTAATGTATATGAACTAAAAGGTCTGTTATAGTATTTGACTATGGAGCATATGTATTTTATGATGCTTATATGCTTAAAGTGATAAGTTTATTTGTATATGGCTTACTAAGCTTTTGAAAGCTTACTTTGTGTGTTTTTCAATTGTTTTATAGATTATCAAAGTTACTGGAAGCTCGGGGATCATCGATGATCATCACCACACTATCGAGTTATATTTGGTATCATATAAAAATGTGAATGTTGAAGTTTGGCATGTATAGGCTAGAGAACTTTGGATATATTTTAAGATGTGTATATCTTGCCATGTGATATGGCTTGACTATAGATGAGATTATGAATGAATTTTGGTATATGCTTTGTGTTCAAAAATAGTATGTTTTAATGCGTTTATGAATGGCCGAATGAAATGGTCAATTTTGGTATGTTTTAGGATTGATTTTGGGAAGTTGAGCTGATAAGAAATGCTATAAATTCAAATGGATTAATATGATGTATGAATCATATGTTTTGATATGAAGTTAGTGTAAGAGTATGCCTAAAGATCAATCACGAGATGGTTGTAAAGAGTATGCCTAAATATCAATCACGAGATGGTTGTAATAGCATACTTAATTTAACATGTTTATTTAATATAAGGCTTTTCCATTATTATTTCAGATTCTTTTCTGTGTGTATAAATAAACTGTTTTATAATAATGTCTTGAGAATAATATGATCATTCTTAAAAGATCCTTAGTCAAGTATTATTTTTTACTAAGACAACAATAATGCATTAAGACTAACATGTAGTTGATTGATGATAAAGAGTTGTCATTGACATGGAGTGTCAAAATCAATGCATGAATATGCGTGTTAGAGAACAACATATTGTACTGACCCACTATGAGTATGTTTCTTGGATTATTATGTAATTGTCACAACGTTACTCATAGTGATTAATATGTATATGATCCTCAGACTTGAGCTCATCATTATCCCAACATCGTGAGTTCTATATTTTGATACAATCAAATATACACTGTAACTGGTTGTTCTATAAAGGCTGATGTATATCACAATCTATGTAGAGAGATATGGTTGATCAATATAGAATAAGTCCCTCTTACATAATGGGAGTAATATCTTAGGTCACTTGATTGAGTGAGACTAGAAATGCATGGCCATGCTCAAATAAGTTGATATGAGATGTCGTATATCATAGTCTACTCAAGATATCAAGAAACATGAGATGGCCTATGCAAGTGTGACTATTCCATGACTTGTGTTCATTCCAGAGATAAAGGACTTAAGGATTAATGCATGAAGGGTAAATCACAAAAGGTTATGTCGAATCATGACTTCTTGTAACTTAGGTAGTAATGATGCATTGCTAGATGCCACTCATTGTATGTAACATTAGAATCGTTCTAGTATTACTGCTAACGTTATAAGAGCCTATAGGGTCACGCCATATGGTTGAGATGATAGGAATAAAACATAGTTGGTATTGTGTTTGGTTGTCACATGAATTAAATTAATTATAGAATTAATTTAAATGGGCAATCAAATATCGAACATATTATATGTACAAGGATGTTGTACACATAATGAGAACATAATTCTATTAATATATGAATTTGGTTCAGTATATAAATTTAAATAAATATAGTTTATCGAAATCTTTATTATAATTAATATAATTATAATTTTTATTAAAACATCATTATATTTATTTATTTTAAAAATTTGTGAATTAAGATTCATTATAAATATACCAATTGAAAAGGCGAGTTATATATAAATAAAACCTGAAAACCTAGCTTGAGTGGTCTAGCAGCTGTCAAGCAAAGAAATCTCTAAAACAGTTTTGGGGACTTCTTTTGTTCATTGTCAATTGGGTGGATTGCATAGAGGTCAGCATCTGAAAAAGTTGCGACTTGGTTGGATAGTGGTTCTGAATTCTCATTGTCGAGGCGTCGCTGTCTACCCAGATTGAAGTTTCCATAATTTCGAAACCATTATCATAATTTTTTTTCTCGATTCGTTCCTCGCACATGGATCCATGGTTTGGATTGCCGGAGTTTTATTTTTCCGCTGCGCCTTGGGGGCACTGGCACTCCAGCAGTTAGTACTTTGAATTGGTATGTTTGAATTGGATTGTATATGAGAATGATGATGATGATATTATGGGTCAATAGCACATGATTTGGTATGTTTTTGAATGCCTTTGAGGCATGAAAAATTACTTTTTTGATGTTTGTAGGGTTGACCCAAATTGGGTGGCAAAGTGGTCTTGTGAATGGCCTATTTTTATCCACACGGGCAGAGACACGGGCATATGTCTCAACCGTGTGCGACACACGGTCATGCTATATGGCCGTGTGCTCCCTAGGGTACCCTTTTGAATTAAGGCAATATACCCTATAGTTTTGACACGGCCTAGACATACGGGCGTGTCTGGTGGCCGTGTGAGGCTCACAGCCTTAGCACATGGGCATCTGTAGCCATTTCGAAGGGTATACGGGCTAGACACACGGTCGTGTGGTCGACCGTGACACCTAAGTCAGTTTCGACCACGGCCAAGGCACACAGGCATGTCTCCGACCGTGTGGTGCAAGTCAGAATGTATACTCTATTTTCACACGGCCTATGACACGAGCGTGTCTGGTAACCGTGTGAGGTACACAGCCTGTTCACACGGGCGTGTATCCCTTGAAATGTTGAAAATTTTCTAAGTTCTCGAAATGTTTATATGTTATCGATTTAGTCCTGAATGTATGATTAAAGCTTTGTATGCTTGATTTGAATACATATGGAATATCAATGAATGATATTGTTTTAAATGAGAGGACTATTTGATAAATATTTGTTCTGAATTGAGTTATGAGTCCGGTAATGCCTCTTATCCTATTTCGGCGACGATTACGGGTTAGGGGTGTTACATGCCAGTTCAGCATGCTTATTCATTTGCAGATGGTACGCTGTGGGAGCCTTGTGCTTCACTCTATGTTTTTCAAGCAACCATTTCAACCATTTGTCTACAAAATGGGATCCCTCATCACTAGTGATGGCTCTAAGAGTACCAAACCTTGTGAACACATGCTTCTGTAAAAACTTCATCACAACCTTCATAATGTTCATCAGATATGCCTCGGCCTCTACCCACCTAGATACATAGTCTACTACTACCAATATATACTTGTGACCAAAAGAAAGATGGAAAGGACTGAGAAAAACAATACCCCAAACATCAAATAATTCTTCCTTAATAATGTTTATTCAAGGCATTTCATTTCTGTTGGTGATGTTTTCAACCCTTTGACATTGATCACAACTCTTTACGTAGGCATACGAATCTTTGAATAGTGTTGGCCAAAAGAATCCAGCTCGCAATACTTTGGTTGCAATACATGTACCTCCAAAGTGTCCTCCACTTGGAGTTGTGTGACAATGATATAAGATCTTATGTAGCTTATTTTTTGACACGCATCTCTTAACCATTTGATCTGCGTACTTTTTAAACAAATATGGCTCTTCCAAAAAATAGTATTTCACATCGTGAAGAAACTTTTTCTTTTGTTTATACGTCTTATCAATTGGCATCAAACCACAAGCTAAATAGTTAGCAAAATCTACAAACCAAGGGGTATTATGGACATGATTTACCTTAAGTATGTGCTCATCTAGAAATGTATCCTGAATGGGTATAAGTGGAGAATTTCCTTCTTACTGCTCCAATCTGGATAAGTGATCTGCTACTTGATTTTCTACCCCTTTCTAATCTTGAATTTCTAGATCGAACTCTTGGAATAAAAGTACCCATCAGATCAATCATGGCTTAACATCTTTCTTGGCAAGTAAATACTTAATTGTCTAATGATCCGTATAAACAGTCACTTTGGTACCTATAAGATAATATCAAAACTTATCAAAAGCAAATATAATAACAAGTAACTCTTTCTCTGTTACCATATAATTCAATTAAGCTACCATTAGAGTTCGACTTGCGTAGTAGATGGGATGAAAAACTTTGTTCCTTCGCTGGCCCATCACAGCTCCTATCGTGAAGTCACTTGCATCACACATCAACTCACATGGAAAATCTCAATCTGATGTAACAATAATGGGTGCCAAAACTAATCGGTTTTTCAGATCATTAAACACTTTCAAATATTCTTTATCAAAGTTAAATATCGTGTCCTTCTCCAATAATTTGCATAAGGGTGTAGCAATTTTGGAGAGGTCCTTGATAAATCTTTGATAGAATCCAGCATGTCCCAAAAAGCTCCTAACACCCTTTATAGACGAGAGAGGTGGGAGTTTCTTGATGACATCTACCTTTTCTTTATCTACCTTGATTCCATGTCTCGTCATTCGGTGCCCCAGAACAATACCTTCTCATATCATGAAATGGCACTTTTCCTAGTTGAGTACGAGGTTTGTTTCCTCGCACAACGTTAGTACCTTGGCTAGATTGGCTAAGCAACCATCATAAGTGTCTCCAAACACTAAAAAATCATCCACATAAACTTCCAAATACTTCTCAACCATGTCAGTAAAAATAGCGATCACAGATCTTTGAAATATAGTAGGTGCATTACATAAACCATATGGCATGCACCTAAATGCAAATGTACCATACAGGCATGTGAATTTTCTTTTTTGTGTTCATCCTCTAGTGCTACTGAGATTTGATTATATCCTGAGTATCCATCAAGAAAATAGTAATAGTCTCACCCCGTGAGTCTATCTAGCATTTCATCCAAGAACAGCAAAGGAAAATAATCTGTCTTAGCTTCCTTGTTCAACTCGGTAATCTATGCAAATTCTCCATCCTGCAACCATTCTGGTAGGTATTAACTCGTTATTCTCGTTCTAAATGACTATAATACCTCCTTTTTTTGGCGAGCACTAGACCAAACTTACCCATGAACTATCTGAGATGGAGTAAATTACACCCACATCTAACCATTTTATGATCTTTTTCTTTTACACATCCTTCAAAATATGGTTTAGTCTTTGTTGTCCATCAATCGTTCTTTCTCGCCATCTTCTAAGATGATTTTATGCATGCAAAGGGATGGGCTAATACCATAGATATTGATTATGGTACATCTGATAGCCTTCTTGAATTGTTTCAAAACTAAAATGAGTTTTTCTTCCTGCTTTTGAATTAACTCAGCTGAAACAATCACAGAAAAAGTCGAAGAGTTACCTAACTAAACATATTTTAAGTGTGAGGGAAGTACCTTAAGTTCTAATTTAGGCGACTCTTTGATTGACGCTTTTGGTTGAATATAATCTTTGCTTTCTAATTCCAAAGATTCAAAATGGGATTGCAGATTAAATCCCCTTTGATTAGTTTCTAGCAAAGCTAAGTATTCCTCCCCACTTCATCACTTGGAGGGTCTGACATCAAAACTTATTCTAATGGGTCCTCAATAGAGTTGACTTCCCATTCTACAACTAAATCCTCAAACTTAGATATTGTAGAACAATCATCAACTGTGTTAGAGAATCGCATAGACTTAAAAACATTGAAAGTTACCTGATTATCCTAAACACGCATAGTAAGCTTGCAATTCTGCACATCAATAAGGGTCATTCCAGTTGCCAGGAAAGGCTTTCTTGGGATGATTGGCACCTCTTTATCTACTTCAAAGTCTAAAATGACAAAGTCAGCAAAATAAATAAATTTGTCTACACGTACCAATACATCCTTGATTTTTCCTTCTAGATGTGCTAAGGATCAATATGCTAATTGAAGTGTAACTATAGTAGGTCTAACTTCACCTATCCCCAACTTCCTAAATATAGACATGGGCATAAAGTTGATGCTTGCACCCAAATCACATAATGCCTTACTACAATAAGTTTCTCCAATATTGCAAGGTATGGTAAAACATCCAGGGTCCTTCATCTTTGGGGTAATTTACTTTGAAGGTATGCACTACATTCCTTCGTTGTAGCTACCGTATCAAATTCTCCAATTCTCCATTTCTTGGGCAGGATATCCTTCATGAATTTAACATAGTTTGACATTTTCTCAAGTGCTTCTACCAATGAGATGTTGAAATGAAGTTACTTCAGTACATTTAGGAATTTCTTGAACTAGATTTCTTGCTTTTGCTTCTAAAGTCTTTGAGGGTAGTGATGTGTGCTCGTAATCATGAGTTCGGTTACAGTACGCTAGTTTTCCTGATCCTCTAATTATGTATTGTCTTGATTTAGCATTCAAGGTGAAATTGTGAATAATGTAAAGTTGGTAGATGAAAATAACTAAAAGTAGGTTGGATGGATGCCTTTTACGAATCAAACACTTAGAAATGAATGTCGAGACCATTTTTAAAATCAAGTTTTGGAAAATGGAAATCGACTTTAAGAAAAACGAAAACGGGAGTCGCCACCAATCTTTTTAGGTGTGATTGGATCACCTTATAAAATGTTTTGTTTTAAAACATTAATTTTGGTCTACGAAAGTCGAGAAAACAGATTCGGGAGTTGGTTTCATACGAGGAAGGGTTAGCACCCTCGCAACGCCCAAAAATTGGTACCTAATTGATTATTAAGTGTCTTTTATGTCGGAAATTTTGAAATTTTAAGATGTAATCCTCTTTAAAACATTTTGATTTTGTAAATTTGGGCTCACTCGTATCAAAGTATCGACACTAAGTTAGGTTTTTGGAAATCCCTATCTTGAAACAACAAAACGTTATATCCAGTCAGTTAGGACATATTGCTTTGAAATTCCAATACAGTTACTCGTATTTTGAAAACCTTAAAAAACTTAGAACGGTACTTGATTATTTGAACTCAACGAGAAAATTCGCAACTCAATAAGTTAGGGCACTGTTTTTCGAAATTTCCAAACACCAAGCATTGCCTCTATATTTGTTGAAAACTTTTGAAACTTTGTTTTTAATTAATGTATGAGAAATCACATTATCATTAAGGAACAAAATATTGCAATAGTAAGTGAATAAAACATGCATTTAAACGATACAAGAGCCATAACACAAAAATCATATACTAGATACATACATATAAGAATAATATATATAACAAACCTTAACAACATGCCTATAAAGATATACATAGCATATATTGAAAATGAATAAACAAAGCATACAAACATACAAAATAGTAATTAACAATAATGCATGAGATACAAAAAAGTAATACAATATCTATGTACATGTTCATAAAATTTAATATCAAATAATAAATATAAACTAACATTTAACACATGATATATGCAATATAAAACAAATGCATAAAAGAATTAAAATATAAAGTGAATAATTATTAAAAAATATACATATAATAAAAACATGATATTTAATAACAATTTTGAAATAGTATTTAATTATACAATATGTAATATATGATGATGAAATTTAAAAATATATTGTCTTAGAAAAAAATAATGTATAAGAATTTATATTTATAATAAAATAATTATAATGTAAATTTAGCATAATATAAAATAAGTAATTAATGATGAAATATACATGTATATAAAAATAAAATGACATAATAATATAGAATAATATATAATATGTATACAAAAATAATGTATAGTATATATATATTAATATATAATATAAGCACAAATATAATAACCATATATAAATAATAATGTAAAATAATAATAATATAAAATAATATATTTAAAACATAAGATAATATAAAGATAAAGATACTTAAACATTAAGTGATAAAATATAGTATAGATATATATAGGAAAATAATATATGATAAAAATATAAGTAGTATTTTTTATAATAATATATGTATAATTTTTTTATAAATAGATTATATAAAATAACATAATTTAAAAATAGTAAAACAAAGGTTAAAATTGAATTTAAATAGAATTATAAGGCTAATTTGCAAAATAGTATAAGTTCTGGGCCTGATTTGCGAGAATTAAAACAGCAAAGGGCTCACTGGGCAGTTTGCCCTAATCCTAAACGACGCCGTCTCCAGGATGTAATAACCGTTGGGATTAAATTAAAACTAAAACAAAATAATAGGGCCAAATCATAAATAAAATAAAGTGTAATTATAAACTAAAAAAGGGTGGAAGGACTGATCGGGTAATTAACCCAATTCTAAAAATACGCGGATCCTCCCCGGGTAATCGGGTCAACGCGCGGATCCTGGGGGTCTAAAACGTCGTCGTTTTGCTGGGGCTATATAAACCAAAGCTTTAGCCCAAAAATCATTTTACACTGGGTTAAAAAAAAACTTAAAATTCTCTCTGAAATGAGATGAGAGAGAGAGAGAGCTTGACTCCGGTCTCCGTCGAGCCGAGCCTCGGTCCTCGGCTTCACGTGCCCACGTGCCGTCGCTGACTCCTCCCCGTTCGGTGGCCGAAGACTCGAAACCCTGATTTTTCCATGCAAATAATGTAACACCCCTTACCCGTTACCGTCGCCGGAACAGGATACAAGGTATTACCAGAACATAATACATACCATTAAACATAATCGAAATATAAATATGTCTTGACAATATTAGCCAACTTTAATGGCTTGTACAAATTAGCTGGTTGAGTACTGTAACTAATATTTTAAACCTAGACAAATATGACACGTAACAAAATAATTAAGCCTACTATACATGCCATAATTCAAAACGTTTAGTTCAAATACCCTAAAGTAGGATAGTGCGGATAGATCTTCACGATCCTTAACTCCCGAGCAAGCGGAGAACACTATAAGACAAAAGAGAGAAACAAAGTAAGCTTATAGCTTAGTAAGTAAGTATGTAAATACTAATTAAAAAAATCTAACATGTTTACACAACAATTCAAGTACATCTACTTTAACTTCACTATTCATTCCACTTTGATTAAGCTGTCTCTGCTGCGTCATATTCACTAAATAAATCATAACTCGAGTTACCAAACTCGAAATTCAAATCCGTAAAATTTCCTGAATCTAGACTCATAAAGCTTTTTGCTAATTTTTTCTATAATTTTTGGTTCAGCCGATTAGTACAGTTTATTAGTTAAAGTTTCCCTGTTACACAGCTCGACTGATCTGACCTCTGTTCACTACAAATTGAATTTCTCTCAGTACACAATTCAAACAACCCTGAAGTCTGTTTCATTTAAAAATAGTCTCAATAAGGAATTTAGGCATGTAAACTATATTTCTTAATTTGCTTTGTACAATTTTTAATGATTTTTCAAAGTTGGAACAGGGATCACGTATTCATCCTGAGCAAGTCACATACAATTGTAAATATCTCAAAATATAGAATTCCTTTGCTTGCTCTATTTCTTTTATATGAAAGTAGACTCATTAAACTTTAATTTCACATCTCATTCAACCTCTAATTATATTCCTCCTATTTTTGGTGATTTTTCAAAATCACGTCACTGCTACCATCTAAAAACAGTTTTAATGCTAATTTCACTCTTTCACAAATTCTTTATGCTAACCTCATTTTATCTTATATTTGTATATACCACAAATCATTTTCACCACATTTCATTCACCATAAGTGTAGGTCCAAACCACAATGTCACCACAAAACCATCCCGTTGAACAATTCGGACCAATCCTCGATATTTAATGGTTTCAGCACACAGCCCCACCATCATACTTCGTTTAGTTCGGCTCTCTTGTACACATGGTGAACACTTAGTACCACTCATGCGACCCAGCCGATTTGTCTCGTAGCTCTCTTGTCTACATGGTGTCCGTCACTTGGAATCACGCATGCGACCCAGCTACATTTATCTTTCACGTAGCTCTCTTGTCTACATGGTGTCCTTCACTTGGAATCACGCATGCGACCTAGCTACATTTATCTTTCACGTAGCTCTCTTGTCTACATGGGATACATCTCGTATCACACATGTGACCTAGCTACTACAGGGTGTCTCGTAGCTTTCTTGTACACATGATGTGCACTCGGCATCATACATGTGACCTAGCTACGCTCCATCTATTTTATTCGATTTTTCCGAATGTTCAACCGGGATCTCTCTCTATTATTTATTTCCATTCTTCCAATAGTCGATTTATACTTCAACATCAGCTAGTATATACATATAATAGGCTGAAATATAAGAATGTACATGAAATTATTGTAGTATTTACATACAAACTTACCTTGGTGCAAAATGTGGAAATTTTGCAATTTAGTCCAAAACTTTTTCCTTCCCCGCTCAAGATCAATTCGCGTCTTTCTTGATCTATAATAACACATTTAGCTCATTTAATACTCATACTATTTATTTCAATCCAAAAATCACATCATGGAAAAATTACATTTTGCCCCTAACTTTTACAAAATTACATTTTTGCCCCTAGGCTCGGAATTAATTTCAGCCCTTATTCTTATGTTTTATGATATGCTGAACATTTTCTCTTCTACAACCACATCAAATTCTCACTCTATCATATAGTTATGAACAATAGGTATTTTTACCGATTATCTTGCTTTTACTCGTTTTCACTTAAAACCGAGTAGCACAAGTTATTTAACATAATTTAAAACCTCATATTCTATCATAAAACATCAAAATACACAAATTTCACCTATGGGTATTTTTCCAAATATGAACCCTAGGTTAAATTATTACTAGCATAAGCTTAATCGAGCTTAGGATTCCAAAAACGTAAAGAACATTAAAAGCGGGCTTGGAATCACTTACTATGGAGCTTGAAAATTGAAGAAACCCTAGCTATGGAGAGAGGAGAATTCGGCAGCAACTAAGGAGGATGATGACCAATTTTGTGTTATTTTTCCCATTTTATTTCATTTAATATCCAAATGACCAAAATGCCCTCCTTACTAAACTTTCAAAATTCCTTCCATGTCCTAATTTTGTCCATGAACTTAAAATTGGTCAAATTGCTATTTAAGACCTCCTAATTAATATTCCAAAACAATTTCATACTAAAACTTCGGGATGCAAATTTTGCAACTTATTCGATTTAGTCCCTACTTTCAATTTAAGCACTTTAGGCATAGAATTTCATCACGAAATTTTCACACAATCATGCAATCATATCATAAACCCAAAAATAATTATAAAACAATTATTTCTATCTCGGATTTGTGGTCACGAAACCACTATTCCAATTAGGCCCTAATTCGGGTTGTCACAAATAAAGGGTTTGACCTTTTCCTTTTCATTATTTACAGTATATAAGTACATGTATGTAAAATACTTTACCTTTGTGTATCTCAATTAACTGTAGTATCTTGCTTTGTGTACGTATGTAAAAATAAAATTTTTATTGCATCTATGTATGTATTTCAGAAACCTCCAAAATCGTCCCCTTACATCGTTTGATTCGGGCTTTTATAGCCACTGCTGTTTTTACAAAAACTAGGAAAGAAATCTTTTCATATCTTTCCATATTTGCTTTGCTTGCTGCTGTGGCTCTTTCCTTCTTTTGCAGGTATCAAGAAAGATTTAGCAACAACGAACATCGGTGTTGACTCAGGCATAGACCACGGCATGATTCGAAACCTGGAATCACGGCTTGGAATCACGGTGCTGATGGCGTAAGACGAACCGACGCATTGATTGTAGTGTTTAACTTCTGGAGCCTTCTATTTGCAGCGCCTAGTGTTTTTGAAACCCTAGGTCTCTCTGTTGTCTGTTAAAAAATTGGGCCACTTGGGCCTCGTTTGTTTTTGGGTCTAGGTATAAATGGGTAGTGCTTTTGAACCAAAAACACTTGGGCTTTGTAATTGGACTTTTAAATGGACTCTTTAAATAAATAAATACTTATTTATTTAATTTTACTCTGTTTTTAGCCCGATCAAATTTGGGCTATTACAGCTGCCCCTCTTTGTTCATTGCTGTGTAACGGGAATCGAGCAAAGATTTAGAAAGGCCAAATTTGACCGGTCCTATCAAATCATGGTCTTCCATCTTCTTGTGACTGTCATGTTGATATCTTCGATCTGCTCTCCGCCAAACACAGAGACGCCAAATCTGCTTCTTCGATTTGTTCCTTGTAAGCACAAGAATGCCAAATCATCTTAGATCTTGCTTCAGTGTAATCGTCTGAAGGTTAGATCTGCTATGTATCTGCTCTCCATTAAAGTGGAAATGGTAGACTTTGATTTGTTCTCTGACACTACAGAGACGACAAAATCATCTTAGATTTGCTTCATCGTAAGCACGTGAAAGCTAAATCAACTATGTCTTCGCTTTGCTCCTTGTAAGCACAAGGATGCAAATCATCTTGGATCTGCTTCAGTGTAAACATCTGAAGGTGAGATCTGCTATGTATTTGCTCCCCATTGAAGTGGAGATGCCAGACTTCGATTTGTTCTCTGACAATACAGAGATGCCAAATCATCTTAGATTTGCTTCGACGTAAGCATGCGAAAGCCAAATCAGCTATGTCTTCGATCTGCTCTCCGCCAATACAGAGATGCCAAATCTGGTATCTTCGATCTGCTCTCTGACAATACAGAGATGCCAAATCTGCTATCTTCAACTTGTTCCCTATAAACACAGGGATACCATGCTGGAATCCTCGATCTGGTTCGTTGTAAGCACAGGAGTGTCAGATCTGTTATTTTCGATCTGTCCCTATAAACATAGGGATGCCAAATCTGCTATCTTCAACTTGTGCCCTATAAACACAGGGATGCCATGCTGAAATCTTCAATCTGCTTCACTGTAAGCACAGGAATGTCAGATTTGCTATCTTCAATCTGTTCCCTATAAACACAGGGATGCCAAATCTTGTTTCTTTGATCTACATTGTCCCATAAAAGACATAACCTGTAGAATGCATATGAGTTCATGCCTAATAATTAGGATGCTATGATCGAAATGAGTCAAATTCTCTTATTTAGACATGTTATAATGGAAAATGTTATGAAAATGATTCCTATTTCGGATCACTCATTCCTTCATCGAAGTTTATCTTTACTTCTCTCGAAGTCTCATTCCAACTCAACTTGTGGGTTTGTACCATTCTTCAAATGCTATGACCCACTGAAAATGTCTGTAAGATGATCCTCTCCTATGATCAAATCATTTGATTTGTTCAATCATCATTTAGACTGAAAAAGAAATTTTAGTTTCCCCGAGTACATCCGACCCTCACATTTGGGAATTCCTTAAACAATTGTCTTGTTTCAGTTTCTTGTATTATCTAGAAATTTCCAGAGTAATATGCAAAACTTCATTTGTAAAGATATTTTAGTTCATCTATCATTATTTCAATGCAACAAACTTAAAGAATAACGAAATATGAATAAATTTTTAAGAATAATTGGATTTGAATGAATTATCAAAAAGATACAAAAGGGAATTAATCTGATAGCCTATCTTCTAGAAGAAATAGAATATAAAGATAGCAAACAAGATAGAAGTTAGATGCCCTAGATATCACCGCTTGAGTGTCTATACACTAACTCCATGAAGTCTTTCTTGAGTTCAACATGTGTTTAGAAGATCTAAAGTACTCCGTTGATGCCCCGGTTTGCAGCATTTTTCGCTATTTGTTGCATCAGATATAGCAAGATTACCGTATGCCCTTCAATATTTGTACCGCCCTTTCGGGTTTTCAACTCAAAACCCCTTTGGTCACAAGGCGCCCTTTACGGGTTTTCACCTTGGCCTCTCCTTTTTTCTTTTTGAAATCTCAAGGTGCCCTTTGCAGGTTTTCACCTTGGATTCTCTCTCTTTAGACAAAGTATTTTTTAACTGAGTCTGAATTCACTGGATTGGGTAAACTTTTCCCATCCATTTCCGTTAGGATCAATGCACCACCGGAGAAAGCTTTCTTCACGACATACGGCCCTTCCCAATTCGGCATCCATTTTCCCCTAAAGTCCTTTTGAATAGGAAGGATCTTTTTCAGCACCAGGTCTCCCTCGTGAAACTCTCTTGGTCGAACCTTCTTATCATAAGCTTGCATCATTCGCTTCTGATACATCTAACCATGACGGATGGCTATTAGCCTCTTTTCCTCAATTAAGTTTAGCTGGTCATATCGGGATTGAACCCACTTAGCTTCATCTAACCTCACCTCCGTCAAAATTCGAAGAGAAGGTATTTCTAATTCAATAGGTAATACTGCTTCCATCCCATAAACTAGCGAGAATGGGGTTGCCCTAGCAAAGGTTCTGATAGATGTTCGAAAAGCCAGGAGTGCAAACAGTAACTTCTCATGCCAATCTTTATAGGTCTCAGTCATCTTCCCCACTATTTTCTTAATATTCTTGTTGGTAGCTTCTACTGCCCCATTCATTTTTTTAAGATAGGGGGAAGAATTGTGATGCTTGATTTTGAACTGGACGTAAACCTCTGTTATCGTTTTGTTGTTCAAGTACAATGCATTGTCTGATATGATCTTCTCAGGCATTCCATACCGACAAATGATCTCTTTCTTCAAGAATCGACTCACTGCTGACTTAGTAACATTCGCATAAGAGGCAGCCTCTACCCATTTTGTAAAATAGTCAATTACCACGAAGATAAAACGATGTCTATTCGAAGCTTTCGGTGATATTGGTCCAATAACATCCATGCCCCACATGGAAAAGGGCCATGGAGAGGTCATAACATGCAAAGGTGATGGTGGAACATGAATTTTGTCCCCATAAATCTGACACTTATGGCATTTCTTGGTATAGTTGATACAGTCCCCTTCCATAGTGACCCAATAATAGCCAAACCTCATGATTTGCCTTGCCATCGTGAACCCATTTGCATGCGTCCCATATACATATTCATGAACTTCTTCTAAAATTAGCTTAGCTTCCATAGCATCAACACATCTAAAAAATACTTGGTCTTTCCGTCTCTTGTACAAGATATCTCCGTCTAAGACATAGTCGCAAGCTAACCTCCTCAAAGTTCGTTTGTCATTTTCACCGGCCTGTTCAGGGTATTTACAATCTCTCACATATCTCAATATATCTTGATACCAAGGGTTACTGTCATTACTTTCATTCTCAATGTTACAACAATGAGCTTGTGACACCCCTAATGTGACCCTAGTCGGAAAGTGGTTTCGGGACCACAAAACTGAGTCACAAAAATAATTAGATGTTATATTCTGTGCTTATTATATGTGGGATTTGTATGTGTGAATATTTTGTGCCTTGATTTTATCAATTAGGTGCTAATTTATAAGAAAGGACCCATGTGATAGGACTTGAAAATGTGATAGGTGAAATTTAAAGTGGCCAAATAATGCATGAATTATTGACATGAGGGACTTGCATGTCAAATTAGCCAAAATCTAAATGGTGGCCGGCCATGCTATGGGGTAAGGCATATTATAGACATATTATGTTAAAATGTGTGGGAAGAATAATAAATAAAGAAGGGAGTGGGAGGAGAAACCAAAGTTGTCTCCCCCCCCCAATTGCCGTGAATGGAAGAAAGAAAGACTTCAACTTTCATTTTCTATCTTGCTTCCTTGTCTCTTGCAAAGGAAGCTAGAGAAGATAGGCCGGCTGCATGTAGTGGAAAACCATGGAATTTGTTTGCTTCTAAGTTGAAATTTTCAAGTAGAAGGCTAAAAAGGGGGATTAAGGTATGTTAATGCTCTTTCATTGAAAATCTTTGTATATTTGGAGTGGTCATCAAGTATAGAAGCTAGCTCATGGCAAATGTTTTTTTTTAAATGTGTGAAGATGACAATCGGCTATGTTGAAGTGCTAAATGAGTGCTAAATTGAGCTTAAGATAGTAATTAGAATTTGGGAAATTCATGCATTTTGTGGTCCAAGGGTGATAAGAACCATACGGTTATGGCATGTAAGCATGAAGATTGTGGAAGTCTTAGAATTGACTTAAGTGTTTTCGTCATTAACATATATATATATTGCCGAATGTATGCTTGAAGGGTTGGTTAAGTACATTGTTGTTAAATGCTTGTTGATTTGTATAATTGTTGCTTAGCTACTAAATGAACTTAGGATATTATGGATAAGTTCAAGAATGGCAAAATTGAAATGAAGTTGCTTGTGCCGAATGTACATATAAGTAAGGGGAGTTATGTTATAATAGAACTAAGTGTGGCTAGTAAAGCCTATTTAATTTTCTTGCTATGTTGGACCATAAATATGATACATATTTAAATCTATTGTTCTAGATATAGATTAAATGATATGTGATTGCCAAATGTGATTGTTAAGTGAATAATATTAGTTAAGTACCTAAGCAAATCTATTGTTGTACTTAAGCTTAAACGCAAAGAGGACCAAAGTTGGATAAGGAAAGGAAAAAGTGATCAAATAGTCACGAGATCGTTCGACCACATCCGAGGTAAGTTTTAAGTGATCAAACGTTGAGTAAATTCAATCAAAATAGGACATAATGAGTTGATTTAATAAGATATGATGTGGTCATGATATGTTTAAAGCTCAAATGGTAAGTTCATAAGTGTTTGGACTTGGAAATTTAAGAGCAAATTGTAATAGTTTGCTTAGGACAGCTGCAGTAACGTGATTTTAGAAAATCACCATAAATTGTTGGTGTGGAAATATAGGCTAAATAAAATATGTAATCAAAGCTTAATTAGTCTAGTTCCTTATAAAAGAGGCCGTGTGAGCAAAGAAATTTCCTATAAAGAGATATTTAAAGTTGTGCGGGACAGTGTCGGAATGACTCCGAAATCCCCTATTCCGTTTTTGGAAAATCACTATAATTTGTACAAAAATGGTTATGAGATATGATTTATATGCTTAGACTCCTTAATGAGTCTAGTTTCAAATGGAATCAAATATAACACATTATAAATTCTGTACAATGAAAAATTTGATTCGTAGTGAAGAGTGGTCAGATTAGTCAAACAGTGCAACAGGGGAAACTTTAAGAAAAATCTGGTATTGATTGGCCACACATAAAATTCTGAAAATTTTATGGATGAAAGATACATGAGTCTACATTCGGGGAAATTTAACGGTAATTGATTTTGAATTTCGTAGCTCCTGTTATAACAATTTAGTGACTGTTGCTCAGGAAAACTGCTTGTAGTGAATATGTGATGTTGTTGTAAACTTTGATGAAACTATTTGAGTTGCTTATAAGCTATTGCTGAAATTGATGTACAAGAAAAATATGAAATTTGTATGAGGTATATATATGTGATAAGGCCTAATGGCCGATGTGATGAATGTGAAAGTGTATATATATGTGATAAGGCCTAATGGCCGATGTGATGAATGTGAAAGTGTGTATATATGTGATAAGGCCTAATGGCCGATGTGATGAATGTGAAAGTGTGTATATATGTGATAAGGCCTAATGGCCGATGTGATGAATGTGAAAGTGTATATATATGTGATAAGGCCTAATGGCCGATGTGATGAATGTGAAGGTGTATATATGTGATAGGGCCGAATGGCCAATGTGATGAATGTGAAAGTGTATAAATGTGATAAGTCCCGAAGGGCATTTGTGTCAGTATATATCCGGGTTAAAACCCCGCAGGCTTTATGCGAGAATATTATCCTGATTAATGTCCGTAGGCTTCGTGCTCGTACTATATCCGAGTTTTAAAGACCCGACGGCTAAATGCTAGGATTCAAGTAAGACTTTGATATTGAGTATCTGCATTAAGTTACCATCAAATAAGTATTATGTACTTAAGATGTTCAGGTACGTATCACTTACTCATCGGTGGAGTGATTTCGAGGTGAATTATCAGTATCAAAGAGGTAAGGATTATGATTTGTAAGCTTAAGTATGGACGTGATTATAAACAAGTGGAAAGGATTATTGAAAGCTGATAATCGATGAAGCATGTGCTTTGGAAATATTTGACCATCTAGGTCATTATTATTCAAAAGTATATATGTGGCAGCCAAGTGTTGCGTTTAATGACATTATAGATCGAGATGAAGCTGTAGATTAACTTCATCGAACAGTTGAAATGAATGACCAATGATAGTGATTGAGAACACTTTGTTTTGCTTAAAACTTACTAAGCATAAATTGCTTACTCCGTTTCTTTGTTCTTTGTTTTATAGATTTTGCTCGTTAGCTATCGGATTCGGGATCATCGAAGTCGAAGTCATCCACACTATCAAAGCCCCCTATTTTGGTACAATTTTGGTTGAACTTTGAAATGGCATGTATAGGACTACCCTTTTGTTGTAGGTCATGTACCTTTTGGTTTGTGTAAACTTGGATAGCCATGCGAAAATGGCTCATATACGTTTTTAGCATAGTACTATAAACGTTTGTATGTTGATCATTATGAGGTATGATATTGTTTTGAAACGGTTAGCCATTGGAATGGTTAATCATGATCACTCTTTGTGCTATGTATGCAAAAAGGGCCAATTGAATCATGAAATCATGAAATAGGTAAAGCCTACCTTAAAGGCAGATGCTGACAGCAGCAGTGATGTGGATGTGAAAAATCACTAAAAATATTAGGAATGGTATTAAATAGTGAATAAATTATGTAAATTAACTTGGATGAATCTAATTTCATATGGAAGAAACGAAACAGTCATATGAGTTATATGTTAAGAGATATTAAAGTTCTCGTGAAACAGGGCCAGAACGGTTTCTGGATCCCCTGTTCCAACTTTGGAAATTCATTGTAAATCAACCAGAGATAATTAGGAGTCATTCCATATATGTATAGATTCCTCTCTGAGTCTAGTTTCTATAGAAACAAACGGAATTAGTATTGAAGCCCTGTACAGGGAGATATCCAATTCGTAACGCACGAAGGTCAGTGTAGTCGATCCCTGTAACAGGGGAGACTTTAACTAATAAACTGTACTAATTGGATCGACCAAAAATTCTAGAAAAAAATATGTAGATGGACATATGAGTCTAGTTTCAGAAAAAAATTACGAAACTAATTTTCGAGCTTTGAAACTCAAGATATGATTTTTAAGGAGACAGTGATGCAGTAACCAGCTTGTCCAGAAATTTCTAAATGGACTGTGAAAATAGCTAAGTCTGTGTGCACCTTGTGTTCGATTCCGGTAACGAACTCGGGTACAGGGTGTTACAGAGCTGGAGCCTCATAGACACTCATTTGAATTGGCTTTATCTCTTCTTCTTTATTCGCCTTGATCATTGAGGCCAAGGTTGCTAAAGCATCTGCCATCTGATTTTCGTCTCGTGGGAGATAATTGAAGGTGATGTCATCAAACTCCTCAAGTAACCCCAAAACTACCTTTCGATAACTAATCAATTTAGGGTCCTTTGTCTCCCATTCACCTCTAAGCTGATAAATTACCAACGCAGAATCTCCATATACTTTTAAGGTAGTTATACCTTGCTCTATGGTTGCTTGAAGTCCCATGATGCATGCTTCATACTCAGCCATATTTTTCGTGCAATCAAAGTCCAACTTGCACTTGAAAGGGTAATGATCGCCATTCGGGGATACCAAGACTGCCCCAATTCCATTTCCAACTGCATTAGAAGCTCCATCAAAATTTAGCTTCCAAGGAGAATCCTCGGACATTGCTATGCACATTAGCTCCTCATTTGGAAAATAAAAGTTCAATGGCTCATAATCCTCTAGAGCCCTACTGGCCAAGAAGTCTGCTACCGCACTTCCTTTTATAGCCTTCTGGCTTATGTAGACTATATCAAACTTGAAAGCAAAATTTCCCATCTCGCCATTCTCCCATTTAGAGTCGTTGACTCCATCATGTATTTCAATGGATCAAGCTTTGAGATGAGCCAAGTGGTATGGTATAGCATGTACTATCTTCATCTCCGAGTTGTCCAAATCACCGCACAACACAACTTTTCAATCGGTGGATATCTCATCTCATAGTCAGTGAAATTCTTACTGAGATAATAAATTGCCTTCTCTTTTTTCCCTGACTCGTCATGCTGGCCAAGCACACATCCCATGGAATTACTGAACACTGACTAGTACAGTATCAACGGTTTATCTAGGCTTGGTGGAGATAATACCGGAGCATTCAACAAATACTGCTTGACCTTTTCAAAAGCATTCTGGCACTCCTCATCCCAAGTACCTTGATTGTGCTTTCTGAGGAGACGAAAGATAGGATCGCATTTCTCAGTCAGTTGTGAAATGAACTGAGCGATGTAATTAAACCTTTCTAGGAATCCTCGGACTTCCTTCTGAGTGCGTGGTGGAGGTAACTCTCGTATGGCTCTGACCTTGTCTGAGTCGACTTCAATTCCCTTTTCACTGACCACGAAACCTATTAACTTTCCCGATCTGGCTCCAAAGGTACACTTTGTTGGATTGACCTTCAACTGAAATTTTCTTAACCTCATGAACAATCTTCTCAAGACCTCAATATGCTCTTTTTCTGTACACGACTTGGCAATCATATCATCAATATACACCTCAATATCTTTATGCATCATGTCGTGGAATAAGTTTACCATGGCCCGTTGGTATGTTGCCCCTGCGTTCTTCAGTCCAAATGGCATTACTTTGTAGCAAAAGGTGCCCCACAAGGTTATGAAAGTAGTTTTATCCATGTCCTCTGGATGCATCTTTATCTGATTATATCCTGAGAAACCATCCATGAAGGAAAACAACGAATATCCCGCTGTGTGGTCTAGCAAAGTGTCTATGTGTGGCAGGGGGAAATTATCTTTAGGGCTAGCTTTATTTAAATCTCTATAATCAACACACATTCGTACCTTCCATTCTTTCTTAGGAACTGGTACAATGTTAGCTACCCATTCGGAGTACTTCACTTCTTGCAAGAATCCTGCATCGAACTATTTCTTAACCTCATCCTTTACCTTCAGAATGATATCCGGCCTCATTCTTCGTAACTTCTGTTGGACTGGCTTACAATCATGTCGTATCAGAAGATGATGTACTACAATGTCAGTATTCAATCCAGGCATATCCTGATATGACCAGGCGAAGATATCCTTGAACTCTTGAAGTAACTCAACCAGATCATGCCTTGTGTCCTCGGGAATTAGGGTTCCAATTTTCAACTCATTCCCTTTCCCTGGGGCTATATTCTCTATTGCCTCTTTCTCATATGGCATGATTTGTTTCTCCTCCTGCTTTACCATTCTTAACAGATCGAGAGATACGTCACAATCTTGAACATCTTCAAAATCCTGAGGTTACTATAAACACATGTCTTGCTCGCAAGAGAAATCAAGAGTTGCAGTATCAGTGCTCATATCATTGATATCTAAATACCTGTGGAGGTATGAGAGAATACACAAAGAATGAATGAATCTAAGAATGATTTTTTATGTGTTATGAATAAAAGAATAAGAATTTCCAGAATTCAAAGGAATATTGGTCGATAAAAATGAAACAATACTCATTTAAATTAATAAAAGTTATTTTAAATTTAAATAATTATAGATGAACATAGGCCTATTTTCACAAACGTAATCCTACTACTCCTAGGCCCTAGAGTAACAGACATGTTTCGAGAATTACTTTGAAAATTTTCTAAAGACTACAGGAAGGTCCTCCGCAGTCCAATTATTCAGAGAGCTCTCCGGTTCGTAAGGGCGAATGCCCTCGAGGCTTCCTTTCTCCAATCCCTTACTGTGTACAGCATTATCTTGATGACTTTCTTCTATCAGCAATCCTCCCGACTTAAAGGATTTGGATATAGGTGGGAATGTCATCGGTTCCCACTCCACTTGTCCTCCATTCACACGTGCATTTCTTCTCGCTTGGCGCTTTTCAATTTCCTACCTCTTGTGCTTGTGGTCTGGCTTGAAGCCCAAGCCAAAGCGATCCTTCTTCTCAACCAATTTTAGGATCTGAATCCCACCTTGCAACTGTCTTCCTAGTCCTTTTCCTGGCAATGCTCCTTTCCCCATCATCATTTGCAGGGCTATCATAGTAGCTCTAGACATTTTGGGTACCGGCATCTCATTTCCTTCCAAAATGAAGGTGGCATTAATGATTTCTAAAGAGCAAAAAGAACACTCGATAGCCTCTTCACTTGCCTCGACATAAAGGGTCTTGCTGGTGACTGCCGCTATGATGTCCTTCTCCGTATTGATGGTTATTAGGCGTCCCTCCGTCACTAACTTCAATTTTTGGTGCAATGAGGAAGGCATCGCTCCTGCCGAGTGTATCCATAGTCTCCCCAATAAACAATTATAGGAAGGCTTGATATCCATCACCAAGAAATTGACTTCATATGTATTTGGCCCAATCTCCAGAGGGATGTCAATTCGTCCCATCACTTTCCTTTCAGTTCCATCAAAGGCTCTCACCACATTGTGACATGTCTTCATGTGCGAACTGTCGATGGGTAATCTATTTAATGTGGATAATGGAAGGACGTTCAAAGTAGACCCATTATCAATGAGTACAATTGGGAGTATGTATCCTTTGCACCGAGTAGTGATGTGCAGAGCTTTGGTTGACCCTACGCCCCCGGGTGGAATTTCATCATCATTGAAGTAGATAAAGTTGTCAGCACTAATGTTGTTTACCAACCGGTCCAGCTTGTTAACGGATATGTCATGGGTGACATATGTTTTGTTAAGCACCTTTAACAATGCATCCCGATGCACCTTAGAACCCAGGAGTAGGGCTAACACTGATATACGAGTCAGCTGCTTACGTAACTGCTCGACCACGCTATACTTGATATGCTTAAGGAATTTTAGAAACTCCTTAGCCTCTTCCTCCTTCACTGGCTCATTGATAGGTACTTCCATTTCTTTCTCCCTCTTAACCTCGACATCTTTCATCTTTGCAAGCTCCACTCTGATGCTCCCCCCGTCATAACGCTTCCCACTCCGCGTATGGGAACCTTCATTTTGCACACCTCTAGATGCACTGGCTATACTCTCCCCCTCAGGTATTGCTATACTGCAATCATAACTCTGTGGCACCCTCTTATCATCCTTGTAAGCGAAAGGATTGGGTTTATGGATGACAACCCTAGGCCCGGTTTGCACCCCCACTTCATTATTTCCCGGTAAGGAAATAATAATTCTCGGCCAGTGGGTTTCTTGTCGTTTATTTCCCAGTACACATATTTGTCTTTCGCCAGAACTACCCTCAAAAATCTGTAGCTCTTTGTTAACCATAAGGCCTTGCACCATGGCCTTGAACTTCTCACAATTTTGGATCATATGACCCATCTCTCCATAGAATTCGCAATAATTCTCTATTCCTCTTCTACCTTTTCTAGAGGTCAACATACCTCTCTTCACCATCTTCTCCCATATTACTTTCATGGGTATCTTCACTTCAGCAACATCTTCTTTGATTTTTCCTTCCCTTGTTTCATCGAATGCATTCACTCATTAATTGCCATGATCTGGTAATGGATTTTCGGTATTAGGGGTACTGTCGAATTTTACAACCCCCATTTTGATAAGCCTCTCCATGACCTTCTTGAATCCGGTGCAGTTTTCAATTGAATGCCCCAGTATTCCCGCGTGATATTCGCATTTAGCATTTGCATCATACCATTTGGGGAACGGTGGCTGCAGTGGTTTCAAGTGAAATGAAGCGATGGCATGTGCATCATATAAGCTTTGATAAAGCTCACGATACGTCACAGGAATAAGCGTGAATTGTATCTTCTCCGAATTCTGTCTTGTACCCGATTCCTATCTTTGAGTACTTTGTTGCTCTGCTTTGGGTTGACCAATTGTGACTGCTCTCGAATTGAGGCTATTTACCTCGTTTTCCTTTCTTTTTGGGGCCGATCTTTTAGCTATTTCCCCCTCGATTTTACCGCTTCTCACGGCATTCTCAATCATCTCACTTGCTATAACTATATCTGTGAAACTTTTTGTGGTACTTCCAATCATGTGAGTGATGAATGGCGCCTTCAAAGTGTTGATAAATAACATGGTGGTCTCCTTTTCCAACAATGGTGGTTGTACTTACATTGCCACCTCCCTCCATCGTTGTGCATATTGCCTAAAACTTTCATTAGGCTTTTCTCTATATTTTGAAATGTGATCCTATCTGGCGTCATATCAGGCACATGGTTGTACTGTTGCATGAAAGCCTGTGCCAGATCTCTCCATGAACTGATTCTTGCATGGCTCAACTGATTGTACCATCTAGCCGCTGCTCCTACTAAGCTGTCTTGAAAACAATGGATCAATAATTGATCATTGTTCACATATCCAGTCATTCTCCTACAAAACATTATTATGTGTGCCTCTAGACAAGTAGTCCCGTTGTACTTTTCAAACTCTGGCATCTTAAATTTATGAGGAAGCACTAAATCTGGGACCAAACTTAAGTCTTTGGCATCAATCCCATGATAACTACCAGCGCCTTCCAAAACCCTAAACTTCTCCTCTAACCACTTACAGCGATCCTCCAATTGTTTTGCGGATTCAGTTGCCATTCTTTCTTTCTCCATCAAATCTAGATCAGGAGTGATAGGGTTGATCGAACTATCACCCAAATTATTTTCCAACCCAGATGGGAAGTTTATGGGGATTCCAGCATCAACTGGCCCATGTTGAGGCCTCACAGTGACAGATGGCCTTCTAGGAGGTGCCTCGGCCTGTAGTGGCACATGAGGTGGAGTACAGCCTGGAGGAGGACCTTCATTCTCCTCTTCAGTGATTGCCATGGGAGCTTTTCCTTTATCAGTGGCTTTCAGCAACTGAGCCATTTCAGCCATCATGTTCCTTTAAGCCTCTAGCATTTGCTCCCTCATTTCATTCTGCATTTTGGCCAATTGCTCTTGCATTTGGTCTTGCATATCTTTTTGTAATTGCTCGAACCTTTGATCCATACTCTTAGTTTTAGTACGAGTGCCATAAGGATGTGTGATTTCTAGATTTTCTTTTCTACCTTTGGAAGTAAACTTTAACTAATTAGGGTCTTTCTATAACTTTGCATGCAAACGATGTGATGAAATGCTATGAGATGCAAATGGATGAATGCAAAAAGGATATCGATTCTGGTTCAACTTCATTTAGAAAATTTTATTTAGAAAAAGAATATCTTTACATATGAGAGGATTACAAATACACTTTCGCCCTAAGGCCTAAAGTTTTAACTCTATCTAATAAAAGGGCTAACTCTTGTCCTATATCCGACGATGATGAATACATCAGACTCAATGCATCAGCTCGGATTGCCAAGTCCTACACATATTCAGCAACCTCTCGAATCTGGGCTATGGCTTCACTAATGATATGATCCCTTTCTCTGACCTGTCCTCTAGCCTGATGAAGCTCTCCCTTCAGATGATCTTCTTGCACCTCGAGCTGCTCAACCCGGAGTTCACCGTCATGCAATGCCACTTCCAAATCCTCAACCTTACTTTTTAGCTCCTTTAATTCGATCGTAGAATTATGGTTTTGGTGCCAACGTACGGATCTTCCAAGCTCAGTTACCTTAGTCTTCAGCCCGTTATTATCTTCCTCTAATGCCAAATTTTGCACCTGCATCTCTTGGAACTTCCTCTCCCAATACTTGGCTCTAGCCTTTTCCTCTTAGACCTCTTTCTGCAACTGATCTGAAGATGCTCCTCCTCTCGCTCTCCTCAAGGATGCTTGTGCCCTTTTGTAATGCTCCTTTAGATCATCTCGATCTTCCTCAATTTTCCTCTTTTCTTTCCTCTATTTCTCGACCTCCATCTTTTGAGCGTCGACGTCCAAGCTCAAGTACATCTTTTCTTCTTCGAGCTTTGCTATACCCTCTTCTCGAACTCCAAGTTCTTTCTCTCGAACTCTTGCTTCATAATTTCTAACTCTGAGGGCCTTACTTGCAAATATTCCTCTATCGGTCGAGCTCCTTCCACGCTTGGCTTAGGGATGTTATCATTAACCCTTCTGCCTCTCCATTCAACGTATTCTGGTATGGTTGCAGGGCTAATAGATACTCCTTTCAACCGACAAGTCTTTTTCCAAGCACTAGAAAATTCACTAACCTTCCTCTTGTAATCGACTCCTCTGTATACGAACTCACTTTGAGCTAACCCTTGAGTCGCTGGTACGAACTATTTCAATCCATGCTGCCTCAGCACGAGCAAAGGGGCATAACCAGTGGCACTCCAAATTCCCAACAAGGGGACCTAATCAAAACTGTCGCATCGGTAAAGAACCTCACCAGGAATCATCCACGGAGCCCTCCACTCAACATCTTTTGACTGAAGGTTCTGAAGTAGCGCTAATCAATTCTCTTCTAGAACATCAACTCTCTTAGTTGAAGCTACTGTGTCTTTCAACGGTGAATAATCCTCGAAGAAGACCCGACAAACCACCCTATCTATCAACCGGAAATGACTGTAGAACCAAGCCAAAAGTAACTGAGCACACCCTATAAACCTGCTAGCACCAGCTCTCCTACATGCACCTAAAGACCTAAATATTTCTGCCAAAATTGTAGGGACAAAAGTGACCTTTTTACTGAGTCGATGAAAAAGATCCGTGGTTGCCTCATCCACATATCCCAAAGCCCTAGGGAAAACCATCAATCCATACAAACTTAAGGCAAAAACATCTACCTTCTTCATCTCATCAGGGTGTGTCAGAATCAAATCTTTCAAAGCATCCCACGGAATGCACTTGCACTCACCTTTTTCTTTAATTCGGGCCGTGGCCCACTGCTCGCTCATCTCCGTAATAATCATTAATTTCTTCCAAAAGGTAGGGACACAAGCAGCTCGAGAATAGATCCTATCATTCTGAAACCTGGGACAACGAAGCAAGGTAGTGTACTCCTCCACAGTGGGTACCAAGTCTACCTTCCCAAAAGTGAAACAATTGTACGCCGGGTTCCAAAACTGAGCAAGGGCTCGGAATAAGTGCTCGTCTACCTGAACATCAAGCAAGTAAGGTAAGTCTCCATAATTATCATAGAATGACTGCTTGGTCTTTTTGCCCAACCGATCCCAAATTTCCTTAAGTTATTGGAGATTATTCTGCGTGACACTAATACGAGTGTAATCTGACAACTCCGACGCGTATCCCATAGCTATACTATCTCCCTTTTCTGGTTGAGTTTGCTCCGACCATCTATGGACGTTGGCATTGCTTCCACTCTATCAAGAAGTCCGTTCTCCATAATAAAACTTCCTAACTTAGAAACTGATCATGAATCGATATCTTTGTAAATGAAAATGACATGCAAACAAAAGAAAAGAAATAGTCAGTATTACCTGATATCAATATATCTCAATGATAACTTATAAGGGTAATGTCTAAAGTTTAAACCTAAATAAGTTGGACTCTTACGGTTTTTCGATATGAGGTTGGTTCTAAAGTTTGAGGTACCCGAACCAGCAGATTCCTCGATTCTCACCCATTATAGGCTCATTTGAATCGAGTTCATTTAAGGGGAATACATTTCCCTATGGCTACACGGAGATGAAAATCTCACGAAACCATAGGTACGGATGTATCTCGAAAGTGATCCACTATCCTGTACAGAGGCGAAAACCTCACGAAGGCGTAGTTTCTGACTCCCACTTAAGGGTGTGACCACAACGGTCATGCAAATGCAATGCGCATCAGAATATAGCAACACATGCAATAATACAAACACATGTAATGCAAAGAGGATTAGATTTTAAAATTTTTAATTTTCGACATTAAGACAAGCGATAATCAATTACACGGCTTGACTCTCTTATGGGGTCCCCAGTAGAGTCGCCAAGCTGTCGAGACCATTTTTAAAATCAAGTTTTGGAAAATGGGAATCGACTTTAAGAAAAACGAAAATGGGAGTCGCCACCAATCTTTTTAGGTGTGATTGGATCACCTTATAAAATGTTTTGTTTTAAAACATTAATTTTGGTCTATGAAAGTCGAAAAACAGATTCGGGAGTCGGTTACTTATGAGGAAGGGTTAGCACCCTCGTAACGCCCAAAAATTGGTACCTAATTGATTATTAAGTGTCTTTTATGTCAGAAATTTTGAAATTTTAAGATGTAATCCTCTTTAAAACATTTTGATTTTGTAAATTTGGGCTCACTCGTATCAAAGTATCGACACTAAGTTAGCTTTTTGGAAATCCCTATCTTGAAACAACAAAACGTTATATCCAGTCAGTTAGGACATATTGCTTTCAAATTCCAAGACAGTTACTCGCATTTTGAAAACCTTAAAAAACTTAGAAGGGTACTTGATTATTCGAACTCAACGAGAAAATTCGCAACCCAATAAGTTAGGGCACTATTTTTTGAAATTTCTAAACACCAAGCATTGCGTCTATATTTGTTGAAAACTTTGGAGCTTTGTTTTTAATTAATGTATGAGAAATCACATTATCTTTAAGGAACAAAATATTGCAACAGTAAGTGAATAAAACATGCATTTAAACGATACAAGAGCTATAACACAAAAATCATATAGTAGATACATACATATAAGAATAATATATATATAACAAATCTTAACAACATGCCTATAAAGATATACATAGCATATATTGAAAATGAATAAACAAAGCATACAAACATACAAAGTAGTAATTAACAATAATACATGAGATACAAAAAAGGAATACAATATCTATGTACATGTTCATAAAATGTAATATAAAATAATAAATATAAACTAACATTTAACACATGATATATGCAATATAAAAATGCATAAAAGAATTAAAATATAAAGTGAATAATTATTAACAAAATATACATATAATAAAAATATGATATTTAATAACAATTTTGAAATAGTATTTAATTATACAATATGTAATATATGATGATGAAATTTAAAAATATATTGTCTTAGAAAAAAATAATGTATAAGAATTTATATTTATAATAAAATAATTATAACGTACATTTAGCATAATATAAAATAAGTAATTAATGATGAAATATACATGTATATAAAAATAAAATGACATAATAATATAGAATAATATATAATATGTATACAAAAATAATGTATAGTATATATATATTAATATATAATATAAGCACAAATATAATAACCATATATAAATAATAATGTAAAATAATAATATAAAATAATATATTTAAAACGTAAGGTAATATAAAGATAAAGAAACTTAAACATTAAGTGATAAAATATAGTATAGATATATATAGGAAAATAATATATGATAAAAATATAAGTAGTATTTTTATAATAATATATGTTTAATTTTTAATAAATAGATTATATAAAATAACATAATTTAAAAATAGTAAAACAAAGGTTAAAATTGAATTTAAATAGAATTATAAGGCTAATTTGCAAAATAGTATAAGTTCGGGCACGATTTGCGAGAATTAAAACAAAGAAAGGACTCATCAAGGCTTTACCCTAATCCTAAACGACGCTGCTCTGGATGTAATAATCGTTGGGATTAAATTAAAACTAAAACAAAATAATAGGGCCAAATCATAAATAAAATAAAGTGTAATTATAAACTAAAAAAGGGTGGAAGGACTGATCGGGTAATTAATCCAATTCTGAAAATGCGCGGATCCTCCCCGGGTAATCGGGTCAACGCGCAGATCCTGGGGGTCTAAAATGTCATCGTTTTGCTGGGGCTGTATAAACCAAAGCTTTAGCCCAAAAATCATTTTACACTGGGTTTTTTTAAAAAAAAATATAAAATTCTCTCTGAAATGAGAGGAGAGAGAGAGAGAGAGAGCTTGACTCCGGTCTCCGTCAAGCCGAGCCTCGGTCCTCGGCTTCATGCGCCCACGCGTCGTCGCTGACTCCTCCCCGTTCTGTGGCCGAAGACTCGAAACCCCGATTTTTCCACGCAAATAAAGGGTTCATCCTTTTCCTTTTCATTATTTACAGTATATAAGTATATATATGTAAAATACTTTACCTTTGTGTATCTCAATTAACTGTAGTATCTTGCTTTGTGTACGTATGTAAAAATAAAATTTTTATTGGATCTATGTATGTATTTCAGAAACCTCCAAAATCGTCCCCCTACATCGTTTGATTCGGGCTTTTATAGCCACTGCTGTTTTTACAATAACTAGGAAAGAAATATTTTCATATCTTTCCATATTTGCTTTGCTTGCTGCTGTGGCTCTTTCCTTCTTTTGCAGGTATCAAGAAATATTTAGCAACAACGAACATCAGCGTTGACTCCGGCATAGACCACGGCATGATTCGAAACCTGGAATCACGGCCTGGATTCACAGTGCTGATGGCGTAAGATGAACCGACGCATTGATTGTAGTGTTTAACTTTTGGAGCCTTCCATTTGCGGCCTTAGGGTTTCTGAAACCCTAGGTCTCTCTGTTGTCTGTTAAGAAATTGGGCCACTTGGGCCTCGTTTGTTTTTGGGTCTGGGTATATGAATGGGTTTTTGGGTAGTTTAACTGGGTCATGGGTGTAACGGGTTATTGGGTTTGAGTCTGCTGTAGGTTTAAGTATTGGGTTAAGTTTGGCTGATGGTTTAGGTTAAATTGGGCTACAGATGTATTTGGGTCTGCTGGGTAGGGTCACGGGTAGTGCTTTTGAACCAAAAACACTTGGGCTTTGTAATTGGACTTTTAAATGGACTCTTTAAATAAATAAATACTTTTTTATTTAATTTTACTCTGTTTTTAGCCCAGTCAAATTTGGGCTATTACAATGAAACAACAATATGAGAGATCGTGACCCAATTTCTATAAAGTGAAATAACAAACAAGTCTTTGAAGAAGAAGAAGTAAATTGTGACTCACTATTTAGCAAAATAGGAACCAGCAGCATATTAGAATACCACATTTCAAAACAAAGAAAGAAATGAAGTGATAAGTTCAAAAGAAAAAGGTTTGACACCACAAGGAGAACCTTGATAAGTCCAAGTAAGTTTTTTCAAGAACAATAAGATAGAATTCTCACAATAACTCAAAAATATTCATTCATCATAGTCTCATCAAAGTTCTATTTACAGGATATATATAGGCACTTTTTTGACTATTCAAACACCTATGTGAGAGTTTTCATATTCCGCCATTAACTAGTATTATTACAAGCACTAATTTCATTTTTAACTCTTGTAGGGAAGCCAATGAGTCATGTCTCTTCATTGGAGTCTGATGTAGTTGAAAAGGCATGCCAATTCTCCTTAATAAAGACTTAATGTATCCTTAATGTGTTTAATTGATGTCCTTTCATCTCCCTTGAAACCAAATTATAAAATTTTGTGTAACATTCTCTTAAATGGCATCATGATGAAGGTTTAAGACTCCAAAAATGCTCAGACTTGAAGAGTTTCCTTTGGTCCATTAAACAACCTCTGTAATGTTTTTTAAAAAGCTTTGAAACCATCCAACCTTAAAAGTCTTTAGTCATATGAAAAGTCACTTTCAAAAATAGATAATTAAACATTAAACACTAACTTAAGACACTCATAAAAATAACATATTTAATAACACTCATGCACATTAATTAATTGAATATGCAACTTAAATCACCTTATTTAAAATGAAAATAAACACACTTTAACTTATGCATTAAAAAGTAACAGCCAAATTAAATAACATACTTATATAAACAAACTCAAACATATTTAACAACTAAGATGCTTAAATGCATGATTTAATATGTAAATTCAATGAACAAATGAGTTACTTAATGCATGACATAATTTATGATGCAAACTTAACTAACATAAGAGTTACATAATGCATGACTTTATTAAATGTAGAACCCATAATGCATGTCACAATTAAAAGATGTAGATTAATAATGCAAGACATTAATTAAACATACATATAATAAACAAGACATAATTAAAAGTTGTAGAATTAATTAAACTAAACAAATAGCCACATGCAAAACATTACATGGACTTGGGATGTTATTTTGGGTCCAATAAGGGTTGAATCTCATGTTCAGCCCAAACTTACTGAATTAGGCCCATCATCGCCTTTTTAAACTTCTTTGATCTAGCATGTGTTATAAACCCAATGAGAATTTCAATTGGATCCTCTCTTGAAACGAGCAACTTGGAGTTTGGTCTACTAAATGAACTGTAATGCACTTCAATTGTTCTCGTTCATGTATCATCCCTGCCTCTTCAAAATGATTTGTCCTCAAATTGGGCCATTTGCTTGAAAAAAATCTTTATTGATCATAGTTCCTTGAATTATATATTTCTTCCATTGAGTTGAGCACAACTCTTTCCGGAACCTGAAAATCAAAAACATTGTCACAAACAAAATCAAAATAAAGGATTTCTTTCAATCCATTACTTACACAATCTTGGAACAATTCAAAGATGTTGTGATTCTTATAAACATAATGAATATCAAGCATTCCTACAAAATATTGCAAACTCAAGTTAACTCTGGGATCGAAAACAAAGTTTTATCGTACCATTTCAATCTGACTTGAAAGTTTAATGGCTGGCAACATAGAAAAAACATGAAGCAATTGAAAGTTATAATCATGCAGGACATGCTTGAATCCTTTCAACCATAATATAGAACAATAATCTACGATATCAAAGACTTGATTTTGACTTTGTAAGTCGTCAGAATTCACATATTTTTTTTTCAAAAATAATGATAAAACATAGAGCAAATGAAAGTGGCAAACACATTTATACAAAAGAAAATTATGATGCTTACCTTCTCTCAACAATAACTTAGGAAAACATGCTCCAAGTTTAAACACATGGCTTTGATCACTTATTTTTTAATACAATAAAACTTTTCTTTTAGCAACAATTCACACATGTTAAAAAAATAAGATTTAGGCATAAGTGTGTTCAAACAATCAAAACTCTCAAAATTCCTTCAACAGGTAGAGATATCCACAAAATTTTCTCACATTGATTTAAAGAATTCACATAACAATCTAAATCAAATAGAATAGGCTTTTTACGTGAAAATTCTTTATCACATACGACAATCAAATGTTGTTGACATATAGTTGGAAGACATCAATGTCCAAATAATCTTGCAATTTAATGTTATTTGAATCAACACAAAAGAAATCATGAGAGAGACATTTTAAAAAACTATTTGGCACAAATGAATAACAACAAAATAGGTTATTGTAAAGAATTTTTTTACATCAAAAACATTGGCAAACTTGTCAATGAAATCCAAATAATACCAATTTGATTGAATCTCAAAAGGTTTCTTACCTTGCTTACTTTCAAAGATTTGATCAATTGGAACCATCTCTCATCGGAAAGGTAATGAAGTTGGAACTCGTCTATGGATGGAATTTTATAAACCTAAAATGAAGAGAAATTAAAAGGCAAACTCAAATGTAGGTTAGTAAAAACATTCCTCGCCTTTATTTGAATATTCTCTTTTTTTTCACTCATTTCTTTTTCAATCTCATTTTCAAACCCTCTTTCTTTTTCCATACTCTCTTTTATTTTTGAAAACTCACTCTTACTCTTCATTTCACTTTCTTTTTCAACGTCTCTCCTTTCATTCACACTTTCTTTTATTTCTTCAGTCTCAATGAAACACTCATCTTTCACATTTTCTTTTCTTTCGCTCTCTTTTTCCTCTGTTTCAATTTTTTTTTCTTTTTCATTCTCAAACTCTTTTTCAAGGTTCTTTTCCCGTTCGTATTGTTTTTCTCTCTTTTCTTTCAAGCTCTCTTTTTCTTATAATTTTTTTTTCTTTAATTTTTTTTTCTCTCTCAATTTCTTTTAATTTTCACTCATTTTCTCTCTTTATCAACTCTACTCTTTTTTTTTCTTTCAATTTCCATTTCTCTCATTCTTTCATTAAAAAATAGGGTTGACATGAAAGAATCAGAATGAGAAGAATTTCGTTGGGTAAGAGTGGAAGGATTTATATATGACACACAATCAACTCTTTGTGATCAAACCTTCATGGATGAGTACTTTGGTGTAGTCGAAGAAATACTTGTGCCTTCTCGTTTGTTACCTTGAAACGCTTCAAACTCATGGTTTGCTTTACTTTGAATCGAATTCCTCGACGAATAGGAATCACGACATGGATCTCTTCTCAAGAAATCATAGGAGGATTGACTCCTTGACGATCTTCCATCTATACGATCTAATTTTTTTGTATTTGCTCAGCTTCAGATCGCATAATCCTTCTCATTTCTTTCAACAACATTTGCAATTCCAACTCAAAAAGTTCTTGGGACATGATTTCAGCAAAGGATTAGAAATAAAAAAAATAATTAAATAGAATTTGAACCTTACCAAAATCAAAATCTCACAAATCCTTTTGAAAGAAAAAAATTCACTTCGCCCGTGTTTCACTAAAATTTGGCTTTTTCTGGCTTTTTTAATCTCAGCAGTCATGCCTTTATCCACTCAAGTATTTCTCTAAGTTCTAGATTGAATTAGTTAAGTCCTGATCAAAGAACACTTACAACAGTCCGTTAGAAACAAACGGTTGATATGTGTAACGCGTAGGTTTGTGCAAGTGTACACAGTCGTTATCAAGTAATAAGTAAGTATCAAGTTATCGTCTCCATAGGGATTGTATTTGTGCTAAGTCACCTAATTTGTAATGCCCCAAAATTTAGGCAGTTAATTTTTATATTGTGTTGTTTTGTATAAATGTATGCTTACTTCAGTGGTTGAGAGTCATGAGGAGTGTGGGAGAGGTCCTGGGGTCGAGCCTTAGCTTGCATTAAATTTTGGTTTTTGCTTGAGTTAAATCTGTCACTGGTTAGTAGGTCTCTTAAATTAAATTGGGTAAAGCATGGCATAAGGAGCTAGCTAGTGTAGTGGCAAGGGACATGTGGAGTGTACTTGGGGTTTAAAGTTCAAGTCGTGGTGTTCGTAGTGGATTTTATTTTTTGCTGCAACTGACGTGGAGGCATCCCAGGTTGACCGAAATTGGTAGGGGTTTGAATTGGGTGGTTGATGAGGAAGAGGAGAGATTTAGGGAGTGAATAGAGGAGTGGATCAAGGAGTGGGTGAAGTGGGAATGGTTGGCCTCCTCATTAGGCAAATTCGGTCATATGCTTGGGGTGCCAAAATTTTCCAGTTTTGCTTTCCATTTTCTTTGTTAGCTATTGTTCTTTTGGTTTTGTTTTCCTCTCTTTTGGTTTTGGGGTTTTCTTGGTAGTCGAATTTAAGTGTGTTCGTTCGGGAAACTGGTTATTTGGTTTTGTTCTTCAATAGAATTTTGTAGCCGACCTCTTTTGTTTTCTTTGCACCTTGTGGTTTTTCTTTTTCTCATTTGTTCTTTGGCCGATCATACTTGCTTGGGTTTTAGTTTTGGTCTCGCTTGGTCCTTTTTCTTTTCTCCCTTTCTCTGTTGACTCCCTTACCACGATAGCATCTTCTTCCCTTTCATTTGATTACTTGGGCCGTATATTGCTCAGCTCTTTCTCCTATACTCTTTCAGTTTTCCTTGGAACATTTGGTTGGTGTTTGGTTCTTCACTAATCCTTCGCCCTATTTCTTTATGAAATATTATTGTTTTAATCCCTTCTTTTTCTATCGATTATGGCAAAAAGAGTCGGTGCTAGTCTTAGCACTTCGGTATGAGGTTGCGTCTGGAATAGAAGGCCGATTATGTTTTCTCTTGAATTGGATTCAAGTTTTGGTAAGTGTTATATATTGGATCAACTACTTTTGCAAATGTTCTTGTTAGGTTAATGGATTTCAGTTTGGGTGCAGATGGTCTGTAGGAGCCTTTAATCAATTTTCGGTAACTACTGAAGTGTGGAGACTCTTAATCGTTGGATAAAGCAAGTGATAAGGTATAGATTAAGTTAAGTTTTTTTAACAGATTGTTGACCCCATAGATTACAAGACTGACAGTGTATCGTGTGGTTATAGGTTGGGGAAACCACTCAAGCTGTTCGCTTTTTTATCGCAATAAAGTATGTAATCACACTGTAAAGCTACTAATCGGTAAAAGTCGGAAAGCATGTTTATACACGCTGCACGAGCGTGCGTTCGCTCGTATGGTGAATCGAGTTCACAAACGCGTGCGTTTGACAGTAGAGGGCACTTTGAGAGATCTCATGGGCTTAGGTCGTTTTTGGTCGTGTTGGGTCGAAATGGGTCGTGTGGGCCCATAGGGTTGTGGGTCTCGCATAGGTAAACCACTTTGTTGTGTGTAGATAATTGGGCCGACTGTGCAGTTTACATGACCAAGGTCATTATATGGCCTTATTGGGCCACACGAGTGTGTGGGCCCACATGGGTCGCGTTATGGGCTTGGGCCCATTTTCGCTATTTATTTGTTAAGGTTGCACAGGTCGCACGAGACGACTGTGGACCTACTGTTGGGTCGATAAGTAAACCTGCACCTAAATCATGTACTGATTGTTATACCTTATGAGGTAAATGACGAAAATACCTCTAAGTGATATATGAATGTCTAAGCATGCCATATGTATTGTATGGTCATTTATATTATGTTGCATTGCATGGGGTGGGATATATAATATTGGAGGAAGTGTACTAAAAGGCTATAAGCTTATACTGGTAGCTCTACAGCAAATACTGTTAGTGCCGAGACCGGTACTATATTCTGGAGTGTAGGGATGGGTGGGTCGATTTTATCCCCACATGGAGTAGGGTTGGACGGAGTAGAGTGTAGAGGATGGTTGGGTAGGATCTTTGTATGAATTTTGGATATTGTACCAAAATGGGCTAAGGCCCACATTAATACTGTTACTGTATTGGGCTAAAGCCCACACCAATATTACGACTGATATGGGCTTAGGCCCAGACTGTTCAACACTATTTGTTTGAATGTATGATAAAGATAGATTGCACATTGAGTTTCATAAACTCACCATCTCTGCCTATTTATACAGTAATTCTTAGGTGGGTTGGTGCTACGTGAGGCTTGGGGATGGCCACACCACTGTTTATGTTAGTTTTGGATTTTTGGTAAAAGTAGTATCATTTGGGTAAATTTTATGTAATAAGGTCGTTTTAAGTTTTTATTTTTACTTGGGGATTTTTTAAAATTGATTTATATCTGTTAGCAGTAGGACACGAGGTTTCAAAAGTAAATGACTTTCAACTACCAAGTTACACGACTTGTTTTAAAAGCTTCCACAATGAACAATGTTTTAAAAAGTAACAACGATTTAATATGGGCCATGTTTTGCTAATCAAACCTGTAAATTGACAAATGAATAATAAGTTAACTTCTTTTAAAGAACACAAACAAGGTTTTAAAACTGATGAACTTTTCTATTAAATCTGTGATTTTCAAAACTCACTCCAATGTCACATAAAAAATTGGGCCATAACGTCTAAGCCGGGTTTGGGGTGTTGCATAATTTGTAAAATTGTATTAACAATTTGGCAAATAAAAACACAATATGGTTGAAAAGTGATGATTACAATATATTAAACTAAATGCAATGATCCCTAATACAAATTATCCTAAGCATGCAAACTATATGAATAAAATAGGTTTTAGCAAAATTAAACACAATTTGCAACAATTATAACATAAATAAACTAGGAAAATTACTTTAATTAAACTCAACTTATTATCAACATGCTTAATAACATTCGAAAAAACATTCCATGGAAACTCGATCTTTCATGAGTTTGGAAACCACATTAGGTCCTTTCGGAATCCTTTACTGAGTAAATATGCATTTTACTGATCCTTATTTACTAAATGTTTCTTAATATCCGTGTGAGATAATAGAGACGTGTTAGGTTTGAAATAGTTTAATCACACAAATCTAAAAACTATGCAGATATAGAGCTTGGTTAGAGTTATTATGCAACCTGCAATTTAATCAGGTTAGGATCTAAATTGAGCATGCACATTTCAATTATGCGTCCATTACCTGTCGTCTGGTTTGGATCGCTCAGCTAATTCAGGTGCATTTCAATCACGTATGAACAAAATATAGACTTGATTTTAATTGAAAACATGATCGATTGAGGCACAAACATTATGAGCATGAATCAAATAAATATTATTTAATCAAAGTAATCATCACATAGCAAACATTTTTAGATTAAATTAAAGAAAGGAAAGATTAAACCCAAATCAAAGTGGTTTTCACCCAAGACTCTGACTGACTAGGCTCCTTCGCTTCTTTGCTTTGCTCCTTTGCTGATGGATCTCCAAGGTGGCCGACCAAGGGCTCTTTAAGAGGCTTAATTGCTAAAATCCCTATGAAGAGATGATGCTAGGTGTGGGGAATGGAAAAGTCTAAGAGAATTTGTAAAGAAGAGAGAATGATGAATGATGAGGGATAATGGATTAGGAAATGAAGGGGTCTTATTTCTGGTGGATGTTAACCTCGTCAAATCTCCTCAATTGGTGGTCGGCCATGCTTAGTGGCTTTTGACTTGATTTTTGCTTGATTTTTAAGCAATTTTGGATGCCACATAACTCAAGACTGAGACTCGGTCAATTGTAAATCTTTGGGCAAATCTCTAATTTCTTCAACATTGCAAGGACCTTGTGTAATTAAACCAAAGAATGGCTTAAATGTGCAGCCATGTGTAGCCAAATATTGGGTTGACTTGGTCTCCAATTTGGACGGTTTTGTAATCTAACAAAGCTATCTGACCTGTCCAAAATAAATCAATAAGTTAGAGGACCAAAGAATAAAATTTATCCAAATTAATTAATTAATTAAAACCCAAACTATTAATAAAATATTTTAAAATGAATTATTAAATATAATTTTATATTTTATCATTTAATTTAATCATGCATGGCCTATTTTATGTCTTAAAAATATAATATGCTAATATAAAATAAGCCATTTTATGCATGAAAACTATATAATAAAACATAAAATCACATTTTAATAATTTTTATGTCCTAATTTCATATTTTAACATATTTCATTAATTTATTAAAAATTTCTTAGTTTTAACAACGAATTTAAGTAAAAGGTGACAAATTACATAGGAAAAATCCTATATATTTTTCAGTTTACACACCCCCAAACTTAAATCATTACTCGTCTCAAGTAATGTTTATGCACAGCAAAAGGTCTTGCTAAGGTAAAATTGTTAATTGTGTAAGCAGTGTCAATCTTTGTCCCATAATCATGCATTAATAACTTCATGCTCATCGATCTTTTTTATTAACAAGTAATTCATATGTAAACATTTTGAGAATTTTATACTAAGTTATAAAATATGCCAACATGAATCATAGTTTGTATGTATGTCACAGCCACATATAACATTCTTCATTCAACATAATTTCTTATCAATCAAGCAAACAATCATAAGGCTTATTTATGATCTTCGTATGTTGAACTTAGGACTTCCTCTCCATTAATGTAGGTGACATAATCATCAAACCAATAGGTCTTTTATAAGGTTGTAATAGGGCTCGGTTAAAGGTAAGGATTTTAAGAGACGGGACATTTCGGTTTTAAAAAGTCTTAACATTTAACTTTATCTTGGTTTTCTCGTAATACAACCTTTCTCTTTAAGTGAACATTTGGAACACCCCCAAACTTATTTTGAACTGTGACAGACCAAAATTGACCCTAGTCGGAATGTGGTTTCGGGACCACAAAACCGAGGCATAAAAATAATTTAAAATTTATTTTGATGCCTATAATATGTGTATGCTCATGTATGACATTTTTTGATGATTGATTTAGTGTTATAAAGGTGAATTTCACTAGAAAGGACTTAGTAGTGAACTTTGAAAGTACGATAGGGAAATGTGTGATGACTAATTAAAGCATGCATGCAAAACAATAGACTTGCATGTCAAATTCCCCTTTTTATAGGTGGTGGCGGCCATGACCAAGAATATGGGCTAAACATGTCATGAAACATGTTTTGTTGGACATTAGGGAGAAATAATAAACAAATAAGCATGGGTAAGAAAAGAATGAAAAAAATGTGTGTGTGAGTGTGGTATCTCCCCATTGCCGTGAGTTGTAAAGGAAGAAAGAAAAAATTTGTTCATCCTTTCTTTGAGCCAAAACTAAGGGGAAGAAGAGATTTTTGCTTCATTTTATTTGTTTAGAAGAGATCTAGAAGGAGATTTGGCTAAACTTGCACCAAGATTAAGGTATGTATGAGGTTGTGTCATGAGATTTATGCATGCTTTAGTTGCCAACTTGATGTTCATGTTAGCCATGGTTCAAATCCTTGTTATGCCATGGAAGTGGTATTTGGTCAAAGTTGATATTGTGATAAAGCCATTGCATGCTAAGTGTGAAGCTTGATGATGATGCATGCAATGATGGATTGTCTACTCTAGAAATTTCTTTGTAGCCATCTTGAGTAAGACATTGAGTTTTCTTTTGTTTAACCATGATTGAAGTTGAAAGGGCATGATTGTGATGTATTCGCCATGATGCATTCATGAGCATGGTTCATGCTTCTTGCATGTTAGTTAAAATTTGTGTTTTGGATGGCTAGGGACACCTTGAAATTGCCATGCACATATATGTATATATATGTTTGCACATGATGTTTTGGTTATGAAGTAAGTGATGAATATGTTTGTTTAAAGAAGAAGATGTTGAAGAATGTTTGTGAAATTGCAAGTACATTCGCCTAGTACACATATGAGTGCTTGATGCTATATTATAAGTTTTGAGCTACAATATGCAAAGCATTAACTAGTAAAATGCATGCTGTTTTTGTGTGGTGTTAAGTGTATAATTGGCCTCAAATTGGACATGTATGTTCGGCCTTAGGTAGCCGATTGATGGCCTTAGCTTTTCCTTGATGCTTGAATGAATTGTATTGAATTGCTTGATGTAGTATAAAATGTGCATGACCATTATGTACTCAAGCTAAAGGGTGGCCATATGACCATTTAAACTCCTTGTCATATTCGCCATAAGCTAGCATAATGAGGTATTAATAAATTAAATTTGTTTGAATTAGCTCAAGAGCTTAGAGGGCCACAATTGGACAAGGGAAGGAAAAGTGATCGAATAGCCGTAAAAGCCGTTCGACAACATCCGAGGTAAGTCCTCAAGAAGTGACCCTATTTGAATTATGTGAAATGAAATATGGATGTGTATTGATTATTGATTTATGTGGGTATGAGTATTTGAATGATACCCGGGCTAAGTCCTAAAGGCGATTATGCTAGTGATTATATTTGCGTTTGAGCCTTAGTAACGAAAATGAAACATGAATGTCTAATGATTATTGATGTATGTGTGCATGAGCAATTGAATGATATCCGGCTAAGTCCCAAGACATTTATGCTGAAATTATATCCGGTTAAGACCAAGGCAATTGTGCTAGTGGCTACATCCGGCTAAGACCAAGGCATTCGTGCGAGTCGATCTATCCGGCTAAGACCAAGGCATTCGAGCACGTGGTTATATCCGGTTGTATTCAAGAAGCTTGGGCTGGAGGTGAGTGTTGGTTGCTGTAATGAATTCAATCGACGCGCTCGAAAAGCCCAAAGAATAAGGTATGTTTATACATGCATTGGAAAGTCGACATGTTTGAGCAACATTCGCCGATCGACTAACAATTTCAGCTATTGAATTGGTTGATACCTTGTGAAAGTATATAATGATGAAGTGTGAAGTAAGAATGATTATGTGAATGTGTATTAATGAAATGATGCATTTGGCCATGTGAATGTATTGCTTTAATTAAAGCTGATTTTATTCCTTGAGACTTACTAAGCATAAAAATGCTTACCCCGCTGCTTTGGCTCTCTGTTTTATAGATTTTGCTCGATAGCAATCGGATTCGGGATCATTAAAGTCGAAGTCATCTACACTATCAAAGCCTCCATTTTGGTATAATTTTGGTTGAACTTTGAAATGGCATGTATAGGACTACCCTTGTCGGTTCAATTGTGTTGTGATGTATATGTACGGCCATGCGAAAATGGCTCGTAAAAGTGAAGTACGAACTTAGACTATTTGCGGTTTGTATATATATATATATGGTGTCATGATGTGATTATGGATTGGCAATGGGAGTGTTGGTCACATGATCAGCCATTGGTATGGTTAAAATGATCATATGTGAACCTATGTATGGCAAGACTAGTTGGTTCATGGAGACTACAAAATAGGTAAGACCTACCTTAAAAACAGATGCTGCCAGCTGCAGTGACGTGAATGTGAAAAATCACCAAAATTTTTAGGAATGGTATTAAATAGTGAATAAGCTATGTAAATGAACCTTGATGAGTCTACTTTCATATGGAAGAAACGAAACGGTCATAGGAGTCACATGTTGAGACATATTAAAGCTTTCGTGAGACAGGGCAAGAACGGTTTCTGGGTCCCCTGTCGCAACTTTAAAAATTTACTATAAATTATCCAGAAATAATTAGGAGTCATGTCTTATATGTACAGATTCCATTTTGAGTCTAGTTTCATTAGAAACAAACGGCACCAGTATTAAAGCCCTGTACAGAGAGATATTCAAGTTGTAACGCGCGGAGGTCAGAGCAGTCGATCCCTGTAACATGGGTGACTTTAACTAATAAACTGTACCAATTGGCCCGACCAAAAATTCTAGAAATAAATCCATGGATGGATATATGAGTCTAAATTCAGCGAAAATTTACAAAACCAGTTTCCAAGTTTTGAAACTCGAGATATGATTTTTAAGGCAACGGTGACGCAGTTTTCCAGCCTGACTGGAAATGTCAATTGGTGGGCGAAATATGTGGATTTGGCTTGTTAACCCCTCGCGTCCGACACCGGTGATGGTCTCGGGTTCGGGGTGTTACAATTTTATTGGTATCAGGGCCACGGTTTAGTCGATTCTAGGACTACCGTGATGTGTTTGGGGTCTAGCTATACATGCCATTAAATGATGAATCGATAGTGTGGTGATTTCTGACAATTTGACTTTGTGTTGTTTATAGTAATGGATCCCGATCCCAACCGGGCGATAGCTGATGATGTGGAGAGTGTGGCGCCTGCTCCCGCTCAAGGGACAGCGCCGGCGGACTCTCAACCTATGGCCAGCAATCCGAATGATGAGGCTAAGCAAGCCTTTTATAGTGTGATGAATGAATGGTTTAACCAATACATTCGAACTAACACGGCTGTTCCACAACCTCCATTCCCGACAAATGCAACCCCCGCACCTACAATACCTCCGGTAACTAACCAATTAAGGTCAAGTAAGCCCCTAGTCGATAGGATTCGAAAACATGGGGCCACTGAATTTAAAGCTACGGATGATGATGATGCCGAAGCGAGCTGAATTTTAGTTGGACAACACTATCCGGTGCTCGATGAGCTATCTTGTACACCGATGAGTGCTTAAAGTGTACCATCTCCTTGCTACGTGATTCCGCCTACTATTGGTGGAGTACTCGACTTCGTGGTACCTAGAGAGCAAGTGACTTGGGAATTCTTTCAAACCGAGTTCAAAAAAGTATATCGATCGAGATTCATCGACCAAAAGCGAAGGGAATTCCTTGATCTTAAGCAAGGTTCTATGTCGCCATCGACTATGAACGAAAATTTGTGAGGCTTAGCCGATCGATGCGAGAATGCATTTCGTCCGGCTATTATGTAAAAACGCTTCGAGGATGGGCTGAATGATGATATAAGGATGTTCGTTGGCATTCTCGAAATACGAGAGTTCGTAGTACTTGTTGAGCGAGCTTGTAAAGTCAAGAGCTTAGAAAGGAGAAACAAAAAGCTGATGTGGAACCGGAGAATTCGAAGAGGTCCTCGGAAAGTCTCTTCAACAGCATCAAGAGATTTCGAGATGATGTGAGCCGGTCTAGAGGCGCTCGGCTTTTCTAGACGAGGACGCGATCGACCCCCTGTGACCACACGAGTCACTTCGATCGCCAGTGGTGGAAATGATCGCCGAGAGAGGGCGGAGTGTCTGCATTGTGGCAAATGGCATTCGGGGAGCTGTTGGTTCCATGATCGCTCCTGCTATAAGTGTGGATCGGCCGACCACTTTATGAAGGATTGCCCGAGGATGCTTGAACAAAATGTAAGTCGAGTGGAAACCCGGTGCTACCATCGCCGAGGTAGGCCACCTAGAAATGTGGGCAATGTTAGTGTCGGTCGAGAGGATCTAGAGATGCTACCATCGATCCGAGGCTCGGGCTCTGCTAGGACTTATGCCATACGCCAGCACGCGAGGATGCTGCCTCTCCGGATGTCATTACCGGTACTTTCACTCTTTTCAATATTAATGTGATTGCTTTGATTGACCCCGGTTCTACTCATTCTTATATATGTGAAACCTTAGCATCCAAAGAAGACTTTGCCTATTGAGTCTCATCGAGTTTGTAATTCGGTGTCAAACCCTTGGGTCATTACGTGCTTGTCAACAAAGTGTGCAAGAAAAGTCCCCTAGTGTTCCAAGGTTCTTGTTTTCCGTGGACTTGATGCTTTTGCCGCTCGATGAATTCGACGTTATTCTTGGTTTGGATTGGTTGACCATGCACGATGCGCTTGTAAATTGCAAAAGCAAGACTATCGATTTGAGGTGCGCGAATAACGAGATAATTCGGGTTGAGTCTACGGACTTAAAGGGGTTGCCACCGTAATATCGCAATGTTGGCTCGAAATATGTAAGAAAAGGGTGCGGCGTACCTTGCGACGTGTTTCGATGACAAGGAATCGAAAAGAAACCCGAATCGTGCGCGTGGTTTGTGAATACCGGATGTTTTCCACAAGAATTGCCGGGTTTACCACTGCTTGGGAAATAGAATTTGGCATCGAATTGGTACCGGTACCACTCCAATTCGATAGCTCCGTATCGTATGGCACCAACGGAATTAAAGGAGTTGAAAGATCAGTTGCAAGAATTGGTGGATAGAGGTTTTGCTCGCCCGAGTCGTTCGCCTTAGGGTGCGCCAGTGTTGTTTGTGAGAAAGAAGGATGGAACCATGAGGCTGTGCATCGACTATCGTCAGCTTAATAAAGCGACGATAAAGAACAAATATCCGTTACCACGTATCGATGACTTGTTTGATCAACCAAGGAGCCTCGGTGTTCTCGAAAATAGATTTGAGATCGGGCTATTATCAATTGCGAATCCGAGATTCTGACGTACCCAAGACGCCTTGAATCGAGATATGGTCACTATGAGTTCCTAGTGATGCCGTTTGGGCTTACAAATGCCCTGCGGTATTTATGGATTTAATGAATCGGATCTTCGACCATATTTGGATCGATTCGTAGTCGTGTTCATTGATGACATCTTGGTCTATTCAAGAAATGAGACCGAACATGCTTTGAACACCGAGGTTAGTCTTGCAAATTTTACGGGATAAGCAATTGTATGCTAAGTTCAAGAAGTGTGAGTTCGGTTAAGAGAGGTTAGCTTCTTGGGTCATGTGGTATTCTGATCGGGTATTCGAGTCGACCGAATAAAATTTCAACCATACTTAATTGGAAGCCTCAGAAATATTACTTGAGGTTCGAGCTTTTTGGGGCTTGCTTGTTATTACCGACGATTTGTAAAGGTTTCTCAATGATAGCCACGCCGATGACGGCTTACTCCAAAAGGATGTTAAGTTCGAATGGACGGAGAAATGTCAGAAAAGTTTCGATCAACTGAAAACTTATTTGACTGAAGCCCCAATTCTAGTACAACCCGAATCCGGCAAAGAGTTTGTCATCTATAGTGACGCCTCCCTACTTGGGTTAGGTTGTGTATTGATGCAAGAAGGTCGAGTTGTGGCCTATGTGTCGAGGCAATTAAAGCCACATGAGAAAAATTATCCGACCCATGATCTCGAATTGGCTGCCATCGTATTCGCCTTAAAGATTTGGCGACATTACTTATTTGGTGAGAGGTGCCATGTGTACTCGGATCACAAAAGTCTCAAATATTTGATGACCCAAAGAGACTTAAATCTGCGACAAAGACGTTGGCTCGAGCTGTTAAAGGATTATGAGCTGGTCATTGACTATCACCCGGGAAAGGCGAATGTGGTTGCGGATGCCTTGAGTCGTAAATCATTATTCGCTTTACGAGCGATGAATGTGCACTTGTCTGTTCGATCCGACAGTGTGTTAGTAGCTGAATTGAAAGCCAAACCATTATTGATACATCAAATTCGAGAAGCTCAGAAAGTCGACGACGAGTTGGCTGCAAAACGGGCTGAGTGTGTTCCGAACAAGGACTCGGAGTTTCAAATCGATGATGACGATTGTTTGAGGTTCAAAAGTCGTCTGTGTGTTCCAAAGAATTCGGAACTCATTTCGATAATTCTGAATGAAGCCCATTGTAGCCGAATGGCAATCCACCCGGGGAGTACGAAGATGTACAACGATTTGAAACGTCGGTTTTGGTGGCATGGTATGAAACGAGACATCTCCGACTTTGTTTCGAGATGTTTAATATGTCAACAAGTGAAAGCGGAACATCAAGTGCCTTCAGGATTACTTCAGCCAATCACGATACCCGAGTGGAAATGGGATCGAGTCACAATGGACTTTGTATCCGGACTGCCATTGTCAGCGAGTATGAAGGATGCGGTTTGGGTCGTGGTAGATAGATTGACTAAGTCGGCTCACTTTGTCCCCGTACGTACGGATTTTTCAATGGACAAATTAGCCAAATTGTACGTTTCTCAGATTGTGAGATTACACGGGTGCCTATTTCCATCGTGTTGGATAGAGATCCGAGATTTACCTCGCGATTCGGAAAAAGTTGCAAGAAGCTTTGGGTACCAAGTTGCATTTCAGCACCGCCTTTCACCCCCAAACCGATGGTCAATCCGAGCGAATAATTCAGATACTTGAGGATATGTTGAGATGTTGCGTCCTCGAGTTTAGTGGTTCATGGGAACGGTATTTGCGGTTGATTGAATTCGCCACAACAACAGCTTTCAATCAAGTATTAAGATGGCACCCTACGAGGCTTTGTACGGTCGTAAATGCCGTACACCATTGTTTTGGACCGAGCTCGGTGAAAGAAAGATTTTCGGGTGGATTTGATTAGAGATGCTGAATGAAAGTGAAAGTAATCCGTGAAAGTCTCAAGATAGCCTCCGATCGTCGAAGTCGTGACGCGGATCTGAAGCGTAAGGATATCGAGTATCGTGGGTGATAAAGTGTTTCTCAAGGTCTCGCCTTGGAAAAAGATACTCGATTCGGCCGTAAGGGCAAGTTGAGCCCGAGGTTCATTGGGCCATATGAGATATCTCGAGCGAGTCGGTCCAAGGCATATCGCTTGATTTTGCCCCCGAACTCGAAAAGGTTCACGATGTCTTTCATGTTTCGATGCTTCGACGCTATAGATCCGATCCATCGCACGTGATTAGTCCATCGGTTGAAATTCAAGCCAATATGAGTTATGAGGAAGAACCGATTCGTATCCTATCACGGAAGTGAAAGAGTTGCGAAACAAGCGGGTTCCGCTAGTGAAGGTGTTATGGCTCAAGCACGGATAGAAAAAGCTACTTGGGAAACCGAGAACTCTATGAAAGAGCGATACCCAACCCTATTTACCGGTAAGATTTTCGGGACGAAAATTTCTTAAGTGGGGAGAGTTGTGACACCCAAAATTGACCCTAGTCGGAATGTGGTTTCGGACCACAAAACCGAGGCATAAAAATAATTAAAATTTATTTTGATGCCTATAATATGTGTATGCTCATGTATGACATTTTTGATGATTGATTTAGTGTTATAAAGGTGAATTTCACTAGAAAGGACTTAGTAGTGAACTTTGAAAGTACGATAGGAAATGTGTGATGACTAATTAAAGCATGCATGCAAAACAATGGACTTGCATGTCAAATTCCCCTTTTATAGGTGGTGGCGGCCATGACCAAGAATATGGGCTAAACATGTCATGAAACATGTTTTGTTGGGCATTAGGGAGAAATAATAAACAAATAAGCATGGGTAAGAAAAGAATGAAAAAAAATGTGTGTGAGTGTGGTATCTCCCCATTGCCGTGAGTTGTAAAGGAAGAAAGAAAAAATTTGTTCATCCTTTCTTTGAGCCAAAACTAAGGGGAAGAAGAGATTTTTGCTTCATTTTATTTGTTTAGAAGAGATCTAGAAGGAGATTTGGCTAAACTTGCACCAAGATTAAGGTATGTATGAAGTTGTGTCATGAGATTCATGCATGCTTTAGTTGCCAACTTGATGTTCATGTTAGCCATGGTTCAAATCCTTGTTATGCCATGGAAGTGGTATTTGGTCAAAGTTGATATTGTGATAAAGCCATTGCATGCTAAGTGTGAAGCTTGATGATGATGCATGCAATGATGGATTGTCTACTCTTGAAATTTCTTTGTAGCCATCTTGAGTAAGACATTGAGTTTTCTTTTGTTTAACCATGATTGAAGTTGAAAGGGCATGATTGTGATGTATTCGGCCATGATGCATTCATGAGCATGGTTCATGCTTCTTGCATGTTAGTTAAAATTTGTGTTTTGGATGGCTAGGGACACCTTGAAATTGACCATGCACATATATGTATATATATGTTTGCACATGATGTTTTGGTTATGAAGTAAGTGATGAATATGTTTGTTTAAAGAAGAAGATGTTGAAGAATGTTTGTGAAATTGCAAGTACATTCGGCCTAGTACACATATGAGTGCTTGATGCTATATTATAAGTTTTGAGCTACAATATGCAAAGCATTAACTAGTAAAATGCATGCTGTTTTTGTGTGGTGTTAAGTGTATAATTGGCCTCAAATTGGACATGTATGTTCGGCCTTAGGTAGCCGATTGATGGCCTTAGCTTTTCCTTGATACTTGAATGAATTGTATTGAATTGCTTGATGTAGTATAAAATGTGCATGACCATTGTGTACTCAAGCTAAAGGGTGGCCATATGACCATTTAAACTCCTTGTCATATTCGCCATAAGCTAGCATAATGAGGTATTAATAAATTAAATTTGTTTGAATTAGCTCAAGAGCTTAGAGGGCCACAATTGGACAAGGGGAAGGAAAAAGTGATCGAATAGCCGTAAAAGCCGTTCGACAACATCCGAGGTAAGTCCTCAAGAAGTGACCCTACTTGAATTATGTGAAATGAAATATGGATGTGTATTGATTATTGATTTATGTGTGTATGAGTATTTGAATGATACCCGGGCTAAGTCCCGAAGGCGATTATGCTAGTGATTATATTTGCATTTGAGCCTTAGTAACGAAAATGAAACATGAATGTCTAATGATTATTGATGTATGTGTGCATGAGCAATTGAATGATATCCGGCTAAGTCCCAAGACATTTATGCTGAAATTATATCCGGTTAAGACCAAGGCAATTGTGCTAGTGGCTACATCCGGCTAAGACCAAGGCATTCGTATGAGTCGATCTATCCGGGCTAAGACCCGAAGGCATTCGAGCACGTGGTTATATCCGGTTGTATTCCGAAGAAGCTTGGGCTGGAGGTGAGTGTTGGTTGCTGTAATGAATTCAATCGGTACGCTCGAAAAGCCCAAAGAATAAGGTATGTTTATACGTGCATTGGAAGGTCGACATGTTTGAGCAACATTCGCTCGATCGACTAACGAATTTCAGCTATTGAATTGGTTGATACCTTGTGAAAGTATATAATGATGAAGTGTGAAGTAAGAATGATTATGTGAATGTGTATTAATGAAATGATGCATTTGGCCATGTGAATGTATTGCTTTAATTAAAGCTGATTTTATTCCTTGAGACTTACTAAGCATAAAAATGCTTACCCGCTGCTTTGGCTCTCTGTTTTATAGATTTTGCTCGATAGCAATCGGATTCGGGATCATTAAAGTCGAAGTCATCTACACTATCAAAGCCTCCATTTTGGTATAATTTTGGTTGAACTTTGAAATGGCATGTATAGGACTACCCTTGTCGGTTCAATTGTGTTGTGATGTATATGTGTACGGCCATGCGAAAATGGCTCGTAAAAGTGAAGTACTGAACTTAGACTATTTGCGGTTTGTATATATATATATATATGGTGTCATGATGTGATTATGGATTGGAAATGGGAGTGTTGGTCACATGATCAGCCATTGGTATGGTTAAAATGATCATATGTGAACCTATGTATGGCAAGACTAGTTGGTTCATGGAGACTACAAAATAGGTAAGACCTACCTTAAAAACAGATGCTGCCAGCTGCAGTGACGTGAATGTGAAAAATCACCAAAATTTGTAGGAATGGTATTAAATAGTGAATAAGCTATGTAAATGAACCTTGATGAGTCTACTTTCATATGGAAGAAACGAAACGGTCAGAGGAGTCACATGTTGAGAGATATTAAAGCTTTCGTGAGACAGGGCCAGAACGGTTTCTGGGTCCCCTGTCGCAACTTTAAAAATTTATTATAAATTATCCAGAAATAATTAGGAGTCATGTCTTATATGTACAGATTCCATTTTGAGTCTAGTTTCATTAGAAACAAACGGCACCAGTATTAAAGCCCTGTACAGAGAGATATTCAAGTTGTAACGCGCGGAGGTCAGAGCAGTCGATCCCTGTAACATGGGTGACTTTAACTAATAAACTGTACCAATTGACTTTAACATGGATATATGAGTCTAAATTCAGGGAAAATTTACGAAACCAGTTTTCGAGTTTTGAAACTCGAGATATGATTTTTAAGGCGACGGTGACGCAGCTTTTCCACCGACCGAAATGTCAATTGGTGGGCGAAATATGTGGATTTGGCTTGTTAACCCCTCGCGTCCGACACCGGCGATGGTCTCGGGTTCGGGGTGTTACATGAACTCAAGCTCATACATTTTTCCTGAGTAAACTTTTCTTCGCTCTTTTTCTTTTCTTTTCTTTTTTTAAGCATGGGCACATACATCTTTTTGAAAATTTCCTCAAATGTTGATTACCAAGACAACTTTAGTTAAGATGGGTATACAAAATTAGGATAACTCAAAAAGATGGTAATGTGGCTTATAATGTAGGTTCATTGCAATAAACAACCTGTTATGCTCAAAATTACAGTTTCGAAGGTCTAATATCATAGGGTTGGCTTGAAAAGGCTCAAACGATCCAAAGAAATAGTGTCTATATCATTTTAGATTTTTATGTCCCTTGGGATTTCGCCTGAAGAAAGTTACTAAATCAATTCTAAATATATAAACCTTCATGCATGTCTAATCTCAAGAGAAACTATGTTTTCATGGAAAACATTACTAAGGCTAAGATCATACAAGCATTCCATTCTTCATGATAACATACTTTCACTCAGATAAAATCATCATTCATACTTCCATACAAACTATTCACTTAGATAAAATCATCATTCATACTTGCATACAAACTATCTGATTAACAAAAAAATATCTCTAAACATTCATTTATTAAAACATACTTATGAAAGAAATGATTGAAACATATTTGAAAATTTTAAAAATTTGAGCAATTTATTTGCTTTACCCCCTTTTAAAAAGAAGCAATGTCCTCATTGCAAGAACAAGGTAATGAATGAAAACTGAACACCAGGTAGGGTTGTAAAGAAAGAGACGTGAGTCATTAAGACTGCTTAAATACCGAGTATTTCCTAATAACCTAATCCTAGACATTTCATTCCCATTACCACACCACTTAGTCATTTTCTTTCTAAAAAAGTGTTAAGTTTATTCATGTTTGATATGTTTTATTCAGTAGAACTTAAATCCTAATTACGAAATAAATAAATTTCTAAATACCTAAAAATAATTAAATAAATAACAAGATAAGAATCCCCTCTTTTATTTTTTTGACTCATTCCTCTTGTCTTTTTCAGCTCTATCTCTACTCACATAGTCATTATCTTCCGTCCATGTCTCAAAGATAGCATCTAGGAACTCAGGAACTAAAGTATTAGAGATATTCTTAAAATAATTCCGAATTGAGTCATCTCTAATTTTTTCATATTTCCAGTAAAGTTGTTGTTGATTGTGCATGAACTGGCACATATCCATCAAAATTGACAACTATGATTTCTTTGAAGCACTTGCAGAAGTTGGCATAGGAGTTGCAGATTCAGGTTCAACACTTAGCTTGACTAGTTCTTCCTCTGCTCAACCCTTGGTTCAGGGTTTTCAGATCCTTCAACTGGTTTAAGACTATTTGGTTCCTTATCATACTCTTCCTCTTCAGTGTCTATAACTGAATTAGCTTCAATATCAGTTTCATCTGTTGACTCCTCAATATCTAGCTCAGTTGGCTCTTCTTGCTCACCTTGATTCAGCTCATGCACCCTCTCTACTAATCATTCAAGATCATAATTTGTAATGCATCCTTGAACATATCGCCCCTTCAGATTTGCTTGTGTTTTAACACGGGCCTTTAAGCAAAGTGCAGTGATTAATGATGGGAAATAAGCATTTCCTGCCTTCTTTTTAGCATAATCATGAATCTCCTTAAGAATAATTTTCCCAACATTAATGGACTTTTCTGTCAAGATTGCATATAACAAAAGCATCCGTTCTATCGAGATGGTGGAACTATGTGAGATAGGAATAAAATTATAGGGAACAAAATAAAACCATACCTTTTTCTACTGGTTTTAGATATTCCCTTCAACAAGATTGGCTCCCATACTTTCTTATAATCCATTGGGATCCTGGATTTGTCAGAACATCAAATACTTGTTGAAGAAAATCCCAATTGATATTGTTCATGTAACACCCCTAACACGTATCCATCGCCAGATTAGGGTTACGAGGCATTAGTTAACTAAAAACATATTTTTGAACAACCATACATATATATAAGTTACATCCGTATAAATAAAGCATAAATTCCATTAAATAATAAACACGATTTCAATAATCATAATATAATTATAAACTCTTACCAATCTCAAACATAAATAACATCTTTTGCACATACTCAAAATAAAACCAATCAAAACTTATTACATAACTTAATAAGTAATTACACATTCAACCTAATATTATATTGACATGTTCGGATTTGCTATTATAGATTAGATACATATTGCATACTTGCCATGGATTTCAAGACTACACTTAACAACTGAATTTATACCAATAATAGACTAAAACCATGACTAAAACCATCATGGAACATTTTCCTAACTCATTACCTTGCATATCCGAATCTCATTAATTGATATACATACACATCCAAATTTTATATCATGGAACAAATGCCGAATTACAAATTATAATAAAAACAAAACATAATTCTTCCATACCACATTATAAACACATTAAAACATATTTATATAAAATTCAAATATAGCAAAACAAGCTTAGATGCCAAATCTCTTACAACACATTGACTAAATACAACCACATAATACATTTATACTTTTATCCATGCATATCGTAACCGAACCAGCCACAAAAAATCAACCAAACATTAACTTATTGCAAAACATACAATACCTATCTAAATCATCATTCACTTTTAGTATATTGCATTATAATCAAACAATTTCAAACCACAATCAAACATAACCAAATTATCAATACCAAACTCATTAAACATTATAAATAAGCACACATGTAACCAAAACTAAGCATAATTACTAAGCCATTTTCGCATGACTTTATAAAAAGACCAAAGTTCATCGATTCAAAACATAATCCAGTCTATACATGCAACAACTTCAAACATAGACTTTTAAAAAAAAATACAGAAGGTTGACGATAGTGTGGATGACTTCGATGACGATCCCCGAGCTCGTAACTTACAACCAAAATCTATAAAACAGAGTAACAAAAACACACAGAGTAAGCTAAATTAGCTTAGTAAGCTTTAAGCAAATTAAACAACTCAAATGACTAATCAAAACATTTCAAACAAGTAAAAATGTATCATTAATGTTTTACTTTAACACAAATAAGCTACCTTGGTCGAATACTAATATTTCTCATTTAGCATAATATTATTCAACTTTTCATTCCCAAAATAACACTATCTCAATTATGCTTTCATTCAAACATATATGCTCATGAATTAAACAGAACTTTATAAACCAACATCATTCATTTGGTCTATTATAGAAAATCAAATATAATATCACATATATACACACCTATTTGGCCGAATATTCAAGATCCAATATATCATCTCATAAATACTTACTTGTATGGCCGAATACTCAAGGTTCATTATATCATCACATATGACCAAATATATAAGTACAATATATCATCATATATGACTGAATATACAAGCTCAATATAACATCACATGTAGTCAAATATTCAAGTTTAATACAACATCACATGTGGCCAAATATACAAGTTCAATATATCATCACATATGTACATACCTATATGGCTGAATATACAAGGTCATTTATATCAACTTACATGCTCAATTTCCACATCAATGTGAAGTCTTATGGGCATATGCTTGAAAATAAATCACCGGTATAAAACCTGCTAGGCATAAGCCTGAATCACACACCGGCACAAGGCCTACTAAACTTAAGGTCTGATATTTATTCACCGGCATTAAGCCTGCTAGGCATAAAGCCCGATTATAATCACCAGCACAAGGCTTGCTAGGCTCAAAGCCCGAATATCACTATTACAGAGCTGTTTAGTACAAAACTCACATAACAAAAATTCCAAATATTTCATATCAATCATACGGACTTTCGAATGATATAACTTAGTAGAATTAAATCCAAATACAATATTTCTATACTTAAACACATTCAGCTAGCTCTTTTATGAATCTATAGATTCCAAAACAGCATATTAAACCAGATTACATTCAGAATAAATGATGTTTAATTGCTTAAAAACTTACCTTGGATATAGACGAACATTGTAAATCGGCTATTTTGATTTCTTTTGTTCTTGATCTATAAAATTTCAAATTAACCTCATTTAAACACAATTTCATTCAATTTAATCCAACAACACATAAATGGGAAAATTACCATTTTTCCCCTGATATTTCATACTTTTACAAATTAGTCCTAATTGCACAAAACACAAAATACACAAAATCTCACCACATCATAGTTAGGCCGAATCTTCCTTATGCTTATACTAATCCATATATTTCATTTATTTTTCATTTTAGTCCTTCAATTTTTTATTTTTTCAATTTAGTCCTAATAATTCAAAATCATCAAAAACTCCAATACAAAACATATTAATCTAAAACATATCTTTCATAATTTATCATCAAATATTACAAAACAGAAATATTCATCAATGGCATAACTCAAAATATTCACCAAAATCCAAAATTCAAGCATGGGTTGGGTAGTACTCGAAGCAACGATCTCAAATAAAAATTATCAAAACCTGAAATAAAACATACCTTAAATTTGAATCAATAATGGTCGAATACCTAGTTTCTTATTCTTTTCTTTCTTCTTTTATTTTCGGTAATAACAAAACAATATGAAACCTTATTTTTTTTATTTATGTTATGATATATTAAATATTATTTCATAAGCTACCATAGTAACCTTTGTTAATTAATACAAAACCAATATATACAAAGCTCAAAGCCGTCCATGCTATAATTAAAAGGCAAATTTGCAACATAAATACTCCATATTAAAAAGCCACTAGCACTTCAGTCTTATGCTTTAAACTATGAAGTTTTCATTTTACACGATTAAACCCTTTTATTTAATTAATCACACAAATAATCAAATTTTCATACGAAACTTTCACACATGCTAATTCACATATAATAAACACAGAAAATAATATTTAAATATTTTTTTGACTCAGATTCATGGTCCCGAAACCACCGTTCCAATTAGGGTCTAAATCAGACTGTTACAACTCTCCCCCCATAGGGATTTTCGTCCCTAAAAATCTTATCGGTGAATAGGTTCGGATAACGCTCTTTCATTTTATCTTCTGTCTCCCACATTGCTTCCTCAACTCCATGTTTATGCCACAGTACTTTAACTAACAGAATTTTCTTATTTCGTAACTCTTTAATCTCATGAGCCAGAATACGAATCGGTTCTTCCTCGTACGACATATAGGGCTTAATCTCAATTTTGGTCGGACTAATCACGTGTGAAGGATCAGAGAAACATATGTCTTACAATCATGATGAAAAGCAATGTACTTTCGGACTGATCATCTGTCTGGGGATGAAAAGCAGTGCTAAAATGTAGTTTAGTACCTAATGCATCTTGCAGTTTCTTCCAAAACCACGATGTAAACCTCGGATCTCTATCTGACATAATAGAAATAGGTACCCCGTGAAGTCTTACAATCTGAGAAACATATAACTCAGCAAGTTTATCAAGTGGATAATCTGTACGAACTGGAACAAAGTGAGCCTATTTAGTCAATCTATCCATAATAACCCAGATTACAAATTTTCTTGCTCGGTAACATCGGTAAACCAGATACAAAATCTATCATAACTCTGTCCCATTTCCATTCAGGTATCATGATCGGCTGAAGCAATCCAGAAGGTACCTGATGCTCGGCTTTTACTTGTTGACAGACTAAACATTTTGATACGAAATCAGAAATGTCTCATTTCATATCTTGCCACCAATAATGTTGCTTCAGATCATTATACATCTTCGTACTACCTGGGTGAACAGATAACCGACTGTTGTGAGCTTTATTCAAAATCATCTGAATCAACTCTGTATTTTTTGGAACACATATTCTGTTTCTGAATCTCAAACAATCATCAACATCAACTCGAAACTCTGTATCAGCATTTGAATCACATTGAGCCCATTTCACTATCAAATAATTGTCGATTTTTTGAGCTTCACTGCTGAATAAATAATGGTCTTGCTTTTAACTCAGCTATTATCTCACCATTGTAACACCCCGAACCCGAGACCATCGCCGGTGTCGGACACGAGGGGTTAACAAGCCAAGTTCACATGTTTTGCCCACCAATTTGACATTTCCAGTCAGGCTGGAAGACTGCGTCACCGTCGCCTTAAAAATCATATCTCGAGTTTCAAAACTCGAAACTGGTTTCGTAAATTTTCCTGAATTTAGACTCATATATCCATCCATGGATTTATTTCTAGAATTTTTGGTCGGGCCAATTGGTACAGTTTATTAGTTAAAGTCACCCATGTTACAGGGATCGACTGCTCTGACCTTCGCGCGCTATAACTTGAATATCTCTCTGTACAGGGCTTTAATGCTGGTGCCGTTTGTTTCTAATGAAACTAGACTCAAAATGGAATCTGTACATATAAGGTATGTCTCCTAATTCTTTCTGGATAATTTATAGTAAATTTTTAAAGTTGCGACAGGGGACCCAGAAACCGTTCTGGACCTGTTTCACAATAGCTTCAATATCTCTTAACATGTAACTCCTATGACCATTTCGCTTCTTCCATATGAAAATAGACTCATCAAGGTTCATTTACATAGCTTATTCACTATTTAATACCATTCCTACAATTTTTGGTGATTTTTCACATTCACGTCACTGCAGCTGGCAGCATCTGTTTTAAGGTAGGTCTTATCTATTTTTGTAGTCTCCATCAACCAACTAGTCTTGCCATACATAGGTTCACATATGATCATTTTAACCATACCAATGGCTGATCATGTGACCAACACTCCCATCTCCAATCCATAATCACATCATGACACCATATATATACATTCAAACCACAAATAGTCTAAGTTCATGCTTCCTTTTACGAGCCATTTTCGCATGGCCGTATACATATACATCGCCACATTTTTAAACCAACAAGGGTAGTCCTATACATGCCATTTCAAAGTTCAACCAAAATTTATACCAAAATAGAGGCGTTGATTGTGTGGATGACTTCGACTTTATTGATCCCGAATCCGATTGCTATCGAAATAAATCTATAAAACAGAGAGCCAAAGCAACGGGTAAGCATTTTTGTGCTTAGTAAGTCTCAAGGAATATAATCAGCTTCAATTAAAGCAATACATTCACATAACCAAATGCATCATTTCATTAATGCACATTCACATAATCATACTTACTTCACCATCCCAACTCTTATGTTCATACACAAATAACGGCTTCATTAAGGCCGATAACTCGTTCCATCATAGGAGCGGATATTCATACGCTCTTACTCCTAGCGCAGCAGCACACACACCGCACTTACCTTGTCATTGGGAAATTTCACAAGTGCATTAGCTGAAATTTTCCAGCAAGCTTATAATTTTCAAATCACATACCTTCGGAGTTTAACCGGATGTCGCTGCTCGTTCAATCGCCTTCGGGACATAGCCCGGTTATGGTAACCCGCACCAAGGCCTACGAGACTTAACCCGGATATCATGATTTGCACAAATGCCTTCGGGTCTTAGCTCGGATTTAACAACTTGCACGAATGCGTTCGGGTCTTAGCCCGGATATAGCTACTAGCACAATTGCCTTCGGGTCTTAACCCGGTTATAATTTCCAGCATAATTGTCTTCGAGGCTTAGCCCGGACATCATTCAATTTCTCATGCACACATACATCAATAATCATTGGACATACATATTTCATTTTCGTTACTAAGGCTCAAACACAATTTTAATCACTAGCATAATCGCCGGGACTTAGCCCGGTATTATTCAATACTCATACACACATAAATCAATAATCAATACATCCATATTTCATTCCACATAATTCAAGTAAGGTCACTTCTTGAGGACTTACCTCGGATGTTGTCGAACGGCTTTTACGGCTATTCGATCACTTTTTCCTTCCCTTGTCCAATTGTGGCCCTCTTAGCTCTTGAGCTAATTCAAACAAATTCAATTTATTAAAACCTCATTGTGCTAGCTTATGGCGAATATGACAAGGAGTTTAAATGGTCATATGGCCACTCTTTAGCTTGAATACACAATGGTCATGCACATTTTATACTACATCAAGCAATTCAATACAATTTATTCGAGCATCAAGGAAAAGCTAAGGCCTTCAATAGGCTACCCAAGGCCAATATTCATGTACATGTTGAGGCCAATTATGCACTTAATACCTCACAAAAACAGCATGCATTTTACTAGTTAATGCTTTGCATATTGTAGCTCAAAACTTATAATATAGCATCAAGCACTCATATGTGTGCTAGGCGAATGTGTTTGCAATTTCACAATCATTCTTCAACATCTTCTTCTTTAAACAACCATATTCATCACTTAGTTCATAACCAAAACGTCATGTGCAAACATATATATACATATATGAGCATGGCCAATTTCAAGGTGTCCATAGCCATCCAAAACACAAATTTTAACTAACATGCAAGAAGCATGAACCATGCTCATGAATGCATCATGGCGAATATGACAATCATGCCCTTTTCAACTTCAAACATGATTAAACAAAAAGAAAACTCAAAATCTTACTCAAAAGTAGACAATCCATCATTGCATGCATCATCATCAAGCTTCACACTTAGCATGCAATGGCTTTATCACCATAACAACTTTGGCCAAATACCATTTCCATGGCATAACAAAGATTTGAGCCATGGCTAACATGCACATCAAGTTAGCAACCAAAACATGCATGAAACTCCTAACACAACCTCATACATACCTTAATCTTGATGCAAACTTAGCCAAATCTCCTTCTAGATCTCTTCCAAACCAAGCATGAAGCAAAAATCCTCCTTCTTCCTTAGTTTTGGCTCAAAGAAAGGATGAACAAAATTTTTCTTTCTTTCTATACAACTCACGGCAATGGGGGGAATACCACACTCACACACATTTTTTTTCATTCTTTTCTTACCCATACACCTTTGTTTATTATTTCTCCCTAATGCACCAACAAAACATGTTTCATGACATGTTTTGCCCATCCTCTCTTGCCATGGCCGGCCACTTCATGTTGGGGGGGGAAATTTGACATGCAAATCCCTTATTTTTGCATGCATGAGCAACTAGTCATCACACATTTCCCCATCATACTTTCAAAGTTCACTACTAGGTCCTTTCTAGTGAAATTCGCATTTATAATACTAAATCGAAACATCAAAATGTCACACACAAATTAACACATATCATAGGCATCAAAATAAATTTTAAATTATTTTTATGCCTCGGTTTTGTGGTCCCGAAACCACATCCCGACTAGGGTCAATTTTGGGCTGTCACAACTCTCCCCACTTAAGAAATTTTCGTCCCGAAAATCTTACCGTAAATAGGTTTGGATATCGCTCTTTCATAGAGTTCTCGGTCTCCCAAGTAGCTTCTTCTATCCCGTGCTTGAGCCATAACACTTTCACCAATGGAACCCGCTTGTTTTGCAACTCTTTCACTTCTCGTGATAGGATACGAATCGGTTCTTCCTCATAACTCATATTAGCTTGAATTTCAATTTCGATGGACTAATCACGTGCGATGGATCGGCTCTATAGCGTCAAGCATCGAAACGTGAAAGACATCGTGAACCTTTTGAGTTCGGGGGCAAAATCAAACGATATGCCACCGGACCGACTCACTCGGATATCTCATATGGCCCAATGAACCTCGGGCTCACTTGCCCTTATGGCAATCGAGTATCTTTTTCCAAGGCGATACCTTGAGAAACACTTTATCACCCACGATACTCGATATCCTTACGCTTCAGATCCGCGCACGACTTCGACGATCGGAGGCTATCTTCGACTTTCACGGATTACTTTCACTTTCTGCTTCAGCATCTCTAATCAAATCCACCCGAAAATCTTGCTTTCACCGAGCTCACCCAAAACAATGGTGTACGGCATTTACGACCGCATAAGGCCTCGTAGGGTGCCATCTTAATACTTGATTGAAAGCTGTTGTTGTAAGCGAATTCAATCAACGGCAAATACCGTTCCCATGAACCACTAAACTCGAGGACGCAACATCTTAACATATCCTCAAGTATCTGAATTATCCGCTCGGATTGACCATCGGTTTGAGGGTGAAAGGCGGTGCTGAAATGCAACTTGGTACCCAAAGCTTCTTGCAACTTTTTCCAAAATCGCGAGGTAAATCTCGGATCTCTATCCGACACGATGGAAATAGGCACCCCGTGTAATCTCACAATCTGAGAAACGTACAATTCGGCTAATTTGTCCATTGAAAAATCCATACGTACGGGGACAAAGTGGGCCGACTTAGTCAATCTATCTACCACGACCCAAACCGCATCCTTCTTACTTGCTGACAATGGCAGTCCGGATACAAAGTCCATTGTGACTCGATCCCATTTCCACTCGGGTATCGTGATTGGTCAAGTAATCTCAAGGCACCGATGTTCCGCTTTCACTTGTTGACATATTAAACATCTCAAACAAAGTCGAGATGTCTCGCTTCATACCATGCCACCAAAATCGACGCTTCAAATCATTGTACATCTTCGACTCCCGGGTGGATTGCCATTCGGCTACAATGGGCTTCATTCAGATTTATCGAAATGAGTTCAATTCTTTGGAACACAGACGACTTTTGAACCTCAAACAATCGTCATCGCCGATTTGAAATTCCGAGTCCTTGTTCGAACACACTCACCTTTTGCGACCAACTCGTCGTCGACTTTTCTCGAGCTTCTCGAATTTGATGTATCAATAGTGGTTTGGCTTTCAATTCAGCTACTAACACACTATCGGATCGAATGCATAAGTGCACGCTCATCGCTCAGAAAGCGAATAATGATTTACGACTCAAGGCATCCGCAACCACATTCGCCTTCCCGGTGATAGTCAATGACCAGCTCATAATCCTTTAACAACTCGAGCCAACGTCTTTGTCGCAGATTTAAGTCTCTTTGGGTCATCAAATATTTGAGACTTTTGTGATCCGAGTACACATGGCACCTTTCACCAAATAAGTAATGTCGCCAAATCTTTAAGGCGAATACGATGGCGCCAATTCAAGATCATGGGTCGGATAATTTTTCTCGTGTGGCTTTAATTGCCTCGACGATAGGCCACAACTCGACCTACTTGCATCAATACACAACCTAATCCAAGTAGGGAGGCGTCGCTATAGATGACAAACTCTTTGCTGGGACTCGGGTTGCACTAGAATTGGGGCTTCACAAATAAATTTTCAGTTGATCGAAACTTTTTGGCATTTCTCCGTCCATTCGAACTTAACATCCTTTTGGAGTAGCTTCATCATCGGCGTGGCTATCATTGAGAAGCCTTTACAAATCGTCGGTAATAACCTAAAAGCCCTAAAAGATCCGAACCTCAAGAATATTTCTGAGGCTTCCAATTAAGTATGGCTAAAATTTTATTCGGTCGAGTCGAATACCCGATGCAGATACCACATGACCCAAGAAGCTAACCTCTCTTAACCGTAACTCACACTTGCTGAACTTAGCATATAATTGCTTATCCTGTAAGATTTGCAAAGCGAATCGCAGGTGTTCAAGATGTTCGGTCTCATTTCTTGAATAGACCAAGATGTCATCAATGAACACGACTACTTAATCGATCCAAATATGGTTTGAAGATCCGATTCATTAAATCCATAAATACCGCAGGGGCATTAGTGAGCCCAAACGGCATCACTAGGAACTCATAGTGACCATATCTTGTTCAAGGCGCCTTGGGTACGCCCAAATCTCGGATTCGCAATTGATAATAGCCCGATCTCAAATCTATTTTCGAGAACACCGAGGTTCTTCAGTTGATCGAACAAGTCATCGATACGTGGTAACGGATATTTGTTCTTTATCGTCGCTTTATTGTCGACGATAGTCGATGCACACCGCATGGTTCCATCCTTCTTTTCACAAACAACACCGGCGCACCCCAAGGCGAACAACTCGGACGATCAAAACCTCTATCCACCAATTCTTGCAACCGAGCTTTCAACTCCTTTAATTCCGTTGGTGCCATACGATACGGAGCTATCGAAATTGAGTGGTACCGGTACCAATTTGATACCAAATTCTATTTCCGAACAGTGGTAAACCCGCAATTCTTCGGGAAAACATCCGGTATTCACAAACCACGAGCACAGATTCGGTTTCTTTTCCGATTCCTTGTCATCGAAAGCACGACGCAAGGTACGCCGCACCCTTTTCTTACATATTTCGGGCCAACATCGCCGATATTACGGTGGCAACCCTTTAAGTCCGTAGACTCAACTCAATTATCTTGTTATTCGCGCTCCTCGAATCGATAGTCTTGCTCTTGCAATTTACAACCGCATCGCATGGTCAACCAATCCAACCCAAGAATAACGTCGAACTCATCGAACGGCAAAAGCATCAAGTCCGCCGGAAAACAAGAACCTCGAACACTAGGGGACTTTTCTTGCACACTTTGTTGACAAGCACGTAATGACCCAAGGGGTTTGACACCCGAATTACAAACTCAGTAGACTCAATAGGCAAAGTCTTACTGGATGCTAAGGTTTCACATATATATGAATGAGTAGAACCAGGGTCAATCAAAGCAATCACATTTGTATTGAAAAGAGTGAAAGTACCGGTAATGACATCTGGAGAGGCAGATCCTCGGCGTGCGGCGATGGCATAAGTCCTAGCAGAGCACGAGCCTCGGATCGATGGTAGCATCTCTAGATCCTCTCTGACCGCCACTGACATTGCCCATATTTCTAGGTGGCCTACCTCGAGCAGTGGTAGCACCCGGGTTTCCACTCTGACTTACATTCTGTTCATGCATCCTCGGGCAATCCTTCATAAAGTGGTCGGCCGACCCACACTTATAGCAGGAGCGATCACGAAACCAACAGCTCCCCGAATGCCATTTGCCACAATGTGGACACTCCGCCTCTCTCGTGATCATTTCCACCATCGGCGATCAAGTGACTCGTGTGGTCACAGGGTCGATCGCGTCCTCGTCTAGAAAAGCCCAAACGCCTCTAGACCGGCTCGCATCATCTCAAATCTCTTTGATGCTTGTTGAAGAGACTTTCCGAGGACCTCTTTCGAATTCTCCGGTTCCCACATCAGCTTTTTGTTTCTCCTTTCTAAGCTCTTCGCTTTACAAGCTCGCTCAACAAGTACTACGAACTCTCGTATCTCGAGAATGCCAACGAACATCCTTATATCATCATTCAGCCCATCCTCGAGCGCCACACATAATGGCTTTGACGAAATGCATTCTCGGGCGTCTGCTAAGCCTCACAAATTTTCGTTCAGTAGTCGATGAATCGACATAGAACCTTGCTTAAGGTCAAGGAATTCCCTTCGCTTTTGGTCGATGAATCTCGATCGATATACTTTTTTCTAACTCGGTTTGAAAGAATTCCCAAGTCACTCGCTCTCTAGGTACCACGTAGTCGAGTACTCCACCAATAGTAGGCGGACTCACGTAGCAAGGAGATGGTACACTTTAAGCACTCATCGGGTGTACAGGATAGCTCATCGAGCACCGGATAGTGTTATCCAACCAAAATTCAGCTCGCTTCGGCATCATCATCATCCGTAGCCTTAAATTCAGTGGCCCCATGTTTTCAATCCTATCGATTGGAGGCTTACTTGACCTTATTTGGTCAATCCACCGGAGGTATTGTAGGTGCGGGGTTGCATTTGTCGGGAATGGAGGTTGTGGAATGTACCGTGTTAGTTCGAATGTATTGATTAAACCATTCGTTCATCACACTATAAAAGGCTTGCCTAGCCTCGTCATTCGGATTGTTGGCCATAGGTTGAGAGTCCGCCGGTGCTGTCCCTTGCGCGGAGCAGCGCCACACTCTCCACATCATCAGCTATCGCTCGGTTGGGATCGGGATCCATTGCTATAAACAAACACAAAGTCAAATTGTCGAAATCACCACACTATCGAGTCATCATTTAATGGCATGTATAGCTAGACCCCAAACACATCACGGTAGTCCTAGAATCGACTAAACCTGGCTCGATACCAATAAAATTGTAACACTCCGAACCCGAGACCATCGCCGTTTCGGACACGAGGGTTAACAAGCCAAGTTCACATGTTTTGCCCACCAATTTGACATTTCCAGTCAGGTGGAAGACTGCGTCACTGTCAGCTTAAAAATCATATCTCGAGTTTCAAAACACGGAAACTGGTTTCGTAAATTTTCCCTGAATTTAAACTCATATATCCATCCATGGATTTATTTCTAGAATTTTTGGTCGGGCCAATTGGTTCAGTTTATTAGTTAAATTCACCCATGTTACAGGGATCGACTGCTCTGACCTTCGCGCGGTATAACTTGAATATCTCTCTGTACAGGGCTTTAATGCTGGTGCCGTTTGTTTCTAATGAAACTAGACTCAAAATGGAATCTGTACATATAAGGTATGTCTCCTAGATCTTTCTGGATAATTTATAGTAAATTGTTAAAGTTGCGACAGGGGACCCAGAAACCGTTCTGGCCCTGTTTCACAATAGCTTCAATATCTCTTAACATGTAACTCCTATGACCATTTCGCTTCTTCCATATGAAAATAGACTCATCAAGGTTCATTTACATAGCTTATTCACTATTTAATACCATTCCTACAATTTTTGGTGATTTTTCACATTCACGTCACTGCAGCTGGCAGCATCTGTTTTAAGGTAGGTCTTATCTATTTTTGTAGTCTCCATCAACCAACTAGTCTTGCCATACATAGGTTCACATATGATCATTTTAACCATACCAATGGCTGATCATGTGACCAACACTCCCATCTCCAATCCATAATCACATCATGACACCATATATATACATTCAAACCACAAATAGTCTAAGTTCATGCTTCCTTTTACGAGCCATTTTCGCATGGCCGTATACATATACATCGCCACATTTTTAAACCAACAAGGGGTAGTCCTATACATGCCATTTCAAAGTTCAACCAAAATTTATACCAAAATAGAGGCGCTGATAGTGTGGATGACTTCGACTTTATTGATCCCGAATCCGATTGCTATCGAGCGAAATCTATAAAACAGAGAGCCAAAGCAACGGGGTAAGCATTTTTGTGCTTAGTAAGTCTCAAGGAATATAATCACCTTTAATTAAAGCAATACATTCACATAACCAAATGCATCATTTCATTAATGCACATTCACATAATCATACTTACTTCACCATCCCAACTCTTATGTTCATACACAAATAACGGCTTCATTAAGGCCGATAACTCGTTCCATCATAGGAGCGGATATTCATACGCTCTTACTCCTAGCGCAAAGCACACACCGCACTTACCTTGTCATTGGGAAATTTCACAAGTGCATTAGCTGAAATTTTCCAGCAAGCTTATAATTTTCAAATCACATACCTTCGAGTTTAATCGGATGTCGCCCTCGTTCAATCGCCTTGGGACATAGCCCGTTATGGTAACCCGCACCAAGGCCTCACGGACTTAACCCGGATATCACGATTTGCACAAATGCCTTCGGTCTTAGCCCGGATCTAACAACTTGCACGAATGCCTTCGGGTCTTAGCCCGGATATAGCTACTAGCACAATTGCCTTCGGGTCTTAACCCGGTTATAATTTCCAGCATAATTGTCTTCGAGGCTTAGCCCGGACATCATTCAATTTATCATGCACACATACATCAATAATCATTGGACATACATATTTCATTTTCGTTACTAAGGCTCAAACACAATTTTAATCACTAGCATAATCGCCGGGACTTAGCCCGGTATTATTCAATACTCATACACACATAAATCAATAATCAATACATCCATATTTCATTCCACATAATTCAAGTAAGGTCACTTCTTGAGGACTTACCTCGGATGTTGTCGAACGGCTTTTACGGCTTTTACGGCTATTCGATCACTTTTTCCTTCCCCTTGTCCAATTGTGGCCCTCTTAGCTCTTGAGCTAATTCAAACAAATTCAATTTATTAAAACCTCATTGTGCTAGCTTATGGCCGAATATGACAAGGAGTTTAAATGGTCATATGGCCACTCTTTAGCTTGAATACACAATGGTCATGCACATTTTATACTACATCAAGCAATTCAATACAATTTATTCGAGCATCAAGGAAAAGCTAAGGCCTTCAATAGGCTACCCAAGGCCGAATATTCATGTACATGTTGAGGCCAATTATGCACTTAATACCTCACAAAAACAGCATGCATTTTACTAGTTAATGCTTTGCATATTGTAGCTCAAAACTTATAATATAGCATCAAGCACTCATATGTGTGCTAGGCGAATGTGCTTGCAATTTCACAATCATTCTTCAACATCTTCTTCTTTAAACAACCATATTCATCACTTAGTTCATAACCAAAACGTCATGTGCAAACATATATATACATATATGAGCATGGCGAATTTCAAGGTGTCCATAGCCATCCAAAACACAAATTTTAACTAACATGCAAGAAGCATGAACCATGCTCATGAATGCATCATGGCCGAATATGACAATCATGCCCTTTTAACTTCAATCATGATTAAACAAAAGAAAACTCAAAATCTTACTCAAAAGTAGACAATCCATCATTGCATGCATCATCATCAAGCTTCACACTTAGCATGCAATGGCTTTATCACCATAACAACTTTGGCCAAATACCATTTCCATGGCATAACAAAGATTTGAGCCATGGCTAACATGCACATCAAGTTAGCAACCAAAACATGCATGAAACTCCTAACACAACCTCATACATGCCTTAATCTTGATGCAAACTTAGCCAAATCTCCTTCTAGATCTCTTCCAAACCAAGCATGAAGCAAAAATCCTCCTTCTTCCTTAGTTTTGGCTCAAAGAAAGGATGAACAAAATTTTTCTTTCTTTCTCTACAACTCACGGCAATGGGGGAATACCACACTCACACACATTTTTTTTTTCATTCTTTTCTTACCCATACACCTTTGTTTATTATTTCTCCCTAATGCACCAACAAAACATGTTTCATGACATGTTTTGCCCATCCTCTCTTGCCATGGCTGGCCACTTCATGTTGGGGGGGAAATTTGACATGCAAATGCCTTATTTTTGCATGCATGAGCAACTAGTCATCACACATTTCCCCATCATACTTTCAAAGTTCACTACTAGGTCCTTTCTAGTGAAATTCGCATTTATAATACTAAATCGAAACATCAAAAATGTCACACACAAATTAACACATATCATAGGCATCAAAATAAATTTTAAATTATTTTTATGCCTCGGTTTTGTTGTCCTGAAACCACATCTCGACTAGGGTCAATTTTAGGCTGTCACAACTCTCCCCCACTTAAGAAATTTTTGTCCCCGAAAATCTTACCGGTAAATAGGTTTGGATATCGATCTTTCATAGAGTTCTCGGTCTCCCAAGTAGCTTCTTCTATCCCGTGCTTGAGCCATAACACTTTCACCAGCGGAACCCGCTTGTTTCGCAACTCTTTCACTTCTCGTGATAGGATACGAATCGGTTCTTCCTCATAACTCATATTAGCTTGAATTTCAATTTCGATGGACTAATCACGTGCGATGGATCGGATCTATAGCGTCAAGCATCGAAACATGAAAGACATCGTGAACCTTTTTGAGTTCGGGGCAAAATCAAACGATATGCCATCGGACCGACTCGCCGGATATCTCATATGGCCCAATGAACCTCGGGCTCGGCTTGCCCTTATGGTCGAATCGAGTATCTTTTTCCAAGGCGATACCTTGAGAAACACTTTATCACCCACCGATACTCGATATCCTTACGCTTCAGATCCGCGCACGACTTACGACGATCGGAGGCTATCTTCAGACTTTCACGGATTACTTTCACTTTCTCGCTCAGCATCTCTAATCAAATCCACCCGAAAATCTTGCTTTCACCGAGCTCACCAAAACAATGGTGTACGGCATTTACGACCGCATAAGGCCTCGTAGGGTGCCATCTTAATACTTGATTGAAAGTCGTTGTTGTGGCGAATTCAATCAACGGCAAATACCGCTCCCATGAACCACTAAACTCGAGGACGCAACATCTTAACATATCCTCCAAGATTCGAATTATCCGCCAGATTGACCATCGGTTTGGGGGTGAAAGGCGGTCTTGAAATGCAACTTGGTACCCAAAGCTTCTTGCAACTTTTTCCAAAATCGTGAGGTAAATCTCGGATCTCTATCCGACACGATAGAAATAGGCACCCGTGTAATCTCACAACTCGAGAAACATACAATTCGCTAATTTGTCCATTGAAAATCCATACGTGACGGGGACAAAGTGGGCCGACTTAGTCAATCTATCTACCACGACCCAAACCGCATCCTTCTTACTTGCTGACAATGGCAGTCCGGATACAAAGTCCATTGTGACTCGATCCCATTTCCACTCGGGTATCGTGATTGGCTGAAGTAATCCTAAAGGCACCTAATGTTCCGCTTTCACTTGTTGACATATTAAACATCTCAAACAAAGTCGAGATGTCTCGCTTCATACCATGCCACCAAAACCGACGCTTTCAAATCATTGTACATCTTCAGACTCCCGGGTGAATTGCCATTCGGCTACAATGGGCTTCATTCGAATTATCGAAATGAGTTCAATTCTTTGGAACACACAGACGACTTTTGAACCTCAAACAATCGTCATCGTCGATTTGAAATTCGAGTCCTTGTTCGAACACACTCAGCCGCTTTTGCGACCAACTCGTCGTCGACTTTCTCGAGCTTCTCGAATTTGATGTATCAATAGTGGTTTGGCTTTCAATTCAGCTACTAACACACTATCGGATCGAATGCATAAGTGCACGCTCATCGCTCGTAAAGCGAATAATGATTTACGACTCAAGGCATCCGCAACCACATTCGCCTTTCCGGGTGATAGTCAATGACCAGCTCATAATCCTTTAACAAATCGAGCCAACGTCTTTGTCGCAGATTTAAGTCTCTTTGGGTCATCAAATATTTGAGACTTTTGTGATCCGAGTACACATAGCACCTTTCACCAAATAAGTAATGTCGCCAAATCTTTAAGGCGAATACGATGGCGGCCAATTCAAGATCATGGGTCGGATAATTTTTCTCGTGTGGCTTTAATTGCCTCGACGATAGGCCACAACTCGACCTACTTGCATCAATACACAACCTAATCCAAGTAGGGAGGCGTCGCTATAGATGACAAACTCTTTGCTTGGGACTCGGGTTGCACTAGAATTGGGGCTTCATCAAATAAGTTTTCAGTTGATCGAAACTTTTTGGCATTTCTCCGTCCATTCGAACTTAACATCCTTTTGGAGTAGCTTCATCATCGGCGTGGCTATCGTTGAGAAGCCTTTTACAAATCGTCGGTAATAACCTAAGAAGCCCCAAAAAGCTCCGAACATCAAGAATATTTCTGAGGCTTCCAATTAAGTATGGCTGAAATTTTATTCGGTCGACTCGAATACCGTCGGCGCAATACCACATGACCCAAGAAGCTAACCTCTCTTAACCGTAACTCACACTTGCTGAACTTAGCATATAATTGCTTATCCCATAAGATTTGCAGCAGTAACCGCAGGTGTTCAGCATGTTCGGTCTCATTTCTTGAATTGACCAAGATGTCATCAATGAACACGACTATGAATCGATCCAAATATGGTGTGAAGATCCGATTCATTAAATCCATAAATACCGCAGGGGCATTAGTGAGCCCAAACGGCATCGCTAGGAACTCATAATGACCATATCTTGTTCTGAAGGCAGTCTTGGGTACGTCCGAATCTCGGATTCGCAATTGATAATAGCCCGATCTCAAATCTATTTTCGAGAACACTGAGGCTCCCTTCAGTTGATCGAACAAGTCATCGATACGTGGTAACGGATATTTGTTCTTTATCGTCGCTTTATTAAGCTGACGATAGTCGATGCACAGCCGCATGGTTCCATCCTTCTTTTTCACAAACAACACTGGCGCACCCCAAGGCGAACAACTCGGACGAGCAAAACCTCTATCCACCAATTCTTGCAACTAAGCTTTCAACTCCTTTAATTCCGTTGGTACCATACGATACGGAGCTATCGAATTGAGTGGTACCGGTACCAATTCGATGCCAAATTCTATTTCCGAACAGTGGTAAACTCGGCAATTCTTCGGGAAAACATCCGGTATTCACAAACCACGCACAGATTCGGGTTTCTTTTACGATTCCTTATCATCGAAAGCACGTATGCAAGGTACGCCGCACCCTTTTCTTACATATTTCGGGCCAACATCGCGATATTACAAATGGCAACCCCTTTAAGTCCGTAGACTCAACCCGAATTATCTTGTTATTCGCGCTCCTCGAATCGATAGTCTTGCTCTTGCAATTTACAACCGCATCGTGCATGGTCAACCAATCCAACCCAAGAATAACGTCGAACTCATCGAACGGCAAAAGCATCAAGTCCGCGGAAAACAAGAACCTCGGAACACTAGGGGACTTTTCTTGCACACTTTGTTGACAAGCACGTAATGACCCAAGGGTTTGACACCGAATTACAAACTCAAGAGACTCAATAGGCAAAGTCTTCTTTGGATGCTAAGGTTTCACATATATATGAATGAGTAGAACCAGGTCAATCAAAGCAATCACATTTGTATTGAAAAGAGTGAAAGTACCGGTAATGACATCCGGAGAGGCAGATTCTCGGCGTGCGGCGTATGGCATAAGTCCTAGCAGAGCACGAGCCTCGGATCGATGGTAGCATCTCTAGATCCTCTCGACCGCCACCGACATTGCCCATATTTCTAGGTGGCCTACCTCGGCAATGGTAGCACCGGGTTTCCACTCGACTTACATTCTGCTCATGCTTCCTGGGCAATCCTTCATAAAGTGGTCGGTCGACCCACACTTATAGCAGGAGCGATCACGAAACCAACAGCTCCCAATGCCATTTGCCACAATGTGGACACTCCGCCTCTCTCGTGATCATTTCCACCATCGCGATCGAAGTGACTCGTGTGGTCACAGGGGTCGATCGCGTCCTCGTCTAGAAAAGCCCAAACGCCTCTAGACCGGCTCGCATCATCTCGAAATCTCTTTGATGCTTGTTGAAGAGACTTTCCGAGGACCTCTTCGAATTCTCCGGTTCCCACATCAGCTTTTTGTTTCTCCTTTCTAAGCTCTTCGGCTTTACAAGCTCGCTCAACAAGTACTATGAACTCTCGATCTCGAGAATGCCAACGAACATCCTTATATCATCATTCAGCCCATCCTCGCTGCGTTTACACATAATGGCTTTGACGAAATACATTCTCGCGTGATCGCTAAGCCTCACAAATTTTTGTTCGTAGTCAGAATCGACATAGAACCTTGCTTAAGGTCAAGGAATTCCTTCGCTTTTGGTCGATGAATCTCGATCGATATACTTTTTCCGGAACTCGGTTTGAAAGAATTCCCAAGTCACTCGCTCTCTAGGTACCACAGAAGTCAGAGTACTCCACCAATAGTAGGCGGACTCACGTAGCAAGGAGATGGTACACTTTAAGCACTCATCGGGTATACAAGATAGCTCATCGAGCACCCGGATAGTGTTATCCAACCAAAATTCAGCTCGCTTCGGCATCATCATCATCCGTAGCCTTAAATTCAGTGGCCCCATGTTTTCGAATCCTATCGATTGGAGGCTTACTTGACCTTATTTGGTCATCACCGGAGGTATTGTAGGTGCGGGGTTGCATTTGTCGGGAATGGAGGTTGTGGAACAGCCGTGTTAGTTCGAATGTATTGATTAAACCATTCGCTCATCACACTATAAAAGGCTTGCCTAGCCTCGTCATTCGGATTGCTGGCCATAGGTTGAGAGTCCGCGGTGCTGTCCCTTGCGCGGAGCAGCGCCACACTCTCCACATCATCAGCTATCGCTCGGTTGGGATCGGATCCATTGCTATAAACAAACACAAAGTCAAATTGTCGTAAATCACCACACTATCGAGTCATCATTTAATGGCATGTATAGCTAGACCCCAAACACATCACGGTAGTCCTAGAATCGACAAAACCTGGCTCTGATACCAATAAAATTGTAACACTCCGAACCCGAGACCATCGCCGTTAGTCGGACACGAGGGTTAACAAGCCAAGTTCACATGTTTTGCCCACCAATTTGACATTTCCAGTCAGGCTGGAAGACTGCGTCACTGTCGCCTTAAAATCATATCTCGAGTTTCAAAACTCGGAAACTGGTTTCGTAAATTTTCCTGAATTTAGACTCATATATCCATCCATGGATTTATTTCTAGAATTTTGGTCGGGCCAATTGGTTCAGTTTATTAGTTAAAGTCACCCATGTTACAGGGATCGACTGCTCTGACCTTCGCGCGGTATAACTTGAATATCTCTCTGTACAGGATTTAATTCTGGTGCCGTTTGTTTCTAATGAAACTAGACTCAAAATGGAATCTGTACATATAAGGTATGTCTCCTAATTCTTTCTGGATAATTTATAGTAAATTTTAAAGTTACGACAGGGACCCAGAAACCGTTCTGGCCCTGTTTCACAATAGCTTCAATATCTCTTAACATGTAACTCCTATGACCATTTCGCTTCTTCCATATGAAAATAGACTCATCAAGGTTCATTTACATAGCTTATTCACTATTTAATACCATTTCTAAAATTTTTGGTGATTTTTCACATTCACGTCACTGCAGCTGGCAGCATCTGTTTTAAGGTAGGTCTTATCTATTTTGTAGTCTCCATCAACCAACTAGTCTTGCCATACATAGGTTCACATATGATCATTTTAACCATACCAATGGCTGATCATGTGACCAACACTCCCATCTCCAATCCATAATCACATCATGACACCATATATATACATTCAAACCACAAATAGTCTAAGTTCATGCTTCCTTTTACGAGCCATTTTCGCATGGTCAGATACATATACATCGCCACATTTTTAAACCAACAAGGGTAGTCCTATACATGCCATTTCAAAGTTCAACCAAAATTTATACCAAAATAGAGGCGTTGATAGTGTGGATGACTTCGACTTTATTGATCCCGAATCCGATTGCTATCGAGCGAAATCTATAAAACAGAGAGCCAAAGCAACGGGGTAAGCATTTTTGTGCTTAGTAAGTCTCAAGGAATATAATCACCTTTAATTAAAGCAATACATTCACATAACCAAATGCATCATTTCATTAATGCACATTCACATAATCATACTTACTTCACCATCCCAACTCTTATGTTCATACACAAATAACGGCTTCATTAAGGCCGATAACTCGTTCCATCATAGGAGCAGATATTCATACGCTCTTACTACTAGCGCAGCAGCACACACCGCACTTACCTTGTCATTGGGAAATTTCACAAGTGCATTAGCTGAAATTTTCCAGCAAGCTTATAATTTTCAAATCACATACCTTCGGAGTTTAACCGGATGTCGCTACTCGTTCAATCGCCTTCGGGACATAGCCCGGTTATGGTAACCCGCACCAAGGCCTCACGGACTTAACCCGGATATCACGATTTGCACAAATGCCTTCGGGTCTTAGCCCGGATTTAACAACTTGCACGAATGCCTTCGGGTCTTAGCCCGGATATAGCTACTAGCACAATTGCCTTCGGGTCTTAACCCGGTTATAATTTCCAGCATAATTGTCTTGAGGCTTAGCCCGACATCATTCAATTTCTCATGCACACATACATCAATAATCATTGGACATACATATTTCATTTTCGTTACTAAGGCTCAAACACAATTTTAATCACTAGCATAATCGCCTTGGGACTTAGCCCGGTATTATTCAATACTCATACACACATAAATCAATAATCAATACATCCATATTTCATTCCACATAATTCAAGTAAGGTCACTTCTTGAGGACTTACCTCGGATGTTGTCGAACGGCTTTTACGGCTATTCGATCACTTTTTCCTTCCCCTTGTCCAATTGTGGCCCTCTTAGCTCTTGAGCTAATTCAAACAAATTCAATTTATTAAAACCTCATTGTGCTAGCTTATGGCCGAATATGACAAGGAGTTTAAATGGTCATATGGCCACTCTTTAGCTTGAATACACAATGGTCATGCACATTTTATACTACATCAAGCAATTCAATACAATTTATTCGAGCATCAAGGAAAAGCTAAGGCCTTCAATAGGCTACCCAAGGCCGAATATTCATGTACATGTTGAGGCCAATTATGCACTTAATATCTCACAAAAACAGCATGCATTTTACTAGTTAATGCTTTGCATATTGTAGCTCAAAACTTATAATATAGCATCAAGCACTCATATGTGTGCTAGGCCGAATGTGCTTGCAATTTCACAATCATTCTTCAACATCTTCTTCTTTAAACAACCATATTCATCACTTAGTTCATAACCAAAACGTCATGTGCAAACATATATATACATATATGAGCATGGCCGAATTTCAAGGTGTCCATAGCCATCCAAAACACAAATTTTAACTAACATGCAAGAAGCATGAACCATGCTCATGAATGCAACATGGCCGAATATGACAATCATGCCCCTTTTCAACTTCAATCATGATTAAACAAAAAGAAAACTCAAAATCTTACTCAAAAGTAGACAATCCATCATTGCATGCATCATCATCAAGCTTCACACTTAGCATGCAATGGCTTTATCACCATAACAACTTTGGCAAAATACCATTTCCATGGCATAACAAAGATTTGAGCCATGGCTAACATGCACATCAAGTTAGCAACCAAAACATGCATGAAACTCCTAACACAACCTCATACATACCTTAATCTTGATGCAAACTTAGCCAAATCTCCTTCTAGATCTCTTCCAAACCAAGCATGAAGCAAAAATCCTCCTTCTTCCTTAGTTTTGGCTCAAAGAAAGGATGAACAAAATTTTTCTTTCTTTCTCTACAACTCACGGCAATGGGGGAATACCACACTCACACACATTTTTTTCATTCTTTTCTTACCCATACACCTTTGTTTATTATTTCTCCCTAATGCACCAACAAAACATGTTTCATGACATGTTTTGCCCATCCTCTCTTGCCATGGCGGCCACTTCATGTTGGGGGAAATTTGACATGCAAATCCCTTATTTTTGCATGCATGAGCAACTAGTCATCACACATTTCCCATCATACTTTCAAAGTTCACTACTAGGTCCTTTCTAGTGAAATTCGCATTTATAATACTAAATCGAAACATCAAAAATGTCACACACAAATTAACACATATCATAGGCATCAAAATAAATTTTAAATTATTTTTATGCCTCGGTTTTGTGGTCCCGAAACCACATCCCGACTAGGGTCAATTTTGGGCTGTCACAACCATCATCTAACATAGCTATATGTGCATTCATTGCACGCAAAGAAAACAAGGATTTTCGACTTAGAGCATCAGTAACAACATTAGCTTTTCCCAAATGATAATCAATCACAAGATCATAATATTTCAACAACTCTAACCATCGGTGTTGACTCAAATTCAAATCTTTCTGAGTCATCAAATACTTTAGACTTTTGTGATTGGAATAAACATGACATTTTTCACCGAACAAATAGTGACGCCATATTTTCAACGCAAACACAATAGCTGCCAATTCTAAATCGTGTGTCGGATAATTCTTTTCATGTGGCTTTAGCTGTCTCGAGGCATAAGCTATAACTTTGTCTTCATGCTTCAAAACATAGCCCAAACCATTTAAAGATGCATCACTATATATAACAAATTTTTTACCCGATTCTGGCTGAACTAGCATTGGAGCTTCGGTTAAAAGAGTTTTCAACTGATCAAAAGTTTTCTGGCACTTTTCTGACCACTTTTCTGATCAAAAGTCATTGGGGTTGCAATCATCGAGAACCCTTTCACAAATAGTCTATAGTAACCAGCAAGTCTCAGAAAACTTCAGACTTCAGAAATGTTTCTCGGAGGTTTCCAGTCAAGTGTTACTGAAATTTTACTCGGATCAACCCGAATACCTAATGCTGAAACAACATGTCCCAGAAAACTAACTTTGTGTAACTAGAACTCACATTTACTAAACTTTGCATACAACTATTTTTCTCGCAAAGTTTGTAGCACAAGTCTCAAATGCTTGGCATGTTCGATTTCGTTAAGGAGTAGATTTGTATATCATCAATGAACACAACCACAAACCGATCTAAATACTGCCTGAAGATCCGATTCATCAAATCCATAAAAACAGCAGGTGCATTAGTAAGTCCGAATGGCATAACTAGAAACTCATAATGTCTGTACCTCATTCAAAAAGCAGTTTTTGGCACATTGGAGTCTCTGACTCGCAACTGATAATAACCCGATCTCAAATCTATCTTTGAAAACACTAAAGCCCCTTTCAGCTGATTGAACAGGTCATCAATCCATGGCAACGAGTATTTATTCTTTAAAGTCACCTTATTTAGCTGGCGGTAATCAATACACATTCTCATAGTTCCATCTTTCTTTTTCGCAAATAGAACTGGCACACCCCAGAGAGAAAAACTCGGTTGTGTAAAACCTCTATCTGTTAACTCTTGCAACTGTGCTTTCAACTCTTTTAATTCAATAGGTGCCATCCAATACGGAGCTATTGAAATTAGAGTCGTCCCAGGTACTAACTCAATACCAAACTCTACCTCTTGGATAGGTGGCAAACCCGGCAATTCTTCAGGAAACACGTCTGTATACTCGTACACAACTGGTACAGATTCAATCTTCTTTTCAGTTACTTTACTATCAAGCACATAAGAAAAGTAAGCTTCATAACCTTTTCTCACATACTTTCGAGCTAACATCAAAGATATTACTACTGGTAAACCATTCAGATCATTAGATTCAATCTAAATAATCTCGCTGTTCTGACATCTCAAATCAATGTTCTTTCTTCTGCAATTAACAACGGCATCATGCAAAGTCAACCAATCCATACCCAAGATTATATCAAACTTGCCAAAAGGTAACAACATCAAATCAACCAGAAAGCATGAATCTTGAATCATCAATGGACAATTTTTACACACTTTGTCAACCAAACACACCGGCCCAGGGGGTTTGACACTCAAATCGCAAACTCAGTAGACTCAACTGGCAAGGTCTTACTGGATACTAATGTTTCACACACATATGAATAAGTCGAACCAAGATCAATCAATGCAATAACACTAGTATCATAAAGAGTGAAAGTACCAGTAATAACATCTGGGGAAGAAGCATCCCCACGAGCGGGTATAGCATATGCTCCGACAGGTGCACGAGCCTCAAATCGAACCGTAGTATCTTTCGTCCCTCTCTCACTGCCACCTACATTACTCGAATGTCTGGGTGGTCTACCTCACACTGATATGTTACTCAGTCTAGCGTTCTAAACAGTGTTTTGCTCGGCTAACATCGGACAATCTCGGATAAAATGTTCTATCGATCCACATTTAAAACAAGACCGATCATGCAATCTACAATTTTTAAAATTCCATTTACCACATTGCTTACGCTCGAGTCTATTCTACCAATCATTGCCAACACTAGCAATCGAAGTGGGTCGTGAACTCACAGGAGGTCGATCTCAATCTCGTCTAGAGAAGTCTGAAGTAGCTTTAAATTGACTAGAATCAACTTTGAACTTCTTCGATGCTGAGTGAAAAGTCTTACTCGTTGATCTCTTACAGGAATCTCTGGCTTCAAAATCAGTTTTTCTTTTCTCTTTCCCGAGTTCTTCAGCTTTGCAAGCTCGTTCAACAAGTACCACGAACTCTTTAATTTCAAGTATACTAACCAGCAATTTAATGTCTTCGTTCAAACCGTCTTCAAATCCTTTACACATGATAGCTTTGGTTGAAACACATTCACGAGCATATCGACTGAGTCTTACAAATTTCCATTCATATTCAGTTACGGTCATACGGCCCTGTTTCAATTCCAGAAATTCTTTGCGTTTCTGATCGATAAATCTCTGGCTGATGTATTTCTTACGGAACTCAGATTGAAAGACTTCCTAGGTCACTATCTCTTTTAGAACTACCGATACCGGTGTATTCCACAAGTGATATGATGTGTCTCATAATAAAGATATGGCACACTTTAAACATTCATCCAGAGTACAAGATAGCTCGTCAAATACACGGATAGTATTATCAAGCCAGAACTTAGCGCGCTCAGCATCATCATCATCATCATCATCATCATCATTAGCTTTAAACTCTTCGGCCCCATGTTTTCTGATTTTATCTACACGAGGCCTATTAAATCTCATCAGATCAATCATCGAAGGTACCGCAGGTATCGAAGATGGATTATTCGGGGGTGGAGGTTGTTGTGCAGCTGGGTTAGTTCGGATAAATTGAGTAAACCACTCGTTCATCATTTGATAAAAGGTATGCTTAGCCTCCCCCTCTTGGCTACTCGAGATCGACCGAGATTCAACTGGCGCGGGAGCAGGCGCTACATTCTCGACATCATCAGCTACAGCTCTGTCGGAATCCATTTACTATATGAAAGTACATTTTCAAAAGTTAGAAGTCATCACACTATTGCAATAATATTTGTGGCATGTATAGCTAGACTCACACATGCTACGTTAGTCCTAGAATCGACTAAACCGTAGCACTGATACCAATTAAAATGTAGCACCCCTAACCCATATCTGTCGCCAGATTAGGGTTACGAGGCATTAGTTAACTAAAAACATATTTTTGAACAACCACACACACATATATATAAGTTACATCCATATAAATAAAGCATAAATTCCATTAAATAATAAACACGATTTCAATAATCATAATATAATTATAAACTCTCACCAATCTCGAACATAAATAACATCTTTTGTACATACTCAAAATAAAACCAACCAAAACTTATTACATAACTTAATAAGTAATTACACATTCAACCTAATATATATATTGACATGTTCGAATATGCTATTATAGATTAGATACATATTGCATACTTGCCATATATTTCAAGACTACACTTAACAATTGAATTATACCAATAATAGACTAAAACCATCATGGAACATTTTCCTAACTCATTACCTTGCATATCCGAATCTCATTAATTGATATACATACACATCCAAATTTTATATCATGGAACACATACCGAATTACAAATTATAATAAAAACAAAACATAATTCTTGCATACCACGTTATAAACATATTAAAACATATTTATATCAAATTCGAATATAACAAAACAACCTTAGATGCCAAATCTCTTACAACACATTGACTAAATACAACCACCTAATACATTTATACTTTTATCCATGCATATCGTAACCGAACCAGCCACACAAAATCAACCAAACATTAACTTATTCCAAAACATATAATACCTATCTAAATCATCATTCACTTTTAGCATATAATATTATAATCAAACAATTTCAAACCATAATCAAACATAACTGAATTATCAATACCAAACTCATTAAACATTATAAATGAGCAAACATGTAACCAAAACTAAGCATAATTACTAAGCCATTTTCGCATGACTTTATACAAAGACCAAAGTTCATCGATTCAAAACATAATCCAGTCTATACATGCCACAAGTTAGAACATAGACTTTTAAAAAAAATACCGAAGGTTGAGGATAGAGTGGATGACTTCGATGACGATCTCCGAGCTCGTAACTTACAACCAAAATCTATAAAAATAGAGTAACAAAAACACACAGAGTAAGCTAACTTAGCTTAGTAAGCTTTAAACAAATTAAAAAACTCAAATGAATAATCAAAACATTTCAAACAAGCAAAATTGTATCATTAATTTTATACTTTAACACAAATAAGTTATCTTGGTCGAATACTAATATTTCTCATTTAGCATATTATTATTCAACTTTTCATTCCCAAAATAACACTATCTCAATTATGCTTACATTCAAACATATATGCTCATGAATTAAACTCAACTTTATAAACCAACATCATTCATTTGGCCTATTATAGAAAATAAAATATAATATCACATATATACACACCTATACGGTCGAATATTCAAGATCCAATATATCATCTCATAAATACTTACTTGTATAGCCGAATACTCAAGGTTCATTATATCATCACATATGACCAAATATACAAGTACAATATATCATCATACATGGCAGAATATATAAGCTCAATATAGCATCACATGTAGTCAAATATTCAAGTTTAATATAACATCACATGTGGCCAAATATACGAGTTCAATATTGCATCACATATGTACATACCTATATGGCCGAATATACAAAGTCATTTAGATCAACTTACATGCTCAATTTCCACATCAATGTGAAGTCTTATGGTCATAGGATTGAAAATAAATCGCTGGTATAAAACCTAAAAGGCATAAGCCTGAATCACACACAGGCACAAGGCCTGTTAGACCCAAGTCTGATATTTATTCACTGGCATTAAGCCTACTAGGCATAAAGGCGGATTATAATCACCAGCACAAGGCTTGCTAGGCTCAAAGCCCAAATATCATTATTGCAAAGCTGTTTCATACACAACTCACATAACAAAAATTCCAAATATTTCATATCAATCATACGGACTTTCGAATGATATAAATTAGTAGAATTAAACCCAAATATAATATTTCTATACTTAAACATATTCGGCTAGCTCTTTTATGAATCTATAGAGTCCAAAACAGCATATTAAACCAGATTACATTCAATATAAATGATGTTTACTTGCTTAAAAACTTACCTCAAATATCGACGAACATTGTAAATCGGCTATTCAACTATTTTTGTTTTTCCCCGATCCAAGTCCGATTTCTTTTGTTCTTGATCTATATAACTTCAAATTGACCTCATTTAAACACAATTTCATTCAATTTAATCCAACAACACATAAATGGGAAACTTACCATTTTCCCCTGATATTTCATACTTTTACAAATTAGTCCTAATTGCACAAAACACAAAATACACAAAATCTCACCACATCATAGTTAGGCCAAATCTTCCTTATTCTTATACTAATCCATACATTACATTTATTTTGCATTTTAATCCTTTAATTTATTATTTTTTCAATTTAGTCCTAATAATTCAAAATCATCAAAAACTCCAATACAAAACATATTAATCCAAAACATATCTTTCATAATTTATCATAAAACATCACAAAACACAAATATTCATCAATGGCATAACTCAAAATATTCACCAAAATCAAAAATTTAAGCATGGGTCGGGTAGTACTCGAAGCAACGATCTCAAAAACATAAAAATTATCAAAAATCGAAACAAAACATACCTTAAATTTGAATCAACAATGGTCGAATACCTAGTTTCTTATTCTTTTCTTTCTTCTTTTATTTTCAGTAATAACAAAACAATATGAAACCTTATTTTTTTATTTATGTTATGATATATTATATATTATTTCATAAGTTACCATATTAACCTTTGTTAATTAATACAAAACCAATATATACAAAGGTCATAGTCGTCCATGCTATAATTAAAAGGAAAATTTGCAACATAAATGCTCCATATTAAAAAGCCACTAACACTTCAGTCCTTATGCTTTAAACTATGAAGTTTTCATTTTACGCGATTAAGCCATTTTATTTAATTAAGCACACAAACAATCAAATTTTCATACGAAACTTTCACACATGCTAATTCACATATAATAAACACGAAAAATAATATTTAAATATTTTTTTGACACGAATTTGTGGTCCCGAAACCACCGTTCTGATTAGGGTCTAAATTGAACTGTTACAGTTCATCATAGGGTAGTACTCATCTTCTTTAACATCAGGTAAGTTGAACAAATCATTGATGGACTTAGAAGTAACAGGTACCTTTTTCTTTCGAACGATGACTTTAATAGCATCTTGCGAAGTTAAACTAGTATAGAATTCTCGAACTAGTTCATCATCGGGAGTGGACGAGCATCACAAAATCATTCCCACTTGAGAGCATTGATTTTCTTTCTAATCGGTATAGGAACAACCATCAAATCATTACTCTTCAAGTCAAAACCTTTTTCATGAATCATTGGTTGATGCTTGAAGATTGAATCAAATCTCTCTTTCATTTCTTCATTGATCAAAATCGGGTTTTTAGGAGTAGTCTTTGAAGATCTGGTTTATTTGCGAGACATGGTCTCTTTTCTTGAAAATTGGCAAAGTTTCTGCACAAAGGGAAAAAGAAAGAAATCAACAAAGTGGTAAAGTCTTGCTATGGCAAAAATCATGCGATGACAAGGATGTTGTGGTGGTAACAACAGCGTGCGGCAGTAACAGCAGTGTACGACGGTAACAACGACGATGTGCGACAGTAAGGTTGGTGCTTTGGCAATCTTCTTACGGCGGCAATAAGTGATTTCGATAAAAAGGGAAGAGAACAAGGGTTTCTTTCGGGATTTGAGGTTGACGGCACAAAAGAGAGATTTAGGGTTTTTTTAGGGTTTAAGTAAATTACTTTGAGGGATATAAAAATTAGTAGAATGGAGAGGGGTTTTTATAGGGAAAAATTAGGGTAACATGTAGCAAAAATTTAGGTACATTAGGGTTACTTAGGCGGCAAGCAATGAGAGTGGCGGCAAGGTATGGATTTTCCCTCCTTTTTGCTATCTTGGGCTTCAAACTTAGACTGTATCTACAAACTTACTAAAAAAAACTAATTAGTACTTGGGCCAAATTTGACCCCCTTTATTAATATAAAATTTTAAAATTTAAACAAAACAAATGAAACTTAAAATTTTAAATCTTAATTAGAAAATTTCTTCTCAACAAATTATATTAAATTAATTCCCAGGAAAGGTTGAAGAGGTCACATCAGCCCCGCTTAAGTTCCATTCTCCTTAGACAGAATTAATTAAATGTTCTAAGTTAAGAAAATAATTTCTAATTATTTATTTACAAAACGAGTTCATGAAAAATCAAGGGTCTATTAATTTGAACAATGATTCAACTTGCTCAATTTCACCATCACAATAGTGTTTGAGACATTGACCATTAACTTTAAACGTACCTCCATAATTGTCGTATAATTCAATAGCTCCATAAGGATAAACTCGGTATATGGTATAGGGTCCTTTCCATCGAGATTTAAGCTTCCCATGAAATAACTTCAACCTTAAATTAAACAACAAAACCTCCTGACCTTCTTTAAACTCGCGATGCTATATATGACTATCATGCCATCTCTTTGATCTTTCTTTACACATTTTGACGTTCTCATAGGAAAAAAACCTCAGCTCTTCCAACTCATCAAGTTGTAACATCCTTCTTTCACCGACTTGCTTAAGATCAAAGTTCAACTACTTCAAAGCTGAGTGAGCTCTATTTTCCAACTCTAATGGCAAATGACATGCCTTTTCAAAGACTAACCGATAAGGAGACATTCCTAACGGTGTCTTAAATGTTGTTCGATAGGCCCATAATGCATCATCGAGCCTCCGAGACCAATATTTTCTGCTTGGGCATACTACCCTTTCAACAATACCTTTGATTTCACGGTTCACTCTTTCAACTTGCCCGTTAGACTAGGGGTGATAGGTAGTAGCAATCTTGTGCTTCACATCATATTTGTCAAGCAACCACTTAATCCATTTGTTCCTAAAATGAGAACCTTCATCACTAATAATAGCTCTTGGTGTCCCAAATCGAGTAAACGCATGCTTATGTAGAATCGCATGACTACCTTAGCATCACTTGTAGGGTATGCTTCAGCTTCAACTGTAACACCCCGAACCCGAGACCGTTGCCGGTGTCGGACATGAGGGGTTAACAAGCCAAAACCACTTATGGCACCGACCAATTTGACATTCCCAGGCAAGCTGGAAAACTGCGTCGCTGTCGCCTTAAAAAGCATATCTCGAGTTTCACAACTCGGAAACTGATTCCGTAAATTTTACCTGAATTTATACTTATATATCCATCCATGAATTTATTTCTAGAATTTTTGGTCGGCCCAATTGGTACAGTTTATTAGTTAAAGTCGCCCATGTTACAGGGGTCGACTACACTGACCTTCGCGCTTTACAACTTGAATATCTCTCTGTACAGGGTTTCAATACTGATACCGTTTGTTTCCAATGAAACTAGACTCAAAAAGGAATCTGCACATATAAGGCATGACTTCTAATTCATTCTGGATAATTTATGGCAAATTTTCAAAGTCGCGACAGGGGACCCAGAAACCGTTCTAGCCCTATCTCACGAGAACTTTAATATCTCTCGGTATACTGATCATATGATCATTTCGTTACTTTCATATGAAAATAGACTCGTCAAGGTTCGATCACATAATTTATTCACTATTTAACACCATTCCTACAAATTTTGGTGATTTTTCACATCCACGTCACTGCAGCTAGCAGCCTCTGTTTTCAAGGTAGGCTTTACCTATATTGTAGTTCCCATGGACCAACTATAGTCTAGTCATACTTAGGTCCACATATGATCATATTTAGCCATTCCAATGGCTGATCAGGTGACCAACTCTCTCATTCCAAACCATAATCACATCATGAAACCAAATATAATTACAAACCACATATGGTCAAATTCCATACTCCACTTTTACGAACCATTTTCGCATGGCCGCATACATATACATCACAAGTACTTAAAATAACCGAGGGTAGTCCTATACATGCCATATCCAAAACTCAACTAAAGGAGTACCAAAAGGGCTTTGATAGTGTGTTTGACTTCAACTTCTATGATCCCGAATCCGATCGCTAACGAGCAAAATCTATAAACAGAGAAACAAAGAAACGGAGTAAGCAATTTATGCTTAGTAAGTTTGAGCCATAATATACACACAACCAAAGCATAGCATTCAAGTAGCTAAACAATAATTCATATGCACAATTTCTCAAAGACATGCTTACTTCACAATCCCAACTCTTATATTCATACACAAATAACGGCCTAGTCAATGCCGATAGCTCATTTATCATTAGAGCGAATATTCAGACGATTTACTCATAGTGTGCAAAGCACACACAAAACATACCTTGTTGTTGGGAATTTCACAAGTGTAATAACTGAAAATTTTCCAGCAGCTTATAAATTTCAATTCACATACCTTCGAGTTTATCCGGATATAGCTACTGTTCAAAACACCTTCGGGACATAGCCCGGTTATGGTAACCCGCACAAATGCCTTCGGACTTAACCGGATATCACAACTCGCACAATTGCCTTCGAGCTTAGCCCGGGTATCATAGCTCGCACAATTGCCTTCGGGCTTAGCCCGGATATCATAGCTCGCACAATTGCCTTCGGGCTTAGCCCGGATATCACTCGAACATTCATACACATCTTTGTTTCATTTTCACAACAAAACTTTTATGCACAATTCACTTAACAAAATATCATTTCGCTCAATGGCCATATACAAGGCGAAATTTCGATTGCTTATTACTTCATTCAATCGAATCAAAATCTAAGTTTCGATACTCAAAACTTACCTCGGATGTTGTCGAACGATTCCGATGGCTATTCGACTACTTTTTCCTTCCCTTTATCGGATTTGGTCCCCCTTTGCTCTTGAGCTTAATTTAGCAAATAAATTGATTCAATCATTTGAGTATCAAAAAGAGGAACTCAAGGCACTTAGCCCACATATATTCACTAGACATTAAAGTCACATAAGTACGAATTCATGAATCGACTCAACACACAAAGCCTTCAACATGCTTACTCATGGCGAACAACACAACCTCTTAGGCACTCATTCATGGCCGATTATGCATGTTGATGTTGAGGCCAATTACATGTTTAACACCACACATGAATGGCACACATTTTACTAGTTAATGCTTTACATATTGTAGCTCAATACTTATAATATAGCATCAAGCACTCATATGGCCGATTATACTTAGTCATTCTTGCACCAAATCAACAATAAATTCCAAGATTTTCACATCATATGTGTACTAGGCCGAATGTACTTGCAATTTCACAACCATTCTTCAACATTTTCTTCTTTAAACAAACATTTTTATCACTCACTTCATAACCAAAACATCATGTTCTAACATATACACACATATAGGTGCAAGGTCAATATCAAGGGTTCATACCCATCCAAACACAAATTTTACCAATCAAGTAACAAGCATAAATCATGCTCATGAATGCACCATGGCGAATACATCACAACCATACCCTTTTAACTTTGGTCATGGTTAAACAAAGAATTCAATGTCCTACTCAAGAATACTAAAAAGAAATTTCAAGAGTAGTCAATCCTTCATTACATGCATCATCAACAAGCTTCACATTTAGCATGCAATGGCTTTAACACAATATCAACCTTGGCCAAACACCATTTTCATGGCATAACAAGGATTTGAACCATGGCTAACATGCACATCAAGTTAGCAACCAAAACAAGCATGAATCTCATGAAACAACCTCAAACATACCTTAATCTTGATGCAAGTATGACCAAATCTCCTTCTAGTTCTCTTCCAAGCCAAGCATGAAGCAAAACTCCTATCTTCTCCTTAGTATTTTCGGCCAAGAAGGAAAGAACAAGGATGAACAATTTTTTTCTTGTTCTTCTTTCACATACACGCAATGGGGGAAATGCCACACTCACACACATTTTTTTTCTCTCTCTTCCCACAACTTAATTATTAAATCATTTCCTCATCATCCATTAACAAAACATGTTTCAACATGTTTTCTTTGCCCATAACCCTTGTCATGGCCGGCCACTAAGCTTCCTTTTGGGGAAATTTGACATGCAAATCCCTTATTTTTGCATGCATGATTAACTAGTCATCACACATTTCCCCATCATACTTTCAAAGTTTACTACTAGGTCCTTTCTAGTGAAATTCACCTTTATAACACTAAATCGAATCATCAAAAATGCCACACACAAATTAACACATATCATAGGCATCAAAATAAATTTTAAATTATTTTTATGCCTCGATTTTGTGGTCCCGAAACCACATCCCGACTAGGGTCAATTTTGGGCTGTCACATCAACCCACTTGGATACATAGTCTTCAGCAACTAAGATGTATTTGTTCCCATACGAAGAAGGAAATAGACCTAAGATGTAAATGCCTCATACGTAGAATAATTCAATCTCCAAAATGTTTGTTAAGGGCATCTCATTCCTCCTTGATATATTTCCGGTCCTTTGGCATTTATCACAGTTCTTCACATAAGCATAAGTATCTTTAAATAGCATAGGCCAAAAGAAACCTGCTTGCAAAATCTTAGCTGCAGTACGTAAACCACCAAAGTGTCCTCCACTTGAAGTTGAATGCTAATGATACAAGATCTTAGCAATCTCATTTTCAGCTACACACTTTTGGATTATATTATCTACACACTGTTTAAACAAAAATGGATCCTCCCAAAAATAATACCGACTATCATGAAGGAATTTTTTTCCTTTCTTGGTGTGTCATTTCTTGAGGAATTATTCCACATGCAAGATAATTGGAAAAATCAGCAAACCAAGATGTTTCATGAATTCGTTACCTCAAATAAGTGTTCATCTGGGAAATTCTCATTGATAGGCACAGATGATCGAACTACCTCATCTTGCTCCAACCTCGATAGATGATTAGCTATTTGATTTTCGACACCTTTTCTGTTTTGGATCTCAAGGTCAAATTCTTGGAGTAAAAGTATCCAACAAATTAGCCTCGGTTTTGCATCTTTCTTTGTAAGCAAGTATTTAATGGTCGCATGGTCAGTAAATGTAACTTTAGTACCTATAATATATGAACGGAATTTGTCAAATGCAAAAACTATAGCAAAGAGTTCCTTTTCAGTTGCCATATAATTGAGTTGGGCTCCCGTCAAAGTTCTACTTGCATAGTAAATAGGGTGAAACACTTTATTTCTTCTTTGACCCATCACAGCTCCAACGGCATAATCACTTGCATCGCACATCAACTCAAAAGGTGAGCTCCAATTAGGTGTAACGATTATTGGGGCTGAGATTAACTTTTTTTTTCAGATCTTAAAAAGCTTCCAAACATTCGTTGTTGAAATCAAATATTGTATCTTTCTTTCAAGAAATCTTTGATAAACCTTTGGTAAAAACTGACATGGCCTAAGAAACTTATGACTCCTTTCACATTAATTGGGGCTAGTAATCTTTCAATTATGTCCACCTTTGCTTTATCGACTTCAATTCCTCTCTTTGCGATTTTATGCCCTAAGACACTCCCTTCCTTAACCATAAAATGGCATTTTTCCCAGTTAAGGACAAGATTCGTCTCTTCACATCTCTTCAGTACCTTAGCCAAATTATTCACACAAATATCATAAGTGTTACCAAAAACAGAAAAATCACCTATGAAAACCTCAACAAAATTTTCAACCATATCAGTGAATATTGTCATCATGCATCATTGAAATGTTTAGGTGCATTCATAAACCAAAAGGCATTTGCCTAAAAGCAAATGTACCGTATGGACAAGTAAAGGTTGTTTTATGTTGGTCCTCTGGAGCTACAACTATTTGGTTATATCTCGAATAGCCATCTAAAAAACAATAGGATTTATTACTTGCCAGTTAATCTAACATCTGATCCATAAAAGGCAACAGAAAATGGTCCTTCCAAGTGGCTTTATTCAATTTTCTGTAATCAATACAGATTCTCCTACCAGTAACAGTTCTCATTGGAATCAACTCGTTATGCTCATTCTTAACAAATGTGATTCCACCTTTCTTCGGCACACACTGCACTGGACTTACTCACGAACTATCTAAAATAGCATAGATGATTCCTACATCTAACCATTTGATCACTTCCTTTCTCAAAACTTATTTCATAATAGGATTGAGCCTTCTTTGCCCATCAATTCGAGCTCTTTCACGTTCTTCTAAAATAATTTTATGCATGCAAAAAGAAGGGCTTATACCTCGAATATCAACTATAATCCAACCAATTGATTTCTTAAATTTCTTTAGAACAGCAATTAATTGCTCCTCTTGATCTTTTGTCATTTCTCCTAAAATAATCACAAGCAAAATGGAACAGTCACCTAAATAAATGTATTTTAAATGGGAAAGAAGTACCTTTAGTTCAAGTTTAGGTGGTTCTTCAGTTGACAACTTGGGTTGCACAAATTCTCTGACTTCTAACTCCAACGGTTCAAACAGTGTAGATTGAATAAAATTTCTCTGATTGGTTTCCATCAAAGCCATGTTTTCTTCACCTTCTTCATCCTCCAAAGGGTCAAGATCTAAGGCTTTCTCTAATGGATCTTCTTTAAAATTCCTTTCCATAGAAACCAAGGTTTCTATCTCTTCCATAACTAAACACTTTTCTAGCAGATCGAGAAATTTCATCGCTTTAAGAATGTTAAAGGTTATCTATTCGTCTTGAACTCGCATGGTGAGTTCACCTTTCTGCACATCAATTAATGTTCTTCCTGTAGCTAATAAAGGTCTCCCAAGGATGATCGACACTTCCTTATCTACTTCAAAATCTAAGACAATGAAATCAGCAGAAAAAATAAATTTATCGACTCTTACCAAAACATCCTCGATCTTTCCTTCGGGATATGCTAAAGATCAATCTGCTAGCTGAAGCGTCATAGTTGTAGGTCTTACTTCACCTATCCCTAGCATCTTGAAAATAGACTTAGGCATCAAGTTGATACTCGCTCCTAAGTCATACAAAGCTGTACCACAGTAAGATTCACTAATGTTATAGGGTATAGTAAAGCTTCCTGGGTCTTTCAATTTCTGTGGCAGTTTGTTCTGCATGAACGCACTGCACTCCTTCGTCAAGGTAACAGTCTCATACTCACTCAGTTGTTTCTTCTTGGATAGTATATCCTTCATAAACTTCACATAATTCGGCATTTCTTCTAAAGCCTCCACCAACGGAATATTGATGTGTAACTGCTTCAGAACATCCAAAAACCTCTTGAATTGCACATCCTATTTATGCTTGTGTTGCTGCAATCTTTGCGAATATAGAGGTGATGGAACTTTCAATTGAACTAGATAACTCTTTTGAGTAGGTAAATCTACATCCAAAAAAGATGTAAAAGTATCTGAATTCACTAAGTTAGGATATACCTTGTCAGTCTTTGTAGATTCTGATCCCTTTGGTGTAGGAATTTCAACAGCTTGTTGATTCTTCTCAACGGGCTTATCTTCGACATTAGTCAATCGGGGTTCCAAAATTTTACCATTTCGCAATGCCACTACCTTGATAACTTCTTTACCCAAATTCCTTGGATTCTCAATATCGCCTGGCAAGGTTCCTTACAGTCTATTACGAAGCTCTGTAGCTAACTGACCCATTTGGTTTTCCAAATTTTTCAATGTTGCTACTTGGCTTTGGATCAAAGTGATTCTTTGCCATGTACGCTTTCAACAAGTTCTCCAAAGTATTTGATGTCTCAGCTTGAGGTGGTTTTGGAGCTTGTTGATTAAACCCTTGAGATTGGTTGGGTCTATGCTGCAAGAAGTTGTTGTTCGGTCCATTTTCTTGGTTGCTCCAAGAAAATTTAGGATGATTACGCCATGAATGATTGTAGAAGTTGGACCAAGGTCCTTGTCCACTCCTATTTTGATGCTGGTTCCCCACATAGTATACTGACTCGGGTTTTGAAGGACAATTCTCAAAAGAATGACCTTCCCCACAATACACACAGGAAACTACTTCAAACGGACTTGGTGGTTGAGCTACAAAATTATTAGCACTATTAGCAGTAAACTGTTTTAACATAGAGGAAATAGGCAATACCTAAGCTGATAATGAAGTGAGGGTGTCAACTTCATCAACTCCGGCTACACATCTTCCTAAAGTTGTTCGATTTGTTGGCCATTGATAGTTATTACTCGTGATCTTCTCAATGATCTCATAAGCCTCATTATAAGACTTAGACAAACAAAATTGCACCATTCGTAGAAACATTTACCATCAATCTTGTATGTGCATTGAGACCATTATAGAATGTCTCCAATTGGATACAATGAGGGAACCCATGATGAGGGCACTTATGAAGTAACTCCTTCAATCACTTCCAAGCCTCATACAAAGACTCGTCATCTAATTATTGGAAAGTTGTGATCTCATTCCTCAACTTAGCATTTTTTCTAAGCAGGAAATACTTAACCAAAAATCTCTTAGCTAATTCTTGCCATGTAGATATGGAACTTGGTGGCAATGAATTGAGCCATGCACGTGCTCGATCTTGCAACGAGTATGGAAACAACTTCAACCTCAGTGCGTCTTGTAACACCCCATACTCGTACCCGAGATTGAGATCAAGTACGAGACATTACCAGAAATGTACTTGAACATTTTCGAGAATTAAGGGTTATAAAATTTTGTTCCAATTTGAACCCAATCAAACAACATCTTAATGTCCCTATTATGGGCCTACGGGACCCAAAACATACATCGAGAAAGGTCTAAGACTAAACCGAGGACCTGAGAAAGTTCTTGAAAAATTTTCTAAGTTAAACCTCACACGCCCGTGTAGAGGCAATGCACACGCTCGTGTTCCCTACTCGTGTGGAATTAATTGAATTTATTTTCTATTTCGAACCTACAGGGGTTTTCACGTGGCCAACCAGACACCTGTGTCCTTGGCCCGTGTCCTCCACACGGCCTAGACACGCCCGTGTGGTCACCTGTGTCCAAAAACTCGAGCATTCTGCTTATGACGTCAGCATGCATTTGGGTACACGGCCAAGACACACGCCCGTGTGCTAGGCTGTGCCCTCCACACAGCTGAGACACATGGCCATGTCTCTACTTGTGTGTTTACTACCATACATTTTGACTTAATATTTTTAGGTGCAAGGGACACACGGCCATTTCACATGCCCATGGGGCAGTCTGTGTGTCACATACGGCCTGGAGACACGCCCGTGTGTCCACCCGTGTGGACCTTGTTAGGCTATTTTCCAAGCCTTAGGTCACCCTCTAATAACCATATCCACTTATAGTTTTCAATAACACTTAACGTGGTCTAATAATACTCTTAAATGACCTTAATATACCTTATTGCATGTAAACCTCATCTCATCAATTTTTATACATGCTAGGTTGTCCCCTTTATCTTAAGGATTTCAATGACTTGTGACTCAATTAAGATTGGCTCGTTATCTTAACGCATTGCCAAAATTGTGGCCTAACCACCCCATGTGATTTGGTCATGCTACATATGACTAATTGTATTACACCATATTTAATCATCACAAGAACATTGGAACATAACATGCACAATTTGGTAGGTCATAACCTACACCAACATGAGCCAATTTCCATGACCATATACAAGTGAATATGTATACTTTTATAAGCCTTCATATTGGCTAATCAAATGACACATATAACAAAATAACAAAAGGCCTATACATGCCATTGAACAAAATAAGAGAACCTATATACCAAAGCTAGACAAGATGATAGTTTATTGACTCTCCAACCGTCTCCTAATCTTCACGAGTCCACGAGCTCTGTAAGACAGGGAAAAGAGAGGGGTAAGCATTTACATGCTTAGTAAGCCCGAATAACTGAAAATTAAACTTACCGATTAATTAGCATGCATCCATATTAGGCAATAAAACCAACAAGCATGAAATAGTTTCCCTATCACATGCACTCAATCAAAAAGTTAGTCTTATAACAATGCACCATGTAATTTGTCTTAGATGAGCTCATCATTCAACATTTTCATTTTTATATCTCATGTTAATCTCGTTGAGTTTCTCGAAAGTCTCGATGGATTAGCCATTTACAGTTAAGTCAGAAGAGCGATCATCTTAAGTATGCACTCCCGCGAACCTCACATCATACGGCGAGATTTCCAGTCCAGGCTAAATCCTCCGTAATGTAAACTCATAGGGTGATGTCGGGATTACCAGTCCAGGCAAAATCCCTGACAATGACAAATACTCATAATGAGCTCAGATCTGAATTACAAGTCCAAGCTAAATTCAAACCCTAGTCAGATTACCCTTCCCGGCTAAATCCATAATTCACACATATTCTTTGAGAGGCTCGATCACTCAAGGAACACCCGTCCGGGCAATATCCTTCCTATATTTGAGATCAACAAATTACCCGTCTGGGCAAAATCCTTTTCCGCAACACATGTAGGATCTCAAGTCATGTAAGCCATGGTTTATCCATCAAATTTCCCTTTTTGACTTCAATCGGGACATTTATTATCATTTCATTATTATTAACATACTTATTGGATTTTTCATGCTATCATTATAACCAATTATCATACATTCATAACACATGTAACTAGGCATATTAATAGTTTACTTAAAGTTATTCAAACTTACCTGGTATCCGTTTTGGTTTTGCATCTCGGTTATTCCAAAACCTTTCGTTTTCCTCGATCGACCTCCAAAATTTGTTCCTCGGGGTCTATAACAATAAAAATGAATCATTAATGCCTCACATTATTCTTTTCAAGTCTAAATTTCACCCTCGGACAAAATGATCATTTTGCCCCTAACCTTTCACATTATTTATGATTTAGTCCCTAGGCTCGTATGATGAAATGCATGAATTTTCTACATTTCTCAAGCCTAGCCAAATTTTCTTTCCTTTTATGGCAGCCCATATTTTTCAATTATTTCACATTTCTACCACATATTTTACACCTTGTGCAAAAAGGTCGTTTTAGGGGTTTTTCATGAAAATCACCTAGAAAAAGATGTTTAACACACATCCAACTTTCATTTTCCTCCAAAAGTCATCAAAACATAAACATGTCACACAAGGGTCACTTTACATACATGAACCCTAACTCAAAATATGGGTAGAAATGGAGAGAGTAAGTTGTCGGGATTTCATAAATACGAAGAATATTAAAAACGGGGCTTAGGAGCACTTACTATTGAGCTTGAAAAGTGAAGAAACCCTAACTATGGTGGCTCTAAAATTTCGATAGCAAGATGGAGAAAATGAGCTGAGTTTTGGATTATTTTCCCATTTTATTTCATTAATTAGCCAAATGACCAAAATACCCTTAAACCCTTTTTTTCAAATTTTATCCATACATGCCCATTTTTGTCCAAAAACTTAGAAATTGGGAAAATTTCTCTTTAAGGACTTCTAATTAATAATCTAAGGCAATTTCATACAAATTGCTTGTAGAATACAAGTTTTTCATTTTATTCAATTTGGTCCTTAATTACCAATTGGACACCTTACTCATAGAATTTCTTCATGAAACTTTAACACATGTATATACTCATATTCTAGACCTCATAATAATCACAACATAAATATTTCAATGTCAGATTTGTGGTCTTGAAACCACTGTTCTGACTAGGCCCTATTTTGGGATGTTACATTTCTCCCCCTTTAGGGACTTTCGTCCTCGAAATTTTTACCAGTAAATAGGTTCGAATATTGGCTTCTCATGGTTTCTTCTGGCTCCCATGTAGCCTCTTCCACAACATGTCAATGCCATAAGACTTTAACCAAAACCACATCTTTATTTCTTAGTTGTTTAACTTCACGAGCCAGAATCTTTACCGATTCTTCACCATAGGTCATGTCCGGTCTAATTTTGATTTTGTCGATGAAATCAAATGAGATGGGTCTAATCGTTATCGCCTTAACATAGATACATGGAATACATAATGAATCTTTTCCAGTTCTGGTGGTAATGCCAAGCAATAGGCTAATGGTTCAACTCTTTCAGTGATCTCGTATGGCTTAATAAATCGCGGACTCAGTTTGCCTTTCCAGCCAAATCTCAATACCTTTTTCCATGGAGATAGTTTCAATAATACTTTATCTCCAACCTGGAACTCAATCTCTTTTCTTTTCAGATCAGCATATGACTTTTGTCTATCCGATGCTACTTTTAAGCAATCACGTATCACTTTAACCTTTTCTTCAGTTTCCTTGATTAGATCAACTCCGTGAATTTGACTCTCTTTGAGTTCTGTCCAATACAATGGAGTTTGGAACTTTCTCCCATACAAGGCCTCATAAGGCGCCATCTTCAAACTTATTTGAAAACTGTTGTTGTAGGTGATGGCAGGTATTTTTCCCAGCTGCCCTGAAATTCAAGGATGCAACATCGCAACATATCCTCAAGAATCTGAATCATCCGTTCAGACTAGCCATCAGTCTGTGGGTGAAAAGCTGTACTAAAACTCAAACTAGTACCCAAGGCTTCTTGTAACTTCTTCCAGAATCTCGAAGTGAATCTCAAGTCTCTGTCTAAAATAATTGATAATGGTACCCTGTGTAATCTCACAACTTCAGATATATACAAATTAGCCAACCTGTCAAGTGAATAATCTGCCTTTACCGGAATAAAATGAGTTGACTTTGTCAACTTATCAACCACAACCCATATAACATCTTTCTTTTTTGGGGTCAATGGTAATTCTATCACGAAGTCCATAGTGATTCTGTCCCACTTCCATTCGAGGACCATCACGAGCTGTAGTAAACCAGAAGGTACTTGATGTTCAACTTTGACTTGCTGACATATCAAGCATTTCGATACGAATTCGGAGATGTCTCTTTTCATGCCGTCCCACCAGTACATTTTCTTCAAATCATTATACATCTTGGTACTTCGCGGATGAATAGAAAAACGGCTATCATGTGCCTCTTGCAAGATTTTCTAAATAATTTCATCGTCCCTCGATACACAAACTCTATCTCTGAACATCAAGCATCCATTAGGACTAATCTGAAAATCTGATTCATTGTCCGAATCACATTGAGCTCTTTTAGCTTGCAGGACACTATCATTAGTCTGAGCATCATAAATTTCCTGAAGAAATGTCGACCTAGCCTTTAGCTCTACCAAAACCGAACCATCATTAAACAACAACAATCGAGCATCCATGGCCCTTAGTGCAAACTAAGATTTTTTGCTTAATGTGTCAGCGACCACATTCGCATTTCCCAGGTGATAATCAATGATTAGCTCGTAATCTTTAATTAGTTCTAACCATCTTCGCTGTCTCAGATTCAATTCTTTTTTAGTCATCAAATACTTCAAACTCTTATGGTCTGTGAATATACTGCAAGTCTCACCATATAAGTAATGCCTCCAGATTTTCAAGGCAAAAACAATGGCGGTAAGCTCTAAGTCCTGCGTCAGATAATTTTTCTCATGTGGCTTCAACTGCCGCGAAGCATAGGCTATCACCTTTCCATCTTGCATAATTACACAACCCAGTCCATTTAAGGACGCATCACTGTAGACCACAAACTCTTTTCCCGACTCAGGTAATACTAAAACTGGAGCTTTAGTCAGCAATGTCTTCAACTTTTCAAAACTCTGCTGACACTTTTCTGTCCATTCAAACTTCACGTCTTTCTGTAGTAACCTCGTCATTGGAGTCGCTATCATGGAGAATCCTTTCAAAAATCTTCGATAGTAATCAGCTAAGCCCAAAAAGCTTCTAACCTCGGCTACATTTTTAGGTGGTTTCCATTCAACGATGGTAGAGATCTTACTTGGATCAACTCAAATGCCATCACCTGAAATAATATGACCCAAGAACCCTACTTCTTGGAGCCAAAATTCACTCTTACTAAACTTAGCATACAATTTTTTTCTCGTAAAGTCTGCAACACAGTTCTCAGATACTTCGCATGCTCTGTCTCATCCTTGGAATAAATCAAAATGTCATCAATGAACACGATGACGAACTTGTCTAGGTATGGCTGAAATATCCTACTCATTAGGTCCATAAATACGGTCGGTGCATTATTTAATCCAACTGGCATGACAACGAATTCATAGTGACCATACCTCATTTTGAAAGCTATTTTAGGCACATCTGATTCCTTAACTCGTAACTGATAGTAATCGGATCTCAGGTCTATCTTAGAACACAGTGGCTCCCTTCAACTGGTCGAACAAATTTTCGATTCTTGGCAAAGGATACTTATTCTTAATAGTCACCTTGTTCAGTTACCGATAATTTATGCATAGCCTCTGTAATATCCTGATTTTGGGCCTAGTTGGAATAGCGGTTTCGTGACCACAAAATCCGAGATAGAAATAATTATTTTATGATTATTTTGATGTTTATGATATGATTGCATGATTGTGTGAAAATTTCGTGAAGAAATTTTATGCATAAAGTGCTTAAATTGAAATTAGGGACTAAATCGAATAATTTGTAAAACTTGCATTCTAGAAGTTTCTTGTATGAAATTGTTTTGAAATATTAATTAGGAGGTCTTAAATAGCAATTTTACCAATTTCTAAGTCTATGGACAAAAATTGGACATGGATGGAATTTTTGGAAAGTTTAGTAGTAAGGGCATTTTGGTCATTTAGGGGTAAAATAAATTAAAATACAAAATTAAAAGCCAATTTTGCTCATCTTCAACTCCATGGCCGAATATAGCAAGGAGAAACCATGTCTAGGGTTTTTCAAGCTTCCAAGCTCGATTAGCAAGGAAAACTAAAATTCGGGCTAAAATGGGGAAAATACCAAGTTGTGGACGAAATGGTAAAAGTAGCCATTTTCGCATACGAGGTAAGTTCATGTGTAAATGTAGTAACATAATTGTTTTTTTAAGGAATTTAATGTTGTTTATATGATATGATGCTTATTATTATCATGAAATGTTATGTTTTGTGGTTATTGTTGATAATATGTAATTATGTGAATTACTTGATGAGTATGAACTATCACCGAGTATCGGTTCCGATATTCCGTGGAAGACGGAAAAGATGTGAGATCGAGGAAAAAAGCCCGTTTGAACCTTAGGAATAGATTAGGATACAAGTGACATGTCACTAGGATGTTTGGGCATCCGAACTCGTTGAGTTGAGTCCGATTTCACTTATGGATGCGAATGTCCGAACTCGTTGAGTTGAGTCCGAGTTCACTTATGGATGCGAATGTCCGAACTCATTGAGTTGAGTCCGAGTTTGAGAGATGTAACTAGGCATCCGAGCTCGTTGAGTTGAGTCCGAGTTCACTTATGAATGCGAACGCCCGAGCTCGTTGAGTTGAGTCCGAGTTCACTTATGGGCGGGTTACATGGTAGCTTGGCTACATATGTGGCACTTATGTGCAAACTTTCCATGTATCCAAATTATATTCCGATGTGTTCAATGGGTAAAATTCTGCTCAAATGGAGGAATACTCGAGATGAAAGGGACGTATTGGTAAGTGTTGTGAAATGAATACTTTGAACAGGTATGTACTTAACCCTCGGATTGAAAACTCGATATAACAACAATATGGTAAGATGATAAATGAAAATGTGATATGATTGTCTCGGTGATGATTATGCAAATGATGTTTTATGTTTGCGTATATAGTTGTGTTACTTGCTATTTGCATGTGAGCTTACTAAGCAATTATGCTTACTCCCTCCTTTTCATTCCTTTTAGTGTTGACAAGCCAGCTCGGAAATCAGGAACGGTTAGAGGCACACTCACACTATCCGTATACCATCTTGGCATAATGGCTTGTATATTTTGAGTATGGCATGTATAGCATTATAATCATTTTGTATATATGGTCTTATGATATGGTTATTGAGTGGTATGGAAATGCGTGGTAATGATTCGCCATTGGAATGGCTAATCATGATCATATTTGGTGTTATGTATGCTAAATTGCTAGCTAATCCATGGAAACCATGAAATAGGTAAAATTTTCCATAAAATAGATTCAGACAGCAACAGTGATATGAGTTTTAAAAATCATTAAAAATAGTAGAGATACAATTAGATGATGAATAAAATATGGAATTGAAGAATATGAGTCTATTTTCATATGGATGGAACAAAACAGGTATATGAGTTATATTTTATGAGGTGTTTAAATTTTTGTGAAACAGGTCTAGAGCGATTTATGGATCCCCTGTTCAGACTTTGGAAATTCACCATAAATTGTTAAAAGATAATTATAAGTCATGATTTATATTTACAGATTCCTTATTGAGTCTAGTTTTAATAGAAACAAATGGCATAGTCATTGAAACTCTGTACAAGGAGATATCTGATTCGTAATAGGCAGAGGTCAGAGCAGTCGAACCCTGAAACAGGGGAGACTTTAACTAATAAACTGTACTAATTTGCTAGACCAAAAATTCTAGAAAAAAATTAGTAAATAGATATATGAGTATAGTTTTAGGGAAAATTTACGGAATTGGATTTCAAGTTTTGGAACTCGAGATATGAATTTTTAAGTGACTATGACGCAGATTGCTAGCTTGATTGAAAATTTTAAAAATAAATTGTTTGAGTTGTTTAAGTAATGAATTAAGTCTGTTAACACCTCGTGTTCGACTCCGGCGACGGTCTCGGGTACGGGGCGTTACAGCCTCATCGAACCATCCTTCTTCTTTACAAACAATACGAGAGAACCCCAAGGCGAAAAGCTTGGCCTTGCAAAACCTTTATCCGTCAGTTCTTGCAACTGTGCTTTTAACTCTTTCAACTCGGTTGGTGTCATCCTATACAGAGCAATAGAAATAGTAGCTGTTCCTGGGACTAGTTCAACACCAAACTCTATCTCTCTATCAGGAGGTAGTCCAGGTAATTCTTCCAGGAACACGTCTGGATATTCACATACTATTGGTACGGACTCAATCTTCAACTCCATTTCCTTAGTGTTCAGTATAAAAGCAAGGTAGGCTTTGTACCCTTTTCTCATATATCTTTGAGCAACTATTGTTGTGATTACTGTTGGAACGTCGGTACCCCCATGGTACAGTGGAAAAAAAATATTCTGGCAATCCAAACCATGGATCCATGTGCGAGGAACGAATTGGGGTGAAAAAGGTTTTGAAATTACCCAAACTTCAATCTGAATAGACAGCGAAGCCTCAGCAATGAGAATATTGTTTTGCTTTCGAATCCAAGCCGCAATATTTATGATCCTGACCTCTACGTAATCCACCCAGTTGACAATGAACGGAAGAAATCTCCAAAACTATTTTCAAAGATATTTTGCTTGACGGCTGCTAAACCTAGTAGCAAAGCTTCGGGTTTGTATATATATTCACTTTATAGGGTTTTTCTCCCTTTCTATATATAACTTCCCATATAATTGGTATGCATATAACGAATTCTTAATTTATTAAATTTTAATCCAAACATAATAATCATAATTAAAATAAATAAATATAATAATGTTTTAACCGAAAATTATAATTACATTAATTATAATAAAGATTTCGGTAAACTATATTTATTTAAATTTATATACGAACCAAATTCATATATTAATAGAACTATGTTCTCCTTATGTGTACAACATCCTTGTACATATAATATGTTTGATATTTGATTGCCCAATTAAATTAATTTTATAATTAATTTAATTCATGTGACAACCAAACACAATACCAACTATGTTTTATTCCGTTCATTTCAACCATAGGGTGTGACCTTGTAGGTTCTTGTAACGTTAGAAGTAATACTAGAACGATTCTAATGTTGCAAACAATGAGTGGCATCTAGCAATGCATCATTGCTACCTAAGTTACAAGAAGTCATGATTCGACATAACCTTTTCTGATTAACCTTTCATGCATTAATCCTTAAGTCCTTTATCTCCGGAATGGACACAAGTCATGAATAGTCACACTTGCATAGTCCATCCCATGTTTCTTGATACATTGAGTAGACTATGATACACAAATAAGTATGACATCTCATATCAACTTCTTTGAGCATGGCCATGCATTTCTAGTCTCACTCAATCAAGTGGCCTAAGATATTACTCCCATTATGTAGGAGGGACTTATCCTATATGGATCAACCATATCCCTCTACATAGATTGTGGCATATCCAACATCACCCTTTATAAAACAACTAGTTACGGTGTACGTTTGACTATATCAAAATATATAGCTCACGATGTTGGGAGAATGATGATCTCAAGTCTAAGGATCATATACATATTAATCACTATGAGTAATGTTGTGACAATTACATAATAATCCAAGAAACATACTCATAGTAGGTCATTCCAATATGTTGTTCTCTAACACACATATTCATGCGCTGATTCTGACACTCCATATCAATGACAACTCTTTATCATCAATCAACTACAAGTTAGTCTTAATGCATTATTGTTGTCCTAGTCAACAATAATACTTGACTAAGGACCTTTTAAGAATAATCATATTATTCTCAGGACATTATTATAAAACAGTTTATTTATACACACAGAAAAGAAACTGAAATAATAATGGCAACGCCTTATATTAATAAACATAGTAAATCAAGTATGTTATTACAACCATCTCATGATTGATTTTTGGGTATACTCTTACAATTACAACCGGCGGAGTATCCAACTCTCTTGAATCAACCCGTAGAATCTTACCATCTGGGCACTTCAATTCAATATACTTGCCACCACAATTTACAATTACATCATGCAGGGCTAACCAATCCATGCCAAGTATTACATCAAACTCATCAAATGGCAATAACATAAGGTTACCCGGAAAACAGTGACCCTGAATCGTCAAAGGACAATTCTTATAGACTTTATCGACCAAGACTGGCTTGCCTAATGGGTTCAACACTCTGATTATAAATTTCATAGATTCAATGGTTATATTCATACTAGACACCAATCTCATGCAAATATATGAATGCGTCGATCCTGGATCAATTAAGGCAACAACACAAGTGTTAAAAAGAGAAAAAGTACCCGTGATGACATTAGGAGCAGAGACTTCCTCTCGAGCGCGTATTGCATACATTCTTGCTGGGGCTCGAGTCTCTAATTTTGCAGTGTTTTTGGCCACAACCCGACTGCCACTAGCACTTCTAGGTTATCTTGGAGGTCTACCTCGTGGAATTGGAGCACTCGATTTCGGGGCTACTTCTACCTCTTTATCGGTTCGCTCTAGGTAGTCTCTGAGGAAATTGTCAAGAAAACCACATCTATAGCATGCACCACTCTTCATCCGGCACTCTCTGAAGTGAAATTTATTGCAGCTTTTACACTTTGGCTTTTGGTTATCTACACTCCCTATACTAGTCACCATAGGGGAGGAAGACTTCTGATTACGTCATTTGGAGCCTCTCGCTCTATCAAAATATCTTACCGATGAAGTGGAGCATTCATGTTGACTCCTTGATTTCTTTGTGGGAAATGAGAGTGTCTTACCACTGGATCTCTTGTTCGCAACTTGAGCTTCTCTCTTAGCTTACATCCTTTTATTATTAAGTTCCTCGGCTTTCTTGGCCCGATCAGCTAATGCAGCAAACTCTCGTATCTCAAGAATCCCAATCAATAGCTTGATTTCCTCATTCAGACCTTCCTCGAAGCATTTACACATTTTTTTCTCTATTTGAACCCATTCAGTTGCATACTGACTTAGCCTTACAAACTCCTTCTCGTATTCTGCTACAGCCTTATTTCCTTGTTTGAGTTCTAGGAACTCCTTTCGTTTCAAGTCTAAGAACCTTTGACTAATATATTTCTTCTTAAACTCCGCTTGGAAAAATTCCCAAGTAATGTTTTCCTTTGGTACCACTGAAGATACGGTCTTCTACCAGTGGTATGCAGTATCCTTTAGGAGAGATACAGCACACTTTAAACAATTCTCCGGTGTGCACGATAATTCATCCAACACTAGTGTAGTATTCTCGAGCCAGAACTCGACTCGTTCAGTATCATCATCAATCTTAGCTCTAAATTCTTCAGCCTCATACTTTCTAAGCTTGTCCACCGGGGCGTTACCAACACAGGTGTCATACCCCGTGGCACTTCCTCATCAGGTCGGTTAGGGGGCGAGGGAGGTCATGGTATGTTAGGGTGATTCATCAAATAATCCCCAAACCACTCATCTATTATGTCAAAGAAGGCAGCTCTGGACTCTTCCCAGCCTTCAGACATAGGCCTTCTACTACTAGTAAAAACAGCTTATTGTACGGAAGCTGGAGCATGGCTCTCGGCTCCCTCGGACTCATCTTGTGCATGATTGGAAGACATTTACTATATTCAAAGACAATTAAACAGTTAGAAGATATCACACTATCACGTTCGTATAATGGCATGTATACCTAAACTCGATACACTTTACGATAGTCTTAGAACTAACTAAACCATAGCTCTGATACCACTAAATATAACACCCCTTACCTGTACTGGAGACCAGGATCAAGTACAAGGCGTTACCAAACATGTACTCGAACATTTTCGGGAAGTACAGGTTATAAAATTTCGTTCTAATTTGAACCTAATCAAACATCTTAATGTCCCAATTATGGGCCTATGGGACCCAAAACATATATTGAGAAAGGTCCGAAACTAAACAGAGGACCTGAGAAAGTTCTTGAAAAAATTTCTAAGTTAAACCTCACACGCCTGTGTAGAGGCAATGCACACGCCCGTGTGCTTTGGGGCACGCCCATGTTCCCTACCCGTGTGGAATTAATTGAATTTATTTTCTATTTCGAACCTACAGGGGTTTCCACATGGCCAAGCACACGCCCATGTCCCTGGCCCGTGTCCTTCACATGGCCTAGACACGCCTATATGGTCGCTCGTGTCCAAAAACTTGAGTATTCTATTTATAAGGTCAGCATGCATTTAGGGGTACACGACCAAGACACACGCCCGTATGTTAGGCCGTGTCCTCCACACAGTTAAGACACGCGCCATGTCTTTATCTGTGTGTTCACTACCATGCATTCTAACTTAATATTTTTAGGTACAGGGGACACACGGCCATTTTAAGCGCCCATGGGTGCGGTCCGTGTGTTACACACGACCCAGACACACGCCCGTGTGCCCACCCGTCTAGACCTTGTTAGGCTATTTTCCAAGCCTTAGGTTACCCTCTAATAACCATATCCACTTATAGTTTTCAATAACATTTAACATGGTCTAATTATACTCTTAAATGACCTTAATATACCTTCTTGCATGTAAACCTCATCTCATCTGCTTTTATACATGCTAGGTTGTCCCCTTTATCTTAAGGATTTCCATGACTTGTGACTCAATTAAGATTGACTCGTTAACTTAACTCATTGCTAAAATTGTGCCCTAACCACCCCATGTGATTTGATCATGCTACATATGACTAATTATAATACACCATATTTAATCATCACAACATTGGAACATAACATGGGCAATTTGGTAGGTCATAACCTACACCAACATGAGCCAATTTCCGTGGCCATATACAAGTGAATATGTATACTTTTATAAGCCTTCATATTGACTAATAAAATGACACATATAACAAGATAACAAAAGGCCAATACATGCCATTAAACAAAATAAGAGTATCTATATACCAAAGCTAGACAAGATGATAGTTTGTTGACTCTCCAACCGTTTCCCAATCTTCGCGAGTTCACGAGCTCTGTAAGATAGGGAAAAGAGAGGGGTAAGCATTTTCATGCTTAGTAAGCCCGAATAATTGGAAAGTAAACTTACCGATTAATTATCATGCATCTATATTAGGCAATAAAACCAACAAGCATGAAATAGTTTCCCTATCACATGCACTCAATCAACAAGTTAGTCTCATAACAATGCACCATGTAATTTGTCTTAGATGAGCTCATCATTTAACATTTTCATTTTTATATCTCATGTTAACCCTGTTGAGTTTCTCACTAATTGAGAAACTCGATGGATTATCCATTTACCGTCAAGTGATAAGAGCGATCATCTCAAGTATGTACTCCCATGAACCTCACATCATACGGCAAGATTACCAGTCCAGGCTAAATCCCTTGCAGCGATAAACAGCCGTAATGAGCTCAGATCTGAATTACCAGTCTAGGCTAAATTCATAGGCTAGTCAGATTACCCGTCCGGGCTAAATCCACAATGCACACATATTCTTTGGGAGGCTCACCCACTCAAGGAACACCTGTCCGGGCTAGATCCTTCCTATATTTGAGATTAGTGGATTACCCATCAGGGCTAAATCCTTTTCTGCAACACATGCAAGATCTTAAGTCATGTAAGCCATGGTTTATCCATCGAATTTCCCTTTTTGACTTCAACCAGGACATTTATTATCATTTCGTTATTATTAACATATTTCATGGATTTTTCATGCCATCATTATAACCAATTATCATACATTCATAACACATGTAACTAGGCATATTAATAGTTTACTTAAAGTTATCGAACTTACTTGGTATCCGTTTCGATTTTGCATCTCGGTTATTCAGAAAACTTTCGTTTTCCTTGATCGACCTCCAAAATTTGTTCCTCGGGGTCTATAACAATAAAAATGAATCATTAATGCCTCACATTATTCTTTTCAAGTCTAAATTTCACCCTCGGACAAAATGATCATTTTGCCCCTAACCTTTCACATTATTTACAATATAGTCCCTAGGCTCGTATGATGAAATGCATGAATTTTCTACATTTCTCAAGCCTAGCCAAATTTTCTTTCCTTTTATGGCAGCCCACATTTTTCCATTATTTCACATTTTTACAACATATTTTACACCTTTTACAAACAGGTCCTTTTAGGGGTTTTTCATGAAAATCACCTAGAAAAAGATGTTTAACACACATCCAACTTTCATATTCCTCCAAAAATCATTAAAGAATAAGCATGTAACACATGGGTCACTTTACATACATGAACCCTAACTCAAAATATGAGTAGAAATGGAGAGAGTAAGTTACCGGGATTTAAAAAATACGAAGAACATTAAAAATGGGGCTTGGGAGCTCTTACTATTGAGCTTGAAAAGTGAAGAAACCCTAGCTATGGTGGCTCTCAAATTTCGGCAGCAAGATGGAGAAGATGAGCTGAGTTTTGGCTTATTTTCCCATTTTATTTCATTAATTATCCAAATGACCAAAATGCTCTTAAGCCCTTTCTTTCAAATTTTATCCATATATGGCCATTTTTGTCCAAAAACTTAAAAATTGGGCAAATTGCTCTTTAAGGACTTCTAATTAATAATCTAAAATAATTTCATACAAATTGCTTCTAGAATCCAAGTTTTGTACTTTATTCAATTTGGTCCTTAATTTCCAATTGGACACCTTACTTATAGAATTTCTTCATGAAACTTTAACACATGACATATTCTATACCTCATAATAATCATAAAATAAATATTTCAATGTCAGATTTGTGGCCCAAAACTACTGTTTTGACTAGGCTCTATTTTGGGATGTTACACATCTTCAGTCACACCGGCTATCTTGAATGAATCACTCACCTGTAGAAACAATCGAAGGTGTCGATCTTCCATGGGCATACCATTGAATTGGCCCATTGTTTGGAGCATTTGAAATGTCACAGGTTTCAATTCAAATTGGGTTGCCTCAATATCTGGCCTTCTAATTCTTGAATTTAACTCACTGAAAAGTGGCACAACATATTGTCTGATCATTGATCCCTATCATCAGTAATGAGGATGGGATTTCGTACATGATCGGCTTCATTACCTTGGTATTGATTTTGATTTCCAAGGTCCATCTCGACTTGTCTTTGAGCTATTCATTCACGTCTTCTTTGTCTGAAAGTTCGCTCAATTTCAAGGTCTACAGGGAGTAAATCAATATTTTGATCTATGCTCATAAACACCTGAAAAGAAAATCACAAAATTAAAAATAATAAGTTAGTAATGTTAGAAATAAACCAATTTGGAAGTAAATAATTTCACAAGAAGAAACGATTTTGACAACAGTTAACAATCCCCGGCAACAGTGCCAAAATTTGATAAATAAAAACACAATATAGTTGAGACGTGATGATTACAATATATTAAAGTAAATGTAATGATCCCTAATGCAAATTATCCTAAGTATGCAAACTATATGAATGAAATAGATTTTAGCAAAATTAAACACAATTTGCAACAATTATAACATAAATAAACTAGGACAATTACTTTAATTAAACTCAACTTATTATCAACATGCTTAATAACATTCGGAAAAACATTCCATGGCAACTCGATCTTTCATGAGTTTGGAAACCACATTAGGTCCTTACGGAATCCGTTACTTAGTAAACACACATTTTACTGATCCTTATTTACTAAAGGTTTCTTAATATTCGTGTGAGGTAACATGGATGTGTTGGGTTTGAAATAGTTTAATCACATAAATCTAAAAACTATGCAAATAACAGAGCTTGGTTAGAGTTGTTATGCAACCTGCAATTTAATCAGGTTAGGATCTAAATTGAGCATGCACATTTCAATTATGCGTCCATTAGCCGTCGTCTGGTTAGGACCGCTTAGGTAATTTAAGTGCATTTCAATCACATATGAATGAAATACAGACTTGATTTTAATTGAAAACATGATCAATTGAGGCACAAACATTATAAGCATGAATCAAATAAATATTATTTAATCAAAGCAATCATCCTAGCTTAAACAAAATTAAGCTAACATTGTTGTAAACAAGAACAAAGAACACATATCAAACATTTTTAGATTAAATTAAAGAAAGGAAACATTAAACCAAAATCAAAGTGGCTGTCACCCAAGACTCTGACTGACTAGGCTCATTCGCTTCTTTGCTTTGCTCATTTGCTGATGGCTCTCCGAAGTGGCTGACCAAGGGCTCTTTTAGAGGCTTAATTGTTAAAATCTCTATGGAAAGATGATGCTAGGCGTGGGGAATGGAAAAGGCTCAGCGGATTTGGAGAGAAGAGAGGATGATGAATGATGAGGGATGATGGATGATGGATGATGGATTAGGAAATGAAGGGGTCTTATTTATAGGTGAAGAGAGTGGAGTAGTTTGCTAAAAATAGTGGATTTTAAGCTCTTCAAATATCCTCAAATGGTGGCTGGCCATGCTTAGTGGCTCTTGACTTGATTTTTGCTTGAGTTTTAAGCAATTTGGATGCCACATAACTCAGGACTGAGACTCGGTCAATTGTAAATCTTCGGGCAAATCTCTAATTTTTTCAACACTACAAGGACATTATGTAATTAAACCAAAGAATGGTTTAAATGGGCACCCATCTGTAGCCGAATATTGGGTTGACTTGGTCTGCAATTTGGACAGTTTTGTAATCCAACAAAGCTATCAGACCTGTTCAAAATAAATCAATAAGTTAGAGGACCAAAGAATAAAATTTATCCAATTTAATTAATTAATTAAAACCCAAACTATTAATGAAATATTTTAAAATGAATTATTAAATATAATTTTATGTTTTATTATTTAATTTAATCATGCATGACCCATTTTATGTCTTAAAAATATAATATGCTCAAATCAATATAAAATAAGCCATTTTATGCATAAAAACTATATAATAAAGCATAAAATCACATTTTAATAATTTCTATGTCTTAATTTCATATTTTAACATATTTCATTAATTTATTAAAAATTACTTAGTTTTAACAACTAATTTAAGTAAAAGGTGATAAATTACATAGGAAAAATCCTATATATTTTCCAATTTACAATATGTGGTAGGATAGGTTAAAAAAATTAAAGGGAAAGATAACATTTTTTTTAATCGAAAGATTCAGTAGTGTGACAACTTGTCGGAAAATATATGATATACTCTAGCATATGAACCTATAACATCCCGAAATAGGGCCTAGTCAGAACAGTCATTTGGGGACCACAAATCTGACATCAAAATATTTATTTTATGATTATTATGAGGTCTAAAATGTGAGTATAGGTATGTGTTAAAGTTTCGTGAAGAAATTTTATGAATAAGTGCCCAATTGGAAAATTGGGACTAAATTGAATAAATTGCAAAACTTGGATTCTAGAAGCAATTTGTATGAAATTGCTTTAGATTATAAATTAGAAGGTCTTGAGGAGAAATTTTCCCAATTTCTAAGGTTTTGGACAAAAATGGGTTTGTATGGATGAAAATTTAAAGAAAGGGCTTAAGGGCATTTTGGTCATTTGGCATTTTAATGAAATAAAATGGGAAAAAGAAGGCAAAAATCAGCCATTTTCTTCTCCATGGCTGCCAAAAATTGAAGGAACACCATAGCTAGGGTTTTAAACATTTTCAAGCTCAATAGTAAGTGCTCCCAAGCCCCGTTTTTAATGTTCTTCGTATTTTTGAAATCTTGGTAGCTTATTCTCTCCATTTCTACCCATATTTTATGCTACGGTTAATGTTTAAAAATTTACCCATGCGTGAGTTACTTGTATTTTTATGGATTATGGAGGAATATGAAAGTTGGATGAGTGTTAAACATCTTTTTCTAAGTGGCTTTCATGGAAAACCCCTAAAAGGGACCTTTTTGCAAAAGGTGTAAAACATGTGGTGGAAATGAGAAATAATGGAAAATGTGGAATGCCATAAAAGGAAAAAACATTTGGCTAGGCTTAGGTAAGATAGAAATTGCATGTGTTTCATTATACGAGCTTATGGACTAAATCATAAAAATGTGAAAGGTTAGGGGAAAACGGTCATTTGGACCGGGGGTGAAATTTAGACTTGAAAAGTATAATGTGAGGTGTTAGTGATCTATTTTTATTGTTATAGACCCTGAGGAACAAATTCTGGAGGTCGATCAAGGAAAACGAAAGGCTTCAAAATAACCGAAACACAACACCGAAACAAATACCAAGTAAGTTCGGATAACTTAAAGTAAACTCCTAATATGCCTAATTATATGATTTGTGAATGAATGATGATTGCATTTATTGATAGCATAAGATGTCATGAAATGCATTCCTAATAATGATGTGTTGAAAAATTGTCTCGGTTGAGGTTAAAAAGGGAATTCGATGGATAAACCATGTTTTACATGTGTATTGAGATCCTGCATGTGTTGCAGAAAGGATTTACCTAGACGGGTAATCCACCGATCTCAATTATGAAAAGGATCTAGCCTGGACGGGTGTTCCTTTGGATGATTGAGCCTCTTGAAGAATATATGTGCATTATGAATTTAGCCCGGACGGGTAATCCGATCAGGGTTTGAATTTAGCTTGGACTGGTAATTTAGATCCGAGCTCATTAAAGGTGTTTGTCGCAATAAGGGACTTAGCCTGGACTGGTAATCTCAACATCACCCTATGAATTTATGATATGGGGGATTTAGCCTGGACTGGTAATCCTGCCATAAGATGTGAGGTTCAAGGGAGTGCACACCTGAAATGATCATCCTTATGAATTGACGGTTAATGGATATTCCATCGAGATTTCCTAGACACTCAACAGGATTAACGTGAAATACTGTACAAAATGAAATGTTGAATGATGAGCTCATCTAAGATAAATTACATGGTGCTTTGTTATGTGACTAACTCATTGGTTAAGCGCATGTTATAGGGAACCATTTCATACTTGTTGGTTTCCTTATCTATTATAGATGTATGCTAATTACTTGGTAAGTTTACTTTTCGATTATTCGAGCTTACTAAGCATGAAAATGCTTACCCCTCTTTTCTCCCTGTCTTTCAGAGCTCGAGGACTCATAAAGGTTGGAAGATGGTTGGAGAGTCAACACACTATCAACTAGTCCAGCTTTGGTACATAGATACTTTTTTTTGTTCAATAGAATGTATAGCTATTTTTGGGTCATTTTGTCATATGTGTCATTTCGCTAGCAATGTAAAGGCTTGAATGTTATGTCTATTCATTTTGTGCATGGCCTTGATATATGGCCTGTATTGGTGTAGGTTGCTGTCCTACTAATCATGAAATTTTTACTTGTTGAAAAGATTACATGGTGTATTATGAATGGATGCGATAAATGTGACCAATCCATTTGAAATTGGGAGGATCACAGTTGGCAATGAGTTAAAAGACGAGCCAAATCCGATATTGTGATTAATGAGACTATAATCCTTAATACAAAAAGGGTAATCTAGCATGTGCAAAACCAATGATATGAGGTTTACATGCAATTGACAATTATGATAGAACTTGAGTGAGATTAAGGCATGTTAGATATCAGTAGAAGCTATAGATGAAAGTGGGCAATTGAGGGTGACCAAAGGCTTGAAAAGTAGCCTATAAGGTCCACACGGGTAGACACGCGGGCGTGTGTGCAGGCCGTGTGTGACACACAGATCACCCTTGGGCATTTGGTATGACCGTGTGTCCCCTCCACCTAAAATTTTAAGTTAGTGTCAAACACGGGCTAGACACACGGGCGTGTGTCTTGGCCGTGTGAATCTAACAGAATGCTCAAGTTTTGGACATGGGGTGACTTCACGGGCGTGTGAGGTATTAAACTATAAGTTTTCCTCAAATCTTTATTTTGGTCCCAAACCTTTCTCAATATTTGTTTAAGACTCGTAGGCCCAAAATTGGGACACTACAATGTTAGTGGATTTGTTTTGAGTTGAAACAAAATTTTATAACCCGTATTTTCTATTTATGCTCGGATATATGTCCAGTAACGCCTCGTACTTGTCCCCGGTCTCAGGTACGGGTTAGGGGTGTTATAAAACCGATTTTTGCTTTCAACTTAAAAAAAATTCACAAAACTTCATATTGTTTTCTTTATCAAATTTTTTTCTCTATTTTGAAACTTCAAATACGATACCTAGATTACATTTTTGTAGCTCTAATACTAAATGATGTGTGCTCAGAATCATGAGTTCGATTACAATACACTAGTTTTCCCAATAGTCTAATTTTGTATCATCTTGATTTAGCATTCAAAGTGAAATTATGAATAATGGAAACTTGGCAGATGAAAATAACTAAAAGAAGGTAGGATGGATGACTTGTACGAATCAAACACTTAGAAATGAAACAACAATATGAGAGACCGTGACCTGATTTCTATTAAGTGAAATAACAAACAAGTCTTTGAAGAAGAAGAAGTAAACTGTGACCCACTATTTAGCAAAATAGGAACCAACAACATATTAGAACGCTTCATTTCAGAACAAAGAAAGAAAGGAAGTGATAAGTTCAAAAGAAAAAGGTTTGACGCCACAAGGAGAACCTTGATAAGTCCAAGTAAGTCCTTTCAAGAACAATAAGATAGAATTCTTGCAATAACTCAAAAATATTCACTCATCATAGTCTCATCAAATTTCTATTTATAGGTTATTTATAGGCACTATTGTGACTATTCAAATGCTTATGTGAGACTTTTCATATTCAGCCATTAACTAGTATTATTACAAGCACTAATTTGGTTTTTAACTCTTGTAGGGAAGCCAATGAGTCATGTCTCTTCATTGGAATCTGACATAGTTTAAAAGGCATGCCAATTCTTCTTAATGAAGACTTAATGTATCCTTAATATGTTTAATTGATGTCCCTTCATCTCCCTTAAAACCAAATTATAAAAATTTGTGTAACATTCTCTTAAATGACATCATGATGAAGGTTTAAGACTCTAAAAACGTTCAGACTTGAAGAGTCTCCTTTGGTCCATTAAATGGCCTCTGTAATATTTTTTAAACTCAAACATATTTAACAACTAAAATGCTTAAATGCATGATTTAAGATGCAAATTAAATGAACAAATGAGTTCCTTAATGCTTGATTTGATCTAATGATGCAAACTTTAACTAACATGGGAGTTACATAATACATGTCATAATTTATGATGCAAACTTAACTAACACAACAGTTACATAATGCATGACTTTATTAAATGCAGAACACATAGTGTATGTCACAATTAAAAGATGTAGATTAATAATGCAAGACATTAATTAAATATGCATATAATAAAAAAAATAATTAAAAGTTGTAAAATTAATTAAACTAAACAAACAGCCACATGCAAAGCATTGCATGGACTTGGGATGTTTATTTGGGTCCAATAAGGGTTGCACATCTCATGTTCAGTCCAAACTTGTTGCATCAGGCCCATCATCACCTCTTTAAACTTCTTTAATCTACCACGTGTTTTAAACCCGATGAGAATTTCAATTGGATCCTCTCTTGAAATGGGAAACTTGGAGTTTGGTCCATTAATTAGCTCCAATGCACTTCAATCGTTCCCGTGCATGTATCAAGTAGGGTGGTAGAGGATTCTTAAGTTGAACTAGTTGATACGTCTTTTCCGAAAATTCTACATATAACAAAGTTGTTAGTTTATCAGAATTAACTGGTTCAAAAGTTACCTTATTAGGTTTTGCAGATTCTGGTTCTGTTGAAGCTGGGATTTCAACACTTGGTTGAACTTCCATTTTATCTTGAGCATTAGCTTGCTCTTCTTCAATTTGAATAATGTTGGGCGCTATCGCCTTTCCACTCCTTAGTGTGAATTCTTTACAATGCACTTTCCTTGGATTTCTTGAGTTCTCTATATCATTAGGAAAAGCACATTGCGGTCGGTTCCTAAGTTCAGTCGCAAGTTGGCCCATTTGGTTTTCCAGGTTTTATAATGTGATTGATTGGCTTTGGATTAAGAAATCATTTTTCGCTATGTATGCCTCCAACAGGTCTTCTAAGCTATTACAAGATTCATCTTGAGGTTGTTCCGAAACTTGTTGGGTAAATACAGGTGGCTAGGTCAGTCTAGGTTGTACATAAGTGTTACTGGCCCAACCCCTTGGTTACTCCAAGAGAAATTAGAGAGGTTTCACCAAGATGAGTTATAAAAATTAGATTGCAGTCCTTGCCTTCCTCAGTTCTGGTTCTAGTTCTAGTTACCCATTTAATACACAAATTCTGGTTTTGATGGGCATTCTTCGAACAAGTGTCTTTCCCCATAATAAACACAGGCTATATTTTTGAATTGATTCGATGGCTGAGATGCAAAATTATTAAACCCATTAGTATTAGTAGTAAAGTTTTTAAGCATTGAGAATATCTAGGATATCTGAGATGTAAGTGAAGTGAGTGTTTGTAACACCCCTAACCCATCTCTTTCACTGGATTAGGATTAGGGAGCATTACCATACAATCGGAAACATTTAAACATGTAACACCCTGAATTTGGGCCTAGAAGTTTTGGGCCTTGAGCATGGGAGCGGTTGAAGGCAGCTTTTAATATTTTGTTGTGCATGTAAATTTTGTTAATGAAGGCTTATTTTAGTGGTTAAGTGTACTGAGAAGTGTTGGAGAAGTCTTGGGTTCAAACCTGGACTCTAGTAAAAATTTAAGGTAGATCAAACCCTGGGTGTAGTAGGTGGGCCTTAAGAATATTGTTGGAGAAATTGTGACACAAAAAAGGAGTGTGGTGTAGTGGCAAGGTGACGCCACTTAGGGGACAAGGAAGTGACGCCATAGAGGAAGCAAGGGGTCCAAGGTTCAAGTCTTGGCTCTTGCAATATATTTTGGTTTTTCTTTTCAATAAATCTAGAAGCAAGTAGGTGCGCTTTAAAGTTTAATGTGTTGGATTTATGACACAAATGAGTTGGCGCTTTAAAGTTTAATGTGTTGGATTTATGACACAAATGAGTTGGTGGCCTAGTGGTGATGGCGTGAGTTGGCATATAGGAGGACTTTGGTTCGAATCCCTTGGCATGCAAAGGTTGATTATTTTGCTATGTTGGGATGGCAAGAGTTGGTGTTGAATTTAAACTCTGATGATGAAGGGATCCCACATCGGTAAGCTAACATAGGAGTGGATGCGAAGCTGGCTTTAAATAGAGAGAACTATGAGGAGAGCAAATGTACCTTTCTTGGCTGATCCCTTTCGCGTTATGGCGAGCTCGTTTGGGTTGGGCATCGGCTAGAAGTGCTTGGAGCGCGGATTAACTTCATCTCCTATCGTGTGTATTTATCACTACTCTTGTTGTTGGATTGCTACTTGGTGCGATAGGCGAAAGGGGCCATATGGGCCCAATGGGCCTCTGGCCCAATTGGATAAGTTGTTTGATTGTGTAGTAAATATTGGACTAGGCTAGGTGAATCGAATATCTGTGGCTAGGTTTGGGCTAAAAGGGCCACACGAGTGTGGGCCCATTTGGGCCGAGAATAGGCTTTAGGCCCATTCGTATTGTTATCCATGTTTAGAATACTTTAGTTTACCAATTCTTGAAATGCCCTCGACTTGTAAAATTACCAAAGTACTCCCAATTTACTGAATTACTGCTTTTACCCTCAATTTACGTAATTACCAAAATACCCTTGGTTTATAAAATCACCAAAATACCCTCGGTTTGTAAAATTACTAAAATACCCTTTGTTTATAAAATTACCAAAATACCAATGGTTTGAAAAATTACTAAAATACCCTCAGAGGGTAAAATTATGAAATACCCTTGTGGGGTAAAATTACCATTTTGCCCCTAGGGTGTTAAATGACTATTTTGCCCTTGTGGGCAAGTGACCGACTTGGACCGTGTGATATAGACAACTTTGGAGGAGCAATGAGGCTTGGAGTATCGACTTGGATAAGCTTGAATCGTATTATTGGACCCTGTGAAGGTAAGCAACTTATGGTCAATAAGGGTTCTTTGGTAGAATAAGGTAGGGTGGATTTTGAGTTTGTTAAGCATAACTTGTATGCTAAAATGGTGATGAATAATTGTAGGACATCGTAAGGGATCTCAAGAGCGATCGTCATGAAATGTGTGTACCTAACACCCTTCTTTAGTTCAATTCGGAAAAGTCGAAATGCCAAATTCCAGGCATTTCATAGGCTTGTGAGTATGCGAATGCTCTCAAGACATAGAGTAATTATTAGATCTAGCACCGCAAAGTGGTAAGTAAGTTTGTGTGACGTATCAACGCATCGGAAAAGGGCCTCGATGGGCCAAAATCGGGCCCAATGGGCTTACTACCTATATGGGCAAGAGGTGGGCAAAGTAGCTGTCGGTTAGATGGGAGAATCAAATTGCATAAAACCGATAAAATTACTGAATTAGCTTGTGCAAGAGAGTACATCACGAAATTACCCTAAAGAGCAAAATTACCAAATTACCCTAAAGAGCAAAATTACCGATATACCCCTAGGGTTTTAAATTGGCTGAACTGCTTGATTGATTACTACTGTATTTTGCATGATATGCATTTATTAATATCTGTTGCATGGGATTGGGGTATTAATGGAGGAAGTATGAAAGTGGTTCATCCACGTCTCGGAGGCTTTGCCTCAATCGATTGAAATTTGAGTGCGTTGTTTAACTGTGGTGTGTGTAGGGTGGGTGGGTTGAGATATTCCCCACATGGTGTGTAGGGTTGGTACAGGCGGTGTAGCGGTTGGTGGGTTGAGTAGTCTCCCTGATGGGCTTGCATTCATTATTATTGTTGTTACTTATGTTATCGAATCGGGCCTATGGGCCACACCGTTATGTAAAAAGGGCTAAGGCCTTGCTCTCAGATTCGAAAAGGGCTTGACCTCTGTATCAAGTTATCTGAATAGGGCTTAGGCCCAATGGGCTCGAGCTGATTTGGGCTTTGGATGGGTTTCTATACATTGAGTTTTCCCAAACTCACCCCTTCCTCTTCCATCCTTGCGGTGAGCCCTAGAATTGGTGGACTTGGAGTCAAGGGATTCAGAGTGGCCATGAAGATTGATTGCCGATTTTAAATAAGTTTAGCTTTTAATTTGGATTATTTTATTTTTATTATGCTAAAAGTTGTAATAAGGCCGCTTTTTTAATTGCTTTTATTTGGGGATTATTAAACTGTTAGCACTAGGGTTCGCTTTATAAAATCTACTTGTTTTAAAAGATCACGATGATGCAAAAAGTTTCCATAAAGTAAATGTTTTCCCAAGAAAATAAATATTTTAAGCAAACGATTTGCAACCTTAATCATTTTCTTAAGTTGGTCATAATCAAACGGTTTTCTCAAAATTATACGAGATGTTAGAGTGTGGCAATGGCGGTGTGCATGTTCACGATTGATCCAAGAGAGAGCTTGGTACTTAAGCAGTCCGACGGACTCACCTCCTCTTCTTCCTGGTTTCCTACCTGGTGCGCAGCTTCCATTCACTTTAACCTACTTTTAAAAGTGTCTTTTACAACACCAACTCAGCTTTTCCAAACTAAGTAATACGGAATGTTTTGAACGCATCAATGTGGCGCATCAGATCCGGTCATAACGTCCAGGCCGGGTTTGGGGTGTTATAAAACATCATAACCTTCAATAATTTAAATATATCATAAACCATTCATTCTCATAAATTTTGTCTTTAAGTCAAGCCTTCGAGGCCCTAGAAATAGCTTGGAAGAAATTTGGGACTAATTTGAAACAAACGAAAAGTTTAAGAAAAAGTTGCAAAAATTAGAAACATGGGTCACACGACCACATGGCTAGGCCGTGTGACATCACCCCGGGCCATGTAACTTTCGAACAAGGGATGCACGATTATGCCACACGCCCATGTGTCAAGCCGTGTTCTAAGCCATGTAACTCATTAACTTGAACCCTAAGAAATTCTCAGATGACACACAGCCGTGTTAAAACCTATGTCCCAGGCTGTGTGAACCCAAAATTTACCTAGAATCAAGCCATTTAAAACCAAACCATGCATAAACATTCAATCCAATTGTGCACACTTTTAAGGGACCTAAACACCATTCAAACTTGCATAAGCATACAATTTAAAGCATTCTAAATTACATAACCAATATGTCATTCAAAGGCACCACAAATATACCGAAACATAACATGCCAAAATAAATCAACATTACCTTATTGCAAGCATTATAACCTAGTTCAATTACTTACCAAAACATACCACAAATGGACCATTATCAAACCATTCCAAACATATCATAAAGAGCCTTAATTACAAGCATTAGCAAGTGACAAAAAATGACAAAGTTTGATAAACATCATATTGCACCAACCAATCTTAATCTTCAAGTCATAAACATATCAAAGCACCATTATAAAACATCTTATACATTTCAACCACAAATTCATCTACATATACATGCCATTACCCTAGAAGATACAAAAACTACCAACTTAGATAGTGTGAGGCAGTTGATTGGTCCTTCCAAAATGTCAGCAACGATTATCTACAAAAAATCCACAAGAACCAGTAAGTTTACATAACTTAGTAATGACATAGTTAACAATTAATCTAAATACACTTAGGCACAGATCACATACTATTTGATCTAGGGTTACCAAAGTATAAATAGGGGCACGTAGGTGCAATCATCAATAATTATCTATAAACATATTAACTTAAGAACAATACTATAAGATTACAAGTAGAAATTTGTTTACGTATTGAAATGCTATGGACTTAACTATAATTTAGTTCTGGTCAACACGCAAGGACTATTCTACTATTTTCCCTTTTCCTCAGTTATTGTTTCTTTAATTCAAATCTTGATTTATATAATAATTAAACACAGTATATTAATCTCATACACATCTCACTTCCCATTCAATGCACATGACCCTTATCTTTTCATTAATTACACATTTTCCTTAAACTTTTACAACTTTTACAATTTAGTCCGTTAACCTTAAAATCATCAAATTGACCATCTTTTAAAAATCAAATTACAACCAAATATTCTAGGACCTTAAACCGCCCCTATAATTCATCAAATTCACTATCAAACCTTGAAATTTTGACATTTTAACAATTTAGTCCTTAATTCAAAATCTAACAAAAATCATTTCATAAAACAACCAAATACCACAATCAAAGCTTCATACATATAACTATCATCATAAACAACCAAGATTCATCAATGGTAACTTTCGAAACTTTTAATAGATTCAAAAACGAAGGTAAGGCCTAGTTGGACCTAGTTGTAACGATCTCAAAAACATAAAAATTACAAGAAATATGTGATAATTTAGCTCACATGCATAAGAAGAATGCAACCAAATCTTGGAGCTCCTTTAATGGTGATTTCAACACCCAAAATGAAGAAAATGTTTTTCTTCCTTTAAATTTTGTTTTAATTTTGCTTTTATTACAATTTTGCCATTAAATCACATGTTATTTTTTTTCATTTTCACTCTAATGACCGTCTAACACTAATGACTAAGGGTTAATTGCTACGTAGGTCCTTCCTCATTTAACAATTAAGCTAGTTGATCACCTAATGCAATAATTACTAAGTTTTGCACCGTTTACAATTTTGTCATTTTTCTTTAATTAACTATCTAAACGATAAAATTTCTTAACAAAATTTTAATACAACTCTAATGACTCCGTAAATATTTTGTAAATAATATTTACGAGCTGACACATTGGAAATTTGTGGTTTCGAAACCACTGTTTCATTACCAATTAAAAATGGGCTGTTACAGTTTTGGATCACAAGACGACCCGTGGCGCAGTGAAAAATTATTACGGCGATCCAAACCAGGAATCCATGCATAAGGAGCAAATCAGTAAGAAAAGGTTTAAAAAATAAACCTTTCATACTCTAAAAACTAGGAAGGAACCACCGTTATTTTAATCCCCTTCGTATGCTATCGATCCAAAGCCGCAACAGAATCATCCCAGCCTCTACGTAGTCCACCCTGTTGCAAACGAACGAACGAACAAAAACTCTCATTGAATGTTTTAGAGAGTTTTTCTTAAAAAGAAAATGTGGTTGCTAGACCTAGGTTCTTTTCTTTATGTGGTTAATGTTTTTTAACACTCTTCTGCACCCTAGGGTTTTATTTTATGATTCCTTTCCCTTTTTTTTTTCAAATTCCCTAAGAAAATGGAATCCCGTTTTTGTTGCTAGAATATATATAAAATATCACAGTTTAATATCCTTTCCAAAAGGATATCAACTTCCATATATATTTTATGTTTGATAGAAATTAATTATTATAATACTTTATTTTAATAATTTCAAAAATGATCATAATTAATATTTTATACTGAATCAAATCCATGCATATATTTTAATTATGTTCTCTGTTCTTGGACAACTAATTTTTACATATATTGTGTTTAATATTTAACTATCAAATTAAATTAATTCAATAATTAGTATAATTTTCGTGATAGTTAAATTTAATACCAACTATGTTTAAACTCTGTTCATTTCAACCATAGGGTGTGACCCTGTAAGCTCTTGTAACATTGGTAGTGATACTAGAATACTTCTAACGTTACAAGAAAAGAGTGGCATCTAGTAATGCATCATTGTTACCCAAGTTACAAGAAGCCGTGGTTCAACAGAACTTTGATATGATAAATTTTCATGCATTATATTCTTTTGTCTACAAAGTCAAATCTCATGCTTTTTGATACTCGAAGTAGACTACAATAAACTTGTAACACCCCTAACCCGTATTTGTTGCTGGAATAGGGTTACAAAGCATTACCAAAACTTATAGAATAATTTCATGTAATTCATGTCATTTACTATTCATATCTGAAACGAATCATATTGTCCCTTAAATGGACCCTCGAGGCCCAATTTAAAACATTACAATCAAATTTGGACTAAATTGGGCACTTGGAAAATTTTTCATGAAATATACAAATTTTTCTTATAGACAAGGGTCACACGCCCGTGTGAGTAGGCCGCGTGAGAAGTGACATGCCCATGTCTCAGGCTGTATGGGCATTCGATGTGAGGCACACAGTCGTGACCTAGCCTTTGCTCGTGTAACTTTCTGACTTGTGCCACACGCCCGTGTGCTAGGCCGTGTGGTCAATTTAATTTTTAAAAATTAAGTGTAGGGTTCACACGGCCAAGAAACAAGCCCGTGTTCTAGACCGTGTAGCACACACGGCTGAGACTCATACTAGTGTATCTGCCCGTGTGCCCAATTCTTAGCATTTTGTTTCTCAATTTTTAAGATATAGGGGACACACGGCCAAACCACATGCCCATGTGCCAGGCCGTGTGTCACACCGTGTGTCACACACGGTCAAGACACACGTTCGTGTGTCTACCCGCGTGGACAAAATAAGGCTATTTCTTAGCCTTATTTCTCACCCAAATTTAACCTTCAACCTACAACAACATTTGCATATATTTTCCAACCAATTCAAGTCATATAGATCAAGAAAACATCAATAACATGTATGAAATAACATCACATACATTCATATGATCAAACTTACCTTTTAGCAAGGACTTATATTTTATCCTAATTCAATCTAACCAACCACATACATATATGTTAATCATGATATATATAATGTAACACCCCAAACCCGGCCCAGACATTATGGCCGAATCTGACGTGCCACATTGGAGTTAAAAACCCACGTTCCGTTTTAGTGTTTTAAAACCATATTTTTTTGTTGAGTTAACAAAGTGTATGGAAGCTGAGCACCAGGTAGGTATCCGAGATAGAGGAGGTGAGCCATGAAGGCTGCTTAAGTACCAAGCTCTTTGATTGGATCCAATCTTAGACATGCCCACAACCATAGCCACACTTTGTTATATCGTGTTTAAATTCGTTTAAGTGGAAGTCTTTGATAAATCGATTAATCGTGGCGTTGAGATATTTTGAAAACATGTATCGTTTTGAAAACACGTCCTAAGTCTAGCCCATTTGAATAATTATCAACCAGGTTTAAAGTTATTAAAAATAAAATAATCTCGAAAAGAAATAAAAGGAAACTTAAAATGGCCTTATTACAACCCAAAAATAAATAATAATTAAAGGAATTTTAATGAAAACCAACGCTTATTTAAAAGCCCAAAGACGATCACTGTGGCTACTCTAAATCCCCTCCGGCCCAAGTCCCCACATCAAAGCTCACCTGCGAGGTTAAGGAAAGGGGGTGAGTTTGGAAACTCAGTGTGCAACAAGCCCCTTTCAGAGCCCGAAACAATAACAGCCTGTTGGGCCTAACCCTAAATCCAATCTCAACATGTACTGGGCAGTAGCCCTTTTCATATTTCATATTTCATAACACTGGGCTGAAGCCTTTACTGTAAACGGTATGGCCCATAGGCCCATTTCAATATCACATGTAATGTCAATGAGAGAATGCAAGCCCATTTGGGGAGACTACTCAACCCACCATCCGCTACTCTCCACCCGTACCAACCAACACACCATGTGGGGATTAACTCGACCCACCCGCCATAACTCTCCACTGGCAGCATAGCTGCTTTATCATATAACTGGAGGCCTAGCCTCTTTTAATAATTGGGGAAAAAGCCCTTTTAATAACTGGGGCATAAGCCGCATAAGCCCTTTAATAATTGGGGCATAAGCCCTTTTGCACTTCCTCCATCCATATAAAAGCCCAACCCAATGCATTTATGAATACATCATGTGCATATCATACATATCATGTGCATAGCATACATGTCATGTGCATATCATACATACCATGTTTACTAAAATCCCATGTATCAAAATTCAAATTTAAACCCTAGGGGTATATTGGTCATTTTTACTTAGGGGCAAAAATGGTCATTTTCATATTATAAGGGTAATATCGTAATTTTACCAAAATTTAGGGATTTTTTCATTTTCATCATCAATTACTAACTATTCATTTGTTTAAACAGCGTTTCTGGCCCACTTTTAGCGAAACCGAGTTATTGGGCCTAAAACCCCTAATGGGCCCTATTTAGCCGATTTTGTCATCTAGGCCCATTTAGCCCATATCCATAATAGTATTAACAGTCTTAACATGCAATTTAATGATTTCGCTTTTCACCAATTTTTCCCAAATGGGCCGGAAAGCCTATTGGGCCCTATTGCGACCCTCGAGGCCCAACTTACCGTGAATGCCAAAATCACGATCTTACTGCTTCCAATGTTCCCGATCATCATCTCAATGAATCTAACTAACTAATGAGCGTCATTGCTCACAAGTCCTCGAAATGCCGAATTTCAGATTTCATTTTCGCATTTATCGCTTTAAGCTATGAAAAAGGGTTCGTTACACACCTGTTTGGCGATATTCCTCGACGAAATCTCCTACACGATTTCTCCTATATCCATCGTTAATAATTAGCTTCCCATAATTGAACCAAACCAAAAATCATCTAATATTAATACTTACACATTCGGCTACCATCCATAATGGCCTTAGGAATCTTACCTTGCCGCGATTGATGACTAGGTCTAACCACTCTGGTGATCCAAGCTACTCCAAGTCGACACTACACCTTGCTGCTCCTCCACTAAATAAACCACAAATATTAAAAGAAGACCCCATAAGGCCTTATTCGTCCACCTCCCTAAACTAGTGGGGTTTCGGCTTTTGGCCAAAAGTTACTCTAGGAATCATTTAGAGTTCGAGCACTTACCACAGTCTTTCTTCTCTTGAATCCATACGCCTAAAAGGTAAAGGAATTGAATGCCAACAATTGAAAAGGAAATAAAAGGTTGCTGGTCACAAAGAATCGGCACCCCCCTATCTTCACTGATTTTGGCTTTTTGCGGTATCTCGGCAGAAGTAGAGATAAAGGAAAGAAACAATGGGTGAATAGAGGGAATAGTGGCCTGGTTTGAAAGAAGGAGAAGGAAGAAAAGATGAAAGAAGAGATGGTAGATTCAGCTGCAAAAGAAAAAGAGAGAAAGAGACTAATCCTCCAGGGAGAAAACGGCACACAAATACCTAAGTGCCGAAAATCCCTAACTAAACCCCTCTGCCGAAAATCCCCCCTCTAATCTCCCTTATTCGGCCAACTCTATCTTCATATAAAATCCCTAAAATCTCTCCCCTTATCCCTCCTTAATCCATGAATTTGATTTGATCCAAACTCTCCTCTTACAGAATCCACTTGGATTCAAACACTTACCCTTCCTGCACATAAAAATAAATACTCTTACTTGCCAACACAGGGAATCGATCCCCTGTCTTCCCTTATGCTCCACTCGCCACCTTTTTAAGAGCTTAGTGGCATCACCCTTGCCACTTTACTAAAGCTCTTTTTGTGATACATTTTACCCACAACTTTATATAAGGGCACCTAGCTAGAACCCCTAACTCCTAAGTCCAAAATTTAAAAATTCTACCGGGTTTTGGCCAACTCATGGGCCTTCCATAAGCCCGTTTACATACCCAAATTATGAATTCCATAATCACATACCAAATTTTAGAAACTTACTTAAAATATCAAGAATCGCGAAAAACCCGAAAATCAGGATGTTACATATAAGCTCATAATAATATACCAAAACAAACCATTATTAGCCATTCCAATGGCTAAATTACAAACAACCATGTGCTTGCCAACATTGGCCAAGTTAACCTATACATGCCATTATACCAAAATAAGATTGCTTTTTATACCAAAACAGACTAGTGGATAGTGTGATGATACTCCGACCGATCTCCAACCTCTATGAGCTTCCCGAGCACAATAAAATAGAGAAAATAAAACCTAGCAAGCAATTAATGCTTAGTAAGTTCGTATAACAGGAATTAAACTTACCAATCACACTCATTACAATAAGCATACAATAACATGCTTTCAAACAAATTGGCAATTTTCCTAAGGACATACATTCAAATAAACAAGTTAGTCACATAATTCACATGTACATCAAGTAAGCATGGATGAGCTCATCATGTTATAATCTTTTAGAAGCATTCGAGACATAACTCTTTTAATCTCATAATTTCTCATGTCAAGAGTTTATCAGTTGAATTATTGAATTAACAATGGATATTCAGGTAGTACACACAAGGTGTACAAAACTGTAAATCGTCAACTCATAATCAAGGGTACTCATTAGGGTACATAATCAAGGAGCACACTCTCGAGCCATATATCAGGATGCCCAAATGAGCCATGTAATAGGATGCTTATCCGGGCTAAACAGGAAACTCATAAGAGTTTAAATCAGTGAGTTTATATAGCTTATCAGGTAACTCCAAAGAGTTAGTATTAGGGAGCACCGGATAAGGTAATAGGGAGTTCGAGTGAGCCATGTCAGGAAGCTCATAAGAGCCTATATTAGGACACTCACATGGAGCTGTGTTTGTGTCTGCATAATATGCTAGATCACGACCAATTGAATCATGTAACAGGACGCTCACGAAGAGCTGTGGTAGTGTGCAACACATGCAAAATCACTATCGATCAGGATGCTCGCAAAAACTATATAACAAGATGCTCGAGAAGGCTTTTAATCGGATGCTCATCTGAGCTATAAGGTTTGCAACATATATAGGACTATAATCAGTACGGGGAAAATATCGTATCCATCGTATTTCATTAGTCAAACGAAACTCATTATTTATCGAGCAATTTCAGGCATGTGATTATTTTCATACATTAATCATTTATGCAATTCTCACACATACAACATTCAATTCAAACATATAAACATACATGATTAAGTTACACGAACTTAACTCGATACTTGTTTGTATTTAAAAGTTTACTAATTTGGGCTTTTTCTTTCCCTCGGTCTAGCCTTGAATTTGAGTTATCCAGATCTATATAAATGAATTTAATCATCAATTTAATCCATTTCATACTCAATTGGATTCAATTTACACCCTAGGCAAAATTACCATTTTGCCCCTAACCTTTTCATAAATTCCAATTTCATCCCTAGGCTCGAAAAATGAAATTCATGCATTTTAATCCTTATTCCAAACCTAACCAAAACTTTCATATAACATTTACAGCACATGTATTTCACAAAATTCAAAATTTTCCATAACTTTTACATCTTTACAATTTAATCCCTAAATCATGGTTTCATCAAAATTCTCTTTGTAAAAGTTATTTATCTATCAACAATCTTTCATTTTCTATCATAAATTTCAAAATTTTAGCATATTCATCCATGGAAAAATTTCTATACTTTGATATCTTTGCAAATTAATCCCTAAAATAGATAGATTAGACTATCCCGATCTCAAAAATATAAAAATTACTAAAAATGGGACAAGAAAACATACCTAATTAAGCTTGATTAGTTTCCTTTCTCTCTCCTAGGGTTTCCAGGTATTTTTTAGGAAGAAGATGATATAAAATGATATTATTTCTTACTTATTAATTTATCATGTTTTAATTTTTCTTATTTCCAATTTAGTCTTTTTCTTTTTCTAAATTTCCATAGATGAATCATCCAAAAATATCTGCTAACTTTTCTTTAATGGTCTAATTACCATATAAGGACCTAAAGTTTTGAATTCCATAGCTATTTAATACTTATAGCTACTAGAATTCAACTTTTGCATTCTATGCAATTTGGTCATTTCCATAATTAAGCATATAATCGATAAAAAATTCTTATTAGAATTTTCATAAACATTTCTATCATAATATGGACCATACAATAATATTAAAATAAATTTTCTTTCTAACTCAGATTTTTGGTCTCGAAACTACTATTTCGATTTCACTGAAAATGGGTTGTTACAACTCTCCCCCTTTAAGAATTTTCATCCTCAAAAATTTTATTAATAAAGAGGTTTTGATATTGCTTTCTCATCGTATCCTCCAGTTCCCAAGTAGTCTCTTCTCTACCATGTCGTTGCCAAAGAACTTTCACTAAAGCCACCATTTTGTTTCTTAACTCTTTTGTTTCATGTGCTAAGATTTTGATTGGTTCCTCACTATAAGTCATATCAGGTTGAATCTCAACTTCTGTCAGAGAAATAACATGTAAAGGATCCGACTGATATCATTGCAACATAGACACATGAAAAACATTATGAATCCGGTCAAGTTCTGGTGGTAATGCTAACCAATACGTAACAGGTCTGATTCTTTCAGTAATTTCATATGCACTGATGAACCATGGACTCAATTTTCCTTTTCAGCCAAACTAATACCATTGCATATTTACTCGCATTCTATTTCTTTTCGTTTAAGATCAGCATAAGACTTTTGGCGATCAGAGGCTGCTTTCAAACTATCTCGAATTACTTTTACCTTTTCAGTAATTTCAGTAATATTAGAAAATGTTAAGGCAAAGCAAGAGTAAATATGAAATGGCAATTACAAGAATAATTACGTGAATAAAATGCTAGTGAATAAATAAATAAATAAATAAGAATGCTATGGGAAAGATACCACGGCAATAGATTGAAGGTCAACGATGTAAATTTGGAAGGTTGGCATTACTAAGAATCTGCCCTTACTTTCAGTAATGCCTCAGCATAATCGTACTTAATCTACTGCTCAGAAGAGACCTAGAACGACCTACTTCTTTTGAGATCAAGATCTCAAGCTACCTAACCTGTGTCTATAGGCCTTAGCATGGTATCCTGCACTATTTTGTATTCCTTCTATACAAATGCTACTCTATGTCTAGAGTCTGTTGTAGGTATTCAATCGAATACCCACTAGTATCATTCAACTCCAATCAAACTAATCCAACCTTTTCAAAATTTGATTCAGTTTATGGCCATACTGCACACTAATCTATGTCTAAGAAATGTATGTGTAACAGCCCATTTTTGGTCAAATCAGAATATTGATTTCAGAACCACAAATCTGAGGTTGAAATAATTAATTTATTACTATTTTAAAGTCTACAGCATGAAAATATGATTGTGTGAAATTTTCGTTAAGATATTTTATCATTTGAATGCTTAATTTGATAAAAAGGACTAAATCGCGTAGAGTGCAAAAGTAGTGTTCTATTAGCTAAAGGCGTCTAATAGCTATAGAACCTTAAATTTAAGGCCCTTAAGTGATAATTAGACTATTTATGTTGATATTGGATGATAATGGCTTGGTATTATTGAAATTTTGATTAAGTAATAAGGTTATAATAGTAATTTGGTAATTTAATGATAATTCAAATTAGTAATAACCATTCATCTTCTTCATTTTCATCAAAAAAACCACCAAATTAGTAATAACCATTCATCTTCCATAAGCCCATTTACACACCCAAATTATGAATTCCATCATCACCTACCAAATTTTAGAAATTTACTTAAAATATCAAGAATCGCGAAAACCCGAAAATCGTGATGTTACAACTCTACCTCCTTAAAGAAATTTCTACCTCGAAATTTACTCCGTCCAAACAGTTGAGGGTATCACGACGCATTGCCTCTTCGGTCTCCCAAGTAGCTTCTTCCTTGCCATGGTTCCTCCAAAGTACCTTCACCAACGGATCGACCTCCTTCTTAACACCTTGACATCACGATCAAGTATTTGCACAGTTCCTCTTCAAAGGTCAAATCCGATCGTACCTCAATTTCTCGCATCGGCACGATATGAGTTGGGTCGAACGATATCGCCTTAGCATGGACACATGGAAGACATCGTGAATGCGATCCGCTTCGAGGTAACTCTAGCCGATAAGCCACCGCCCTATCCGCTTAATGATTCGGTAAGGCCCAATAAACCGTGGGCTCAACTTACCCTTCTTACCAAATCTCAAGATCTTCTTCCAAGGTGAAACTTTCAAAAGACCATGTCTCCTACCGCATATTCAATATCCTTACGCTTCAGATCGGATAAGACTTTTGTCGATCCGCCGCCTCTTTAACCTCTTCCCGATTACCTTAATCTTGTCTTCAGATTCGCCACCAACTCGGTCCAAGTATTTGCCTTTCCCCAATTACGCCCAACAAGTAGGCGGCGACACCTTCGCCCATATAGTGCCTCATATGGAGCCATCTCAATACTTGCTTGGTAATCTGTTGTTATACGCGAACTCCGCTAAGGGCAAATGGTCCTCCCAAATGCCTCTAAACTCAATAGCACAACCCTCAACATATCCTCTAAAATCAATAACCCTCTCGATCGCCCATCCGATCGAGGGTGAAAAGCCAGATCAAATCCAATCGCGTTCCCAATGCCTCATGCAACTTCGCCAAAATCAAGATGTAAACCTTGGGTCTCGGCCTGAAATTATCGACATCGCACACCATGCAATCAGACTATTTCCGCCACATACAATCTGCTAACTTCAAGTGAGTAATCGGTCCGGACAGTATGAAATGAGCAGATTTTGTGAGTCTATCCACAATCACCCAAACCGAATCCTTCTTAGAAGGTGTCAATGGCAACCCACTTACAAAGTCCATAGTTACCCTTTCCCACTTCCAAAGTGGTACCTTTACCTACCAGTAATAATCCCGAAGGTAGTTGATGCTCGGCCTTCACTTGTTGACATGTCAAACATCTCCCAACAAATTCGGTCACTTCGCTAAGCCCAGCCACCAATATTTCTCTCGCAAGTCTCGATACAACTTACTCCCTCCGGATGCATAGCACAAGGTCCATTATGTGCCTCTTTCAAAATCATCAATCTCAAATCGGAGTTCTTCTAAGATACAAATTCTCCTCGAAAACAAAGAATTCCCTCACTATTTAACCCAAAGTCGATTCTCCCCTTCTCAACATGTCAAACCGAGCAACCAATGACTCATCCTCCAACTGCTGTTTAACTGTTCTACCCAAGTTGGTCTCACTGTAACTCGCCAACAAACTCCCGTCATCATACAAACTTAGACGAGCAAACGTCGCTTTAATTCCGCCACGCCCTTCGACTTAACGATCACCACGACATTCGCCTTACCGGTGGTACTCAATCGAATACCATAGTCCTTTAACAACTCTATCCACCTTCACGCCTAAGATTCACTCCTTTTGAGTCGCAAGTACTTAAGACTCTTGTGATCCGTATAGATGATGCATTTCTCTCCATACGTAATGCCTCCATATCTTAAGTGCAAAGATTACACGCCAATTCCAAGTCATGCGTAGGTAGTTCACCTCATGTGGCTTAAGTCGTCGTGAAGCATAAGCGACCACTTTACCCTCTTGCATCAACACGCAGCCCAAACCTACATGTGACGATCATCAGACACCGTGAAATCCTTACCGGACTCGGTCAATCAAAACGGCGCTCACAAAACCTTCTTCAACTTTTCAAAAGCCTCTTGTCGCTTATCCGTCCAAACAAAAGGTGCTCCTTCCTTATAAGTTTCGTTAACGGTCGCCATCACGTAAAATCCTTCCACGAATCTCTAATAATAACTCGCCAACCCCGTAAAACTTCAATTTCATATCGACTTCGTGGCTTCCATTCCAAAATGGCTTCAATCTTCGAGGGTCCACCTTGATCCTTCAAGAGACACAACATGCCCCAAGAAGGTAACTTCTTTCACCAAAACTCGCACTTACTAAACTTTGCATAAAGTTGCTTCTCCCTTAACACTTGCAGCACTACACGAAGATGCTCATCATGCTTCTCTTCCGTTTCCGAATACAGCAAGATATCATCAATAAAAATAACTACAAACTGATCCAAGTATGGCTGGAATACCCGATTCATCAAATCCATGAATGCTGCCAGTGCATTAGTCAACCCAAATGGCATTACTAGAAACTCGTAATGACCGTATCGAGTCCTGAATGCCGTCTTATAAATATCCCCCTCTTTAACTCTTAATTGATGATATCCCGACCGAAGGCCGATCTTAGAAAACACCGAGGCTCCTTTTAATTGGTCGAACAGATCATCGATTCTTGGTAACGGATACTTGTTCTTGATAGTCGCTTATTCAACCGCCGATAGTCAATACACATTCAAGATAGTCCCATCTTTCTTCTTTACTTAACAAAGACGGCACCCCACGGAGAAACACTTGGTCTTATAAACCCTCTATCCAACAACTCTTGAATCGAAGCTTTCAATTCTACCAACTCCTTTGGTGCCATCCGATAAGGCGCAATGGACACGGAGTCGTTCCGTAGTAAGTCGATTCCAAACTCGACTTCTCTGTCGGGGTAATCCAGAAGTTCATCCGAATACATCCCGAAATTCCTTAATAGTCCTAACCGACTCCACCGTTATCTCCTCAAGTCCCGCTTGACTTACAAAGGCCAAGTCGCCTCACAACCTTTCCGGATCAACTTCTCGCTCTTAACGCCAAACAACATTGGATAAATAATCCTTCGCTCCCCTATGACCATTATCTCCTCATCTTCGACGCTTCTTAGTACCATCCTCTTTGCAAAGACAATCCAACGTCGCTTTGTGCTTAGCTAACCAATCCATTCCCAAAATAAGATCAAAATCCCGAAATGGCGGCTCCATCAAATCTCCTTCAAAGATTTTATCTTGTGTCACTAATCTGATCGCCTCTAAAATTTTATCTACCTTAACCGAATGTCCCAATGGACTTATTATCGATACCCCACTCACGCCTTCTCGTGAAGCACATCCAAAGCCCCAGATACATCACAAGCCACATACGAGTGGGTGGAACCTCATCAATCAAAGCGAAGTAAGGCATGCTATGAATGAAGAACGTATCAGCTTATAACATCGAGCGCCACCCTCCTCACGACGTCGTGCAAAGATAAACCAACGCCGGTTGTCGAGCTTCAAGATGACCAAGACCTCCGCCAGTGCCCCACGCCCTCGCCCATTACCATTGGCACCTCTACCTTGCCCACGACCCTCCGTGGTGGTGGTCCTCCTGCCGTGGTTGGACATCCCTTTGCTCGCCGCTAGCTCTCGAAATCCTCCGAGGACACTCTCGAACTTATACTCCTTTGACTCACATCGAAAACATGCTCCAGTTCATTTCCAGCACTCCCCCATATGCACCCTACCACAGTCCCTGCAAGCCTGCGGTCTATAAGTATTTACTAGAACTGCTCGAACCGGTTCCTCCATCCTTGCTCTTTTAACACTTTGATTCGTGGCACTCGAGGGTCTGAAATCCCTCTTGAATCTGGGTCGATCCTTCTAACGATTCTGTCGCTCACTCAGCTTCACCTCTTCAGCTATCTTAGCCTTTTCTACCAAAGAAGCAAAACCACGCTCCCTCTGTGGAGCTATCAATATCCTAAGCTCATTGCGAGACCATCCTCGAAGCGGACATCGCGCTCGATTCGCTTACCACTATCCACTAGCATATCGACTCACCTCAAAAATTACGCCTCATACTGCCATGCCTTATCACCTTGAGTCGATTCAAGAATTCCTTCGACGAGCATCCACATAGCTTGCTCCAACGCACCTTCCTTTAAAGGCGCTTTTGAACAATTCCTGTGTTACTTGCTCAATTGGGGTACTCTCCTTACGGTGATCCACCATCGGTATGCTTCGTCACGTAGCAAATGACACACGGCTCCTTTCAACTTTTGCTCCATCGAGCGCCTAGATCGTCCATGATCCGCTCAGCCTCCACCAATATTCGCCATATTCGGGCCACTCTAGATACACCCCAAATACCTCTCTCCGTTGGTCTTGAGTCGCTCCGATATAGACCCCTATTCACCGTCCCAGCCTAGCTCCACCACTCTTTCTAAAACCCTTAACATGGCTTGGGATAAAGCGTCATCCCCGCACCGATCATAAGACCCAGTTCCTTTGCTTGCGGCACACTGGCTCCTCACCGGCCTATGCCCCGAGGATGAAGATTCACTTGCACCCTTCCGGGACCACGTCCGCGCCTCGCCCACGAGCTCCTCTAGTACTCATATCGAATTATCGATTTGCGAATTTTATGAAATTAGTATAACGCTCCACTTTGCTTATTAAGAAAATGTCTTATGTAGATATAGCAGTTCAAGGATTGTTTTCAGATCATCATAGCCTAGCTACGCCTCATTCCTACTGTTTACTGCCTTTACCCTAGCTAAGGTATCATAGTAGGGTCTCAAAGACTATTCATAATATCATATCAATATCATATATTGTAAGGAAAATATACTTACGACTTGGTGCCGGGATTCAGATGCCACTTCTTTCTCCAAAAAACCATGTTTTTGATTATCGAAAATAGAAATTGAAAACTTTGATTTGAAAACTCCTTTATTTTGAACTCTTGATTAAAACAGAAAAGATCGGTACCTTTTTAACATATATTTTCCATAAAACATCTTTAAAATGAACTTTTCGTAAAACATTTCCAAAATACCCTTCTTAGGCCTAAGTTTTCAAATAGATTTTCGGACCGATCCACAGTAGAGTTGTTGCAACCTAGGCTCGATACCACTAAATGTAACACCCCAAACCCGCCCAGACGTTATGGCCAAATTTGACGTGCCACATCGGAGTTAAAAATCGAGTTTCGCTTTTAGAGTTTTTAAAAGCCATATGTTTTCTCGAGTTAACAAAGTGTATGGAAGCTAAGCACCGTGTAGGTATCCGAGGCAGAGGAGGTGAGCCATGAAGGTCGCTAAGTACCAAGCTCTTTAATTGGATCCAATCCTAGACATGCCCACAACCATAGCCACACTTTGTCATTTCGAGTTTAAATTCGCTTAAGTGGACGTCTTTGATTAACCGATGAATCGTGGTGTTGAGATAATTTGAAAACAAGCATCATTTTGAAAACACGCCCTAAGTCTAGCCCATTTGAATAATAATTAACCAATTTTAATGTTATTAAAATTAAAATAATCCCGAAAAGAAATAAAAGAAAAGTTAAAATTGGCCTTATTACAACCCAAAAATAAATAATAGTTAAAGGAAATTAAACGAAACCAACACTTTATTTAACGCCTAAGACGATCACCGTGGCCACTCAATCCCTCCTACCCAAGTCCCCACATCAAGGCTCACCAAGGTTAAGGAAAGGGGTGAGTTTGGAAACTCAGCAGCAACAAGCCCTTCAGAGCCCAAAACAATAACTACTGTTGGGTCTAAGCCCAAATCCAATCTCAATCATGCACTCGGGCAGTAGCCCTTTTCATATTTCATATTTCATAATATCGGGGCAAGCCTTTTCATATTTCATATTATCGGGCAAGCCTTTTCATATTTCATATTCTCGGGTCAAGCCTTTATCAGAAACGGTATGGCCCTTAGGCCCATTTCAATGTCACATATTATTTCAATGAAAGAATGCAACCCATTTGGGGAGACTACTCAACCCACCATCCGCTACTCTCCACCCGTACCAACCAACACACCATGTGGGGATTAACTCGACCCACCCCGCCAAACTCTCCAATCGGCAAAGATAGTCTTTATCATATAACCGAGGCCTAGCCTCTTTAATAATCGGGCAAAAGCCCTTTCAATAATCGGGGCATAAGCCCTTTTATAACTAGGGCATAAGCCCTTTTGATAACTGGGGCATAAGCCCTTTTGATAACTGGGGCATAAGCCCTTTTTCACTTCCTCCATCCATATAAAAACCTAACCTAATGCATTTATGATTACCTCATGTGCATATCATACATATCATGTGCATATCATACATTTCATGTGCATATCATACATACCATATTTATCAAAATCCCATGTATTAAAATCATACATAAGCCCTAGGGGTATAATGGTCATTTTTACCTAGGGCAAAACGGTCATTTTCATGGTATAAGGGTAATCTCATAATTTTACCAAAATTAGGGTTTCCATGTTCATTAACGATTACTAACAATCCATGGGTGCAAACAAGGATTCGGCCCATTTTTAGCGAAATCGAGTTATTGGGCCTAAAACCCCTAATGGGCCCTACTTAGCCAATTTCGTCATCTAGGCCCATTTAGCCTATATTCCATAACGGTTTTAACAAATCTTATCATGCCATATAATGATTTCCGCTTTTCTACCAATTTTACCCAAATGGGCCCGAAGCCCAATGGGCCCCACTTCTACCCCTCGAGGCCCAACTTACCAAGAACGCCAAAATCACATTCTTACTGCTTCCATCGTTCTCGATCACCGCCTCATCGATTCTAACTAACTAGTGAGCGTCAAACTTGCTCACAAGTCCTCGAAATGCCGTAATTTGAGATTTCGCTTTTCATATTTTATCGCTTTAAGCTATGAAAGGGTTCGTTACACACCGATTTACGATATTCCTTGACGAGATCTCCTACGATTTCTCCTATAATCAATTGTTAAATAGATCAGCTCGCAATAATTGAACCAAATTAAGAACTTTCCAATATTAACACTTACACATTCGGCCACCATCCATAATGACCTTAGGCACCTTACCTTTGTCGCGATTGATGACTAGGCCTAGCTACTCCGGCGATCCAAGCTACTCCAAATTGACACTACACCTTGCTGCTCCTTCAATAAATAAACCAAAAATATTAAAAGAAGACCCCATAGAGTCTATGCCCATATTCGGCCATCTCCCTAAACTTGGAGTTTCGCTTTTGACCAAAGCTACACTAGGAATTGTTTAGAGTTTGAACACTTACCACGCTCTTCTCCTCTTGAATCCGGATGCCTAAAAGGTAAGAGAATCGAACGCCAACTATTGAGAAGGAAGAAAAGGTTGCTGGTCACAAAGAATCGGCACCCCTATCTTCACCGATTCGCTTTTATGCGCACTTCTAAAAATAGAGATAAGGAAAACAATGGTGAATGAAAGGAAATAGTGGGCTGATTTGAAAGAAAGAAAAGGAAGAAAATTGAGTAGAAGGGAGGTAGATTCGGTTGGAAAAGAAAGAGAGAAAAGCTACACACCAAAGAAGAAAATCGGCACAACTAAGAACCTAATGCCAAATTACTAACCTAATACCTCTCTCAGAAAATCCCTCTCCAAACTCCCTTATTCGCCAACTCTATCTCCATATCACATCCCTAAAATCTCTCCCTTATCCCTCCTTAATTTATGCATTTGACTTGATCCAACTCTCTCTCTTACGTAATCCACTCGTGTTCCAACACTTACCCTTCCCGCACAAAAATAAATACTCCTATTTGCCAACACAGGAATCGATCCTGTGTCTTCCCCAACACTTACACACCACCTTTAAAGCTCCCTAGTGGCGCCACTTAGCCACTTTGCCGAGGATCTTTTGTGATACACTTTACCCACAACTTAATATAAGGGCACCTAGCCGTAACCCCTAACTCCTAAGTCCAAAATTTAAAAATTCCACCGGTTTTGGCCAACTCATGGGCCTTCCATAAGCCTATTTACACACCCAAATTATGAATTCCATCATCACCTACCAAATTTTAGAAATTTACTTAAAATATCAAGAATCGCGAAAACCCGAAAATCGATGTTACAACTCTACCCACCTTAAAGAAATTTCTACCTCGAAATTTACTCGGTCCAAACAGTTGAGGGTATCACGACGCATTGCCTCTTCGGTCTCCCAAGTAGCTTCTTCCTTGCCATGGTTCCTCCAAAGTACCTTCACCAACGGATCGACCTCCTTCTCAACACCTTCACATCACGATCAAGTATTTGCACAGTGTTCCTCTTCAAAGGTCAAATCCATTGTACCTCAATTTCTCGAATCGGCACGATATGAGTTGGGTCGAACGATATCGCCTTAGCATGGACACATGGAAGACATCGTGAATGCGATCCGCTTCGAGGTAACTCTAGTGATAAGCCACCGCCCTATCCTCTTAATGATTCGGTAAGGCCCAATAAACCGTGGGCTCAACTTACCCTTCTTACCAAATCTCAAGATCTTCTTCTAAGGCGAAACTTTCAAAAAGACCATGTCTCCTACCGCATATTCAATATCCTTAGGCTTCAGATCGGCATAAGACTTTTGTCGATCCGCCGCCTCTTTAACCTCTTCCCGATTACCTTAATCTTGTCTTCAAGATTCGCCACCAACTCGTCCAAGTATTTGCCTTTCCCCAATTCGCCCAACAAGTAGGCGAGCGACACCTTCGCCCATATAGTGCCTCATATGGAGCCATCTCAATACTTGCTTGGTAATCTGTTATATCGCGAACTCCGCTAAGGGCAAATGGTCCTCCCAACCGCCTCTAAACTCAATAGTACAACCCTCAACATATCCTCTAAAATCAATAACCTCTCTCGATCGCCCATCCGATCGAGGGTGAAAAGTCAGATCGAAATCCAATCGCTCCCAATGCCTCATGCAACTTCGCCAAAATTGAGATGTAAACCTTGGGTCTCGATGCCTGAAATTATCGACATCGCACACCATGCAACCATACTATTTCTGCCACATACAATCTGGTCAACTTCTGAAGTGAGTAATCGGTCCGGACAGGTATGAAATGAGCAGATTTCGTGAGTCTATCCACAATCACCCAAACCGAATCCTTCTTAGAAGGTGTCAACGGCAACCCACTTACAAAGTCCATAGTTACCCTTTCCCACTTCCAAAGTGGTATCTTTACCGGCTGTAACAATCCCGAAGGTAGTTGATGCTCGGCCTTCACTTGTTGACATGTCAAACATCTCCCAACAAATTCGCCACTTCGCTTAAGCCCAGGCCACCAATATTGCTCTCGCAAGTCTCGATACAACTTACTCCCTCCTCGGATACATAGCACAAGGTCCATTATGTGCCTCTTTCAAAATCATCAATCTCAAATCGGAGTTCTTCTAAGATACAAATTCTCCTCGAAAACAAAGAATTCCCTCACTATTTAACCCAAAGTCGATTCTCCCTTCTCAACTTGTCAAATCGAGCAACCAATGACTCATCCTCCAACTGCTGCTTTTAACTGTTCTACCCAAGTTGGTCTCACCAGTAACTCGCCAACAAATTCCCGTCGTCATACAAACTTAGACGAGCAAACATCGCTTTTAATTTCGCCACGACCCTTCGACTTAACGATCACCACAACATTCGCCTTACCGGTGGTACTCAATCGAATAGTCATAGTCCTTTAACAACTCTATCCACCTTCACGCTTAAGATTCAGCTCCTTTTGAGTCGCAAGTACTTAAGACTCTTGTGATCCGTATAGATGATGCATTTCTCTCCATACAGGTAATGCCTCCATATCTTAAGTGCAAAGATTACCGCCGCCAATTCCAAGTCATGCGTAGGGTAGTTCACCTCATGTGGCTTAAGCTGTCGTGAAGCATAAGCGACCACTTTACCCTCTTGCATCAACACGCAGCCCAAACCTACATGTGACGATCACAGACACCGTGAAATCCTTACCGGACTGGTGGTGAATCAAAACGGCGCTTAGTCAAAACCTTCTTCAACTTCTCAAAAGCCTCTTGTCGCTTATCCGTCCAAACAAAAGGTGCTCCCTTCCTTATAAGTTTCGTTAACGGTCTGCCGCCATCACGTAAAATCCTTCCACGAATCTCCGATAATAACACGCCAACCCCGTAAAACTTCAATTTACATTATCGACTTCATGGCTTCCATTCCAAAATGGCTTCAATCTTCGAGGGTCCACCTTGATCCCTTCAACAGACACAACATGCCCTAAGAAGGTAACTTCCTTCACCAAAACTAGCACTTACTAAACTTTGCATAAAGTTGCTTCTCCCTTAACACTTGCAAAGACTACACGAAGATGCTCATCATGCTTCTCTCCGCTTCCGAATACACCAAGATATCATCAATAAAATGACTACAAACCGATCCAAGGATGGCCGGAATACCCGATTCATCAAATCCATGATCGCCGCCGGCATTAGTCAACCCAAATGGCATTACCGTAAACTCGTAATGACCGTGACGAGTCCCGAATGCCGCCTTATAAATATCCCCTCTTTAACTCTTAATTGATGATATCCAATCAAGGTCGATCTTAGAAAACAACGAGGCTCCTTTTAATTGGTCGAATGATCATCGATTCTTGGTAACGGATACTTGTTCTTGATAGTCACTTATTCAACCGCCGATAGTCAATACACATTCGCATAGTCCCATCTTTTTTCTTTACTGAACAAAGACTTGCACCCTACGGAGAAACACTTGGTCTTATAAACCTCTATCCAACAACTCTTGAATCGAGCTTTCAATTCTACCAACTCCTTTGGTGCCATCCGATAAGGCACAATGGACACAGAGTCGCTCGGTAGTAAGTTGATTCCAAACTCGACTTCTCTGTCGGGGTAATCCAGAAATTCATCCGAATACATCCCGAAATTCCTTAATAGTCCTAACCGACTCCACCGTTATCTCCTCAAGTCCCGCTTGACTTACAAAGGCCAAGCACGCCTCACAACCTTCCGGATCAACTTCTCGGCTCTTAACGTCAAACAACATTGGATAAATAATCCTTCGCTCCCCTATGACCATTATCTCCTCATCTTCGACGCTTCTTAGTACCATCCTCTTTGCAAACAATCCAACGTCGCCTTGTGCTTAGCTAACCAATCCATTCCAAAAATAAGATCAAAATCCCGAAATGGCGCTCCATCAAATCTCCTTCAAAGATTTTATCTTGTGTCACAACTGATCGCCTAAAAATTTTATCTACCTTAACCGAATGTCCCAATGGACTTATTATCGATACCCCACTCACAGCCTTCTCGGGAAGCACATCCAAAGCCCCGATACATCACAAGCAACATACGAGTGGGTGGAACCTCATCAATCAAAGCGATGTAAGGCATGCTATGAATGAAGAATGTACCAGCTTATAACATCGAGCGCCACCCTCCTCACGACGTCGGCAAGATAAACCAACGCCGGTTGTCGAAGCTTCAAGATGACCAAGACCTCTCGCCAGTGCCCCACGCCCCGGTCCATTACCACTGGCACCTCTACCTTGCCCACGACCCTTCCGTGATGGTGGTCCTCCTCGCCGTGGTTGGACATCCTTTGCTCTGCCGCTAGCTCCCGAGCCGTCCTCCGAGGACACTCTCTCAACTTATGCTCCTTTGACCCACATCGAAAACATGCTCCATTCGTTTCAAAGACTCCCCATATGCACCCTACCACAGTCCCCGCAAGCTGCGGTCTATAAGTATTTATCGAACTGCCGAACCGGTTCCTCCATCCTTGCTCTTTTAACACTTCGATTCGTGGCACTCGAGGGTCTCAAATCCTCTTGAATGCTGGTCGATCCTTCTCACGATTCACATCACTCACTCACCTTCACCTCCTCACTATCTTAGCCTTTTCTACCAAAGAAGCAAAACCACGCCCCTCCGTGGAGCTATCAATATCCTAAGCTAATCGCGAGACCATCCTCGGCGCGGACATTTGCGCCAGATTCAATTACCACTATACCACTAGCATATCGACTCACCTCAAAAATTACGCCTCATACTGCTATGCCTTATCACCTTGAGTCGATTCAAGAATTCCTTCGACGAGCATCCACATAGCTTGCTCCAACATACCTCCCTTTAAAGGCGCTTTGAACAATTCCCGTGTTACTTGCTCAATTGGGGTACTCTCCTTACGGTGATCCACCATCGGTATGCTTCACACGTAGCAACGACACAGCTCCTTTCACTTTTGCTCCACCGAGCGCCTAGATCGTCCATGATCCGCTCAGCCTCCACCAATATTACGCCACATTCGGGCCACTCCAGATACACCCCTAAATACCTCTGCTCCGTTGGCTTGAGTCGCTCCGATATAGACCCCTATTCACCGTCCCATTCTAGCTCCACCACTCTTTCTAAAACCCTTAACATGGCTTGGGATAAAGTGTCATCCCCGCACTCGATCATAAGACCCAGCCTCGTTGCTTGTGGCACACTGCTCCTCACCGCCTATGCCCCGAGGATGAAGATTCACTTGCACCCTTCCAAGAACCATGTCCGCGGCCTCGCCCACGAGCTCCTCTAGTACTCATATCGAATTATCGATTTGCGAATTTTATGAAATTAGTATAACGCTCCACCGCTTATTAAGAAAATGTCTTATGCAGATATAGCAGCTCAAGGATTGTTTTCAGATCATCATAGCCTAGCTACGCCTCATTCCTACTGCTTACAGACTCTACCCTAGCTAAGGTATCATAGTAGGTCTCAAAGACTATTCGTAATATCATATCAATATCATATATTGTAAGGAAAATATACTTACAGACTTGGTGCCGGGATTCAAGCGCCACTTCTTTCTCCAAGAAAACCATGTTTTTGATTATCGAAAATAGAAATTGAAAACTTTGATTTGAAAACTCCCTTTATTTTGAACTCTTGATTAAAACAGAAAGATCGGTACCTTTTTAACATATATTTTCCATAAAACATCTTTAAAATGAACTTTTCGTAAACCATTTCCAAAAATACCCTTCTTAGGCCTAAGTTTTCAAATAGATTTTAGACCCGATCCACGTAGAGTTGTTGCAACCTAGGCTCGATACCACTAAATGTAACACCCCAAACCCGCCCAGACGTTATGGCCAAATTTGACGTGCCACATCGGAGTTAAAAATCGAGTTTCGCTTTAGAGTTTTTAAAAGCCATATGTTTTGCTTGAGTTAACAAAGTGTATGGAAGCTAAGCACCGTGTAGGTATCCGAGGCAGGAGGTGAGCCATGAAGGTCGCTAAGTACCAAGCTCTTTAATTGATCCAATCTTAGACATGCCCACAACCATAGCCACACTTTGTCATTTCGAGTTTAAATTCGCTTAAGTGGACGTCTTTGATTAACCGATGAATCGTAGTGTTGAGATAATTTGAAAACAAGTATCATTTTGAAAACACGCCCTAAGTCTAGCCCATTTGAATAATAATTAACCAATTTTAAAGTTATTAAAATTAAAATAATCCCGAAAAGAAATAAAAGAAAAGTTAAAATTGGCCTTATTACAACCCAAAAATAAATAATAGTTAAAGGAAATTAAACGAAACCAACACTTTATTTAAAGCCCAAACGATCACCGTGGCCACTCAATCCCTCCTACCAAGTCCCCACATCAAGGCTCACCGCAAGGTTAAGGAAAGGGGGTGAGTTTGGAAACTCAGCAGCAACAAGCCCTTTCGAGCCCAAAACAATAACGACTGTTGGGTCTAAGCCCAAATCCAATCTCAATCATGCATCGGGTCAGTAGCCTTTTCATATTTCATATTTCATAATATCGGGCAAGCCTTTTCATATTTCATATTCTCGGGTCAAGCCTTTTCATATTTCATATTATCGGGTCAAGCCTTTATCAGAAACAGTATGGCCCTTAGGCTCATTTCAATGTCACATATAATTTCAATGAAAGAATGCAACCCATTTGGGGAGACTACTCAACCCACCATCCGCTACTCTCCACTTGCATCAACCAACACACCATGTGGGATTAACTCGACCCACCCCGCCAAACTCTCCATCGGCAAAGATAGTTGCTTTATCATATAACCGAGGCCTAGCCTCTTTTAATAATCGGGGCAAAAGCCTTTCAATAATCAGGGCATAAGCCCTTTTATAATCGGGCATAAGCCCTTTTGATAATCGGGGCATAAGCCTTTTTGATAATCGGGCATAAGCCCTTTTGATAATCGGGCATAAGCCCTTTTTCACTTCCTCCATCCATATAAAACCCAACCCAATGCATTTATGATTACCTCATGTGCATATCATACATATGATGTGCATATCATACATTTCATGTGCATATCATACATACTATATTTATCAAAATCCCATGTATTAAAATCATACATAAGCCCTAGGGGTATAATGGTCATTTTTACCTAGGGGCAAATCGGTCATTTTCATGGTATAAGGGTAATCTCATAATTTTACCAAAAATTAGGGTTTCCATGTTCATTAACGATTACTAACAATCCATGGGTGCAAACAAAGTGATTCGGCCCATTTTAGCGAAATCGAGTTATTGGGCCTAAAACCCTAATGGGCCTACTTAGCCAATTTCGTCATCTAGGCCCATTTAGCCTATATTCCATAACGGTTTTAATAGTCTTATCATGCCATATAACAAATTTCCGTTTTCTACCAATTTTTACCCAAATGGGCCCGAAGCCCAATGGGCCCCACTTCTACCTCGAGGCCCAACTTACCAAGAACGCCAAAATCACATTCTTACCGCTTTCCATCGTTCTCGATCACCGCCTCATCGATTCTAACTAACTAGTGAGCGTTATTGCTCATAAGTCCTCGAAATGCCGTAATTTTGAGATTTCGCTTTTCGCATTTTATCGCTTTAAGCTATGAAAGGGTTCGTTACACACCGATTTGCGATATTCCTTGACGAGATCTCCTACACGATTTCTCCTATAATCAATTGTTAAATAGATCAGCTCGTAATAATTGAACCAAATTAAGAACTTTCCAATATTAACACTTACACATTCGCCACCATCCATAATGGCCTTAGGCACCTTACCTTTGTCGCGATTGATGACTAGGCCTAGCTACTCCGTGATCCAAGCTACTCCAAATCGACACTACACCTTGCTGCTCCTTCAATAAATAAACCAAAAATATTAAAAGAAGACCCCATAGAGTCTATGCCCATATTCGCCATCTCCCTAAACTTGGAGTTTCGCTTTTGACCAAAGCTACACTAGGAATTGTTTAGAGTTTGAACACTTACCACGCCTTTCTCCTCTTGAATCCGGATGCCTAAAAGGTAAGGGAATCGAACGCCAACTATTGAGAAGGAAGAAAAGGTTGCTGGTCACAAAGAATCGGCACCCCTATCTTCATCGATTCGGCTTTTTATGCACTTCGGCAAAAATAGAGATAAGGAAAACAATGGTGAATGAAAGGAAATAGTGGGCTTATTTGAAAGAAAGAAAAGGAAGAAAATTGAGTAGAAGGGAGGTAGATTCGGCTGGAAAAGAAAGAGAGAAAAGCTACACACCAAAGAAGAAAATCGGCACAACTAAGACCCTAATGCCGAAATTACTAACCTAATACCCCTCTGAAAAATCCCTCTCCAAACTCCCTTATTCGCCAACTCTATCTCCATATCACATCCCTAAAATCTCTCCCTTATCCCTCCTTAATTTATGCATTTGACTTGATCCAACTCTCTCCTCTTCTGAGTAATCCACTCAGTTCCAACACTTACCCTTCCCGCACAAAAATAAATACTCCTATTTGCCAACACAGGAATCGATCCTGTGTCTTCCCCAACACTTACACGCCACCTTTAAAGCTCCCTAGTGGCGCCACTTAGCCACTTTGCCGAGGATCTTTTGTGACACACTTTACCCACAACTTAATATAAGGGCACCTAGCCGTAACGCCTAACTCCTAAGTCCAAAATTTAAAAATTCCACTGGTTTTGGCCAACTCATGGGCCTTCCATAAGCCCATTTACACACCCAAATTATGAATTCCATCATCACCTACCAAATTTTAGAAATTTACTTAAAATATCAAGAATCGCGAAAAACCCGAAAATCAGGATGTTACACACACAGTCATGTTACACGGCTGTGTGTCCCCTGGTGTTGAAATTGAAATCAAGTCGGTACGCTCCACACGGCCTCACACACAGGCGTGTGAATTGGTTGTGTGGCATAAGTCAGTATACCCTACAGGTTTGGCACGGCCTAGCACATGGCCTGGCATACGAGCATGTATGGCCATTTTTAAGGCACGCAGACGTGTGTGTTGGCCGTGTGACCCAAGTCAGAGAGTTACACGAGGTTGGACATGAGCTGGGACATAGCCATGTGCTCCCATTTCAAATGTCCACACGGCCTATGACACGAGTGTGTCTCACACGGCCTATGACACGGGCGTGTCTCACACAGCCATGCCACACAGGCGTGTGTCCCCTGTTTTGAGAAAAATTTTCAAGGTTTCATAAAAGTTTCCAAAGTTTTCATTTTAGTCCTAAACCACTCTTAACGTATGTTTAAGGCCTTGTATGCTCGTAATAGGGACAAATTGATTAAGATTGAATGATGAATGCATGAATTGTAAAAATGTATGTTAAATAAAAGTTTAAATGCTTTATAATTTGGTAATTCCATAACCCTATTCCAGCATTGAATGCGGGTGAGGGGTGTTACAGTACGCATACAATTGGGAAATAAAAACAATTGAATGAAATAGTAAATTAAATCAACTATATGTTTCAACCATTAAAGAAAACAAAAGTTTTCATCATGTAATCCCAACCCTATGAGATTTAGCTCATGGGTTGGTAATTAAAATTCAAGTTTGAAATAACACTCAACATCATTTCGATGAATTCAATTCACGAGAGAACAAAACAAGAAATAATAGAAGAAGTTAGGGAGATGTTTGTCGCCAAATCAGTCCGTAATCTAGCAGTACAGCATCCTATGGTAGCTGAGAATGACTATCTTTAGTTTCGTCTTTCCATCTCTACTCAGCTGCTACCCTTTATTGTTGCCTCTAATTTTTTCATAGGGCTTCCTCCTTTGGCTTTTTGTAACACCCCTTACCCGTGCCCTAGTCGGCACAGGGTACGAGGCATTATCGGACTTAAATACAATCAATCATGTAAAAACCGGCCATAAAATTTCGTTCTATTTAAAAACTTTCATTCATATGCTTACAGTCCCTTATATGGGCCTACGAGGCCCAAAACATACATTCGGGGTGGTTTGGGACCAAACGTAAACATATGAAACTTTTGCAACCCTTAGAAAATTTTCACACTTTGGAGAGTCACACGCGCGTGTAGGTTGGCCATGTGGGTTTCACATGCCCATGTGGCTTGGGCACTCCCGTGTCTTCAGCTCGTGTAACTCTCTGTTTATGACATCAGCAAATGTTTAGATTCACACAGCCAAGTCACATACCCGTGTGCTAAGGCCGTGTCTCCCACACGGCTGAGACACACGGCTGTGTCTCTACCCGTGTGGTCAACACTTAGGCTATTTTCCAAACCTTTATGTTACACTTAATCCTTCACATCTTTATACGCACTAAGGACAAATATCATGACATCATTTTAATGATTTAGCATCTCATATTTAGACACATTCATAACATTAACGCCAACCATATATGGCCAACAAGCATAATCACACCACCTCATCACAAGCATTAGAACATAGCATAGATAGATAGGTTCACAAACCATAATCAAAATGAGACACACCTCTTGGCCATATACAAATAACTCAATATAAGCCAATACATTTTGCTAATCATAATAACACATAACATAGAGATAAGTCCCTATACATGCCACTCACATAAAACGTTTAACACATCTCAATATTACAAGAGTGATGGCTTGATAGTGTGATGCTGCCTCCGACGGTCTCCAATCCTGAGCTAAGCTGACAACACTAAAGAAAAGGAAAGGGAGGGACTAAGCTTTATAGCTTAGAAAGACCGTATGAAAATAATAAGCAATTTATCAACTTGCTTCTCAAGGTAATACAACCATATTTTCACTTTTACTTATGTTTAGGTCAAGCTGTTTTCTCGAGTCACAGTCATTAAATTATTTATATCTTGAGCTACAGAACTTCAAATTAAGTCTACTAATTTTCCCTGAAGCTAGACTCAATCTTCTTACCATAAAATTTTCAAAATTTTTTGTCCATCCAATATGTACAGTTTATTCTTTAAAGTCACCCCTATTTTGCTATCCAACAGTTCTGACCCCTCTTTACTAAAAATAAATTATCTCATAGTAGGGACTCAGATGATGTTCTTGTCTATTTCTTCTAAAATTAGTCTCATTAATAATTCTAAGCATATAAATTATAACCCATAACTATTTTTGTATAATTTTTAATGTTTTTCTCAAATCGGAATAGGGGATTTCAAAATTGTTCTGACTCTATCTCACACAAATTCAAATATCTCATAATATGAAATTCTTTTGCTTAAATCGTTTCCTTTATAAGAAACTAGACTAGATAAGGTTCAATTCCATATTTTATTCAATCTCTAACTCACTTTCTACTATTTTTGGTGTATTTTCAAAGTCAAACTGTTGCTGCTGTCCAAAACTATTTTAGTGTAAAATAATGGAAACTAAGCTTATAACACCTTTACAAACCATTTTAAACATCATGGTAAATAATACATATTGGTACATCATAAGCATAGAGCCATAATCACAAGGTCATCAATATTTCATTCTCATAGGCATAGCTTACATATTTGTATCCTTACCAAAGATGCATTTATTTCATGATCGTAATAGTATTTGAGCTTCGAGTACATACCTGTACATTTTCAACGTGCTCATAACATTTCATAGTTCATTCATAATACATAAATGGACATAAGCACAACTTACTCATCACTATCCAATACAATTCATATAGCATATATCGAGCTTACATCTCATACATTTCAAGTAGGTACCTGTACTACTCACAACATGGTCATAACTTCTCTCATTAAGCTTTAACTGTAAATCTCTCCGTTGAACCGTTCAGAATACTAAAGGATATTCGATAAGCCCCAAACATAGGGTAGGATTCTGATGCCATGCCCCAGACATGGTCTTACACTTTCTCATACATCAAGTCGATGCCACATCCCAGACATGGTCTTACATTGACTATCGCAATCGAGGCTGACGCCATGTCTCAAACATGGTCTTACACTGGCTCTCACATATCCGTGCCAATGCCATGTCCTAAGCATGGTCTTACACTGACACATCTCATAGCCAATGCCATGTCCCAGACATGGTCTTACACTAGCTCACATCTCGAGGCCGATGCCATGTCCTAGACATGGTCCTACACTAGCTCTTATCTCAATGCTGATGCCATGTCCCAGACATGGTCTTACACTGGCTCTCATAATGTGGCTGATGCATGTCACAGACATGTCTTACACTAGCACACATGTCACGCAATTGCCATGGCATGAATATCCAATCTATTCTTACGGTTCAACCGAGAGTTTATCTTATTAAGTCCCATCATACATTTCTCATAGCCCCATTCAAGCATTTTATGCAAAAATAATCATTCAATGCATAATAACAATAAAGTTGTTAATATTTACGCGCAACTTACTCGTTTCAATGGAATATCATATTCCATCAAATTTCTAATATATTCAATCATCATATAAATGTTATTAACATTTGGCATCACTTTCTCATATACAATATCATCAACATATAATTCAATACAAATCATAGCAAGATAGATTTCAAGTATATTAACAATAGCATAGATATCATGCTTATTTAATCACACAGACTTACCTCAAATGCAATTTCGGCTAATTACTTCATTTTAGTCCATAACCTTGTACTTTCTGATTTAAGCTCGAATCTCGGTTTTATTAATCTACAATGATAAAATTCACTACTTTAATCATCATATTAACCAATACATTCCATAATTTATACTTTGGCAAAATGACCATTTTGCCTCTAGACTTTCACAAAAATTACGATTTACCCTAAGGCTCGTAAATCGATTTTTATCAAATTTCTTCATTAATCAAGCATAGCCGAATTTATTTTAGGCTTATAGCAGCCCACAATTTCATTCATTTCACATATTTATCACCTTTTTATCAACCTTTACAAAAAGGTCCATTTAGGTGTTTTTCATGAAAATCCTTTCACAAAAGTTGTTTATTACACAATCATGACTTATTTTATTCCATAAAAATTCAAAAAACAACATAAATATTCACATGGCAAAACCCTAGACTTTCAAACATTTTGCAAAATAATCCCCTCTTAGCTAGATTAAGCTGCAAGGGTTCCAAAAATACAAAAATTAACAAAAACAAACACAAATTTCACTTAAAAGCAAAGGATTTAAGTTATTGAAAATTTTAGCTTCAAAACCCCCATGCTTGCTGCCATTTTCGGTGGTTGAAGAAGAAGAAATGAAAAAAGATGACAACCTTTTTCCTTATTTTATTTTATTACCAAAAAAGTCACCTAATGCCACAGTCCCTATGGCCGGCCATCACTTCCCAAATAGCCTATTTGCACTTTAAAGACCTCCAATTTTGGTTCTCTAGCTATTTAACATATTTGGGTAGTAAAGCAAAACTTTTTCCCTTTATACGATTTAGTCCTTTTTCGCAATTAAGCTCACAAACGCTAAAATTAATTCACCAAAATTTTCATGCACTCATATAATCATTCTATAACACATAAAATAATATTTTAATAATTTATTAACCTCGGATTTGTGGTTCCGAAACCATTATTCTGACTAGGCCTAAAATCGAGCTGTTACATTTTTAGAAGCATTTCTTCCTAGGGTAACTCCAACAGCCCACGATATCTTCTCCTCTTTTTTAGGCAGATTTTTCTAGTACAAGTAAAGTTGGGCTAAAACTAGTATACGTTGAGTGTTGGCTCAGTCATCTTCCTGAAATTACCACAACATACAAGGTGGAAAACTATCCAATGTTTTTCCCCGACAAACCTTCACTCTGTTACTTATTTCTCTACATCCTGCACCTGCCCAACCACCAAAACACAACCCTTCCACATGCAATTAAAAAAATCTAACATGTAAACACAGTCCAAGCTCCTAATACAAATGATAAAAAATACTAACAAAATTTCCTAAAATGTCACTAAATGTACCCAAGTACAAGCAATTAGCTAGGTCTAAAGAAATGAAATATAACTCTTTTCAAGAGTTATCAGCTAAACTAGCAACAACACTGATAAACTAGCTTGCCAGGGGTAGTATACATGTAAAATTATGACGGATTACTAGTCAGGCTAAATTTGAGTCACATGTAATATTCAAGTCTACAACACATGCGAGTACTCAGTCCAGATCAGAATTTCAGATAGAAATATCACGTATGAAACTTTTACTCGATCCATCAAAATTATTTCAGAATATTCAGTATAATTAACATAGATCAATTTGTTTCATCAGATTTGAATATACATATATAAACATCAATAATAATAGTTAATAATAAATTATAACCAAAATAACTATAGAAACTTACCTAGAAAAATCAGTTGCAAAAACAAGGTTATCGATTACTCCGTTAATTTAGCTTTTTCATGATTTGAGTCCGATTATTTTGTTCCTTGATCTAAATAATATTTTTTTTTCATTCACTTAATCCATTCAGACATCTCAAATAATTGAACTTAAGCTTATAAGCCCATTTAATATAAATTTACAAAATTACCCCTAAACTTTACACTTTTTCAATTTAGTCCCTAATCCCGAAACTTACAATTTAATCACATTTAAGCAACACCCATGCTAGTCAATTTCTATAAACTCCCCAATCAGCCCACAATTATCAATGTTTCGAATTAATTCCATGTAATTTCACTATTTTAACAATAAAATCATTAAACATAAAAATTTCTAAAAATCACTTTGCGAATTACTCCTTTTTAACAACCAAGCTTAATAATCTATCATTAAACTTTAAAAACACTTCAATTTCATCAATGGCATAATTTAAAACATTTAACAGTTTTACAATTTAACCCTCAGGTTAGCTAGGTTAAGCTACAACGATGTCAGAAACATAAAAATCACTAAAAATGGATGAAAATTACATACCATGCAAGGTGGTTTAACTTGGATGAAAGTTTTATGTTTATTTTCACGGAGGAATTGGTTTTCAGCCAAATGAATTAAGGAAGATGATAACCATTATCATCTTTTGTTTAGATAATTTAATAATTAAATTACCTTTTTACCCTTTTTAACATAACAAAAATTCCTTAATAAACCAAACCAAACAGTCCACTATATTTATATATGTTTAATTACCTATTAAGGCCCACAATTTATAATTTCATAACCATATAACATAAATAAACTAATAGTGATTAACTTTTGCAATTATTACTGTAACACCCCTTACCCATGTTCGACACTAAAACAGGGTACGAGGCATTACCGGAACATACACATGCAATCGTACAAAACCGAGACATAATTTTTACATCCAAATTAAACTTTTCAATTTTTATCACGAAGTCCCTGATATGGATCTACGAGGCCCAAAACATACTATGGAAGCGGTCCGGGACTAAACCGAGAACTTTGGAAAACATTGGAAAATTTCATGAAAATAGGGGCATACGCTCGAGTCCAAGGTCGTGTCCTTTACACAACCATTCACATGCCACATTTTCCATACTTAGTCATTACACACTCATTCAACCAACTCATGCCTCTCACAAAATGCATCATCATAACATATAACCTAACTAATATTAGCCAACATTGATGGACTTATACAAAATGAGTTATCAAATATTAAAGGCCAACATTTTAGGCCAAATCAATTATGACATATAACAAAATAACCAAGTCCTCTATACATGCCATAATTAAAAATATGAATTTCAAAATACCAAAAGAATGATGATAGTGTGGATGGATCTCCGACGATCTCTGTACCCTGAGCTAGCTTGATGATACTATAAAACAACGGAAAAGAGAGGGGAGTAAGCATATAGCTTAGCAAGTATGTATGTAAATAATAAAAAATTATTAACATGCTTTTATAAATCCTCAAAATATGTTTTCAAAATAATACAATCAGAACTACACACAGATCCAATATTTACTCAAGTTCAAAACAAGTTGTCTATTCGAGTCATAGTCACTAAATTATTTATATCTAAAGCCATGGAACTTAAAATTAAGATCACATAATTTTTCCAGAAACTAGACTCATATATATTCTTACCATAAAATTTTCATAATTTTTGGTTTATCCAATAAGTACAGTTTATTCTTTAAAGTCACCCCTACTTCGCTATCCAATAGTTCCGACCCCTCTTCACTAAAAATTAATTATCTCCTCATACGGGATTCGGATGATGTTCCCATTTTTTCTTTTGAAAATGGACTCATTAAGGATTTTAAGCATATAAATTATAACCGATAATTTTTTTACAATATTTAATAATTTTCCCAAATCAGAACAGGGGATTCCAAAATCATTATGACTCTATCTCACAAAAATTTAAATATCTCATAATATGAATTTTTTTTTTTGCTTACATCATTTCTTTTATATGAAAATGGACTCAATAAGATTTAATTTCATATCTTATTCAACCTCTAATTCAATTTCCATCATTTTTGGTGATTTTTCAAAGTCACACAACTACTGTTGTCCAAAACTGTTTTATTACTAAATTTCACTCTTTCATGTTTTATTTGTAGTAACTTTCATTGTAACACTTACTCCATATCAATCTTACCAAAGTTCAATCACATATCGAGCACATTTCTCATAAGTTTACACACATGTACCTGCACTTATTAATCACATAGTCATATGCAATTACTGTGACAGCCTTAAAACGACCCTAGTCAGAATGTGGTTTCGGGACCACAAAACCGAGGCATAAAAATAATTTAATATTTATTTTATTGCCTATAATATGTGTTAACTCATGTGTGACATTTTTTGATGTTTTGATTTAGAGTTATAAATGTGAATTTCACTAGAAAGGACCTAGTAGAAAACTTTGGAAGTATGATGGGGGAATGTGTAATGACTAATTAAAGCATGCATGCAAAACAATGGCCTTGCATGTCAAATATCCCTCTTTTTATAAGAGGTGGCCAGCCATGACAATGAGGGATGGGCAAAACATGTCATAGACATGTTTTGTTGGTGCACTAGGGAGAAAAGAAATAAACAAATAAGCATGGGTAATAAAGAATGAAAAAAAATGTGTGAGTGAACCCCCCTATTGCCGTGTATTGAAGAAAAGAAAAGAAAAAAAAAATTGATCATCCTTTCATTCTCTCTTGACCGAAAATCCTAAGGAAGAAGAGGGAATTTTTGCTTCATGTTTGGTTTGGAAGAGGATTAGGAAGGGGTTAGGCTATACTTGCATCAAGATTAAGGTATGTTTGAGGTTGTGCCATGAGATTCATGCATGTTTTTAGTTACTAGCTTGATGTTCTTATTAGCCCATGGTTCAAATCTTTGTTATATCATGGGGATGGCATTTGGCCAAGGTGGATTTTGTGTTAATGCCATTGCATGTTAAATATGAAGCTTGTTAATGGTATATGTGATGGGGATTGATGGCTCTTGGACTTTCTTTTTAGTATTTTGAGTAAGACATTAAGTTCTTTGCTTAATCATGACCAAAATTATGGTGTTGTGATGTATTCGGTCATGGTATATCCATAAGTATGATTCATACATGTTGCATGGTAGGTAAGATTTGAGCTTTGGATATGTGTTTATATTTGGATATAAACAACTTGAGATTCGCCCTTGCACCTACATGAATATGTGTTTGCACATGATGAATTGGTATGACATATATACTATTTCAAGGTGTATATTTGCTTGTGATGATGTTTCGGTTATGTAGTAAATGAGAGATGTGTATTGAGCTACAATATGTAATGCGTTAGTTAGTAAAATGTATGCTGTTTTTTTGTGTGGTATTAAGTGTAAAATTGGCCTCAACATAGACATGCATATTCGCCAAATGAAGTAGATTAGTGTGCATGTATTCGGTTAGAGGCAACCGTATTGAAGCCTTATCTTGGCTTAGATAATTGACTAAATGGGTAATAAGTGAGGATGGTTGCCGAATATACAAACATACATATGCATGTGTAATTGAATTATGAATGTTTAGCAAGATGGTTAAACTAGTTGATTTATTGATTAAGCTCAAGGAGTTAAAGAAGGAGAATCAAGCAAGGGAAAGACGAAGGTCATCGAGTAGCCGACTTGGACTGTTTTACCCAACACAAGGTAAGTCACTAAGCATATATTTTGTATTGATTTGAATAGACATAATGTCTATGTAATTATGCCGAAAGGAATGATGAATTTATATACATGTGTGTATGTGGTGATGGAAGTATTGAATGGAAGGAAAAGAGGTAAGATGTATTGAGTTGTTGATTTCGGCACTAAGTGTGCGGGTATAAACATTAGTGATCATGAGAATGGCACTAAGTGTGCGGGTTTAAAACTTGTACAGCACTAAGTGTGCGAGTTTGATCATGTAGCACTAAGTGTGCAAGTTGATTATATAGCACTAAGTGTGCGGACTCACTATATGCTTTTGAATCACTATTGACACTGAGTGTGCGACACTATTGAGTTGATCACGGACAGCAGATCGGGTAAGTACCTTGAGTTCATGGCTAATAGGCGCTATGTTTATATTTGGGGTCGAGCTTGGTAAGTTTGAACCTATGTGACAATGTAAATTGAAGTCACGTACATAAGAATTATCATGGAATGAGTGAAAGGTCATGTAGATGTATGATTGAATCGAAGGTCTAAGGAACTATGGTATAGTTCGGTTTGAATGGAGTAATTAGCCTCGTTCCATTTTGTTTCCTCTTGCGATAATGTTATTAATGGTTGTTAGTGCATTGCTTATGACTTCTTCGAGTTATAATACTCATTCGGTGTTTGCTTGTCACCTATTTTAGGTTTCTTGGACTCGACTTTTTGCGTATTCGGGACCGTCATCAAGTCATCACACCGCTAACAACTTTTGGTATTTTCTTCGTAGTTGGTCTTGGAGTACATTTCGCATGTATAGGCTATTATGTTTTGTTTGAACTTGGTATGTAAAATTTTGAATAGCCATGCGAAAATGGCTTATAAATGTTTTGAGCATAATGTTATAATCATTTGGTATGTATATGCTCATTAAGAAGCACGAAAATGTTTGGCAATGACCAGCCATTAGAATGGGTCATCATGATTATATTTTGGACTATATATGTAAAAGGGGTGGTTGAATCATAGAAACTATGTGTTAGAGAAAGTCTACCCTAGAAATAGATGCTGGCAGGAACAGTGACGTGGATGTGAAAAATCACTAAAAATAGTAGGAATGGAATTAAATAGTGAATAAATTATGTAAATGAACCTTGATGAATCCATTTTCATATGGAAGAAACGAAACGGTCATATGAGTTGTATGTTAAAAGATATTTGGGTTTTCGTGAAACAGGGCCAGAACGGTTTCTGGATTCCATGTTCCGACTTTGAAAATTCATTATAAATTAACCAGAGATAATTAGGAGTCATACCATATATGTATAAATTTTTATTTGAGTCTAGTTTCTATAGAAACAAACGGCATCAGTATTGAAGCCCTGCACAGGGAGTTATTTGAGTTGTAACACATGAAGGTCAGTGTAGTCGACCCCTGTAACATGGGAGACTTTAACTAATAAACTGTACTAATTGGCTTGACCAAAAATTCTAGAAAAAAATCTGTAGATTGAAATATGAGTCTAGTTTCAGGGAAAAATTACAAAACTGATTTTCGAGTTGTAAAACTCAAGTTATGATTTTTTAAGTGACTAGTACACAGATTGGTAGCTTGTCTGGGAAATTCTCAATAAGTGGTTTGAAGTCTGTTAACACCTCGTGTTCGACTACGGCGACGGTCTCGGGTTCGGGGTGTTACAATTTTATTTATTGGTATCAGAGCTATGGTTTAGTCGGTTCTAGGACTACCATAGCACGTATGAGTCTAGCTATACATGCCTTAATGTTAATGTTTAAATGTGTGATGACTTCTGACGGTTAAAATTATTGTTTTGATTAGTAAATGGATCCAGGTGTAGAGAGAACCTTGGCGGATGACGTTGAAAGTGTAGCAGCTGCTCCTGCACAAGGGACGCCACCTGTTGAACCTCAGTCATCTGCGAATAATCAAGGTGAGGGGGCTAGACAAGCCTTCTTTACCATGATGAATGAGTGGGTCGCGCAATATGCCCGAACCAATCCGGCTGTCCAACAATTCCCGAATTTGAATAATCCACCCCAAGAGCCCGTAATGCCATCGCCATCTTGACCTGTGAGGCTGAGTAAGCCACCTGTAGACTTGATTAGGAAGCGCGGGGCTGAAGAGTTCAGGGCCATAGTTACTGATGATGCCGAAAGGGCCGAGTTCTGGCTTGATAACACCATTCGGGTGTTTGATGAACTGTCATGCACATCCGATGAATGTCTAAAGTGTGTTATATCCTTGTTGCGAGACTCAGCCTACTATTAGTGGAGGACCTTGATTTCCATAGTTCCAAACGAACGAGTTACTTGGGATTTCTTTCAAACGGAGTTTCGAAAGAAATATATTAGTCAACGGTTCATCGATCAAAAGCGTAAGGAATTCTTGGAACTCAAGCAAGGCCGTATGACAGTATCTAAATACGAACATGAGTTCGTAAGACTCAGTCGGTATGCCCGAGAGTGTGTGGCTGATGAGGTTGTTATGTGCAAGAGGTTTGAAGAAGGATTGAATGAAGATCTAAAGCTACTAGTGGGTATTTTAGAGATAAAAGAATTCGTAACACTAGTTGAACGAGCCTGCAAGGCGGAGGAACTTGGAAAGGAGAAGAAGAAGGCTGAATTTGAAGCTAGAGACTATCGCAAAAGATCGATGGGTAAAGCTCCGTTCTCGGCTATAAAGAAGTTTAGGGAGGACACCAATAAATCGAGGACGACTGCGGGAATTTCCATTAGAGCACGACCATTGACGGACTCCCGAGCTACTTCGGTAGCTAGTGTGGACAATAACCGTCAAGAGAAACCTAAATGCCCCCAATGTGGGAGAAGACACATAGGTGAATGTTGGGGTAAGTCTACCAATAGGGCTGTTACGGATGCGGTTCGAAGGACCACTTCAATAGAGATTGCACGGAGCTTGATGAGAAGAATAGGATGCAAGGTGCAAGACCTAGTGGAATGACAGCTAGAGGTAGACCACCAAGAATTTCAGGAGGTAGGGGTGGTAGTCGAGAGGGGCCACCGATACTACTGTTCGATCCGAGACCAGTACTTCTCGCTAGGGCATATGCCATCCGTGCACGAGAGGAAGCATCCTCCCTAATGTTATCACCGGTACTTTCACTCTCTTTGATACTAATGTGATTGCTTTGATTGACCCCGGTTCTACTCATTCTTATATATGCGAAACCTTAGCATCCAAAGAAGACTTTACCTATTGAGTCTCATCGAGTTCGTAATTCGGTGTCAAATCCTTGGGTCGTTACGTGCTTGTCGACAAAGTGTGCAAGAAATGTCCCCTAGTAATCCGAGGGTCCCGCTTTCCGCAGACTGATGCTTTTGCCGCTTGATGAATTTGATGTTATTCTTGGTTTGGATTGGTTGACCGTGCATGATGCGGTTGTGAATTGCAAAAGCAAGACTATTGATTTGAGGTGCGAATAACGAGATAATCCGAGTTGAGTCTACGGACTTAAAGGGTTGCCAATTGTAATATCAATAATGTTGGCCCGAAACATGTAAGAAAGGGTGCGAAGCATACCTTGCGTATGTACTTGATGATAAGGAATTGGAAAAGAAACCCGAATCGGTGCGGTGGTTTGTGAATACCGGATGTTTTTCTGAAGAATTACCGGTTTACCACTGCTCGGAAGTAGAGTTTGGTATTGAGCTTGTACAGGACTACGCCAATTTCGATAGCTCAGATCGTATGGCACCAACCGAGTTGAAGGAGTTGAAAGCTCGGTTGCAAAAGTTGACGGATAGAGGTTTCGCTCGACCAAGTTTTTCACCTTGGGTGCACACGGTGTTGTTTGTGAAAAGAAGGACGGAACCATGAGGTTGTGCATCGACTATCGTCGCCTTAATAAAGTGACAATAAAGAACAAATATCCGCTATCGTAGACGATGATTTGTTCGATCAACTGAAGGAGCCTCGGTGTTCTCAAAAATAGATTTGAGAGCGGGCTATTATCGCCATGTAATTCGGGATTCGGACATACCCAAAACGCCTTGAATCGAGATATGGTCACTACGAGTTCTTAGTGATGCCGTTTGGGCTCACTAATGCCTCTGCGGTATTTATGGATTTGTTGAATCGGATCTTGACCGTATTTGGATCGGTTCGTAGTTGTGTTCATTGACGACATCTTGGTCTATTCAAGAGATGAGACCGAACATGTGGAGCACACGAGATTAGTGTTGCAAATTTTACGGGATAAGCGGTTATATGCTAAGTTCAGCAAGTGTGAGTTCGGTTAAGAGAGGTTAGCTTCTTGGGTCATGTGGTATCTCAGATCGGTATTCGAGTCGACCGAGCAAAATTTTGGCCATACTTAAGCTGGAAGCCTCCAAGAAATATTACCGAGGTTCGAGCTTTTTGGGACTTGCTTACATTACCGACGGTTTGTAAAAGGTTTCTCGATGATAGCCACGCCCATGACGAAACCGCTTGAGAAAGATGTCAAGTTTGAATGGACGTAAAAATGTCGAAAAGTTTCGACCAATTGAAAACTCATTTGACTAAGCTCCAAGATTAGTACGTACCGAATCGGCAAAGAGTTTGTCATCTATAGTGATGCCTCCCTACTTGGGTTAGGTTGCGTATTGATGCAAGAAGGTCGAGTTGTGGCCTATCGCGTCGAGACAATTAAAGCCACATGAGAAAAATTATCCGACCCATGATCTCGAATTAGTCGCCATCGTATTCGCCTTGAAAATATGGCGACATTACTTATTTGGTGAGAAGTGCCATGTATTTTCGGATCACAAAAGTCTCAAATATTTGATGACTCAAAGAGACTTAAATCGAGACAAAGACGTTGGCTTGAGTTGTTGAAAGATTATGAGCTGGTCATCGATTATCACCCGGAAAGGCTAATGTGGTTGCGGACGCCTTAAGCCGAAAATCATTTGCTTACTTTACGAGCAATGAATGTACACTTGTCTATCCTACCCGACAATGTGTTAATAGTCAATTAAAGGCCAAACCATTATTGACTCATCAAATTCGCAAGCTCGTAAAGTTGACGATCGCTTGGTTGCAAAAGCGAAATGAGTGTGTTCGAACAAGGAATCGGAGTTTCAAATTGATGATGACGATTGTTTGAGGTTCGAAATCGTTTGTGTGTTCCAAGAAATTCGAACTCATTTCGATGATTCGAACGAAGCTCATTGTAGCCGAATGTCAATTCACCCGGGAGTACAAAGATGTACAACGATTTGAAATGTCGGTTTTGGTGGCATGGTATGAAACGAGACATCTCCGACTTTGTTTCGAGATGTTTAATATGTCAACAAGTGAAAGCGGAACATCAAGTGCCTTGTGGTTACTTCAACCGATCATGATACCCGAGTGGAAATGGGATCGAGTCACAATGGACTTTGTGTCCGGCCGCCATTGTCGACTAGTAAGAAGGATGCGATTTGGGTTGTTGTTGATAGACTAACTAAGTCGGCTCACTTTATCCTCGTATGCACGGATTTTTCATTGGATAAACTAGCTGAATTGTACGCTTCTCGATTGTGAGATTACACGGGTACCGATTTACATTGTGTCGGATAGAGATCCGAGGTTCACCTCACGATTTTGGAAGAAATTGCAAGAAGCTTTGGGTACCAAGTTGCATTTCAGCACCGCCTTTCACCCCTAAACCGATGGTCAATCTGAGTGAATAATTCAGATACTTGAGGATATGTTGAGATGTTGCATCCTCGAGTTTAGTGGTTCATGGGAACGATATTTACCTTTGATTGAATTCGCTTACAACAATAGTTTTCAATCAAGTATTAAGATGGCGCCTTACGAGGCCTTGTACGGGCGTAAATGCCGTACACCATTGTTTTGGACCGAGCTCGGTGAGAGCAAAATTTTCGGAGTGGATTTGATTAAAGATGCTGAACAGAAAGTAAGAGTAATCCGTGAAAATCTGAAGATAGCCTCCGATCGTCAGAAGTCGTACGCGGATCTGAAACGAAAAGACATTGAGTATCAGGTGGGAGATAAAGTGTTTCTTAAAGTTTCGCCTTGGAAAAAGATACTCAGATTTGGGTGCAAGGGCAAATTGAGTCCGAGGTTCATCGGGCCATATGAGATATCCGAACGAGTCGGTCCAGATTATGTATCGTCGTCGATTTTGCCCTGAACTTGAAAAGATTCACGACGTCTTTCATGTTTCGATGCTTCGACGCTATAGATCTGATCCGTCGCACGTAATTAGTCCATCGGAGGTTGAAATTCAAGCCGATATGAGTTATGAAGAAGAACCGATTCGTATCCTAGCTCGTGAAGTGAAGGAGTTGTGAAACAAAAGGGTTCCATTGGTGAAGGTGTTATGGCTCAAACACGGATAGAAGAAGCTACTTGGGAACACGAGAACTCTATGAAAGAGCGATACCCAAATCTATTTACCGGTAAGATTTTCGGGGACGAAAATTTCTTAAGTGGGGGAGAGTTGTGACAGCCTTAAAACGACCCTAGTCGAAATGTGGTTTCGGGACCACAAAACCGAGGTATAAAAATAATTTAATATTTATTTTATTGCCTATAATATGTGTTAACTCATGTGTGACATTTTTTGATGTTTTGATTTAGAGTTATAAATGTGAATTTCACTAGAAAGGACCTAGTAGAAAACTTTGGAAGTATGATGGGGGAATGTGTAATGACTAATTAAAGCATGCATGCAAAACAATGGCCTTGCATGTCAAATATCCCTCTTTTATAAGAGGTGGCGCCATGACAATGAGGGATGGGCAAAACATGTCATAGACATGTTTTGTTGGTGCACTAGGGAGAAAAGAAATAAACAAATAAGCATGGGTAATAAAGAATGAAAAAAATGTGTGTGAGTGAACCCCCCTATTGCCGTGTATTGAAGAAAAGAAAAGAAAAAATTGATCATCCTTTCATTCTCTCTTGACCGAAAATCCTAAGGAAGAAGAGGGAATTTTTGCTTCATGTTTGGTTTGGAAGAGGATTAGGAAGGGGTTTGGCTATACTTGCATCAAGATTAAGGTATGTTTGAGGTTGTGCCATGAGATTCATGCATGTTTTTAGTTACTAGCTTGATGTTCTTATTAGCCCATGGTTCAAATCTTTGTTATATCATGGGGATGGCATTTGGCCAAGGTGGATTTTGTGTTAATGCCATTGCATGTTAAATATGAAGCTTGTTAATGGTATATGTGATGGGAATTGATGGCTCTTGGACTTTCTTTTTAGTATTTTGAGTAAGACATTAAGTTCTTTGCTTAATCATGACCAAAATTATGGTGTTGTGATGTATTCGGTTATGGTATATCCATAAGTATGATTCATGCATGTTGCATGGTAGGTAAGATTTGAGCTTTGGATATGTGTTTATATTTGGATATAAACAACTTGAGATTCAGCCCTTGCACCTACATGAATATGTGTTTGCACATGATGAATTGGTATGACATATATACTATTTCAAGGTGTATATTTGCTTGTGATGATGTTTCGGTTATGTAGTAAATGAGAGATGTGTATTGAGCTACAATATGTAATCGTTAGTTAGTAAAATGTATGCTGTTTTTTTGTGTGGTATTAAGTGTAAAATTGGCCTCAACATAGACATGCATATTCGCCAAATGAAGTAGATTGGTGTGCATGTATTCGGTTAGAGGCAACCGTATTGAAGCCTTATCTTGGCTTAGATAATTGACTAAATGGGTAATAAGTGAGGATGGTTGCCGAATATACAAACATACATATGCATGTGTAATTGAATTATGAATGTTTAGCAAGATGGTTAAACTAGTTGATTTATTGATTAAGCTCAAGGAGTTAAAGAAGGAGAATCAAGCAAGGGAAAGACGAAGGTCATCGAGTAGCCGACTTGGACTGTTTTACCCAACACAAGGTAAGTCACTAAGCATATATTTTGTATTGATTTGAATAGACATAATGTCTATGTAATTATGCCGAAAGGAATGATGAATTTATATACATGTGTGTATGTGGTGATGGAAGTATTGAATGGAAGGAAAAGAGGTGAGATGTATTGAGTTGTTGATTTCAGCACTAAGTGTGTGGGTATAAACATTTGTGATCATGAGAATGGCACTAAGTGTGCGGGTTTAAAACTTGTACAGCACTAAGTGTGCGAGTTTGATCATGTAGCACTAAGTGTGCGAGTTGATTATATAGCACTAAGTGTGCGGACTCACTATATGCTTTTGAATCACTATTGACACTGAGTGTGCGACACTATTGAGTTGATCACGGACAGCGGATCGGGTAAGTACCTTGAGTTCATGGCTAATAGGCGCTATGTTTATATTTGGGGTCGAGCTTGGTAAGTTTGAACCTATGTGACAATGTAAATTGAAGTCACGTACATAAGAATTATCGCCGAATGAGTGAAAGGTCATGTAAATGTATGATTGAATCGAAAGGTCTAAGGAACTATGGTATAGTTCGGTTTGAATGGAGTAATTAGCCTCGTTCCATTTTGTTTCCTCTTGCGATAATGTTATTAATGGTTGTTAGTGCATTGCTTATGACTTACTGAGTCATATACTCATTCGGTGTTTGCTTGTCACCTATTTTAGGTTTCTTGGACTCGACTTTTTGCGTATTCGGGACCGTCATCGAAGTCATCACACCGGCTAACAACTTTTGATATTTTCTTCGTAGTTGGTCTTGGAGTACATTTCGGCATGTATAGGCTATTATGTTTTGTTTGAACTTGGTATGTAAAATTTTGAATAGCCATGCGAAAATGGCTTATAAATGTTTTGAGCATAATGTTATAATCATTTGGTATGTATATGCTCATTAAGAAGCACGGAAATGTTTGGCAATGACCAGCCATTAGAATGGGTCATCATGATTATATTTTGGACTATATATGTAAAAGGGGTGGTTGAATCATAGAAACTATGTGTTAGAGAAAGTCTACCCTAGAAATAGATGCTGGCAGGAACAGTGACGTGGATATGAAAAATCACTAAAAATAGTAGGGATGGAATTAAATAGTGAATAAATTATGTAAATGAACCTTGATGAATCCATTTTCATATGGAAGAAACGAAACGGTCATATGAGTTGTATGTTAAAAAATATTTGGGTTTTCGTGAAACAGGGCCAGAACGGTTTCTGGATTCCCTGTTCCGACTTTGAAAATTCATTATAAATTAACCAGAGATAATTAGGAGTCATACCTTATATGTATAAATTTCTATTTGAGTCTAGTTTCTATAGAAACAAACGGCATCAGTATTGAAGCCCTGCACAGGGAGTTATTTGAGTTGTAACGCACGAAGGTCAGTGTAGTCGACCCCTGTAACATGGGAGACTTTAACTAATAAACTGTACTAATTGGCTAGACCAAAAATTCTAGAAAAAAATCTGTAGATGGACATATGAGTCTAGTTACAGGGAAAAATTACGAAACTGATTTTCGAGTTGTAAAACTCAAGTTATGATTTTTGAAGCAACTAGTACACAGATTGGCAGCTTATCTGGGAAATTCTCAATAAGTGGTTTGAAGTCTGTTAACACCTCGTGTTTGACTCCGGCGACGGTCTCGGGTTTGGGGTGTTACAATTACACCTAGTCATTTCCCGTTGAACACATCAGAATAATAACGGATACCTAGTGGCCTGCACATAGTACTATCCTTATAGTCAAAGCTACCTTCTTCACAAAGTGGCCTTCACATAGTACCGCACTTGTGACCAAAGCTATCTTTCTTCACAAAGTGGCCTTCACATAGTACCACACTTGTGACCAAGCTATCTCTTCTCAAAGTGGCCTTCACATAGTACCACACTTGAGTCACTAGTAACATGTCACTTGTATCCTATTCTGTTCCTAATATTCAACCGGGAAATTTATCACTTTTCGATACTTGTCAATTTCATTCAATATTCAGCCACATTTCATAAAATAATAAAATGTGATAACATAAGTAAAAACGATGCATTTTTTACATACAAACTTATCTCGGTGCAAAATATGACGAATTTGTAATTTAGTCTACAACATTTTCTTTTCCCCGATCAAGGTCAATTCCTCGTCTTTCTTGATCTATAATAACACTTAACTCATTTAATACTCACAGTATTCAATTTATTCCAAAATCCACACTATAAAAAATTACATTTTTGCCCTTAAAGTTTCACATATTTACAATTTTGCCCCTAGGCTCGTAAGATGAAAAGCACTTATTTTTCTCAAATCTTAAGCCTAGCCGATTCGTATTCCCTCTTATAGAAGCTCACATTTTTCACTAAATCACATTTTCTACACATAACGTTACAACTTTTACAAATAGGTCCTTTTATGCAATTTCATCAAAAATCACTTAGTAAAAGTTGTTTATCACATCCCAAACTTTCTTATTCTTCCATAAAACATCAAATCACATGCATGTCATCCATGGGTAAATTTTTAAACACAAACCCTAGCTCAAAATAATGGTGGAAATAGCTAAACCGAGCTACGAAGATCTCAAAAATGTAAAGAACATTAAAATGGGACTAAAACAGACTTACAATCGAGCTTGGAAGCTTGAAAAACCCTAGCTATGTCTTCCTCATGTGAAATTCGGCCAAGGGGTTGAAGATGGAAAAAAATTGGATTTTAATTTTGTTTTTAATTCATTTTAATTACCAAATGACCAAATTACCCTTAATGAAAAACTTTAGAGATATACCAAACCTGTAACACCCTTTACCTGTAGCCGAGACCGAGATAAAGTACGAGGTGTTACCGAACACATACTCAAACATTTCGAAAAAATATGGATTACGAAATTTCATCCTAATTTAAAACCGATCAAACAACATCATAGTGTCCCTATGTTGGACCTACAAGGTCCAAAACATACATTAAAATCGATTCGAGACTAAACCAAGAACTATTGAAAATTTTAGTAAAATTCCTAGGGTTATGCCTTACACGCCCGTGTGTAGGCAAAGCACACGCCCATATGCTTAGGGTCAAACCCGTGTCCCTCGCTCGTGTTGAATTATTTAAATTTATTTTTCATTTCGAACCTACAAGGGTTTTCACACGGCCAAGCACACGCTTGTGTCCTTGGCCCGTGTCCCTCACACGGCCTAGACCTGCCCGTGTCATCGCCTGTGTCCAAAAACTCGGACATTCTGTTTATGACGTCATCCTTTATTTTGAGGCACACGGCCAAGGTACACGCCTGTGTGCTTAAGCCTTGTCCGTCACACGGTTGAGACACATGGCTATGTCTCTGCCCGTGTGTTTACTACCATGCATACTAACCTAAAAATTTTAGGTGCAGGGGACACACGGCAGTACCACATGCCCATGGAACTGACTGTGTGTCACACACGGCCTAGACATACGCTTGTGTGCCTACCCATGTGGACCTTTTTGGAGGTCACAATCCAAGCTAATGGACACCCTCAACATCCACTCACATCTGTGAACTTCTATGGTATTTAATAGGGCCTAAATATGCCCAATGACTACCTTTAATGGTCTATTGCATGTTAACCTCATCTCCTTGGTTTTATACATGCTAGATTATCCTCTTTATATTAAGGATTACCATATAATCAAACACATTTAGACTTGGCTCATTTTATAACTCATTGCCAATAATGACCTAGCCATCTCTGAGTGATTTGGCCACATTCCATATGTCCATTCATGACATACCACATTTAACTATCTCATGAACATTTAAACACCAACATGCACAATTAGTAAGTTACAACCTACACCAAAATGAGCCATGTCTTATGGCCATATACAAAATGAATAGGTATATCATTCAAACCCTTACATTGGTTGATCAATGACATATATAACAAAATAACCAAAAACCTATACATGCCATTGTAAAAAAGTAAAGGTATCTATATATCAAAGCAAGATAAGCTAATAGTGTTGACAATACTCCAATCGTCATCCAATCTTCATGAGTTTGCGAGCTCTGTAAGACAGGGAAAAGAAAGGGGGTAAGCATTAACATGCTTAGTAAGTTCAGATAATAGGAAGGTAAACTTACCGGTTATTTTGCATACAACCATATAAGATATTCATGCCAAACATACATAGTATAAATTCCCTATCACATACACTCAATCATCAAGTTAATTTCATCTCAAGCAATATAGCATTAATCTTGGTGAGCTCATCAACTCACACATTTCCATTCTCGTGACTTATTACAATCCCGCTAAATTTCTCGAAAATCTTGTTGGGTATTCCATTTATCGTCAAGTCTTGCTAATGACCATTTTAAATATACACTCCCGTGAACCTCACTCTTATGGCGGGACTATCAGTCTAGGTTAAATCCTTCATAACATAAATTCAAGGAGTATTATCGGGATTACCATTCCAGGCTAAATCCCTTACAACGACAATTACTCCAAAATGTTCGGATCTGAAATGCCCTTCTAGGATAATTTTAGTCCTTAATTGTATTACCCATCTAGGCTAAATACACAATGCACATATATTCATCGAGAGGTTTGATCACTTAAGGAACACCCGTCCGGGCTGGATCCTTACTATACTGAGATCGTCGGATTACCCGTCCGGGCTAAATCCCTTTTTGCAATATATGCAGGATCTCATATCATGTAAACAAGATTTTACCCATCGAATCTCCCTCTTTCATTCAACCGGGACAGTTGTCATCTTTATTTTATTTTATTTTACACTACCATATTTCATGGATTGTCATGCAATCTTTATCTAAATTAACATACAAGTAAGAATATGCATTTTCAAGTATATTTAAAGTTTATTTCGAGTTACATGAACTTACCTTGTAATTGCTTTGGTTTCATATTTTGGTTATTCCGAAACCTTTCGTTTTCCAGGTCGACCTTCAGAATTGGTTCCTCGAGGTCTATATTAGTAAAAATAAATTATTAATACCTCATACTATTCATTTTAGACCTAAATTTTACTCATTTTTCCCCCAACATTTCACATTTTTACAAAATTAGTCCCTAGGCTCGTATAATGGAATGCATGAAATTTCTTGATTACCCATGCCTAGCCAAATGTATCTTAAGCTCATACCAGCCCATAATTTCCTCTATTTCACATTTCTACCACATATTTTATACCTTTTTACAAAATGGTCCTTTAAGCCATTTCCATGAAAACCTACTTAGTAAAAGTTGTTTATCATCCTTTAAACTCTCATATTCCTCCATAAATCATCAAAACACAAGCATCTCAAGCGTGGGTAAATTTCCAAACATGAACCCTAGCTTGAGATATGGGTAGAAATGGATAGAGCATGTCACGAGGATCTCAAAATTACAAAGAATATTAAAAACGGGGCTAGGGAGCACTTACTATTGAGCTTGAAATGTTGAAAACCCTAACTTATGGAGCTCTAAGAATTTCGGCAGCTATGCGGAAGAAGATGGCTGATTTTGGTTTTCTTTTTCCCTTTTTATTAAGTTCATTACCAAATGACCAACATGCCCTCCCTTACAAAACTTCCAAATTTTTCTATGCATACCCATTTTTGTCCAAAAACTTAGAAATTGGGACTATTTAAGACCTTCTAATTTATAATTCAAAGCAATTTCATGCAAATTGCTTCTAGAACCCAAGTTTTACAATTTATTCAATTTGGTCCCTAATTTCTAATTGGACACCTTATACTTAGAATTTCTTCATGAAACTTTAACGCATGCTTATTTTCATATCATAGAATTCATAATAATCACAGAAAAAATATTTTAACATCCGATTTATGGTCTCGAAACCATTATTCCAACTAGGCCCTATTTCAAGCTGTTACAAAACCATGTCCATTTTTTTCCACCAACTTAACCAATGGTCTAATTACCATTTAAGGACCTCTAATTTAAATTTTCATAACAATTGGACACCTCTAATATGTAGAACTCAACTTTTACACTTTTTACAATTTAGTCCTTTTGACTAAATTGAGTGCCCAAACGTCGAAATTTTCGAAGGAAATTTTCACAAAATCGTTCCATGAAATTGTAGACTATAAAGATATAATAAAAGTGAACTTTACTACGTCAGATTTGTGGTCCCGAAACCACTGTTCCTACTAGACCCAAAATCAGGCTGTTACAATTACAATTGAGTCCTTTTTCTTTAATTAACTATCCAAACATCAAAATTTCTGGACCAAAATTCAATACACCTATACAATCACTCTGTAAATATTTATTAAAAATATTTATGGGCTTGTTTTATAGAAACGAGGTCCCAATACCTCATTTTCTAAAACCACTTGATTCTAAGGACAACCACTTGTACTTAGCCCTTCCTTCAATTTCCAAAAATTATTAAATCAACATTCAATATAATTTTATAATTGACTCATAAATATTAAATAATAATATTCAAACCCACTTGTTGAATTTGTGGTCTCTGAAACCGCTATTTCTGACGTCACTGGGCTGTTACACTTCCACTAATTAATCACATCCTACGAGGTTCTCCACATGTCTTGGTTATTGACACGTTACCTCCAATAGGATGTTAGATTTCTTAAACGTGTCCCACTAACCAATACACTCATATCTATAGCGACAAAAAAACATGAGTGGTGAACTTATTTGCGGGAGAGTATTTCAAATAAGGTTCTCGCCACAATAAGGAACTCGTCAATCTGTGAAGTGAGGCTCTGCAGTATCGATGAAGTTTAATGAAATACTTCAGCACGAAGTTTACCAACATTTTCTTATCCAAGTCTCGCGACTTAGGCAGTCTCACTAGCATAGTCTCTCGAAACACACTAGCTCGCCAAATGAGGGTGTGACATTTTCTTTCACTAACTCATGAAAACCCTAAGTTTTTTTTATGGAGAAGATGATAAATGAAGCAAGCTTAGGAAGAGGATTTCTACTTGATTTGAGTGAGAGAAGCAAAATGGGTGGTAAAATTTAGCTTTGATTGAAAAAAGAAAGATAAAAGAAAAGGGGAGTATTTTTTTCCTCTTCTCGTAGGGATGAATAAAGATATCATATTTTCCCCTCTTTTCTTTATTCAAAGATGAGTCAAAGTCAAACTTCAACTTTTGTGATCCACACTTAATCCTTGTTTTTAAATTCTCAAATCAATGGCTACAATTCATTATCACATTTCCACATATTCAAAAATTCAAAAATTCTAAATATAAACTCTTGTAAAAGTCCAAAATACTTTTTTTATGAAAAATTACATTTTAACCCTTTTACTTTTTCACTTTTATTCAATTTAGTTCATACTTGATTTACTTTTCAATTCCTTCATGCTAATAAAATCTCAATGTCTTCTTTATTCAAACTAATATTTATTAATCCACCTTTTTCTTCATTTGGTCCCCTTACACTTAAACCCTCGTACTTGCTCCACGTTTTCAATATAGTCATTCCCCTCGCCCTAAAAAAAATATCTCATATGCACATTCGTCCTCACTAATTTCCTTTCCAAAAATCATTTTCAAAGTTCTTGAAATTTCACTGAATACACTTTTGGAAGAGTGCCATGTATCAAAACTATGGAATTTTACAATTTGTGTTACATATGCTAATAGATTTGTGTTATTTGCATATTTATGTTATTTGTTATAAGTATTCAACATATTACCATGACATGTGTATATTAAAAGTTACTAGTTTGTATCAAGCTAAGAGATTTGAGGCATTTGGGTTTTGTTACATAAATGACTTGTTTTTTTAAGAATTTTGGAACTTTTGAAGTATTTTGCCAATGTTAGAAGCTTAGAAAAGGAACAAAGAATGTTGCTGTGGAAAAGGTTATTATATTGAGTATATGTTCAAATATGTATTAAAAGTATTGTGTTGATACATGTGTTATATATAATAAGGACTTAGATTATATATAATAAAGAATTGTAAGCATGTATTCCATATATATATATATATATATATATGACTTTATTCATATATTGCAGAAGTTTATAACAAGTAATTCTGTAAAAAATAATTAAGTCAATGATTCAATAGATTATTTGATTAAAGATGAATATTCCATTTTACAATAGTATTTTAAATTAATTAATAAAATAATTATTTTTAATTATAAAAATATTTATATTGTGTTTGTTTCACTGAAAACTTCTAAAATTAAATTCAAAAAATTTCAAACAATAAAAAATATTTACAAAAATTATCCAAATACAAAAAAATGTAATATTTTCTAAAATCATATCATTTTTCAAAAAATATTTTTGAAGGCAATGTTTTAAAAGCAACTTAGTAAATGGATTTGAGTGTAATTGCTTGTAATTATGCAAAATGGCATGCTTAGGTAACCATTGTAATTGATGACTCTCTTTGAACTGAGTGTAGTAATTGGAACACCCCAATTATACTTTCTAATTCTTAAGGGATAAGTAGAGAATTGAAATAACTACTCGGTAATTAAACTCAAATTTAATTTTAAAAAATTATTTTAAAAAATTATTTTTATACAAGTGATAAAAATTATATTAAAAGCATGAACATGTATGAGTGTTTAGGATGATTATGACAAAAATATTTTATATTATAAATCTTAAAAATAATATTATGAAAATAATTTGTGTATTTTCTAAAGTTATAAAAAATATATTATTTAAATCCTATAAATTTTCTAAATTAATGAGAAAAAGTTTATTATAAAAGTTATTTCACATGTTATAAAAGTGTTATAATATATTTTCTTATAAAATTTAAGGCCAAAAAGTATGAACATAACTTATTATGTGTCAATGTTATATATTATAAAAATAATATACTTATGCTTAAAAAATGTTATAATTTTTTTATCATAACTTATTTATAAAAATAACATTTTAAAATTATGACAAAAGTTATATTATTTATAAGAATTGTTATGAAAGTTATTGGACAATTATTAAAACTTTATCTATAAAGGTTATGATTATAAACTTTATATTATTATTGACTTAATTTACATACTATAAAATGAGATAAAACCTAACCTAAGTCTTTCTCCAAATTAAGTTTACATAAGTTTTATAACTAAAACTACAAACTATTTGAACTGTGAACCCAAATATTATAAGCTCTATGGTAATTATGCAAATATAAAATGTTTTCTTGCGCCATATCAAGACAATATAATACAAATTGAGAAATTGGTGCCAAACACAAGTGCCATAGACAACTTTTTAATTTGAGACATTCAAGGCTTCGAAATATGGTTGAGAAGACATTTATTATTTTAAAAATTATTTTCTATACTAACATCATCTTAGTATGGCATCAAAAAATAATGTTAAATCATACTAGTGTCACGGGGTTAGAAATTTAGTCTCACAATCTGTGTGGCCTTAGGCCATCCTTTCCTTCCAAACACGCCTAAGTTAGCCTAACTACCAAACAATTGAGGAATCACAAAGAATTCCTCTAAGGCACCAATTTATATAATGGAAGCAACACAAATCAAAAGAAGGCTAAAAAAGTAGAATAGCCACAGAAAATAATGCACGAGAGCTGTTTGAGTAAATACTATCAATTGTATTCACTTTCTCAAAGAATACAAGAAACAATGAAAATAATGGATCAATAGATGATTTCCAAGTGAGGGGGATGATTTCTATTTATGGTTGAGCTCCCTCAAAATCGACATTTTAGCTCAAGTTATATCGATGGACGAGATGAAGTCAATCCATACAATTAAGGGATTTAAAAGATTTACACAATCAAATAATATCTAATTTTACAAGATATTATTTTCATCAATCTTCTAAGATTAGTTTCCTTATTTACCAAGGTAGCCTAACTTTCCATATCTGCCCCATTGAGCCACTAAAGCTTTAAATGGACATGCTTCTTCAACAGCTCTTTGAATAAAGTCAGCTCTCGTGGGTCAAATGATCCCCATCTAAATAATAGACCTTCATAGGATGCATCTTGTGCAATGGTCACAGGCTTTGAACTGCGGCCTATGACATTTTTCCCAACTCATTGTCACAATGCCCTCACTGCACATTGAGTATGGCACTGACTTGATTTATTTGTCTCAGAACTCTCTTGTTACCTTGGCTCCTTCTTGACTAGTCTCACTATCGGGTCGTCTCTTCCTTCAAAACTTTTTCCTTGGCTTTTATCGCCTCTTAACTTGAACTGCCCCACTCATTGGCACATTTCATTGGTAAGAAGCCATGGATCTCACTTGCCTGCATTATGACTTGCTTCAATTGGAATCCTCTTGATTCTCGCAACTAGGCTTCGGTATACCCACAATCCCTCGGTCTCTTTGCTTAAGAACTTTAAAAGGGCCTCTACGTTCTTGCAAAGTCAACAAGTTAGAATGTAAAACACTACCAAAGTGTTTGAAATATACCATACTCGCAGCATTTACTCTGGCCAACTGTTCAGTTTCCATCACCATTTTCACAACGTTTGATGCACAACCCACCTCTCCCTTAGGTGGTAGCTCCTTCGATGAATCAATAGAAATGAAGCTCATTTATCCTAACTTCAAAGTTTGCATCGCTACTTCTTCCTCTAAGTCTGATGCACAACTCACCTCTTCTTTGGGTGGAAGCCTCATCGATGACTCAGCAAACTCCGTCGCTTTCCTCGAATACAACCTTATTGGTCCTAGCTTTAATGTTTGCATCGCTACTTCTTCCTCTAAGTTCGATGCCAAACTCATCTATTCCTTAGGTGGAAACCCTACGATGACTCAACAAGCTTCGATGTTGCCTTTTCATTGACCACGACTAACTTAGATTGCTTTGGATAGTTTCACAACTTATGTGGATCACAATACAAGAAGTATTTCATTCGCTTCTTCTTGCTCCTCTTTTCCCTCTTGGATTCACACCCCTTGTATTCGAACCAAGTTTCTTAGGAACTTTGTTTGACTCATCGTCTTCTTCGACAGCAGACTTCTTCAGATATTTATGTATCCTATGCAAACCATGACACAAGAAGCTCTCCACTAACTTCTTCTTGTTTTCTGTCTCCTTGGATTCGGCACCCCTTGCAGTTGACCTAAGTATCACGGCCTTACCTTTCGCTTGTCCTTCTCAGAAAGCACGAATTTGTTTGAACATTTCTTCAACATATTTGAATTATCACAAAGAAAGCATGTGATCTTGCCTCTATTTTTTTTTTTGGGGTTTCTTCTTCCCAACTCGTGGTTTCCCATTACAACCATCGCCATTTCTATTTCCATTATCTTCCTTGCGATTCCCTTTACATATGCCACTTTCTTCGAACTTGAAAGACTCAAGCTTGTCTTTCCCTAGACCCAGCTTGACCACAAACTTCACTATCATCTAGCTTTTGACAACTCTTGGACACCTCCTCGTTCCAATTCGTGTTTGACCCATGGTTTTAACTCATTCTTGAAAACAAGAGACACCTCAATCTCAGTCACATCTGAATTTTGGAGCAAGAGTTCCTTAAAGTCTCGAACATACTCCCCCACTATGCTTCGTTGCGTAAACCATCAAAACTTTGCTCGAGCTTCCTCCTCACCAAATTCTGGATAAAACTACCCCTTTAACTCATGTTGGAACTCTTCCCACATCCCAATCTCACTATGCCTTTTATCTGTGGACCTGCCTCACCACCATAAAAACTCAATATCATTAAGAAACATGGAAGCAGTATTTACCTTAATCACATCCTCTATGATGCCTTTGGCATGGAAGTAGCACTTTATCCACCACAAGAAATTTTCCACATCACATACAGACCTTGTCCCCGTAAACTCTTTCGGCTTCGTTACATCTAGCTTACAATTGAGTGCTACACTTGAAACTCCATTCCTCATAGCTGCTCAATGCAAGGTAGGCTCTCCCTAGAGCTTATTTATTCTTGTGCTCAATGCCTTTGTCGTGGTCATTGTTTCCTTCTTCAAAGCCATCGCCATGGCCTTGAAAGTATCCTTTTTCTCTGTTAGCTTACTTCTAGTGGAATTTAACAACTCTTGTACCTTTTTCACATTGGAATTAAAAAACATCATCACATAGTCCTTAGATTGTTCTTGCCAGTCCTTGAGTGAATCCTTCACATCCTCCATGGACTCCTTAAGATTGGTCACTCGTTCCTCTACTACTGGTAACTTTTTCTTCAATAGGATTGGTTTTCTGGACCACCAATGGGTCTCCTTTGACTCATTTTGATCAAAAATTTCTTTCGACATTTCTACAGTGCCTTCATAACCCAAGCTCTGATACTACTTGTCATGAGCTAAAACTTTAGTCTCACAATCCGTGTGGCCTTAGGCAATTATTTTGTTTCAAACACGTCTAAATCAACCTAACCACCAAACAATTGAGGAATCACAAAGAATTCCTCTAAGGCACCAATTTATATAGTAGAAACAACACAAATCAAAAGAAGGCTCAAAGAATAGAATAGCCACAGAAAACAATGCACGAGAGGTGTTTGAGTAAATACTCTCAATTGTATTCACTTTCTCAAAGAATACAAAAAACAATTAAAATAATGGATCAATAGATGATTTACAAGTGAGGGGGATGCTCCTTATTTAAAGTTGAGCTCCCTAAAATCGACGTTCTAGATCAAGTTATATCGATGGACGAGATGAAGTCAATCCATATAATTAAGGGATTTAAAAGATTTATAGAATCAAATCATATCTAATCTTACAAGATATTATCTTCATCAATCTTCTAAGATTAGTTTCCTTAATTACCAAGATAGCCTAACTTTCAATATCTGTATCAGTGGGCCACCAAGGCTTCAAATGGACAGGCTTCTTCAACAGCTCTTTGAATCGGGCCAACTCTCGTGGGTCAAATGATCCCTATCTAAACGATAGACCGCCATGGGATGCATTTTGTGTGATAGTCATAGGCTTTAAACCGCAGCCCGTGACACTAGCAAGTTGTATATTTTATATTTTCAATTATAGATGAAATTGAAAAGATCTAGATTTCGAAGAGTTCTTAAAAGAAAGAGATCTTATTAATCTTAATGATGCAGATTCAAGTTCAGATGATATGAACTTGATTAAAGGTTAATGGATGATGATAAGAAATATATGTTAAATATTAAAGAAAGAATAGCTTAACAAATATGCGCTAGAACAAATTTACCCTCAACTTTTACATTTTATATCAATTTAGTAATAGTTTTAAAAATTACCTCAAAATTTACTAATAGTTTCAATTTGATCCTAATTCTAAAAATTCAAGAAAATATATAAAAATACATAGATATTTTTAAAAATATAATAATAAATTTAAATTTAAATTTAAATTTAATATTAAATAAATAAATTATATTAATATTAAATAAAATAAAATCCCCACCCTCCCTCTCTTTCTCCCTACTGGACCTCCTCTACCACCGTTGCTCTCCCCTCCTTCCCCCCAACCGTCCTTCTCATTCTCTGGTTTCTGTTAGTTTAGAATCAAATAATATACCCATTAAATGAAGTAAAAAGAATCATAAAATGTTGATCCTTTGTTTTATAGAAATGTGATTGTAGCAACAAAATACCTCCTGCTATAGAATTTTCATGATCAATTTGGTGGATGATTGCTAATCCAAATTGGGCATATCTACTACATCTCGAAGGCAAAGTTGATGAGTTTACAACAACTAATGAAATTGATGAATGATTCACTTTGTACCCCTTTGGGTAGACAAAAAGTCGCCCACAGAATAAGTCAAAAAATCCAAGTCATGGGAGTTAAATGCAAACTAAAACATAGCCAACAAGAATATTAGAGTTAGTATTTTATTGCCACCAACAATAAAATCCTAAGAGTAGACCTTAGTTTCTTTAATAGTGGAGAAATTCTGAATCCTCCGTGTAAACTTCCTTATATTTCCATTAATATCCATAGACTAAAGCTCACTATCCACTACACTCAAAATTTTGAACATAAAAAAAAGGTCTTAAATCATCTTGTGGAGGGAGGGAGGGAGGGAGAATGAGAGGGAGGGGTAGAGATACAGGGACGGTGGCAGGGGAGGGGAAATGAAGAGAGACGTTGTGGAAGTTTTATTATTTTATTTAATATTAATATAATTATATTTATTTAACATTAACATTAACCTAAAATTTAAATTTATAAAACCCTAAAATTAACAATGTTAATATAAAACCCTAAATCATACACATTAACATAAAATTATTATTATATTTTTAAAAATTTATGTGTTTTTTATATTTTTTATATTTTTAGAATTAGGATTAAATTGAGACTATTTACAAATTTTAAGGGTTGATTTTTAAAATTATGACTAAATTGAGATAATATGTAAAAGTTGAGGTTAAGTTTATTATTATATCAACTTTTTAACTGTCACGTCAGCTTGCCTTTTGTGATTTTAACTGAATGATCAAAATGATCGAACTACGTAATGTGAGTGTTTAAATTACAAACTTTTTATTTTGGATGCCTAAAATGAAAATGTTTGATAGTTGAGTAATCATATATGTAGTTTACCCTTGCATTATCAAATATTTTTTAGATTAATATAATACATATCATGATTTGATTTTAATTTTTGTTAAAGAAATTATTTTTATCATATTAATAACTTTTTATAGTAATTAAAATTTGTACTATCAAACATGATTACACTTTATCAACTAAATAAGTAAATTACAAATTTTTGTAATTACAAGAAATTATAATTACTAAAATAATAATTATACTTTTATTTAATTACTTTATGTTATTCTAACAAAATTTTTAAAAAAATTTAAATACTTTTGTGAGTTGACATGATGATTAGGATATTTATCGCCTAATTATGAGCTGAATTTAAGTTGCATTAATCGAGTTGTTGTTAGTGGTTTACCATTCTATTATAATTAAAAACAAATTCAAAGAATGAAATTTATTTTATCAAGGATGATGCAATTTTGCTAACGTGGAGGAAAGAGTCGTTTGTCCCCTTAGGTTATAGACTACAAGGTAACTTTATCAATGTTAAATTTTGTTATAATTAATTAATAATTAATTAAATCTGAAATAATAAATAAAATCTATTTTTGGTTATAACCAAGAAACAAAAAAATCTAATTTTAGCTGTTTTTTTTTCTTCTCTTTCTTATCAATTCATTTTAGTCTGTTGTGTTCCTTCAAGGTTCTGCCCCGTCCATTCTTCCGTCTCTGTTTTCTTCTCCTTTCTAGAATTTGATTGACTTTAGCTGGAAATTTAACTGTAAAAAATAATCACCCAAATGCATATGAATATCAATGTTGAAGATCCTCTAAACATTTAAATGTCAGGTTTGAGGTTTGCCCTTCAATTTTAACTCCAACACGTTGAATTCCTAAAATTCATTAATTTACCTTTGTTTTTTCTGTCTTCACAAATCTGGGAAGAGTTTCGATTGTTTTTTATATTCTCATCAATTGACAACTCGGGCCTTTCTTGATTTCTGTAGTTTTTCTGAAAGTTCTTCCTTTTCATAATTGAACTCGTTAAGACTTTATTCTCGTGCACCGTATGGCTTTTGGTTATATATTCTCCTCTCTTTTTTTTTTTTGTTGATATTTTTGATGCAAAGATACTAGCTTGAGGGGTATGGTGGGAAGAAGAATTAAAAGAATCAGGAGATTTACTAGGGAAGAGAGAGAAAATATAGAATCTTTGCAATATCTCTATTTGATTGATGTCTGCTGATATGGAATTTCTCATTGATTCAGACCCATATAAACAAATCTGGCTAATTAATTGTAGTTTATATATGTATATATATGGCTTTGAATTAGCTTGTTGTTTAGTTCCTAGTTAGTTTAGTTTTTAAATTTATTGAAAGTGTTGAAAGCAATTTAGAATGCTGATTGCCTCATATTTGGTGGTGTCATCCGCATTCAGAGTATTGGTAGAGCTTAATTTTCTCATGCAAGTTGTGTTTATAGATTAGAGTAACTTTGTTTTTCCATATTTTTCAGGTTCCTCAGCTTTTACTGAAATGTGCAGTGGGAACCATTGCTCGGGCTATGATCTTAACATTATTGTAGAGATTCAGTATTGTTAGCGATGCAATTAGTATCAAATGATAGTCGAAAAGAAGATATTTCAGAAAGAGAGCCCATCTTATGCCAGCCCGATATTTCACAAACATCTGAAGAATGTGAAATTACAGCTGTTGGAGGGGATTGTATTGTTGTTAGTGAAGATTTGGAAGAAATTAATGTTGACGAAACCAGCCATCTGGTGAATGCCGACCACCCACAATGCCGTATATGCCTTGATAATGAAGGTGCTCACCACTTAAATGCATATTTCTCTTTAATAAGTTACCTATAACCATTTTGGAATGGTGGGGTTTTCATTTACCTGAGAAAACTGAAGATAACTTATGTTGAGGCAAACGGTTACTTATTTTCAGGGGATGACTTAATTGCACCTTGCCACTGCAGGGGCACTCAGAAGTATGTCCATAGATCCTGTCTTGATAACTGGAGGTCAACTAAGGTTAATGCTCGTTTCTTTGCTGTCTTCTCTTGAACCTGAATAGAAAATTAGTATTGGAAATTACTATAGCTATGGGATATTCATGTTTAAAATGACCATTAAGGGAAGTTTGGCACACTCACAATTTGAGTCTCGCATTTGGCTTGTTTACGTTGCACAGTCTGAATTCTTGCAATAAGAAAAACCATCACAAATTAGAATTACAGTGTCTAGTATAGACATTATTCTTTATTTTACACAATATAATTTTGTATCCAGCCTTTCTTTGATATCAATTTGTCTTGCTGAAAGAACTTGAATTTGCAACTGATATCTGCTTAGGTTGTTTAAAATACTCCTTACAATATTGAATATTGAATACCTATGAGTCGATCTACTTTTTGCACATGTAGCTAAAATAAATATACATTTTATTATCTTTATGCAGTAAATTTTATTTTTGATTTGATAACTAATACTATTTATTGTAATTTATTTTGTATCTATAGGAGGGCTTTGCATTTGCTCACTGTACAGAGTGCAGGGCATTGTTCATCTTACGTGCAAATGTCCCACCTGACCGGTGGTGGTTGAGATTAAAATTCCAGTTTCTTGTTGCTAGGGACCACGCATTCATCTTTGTAATTGTTCAGCTGGTATGATTGATATCCCATGCCATTTTACTTTCCCGACACTTTCCTTGAAATGTGATGAAATTGGAATATTTTTATATGGTTACATGCTACTGCCAGATGTTTAAGAGAACAAAGATCCAAAGAATGAAATCTATGACTGGTGTAAACTAAAACTTGTTTGGTCTTTATTTGCTGGACCCTGAGTCTGAAACCATGTTGATAAAGTTACTCTACTGCATGTTTATTAATTTTTCATCAGTTATCTTATTCAAGGATACTTAGGTTGTGATTCTAGACTTACTATAACTCAGTGATTTTGTTAGCCTCTTCATTGTTGCGGGAATGGAATTAGGTTATCTAGTCGTTACATGTTAATGTAGTTAGTTTATAGTTGCAATATTGATAATTCACAACTGTACTAACTTGTAAGTTGAGTCCTATTAGCATTAGGGGAATTCAACTAGGTGTGTGTGTATGAAAAAAATTATGCATAACGCATGCACATTTTGTAACTTTCCAATTGAAAGAAGATTATTATTAAAAACTTTGAAACTATGTGGCATCATTAAGGTCTGACATCTTCCATTTTCAAAGCTTATTTGCTTAAGAAATGTAATTACCTAGAGATCTCTTATATGAGCAGGAGCTTTTAATTATTTTATAATATTTTATTAAGTATTAGATATAGTATGGACTGTTAAGGCGAGTAGTTATCTTTAGGGTTTAAACCTAGGGCTAGGAGTAGAAGTTTATTTGTAAGAAAGTATAGTAACTTTACTTGAAAGAAAGAAAGCCTATATAAATTAGTTGTAAGCTTTACATCCTACATTATTATTTTAGTTTCTTGAATTAATAGAAAGAAACTCGAGGTTTTTATAACATAACGTTTTCTAGAGTTCCATCTTCTTTTATACTCGTTTGGTCAGCCCTAATTCTATTGATTTAATGTTGTGGCCCCCCTAGATCACATCATTTTTGGCATCTGAGTCTATTTAGATTCTAGGGATTTTATCAGGCTTTGATTTTAAGCCACAGTTGGATGTCTTAGAGGTTGAGGAAGAGGAAACCAGGGTCAAGAATAGAAGTGGCTGCGATACGACGTACAATTGAAGAATTATCGTGTTCAATTTATTCTAGTTGGGGCAGGAACAAGTGGAAATCCCGATGGAGATTCTGGAAGGTGCCCACAACCAATTTGACATAATGTTGTTGATTTTCATGATATGATGCATGTGAAAGAACAAGATTACGATCTATTAGATCCTTTTTATAATGTGTATCCAGAAGAAAGTAAAGAAATTGGTGCGTATCTTGTTTAAGGAGTGTCTTTGATTGTTCATAGAATGATAGCTACGTTCTCAAAAGAAGGTGAGGATTGGAGGCAAATTAGAAATCTCTTGGCTATCTCAAAGGACACAAGGTCCGATGTTGATGGAGTAAAAATAACTGATCTAGTTTCTACCATCAAATCTGATTCTGCCGAGAGAAAACTCATTGCTGAATTCAAGAAAGACCTTGAAAGTTTGAAGGCATGTAACAGTGTGAAGGTGATGTAGTCTTTCAAAGAAAAACTACTTGCATTCAATGTCAAAGCTATGTTTCGTAAAGTCATTGCTGAAAATCAGGTTCAAGTTGTTTCTAGAGTAACGGGTTGTGCTAGAATACCCTTAGAAAAGTGAGTCTTCTTGAATCAATTGGTTATCAAATTGGCCTACAGTCAAAGTGCTTTTCTAAGACATGGCTCTCAGTTTACACCACTAGCATGTTACTCAGACAATTGGTTCAAGACCTAAATTTTAATAGTTTGAATCAATTGCTAGTGGATGAAATTCATGAAAGATGCAAGAATGAGGACTTTTTGTTAATAATTTTGCACAATTATTTCCCTTGTCATCCGGACAACAATTATTTGTTTGAATGTCATAAAGTTGTAACTAGTTCCAAATCTCTTGATCTCGGGAATGAGGAATACACTGTGTTAGATGATAATAAATATATTGGTGACCCACTGGTGGAAGTCAAAGCTGCTAAGGATCGAAGTAAGAGGAAGTATTATGCTGCAAAAGCATATGTGAAAGAAGCTATTTCGGGAGTCAAATGAAGCTGTAAAAGATCCAACGTTCGTGCCTTTTTTCAATCACAACATGATTAAATTGTGGGTTATTACCCTGCTAGAAGAGATGATGTATGCAATTGTCTATGTTACAGATCTTGGCTGAAATCTGATTCATTGGTAACCCTGAATCGTGCACTGAATGGAATACTCTCCTTGACAACATTAAGATTACTTGAGCAAGGCGAGAGTGGGAATTGGATACTCCTTTTCTCAGTATTATTTAATGGAACATGAATATCTTACAAAAGATGATGCCAGAAAACAATTTCTACTATTGAGGACACTTCCTTATAGGAGTTCAATTTTTTTCTGTGTTCACAAAATTGATGATCCAATTGGACTAATACATGGATGGATAATTTTGGGTATCAACAAACGCAGGGTTTACTTTTTTCGTCCTATTCCTAAGGAGTATTTACAATCATCTGAATTAAGAAACTTAATGCAATTTGGCAGCACTACTGCTGTATTTTCCAAGATGCAAGTTGCTGGTGATCTTCACATATTCTAATTTGAAACTAAACAGGGGGAAGAAATTTGTGTTGCTCTTCAGACTTCTCTATTAGAGAAGAATATGATGGAAGTTAGGTTAGAGAGCAATGCCACAGGGAACATGGCTATAACATTATATGAGTCATTGCAAAAGCTCCAAGATGAACTGAAACTTCATAATGAGGAGTTGCATATGGCTGAGAAAAGGGCAAGAAAATGGAGAATTACTAGTTTAGAAAGGAAGAAAGAATAAGTTGTGAAAGTTTTCTAAGCCGGGGAGAATGACACAGGAGCTTTTAATTATTTTGATAATATTTTATTATTTCAGATTTATATACAAGTACTAGATATCTTCTTTGTTACTTGTTTGTTCTGCCCTAATTCTATTGATTTGCTTCTGTTTTCTCCCTATACCCCATAATTTCATCTCTTTCATTTTGTTCGTATTTTGTTTGCCTTCACATTGGATACTACGACCATGAGCTTCTTTGTTTGCATGATCATTTTATGCCTTCAAGTCTAGCCTTTACCTTTTCTTTCCTAGACTGTTAAACTCCGAATTATTCCTTAAACCTTCGAAACCATAGACCAAAGGTGCTAATCTGAAGACCTTGGTCTAGGCTAGAATCCATGTATTAGCTAATAGTTATGTAATTTATCCACCTTTTTACTTCAAAGTCAAACCTCTGGAAAACAACATTGTGTCTAGTCATGCTGCGATATTCTTCCATCATTCTTCTAGTGTGCATCCTACAATAACAAGTCTTTTGTTTTTCGCTTTGTTGCTCAAAACTGGGTTCAAGTGTAAGATGTGGGTATTTGTTCTATTCCAATGTGTCCATCTCTTTTAATGAAATAAAAATATCTTCGAGCCCTTGTATATTTTGAAGTGTCCAACATTCATTTGATGACTGGTTAGGAAAAATAAAGAGTTGTAAGTAACATAGTTTCATTGGAGTTCTTTGGATCAACACCTTCTGTGAAAATATAATAACTATTTCTGTGCAAATTGAAACCTTGCTTTGAACAGATTGTGGCATTCTTAGGGGTGCTGGTCTACAAGTTTTATGGAGAGGAACTAAGAGAAATGTTTGGTTATGATGAACATCCTTATGGGTTCTATACTATGGCAGGTACTGCTCTCTTTCTCTCTCTCTCTGATTATGATAAAGGCTCTTAGGCACAAAACATACTGACAGACAAGCTTTGTGATGTTCCACTTGTTTCGAATACCTTGATATTTTTTGGTTGAAACTTTTTTGAATTTCTAAAACTGCTTGAAATGCCAAATTTCATAATCATTGAATTTCCCCTTCAGTGTTTATGATGCTTCATTTTTTTCCTCCCACTCTATATATTGTAAATATTTGCACAGTTGATTTTGCAGCATTATGCACAGTTTCTACTTTTTAGGGATTATGCTGCTTTAAAACTTCATTTTTCTCCTCTTCTATTTTGGGTTCAAATCTGAACAAGTTTTAGGAAGAAGAATGATTCTCTCTTATTACTTCTAATAATACAGCCTTTTAAAGAATAGCAGGAAAAATAAAAAAGGAAATAATCTCTAGAAATTAGCCTATCCCTAAAAATTAGTAATTTGATTATGGCTAATAGTACAAGGAAATTCCTAGCACTAATGTAGAAAATCTGCTTAATTTAAGGAATTCCAACAAAATCAAATAAACAAATTAAGCTTGCTTTAGTCCGTTTTCAAATTAGTAAGAATTAAAGTTAAATGGAATTTATTAAATCAGATGTAAATAAAATGTTTGGAGTAGAAAAAATCACTATTCCATTTTCCAGCCAACATAAATTGCTGGAAGTCTCAATAAGGAAAGAAATTTTATGTATTCACACTTTTATTATGTAACTTTAATCTTGTTTAACTAGCAAGGTTACTTTTACTACTATGACCGATTGGAATTATAGCTTGGAAAATATTGCACTTGTATTTATGCAGCAAGAAAATATACTAGTGTATCATGTAGGCATACTGTTAAATTTATGGCTGCATTCAAGAATTGGGAAAAGATAAAACCAATATGCTATTTTGAGCTGAAACCGTAAGAAAGTTATAGTGAACATGTAACTTCTTTAACTGTATCGAACTTAAGGATAGCTGACTGCGCTCTCTGACATAGTTCTTTTACTGAAATCCTGAGGATAAATGTTGTTTTGTTGCTAAAATGAACTTGATGGTTTTTTGAAAGGGTGAAGGATGCTTTGGTAAAATGAAAAAGAAATTTATTATGGAAAAAGCATCCAATTTAAGGTGTGAGGAAATACTTTATAGATAAAACTAGAGGGCAGAGAATAAACAAAACAGTATGATATTTCTAAATATTGGATCCAAGCAATCCAACCCAACCAAACCTAAATCTATTAGTTTAGTTGTTTAGATCAGGGCATTTCTGTTCTTACTTGTGGCTAGCTTCGTTTATAATATTATTGTACCAATAAGCTATTGTAGTTCAATCATTGACGATTCTACTTCTTATGACTTGCTTTGCACAAGTGGTCAGCATGCGAAGTTTACCATCTTCCTGTGATACTATCAAAACAAATATTTTATAGTGTATGGTATTTTGTTTTGATGTGCAGTTTTAGCAATTGTTTTGGTGGGTTTACTCTATGGTTTCTTCATTGCTATTATATGTGGCCAGAGGATCAATGAACGGCATTATCATGTTCTTGCAAAACAGGAATTAACAAAGGTATGTCGCAAAAATTGATTAGAAAATCCTGGTTTTGGTGTTTGTTTTGATATGTTTCAGATCTGAGGTAAAACTAAAATGCTGGTTTCATTTAACACTTCAGTGTGCTATTGAATCTTTAGTGTTGCGTTCATCAACGTATTTTATAACAAAGTTTTGTGCTGTTCGTTTCATTATGCAGAGCTAAATTATATTTTAGTATTCCAATATAGGTGCATCCATGAACTAGTTTAGCTAAGATATTCTGTTTATTCGTGTTATCAAGATGGTGTATATATATTATTTTATTCTATCTGGTCAACCCAAGATTGTAAGATATTGTCTAGCTTTGTTTATTAGTGTCAAAGCAGAATATATTTAGCATATCACGTTCCCTGATGAGCATAATGTCAGGAATATGTCGTTGAAGACCGAGAAGATAATAAGAACACCCCGGAACTAGATCCCAGCCATGTGACAGAGCTAAGAATGTTGGGTCTCTATTAATTTGGTAGCTGCGCATTTCATTTGTTTTCCTGGTGAGCAATTGTAACATCGTACTAATGAATTCCCATTACTAAACTCTTGTTCATAGCCATTTTTCGTAAATGCATTCTTAAGGTGTCACTCTCTTATGGATGTTGACATTTGTTTCGAGGATGTTGGCCAAGGGTGCACAGCACACCAAAGGTTCAGTTCCCTATCCTGCGGCCATATGGTTTCCATTATATTCTTATAAACATGCAATGCAAAACAAATGCGCATAGGCACTAGTTGCAGGTCCTATTAATATTTTGAAATATTTATGCGCCTTTGTGTCATGGGGACAACTGAGAATAGACTTCATGCTATTTCTGACATGGTTGTCCTCTCCCTTTTTTTCTTGGTATCAGATGAACCATTCACACGTATCTTACGTAGTATAGTAATTTTCACCAGTCATTCTCTTAGTTTCCCCCTATTTGATTCAGTGTCTTGTTTCGTAGTAATTTAAGATCTCACAAGCATTCAATCAGGAGGTTAGAGAAATTGCTCTGTGCTCTATATTGAATTGAGCTTGTGTACTGGGCATTTCCATCAACCTGGTTTGTCCTTTGAATACCTAATATGGTCGGTGCTTGTTTGTTTGTGCATTAGTTATTGGTTTCACTGAGAAATTTACATTTTTATGTTCTTCATACCTGTACTTTTGTTTCTTTTTACAGATTTTTGAGAGGTGCTGGATGAAACTCTTTTGTTTTTTGGTCTTTGAGAGTTACTAAAATGGCTAAATTCTTTAATATTTACCTCAATCAGGTCGTTACATGATTTTGCAGTTTGAATGGCTAACTTGTTAAAGATTTGAGTACGAAAGAGAGGATTATTGAAATTGTATTATAAAAATAAACAATAAAAAAAAAAAAAAACTAGGTTAGGTCTTTCCTTCGAATTTTCTTTTAGGAAGGTTAATAATAAAAACAAAAAATTTAAGGGTGTGGGGATTGGGAAGCTCTAGGTTTGTGCTCTAAACAGTTCTCGACTTTAATAAGAAATGTATTATAATATTAGCAGATTTGGTAAAATATAAATAATTTAAATTTTAAAATATTCATGATAATGAAATTGCAAGCAAGGGAGGTAAGAAAAGATCAGCAGTTTTTCCGTGAGGAACTGAGAATATATCTGTTGATGCATTAATAAATTTATGGGTTTCTTTTCGGCTCAAAATGAGCAACACACGAGACTGGCTGTTCCTTCAAATTATGTAGGTGTTCTATATCGATAACCTCATTTAATCTGTTGCTTCTGAATTGCTTTGATTCGTTACGAGACACGTGCCATATGCGTGTGATAATTACAGCTAAAAATAAAATTTTAGAAATATTTAAATATATATACTTTTAAATTACATTGAGATCTATAATCACTCCAATTTCAATATTTATATTATATTTTAAAAATTAAATTTAAGTAAAAATTTTATAAGTAACAACCTACTTGTAAAATAATTAGATGAAAACTTTGATGTGAATTGTGATTTTAAGAACTTGATTTGCTTTTTAAGTTTTTTATTAGTGGGCGACTTTTATAGAATGTGATTTGTATTTTAAATTTTAGATCTATCTTCCTTTTTTCTAAAAAACCAATAAATAGTAGCTATATTTAGGAATTTACTAATGTAACTATAGTTTATTTGTTCTTCCATTATTAATCAGGGTATTTTGATAATTTTATATTTAAATTGATGTTTTGTTAGTTTGTAACGTAATCTAAATCAAAGATTGTGTTATTAATATAAATTTAAAATCATAAATAATTAAATACATACTTTCATATTACATAAAGATCCATAATCATTCCAATTTTAATATTATATTATATTAAAATTTAAATTTAAGTAAAACGTTAAAAATAACACAATCTAATTCTAGAATAATTTTTTTAAAAACACTAGGTGAATGTTATTTTTTATGAACTTTTAGAATATATATAAAATTAATAGATAGTTTTCTAGACTGTGATTTACCTTTTACATTTATGAGTTATCAATTAAACAAATTTTCAATTAATTTGTTATACAAACTCAATAAAAAATTTATTATATTTATAGATATATTTTATCGAGGAAAATATTGTTATTATCTTGAAGACGTAATTGATAGTTACACTATTTTAATATGCATGTTCGTAATATAATTTCTCTTTCACAGACTTGTCAATTAGGCATGCCGAATTGGTTTTGAATCGATCAATCTAGACGAAATCAATTTGATTTTTTAGGTTTTTTCAGGCTATCAATTTTGAGTTGCGTCATTTTGGTTTAAAGTTAATTTTGAGTTAGAGTTTGAGTTTGAGGGTAAAATTTTTTTAGGTTACGACCATTTTATGTTTAGTCATTTGGGTTTAAATTTATACATGGATTAGTTTAAATAGGATTATTTTAGATTCTAGTTGTATTTTTTATTCTTATTTTTTCAGTTTAACTATTAAAATCGATTAATTATTTAGTTTTTAATTTTAAAATAAAATATAACAAATTATTTAATTGATTTAAATTATTATAAAATAAAAAATTATCAGAAATAATTTTGAAATAAAATATAATAAATTTAAATTGATTAACCTATAACCATAAAAAGTAAATTCAGTTGAAGAAATTAATTATTATATAGTTTATTTTTAATTTTTATTGTTACTAACATTTTTAAACTAAATATTGTTATTTTTATTTTAATTGTTAATAACATTTATTTAATATAAAATCTGGATGCTTTTATTGTTAATAAGATTATCTAACCTAAAATTCATGGGATAAAAAATTAGGTTGCATTTGGTTTCAAGAGACAAATAATTTTTAGTTGGAATTTTTAAAAATAATTTTGGAAAAAATATAAATTGTTTTTGTTGTTTTTCCTAAAATTACTTTGTAAAAGTGAAAATAATGAAAACAAGAGTTTTAACATTAAATGAATTGACTCTAGTTAAATCCATATAAATGCAAAAAAAAAAATCAATAATTTTTCTAACATTAAATATGGTACCCTGATTTGAATCCATATAAATGTAATTTTTATTTTATTTTTGTTAGAAAAAATAATTACCAAACATCTTTTCACGTTTTCATTATTAAAAATGTTTTTTATTTTAGCAAACATGTTTTTCAATTTTTTCAGAAACCAAACCAACCTACGTGCAAAAGCTAAAAGAATAATTAGTCAAATATTTTTAGAAATTTCAAATCAATTAGGATCACCATCAAAAGAAAATGAAATTTTGATTATTTTATAAAGATTTTGATATTTTAATTACTTTTTATTTCATAATTTTTTATTAATTATACTTGAGAATAAATAGATAATACATATTTTTCATTAAAGTTATATTTGTAGTTTGCTGCTAAGATCATATGATATAGGTTGAAATTGCATATTTTATGACAATAAAAAATGATTATTGTTGACCTAAAATAGTTGCTGACTAACAAGTAAAGTATGAGCAAAAGTGACTGCGAAAGTGGACACTTTCACAAGCACTACTGTAACATCCTAAAATTGGGCCTAGTCGAAACAGTAGTTTTGGGACCACAAATCCAATGTCATAATATTTATTTTATGATTATTATGAGGCCTCGAATATGAAAGTAAGCATGTGTTAAAGTTTCATTAAGAAATTCTTAGTGTAAGGTGTATTAAAGAGTAATTTGTATGAAATTTGTATGAAATTGCTTTAGATTATTAATTAGAATGTATTAAAGAGTAATTTTCCCAATTTCTAAGTTTTTGGATAAAAATGAGCATGCATGGAAAATTTTGAAAGTTTACTAAGGAAGGGCATTTTGGTCATTTGGAAATAAAATCAATAAAAAGGGAAAATGAGGCAAAAACAAGCCATTCTTCTCCCTCTTGCTGCCGAAATTTCAAGGGACACCATAGCTAGGGTTTCATCACTTTCTAAGTTCAATAGTAAGTGACTCCTAGTCTTGTTTTTAATGTTTTTTTTTTTTCAGATCCTTGTAACATGTTCTCTCCATTTCTACCCATATTTTAAGCCAGGGTTCATGTATGCAAAATGAACCATGTGTGACATGTTTGTTCTTTGATGATTTATGAGGAAATATGAAAGTTAGATGTGTGTTAAACATCTTTTCCTAAGTGATTTTCATGAAAAACCCCTAAAAGGATCTTTTTGCAAAAAGTACAAAATATGTGGTAGAAAAGTGAAATAGAGGAAAATGTGGGCTAGTATGAGTTTATAATGCATTCGACTAGGCTTGGGTAACCAAGAAATTGCATGTATTTCATTTTACGAGCCTAGGGACTAAGTTGTAAAATTTTGAAATGTTAGGGGAAAAATGGTCATTTTTCTCGGGGGTGAATTTTAGGTCCGAAGTAAATAACATGAGGTATTAATAATTTATTTTTACTGATATAGACCCCGAGGAACTGATTTCAGAGATCGATCGTGGACAACGAAAGGTTTCGGAATAACTGAAATACGAAACCTAAGCAATTTCCAGGTAAGTTCGTGTAACTCGAATGTAAACCATCTTTAAAATACATTAAAAATTTATGTACATGTATGAATTATAATAGTAATATTTATTGTATGACAACTCATGAAATATTAATGTTATGATGACATGTCCCAGTTGAATAAAAAGGGATGTCTGATGGATTACTTGAAAACTAAATAATGGTATAAAGGATCTAGCCCGGATGGGTGATCCTAGAGTGATCCAGCGTCCCGAAGAATATGTGTGCTTTGACTGATTTAGCCCGGACGGGTAATCCGAATAGGATCTGAATTTAGCCTGGACTGGTAATTCAGACCTGAACTCATAGGAGTATATGTCATTGTAGGGGATTTAGCCTGGACTGGTAATCCCGACACTACTCTATGAGTTACATTGTGGGAGATTTAGCCTAGACTGGTAATCCCACCATAAAAGTGAGGTTCACGAGAGTGCGTATTTAAAGGATCACTTGCATGTTTTGATGGTAAATGAGATATCCATTGAGATCCCAAGAAATTTGACGGGATTAAAATGTCAAATGGGAATAGACATGTTTGAATTCATGAGCTCATCTATGAAGGATGTTACATTTTACTAGCTTGAGACTAACTTGATGGTTGAGTACATGTGATAGGAAATTTTACTATGAATGTTTGGCCTGAATGTCTTATATGATTGCATGCTAAATAACCGACAAGTTTACTTTCCCATTATCCGGACTTACTAAGCATGTTAATGCTTACCCCCTCTCCTTTCCCTGTTTTATAGAGCTTATGGACTCATGAAGATTGGAAGACGATTGGAGCATTGTCAACACTATCAACTTATTTTGCTTTGGTATATAGATACTTTATTTTGTTTTAATGGCATGTATAGGTTTTGGTTATTTTGTGATATGTGTTATTGGTTGGCCTATGTAAAGGCTTAAATATTAAACTTATTGTTTTTGTATACGGCTTTAAGACATGGCTCAGTTTGATGTAGGCTATGACCTACTAATTGTGCTTGTTTGGGGTTAAATGTTCTTGTGATGATTAAATGTGGTGTATTATAAATAGACATATGAAATGTGGCCAAATCACTGGGGATGGTTAGGTCATAATTGGCAATGAGTTATACCAATGGGCCAAGTCTAAATGTGTTTTTGAATGAGATGGAAATTGTAACACCCCGTACCCGAGACCGTTGCCGGAGTCGGACACGAGGGGTTAACGGGCTTAATCCACTTACTTGCACAGTTCATTTTAAAAATTTCCAGACAGCCGGCTAACTGTGTCACTGTCACCTTAAAAATCATATCTTGAGTTCCACAACTCGAAAATCAGTTTTGTGATTTTTCCCTGAAACTAGACTCATATATGAATCTACAAATTTTTTTCTATAATTTTTGGTTGGGCCAATTAGTACAGTTTATTAGTTAAAGTCCCCCATGTTACAGGGATCGACTACACTGACCTTTGCGCATTACGACTTGGATATCTCCCTGTACAGGGCTTCAATACTGATGCCGTTTGTTTCTACAGAAACTAAACTCAAAAAGGAATCTTTACATATATGGCATGACTTCTAATTATCTCTGGTAAATTTATAATGAATTTCCAAAGTCGGAACAGGGACTCCAGAAGCAGTTCTGGCCCTGTCTCACGAAAACTTAAATATCTCTTAACATACTGTTCATATGATCGTTTCCTTACTTTCCTATGAAAATAGACTCGTCAAGGTTCGTTTACATAATTTATTCACTATTTAATTCCATTCCTACTATTTTTAGTGATTTTTCACATCCACGTCACTGCAGCTGTCAGCATCTATCTTTAAGGTAGGCTTTACCTATTTCATAGTTTCCATGATTCAACTAGCCCTTTAACATAAATAGCACAAAATATGATCATGATTAACCATCCCAATGGCTAATCGTTTCCAAACATTTCCATACCTCTTAGTGAACAACATACAATGATCATAATACCATGCCCAAAGTATACTTAAGCCATTTTCGCATGGCTATCCAAATTTACACAAAACCGAAAGGTACATGACCTACAACAAAAGGGTAGTCCTATACATGCCATTTCAAAGTCCAACCAAAAATATACCGAAAGGAGCTTTGATAGTGTGGGCGACTCCGACTTCAAAATCCCGAGTCCGATAGCTGAAGAACCAAAATCTATAAAACAGAGAATCAAAGAAACGGAGTAAGCATTTAATGCTTAGTAAGTTGAGTTATGAATTTAGACACAACCAAAGTATAGCATTCATGTAGCTAAACAGATAATTTCATATGCACAAATTCTCAATATCATACTTACTTCACATTACCAACCCTTATATTCATACACAAAGATCAACTTAGCCAAAGGCCGGTAGCTCATTTATCAACTGAGCGAATACTCATTTGTAAGGGCTCAACTAATTCAAAGCACATACGAAACATACCTCATTGTTGGGATTTTACCCGCGTATTAACTGAAATTTTTACAGCAAGATCATTCATTCCCGAATCACGTACCTTCGGAATTTAACCGGATATAGCTACTCGTTCAAATGCCTTCGGAACATAGCCCGGTTATAGTAACTCAGTCAAATGCCTTCGGACTTAACCCGGATTTAGTAACTCGCACCAATGCCTTCGGCTTAGCCCGAATTAGTAACTTGCACAAATGCCTTGGATCTTAGTCCGGATTTAGTAACTCGCACAAATGCCTTGGATCTTAGTCCGGATATAGTCACTTAGCACAAAGCCTTCGGGACTTAGCCGGACATCATTCAATAACCATGCACATTTATCAATAAATCATGACACATTCGTATTTTATTATCATTAGCAAAACTCAAACACAAGACACTTATCACACTTGCAATTTCGGCTCAATAGCCACACACAAAGAGCATGATTTTGATTTGCTTAAAACATGATCTAATCAAATCATAATCTAAGTTCCATTACTCAAAACTTACCTCGGATGTTGTCGAACGGCTTCAACGGCTATTCAATCACTTTTCCTTCCCTTTATCCAACTTTGTTCCTCTAGGCTCTTGAGCTAGTTCACACAAGTTTAACTTATTAAAGTCTCATTATGCTAGCTTATGGTCTAATATGACAAGAAATTTAATAGGTCATATAGTCACCTTCTAGCTCAAATACACAATGGTCATACGCATTTTAATCACCTTAAGCAATTTAATACAATTCATTCAAACATCAAAAGAGAAGCTCAAGGTATTTAGCCCATATATACATTAGATATTAAAGTCCCATATGTACGAAATCACGTGTCGAATTTAACATATTAGCTAATATTCCCTTAGCGAATTTTCTAAGTCAAGATAAAGCCATCAATATGCTTACCTATGGTTTAACATACACATTAACTCATGCACTCATTCATGTGGCGAACATACACATCTATGCTAAGGCCGATTGCAACACTTAATACGTTCTACAAGTATGGTCACTTGTATTGACTAAACACCATTTTGTTTCAAGTTCAAAACTTGGCTAATACACATATATACACTATTAATCAAATACTAACATTTTGCATTTCATCTTACTACCATTTCACATCTACTTTCTACCATGGCTGAATGCATCAAGACACCATTTCAAAATACTTCATGGGTTTGAGGTAAAACCAAGAAAGAAACTCATGAATATCGAGATATAACCACTAACATTGTTCATCTAGATTTAGCATGACACAACATCCATCACCCTTATATTTACCATAGCCGAAAACCTTACTCATTCCAACATTCAAATCTCAACTTGGGTCACAAAAATAATTTGATATCTCACCAACACAACATCAACACCAAGCAAGAATGATGCATCCATGGCCGGGTGTCATTTCCATCACATAGCAAGATTTAGACCATGGGCTAGGTAGAACTCAAGCTAACAACTAAAACATGCATGCATCTCATGGAACATCATCAAACATACCTTAGCCTAGTTACATGCATGGCCGAACCTCTTCAACCTTTCTCCTTCCTTCCTCCTTAAAATTTTTGGCCAAGGATGAACCAAAGGATGAACACTTTTTTTTGTTTTTCTTTCCTTCAACTCACGGCAATGGGGGGGCATGGATGAGACCATTTCCTTCTTTTTTTTTTCATCACTCCTCCCTTTCATTATTTAATTACCATGCTCATTATTTTATTTTTCCTAACATACACCATTGTCACAACATGTTTTATGACATGTTTTGCCCATCACCCTTTGTCATGGCCGGCCACTAGCAAATAAAAAGGGGGAAATTGACATGCAAGTCCACCCCTTTGATTACATGCACTAATAGATCCTTATAGATTTACCTATTACATTTCAAAAGTGTCACACATAAGTCCTATCGACTAATTTCACATGCAATTTACTAAATCGAAGCTTAGAACTTTCACACATTCATAATCACATATTTTAGACAATAGATATCATATTCAAATAATTTGGTGACTCGGTTTAGCGGTCCCGAAACCGGTTTTTGACTAGGGTCACTTTAGGGCTGTCACAACTCTCCCCCACTTAAGAAATTTTCGTCCCCGAAAATCTTACCGGTAAATAGGTTTGGGTATCGTTCTTTCATAGAGTTCTCGGTTTCCCAAGTAGCTTCTTGGATTCCGTGTTTGAGCCATAACACTTTTACCAACGGAACCCTTTTGTTTCGCAACTCTTTCACTTCACGAGCTAGGATACGAATCGGTTCCTCTTCATAACTCAAGTCAGATTGAATTTCAACTTCTGATGGATTAATTACGTGTGACGGATCGGATCTATAACGTCGAAGCATCGAAACATGAAAGACGTCTTGAATCTTTTCAAGTTCAGGGGGCAAAATCAATCTATACGCAACTGGACCAACTCATTCGGAGATTTCGTACGACCCAATGAATCTTGGGCTCAACTTGCCCTTACGGCCAAATCTGAGTATCTTTTTCCAAGGCGAAACTTTAAGAAACACTTTATCTCCCACCTGATATTCAATGTCTTTTCGTTTCAAATCCGCATACGATTTCTGACGATCTGTGGCTGCCTTCAGACTTTCACGGATTATTCTGACTTTCTGTTCAGCATCTTTAATCAAATCCACTCCGAAAATTTTACTTTCACCAAGCTCGGTCCAAAACAATGGCGTACGGCATTTTCGACCAAACAAAGCCTCGTAAGGTGCCATCTTAATACTTGACTGAAAACTATTGTTGTAAGTGAATTCAATCAAAGGTAAATACCGTTCCCACGAACCACTAAACTCGAGGATGCAACATCTCAACATATCCTCAAGTTTCTGAATTATCCGCTCGGATTGACCATCGGTTTGTGGATGAAAAGCGGTGCTAAAATGCAGCTTGGTACCTAAAGCTTCTTGCAATTTCTTCCAAAATCGTGAGGTGAATCTCAGATCTCTATCCAACACGATAGAAATAGGTACCCCGTGTAATCTCACAATCTGAGAAACATACAATTCAGCTAATTTATCCATTGAAAAATCCGTGCGTACGGGGATAAAGTGAGCCGACTTAGTCAATCTATCAACAACGACCCAAATCGCATCTTTCTTACTTGCCGACACTGGCAACCCAGATACAAAATCCATCATTACTCGATCCCATTTCCATTCAGGTATCATGATCGGTTGGAGTAAACCAGTAGGCACTTGATGTTCCGCCTTCACTTGCTGACATATTAAACACTTCGAAACAAAATCGGAAATGTCTTGTTTCATACCATGCCACCAAAATTGACGTCTTAGGTCTAGTACATTTTCGTACTCCCCGGGTGAATTGACATTCGGCTACAATGAGCTTCGTTCAGAATCATCGAAATGAGTTCTGAATTTCTTGGAACACACCGATTCCTGTACCTCAAACAATCGTCATCATCAATTTGAAACTCCGATTCCACATTCGGAACACATTCAGCCCTTTTTGCAACCAACTCATCGTCGACTTTCTGAGCTTCACGAATTTGATGAATCAATAATGGTTTGGCCTTTAATTCGCTACTAACACATTGTCGGGTAGAAACGCATAAGTGTACATTCATCGCTCAGAAAAGCAAACAAGATTTCCGGCTTAAGGCGTCCGCAACCACATTAGCCTTTCCCGGGTGATAATCAATGACCAGCTCATAATCTTTCAACAACTCAAGCCAACGCCTTTGTCGCAGATTCAAGTCTCTTTGAGTCATCAAATATTTGAGACTTTTGTGATCCGTAAATACATGGCACTTCTCACCAAATAAGTAATGTCGCCATATTTTCAAGGCGAATACGATGGCAGCTAATTCGAGATCATGGGTCGGATAATTTTTCTCATGTGGCTTTAATTGTCTCGACGCATAGGCCACAACTCGACCTTCTTGCATCAATACGCAACCTAACCCAAATAGGGAGGCGTCACTATAGATAACAAACTCTTTGCCTGATTTGGGCTGCACTAAAATTGGAGCTTCCGTCCAATAAGTTTTCAGTTGATCAAAACTTTTCGACATTTTTCGTCCATTCGAACTTAACATCTTTTGAAGTAGCCGTCATGGGCGTGGCTATCATCGAGAAACCTTTACAAACCGTTGGTAGTAACCGCAAGTCCCAAAAAGCTCGAACCTCGAATATTTCTAGGAGGCTTCCAGTTAAGTATGGCTGAAATTTTGCTCGGTCAACTCGAATACGATGCGGATACCACGTGACCCAAGAAGCTAACCTCTTAACCGAACTCACACTTCGAACTTAGCATATAACCGCTTATCCCGTAAAATTTGCAACACTAATCTCGGTGCTCAAAGCATGTTCGGTCTCGTCTCTTGAATAGACCAAGATGTCGCCAATGAACACAACTACGAACCGCCCAAATCATCGTCTCAAGATCCGATTCATCAAATCCATAAATACCGCAGGGGCATTAGTGAGCCCAAACGGCATTACTAAGAACTCGTAGTGGCCGTATCTCATTCTGAAAGCAGTTTTGGGTATATCCGAATCTCGAATTCGCAACTGGTAATACCCCGATCTCAAATCTATCTTTGAAAACACTGAGGCTCCCTTTAGTTGATCAAACAAATCATCAATACGCGGTAACGGATATTTATTCTTTATCGTCACTTTATTCAGCTGACGATAGTCAATGCACATCCTCATGGTTCCGTCCTTCTTTTTCACAAACAATACTGGTGCACCCCAAGGTGAGAAACTTGGTCGAGCGAAACCTCTATCCGTCAACTCTTGCAACTGAGCTTTCAATTCTTTTAACTCGGTTGGTGCCATACGATACGGAGCTATCGAAATTGGCGTAGTCCCAGGTACATGTAACACCCCGAACCCGAGACCGTTGCCGGTGTCGGACACGAGGGGTTAACAAGCCAAAACCACTTATGGCACCGACCAATTTGACATTCCCAGGCAAGCTGGAAAACTGCATCGTTGTCGCCTTAAAAAGCATATCTCGAGTTTCACAACTCGGAAACTGATTCCGTAAATTTTACCTGAATTTAGACTCATATATCCATCCATGGATTTATTTCTAGAATTTTTGGTCGAGCCAATTGGTACAGTTTATTAGTTAAAGTCGCCCATGTTACAGGGGTCGACTACACTGACCTTCACGCATTACAACTTGAATATCTCTCTGTACAGGGTTTCAATACTGATACCATTTGTTTCCAATGAAACTATACTCAAAAAGGAATCTGCACATATAAGGCATGACTTCTAATTCATTCTGGATAATTTATGGAAAATTTTCAAAGTCGCGACAGGGGACCCAGAAACCGTTCTAGCCCTGTCTCACGAGAACTTTAATATCTCTCGGTATACTGATCATATGATCGTTTCGTTACTTTCATATGAAAATAGACTCGTCAAGGTTCGATCACATAATTTATTCACTATTTAACACCATTCCTACAAATTTTGGTGATTTTTCACATCCACGTCACTGCAGCTGGCAGCCTCTGTTTTTAAGGTAGGCTTTACCTATATTGTAGTTCCTATGGACCAACTATAGTCTAGTCATACTTAGGTCCACATATGATCATATTTAGCCATTCCAATGGCTGATCATGTGACCAACTCTCTCATTCCAAACCATAATCACATCATGAAACCAAATATAATTACAAACCACATATGGTCAAATTCCATACTCCACTTTTACGAACCATTTTCGCATGGCCGTACACATATACATCACAAGTACTTAAAAATAACCGAGGGTAGTCCTATACATGCCATATCCAAAACTCAACTAAAGGAGTACCAAAAGGGCTTTGATAGTGTGGTTGACTTCAACTTCTATGATCCCGAATCCGATCGCTAACGAGCAAAATCTATAAACAGAGAAACAAAGAAACGGAGTAAGCAATTTATGCTTAGTAAGTTTGAGCCATAATATACACACAACCAAAGCATAGCATTCAAGTAGCTAAACAATAATTCATATGCACAATTTCTCAAAGACATGCTTACTTCACAATCCCAACTCTTATATTCATACACAAATAACGGCCTAGTTAATGCCGATAGCTCATTTATCATTAGAGCGAATATTCGTACGCATTTACTCATAGTGTGCAAAGCACACACAAACATACCTTGTTGTTGGGAATTTCACAAGTGCAATAACTGAAAATTTTCCAGCAGCTTATAAATTTCAATTCACATACCTTCGGAGTTTATCCGGATATAGCTACTCGTTCAAAACACCTTCGGGACATAGCCCGGTTATGGTAACCCTTTACAAATGCCTTCGGACTTAACCCGGATATCACAACTCGCACAATTGTCTTGGGCTTAGCCCGGTATCATAGCTCGCACAATTGCCTTCGGGCTTAGCCCGGATATCATAGCTCGCACAATTGCCTTCGGGCTTAGCCCGGGTATCATAGCTCGCACAATTGCCTTCGGGCTTAGCCCGGATATCACTCGAACATTCATACACATCTTTGTTTCATTTTCACAACAAAACTTTTATGCACAATTCACTTAACAAAATATCATTTCAGCTCAATGGCCATATACAAGGGCGAATTTCGATTGCTTATTACTTTATTCAATCGAATCAAAATCTAAGTTTCGATACTCGAAAACTTACCTCGGATGTTGTCGAATGATTCCGATGGCTATTCGACTACTTTTTCCTTCCTTTATCGGATTTGGTCCCCTTTGCTCTTGAGCTTAATTTAACAAATAATTTGATTCAATCATTTGAGTATCGAAAAGAAGAACTCAAGGCACTTAGCCCACATATATTCACTAGACATTAAAGTCACATAAGTACGAATTCATGAATCGACTTAACACACAAAGCCTTCAACATGCTTACTCATGGCGAACAACACAACCTCTTAGGCACTCATTCATGGCCGATTATGCATGTTGATGTTGAGGCCAATTACATGTTTAACACCACACATGAATGGCACACATTTTACTAGCTAATGCTTTACATATTGTAGCTCAATACTTATAATATAGCATCAAGCACTCATATGGCCGATTATACTTAGCCATACTTGCACCAAATCAACAATAAATTCCAAGATTTTCACATCATATGTGTACTAGGCGAATGTACTTGCAATTTCACAAACATTCTTCAACAATTTCTTCTTTAAACAAACATATTTATCATTTACTTCATAACCAAATCATCATGTGCAAACATACATACACATATAGGTGCATGGCGAACCTCAAGGTGTTCATAACCATCTAAAACACAAATTTTACCAATCAAGTAACAAGCATAAATCATGCTCATGAATGCATCATGGCGAATACATCACATTCATACCCCTTTCAACTTCGGTCATGGTTAAACAAAGAACTCAATGTCTTACTCAAGATTGCTACAAAGAAATTTCAAGAGTAGTCAATCCATCATTGCATGCATCATTATCAAGCTTCACATTTAGCATGCAATGGCTTTAACACAATATCAACCTTGGCCTAATACCATTTCCATGGCATAACAAGGATTTGAACCATGGCTAACATGAACATCAAGTTAGCAACTAAAACATGCATGAATCTCATGACACAACTTCATACATACCTTAATCTTGATGCAAGAATAAGCAAATCTCCTTCTAGATCTCTTCTAAACCAAAAATGGAGCAAAAATCCTATCTTCTTCCTTAGTATTTTCGGCCAAAAAGGAGAGAACAAGGATGAACAAAATTTTTCTTTGCTTTTCTTTCACTCACGGCAACAATGGGAGGATACCACACTCACACACATTTTTTTGTTTCTCTTCCCACCACTAAATTTTTTATCATTTCATCACATCATGCATTATCAAAACATGTCATAACATGTTTTTCCTTGCCCATAACTCCTTGTCATGGCCGGCCACTATGCCATCTTTGGGAAATTTGACATGCAAATCCCTTAATTTTGCATGCATTATCAACTAGTCATCACACATTTCCCCATCATACTTTCAAAGTTTACTACTAGGTCCTTTCTAGTGAAATTCACCTTTATAACACTAAATCGAATCATCAAAAATGCCACACACAAATTAACACATATCATAGGCATCAAAATAAATTTTAAATTATTTTTATGCCTCGATTTTGTGGTCCCGAAACCACATCCCGACTAGGGTCAATTTTGGGCTGTCACAGTACAAGCTCAATACCAAACTCTACTTCCCGAACAGGTGGTAAACTCGGTAATTCTTCGAGAAAAACATCCGGGTATTCACAAACCACCGGTACAGATTTGGGTTTCTTTTCCAATTCTTTGTCATCAAGTACATACGCAAGGTATGCTTCGCACCCCTTTCTTACATATTTCTGGGCCAACATTGCTGATATTACAGCTGGCAACCCCTTTAAGTCCGTAGACTCAACCCGGATTATCTCGTTATTTGTGCATCTCAAATCAATAGTCTTGCTTTTGCAATTCACAACCGCATCATGCACGGTCAACCAATCTAAACCGAGGATAAAATCAAATTCATCAAACGACAACAGCATCAAGTCCGCCGGAAAACAGGAACCTCGAAGTACTAGGGGACATTTCTTACACACTTTGTTGACAAGCACGTAATGACCCAAGGGATTTGACACCGAATTACGAACTCGAGAGACTCAATAGGTAAAGTCTTACTGGATGCTAAGGTTTCGCATATATAAGAATGAGTAGAACCAGGGTCAATCAAAGCAATCACATTAGTATCAAAGAGAGTAAAAGTACCGGTAATAACATTTTACGAGGAAGCATCCTCGCGTGCGCGTATAGCATAAGCTCTAGCAGGAGCACGAGCCTCAGATCTGGTCGTAGCATCTCTAGATCCTTTTTGACCACCACTAGCATTGCCCGTATTTCTAGATGGTCTACCTCGAGCAGTGGTAGCACCCGGTTTCCCACCCCTATTTTCGTTCTGTTCAGACAATCCCGGGCAATCTTTGATAAAGTGGTCGGCTGACCCGTACTTGTAACAGGAGCGGTCATGAAACCTACAACTCTCCAAATGCCATTTACCACAATACTGGCATTCCGCTCTGTCTCGACGGTCATTTCCAACACTGGCGTGGGCTCACAGGGGGTCGATCGCGATCTCGTCTAGAAAAGTCCGAAGTATCCCTAGACCGGCCCAAGCCATCTCAGCTTTTCTTTTCTCCATACTGAGCTCCTCGGCCTTGCAAGCTCGCTCAACAAGTACCACAAATTCTCGGATTTCCAAGATGCCAACATACAGCTTTATATCATCATTTAGTCCATCCTCGAAACGTTTACACATTACGGCTTCTGAGGAAATGCATTCTCGTGCGTACCGGCTAAGCCTCACAAATTTTCGTTCATAGTCGGTAACCGACATGGAACCTTGTTTGAGTTCAAGAAATTCCTTCCGTTTTTGATCCATAAATCTCTGATTGATATACTTTTTCTGAAACTCGGTTTGGAAAAATTCCCAAGTTACTTGTTCTTTGGGCACCACAGAAGTCAACGTATTCAACCAATAGTAGGCAGAATCATGCAGCAAGGAGATAGTACACTTTAGGCACTCATCGGGTGTGCAAGATAGCTCATCGAGTACCCGGATAGTGTTGTCCAACAAAATTCAGCTTGCTCGGCATCATCATTGTCCGTAGCTTTAAATTCAGAGTCCTGTGTTTTCGGATTCATCAACTGGGGCTTATTCGACCTTATTTGGTCGATTCTGGGAGGTATTGTAGGTCGGGGTGGTATTTGTCGGGAATAGAGGTTGTGGAACAGTAGTATTAGTTCGAATGTATTGGTTGAACCAATCATTCATCACGCTATAAAAGCTTGTCTAGCTTCATCATTCGGATTACTAGCATTAGGTTGAGAGTCCGCCACGCCTGTCCCTTGTCTTGGGAGCAGCGCTACACTCTCAAGATCATCACCACCGCTCGGTCGGGATCGGGATCCATTACTATAAATAAACACATTTGCAAATGTCGAAATCACCACACTATCAAATAATCACATAAAATGGCATGTATAGCTAAACCCAACGCATTACGGTAGTCCTAGAATCGACTAAACCGTAGCTCTGATACCAATAAAACTGTAACACCCCATACCCGAGACCGTCACCGAGTCGGACACGACGGGTTAACGGGCTTAATCCACTTACTTGCAGTTCATTTTAAAATTTCCAGACAATAGGCTAACGTGTCCTTTGTCACCTTAAAAATCATATCTTGAGTTCCACAACTCGAAAATCAGTTTCGTGATTTTTCCCTGAAACTAAACTCATATATAAATCTAAAAATTTTTTTCTAGAATTTTTGGTCGGGCCAATTAGTATAGTTTATTAGTTAAAGTCCCCCATGTTACAGGATCAACTACACTGACCTTTGCGCACTACGACTTGGATATCTCTCTGTACAGGGCTTAAATACTGATTTTGTTTGTTTCTACAGAAATTAGACTCAAAAAGGAATCTGTACATATATGGAATGACTTCTAATTATCTCTGGTCAATTTATAATGAATTTCCAAATTCGGAACAGGGACTCCAGAAGCAGTTCTGGCCCTGTCTCACGAAAACTTAAATATCTCTTAACATACTATTCATATGATCGTTTTGTTACTTTCCTATGAAAATAGACTCTTCAAGGTTAGTTTACATAATTTATTCACTATTTAATTCCATTCCTACTATTTTTAGTGATTTTTCACATCCACGTCACTGCAGCTATCAGCATCTGTCTTTAAGGTAGGCTTTACCTATTTCATAGTTTCCATGATTCAACTAGCCCTGTGACATCCCTAATTTAACCCTAGTCGGGAAGTGGTTTCGGGACCACAAAACTGGGTCACAAAAACATTTAAATACCTTATTCCATGCCAAATATATGTGAAAATGCATGTGTGAATTTTTAATTCTTTGATTTAGTTAAATTGAACGTGGATTGAAAGAAAAGGACTCATGTGAAAGGATTTAAATATATGTGGCTAATTTTAAGAGGTTAGTAAAAGAATGAAGTAAAATAGATGGAGTTGCATGTCAAATAGTCCATTTCCTAAGGATAGTGGCCGGCCATGACAAGATTATGGGCAAAGGGAACATGTTTCCAACATGTTAGGTTAGTGGTGTATGTAGGAAGCCATAAAATAAAAGCTAGCATTAAAGAATTGAAAAAAAATGATGAGCATGGATGCCCCCATTTGCCGTGAATTGAACAAGAAAAACAAAAAAAAAGTGCTCATCCTTTCTCAAATTTTTGTATTGCCGTGAGTAAGGGAGAGGGGGGTTTGGAGAAGCTTGGCCATACTTGCAACTAGATTGAGGTATGTTTGATGTCATTCCTTAAGATTCATGCATGTTTTAGTTGTTAGTTTGAAACCTACCTAGCCCATGGCTTAGATTTCTTTGCTATTTGATGGAGATGAAGTTCGCCATGGAGGTTGTCTTTCTTGGTTGGTATTTTAATGTTGTTGGGACGAAGCATGAAGAGAAGTGAGATGAATGTTTAATAAAAGGAGATTTTTGTGCCATTGAGTTCTTGTTGTTATATGTGTATGTGCATGAGTATTCGCCATGCTATAGAATTCATGTTGCAAAATAATTAATGCTTAATGTGATATATAATAGTACTTGTGAATGAGCTTGAGAGTATCTAAATTATTAGTTGGAGGTGCGAATGTGGTCTTGGATGAATTTTAAAGAACAAAGAAATTTTGGGTGACTATAGGTCAAGGACATTCGGCCAAAGGCTTGTGTGCTAGCAAAGTCGGCCTAGATGGGGTAAATGTTAAGTGTTAAATGTTCATGAGATAAAATTTTGTGATTTGATGAATTAATGATGATAGTATAGTTGATGTCATGTATAAATATGTGGCAAGACGGTTAAACTAGTTAATTTATTGATTAAGCTCAAGAAGCTAGAGGTGGAGAATCAAGCAAAGGCAAAGGAAAGAACATCGAGTAGCCGAGTTGGAACCATTTTACCCAATACAAGGTAAGTCATTAAGCATGTATTTGATATTGCTTAAATGATTGTAATATCTATGCAATTGTGTTTAATGAGAAGAAATATATACAAATGTATGTGTATGAAAAGATGATATTGTTGAGCGTAAAAGAGATAGTGAAATGTGTAGGAAGTTTGCTTGGCACTAAGTGTGCGAGAAATAGATGTGTACGGTGATTTAGATTGGCACGAGTGTGCGAGCTTGTAATGTATGGCACTAAGTGTGCGAGTTTGGACTATATGGCACTATGTGTGCGGGCTTGAATCACATGGCACTAAGTGTGCGTGATTGAGTATTAAGCACTATGTGTGCGAACTCTACACATATCTCCGATTGAATATTTATATGGAGGTGTGACTTTATCGAGATGAGTATGGACAGCGGAAAGAGTAAGTACCTTGAGTTCATGGCTAATAGATGCTATGTTCATGCTCGGGGTGGAGTTGGTAAGATTTAAATCTATGTGATGATTTCAATTGCATTACCGTAAATAAGGTATCGTGGAATAGATGAAAGTTCATTTGATTGCATGATTGTTGCGGAAATGAAATGATGTATGGAAATTGCTTCAAATATCCTATTGAATAGTATATGAAATGTAAATGTATGACTTGGTATGAGATTGATCCGAAAGGTCTAAGGAACTATGGTATAGTTCGGTATGGCTGGAACACTTGGCCTTGTTTCATTATTTCATTTTATGATAATTTTATTAATGGATGGTTGTGGAATGCTTATGACTTACTGAGTTATAAACTCACTCGGTGTTTTCTTGTCACCCATTTTAGGTTTCTTGGACTCGTCTCCTTTTGGGTGCTCGGAACCGTCAACAAAGTCATCACACCGGAGAGCAATTTTTGGTATTGTCTTCTTAGTCAACTTAGGAGAACATTTGGCATGTATGGGCTATTTTGTTTTGTTAAATTTTGGGTTGTAAACTTTAAGCCATGTGAAAATGGCCTATGTGGTCGTTTGAGTGGGATGCTAGAACCTATAGCCACGAGTCTTAGAAACCTTAAATTTTGATAAGGTGACCATAATTTGTGTCATGTATGATGGATGATTAGTAAGGCTAAGGAAGGATTCATGAAATTGGCATAGTCTACTGCAGTAACTGTTACGGACAGCAGCAGTGATATGAGATCGAAAAATCACTAAAAATAGTAGAAGTGGAATTAATTGCTAAAAAAAATTATGTACTCGAAGCTTGATGGGTCTATTTTCATATGGATGAAACGAAACGACCATATGAGCTGTATTTTAAGAGATATTCAAGATTTCGTGAGACAGGGCCAGAACGGTTTCTGGATTCTATGTTTCGACTTTGAAAATTTACCATAAATTATCCAGAAACAATTAGAAGTCATGCCTTATATTCATAGATTCCCCTTTGAGTCTAGTTTCATTAGAAAGAAACGGCATGAGCATTGGAGCTCTGTACGAGATGATATCGAGGTCGTAATGCGCAAAGGTCAGTGTAGTCAAACCCCGAAACAGGGGTGACTTTAACTAATAAACTGTACCAATTGGCCTGACCAAAATTTTAGAAATAAATCCACAGATGGATATATGAGTCTAAATTCGGGAAAATTTACGGAACTGGTTTTCGAGTTCTGGAACTCGAGATATGATTTTAAGGTGACAGGGACGCAGTTTGCCAGCTGGACTGGAAATGTGAAAAATAGTCATGTGACACATGAGAGTTGGTGCGAGAACCCTCGTGTCCGACTCCGTGACGGTATCGGGAACGGGTGTTACAATTTTATTGGTATCGAGCTATGGTTTAGTCGGTTCTAGGACTACCGTAGCGCGTGTGAGTCTAGCTATACATGCCAATGTGTTAGTGCTTAAAATGTGATGACTTGACGGTTGAAATTTTTGTTTTGATTAGCAAATGGAACACAGGGTAGAGAGACCTTGGCGGATGACGTTGAAAGTGTAGTGGCTGCTCTGCACAAGGGACACCGCTGTTGAGCCTCGATCATCCGCGAATAATCAAGATGAAGGGCGAAACAAGCCTTCTTCACCATGATGAATGAGTGGGGCGCGCAATATGCGAACCAATCCGGCTGTCCAACCATTCCCAAATTTAAATAATCCACCCCAAGAGCCCGTAATGCCATTAGTTACTGATCCTGTGAGGTGAGTAAACCACCGTGGACTTGATTAGGAAGCGTGGGGCGAGGAGTTTAAGGCCATAGTTCTTGATGATGCCGAAAGGGTCGAGTTCGCTTGATAACACCATTAGAGTGTTTGATGAACTGCATGCACACCGATGAATGTCTTAAGTGTGCTATATCCTTGTTGCAGACTCACCTACTATTGGTGGAGGACCTTAATTTCCATAGTCCCAAAGGAACAAGTTACTTGGGATTTCTTCCAAACGAATTTCAAAGAAATACATTAGTCAACGGTTCATCGATCAAAAGCGTAAGGAATTCTTGGAGCTCAAGCAAGGTCGTATGACATGATCTCAATCTGAACATGAGTTCGTAAGACTTAGTCGGTATGCTCGGGAGTGTGTGGCTGATGAGGTTGCTATGTGCAAAAGATTTGAAGAGGGATTGAATGAAGAGTTAAAGCTACTGGTGGGTATTTTGGAGATAAAAGAATTTGTAACACTAGTTGAACGAGCCTGCAAGGCGGAAGAGCTCGGAAGGGAGAAGAGGAAGGCTGAATTTGAAGCTAGAGATTATCGTAAAAGATCGACGGACAAGGCTCCATTTTCGGCTGTAAAGAAGTTCAGAGAGGACACAAATAAGTCGAGGGCGACTGCGGGGATTTCCATTAGAGCACGACCATCGATGGACTCACGAGCTACTTCGGTAGCTAGTGTGGGCAATAATCGTCAAGAAAAGCCCGAATGCCCCCAATGTGGAAGACGACACATAGGTGAATGTTGGGGTAAGTCTGTTAATAGGGCCTGTTATGGATGCGGTTCGAAGGACCACTTCATTAGAGATTGCACGGAGCTAGATGAGAAGAATAAGATGCAAGGTGCAAGATCTAGTGGGACGACGGCCGAGGTAGACCCCGAGGATTTCGGGAGGTAGGGGTGGTAATCGAGAGGGTCTCGATACGGTTGTTCGATCCGAGACTCGTGCTCTGTTAGAGCATATGCTATCCGCAGCACGAGAGGAGGCATCCTCCCCGACGTTATCACCGGTACTTTCACTCTCTTTGATACTAGTGTGATTGCATTGATTGACCCCGGCTCTACTCATTCATATGTATGTGAAACCTTAGCATCCAAAGAAGACTCTACCGTTGAGTCTCTTGAGTTCGTAATTCAGTGTCAAACCCTTTGGGTCAATACGTACTCGTTGATAAAGTGTGCAAGAGATGCCCCTAATAATTCGAGAATCCTATTTTCCGGCCGATCGATACTTCTACCATTTGATGAATTCGATGTTATTCTTGGTATGGATTGGTGATCAGTACATGATGCAATGGTGGATCGCAAAAGGAAAACCATTGATTTGAGGAGTGCAAATAATGAGGTAGTCCGAGTCGAGTCTACTAATTTAAGAGGAGTGCCGCGATAATATCTTCTATGACCGCTCGGAGATATGTGAAAAGGGGTGTGAAACATACCTTGCGTATGTGTTTGAGAGTAAAGAGACGAAAGGAAACTCGAATCGGTACGATGGTTTGTGAGTATTCGATGTTTTTCTGAGGAGTTACCGGATTGCCACCGGTTCGAGAAGTGGAATTCGCATCGAAGTGGTACCGGTACTACGCCGATCTCAATAGCCCCGTGTCGTATGGCATTAACTGAATTAAAGGAATTGAAGGTACAATTGCAAGAATTGACGGATAGAGGTTTCGCCGATCGAGTTTTTCTCCATGGGGAGCACCAGTATTGTTTGTGAAGAAGAAGGATGGAACTATGAGATTGTGCATCGACTATCGCCGCTTGAATAAAGTGACGATAAAGAATAAATATCCGTTATGCATTTAATTGACGATTTGTTTGATCAATTAAAGGAGCCTCGGTGTTTTCAAAGATAGATTTGAGGTCGGGTACTATCGGTTGAGGGTTTGAGAATCGGACATACCCAAAACTGCTTTTAGAACGAGGTACGGCCACTACGAATTCTTAGTGATGCCGTTTGGGCTCACTAATGCCCTTGCGGTATTTATGGATTTAATGAATAGAATTTTCAGGCCATACTTGGATCGGTTCGTAGTTGTATTTATCGATGACATTTTGGTCTATTCGAGAGATGAAACTGAACACGCTGAACACTTGAGGCTAGTGTTGCAAATTTTACGAGATAAGCAGTTATACGCAAAGTTCAGTAAATGTGAATTTTGGTTGAGAGAGGTTAGCTTTTTGGGGCACGTGGTGCCCGTGATCGAATGTCGGGTGGACCCGAACAAAATTTCGACCATAGTCGATTGGAAACCTCAAGGAATGTTACCGAAGTTAGGAGCTTTTTGGGGCTTGCGGATACTATCGACGATTTGTGAAAGGTTTTCGATGATAGTTGCACCGATGACGAAACTACTCCAAAAAGATGTTAAGTTCGAGTGGTGAACACTTGTCAAGAAAGTTTCGATCGACTAAAACCTGCTTAACCGAGGCCCCAAGATTAGTACAATGAGTCCGTAAAGAGTTTGTCATATCTGATGACGCATCCTTGTTTGGGTTAGGTTGTGTGTTGATGCAAGAAGGTCGAGTTGTGGCTTACGCGTCGAGACAAGTAAAGCCGCATGAGAGAAACTATCCGACCCATGACCTTGAACTAGCAGCCATAGTGTTCGCCTTGAAAATATGGCGGCATTACTTGTTTGGAGAAAGGTGTCATATTTATTCGAACCACAAAAGTCTTAAATATTTGATGACTCAAAGAGATTTAAACCTGCGACAAAGACGTTGGCTTGAGTTGTTGAAAGACTATGAACTCATCATTGATTATCACCCGGGAAAGGCCAACGTGGTGGCTGATGCTTTAAGTCGCAAGGCACTGTTTGCTTTGAGAACGATGGATGCTCACCTATCCGTTTCACCCGATGAGGTGCTAGTAGTCGAATTAGAGGCCAAACCGTTATTGATTCATCAAATACTTGAATCTCAGAAGGTCGATGTGACAGCCTTAAAACGACCCTAGTCGGAATGTGGTTTCGGGACCACAAAACCGAGGCATAAAAATAATTTAAAATTTATTTTGATGCCTATAATGTGTGTTAACTCATGTGTGACATTTTTGATGTTTTGATTTAGAGTTATAAATGTGAATTTCACTAGAAAGGACCTAGTAGTAAACTTTGAAAGTGGGATAGGAAATGTGTGATGACTAGTTGATCATGCATGCAAAAATAAGGGTTTGCATGTCAAATTTCCTAAACTAAAGCCTAGTGGCCGCCATGACAAAGAATCATGGGCAAAACATGTCATAAAACATGTTGGGTGAATGCTTGATGTTAGAATTAATAAAATAAAGAGCATGGGCAAAGAAAGAAAAAAAAAAAGGTCTCATCCATGCCCCCCCTTGCCGTGAATGAGAGAAAGAAAACAAAGAAAAAAAAAATTTTTGTTCATCCTTTTCATTCTCTCTTGACCGAAAATCCTAAGGAAGAAGAGGAAATTTTTGCTTCATGTTTGGTTTGGAAGAGGAGTAGGAAGGGGTTTGGCTATACTTGCATCAAGATTAAGGTATGTTTGAGGTTGTGTCATGAGATTTATGCATGTTTTTAGTTGCTAGCTTGATGTTCTTATTAGCCCATGGTTCAAATCTTTGTTATGACATGGGAATGATATTCGGCCAAGGTGGATGTTGTGTTAATGCCATTGCATGCTAAATATCAAGCTTGATAATGATACATTGTGATGGGGGATTGAGGACTCTTAGATTTTCTTTTAGCATTTTTGAGTGAGATACTAAGTTCTTTGTTTAACCATGACCAAATTGAAACGGTATGGTGTTGTGGTGTATTCGGCCATGGTAGATCCATGAGTATGATTCATGCATGTTGCATGGTAGGTAAGATTTGAGCTTTGGATATGTGTTTATATTTGGATACAAGCAACTTGAGATTCGGCCCTTGCACTTACATGAATATATGTTTGCACATATTGGTATGACATATATACTATTTCAAGGTGTATATTTGCTTGTGATGATGTTTCGGTTATGAAGTAAATGAGAGATGTGTATTGAGCTACAATATGTAATGCGTTAGTTAGTAAAATGTATGCTGTTTTTTGTGTGGTATTAAGTGTATAGTTGGCCTCAACATGGACATGCATATTCGGCCACATGAGGGGAGTTGGTGTGCATGCATTCGGTTAGAGGCAAGCATATTGATGCCTATTCTTGGCTTAGAAAATCCGGCTAAGGAGAGTACTAACTAATGTGTTGAGTTGATTCATGATTTCCGTACATATGTGACTTTAATGTCTAATGAAAATATGTGGGCTAAGTACCTTGAATTCCTCTTTCGATGCTCAAATGATAAAACCAATTTATTTGTTAAATTAAGCTCAAGAGCAAAGCGGAGCTAAATCCGATAAGGGGAAGGAAAAAGTCGTCGAATAGCCGTCGAAATCGTTCGACCACGTCCGAGGTAAGTTCTCGAGTAATGGAACTTAGATTATGATTTGATTAGATCATGCTCTTTGTGTGTGGCTATTGAGCCGAAATTGCAAATGTGATAAGTGACTTGTGTTTGAATTTTGCTAATGAGAATGAAATACGAATGTGTCATGATTTATTGATAATTGTGCTTGGCTATTTGAATGATGTCCGGGCTAAGTCCCGAAGGCTTTGTGTTAAGTGACATATCCGGACTAAGATCCGAAGGCATTTGTGCGAGTTACTAAATCCGGGTTAAGCTCGAAGGCATTTGTGCGAGTTACTAAACCCGGGTTAAGTCCCGAAGGCATTCATGCGAGTTACTATAACCGGGGTTTGTCCCGAAGGCATTTGAGCGAGTCGTTATATCCGGTTAAATTCAGAAGGTACATGATTTGAGAACGAGCAATCTTGCTGTAAAAATTTCAGTTTATACACTTGTGAAAATTCCAGCAATGAGGTATGTTCGTATGTGCTTGAAATTAGTTGATTCCCTTCGAATGATGTTCGCTCAGTCAAGTAATGAGCTTCCGGTATTTGGCTAAGATGATCCCTTATGTACGAATATAGGGGTTGGAATGTGAAATAAGTATGATATTGAGAATTTGTGCATACGAAATTATCTGTTAGCTATATGAATGCTATGCTTTTGTTGTGCTGGAATCCCTTGCTCAAACTTACTAAGCATAAATTGCTTACTCCGTTTCTCTGTTTCTCTGTTTTATAGATTTTGCTCGTTAGCTATCGGATTTGGGATAAACGAAGTCAAAGTCATCCACACTATCAAAGCCCCCTTTTGGTACAATTTTGGTTGAGCTTTGAAATGGCATGTATAGGACTACCCTTTTGTTGCGTTTTAAGTACTTTTGTGATGTATGTGTGTACGACCATGCGAAAATGGCTCGTAAAAGTGGAGTATGGCATTAGACCATTTGTGCTTATGTATATATGTATGGTTTTATGATGTGACTAGGGACTGAATGGAAGTGTGAGCAAATGATCAGCCATTGGAATGGCTAAAAAAATGATTATATGTGGACCTATGTATGACAAAACTCTAGTTGGTCCATAGAAACCACGAAATAGGTAAGGTTTACCTGAAAAACAGATGCTGACAGCAACAGTGGTGTGGATTTGAAAAATCACTAAAAATTGTAGAAATGGAATTAAATAGTGAATAAATTATGTAAATGAACCTTGATGAATCTACTTTCATATGGAAGAAACGAAACGATCATATGAATTATATGTTAAGAGATATTAAAGTTCTCGTGAAATAGGGCCAGAACGGTTTCTGGATCCCCTGTTCCGACTTTAGAAATTCATTGTAAATTAACCAGAGATAATTAGGAGTCATGCCATATATGTATAGATTCTCTCTGAGTCTAGTTTCTATAGAAACAAACGGCATCAGTATTAAAGCCCTGTACAGGAGATATCCAATTAAACGCATACGAAGGTCAGTGTAGTCGATCCCTGCAACAGGGAGAATTTAACTAATAAACTGTACTAATTGGCTTGACCAAAAATTCTAGAAAAAAAATCTGTAGATGGAAATATGAGTCTAGTTTCAGGGAAAAATTACGAAACAAATTTTCGAGCTTTGAAACTCAAGATATGATTTTTAAGGCGACACTGATGCAGTAACCAGCTTGTCTGGAAATTTCTAAATGGACTGTGAAGATAGTTAAACTAAGTTTGTGTGCACCTTGTGTTCGATTCCGGTAATGGACTCGGGCACGGGGTGTTACAGTCGAGGCTGAATTGGTCGCTAAACGAGTCGAATGTGTTTCGAATGAGGAATCGGAATTTCAGATTGACGACAATGATTGCTTGACGTTCAAGGGTCGATTATTTATTCCGAGGGATTCGGAACTTGTTTCAAAGATTCTGGACGAGGCTCACAGTAGTCGAATGTCAGTCCACCCGGGTAGTACTAAAATGTACAATGACCTGAAACGCCAATTTTGGTGGCCCGATATGAAATGAGACATTTCTGAATTTGTTTCAAGGTGTCTGATATGTCAACAAGTGAAAGCGGAACATCAAGTGCCATCGGGATTACTTCAGCCAATCATGATACCTGAATGGAAATGGGATCGAGTGACAATGGATTTTGTATCTGGGTTACCAGTGTCGGCAGGTAAGAAAGATGCGATTTGGGTTGTTGTGGATAGACTGACTAAGTCGGCTCACTTTATCCTCGTGCACACGGATTTTTCGCTCGATAAGTTGGTAGAGTTATACATCTCCCAAATTGTTCGATTGCATGGGGTACCTACTTCTATCGTGTCGGATAGAGACCCAAGATTTACGTCGCGATTTTGGAAGAAATTGCAAGAGGCTTTGGGTACCAAGCTGCATTTTAGCACTGCTTTTCATCCCCAAACCGATGTTTCAATCCGAACGGATAATTCAAATACTCGAGGATATGTTGAGATGTTGCATCCTTGAGTTTAGTGGTTCATGGAACAGTATTTACCTTTGATTGAATTCGCCACAATAACAGGTTTTCAATCAAGTATTAAGATGGCGCCTTACGAGGCTTTATACGGTCGTAAATGCCGTACCCATTATTCTGAGTGAACTTAGTGAAGGTAAAATCTTGAGGTTGATTTGATTAAGGATGCCGAAGCGAAAGTTCGAGTAATTCGTGAAAGTTTGAAAGCTGCTTCGGATCACCAAAAGTCGTATGCGGATTTGAGAAGAAAAGACATTGAATATCAGGTTGGGGACAAGGTATTTCTCAAAGTTTCACCTTGGAAGAAGGTGCTTAGATTTGGTCGTAAGGGCAAATTGAGTCCGAGGTTCATCGGTCCGTATGAAGTATCCGAACGAGTTGGGCGATGGCGTCATCGATTAATTTTACCCCGAGCTTGAAAGGATTCACAGCGTTTTCCATGTCTCGATGCTTGACGATATAGGTCGACCCGACACACGTAATCACTCCATCTGAGGTCGAGGTTCAGCCTAATTTGAGTTATGAAGAAGAGCCGGTTCACATTCTGATGCGCGATGTAAAAGAGTTGTGTAATAAGAAAATCCCATTGGTGAAGGTGTTGTGGCATAAACACGGAATTGAAGAAGCCACTTGGGAACTTGAGGACTCTATGAAAGAGCGATACCCGAGCCTATTTACTGGTAAGATTTCCGGGGACGAAAATTTCTTAAGTGGGGGAGAGTTGTGACATCCCTAATTTAACCCTAGTCGGGAAGTGGTTTCGGGACCACAAAACTGGGTCACAAAAACATTTAAATACCTTATTCCATGCCAAATATATGTGAAAATGCATGTGTGAATTTTAATTCTTTGATTTAGTTAAATTGAACGTGAATTGAAAGAAAAGGACTCATGTGAAAGGATTTAAATATATGTGGCTAATTTTAAGAGGTTGGTAAAAGAATGAAGTAAAATAGATGGAGTTGCATGTCAAATAGTCCATTTCCTAAGGATAGTGGCCGGCCATGACAAGATTATGGGCAAAGGAACATGTTTCCAACATGTTAGGTTAGTGGTGTATGTAGGAAGCCATAAAATAAAAGCTAGCATTAAAGAATTGAAAAAAATGATGAGCATGGATGCCCCCATTTGCCGTGAATTGAACAAGAAAAACAAAAAAAGTGCTCATCCTTTCTCAAATTTTTGTATTGCCGTGAGTAAGAGAGAGGGGGTTTGGAGAAGCTTGGCCATACTTGCAACTAGATTGAGGTATGTTTGATGTCATTCCTTAAGATTCATGCATGTTTTAGTTGTTAGTTTGAAACCTACCTAGCCCATGGCTTAGATTTCTTTGCTATTTGATGGAGATGAAGTTCGCCATGGAGGTTGTCTTTCTTGGTTGGTATTTTAATGTTGTTGTGACGCATGAAGAGAAGTGAGATGAATGTTTAATAAAAGGAGATTTTTGTGCCATTGAGTTCTTGTTGTTATATGTGTATGTGCATGAGTATTCGGCCATGCTATAGAATTCATGTTGCAAAATAATTAATGCTTAATGTGATATATAATAGTACTTGCGAATGAGCTTGAGAGTATCTAAATTATTAGTTGGAGGTGCGAATGTGGTCTTGGATGAATTTTAAAGAACAAAGAAATTTTGGGTGACTATAGGTCAAGGACATTCGCCAAAGGCTTGTGTGCTAGCAAAGTCGGCCTAGATGGGGTAAATGTTAAGTGTTAAATGTTCATGAGATAAAATTTTGTGATTTGATGAATTAATGATGATAGTATAGTTGATGTCATGTATAAATATGTGGCAAGACGGTTAAACTAGTTAATTTATTGATTAAGCTCAAGAAGCTAGAGGTGGAGAATCAAGCAAAGGCAAAGGAAAGAACATCGAGTAGCCGAGTTGGAACCATTTTACCCAATACAAGGTAAGTCATTAAGCATGTATTTGATATTGCTTAAATGATTGTAATATCTATGCAATTGTGTTTAATGAGAAGAAATATATACAAATGTATGTGTATGAAAAGATGATATTGTTGAACGTAAAAGAGATAGTGAAATGTGTAGGAAGTTTGCTTCGGCACTAAGTGTGCGAGAAATAGATGTGTACGGTGATTTAGATTGGCACTTGAGTGTGCGAGCTTGTAATGTATGGCACTAAGTGTGCGAGTTTGGACTATATGGCACTATGTGTGCGGGCTTGAATCACATGGCACTAAGTGTGCGTGATTGAGTATTAAGCACTATGTGTGCGAACTCTACACATATCTCCGATTGAATATTTATATGGAGGTGTGACTTTATCGAGATGAGTATGGACAGCGGAAAGAGTAAGTACCTTGAGTTCATGGCTAATAGATGCTATGTTCATGCTCGGGTGGAGTTGGTAAGATTTAAATCTATGTGATGATTTCAATTGCATTACCGTAAATAAGGTATCGTGGAATAGATGAAAGTTCATTTGATTGCATGATTGTTGCGGAAATGAAATGATGTATGGAAATTGCTTCAAATATCCTATTGAATAGTATATGAAATGTAAATGTATGACTTGGTATGAGATTGATCCGAAGGTCTAAGGAACTATGGTATAGTTCGGTATGGTGGAACACTTGGCCTTGTTTCATTATTTCATTTTATGATAATTTTATTAATGGATGGTTGTGGAATGCTTATGACTTCTCGAGTTATAAACTCACTCGGTGTTTTCTTGTCACCCATTTTAGGTTTCTTGGACTCGTCTCCTTTTGGGTGCTCGGAACCGTCAACGAAGTCATCACACCGGCGAGCAATTTTGGTATTGTCTTCTTAGTCAACTTAGGAGAACATTTGGCATGTATGGGCTATTTTGTTTTGTTAAATTTTGGGTTGTAAACTTTAAGCCATGTGAAAATGGCCTATGTGGTCGCTTTGAGTGGGATGCTAGAACCTATAGCCACGAGTCTTAGAAACCTTAAATTTTGATAAGGTGGCCATAATTTGTGTCATGTATGATGGATGATTAGTAAGGCTAAGGAAGGATTCATGAAATTGACATAGTCTCATCGCAGTAACTGTTGCGGACAGCAGCAGTGATATGAGATCGAAAAATCACTAAAAATAGTAGAAGTGGAATTAATTGCTAAAAAAATTATGTACTCGAAGCTTGATGGGTCTATTTTCATATGGATGAAACGAAACGACCATATGAGCTGTATTTTAAGAGATATTCAAGATTTCGTGAGACAGGGCCAGAACGGTTTCTGGATTCTATGTTTCGACTTTGAAAATTTACCATAAATTATCCAGAAACAATTAGAAGTCATGCCTTATATGCATAGATTCCCCTTTGAGTCTAGTTTCATTAGAAACAAACAGCATGAGCATTGGAGCTCTGTACGAGATGATATCGAGGTCGTAATATGCAAAGGTCAGTGTAGTCGAACCCTGAAACAGGGGTGACTTTAACTAATAAACTGTACCAATTGGCCCGACCAAAAATTTTAGAAATAAATCCACGGATGGATATATGAGTCTAAATTCGAGGAAAACTTACGGAACTGGTTTTTGAGTTCTGGAACTCGAGATATGATTTTTAAGGTGACAGGGACGCAGTTTTCCAGCTGGACTGGAAATGTGAAAAATAGTCTGTGTGACACATGAGAGTTGGTCTGAGAACCCCTCGCGTCCGACTCCGGCGACGGTATCGGGAACGGGGTGTTACAAGCCCTTTAACATAAATAGAACAAAATATGATCATGATTAACCATCCCAATGGCTAATCGTTTCCAAACATTTCCATACCTCTTAATGAACAACATACAATGATTATAATACCATGCCCAAAGTATACTTAAGCCATTTTCGCATGGCTATCCAAATTTACACAAAACCGAAAGGTACATGACCTACAACAAAAGGGTAGTCCTATACATGCCATTTCAAAGTCCAACCAAAAATATAGCGAAAGGAGCTTTGATAGTGTGGGCGACTTCGACTTCAAAATCCCGAGTCCGATAGCTGAAGAACCAAAATCTATAAAACCGAGAATCAAAGAAACGGAGTAAGCATTTAATGCTTAGTAAGTTGAGTTATGAATTTAGACACAACCAAAGTATAGCATTCATGTAGCTAAACAGATAATTTCATATGCACAAATTCTCAATATCATACTTACTTCACATTACCAACCCTTATATTCATACACAAAGATCAACTTAGCCAAAGACCGGTAGCTCATTTATCAACCGAAATAATACTCATTTGTAAGGGCTCAACTAATTCAAAGCACATACTGAAACATACCTCATTGTTGGGATTTTACCCACGATTAACTGAAATTTTTACAGCAAGATCATTCATTCCCGAATCACGTACCTTGAATTTAACCGGATATAGCTACTGCTCAAATGCCTTGAACATAGCCCGGTTATAGTAACTCGCACAAATGCCTTCGGGACTTAACCCGGATTTAGTAACTTACACCAATGCCTTCGGGCTTAGCCTGGAATTAGTAACTTGCACAAATGCCTTCGGATCTTAGTCCGGATTTAGTAACTCGCACAAATGCCTTCGGATCTTAGTCCGGATATAGTCACTTAGCACAAAGCCTTCGGGACTTAGCCCGGACATCATTCGAATAACCATGCACATTTATCAATAAATCATGACACATTCGTATTTCATTTTCATTAGCAAAACTCAAACACAAGACACTTATCACACTTGCAATTTCGGCTCAATAGCCACACACAAAGAGCATGATTTTTGATTTGCTTAAAACATGATCTAATCAAATCATAATCTAAGTTCCATTACTCGAAAACTTACCTCGGATGTTGTCGAATAGCTTCAACGGCTATTCAATCACTTTTTCCTTCCCTTTATCCAACTTTGTTCCTCTAGGCTCTTGAGCTAGTTCACACAAGTTTAACTTATTAAAGTCTCATTATGCTAGCTTATGGTCGAATATGACAAGAAATTTAATAGGTCATATAGTCACCTTCTAGCTCAAATACACAATGGTCATACGCATTTTTAATCACCTTAAGCAATTTAATACAATTCATTCAAACATCAAAAGAGAAGCTCAAGGTACTTAGCCCATATATACATTAGATATTAAAGTCCCATATGTACGAAATCACGTATCGAATTTAACATCTTAGCTAATATTTCCCCTTAGCCGAATTTTCTAAGTCAAAATAAAGCCATCAATATGCTTACCTATGGCCGAACATACACATTAACTCATGCACTCATTCATGTGGCCGAACATACACATCTATGCTAAGGCCGATTGCAACACTTAATACGTTCTACAAGTATGGTCACTTGTATTGACTAAACACCATTTTGTTTCAAGTTCAAAACTTGGCTAATACACATATATACACTATTAATCAAATACTAACATTTTGCATTTCATCTTACTACCATTTCACATCTACTTTCTACCATGGTCGAATGCATCAAGACACCATTTCAAAATACTTCATGGGTTTGAGGTAAAACCAAGAAAGAAACTCATGAATATCGAGATATAAGCACTAACATTGTTCATCTAGATTTAGCATGACACAACATCCATCACCCTTATATTTTCCATAGCCGAAAACCTTACTCATTCCAACATTCAAATCTCAACTTGGGTCACAAAAAAAATTTGATATCTCACCAACACAACATCAACACCAAGCAAGAATGATGCATCCATGGCCGGGTGTCATTTCCATCACATAGCAAGATTTAGACCATGGGCTAGGTAGAACTCAAGCTAACAACTAAAACATGCATGCATCTCATGGAACATCATCAAACATACCTTAGCCTAGTTACATCCATGGCCGAACCTCTTTAACCTTTCTCCTTCCTTCCTCCTTAAAATTTTCGGCCAAGGATGAACCAAAGGATGAACACTTTTTTTTTGTTTTTCTTTCCTTCAACTCACGGCAATGGGGGGCATGGATGAGACCATTTCCTTCTTTTTTTTTCATCACTCCTCCCTTTCATTATTTAATTACCATGCTCATTATTTTATTTTTCCTAACATACACCATTGTCACAACATGTTTTATGACATGTTTTGCCCATCACCCTTTGTCATGGCCGGCCACTAGCAAATAAAAAGGGGGAAATTGACATGCAAGTCCACCCCTTTGATTACATGCACTAATAGATCCTTATAGATTTACCTATTACATTTCAAAAGTGTCACACATAAGTCCTATCGACTAATTTCACATGCAATTTACTAAATCGAAGCTTAAAACTTTCACACATTCATAATCACATATTTTAGACAATAGATATCATATTCAAATAATTTGGTGACTCGGTTTAGCGGTCCCGAAACCGCTTTTCGACTAGGGTCATTTTAGGGCTGTCACAGAAATCCTAAATACAAAGAGGATAAATTGGCATGTACATAACCGATGAGATGAGGTAAACATGCAATAGACCATTTATGGTAGTACTTGGGCATATTTAGGCCATGTTAAACATCATTGAGGTCCACGAATATGAGTGGTTATTGAGGGAGACCATTGGCTTAGATTTGTAGCCTCCAAAAAGGTCCATACGGATAGACACACGGGCATGTGTCTAGGCCGTGTATGACACACGGTCAGCCCCATAGGCATGTGGTATGGCCGTGTATCCCCTACACCTAAAATGTTTAGGTCAAAAATGCATGGTAGTAAACACACGGGTAGAGACACGTCCGTGTGTCTCAATCGTATGGAGGACACGGCCTAGCACACGGGTGTGTGTCTTTTCCATGTGTCCCTAAATGCATGATGATGTCATAAATAGAATGCTCGAGTTTTTGGGCACGAGTGACAACATGGGCGTGTCTAGGCCATGTGAAGCACACGGGCCAAGGACATGGGCATGTGCTCGGCCGTGTGAAAATCCCTGTAGGTTCAAAATGAGAAATAAATTCAATAAATTCCACACGGGTAAGGGACACGGGCATGTCCCAAAGCACACAGGCGTGTGCATTGCCTCCACATGAGCGTGTGAGGCTTAACCTAAGAAATTTTCCAAAAACTTTCTTAAGTTCTCGGTTTAGTGCCGAACCATTCTCAATGTATGTTTTGGGCCTCGTAGGTCCATAATAGGGATATTATGAATATGATTGCTTGGTTTTAAATTGGAACGAAATCTTATAGCCTGAAATTTTTTGGAAATGTCATGCTCGTGCACAGTAATACCCTGTACCTTGTCCCGGTCTCGGGTACGGGAAAGGGGTGTTACAACTACGACATGCACAAAGAAAACAAAGGACAACAAAGCTTGTGTACAAAGTTCGGTTTCTTACGCCTATGAAGCCTAGCGCAATGAGAAGAATTTAATATCTTCAAACAAATACAAGTTATAGTTAGTGATCATAATTCTGACACACTTCAATGAAGAATCCACACTCTTGTACCTCAAATACGAGATCTTTAACCACTAAATTCTTCACCTAAAAACTTAATTTGTAAAATCACACCACAAATGTTTTACAATTACAAATGCACTCTCACAAATAATGTTCCTCACTTGAATTGATAAGTTCTCTCAATAATCAATACATCAACCTATACAATTGTTTCAATTATATAAATTTTTTGAATGAAAATCCATCATAATCCATATTAAACAATAGCTAAAATAGCTAAATACAATAAAATATTAACAACCAAGGTAAATATAGACAGTTGGCAGATAAGACATCAATGTTTCAATCTAATCCAAGTTCCTCGATTCAAGGTATTTGATATACTAGATTTGATTTGATTCGACCCGATCTTCTAAATAAATTACTCTAAGTGATTTGGTCATCATGGATTGGCTTGATTCATTCCACAATATCAACACAACCCCAAGATACGGGGTTCAGTAAATGGCTAATCTTCCAAATATGAGAAGCTGTTGTTTTGTCATAGCGGTTAGGGAAGTGGGCACTTCCCTTTACACATTGTAGCAATTTCAAATATTTCAACAATCTTCTCCTTTGGTAATTTGTTGAACAAAAAAAAATACAAGGTAGGAAGCTTAAACCTTAATCAACCATTGCTCCCCCTTAACGCATTCTCCTTAATCTACTAACTTTAACTTAGAACATAGTTAAGTAATTTAACCATTAATGCTTAGTGTGAATTTTGCATTAATAATAACAATGTTGAATCTGGTGCCTTAAGTGTAGTATATTTGTTTGTATACTTGTATTTTTTTTGAATAAATCAGTTTAATAAAATTATTCATGAATTGCATTAATACCCCTTGTATATTGTCCTCAATTGTTTTTGCAAGCAAAACAAAATGGAAGCAAATATTAGCTCATTGGTTATCTAATATTTAACTAATACTTAGCGGTATTATGTGGTCAAATTGAAATACGGAAAGACAACTTGTATTAGTAGATGAACCTAAACATGTCCTTAGTTTAATTGGAAATTAGCAAACCAGTTGGAAGACTAATATACCTTTTATTAAGTCTAATTGAGGAGATGCTTTGCCTTAAGTATCAGAGCAGATGAGTCCTAGATGATAGAGATATAGATGTGACTGACTGGACAAATAGTATGTTAAATCAAACTTTATTTGATAATATGTTTTGATATAAAAAATAAAAATTAAAGTTGAACAAAATTGACAAAATAATATTTCAAATGAAGTCTAAGAGATAGAATTTTGAATCTTATATTTTGAACTCTTAAAAAATTTTTAAATAAACTTTTAAATCATGTTAAAATGATATCAATCAAAGTTAGATTTTTGTCAATAAGTTAAACTATTTTTAAACAAGTCAAATATTTCTTCTTAGAACGTATTGGTTTGACCCCAAAAGCAGAACCACCATCCCATAACATGTTGTTACCAAAAGTTGAACCCTGTATTTCTTCTAGAGAATCTTCTAATTGTTACAGAGCAACCAGAAAGAGATTCTTTAATCCAAAAGAATTCAGTTCAAACGGAGGATACTTATCCATAAGTTTTCACAAATCAATCATGTATGATCGAACCATCAAAGATTTGACCATTTCGAACTCTGTTTGTAACTCACTATAGGCTCAGGAAACAAAGAGAAGATGTGTACAAAGAGATATCCAGCAACAAGAAGAAGAATTTTTGGAAAAAACGGGTTTCAAAAACGCAGCAGAAAATAAATTTAGGGAAAACAAAGTTTTAATTTTTTTTTCAAAACAAGATCTTGGTTGTGATATTTAAAGTAATAAACACTTAATCAAAATTGTACATTTTTTATTCGCCTTCTCTACTGTCCTCAAGCTCATGTCGACCGAGAGTGGTCTCGCTTTGAATCATAAAATTTTTCACAAAATTACTAGTGGGGTAATTTTAGAATTTCTCTAAACTTTTAGGTCAAGTTGTAAACTAGAAAAATATCTCTAGAAATTTTCTAAAATAATCTCTTTAGAGAATTTTCTATTTACACCTTTCTATTGAATTCAAGTGTGTCTCAAATAATGACTGAAGGCTCTTTTTATATAGGGAGAGTTTAGAGAGTTCAACTATGATTAAACTTAACCCTTTCATATTAAATTAATATAATATTTATCAAGATAAATATTAGATTAAATTTAATATTAAATATTATAAAATAATAGAATGTTTATCTTGTAGATAAATATTAAATTTAATTTAATATTAAGATAATCACTTTAATATTAAATTAATAAAATACTAATAAGATAAGTATTAAATTAAATTTAATATTAAACCATTAAAATAATATTATTTTTGGAATAATTAATCAAATCAAATTCTTTGGTAAAGTCGTAGTAGGAGTGTAACACTTCCACTATTCAACTATTGAAGACCAATTGCCATCGACCATCGGGACGCCGTCGTCACAGTCGTCGATACCACCGTGTCTAATGATACAGGTGCGATACCCTTACAGCACCTTGAGCTAGTTCAGTCTGGGTCAATGACAACTCGACTGGTTCGGTCTATTCGCTGATTGGACCTTCGGCCCGGTTTCACATACCGGGCCCAGTTTGACCAGTTTTTGGGTATTGATCTAGATTTTGGGCTCATAGGCCCAATTTATGATCTTAGGTCCAATTTTCAAGTCCAATTACCCATTGGGCCAATTGTCTTACTTGAAAATTAATTTTCAAAAATATCCTATTAATTTTAATTAATTTGATTAATTTAATTTTACTTGATCAAAATTAAATTTTCGAAAAATCACTTAGATTTTCTAAATTAAATTTTTAAGAAACTTTAATCAAATTCTCTAGTTGAACAATTCTCATGATCGCCAAATTTAATTCCACATCGAATAAATCGACTAAATTAAATTATTTCCAAAGTCGTAGAATTTTCTTTTGATTCAAATGCAGTCTGATCAAGCTACTGTTGAGCTAGTGGAGGGACCAATCAGACATATACAATTAGGCTAAAGTAATTGCAATTATGTCTAGAAGAACCGTTTCGATAATTCGCAATTACTTAATCGTGGAGTTAGTCCACAAGAAGTCCCATGATTGAAACCTCCTTACAGTATGCTATTTACGAAAGCAATTCATCCAACTCCTTTGTCTAATGACCTCGTCATATGTGTGTTTCCATCATATGATATACTTGATTCCTTTGAGTTAAATCCATTCACTCAATACAATCCTATTTTATCTCATTGTCACCATTGTGTCTTCTTAATGATTAATATGATCACCATCAACAAATGACTATGATAAATTGCTCGTTTGAGAATAAGCAACCCGTGGCCACCTTCCATATTTATCAATCCACACAAAGCCAATGAGAGGATATCATTAACTCTTTAATTGAGCTATGAATTCCACTGTTGCTAGTAAAATCATGTCATACACAAGTCATGTACCCAACATATAGGCTATGAGCTTGATCATCTTTTCAACATAAGCCTCCACTTATATCAAAGTACATGAGTTGCATACGCATGGTTAGTGACTAACTCAAGATTGAGGGGCATCACACTATGAACGTCACAAGTGAATTAATTCACAAACGGATTCAGAAATAATTAACCCTGGGTCTAGTCTAATATATTATTCTACCAATGAATACATCTATGTCTCTACTCATGGAGTCAACTTATGACACCCCAAACCCGACCGGGACGGACTGATCCAAATTCTAAGTTTTACATTAGCCACTGAGGCGACTCTCCAGCTAACGACCACCCGATGCACACGCCAACCTTATAACACCTCATTTATGACTAATTAACTATCATTTATTGATGTGGAAGCAATTTGTGAACCATTTTAAAACTTTTTCTAAGTAATTAAACCTAAAGGTATTTTGGTCATTTTATCACCTAAAGTTAAACTATCCTGATTTTATTTCTAAATTGTTTTCAACCTTTTTTAGACAAATTATGCAAGCCCTAAAAAATTTAGCTTAATTCAAGTTCATTTACTATGTCTAATTCAAGTTTTATTATTAGGGACTAAATCCTAACTTTTACAAACTTTTAGTACATTTTCAAAATTAAAAATTAAGAGTGATTCTACCATATATTAACAGTTACAAGTCTAATCCTAAAATATTACCTAGCTTCCCTATCATTAAAGGCTTCAATTAATCTAATCAAGTTTTAGGACTAAAGTATAAATTAAACAAATTAGAATACTAGATTACAAAAACCAAAAATCAAACATCAACTAAACATAAAATCATGTATTAAAGCAACTATGAAATCACCAAAATTAAAGTCCAAAATTTAAAGTCCAATGTCCATTACAAATAAAATAACACTAGTCCTAGAAGCATTACAATACCTCTATATAGTCTCTAAAGTAAATTTCTTAAGTCACTATCAAGCCTTATTTTTGGATTGCCTTTGCACTCGCTTCTCGACTCGTTATGCTTGAAAATTCTTTGCACGAAATGTGAGGGTGTGAGCTTAAAAAGCTCAGTGAGTGCTAGTAAAAACATCAAGTAATTTGCACCAAACTATGCATAAATTGAAGCAATTAAGCATTAAATTTTCAGTCACAACATGTTAACATTTCACCATAACATCACATGCTATTTTAAGAATTAAGAATCAACTTTTCCATGGCATGTAAAATCATCTTTTAACACATAAAAATTCAATTATATTGGCACAATCAATCAATTATATTGGCATAATACATCCATGACAATAAGTAAACGTGTGATCATACATTGGATAAACGGATCTTCGAACTCCTACAAATAAAAAATAGTCCTCCAAATTGAGCGGGCCAAAACCACATGCTCCCTTATAGCACCTCAAATAACCCGATGAGTGGAGACTCTAGCTCAAAACTCCCTTATCTACTTTAAACAAATCAATCCACCAAGAGCCATATGCTCACAATATCACAAATAATGGTCAGTACTCACAAATCTTATGGCATGTCAACTATATTCAATGGATCCACCATGCAATGTTGCCAATATAATCATACATACAAGGCATAAAATTTGTTGCTTAATCACTTAATTTGGGATGTTAAAATGAAAGTAAAAGCATGTTTCTAAGCAATTTTAACAATAATAAATTAAGCATAACAAATATCATTTTCCCAATATTCATATACCAATTAGAACACCTTTATCAAATGTTCAATAAATCAACAATTCATGCTCCAAATATCAATTTATTCCATTTAATTTAATCATGCTAAAAGCATAATACACAACTTACCAAATCAATTGCCATTTTGCTCTTTTACAAAACAAAACCTATTTTTGCAAATCCAACCATCCAATATGCAATTAAGTCGTTAATAACACCAATTAAACCTTTAATTTAACACATAATCTGGCCAATTCACCAAATTGCCCTTAATATCACTCACCTCAACACCTAGCTCCTTAAGCAAAAATGTGTTCAAACAAGCAAGTTTGAGCTTCAATTTTGATTTGCACGTTCCTTCTCTTGATGTAGAGCTTTAACAGAGACAACTTTAACAGAGACAAAGTATGCATTACAAACTAACAATAGCAACAAGAAACACGAAATTTGATAAAGTATACGAATCTAAATGAATGCTTTAAACTACCTTATGGATATTGCACAACTAAGCCAAAATATGGAATTCCTCAACTAAACTCTCTTTTCAGCATCTCACTTCTAATTTTCATTCCTAGTCTAATAACATGTATTCTAACTATTAATTTCATTATTTAATTCGTTTCATAATTGTCCAGAAAAATCATCCATGTTCTCAATCAAATTCAAATTTCTCAAAATTGATCCATAAAACGTGTTTGATCTTTTGGTTTAATATTAAAACCTCTTATTAGACCTATTTTGAGCTTAGACATCCATTAATATCTGGATTCCAACTCAAAATTAAAGATCCACCATTGTTGATCCTCAAGTTCAAAAAAGAAAAAATTAGAGTTGAAAATCCATTATAATCACTTTAATTAACAAATAATGATTGAAATCATCTTAAAAACAAGTTTAGAGATGAGGTTTACCTTCAATTGAACTCAAATCATTGATTTGGAAGTTTGAATCAAAATGCTTAAGGAAATTCAGATGACTTTTTGCCAAACTTTGAAAATTATTTCGAGAGATTTTAGAGAGAATTTTGGGAGAGAAAATGTTTAGATCTATTCTTTGATATTTTGTTTATAAAAACAAGCAAAAAAAAAGAGAGAAAAAGCTCTCAATTCGAGTGAAAAATTAGTGAAAAGTGAGGTAGTTGTAGAGTTTTTAAAATGAAAACCCCCACTTGATTTTCAAAATTTGGGGGATTTGCCATCAGGCCACTCCCCTTTTTCCATTGTTTTACAATTTGCTCCCTTCCCTCCAAAATTTCAAAAATATGGTTCACTTGCTATAATACCTCTTACACATTTCCCTTATTTTTCAAATTAGTCTCATTTAATTAATATTTTAAATCACCCAATTAAACCCTATTTTAAATTATTTTTAAATTCCAATTTAACCCAAAATATTTATTTTTACCCAAAAATATTTAAAACCATAAAATTAATTTTATATTTTTATTTTTTTGAATATTATTTACCGATTCTTTTAGATAAAATTAAGCTAACTAATTAAGAATATAAATTGCTAATTAACCCAATTAATTCCCAATTTTCACTTAGAACCCGGTAAACTTACCTAAAACTACTAGACCTATTTTTGGGGCCTTACACAATGCTCCGATAGCTAAGACAAGTCATCTCCCCAGTTGGAATTGTAGACAACATAATAATCCTTCTCAATTATTGAATAAATGCTCACTTTGATTCTTTTAAGGGATTATGGACTCATTTAGATTATCTATTGAAGTAAGTTGTCTTTCTCGCAATGTATACGTTCTTACAATGCCACTTATCTTTAGTTTGAACTTAGACAATCAATGAGCTAATATTTGCTTGTCACAATTTCACTATGCATGCAAAATATAAAAGACAGAAATACAAAAGACATAATAGTGAAATGTGAAATTAACTTTATTTATTTATTCATCATTCAAATAAATAAAAAACAATTACATGTTTACTACAATATGGGCACATTTCCCAATAGAAAAAAAGATTGAATACAGGAATTCCTGAACGTTTGGCATTCTCAGATGTGTCGATATCAATGGTGACTCATTATTTTGATGAATCATTTCTTTGGACAGAAGAAAATTATGTAAACACTTACTTGAAACCTCACTTATTAGATTCCATTATGGAAGACACAAATTTTTTTTATGAAGAATTCGCAGTTGATATATTTGATTGCATAATATCATGAAAAATGGATACAAATATTTTATTGCTACTTAATATTGGCTATAGGTCTGAAAAAAGTATCTAAAAATATCAAATTTAAATATTTGTACCTTCTCAAAGTGAGGAACCATGACATATATGTTTGGAATAGATTTCATTTTAAGAGAGTTGAAAAAGCACTATCTCGTTGAAAGGTTCTATACATCTACTCTTTCTTAACGCATTTCTTTAGACAAAGACTCCATTTTTTTTGCTTCTCGGATGGTAAATATTTCTCAGAACATAGAGTGTGAATCAAACCCATGTTTGAATTGAAATTGAGATACTGATGCAAGTTCTTCTATTTGATTTCTTCCATAAGCAGATGATTATTCATCCGTTTCTCACATTCCGTGAGTAGTTGGGACATTGAGGAATATCCAGAAAGGCACATAGGGAATCGGTCTGATTCTATCTCCATTCGTTCTATTTGAAGAAAGGAAGGATACTAAAGAATCGATCTTTATTTTAGTTGTTGAATCTCTCTTTGATTGATCAATGTGTGATATTTCAAATCCTCATTACTAATGGAATCGAAATGATCTCTAGATTGATCAAAAGATCCTTTCAATTGGCGAGAATTCATTACTTGAACAAAACTAGATCTTGTGGAATCATATTGAATATTTGACGATACATCATTTGCTAAAAAATTGATCCCTGTTTACCCACCGTACATTGTCTAACCAAATCAAATTCTCTCTTGTTATGTTCCTTAAAAAATCTGATTAGGTGTGGATTCTTCTCCAACTAACGAAGAGATCTTGGCAGAATTGCCACATATGAAATTGAGCACAATTTTGCAAAGAAATAGCCCACTTGCCTCTCTAGAAGAGATGGGAAACACGCTTAATATCATTTGATTGACTAGTTGATCTAGCTCCTTGTTGTTTGAAGAAACCCGCCACTTCAATTGGTATTTTTTCATGAAAAGCAAATATAAGATAACAAATCTAGTCTTTCACTAAGATTTCGAATAGCTATTCCGAGTTAAAGTTGATTATTTTGCCTCTTATTCAGGGAAAGACGATCAAACAGTTCTCAATCATGGTTTCATGATTACCTTATCTCATGAAATTGTTTACCCGTAACTATTTAATATCCTTACAAAAAATTAATCACATCAGAGAGTTTCCGCGGACGAATCCATTTTGAATTTGATAAATGCATTGCTTATGAAGTATGTGCTCGTGTATGCCCTATAGATCTACCTATTGTTGATTGGAAATTTGAAATGGATATTCAAAAAAAAATTAATTGCTTAATTAAAATATTAATTTCAGAATTTGTATATTCTGTGGTAACTGCGTTAAGCATTGTCCAACAAAGGAAGGACTTAAACTTGAATCAACCAAGAAGAAGGATCCAATCATATGCTATGAATGCAAGAAGCCGGGACTCAAGCTTGAATCTACCAAGAAGATGGATCATATCATATGCTATGAATGAAAGAAGCCGGGACACATCAAGTTCGATTATTCCCAATAGAAGAAAAATGGATCAATAAAGAAAAAGCTCAAGGCTCATGTAGCTACTTGGGGGGATGAGGATTCATCCAATGATGAAGATCAAGAAGTAGCCAACCTTTTTCTTATGGCCATTGATGATCCTAAGGTAACTTCTAACTCATCTAATTCAATTATTTATTCATTTGATGAGTTACAAGATGCCTATGATGAATTAGGTTTGGAGTTTGAAACTATGATTTCAAAATATAAGAAAAACATTTGAAAATAAAACGAAGAAAATAGTTCACTCTCCAAAACCAATCATGAACTTGAAAGTAAAATTCATGATGTACAAGCTATTATAGATTATTTTGAGAAAAAAAATCAAGACTTGCATAATTTGCTTTCAAAAGTTCATGATGATCACCAAAAGCAACTTGAGTTACTTGAAAAAGAAAAAGCTTCATTTAACAAAGTTTCTCCAAAAAGTTTTAAAAAGAGAGAAAGTTCAAAAGCAAACTTTTTTAAATCAAGCTTTAATTTCTATAAACATAGAAGACCCTCGAGGTTTTATAAAGGAAAAATTGTTAAGAGTATATGTATCTCTAAAGGACTTATTGTTACTCAACAAAAATAGATGGTTTTAAAATGGACTCCCAAAGGGACAAAAATTTTAGGAACTAATACTTATGGACCCAAAAAATTTTGAGTGCCGAAAAGAATAATTTAATTCTATGTTTGTAGAAAAAGGAGCATTGCTTCAAGGTGGACAATTCAAGAAAAAACTCATGGTACCTTGATAGTGGACGCTCAAGGCACATGACCAGTGACGAGCCATTATATCAATTTGAAGCCAAAAAGTGGAGGAGAAGTTACATTTGGTGACAATTCCAAAGGACAAATAGAATAAATTGGTAAAAACATTTAATTCTTATTGAAAATGTTTTGTATGTTAACGGTCTTAAGTATAATCTACTAAGTATTAGTCAATTGTCTGATAAAGGTCTCAATGTCATTTTTTAGTCTAATGGATGTAAAGTAACTGACATTGTCTGTAATAAGATTATGCTTGTGACAGCCTTAAAACGACCCTAGTCGGAATGTGGTTTCGGGACCACAAAACCGAGGCATAAAAATAATTTGATATTTATTTTGATGCCTATAATATGTGTTAACTCATGTATGACATTTTTGATGCTTTAATTTAGAGTTATAAATGTGAATTTCACTAGAAAGGACCTAGTAGTAAACTTTAAAAGTATGAGGGGAAATGTGTAATGACTAGTTGATCATGCATGCAAAATGAGGGTTTGCATGTCAACTTCCCCATTTATTAGCTAATGGCCGCCATGACAAGGGTGTATGGGCTAAACATGTCATGAAACATGTTTTGTTGGTGCATTAGGAGAAACAATAAACAAATAAGTATGGGTGATAAAGAAAGAAAAAAAAAGTGTGTGTGTGAGTGAAACCCCTTGCAGTGTATTGAGGAAAAGGGAAGAAAAAAAAATTTGTTCATCCATTTTTTCTCCCTTGACCGAAAATACTAGAGGAAGGAAGGAATTTTGCTTCATGTTTGGTTTGGAAGAGGATTAGGAAGAGGTTGGCTATACTTGCATCAAGATTAAGGTATGTTTGAGGTTGTGCCATGAGATTCATGCATGTTTTTAGTTGCTAGCTTGATGTTCTTGTTAGCCCATGGTTCAAATCTTTGTTATGTCACGGGAATGAAATTCGGCCAAAGTGAATATGGTGTTAATGCCATTGCATGCTAAATATCAAGCTTGATAATGAAACATGTGATGGGGAATGAGGACTCTTAGATTTTCTTTTAGCATTTTGAAGGAGATACTAAGTTCTTTGTTTAATCATGACCAAAATTATGGTGTTGTGGTATTCGGCCATGGTATATCCATAAGTATGATTCATGCATGTTGCATGGTAAGTAAGATTTAAGCTTTGGATATGTGTGTACATTTGGATATAAGCCACTTGAGAATTCGGCCCTTGCACCTACATGAATATATGTTTGCACATGATGTATTGGTATGACATATATACTATTTCAAGTGTATATTTGCTTGTGATGATGTTTCGGTTATGAAGTAAATGAGAGAGGTGTATTGAGCTACGATATGTAATGCGTTAGTAGTAAAATGTATGCTGTTTTTGTGTGGTATTAAGTGTATAATTGGCCTCAACATGGACATGTATATTTGGCCATATGAGAGGAAATTGGTGTGCATGCATTCGGTTAGAGGCAAGCATATTGATGCCTATTCTTGGCTTAGAAAATTCGGCTAAGAGGAATATTAACTAATGTGTTGAGTTCGATTCATGATTTCATACATATGCGACTTTGATGCCTAATGAGTATATATATTGACTAAGTACCTTGAATTCCTCTTTCGATGCTCAAATGATTAAATCGATTTATTTGTCAAATTAAGCTCAAGAGCAAAGGGGAGCTAAATCCGATAAAGGGAAGGAAAAATTAGTCGAGTAGCCGTCGAAATCACTCGACAACATCCAAGGTAAGTCTTCGAGTAATGACCCTACTTGAATTATATTGAAATCATGCTCCTTGTGTGTGTGGCTATTGAGCCGAATTTGTAAAGGTTTGGTAAATATTTTGTGTTAGAGCCTTAGTAACGAAAATGAATTATGGATGTGTCTTGATTATTGATATATGTGTAAATGAACATTGGAATGATATCCGGCTAAGTCCCAAGGCAATTATGCTAGTAATTATATCCGGCTAAGAACCAAGGCATTCGTGCGAAGTTGTTATATCCGGCTAAGACCAAGGCATTTGTGCAAGTTACCAAATCCGGTTAAGACCAAGGCAATCGTATGAATCACTATAACCGGCTAGGTCCCAAGACAATCGAGCGAGTCGCTATATCCGGTTAAATCCCGAAGGTACGTGATTCGGAAGTGAGCAATCTTGCTGTAAAAATTTCAGTTTATACACTTGTGAAAATTCCAGCAATAAGGTATGTTTGTATGTGCTTGAATTAGTTGAGTCCTTACAAGTAAGTATGCGCCAGTTGATAAACGAGCTACCAGCCTTTGGCTAAGTTGTTCTTTTGTGTATGAACATAAGGGTCTGTAATGTGAAATAAGTATGATTATGGGAATGTGTATTAATAAAGTGATTCATTTAGCCATGTGAATGTAATACGTTAGTCAAAGTTGATTCCATTGCTTGAGACTTACTAAGCATTAAAATGCTTACCCGTTGCTTTGGCTCTCTGTTTTATAGGTTTCGCTCGTTAGCTATCGGATTCGGGATCAACGAAGTCGAAGTCATCCACACTATCAAAGCCCCCTTTTGGTACAATTTTGGTTGAGCTTTGAAATGGAATGTATAGGATTACCCTTTTGTTGCGTTTTAAGTACTTTTGTGATGTATGTGTACGACCATGCGAAAATGGCTCGTAAAAGTGGAGTATGGCATTAGACCATTTGTGCTTATGTATATATGTATGGTTTTATGATGTGACTACGGACTGAATGGAAGTGTGAGCAAATGATCAGCCATTGGAATGGCTAAAAATGATTATATGTGGACCTATGTATGACAAAACTCTAGTTGGTCCATAGAAACCACGAAATAGGTAAGGTTTACCTGAAAAACAGATGCTGACAGCAGCAGTGGTGTGGATTTGAAAAATCACTAAAAATTTTAGGAATGGAATTAAATAGTGAATAAATTATGTAAATGAATCTTGATGAATCTACTTTCATATGGAAGAAACGAAACAGTCATATGAATTATATGTTAAGAGATATTAAAGTTCTCGTGAAACAGGGCCAGAACGGTTTCTGGATCCCCTGTTCCGACTTTAGAAATTCATTTTAAATTAACCAGAGATAATTAGGAGTCATGCCATATATGTATAGATTCCTATCTGAGTCTAGTTTCTATAGAAACAAACGGAATCAGTATTGAAGCCCTGTACAGGGAGATATCCAATTCGTAACGCATGAAGGTCAGTGTAGTCGATCCCTGCAACAGGGGAGACTTTAACTAATAAACTATACTAATTGGCTTGACAAAAAATTCTAGAAAAAAATATGTAGATGGAAATATGAGTCTAGTTTCAGGGAAAAATTACAAAACAAATTTTCAAGCTTTGAAACTCAAGATATGATTTTTAAGGCGACACTGATGCAGTAACCAGCTTGTCTGGAAATTTCTAAATGGACTGTGAAGATAGTTAAACTAAGTTTGTGTGCACCTTGTGTTCGATTCCGGTAACGGACTCGGGTACGGGGTGTTACAATTTTATTGGTATCAGAGCTACGGTTTAGTCGGTTCTAGGACTACCGTAATGTGTTTGGGTCTAGCTATACATGCCATTTTCTGTGATTATTTGATAGTGTGGGGATTTCTGACGTTTGAAATTTTGTTTATTTATAGTAATGGATCCCGATCCCAACCGAGCGATAGCTGATGATGTGGAGAGTGTGGCGCCTGCTCCCGCACAAGGGACAGCGCCAGCGGACTCTCAACCTGTTGCTAGCAATCCGAATGATGAGGCTAGGCAAGCCTTTTATAGCGTGATGAATGATTGGTTCAACCAATACATTCGAACTAATACGGCTGTTCCACAACCTCCATTCTCAACAAACACAGCCCAAGACCTACAATGCCTCCCAGAATCGACCAAATAAGGTCAAATAAGCCCCAGTTGATAGAATCCAAAACATGGGGCTACTGAGTTTAAAGCTACGGATAGCGACGATGCCGAGCAAGCTGAATTTTGGTTGGACAACACTATCCGGTACTCGATGAGCTATCTTGTACACCGATGAATGCCTAAAGTGTGCTATCTCCTTGCTACGTGATTCGCCTACTATTGGTGGAGCACTCGACTTCACAGTGCCCGAGAGCAAGTAATTGGGAGTTTTTCCAAACTGAGTTTGGAAAAAGTATATCATCGAGATTTGTTGATAAAAACGGAAGGAATTTCTTGAGCTTAAGCAAGGTTCTATGTCGATTCATCGATTACGACGAAAATTTGTTAAACTTAGTAGATACGCCGGAATGTGTTTCGTCCGAGGTCATCATGTGTAAACGCTTCGAGGATGGGCTGAATGAAGACATAAAAATGTTCGTTGGCGTTCTTGAAATACGAGAGTTTGTAGTACTTGTTGAGCAAGCTTGTAAAGCCGAAGAGCTTAGAAAAGAAAAACAAAAAGTTGATGTGGGAACTGGAGAGTTTCGAAAAAGATCCTCGGGAAAGTCTCTTCAACATGCATCAAGAAATTTAGAGATGATGTGGGCGGTCTAGAGGCGCTTCGGCCTTTTTAGACGAGATCGTGATCGACCCACAATGGGTACACGAGGCACTTTCCGCCGGTGTTGGGAATGAACGCCGAGACGAACGAGTGTCGACATTGTGGCAAATGGCATTCGAAGTCAGGTTCCGTGACCGCTCTGTTACAAGTGCGGATCGGTCGACCACTTTATTAAAGATTGCCCGAGGTTGTCTCGAATGAATACAAATCGAGTGGGAAACCGGTGCTACCATCGCCGAGGTAGACCACCGGAAATACGGCAATGCTAGTGGTGGTCGAGAGGATCTAGAGATGTTACGACCAGATCCGAGGCTCGCGCTCTGCTAGGGCTTATGCTATACGCCGACGTGAGGATGCTTCCTCGCCAGATGTTATTACCGTACTTTCACTCTCTTTGATACTAATGTGATTGCTTTGATTGACCTGGTTCTACTCATTCTTATATATGCAAAACCTTAGCATCCAAGAAGACTTTACCTATTGAGTCTCTCGAGTTCGTAATTCGGTGTCAAATCCTTTGGGTCGTTACGTCTTTGTCGACAAAGTGTGTAAGAAATGTCCCTAGTAATTTGAGGTTCTTGTTTTTCTACGGACTTGATGCTTTTGTCGTTCTATGAATTTGATGCTATTCTTGGGTTAGATTGGTTGACCGCGATGATGCGGTTGTGAATTGCAAAAGCAAGACTATTGATTTGAGGTGCGAAATAACGAGAAGATCCGAGTTGAACCTACGGACTTGAAGGGTTGCCACCGTAATGTCATCAATGTTGGCCCGTATATGTAAGAAAGGGTGCGAAGCATACCTTGCGTATGTACTTGATGATAAGGAGTTAGAAATAAACCCGAATCTGTGCGGTGGTTTGTGAATACCGGATGTTTTTCCAAGAATTACCGAGTTTGCCACTGTTTGGGAGATAGAGTTTGGCATTGAGCTTGTACACGGACCACACCGATTTCGATAGCTCCGTATCATATGGCACCAACGAATTAAAGGAGTTGAAAGCTCGCTTGCAAGAGTTGGTGGATAGAGGCTTTGCTCGCCGAGTTTTTCACCTTGGGGTGCACCAGTGTTGTTTGTGAAAAAGAAGGACGGAACCATGAGGTTGTGCATCGACTATCGTCAGCTTAATAAAGTGACAATAAAGAACAAGTATCCATTACCGCGTATCGATGATTTGTTCGATCAATTGAAGGGAGCCTCAGTGTTCTCAAAAATAGATTTGAGATCGGGCTATTATCGATTCATGAATCCGAGATTCGGACATACCCAAACCGCCTTGAATGAGATATGGTCACTACGAGTTCTTAGTGATGCCGTTTGGGCTCACTAATGCCCCTGCGGTATTTATGGATTTGATGAATCGGATCTTCAGACCATATTTGGATCGGTTCGTAGTTGTGTTCATTGACGACATCTTGGTCTATTCAAGAGATGAGACCGAACATGCGAGCACCCGAGATTGGTGTTGCAAATTTTACGGATAAGCGTTATATGCTAAGTTCAGCAAGTGCGAGTTCGGTTAAGAGAGGTTAGCTTTTTGGGTCATGTGGTATCTCAGATCGGTATTCGAGTCAACCCGAGCAAAATTACAGCCATACTTAATCGGAAACCTCCAAGAAATATTACCGAGGTTCGAGCTTTTGGGACTTGCTTACACTTACCGACGGTTTGTAAAAGGATTCTCGATGATAGCCACACCCATGACGTAAACCGCTTCGAAGGATGTCAAGTTTGAATGGACGGAAAAGTGTCGAAAAGTTTCAATCAATTGAAAACTCATTTGATGAAGCTCCAGCTTTAGTGCGGCCGAATCGGCAAAGAGTTTGTCATTTATAGTGACGCCTCCTACTTGGGTTAGGTTGCGTATTGATGCAAGAAGGTCGAGTTGTGGCCTACGCGTCGAGACAATTAAAGCCACATAAGAAAAATTATCCGACCCATGATCTCGAATTGGCTGCCATCGTATTCGCCTTAAAGATATGGCGACATTACTTATTTGGTGAGAAGTGCCATGTGTATTCGGATCACAAAAGTCTCAAATATTTGATGACTCAAAGAGACTTAAATCTGCGACAAAGACGTTGGCTCGAGTTGTTAAAAGATTATGAGCTCGTCATTGATTATCACCCGGGAAAGGCTAATGTGGTTGCAGACGCCTTAAGCCGGAAATCACTGTTTGCTTTACGAGCGATGAATGTACACTTGTCTATCCTACCCGACAATGTGTTAGTAGCCGAATTAAAGGCCAAACCATTGTTGACTCATCAAATTCATGAAGTTCAGAAAGATGATGATGAGTTGCTTGCAAAACGGGCTAAGTGTGATCCGAACAAGGAATCGGAGTTTCAAATTGATGATGACGATTGTTTGAGGTTCAGAAGTCGTCTGTGTGTTCCAAAGAATTCGAAACTTATTTCGATAATTCTGAACGAAGCCCATTGTAGCCGAATGGCAATCCACTCGGGGAGTACGAAGATGTACAACGATTTGAAACGTCGGTTTTGGTGGCATGGTATGAAACGAGACATCTCCGACTTTGTTTCGAGATGTTTAATATGTCAACAAGTGAAAGCGGAACATCAAGTGCCTTCAGGATTACTTCAGCCGATTACGATACCCGAGTGGAAATGGGATCGAGTCACAATGGACTTTGTGTCCGGACCGCCATTGTCGCAAAGTAAGAAGGACGCGATTTGGGTTGTTGTTGATAGATCGACTAAGTCGGCTCACTTTATCCCTGTGCGTCGAATTTTTCATTGGATAAACTAGCTGAATTATACGCTTCTCGATTGTGAGATTACACGGGTATCGATTTACATTGTGTCGGATAGAGATCCGAGATTCACCTCGCGATTTTGGAAGAAATTGCAAGAAGCTTTGGGTACCAAGTTGCATTTCAAGACCGCCTTTCACCCCAAACCGATGGTCAATCCGAGCGGATAATTCGGATACTTGAGGATATGTTGAGATGTTGCATCCTCGAGTTCGATGGTTCATGGGAACAGTACTTACCTTTGATTGAATTTGCTTACAACAATAGTTTTCAATCAAGTATTAAGATGGCGCCTTACGAGGCCTTGTACGGGCGTAGATGCCGTACACCATTGTTTTGGACCGAGCTCGGTGAGAACAAAATTTTTGGAGTGGATTTGATTAAAGATGCTTGAAGAAAGTAAAAGTAATCCGTGAAAATCTGAAGATAGCCTCCGATCGTCAGAAGTCGTACGCGGATCTGAAACGAAAAGACATTGAGTATCAAGTGGGAGATAAAGTGTTTCTTAAAGTTTCGCCTTGGAAAAAGATACTCAGATTTGGCCGTAAAGGCAAATTGAGCCCGAGGTTCATCGGGCCATATGAGATATCCGAACGAGTCGGTCCAGTTGCGTATCGTTTGATTTTGCCCCCTGAACTTGAAAAGATTCACGACGTCTTTCATGTTTCGATGCTTCGGCGCTATAGATCTGATCCGTCGCACGTAATTAGTCCATCAGAGGTTGAAATTCAATCCGATATGAGTTATGAAGAAGAACCGATTCGTATCCTAGCTCGTGAAGTGAAGGAGTTGCGAAACAAAAGGGTTCCGTTAGTAAAAGTGTTATGGCTCAAACACGGGATGGAAGAAGCTACTTGGGAACCCGAGAGCTCTATGAAAGAGCGTTACCCAAACCTATTTATCGGTAAGATTTTCGGGGACGAAAATTTCTTAAGTGGGGGAGAGTTGTGACAGCCTTAAAACGACCCTAGTCGGAATGTGGTTTCGGGACCACAAAACCGAGGCATAAAAGTAATTTGATATTTATTTTGATGCCTATAATATGTGTTAACTCATGTGTGACATTTTTGATGCTTTAATTTAGAGTTATAAATGTGAATTTCACTAGAAAGGACCTAGTAGTAAACTTTAAAAGTATGAGGGGAAAATGTGTAATGACTAGTTGATCATGCATGCAAAAATGAGGGGTTTGCATGTCAACTTCCCCATTTATTAGCTAATGGACGGCCATGACAAGGGTGTATGGGCTAAACATGTCATGAAACATGTTTTGTTGGTGCATTAGGGAGAAACAATAAACAAATAAGTATGGGTGATAAAGAAAGAAAAAAAAAATGTGTGCGTGTGAGTGAAACCCCTTGCAGTGTATTGAGGAAAAGGAAGAAAAAAATTGTTCATCCATTTTTCTCCCTTGACCGAAAATACTAGAGGAAGGAAGGAATTTTGCTTCATGTTTGGTTTGGAAGAGGATTAGGAAGAGGTTGGCTATACTTGCATCAAGATTAAGGTATGTTTGAGGTTGTGCCATGAGATTCATGCATGTTTTTAGTTGCTAGCTTGATGTTCTTGTTAGCCCATGGTTCAAATCTTTGCTATGTCACGGGAATGAAATTCGCCAAAGTGAATATGGTGTTAATGCCATTGCATGCTAAATATCAAGCTTGATAATGAAACATGTGATGGGGAATGAGGACTCTTAGATTTTCTTTTAGCATTTTTGAAGGAGATACTAAGTTCTTTGTTTAATCATGACCAAAATTATGGTGTTGTGGTATTCGCCATGGTATATCCATAAGTATGATTCATGCATGTTGCATGGTAAGTAAGATTTAAGCTTTGGATATGTGTGTACATTTGGATATAAGCCACTTGAGAATTCGCCCTTGCACCTACATGAATATATGTTTGCACATGATGTATTGGTATGACATATATACTATGTCAAGTGTATATTTGCTTGTGATGATGTTTCGATTATGAAGTAAATGAGAGAGGTGTATTGAGCTACGATATGTAATGCGTTAGTAGTAAAATGTATGCTGTTTTGTGTGGTATTAAGTATAATTGGCCTCAACATGGACATGTATATTCGGCCATATGAGAGGAAATTGGTGTGCATGCATTCGGTTAGAGGCAAGCATATTGATGCCTATTCTTGGCTTAGAAAATTCGGCTAAGAGGAATATTAACTAATGTGTTGAGTTCGATTCATGATTTCATACATATGCGACTTTGATGCCTAATGAGTATATATATTGACTAAGTACCTTGAATTCCTCTTTCGATGCTCAAATGATTAAATCGATTTATTTGTCAAATTAAGCTCAAGAGCAAAGGGGAGCTAAATCCGATAAAGGGAAGGAAAAATTAGTCGAGTAGCCGTCGAAATCACTCGACAACATCCAAGGTAAGTCTTCGAGTAATGACCCTACTTGAATTATATTGAAATCATGCTCCTTGTGTGTGTGGCTATTGAGCCGAATTTGTAAAGGTTTGATAAATATTTTGTGTTAGAGCCTTAGTAACGAAAATGAATTATGGATATGTCTTGATTATTGATATATGTGTAAATGAACATTGGAATGATATCCGGGCTAAGTCCCGAAGGCAATTATGCTAGTAATTATATCCGGGCTAAGACCAAGGCATTCGTATGAAGTTGTTATATCCGGCTAAGACCAAGGCATTTGTGCAAGTTACCAAATCCGGGTTAAGATCCGAAGGCAATCGTGCGAATCACTATAACCGGCTAGGTCCCAAGACAATCGAGCGAAGTCGCTATATCCGGTTAAATCCAAAGGTACGTGATTCGAAGTGAGCAATCTTGCTGTAAAATTTCAGTTTATACACTTGTGAAAATTCCAGCAATAAGGTATGTTTGTATGTGCTTGAATTAGTTGAGTCCTTACAAGTAAGTATGCGCTCAGTTGATAAACGAGCTACCGGCCTTTGGCTAAGTTGTTCTTTTGTGTATGAACATAAGGGTCTGTAATGTGAAATAAGTATGATTATGGGAATGTGTATTAATAAAGTGATTCATTTAGCCATGTGAATGTAATACGTTAGTCAAAGCTGATTCCATTGCTTGAGACTTACTAAGCATTAAAATGCTTACCCCGTTGCTTTGGCTCTCTGTTTTATAGGTTTCGCTCGTTAGCTATCGGATTCGGGATCAACGAAGTCGAAGTCATCCACACTATCAAAGCCCCCTTTTGGTACAATTTTGGTTGAGCTTTGAAATGGCATGTATAGGACTACCCTTTTGTTGCGTTTTAAGTACTTTTGTGATGTATGTGTGTACGACCATGCGAAAATGGCTCGTAAAAGTGGAGTATGGCATTAGACCATTTGTGCTTATGTATATATGTATGGTTTTATGATGTGACTACGGACTGAATGGAAGTGTGAGCAAATGATCAGCCATTGGAATGGCTAAAAATGATTATATGTGGACCTATGTATGACAAAACTCTAGTTGGTCCATAGAAACCACGAAATAGGTAAGGTTTACCTGAAAAACAGATGCTGACAGCAGCAGTGATGTGGATTTTAAAAATCACTAAAAATTGTAGGAATGGAATTAAATAGTGAATAAATTATGTAAATGAATCTTGATGAATCTACTTTCATATGGAAGAAACGAAACGGTCATATGAATTATATGTTAAGAGATATTAAAGTTCTCGTGAAACAGGGCCAGAACGGTTTCTGGATCCCCTGTTCCGACTTTAGAAATTCATTGTAAATTAACCAGAGATAATTAGGAGTCATGCCATATATGTATAGATTCTTCTCTGAGTCTAGTTTCTATAGAAACAAACGGCATCAGTATTGAAGCCCTGTACAGGGAGATATCCAATTCGTAACGTACGAAGGTCAGTGTAGTCGATCCCTGCAACAGGGGAGACTTTAACTAATAAACTGTACTAATTGGCTTGACCAAAAATTCTATAAAAAAATCTGTAGATGGAAATATGAGTCTAGTTTCAGGGAAAAATTACGAAACAAATTTTCGAGCTTTGAAACTCAAGATATGATTTTTAAGGCAACACTGATGCAGTAACCAGCTTGTCTGGAAATTTCTAAATGGACTGTGAAGATAGTTAAACTAAGTTTGTGTGCACCTTGTGTTCGATTCCGGTAACGGACTCGGGTACGGAGTGTTACAATGCTTGTAGGATATAGGATAAAAAATACTTATATGGTGCATTTAGATGACTTGCATAATTCATATATATGTCTTGTTGCTAAAAATGAAAATAACTCTTTATTGTGACATAGAAAACTAGGACATGCTAGCATGAGCATATTGCTTTAACTAGCCAAAAATGACTTAGTAAAAGGATTGCCCAAAATTGATTTTGATTTAGATAAAGTTTGTGATGCATGTGTTAAAGGCAAACATAAGAAAGTTTCTTGTAAACCTATCAATGATGTATCTACTAGTAGAGTTGTTCAATTAATTCACATTGATCTTTTTGGACCAATTAGGACTACTAGCTTGGGTGAAAAATAATATGCTTTTGTGCTTGTAGGTAATTTTTCTAGATTTACTTGGGTTTTTTTCTTAAGTACTAAAGATAAAGCATTAGAAAAATTCAACACATTTTCAAAAATTAATCAAAATGAAAAAGGATACTCTATCACTAATGTTAGAAGTGACAATGGAACCAAATTTTAAAATCTTGATTTTGAAAATTTTTGCAACTCAAATGGAATTAGATATAATTTCTCAGCACCTAGAAACCCTCAACAAAAGGGAGTTGTTGAGAGAGAAAATAGAAGTTTAAAAGAAATGTCTAGAACTATCCTTTGTGAAAAAAATTTACCAAAATTTTTTTGGACAAAAGCCGCAAACACGGTTTACTATATTTTTAATAGAGTAATGATTAGGTCTATTTTAAAGAAAACTCCATATGAACTTTTCAAAAACAAAAAGCCTAACATTAGCTATTTTCATCCTTTTGGATGCAAGTGTTTTTTTTTAAATAATGGTAAATACGATCTTGGTAAATTTGATTCAAAAAGTGATGAAGGAAATTTTCTTGGTTATTCTTTAAATTTTAAAGCTTTTCGAGTGTTTAACAAAAGAACTTTAGTAGTAGAAGAGTCTATACATGTTTTTTATGACTCTAACCTTCCTCCTAGAAAGGATTCTTGTATTGATGATGATGATGCGGAATTTTTTCACAATGATGATATAGTTGATCATTCATCTGACAAGATTCAAGAAAAAACACAAGATGCTCTAAAGGAGCTTACAATAAAGGAGAGGGAAATCACTCATCTAAGAGGGCTCAACTATGTGAAGGATAGTAAGATTTTTAGAGATCCATCCAAAGGGGTAACTACTAGATCTTCTCTTAGAAATACATGTAATTATGTTGCATTCATTTTATACATTGAGCCTAAAAATATAAAAACACTAAATGATGAATATTGGATATTGGTTATGCAAGATGAATTAAATCAATTTGAGAGAAGCAATATATAGACCATTGTAGAAAGACCATGTGATAAATCAACTATAGGTACTAAATGAATTTTTAGACATAAGCTAGATGAGAGTGGTAACATAGTGAGGAAAACGGCTAGTCTTGTTACTCAAGGTTACACTCAAGAGGAAGGAATAGACTATGATGAAACATATGCTCCCATATCTAGAATGAAAGCCATTAGAATGCTTTTAGCTTTTACATGTTTTAATGATTTTAAAATATTTCAAATGGATGTAAAAAAGCTTTTCTAAATGGTTTTATAAATGAAGAAGTGTATGTTGAACAATCAATCTATTTTGAAGATCCAAAATTTCCAAACCATGCTTTTAAATTATCAAAAGCATTATATGGTTTGAAATAAGCTCCTAGAGCTTGGTATGAAAGACTATAAACTTTTATTGTTGAAAAAGGTTTTAATAAAGGGAAGGTTGACACAACATTTTTTATTAAAAGAAAAGATAAAGATTTATTAGTAGTTCAAATATATGTTGATGATATTATTTTCGGTTCTATTAATTATCTTTTTTCTCAAAAAATTTCAAAGCTAATTCAAGGTGAATTTGAAATGATCATAATAAGAGAAATAAACTTCTTTTTGGGACTCCAAATCAAGCAAAGGAAAGATGACATCATCAACTAAGCTAAGTACACAAGGGAAATGCTCAAGAAGTTTGGGATGGACAATCTCAGACCACAAGCTACACCCATGAGCTCTTCTACAAAGCTTGACAAAGGCAAAGAAGGTAAATGTGTTGATTTAAAATTATATAGGTCTAAGATAGATTCTTTGTTTTATCTTACCACAAGTAGACCAGATATTATGTTTAGTGTTTTCCTATGTGCTAAATATCAATAATGCTTTAAGGAATCACATTTACAAGCCATTAAGAGAATCTTTAGGTACCTTAGAGACACTCCTAATTTAGGCCTTTGGTATTATAGAGACTCTTCATTTAGCTTGCATGCTTTCTCATATGTAAATTTTGGAGGTTGTAAACTAGATAGGAAGAGCACCTTCGATACTTGTCAATTCTTAGGCAACATACGAATTTCATGGTCTTCAAATAAACAAAATAGTGTTGCATTGTCCACCATTGAAGCAAAATATATTTCCCTTGGTAGTTGTTGTGCTTAAGTTTTATGGATGAAACAACAACTTAAGGATAGTTGAAATAGATATCATTCCTATAAAGTGTGACAATACTAGTGCTATTTGTCTTACTAAGAATCCCATCCAACATTCTAGGACTAAGCACATTGAAATTAGAGATTATGTTCAAAGAGGTGATATTGTTCTAAAATATATGGACAGTTTGCATCAATTAGTTGATATTTTTACAAAGCCTTTAGAAAATGAGAGATTTTTGACACTTAGGAGAGAATTAGGTTTGAACACCTTACCTTGACTTTCTGTTGAATTTTTTCCATGCACTTTGATTGATTTTTAAACTTGTATATTGTTCTTGTATTGCAAAAAACATGATAATATGATTTTCATGACTATTTTATGCAAAAAGATATGGGGAAATTTATGTGGTTGATTGATTTATTTTGACCTTATCTTGTCTAGCATAACTTATTTTTTATGCCATTAAACTTGTCTAGCATAACCTATTATGCCTTATGCATCATGTCACATCCCAAAACTTAGGTTAGTAAAAATTGGGTTAATGAACCGAGAGTGGTCATGTTTGATCTATTACTTATTTGATAATAAATAAGTATCAAGTATAGTGGTTGAGTAGCGGTGGAGCTATCTTTGATGACCAGTGCTCAAATCTCTTCCCTCACATTATTTTCTATGTGGTGTAATTTTACCCCAAACCTTAGCAAATGTCACACTATGTTTCTAAAATAAATGTTGTAGGAATTATAATAAGCTAGTGAATAACCACATGGTTAAGTGCTTAGTTAATTTCCTAAAGGTGCTATATTCAATTCCCCATATTTTTGGATCTTAAATGTAATAGCCCGATTTTGGGCCTAGTTGGAACAGTGGTTTCAAGACCATAAATTCGACGCCGAGCATTTTTATTACATTTTTATGGTCTACGATTTCACGAAATGACTTCGTGAAAATTTCGTTTGAAAATTTTCACGTTTGGACATTCAATTTAGTCAAAAGGACTAAATTGTAAAAAGTGCAAAAGTTGAGTTCTACATGCTAGAGGTGTTCAATTGTTATGAAATTTTAAATTGGAGGTCCTTATATGGTAATTAGACCATTTTTAAAGTTTTTGGACAAAAATGGACATGGTTAGGCATGTTTCAAAAGTTTTTTATTAAGGGCATTTTGGTCATTTAGTTATTAAAATGAATTAAAAACAAAAATAAAAGCCCAAAAATTTTTCCATCTTCCTTCTTGGCCGAAATTTGCAAGAGGAAGCCATGGCTAGGGTTTTTCAAGCTTTCAAGCTCGATTGTAAGTCCGTTCTAGCCCCGTTTTTAATGATTTTTACGTTTTTGAAATCCTTGTAACACGATCTATCTATTTCTACCATTAATTTGAGATATGATGAAGGTATAGATTTTGAAACATGTTATAAATTTTTATTTTGATGTTTAATGGTGGATTATGCATGTTTATGGTTAGAGAAACGACTTTTAGTAAGTGATTTTCGGTGAAAATGGATAAAAGGACCTATTTGTAAAAGTTATGAAATATGTGTTAAAATTTGATTTAATGGAAAATGTGGGCTGCTATAAGCACGAAAATGATTCAGCTACGCATGGGTAGTAAAGAAATTGAATGAAAATCATTTTACGAGCCTAGGGGCAAAAGTGTAAACATGTTAACTTTAGGGGCAAAAATGTAATTTTTCCATAATGTGATTTTTGGATCACATTGAATAATGTGACCAATAAATAGGATAAATGTGATATTATAGATCAAGGAAAATGAAGTTCAGACCTAGAACGGGGGAAAAATGAGTAATTGACGGTTAGGTCCCTCTTTGCCATTTTAGTGTCGAGGTAAGTTCATGTGTAAATAATGCCACATTACATTATTATGTTTTTAATTCCTTAATATTGTATGAATTGTGTAATTATCTCTATGGATTTGATTAATGATGACTCGATGATGATTTGATGAAGAATTGATACCTCGAAATCCCGGTTGAAACTTAGGAATAGTTAGGATACAAATGTCATGACATTAGGGTTATGTTTGATCCCATGTAAGACCATGTCTGGGATATGGCATTGGTATCGAGATATGTGATCCCATGTAAGACCATTTCTGGAAATGGTATTGGCATTGATATATGTGATCCCATGTAAGACCATATCTGAGATATGGCATTGGCATCGATATATGATCTCGTGTAAGACCATGCTGGGACATGGCATCGATATGAGACATCGTGTAAGACCATTGCTGGGCTATTAGCTTCGATTTGTGAGCCCATGTAAGACCATATTTAGGATATGGCATTAGCTTCTTACTATGTGTATGAGAATTCCCAAGTATCCTTAGTATTCCAAATGGTTCAACGGGAAATTCAACGGGTATGTTAAGAACGAGAAAATATGTGACTATATTACGAGGGGTATAGGTATGTACACAGAACTCATGTGAAGTGAATTCGGTATATCATGAATTGTTGGTAAGAATGTATACGAATAAGTTAAGCTTGTGAGATATTTATAATCTGGTGATTAATGATCTACATTTATGATGAATGGATACATGATAAGATTTAAAAATGATCATGTGTTAGGCTTATGAGCCTAATTGGGTTGTGATATAGTATGATGTATATGCTTAAACTATGATTCATTGTATATGAGAAAAAGAAAAGACAAGCGTAACCATTGATTTAAAGTCATTAGGAAAACATAGAGAGATATGAGCTATAGATAAGTGAAAGATTATTAAGTTGTATGCTGAAATTATGATTACTCGTAAATAATGTGCATGTTGTTAAGAGAGTTGAAATAACTTGTTAAATAATGTGACATGCTGTAATGGGGAGATTATGGTTACTAGTCTAATGCCAACACATGCAATTAGTGTTTGTAAGATAAAAGAGTAAGCATTATGGATGAGTAAGTGGTAATCATGAGATTTAATGCAAATTGTATTAATAATATCCTTATGTATGGGTAAAAACAAATGAATGTTAATAGTTGTTTATTATTTTCATATGAACTTACTAAGCTTTGAAGCTTACTCCCCTTCCTTTCCCATCTCTTATAGGTTAATTTAGCTAGCTCGGGTTGGAGATCGCCGGAGATGCTATCACACTATCAAGCTATTATCGTGGGGTAAAAGTGAATACAAACCTCTTAAGTTTATGGCATGTATAGGTTTTGGAGTATGAGTCATTATGATTTTGCTAAATGTATTAGCCTGTGACGGCTAATGGTTGGTTGTAATTTGTAGCCATGCAAATTGGCCTATATTGGCTAATTGGTTGTAAGCTCATATAATTATGCATGTGCACATGTCAATGTTTTGTGATGCGGTTTATATTTGCTTGATATATATAATGGATATGAGTTTATTCATATGTTAATGCTCTTTGGGTGTGAATTTAGCATGATATGTATTGGTAAGGCATGATGTTATAATGCATGCTAGATGATGGTATGAAAAGGATATGCTATTACTTGATGGTAGTTGTTTTTAAGGCATTTATATTCCTGAATTGTGCCATGTAATTTTGTGTGAATGTGTACAAGTGAGGGTGGAAAAATGGCTTGGAAAATAGCCTTGTATTTGTCCACACGGGTAGACAAACGGGCGTGTGTCTAGGCCGTGTTTGACACACAGCCCACCCCACGGGTGTGTGACATGCTTAATTGTTGCAAAACAAAATGCTCAGTATCAAGCACACGGGCAGAGACAGGGGCGTGTGTCTTAGTTGTGTGAAGGACATGGCCTAAGCACACGGGCGTGTGACTTGGCTGTGCGACTTCAATTTTTTGTTGACGTCATAAATAGAGAGTTACACGAGTTAGGGACATGGGTGTTTGTGACTACACAGCCTGCCCACACGGGCGTGTCCCAAGCCACACGGACGTGTGACCCCTCTTTTTATGAAAAATTTAAGTTGGGAAAGTTTCCAAAATTCTCAGTTTAGTCCCGAACCATCCCTAATGCATGCTTTGGGCCTCGTAGGCTCGTTTAAGGGACGATATGGATGTTTTTGAAAAGTTTTAAATTTGAGTGGAAATTCATGTCTTGGTTTCGAATGTTTGTTTGAGTTTAAGTCCGGTAATGCCTCATACCCTGTTCCAGTGTCGAATACGGGTAAGGGGTGTTACAATAAAGCTTTGGTCAAAGCTTCCATAACCATCCACTCCTAGTTACCATGCAAAGAAAGATTCTTTCCACCTTTAACTAGTCAACCTACCATCTTTTGCCCCCCATGTATTCCCTTTTTTCCTTTTCTTTTCCCTAATTTCCTCACTTGCCTTTGAACTAATGTATGCCACCCCTAGCACATGAAACCATCCACATCCATTTTTTTTATTTTTTTCTTTCATCTTTTTCGTTACCCTTTCTACTCTCTTTGTCTCCTTCTCTTTTCAAAAAGTAGAGTGTTGACTAGGTAGGTGTCTAACCTTTGAAGGCTATGCACACATTTTTGTTTTTCATTTTTGCAAAAATCCTCTTTCTCCTCCTTTGAACGACCTTGTACCACGCCTTATTTGTTTGTTCTCCTCCATATTTTACTTCATTTTTTATTCATTTTTTTAAGACCACCACCTTCCACTACCATTAATTAATTGCACCACCACTGGACCGCCGCCGGACCACTACCGTGACCATCACTCTCCTTTTTCTTTCTTCTTTATTTTTCTCTCCTTCCTTTCTCTAGTACCAAACTTCTCCTTCTCTTTTACCCCTCTTTCTTTGGGTTCTCGTCAAATCACCGCCGTCATCACCGTGTCGTCACGCCTCTACCGGTTTTGGTGATCCTTTCTCTTTTCTTCACCATTTTTCAATCTCTATCATTCTATTTAGTAACCAAAAATTCTATATCATCTATTTCAATTAGTTTTTAATTTATTTCCAAATGTTGTATTTAGTGACTCACTTTTTTTACGTCCCTCTCCGATACAAGATCATGGGGATCCTCCAACCCTTTTGTTTCAATCAATAAAGAGTAATTATAGTGGTCGAATGAAAAACCACTCTTTTCTTTCTTCTTTTCCTTTAGGTCGAATGTATAATAGTGTATTTTTCCTTCAAATATTATCATATCGTATTCTACTTTATGTTAAAGGGCTGATGGATACCAATCCGAAAAGTCACTAACGCTGGAAACAAGATCACATTTCGATTGATTTTTATAAGACAAGTGATGATGGGAGTTTTATTAAATTGACTTATTTTATAAAGCATTAAAAACAACCTCCCTAATGAGAAATCACGTTTGTTGATAAGTAGGTAACCTATCGATTAGATCCAAGTGTGGGCATTCTTTAGGGGGTGATTCGCTTTGGATCTACTATCATGTATGGGTCTAATCTAAAATAAAAAAAATTAACGTATGATATTATATTTTGAGAAATTTGATTTGCATGTTTCAACATGCCCAATGTGACAAGTGATATCTTGAAATGAAAAATATGTATATATATGTTTATTGTGGCCATACCACATGAATGAGGTAGGACACTGTAAGAAGGAAGAATTGGTGGCTTCATCCACAACCTACACGGCAACTTGTTTGCAACTTTGGAGTGTTTGGATGGACGAGTTCTGGGGAACTCGATTTTGGAGTGTAGCAGTGATGGGTAGGATGTTTTAAAAAGATTTGCATAATTGTTTTACAAAAACTACATTTTCATGATCATGTGCATGAATATTGGATATTTTGAATAATAAGTATATGGTTATTGTTATTTGTTTTGTATAAGGAATTTCTGCTTAATACTTGAGTTAAGACCCACACTAAACTTTATAATTCACCCCCTTTAATTTTTTGATTTTACAAATAACCCCGAGGTTATGATTCAATTATGGCATTTGGAGGAGTTCCTCAAAATTCTTTTTAAATTAAAATAATTAAAGTTTATTTTAATATTTTGATATTTTGGGATTGTAAGAAGTTTGAGTATGGATTGTGGCATGAGACTTTACTTTGGGGATTTTTCATTCTGATATGCATGAGTTGATTACATGATATTAAGTTTTAAAAACTGCATAAATTTGTATTTAATAAGAATACGCATGAAACTTGGTTTCTATTAAAACTTGACAAAATCGCTATTTTCCGCTTCAACAATAAAAATGAGTTTTAGAAAGAAAATATGACTTGGTTTTTGAGGTCTTAAATTGTCTGTTGTTGTTTTATCGAATTTACGTGAAATATTGATTTTTAACAAAATATAGTTTTAGTAAAATTTTTCATTGCGATTGTAACACCCTTCATCCTGTATTCAATGCCGGAATAGGTTACGGAGCATTACCAGACTTACGAAACAATTAAACAACCATTTAGCATACATAACATCATTTCATAGATTCATCATTCAAACTCAATCAATTTGTCCCTAATATGTGTCTACGAGGCCCAAAACATACTTTGGAATGTTCTGGACTAAACCGATATCTCAAGAAGCTTTCGTGAACTTGGAAAATTTTTCTCAAAACAGGGGACACATGCCCGTGTGGCCAGGCCGTGTGTCTCACACAACCACCAGACATGCCCATGTCAAAGGCCGTGTGGACATTCGAAAAATGGCCAACACACGTGTAACTCTCTGACTTGGGTCACATGGCCAACACACATGCCCTTGTACCAGGCCATGTGCTAGGCCGTGCCAAACCTGTAGGGTACACTGACTTATTCCACAAGGCCAAGTTGCATGCCCGTGTGTGAGGCCATGTGGAGCATACTGACTTGTTTTAAATTTTAACACCAAGGGACACACAGCCGTGTAACAAGACCATATGTCACACACGGCTGAGACACATGCCTGTACCTCTACCTATGTGGACAAAAATAGGATATTTACCAAGCCAATTTGCCAACCAATTTTATATATACCTACACAACCCAAATGGCACCAAACACAACATCAATAAACATAAAATTTACTTCCAAACCAAGCATGACTTATACCATTTACAACATCAATCACAACAAAACGTGAATACCATATATAGTCACCAAATTTCATACCAATTCTTATTTTTCCAAATTAACAAAATGACCATTTACAAATATGCATTATTTAGCCTACTTCCACTAGCATACCAACATCCATAAATCATCAATTTAACTTCCATAATACCTATCATCAATAAGCATCACAATTTTATTCATAAATTCATGACATAAGCATTTGCACAATTATAAACACAACCAAAATATGACAACTTTCTTGGCTAAATACAAACCAAAATAGGAATTTAAAAGCCAACTCAAATAGCTACATTATTTACCCAAAATTGACTCAAAGTCCCTATACATGCCATATACTCAAAATATAGTTTCAAAAGTACCAAAGTGATAGTGATAGTGTGGTGGAGCCTTCGAAGATCTACAAATTTGAGCTAGCTTTGAATCACTGTACCAATCTGTAACAAACTCATATCCAAATGGAAAATGTTGAATACTCGAATTCTCGCACACTAAGTTCCATACATAGCCGAAGCTATCTCAAATCACACACTAAGTGCCATACATAGCCGAAGCTATCTCGAGTCGCACATTAAGTGCCATACATAGCTGAAGCTATCTTGAATCGCACACCAAGTGCCATACAGAGTCGAAGCTATCTTGAATCGCACGTAGTCGAATTGTCGTCAAATATGACTATAGACTCGTATACACAATTTATGCAATATCAAAATATTTAAAGTATAATTATAACAATGCTTATTACATACGAACTTACCTCAGATGTTAAAACGACGAAATAAGTCATTTAGTCAATAACTTTCATTTTTCCCCGATCCTGATTCGAATTTTGTTTTTCTTGATCTGAATATATTCAAAATTAACTTATTTAATCAATTATTTATTCAATTCAATCCAGAATATACATTAGGGCTATTTCACACATTCTCCCTTAAACTTTCCCATTTTTCACAATTTAATCCTTATTACATAAGATCACAAATTAATGAAATTCCAATTACACCCATGCTAACCAAATTACCATTATGCCCTTAACAGCCTATATTTTTCATTTATTTCACATTTTAACCACTAACTTTACACATTTCTCAATTAAATCCCTATTTTACATTTTCACTAAAAATCACTTAACAAAACTCGTATATCTATCAAATAACATTCAAAATCTCTCATAAATAATCAAAACTCATACATATTCATCAATGAAAACATTCAAAATCTTTAAAAATTTTGCAAAATAGTCTTTGGGCTAGCTAGTACTAAATGCAACGATCACAAAAACATAGAAATCATAAAAAATTGAGCAAAAACAGACTTACAATTTGGCTTACAAGTGCTGAATGCTTCAAACCCTAAAATGGTTTCTCCCAAATTCAAATTTCGACAAGTGATGAAGATGATAGCATAAAATTTTATTTGTTTTGTTTAATTAACTTATATAAACCATGTCCATGAAAGTCCACTTATTAATATAATAGGATAATTGCAACATAAACCCATAAAATGTTTAATTTCATAGCTAATAAACCCTTTTAACTAATAGAAAATGCATTTTACATTTTACGCGATTTAGTCCTTTTTACCAAATTAAGCATTCAAATGATAAATTTCTTAACGAAATTTTCACACAATCATTTTTATCATACTGTAGGCATTATAATAATAATAAAATAAATATTTTGACTTCGAATTTGTGGTCCCAAAATCCCTGTTCTGATTTGACTAAAAACGGGCTATTACAATGATTATTATAAAAATATGTCAATTTTACATTTTTTCGCTGTAATTCTGAGAAACAAGTTTTTAATAAAATTATACTTAGTTTTCAAAATTTCTATTGTTTACAAATGAGATTTCTGAAGACATCTGATTTCTGAAGTTAACATGTTTTTCCTAAATAACGATGAATAACCAGGTTCTTTAGTTTTGAATAAAAAAAATGAATAATTTTGAAATATGATTGAAATTATGAAAGTTTTGAATACTGATCAAATTTTTACAAATATCAAAATCATTGAATTCTATAATTCTCATATTTTTGCGAGATTAAGTTAAATATTTGATTTCACTAGTTTTGAATGATTTACACAAATGGTTTACAAAGTATGTTTGAAAACCATTAAAGTTTTTCTGGGCCATTCTGATAGCCAATGTAGCTTTGCAAATTCAGTCATGACGATTGGGCTGAGTTTGGGGTGTTACAAATCATATATATCATTATTACATTTTGCATTTTCATGCATATGAAATCATTAGGATTTTTCTGAGAAGTTATTTTAGGACACTTAGAATATTTTACACTTTAAGAATTTCAGTTTTGGAAAATTTTTGCACTTGGAAAACAGAATAGCGACTTGATGTTGATATCAATTTAAAATTATTGACACTTTTATAAAAATATCGATACTCATGTAAAAATATCAATACTTGGTAGGTTTTCAAGGTACTTGCACCGTGAGTTTTTAACAATAGTTTTAAAAACCTATTCGCCTTTTCCCTTTCATCCCCCAAATTTTTTTCCCCAAACTTCAAATCTCTTCAAGAACTTCTGACTTTTTTGTGAAATCTTGACTTTCAAATCCTTCTTAACACCTTAGCATCAAGATTTTTTTCAACATTGCTTCAAGGATTTCCATATTTCAACACTTTTGAGGTAAAACCTAAATTTTTCAATCTTTTGATTTTATGAAATTTAGGTTGAAATGTTGTTTTTTAATGAATCATTGGGTTAGTTTGCACTATATACCACGTGTTTTCTTGTAGGGGTAACTTATTACTACACTTTTTTTATATAACTCGTTGCACACCAAGTGTTTGATAAAATTCCTAAACAAGATCTTTTAAAATAGTCTAAGTGTGTTTTAGTACTTTGCCATCTTCCATGGCCCCTAAGAAACGTACTAGAATCGATGCAGAATGAGAATGTTTCAATAGAAATTTTGTGTCCAAACATGTTTGGGAGTCTAAGACGATAAATTTTTCTATGTTTGAAAGTATCAATTTTGTTTATCTTCCGATTTTTCAAAGTTGGGGTTGGATCATTTTTTGAAAATTACCCTGCCGACTTACATTAATCTTGTTCGAGCCTTTTACTCTAACGCCAAACTCGAACATGATGAATCCGATGATACCATGATTACGATAACATCTTTTTTTATGAACACCCCTATTAGACTCACCTTAGATGAATTTGGAAATCCCCTTCATTTCCCTTATAAAACCCAATATTTTATTACGTCTGGACACGCATCCGAACTTAATGTCTATGATCGTGTCCTTCATCTCATCATTACTTGGAATTTACATGTTATTAAAAAACATGCCATGCTTTGCTCCACCGATTGTTGTTGGATCGATTCTGTTCAATTTGATAGGTGTCCCAACCTAACTCTTATCATGTTCAATGACATTACTAAGGCTATTGGGACGGCGATGTCTACCAACCTCACCCTTCTCTATGGCACTTGCTTGTTTAGGAAACTAGGGATTGATACTCTTGGAGACATCCCCATCACTACTAATCAACCAATTAGTTTTGGAGCTCTTCACCATGCAGGCTTCTATTTTGATGCTAACTTTGGCAATTGGATAAAGAGTGGTGCTACACATGAAGACGACCATGTCGAAGGTCCTTTCAAGGATGCTTCGACTCTAGAACATGTTCCTTCTCCTAAGCATGTTCATCCACCAACTGCCCTATCTTAGCCTGCTCATTCTCAGGCTACTCCCAACGTCAATGTTGCTCTCCTTGATGCTATTCATTCATTAAGTAATGATCTTTGGGATTTTAGAGAGGATGTTACCTCGAGGCTATCAACATTAGAGATGTAAATGGCATGTCTCCTAACTCATTTTCCTTTGACACCTTCCTTTTCTCCTCATGATGATGATTAGGGTAGATATTTAAGCTTGCATTTTCATGTCACTGTTTGCTTTTTGAACCTCAATGTTTTTATTAGTATTTTAAGATACTTTGGTGTTTTTTTTTCATGCAGTTCACTTGGTCTATATTTTTATATATCTATTCTTAAATTAATAATTTTCTTTCTCCTAAGCTTTACTTGATTTCTTTTGATATAAAAAAAAGGTAAATTTTTGATAAGTAAGGGTAATTCGGCTGATTAATAATTGATTTTGTGCTAAACTAAATTTATGCAAATTATGTAACCATTTTTTTCTTTAAAAAAAGGGCTTTAAATTGAAAATAACTTTTATAAAGGATGAGGAATTTATTCAAAAACAAATTTACCAAATATTTTGTTATATCAAAAGGGGGGAGATTGTTAAATCAAGTTTTATTAGATAATGTGTTTTGATAACACATACTTTTGTAAAATTACCATCTTACCCCTAACTTTTCACTTATTTATAAATTGGTCCCTAGGCTCGTAAAATGAAATACATGCATTTTCTTGATTACCCAAGCCTAGCTTATTCATATAGTAGCTCATATCAGCCCATATTTCTCATTATATCACATTTCTACTACCCATTTCTTAATCTTTTACAAATAAGTCATTTTTGGTGTTTTCACTAAAAATCACTTAGTAAAAGATGTTAAACACACATCAAACTTTCATATTCCTCCATCAAACATCAAAATACAAACATGTCACACATGGTTCAAGTTTCATACATGAACCCTAGCTCAAAATATGGCTAGAAATGGATAGATCATGCTTCAAGGATCTCAAAAATGGAAAGAACATAAAAAACGGGGCTAGAGAGCACTTACAATCAAGCTTGAAATGTTCAAAACCCTAGCTATAGAGAGCATGAAATTTTTGGCATCCCTTGGAGAAGATGGACACCATTTTTGACTTGATTTTTCCCGTTTTATTCTTTATTAGCCAAATGGAAAAAATGCCCTTAAGGCCTTTCTTTCAAATTTTTCCTATTCATGCCCATTTTTGTCCAAAATTTTAGAACTTGGTTAAATTGCTATTTAAGGACCTCTAGCTAATGATCCAATGCAATTTCGTGCTCAAAGCTTCTAGAACATGTATTTTGCAACTTATTCAATTTAGTCCCTAACTTCAAATTGGACACTTTAGGCATAAAATTTCTTCATGAAATTTTCACACAAACATGCATTCATATCATAGACCATCAAATAATCATAAAATAATTATTTCTACTTTAGATTTGTGGTCTCGAAACCACTTTTTGATTAGACTGTAAATCGGGATGTTACAACTCTCCCCCCTTTAAGGATTTTCGTCCCCGAAAGTTGAAAAGGTTTGGATATTATTTTTTTTCTCATGGCATCCTCGGGCTCCCATGTAGCCTTTTCAAACCCATGCCTTTGCCATAACACTTTCACTAAGGCAATGGTTTTATTTCTCAATTGTTTAACTTCTCAGGCCAAAATCTTAACTGATTCCTCACCATAAGTCATATTCGCTCGAATCTCAACATCTGTTGGTGTAATCACATGTGAAAGATTTGATTGATAACGGCGTAATATAGACACATGGAACACATTGTGAATCTTTTCCAACCCTGATGGTAAAGCCAATCGATAGGCAACCGACCCTATTCTTTGTGTGATCTCATACGGTCCTATAAAATGAGGACTCAACTTGCCCTTCTTGCCAAATCTCTAAACCTTTTTCCATGGTGACACTTTCAAAAATACCTTATCATCAACTTGATACTCAATTTCTTTCCATTTCAAATCTACGTAGGATTTTTGTCTATTTGAATTGGCTTTCAAACAATCACAAATTATCTTCACTTTCTCTTCAGTTTCTTTGACTAAGTCAACCCGTGAATCTGATTTTCTCTGAATTTAGTGCAATGCAGAGGTGTTCAGTACTTACGCCCGTATAATGCCTCATAAGGCGCCATTTTTAAACTCAACTGATAACTGTTATTATAAGCAAACTCCACCAAGGGTAAGTACTTTTTCCAATTACCTTGGAATTCCAATACACAGCATCGAAGCATGTCTTCCTAGATCTGAATTACTCGCTTAGACTGACTGTCAGTCTGCGTATGAAAAGCAGTGCTAAAATTTAGCTTTGTACCCAAAGCTTCTTGTAACTTTTTCTAAAACTATAAAGTGAACCTCGGATCTCTATCCGATACAATCGATATAGGTACTCCATGAAGTCTAACAATCTCACCAATGTACAATTTAGCTAACTTATTATAACACCCCGAACCCGAGACCGTCGCCGGAGTCGAACACGAGGTGTTAACAGACTTCAAGCCACTTATTAGAAATTTCCCAGACAGGCTGCCAATCTGCATATGGGTCGCATTAAAAATCATATCTTGAGTTCTGAAACTAGAAATCCAGATCCGTAAATTTTCCCCGAAACTAGACTCATATATGCATCTACAAATTTGTTTCTAGAATTTTTGGTCGGGCCAATTAGTACAGTTTATTAGTTGAAGTCCCCCATGTTACAGGGATCGACTACACTGACCTTTGCGCATTACGACTTGGATATCTCCCTGTACAGGGCTTCAATACTGATGCCGTTTGTTTCTATAGAAACTAGACTCGAAAAGGAATCTGTACATATATGGAATGGCTTCTAATTATCTCTGGTAAATTCATGATGAATTCCCAAAGTCAGGACAGGGACTCCAGTAACCGTTCTGGCCCTGTCCCGTGAGAACTTAAATATCTCTTAACATACAGCTCATATGGTTGCTTCGTTTCTTCTATATGAAAATAGACTCATCGGGCTTCGATTCCATAATTCATTCATTATTTAATTCCATTTCCCCTATTTTTAGTGATTTTTCAATCTCATGTCACTGCTGCTGCCAGCACTGTTACTAAAGCAACTATGCCTATTTCATGATTTCCTTTGATCTAACTAGTGATTCATCATACATGTCACAAATTATGATCATGACTAGCCATACCAAAGGCTAATCATTGTCAAACATCTCCCTACTACACTATTGCCATATCATGAATTTTAACACCAAAATAATCAACCATGGCATATGGCATAAAAATCGAATTACCAAGACTTGCAACTTAACATTAGAGAACTAAATCCAACCGAACATTTATGCCATTTTCGCATGGCTAAAAGTTTACATACCAAAGTTCAACAAAGCATATTAGCCTATACATGCCAAAATTTTCTCCTAGACCGACTACAAAAAAAGATACCAAAAGTTGCTAGCCGGTGTGATAACTTCGATGACGATCACGAGCACGCAAAAGGACGAGTCCAAGAAACATAAAATAGGCGACAAGCAAACACCGAGTGAGTATATAACTCAGTAAGCCATAAGCATTATATTGCCGTTCAGTAATAATATATCATAAGAGAAAATAATTAATGCGGGATTAAAATCCTCCATCCACACCCAAACTGTGCTATAATTCCTTAGGCATTTCGGTTTGATCTCATACCAAGCCCTACTTTGATATTTCATACATTACACCATATGACATTGCATGCATTTATCTTCAAGTATAATCACCACATAGGTCAAGACTTACCAAGCTAAATTCCAAATATAAATAAAATGTCTATTCCTCATGAGCTCAAGGTGTTTACTCGCATCACTGTCCATGATTGACTCGGTAAGGCCGCACGTAGAGCATGTATGTTCATTTGAGGATGTGTAATAAGCCCGCACACTTAGTGCTTAATAGTCGAACTCGCACACTTAGTGCTATATAATCAAACTTGCACACTTAGTGCTATACAATTTGAACCCGCACACTTAGTGCCAATTTGTGATCATAAATGTTTACACCGCACACTTAGTGCCAAAACCAATAACTCAATACATCTCACCTCTTTTCTTTCCATTCAATACTTTCATCACCACATACATACATGTATATATATATATTTATCATTCCATTCAGCATCATTACTTGGACATTACGACCATTTAAATTAGTACAAAATAAGTGCTTAATGACTTACCTTATATTGGATGAAATGATTCCCAATCGACTACTCGATTATCTTTGCTTTGCCTTTGCTTGATTCTCCCTCTTTGATGTCTTGATCTAAAATGAATACATTTAGTAGTTTAATCTTCTTGCTGGATATTTATGTGTATAATTTAATGGTTTTCACCCCATTTCACAACTATCCTTGTTCAAAATATCAAAACCTCAACCAATATTCGATTAATGCTTCAAGGTCGAATGTATTGTCACCATTAAGTTAATCGAGTCTCAAGTATTTTTAATCCTACTATACAACATCATGAATCAACTCAACCTTATAAGCCAATATTACTCCTACAATCGATTGTAAAGAGTTAACAAAGAAAATATATTTTCACAAACATATACACCCATATGGCCGATTATACCAAATCAAGTTTAACCTTACTTATCTCAAAATTTTCATTCCATACTATCATCCCCATGACATAGCAAAGTTTTGAACCATGGAATAATTAGAACTAAAACTAGCAACTAAAAACATGCATGAATCTCATGGCACAACATCAAACATACCTTAATCTAGATACAAGGATAGCCAACCTCTTCCTAATCCTCTTCCAAACCAACCATGAGCAAGAACCCCTTTCTTCTCCCTTGGGATTTTCGGCCAAAAGGATGAAAAAAAGATGAACAATTTTTTTTTGTTTTCTTTCTCACCTTCACGGCAATGGGGAGGGGGGGAGAAGCCTTCAGACACACATTTTTTTATTGCTCATGCACCTTATTTTATTTATTCCAACATAAAACACTCACCCAACATGTTTCATGACATGTTTTGCCCATGATTCCTTGTCATGGCCGGCCACTAGCACTTGGGGGGGGGGGAATTTGACATGCAAGTCCTCCCTTTTGACTACATGTACTATTAGGTCCTTATAGATTAGCCTATCATTTTTCAAAAGTGTCATACAAGTCCTACTAACTGAATTCACATGCAATCGACTAAACCAAAGCTTGAAATATTCACACATTCATAAATACATATTATAGACAATAAATATTACGTTCAAACATTTTGGTGACTCGGTTTAGCGGTCCCGAAACCACTTCCCGACTAGGGTCAATTTTGGGCTATCACACTTATCAAGTAAGTAATCAATACGTACCAGGATAAAATAAGATGATTTAGTCAGTTTATCAACAATAACCCATACGGCATCTTTCTTTCTCAGAGTTAAAGGCAAACCTAACACAAAATCTATAGTAATTCGATCCTATTTCCACTCGGGAATCATGATGGGCCGAAATAAACCTGAAGGTGGTGTTCAGCCTTTACTTGCTGACAAACTGAGCATTTTGATACAAACTCTAAAATATCATTTTTCATACTATTCCACCAATATATTTTCTTCAAGATATTATATATTTTTTGTGCTATCCGGGTGAAACGCCAAACAACCGTTGTGTGCCTTATGTAAAATATTCCAGATCAACTCAGTATCCTTTGGAACATGAATCCTACCACGAAACCTTAAGCAACCATCGGAGTCACACAGAAAATCTGGTTCACTGCTGGACTCACACTGAATTTTCTTAGCTTGCAACTCTTTATCAACTTTCTGAGCATCACAAATCTGTTGAAGAAAAGTCGGTGTAACGCCCCAATTTTTGGGAATTCTGTGATTGTTTGGTAAAATTTAAAATTTTGTGATCTGTCTGCTTGATGAAGGTTTATTTATGATAAGAGGCCTCTAGAAGGCCCAAGCTTAAGCTAAAACCCAGTAACCTTGTGTGATTTTAATCTATAAGAGGAAAAGGGGGTTCTGGTTAGCAGGGGTCTTAAATATTATTTGGGTAAAATAAGACATAAGGAAGCAAGTGACAAAGTGGCATGTGGTGCCACTGGGAAGGCTATAAAAGTGGCGTGTAGAAGGGTAGGAAGAGCCCAAGTTCGAGCCGCAAGACAAGCAAATAAGGTGTTTATTTTTTTTTGTGCACAAAAAGGGAAGGTGATGGAATTCAAGGGGGAACTCTGTTAGGGAGAGTTTAAGATGATAAGGGGATTGAGTAAGGATAAAGATAAAGGAGGAAATCTAGGATCTGATCAAGGAACAAGAGGTGGCCGGCCAAGGGACTTTAGCATGGGAAATTCGGCTAGGGTAGTGCTTGTATAAATTTAGCACAAGGGGGTAAGTGAGCCGTTTTATGATCACTCTTCCTCTCCTTTTATTTTTCTTTTTCTCTCCATTTGTTATTATTTTCTTCTTTTGTTCCCCATAGCCGAATCCTTCAGCCACCTTACTCTATACCACCTTCCTTCCATTATTTTTAAAACTATAGCCGATTGCCTCAAATCCCGAAATCCCGAAAACTTGATTCCTCTTATACCGATTTCCCTAGCCAATTCTTTTAATTTCGCTCATCATCTTTGGCTGATTCTCTTATCCTCTAAACCCCAAGTTTCTGTCAACAATACCACAATAAAACCCTCATATTTTATCTTTCTCTACACTATTGCAAAAAAAGCCGAAAATCCCACACTATCCTAGCGACATAGCCGAATACTGAGATCACTGAAGGCTCGAATTTTGTTATCATTTGAAGGCTTAGAGCTGCATCAGAATCAAGTAGGAACTAAGGGGGGATGTTGACTGAAAGAATCGATGGTAAGTCTTTCCAACTTAGTCTATCTTTCGTATTTTAAAAAAAGCCGGAATCCCTAAAAGTTAGGGAGGTTGTCGATTTGGACTTGTAGCCCTAAGGGGGTTGTGATAACAATATTATTTTGGTAATAGTGTGATTAAGAGGCTGTTGATCAAGGGCTTGGACAAGTGGAGCGAACGGATCTGGATCGAGACTCTGACAGCCCTAATTTGACCCTAGTCGGAATGTGGTTTCGGGACCACAAAACCGAGTCATAAAATTTAGTTAAAATTTTATTTGCATACCTTATATGTGTGGTAGTACTTGTATAAAAATTTGATGTTTTAATTTTTATCTTAGGAATGTGAATCTTTCTTGAAAGGATTTAGTTGAGAGACTTAGAAAATTTTGATAGGTAAATAAGTAAGGACCAAATAGTATTGAAATATGAAAATTTGGGTTTGCATGTCAAAATGCCCAAATTATGTTGAGTGGCCGCCAAGCATGGCTTCATTCTTCCAAGATTATGTTGTTTATTATTTAATATTGGTAAGTAATTAAAATAGAGGAGAAATAAAGATTAATAATAAGAAAATGAACAAAAAAAAAGGGTGTGTTCATCCTTGCTATCCTTTAGCGAAAAACCAAGTAAAAGAAAGAGATAAAAGCTTTGGAGAAGTTCGCCATACTTGTATCTAGGTTGAGGTATGTTGAAGTTATTCCTTTAAATTCATGTATATTTTTGGTTGTTAGTTTGAATTCTATCTATCCCATGGTTGGATTTGGGGTTGTTGGAGAGTTGGGATTTGACAAATAAGCTTAAAATTTTAGTTGATACCTTGATGCTATTAACATGTTAGTTATATGGATGTGTTAAGTTGCTTGTTATGTTAGCATGAAAGTTGAAGTTGTTAAGTCATTTTGTTGGAGGTGCGAATTTAGGACTAAGAAGAGAATGAGTATTCTGGCTAACATAGTTGAAAGGGATGTTGCCGATTTTTAGATTTAGATTATGAGAGTGGCTATAATGGGCATTAAGATGTTGAACTTAAGAAATGTAGTCACATGTGGATTTATATGATATTACAAATAGAGGTGAAGCTATGCTAGATTTGGGAAAAAGTCAATCAAGTGTGCATGAGAAGAATTTAGGTGTTTAGATGATGTTATAGATGACATTGTACATGTATATATATATTCGGCCATCAAAGTGAGTATGTAGGTGATGTTGAATCAAATTTTTGGTGCACATTTGGTTATGTATATATATATATATATACATAAGTATGCCCATTCGTGATGTTACCTTTAATTATGTGTATAATCGACTAAATGGGTAATTAGTAAGAGTGGTTGCCGAATATACAAACATACATATGCATGTGTAATTGAATTATAAATGTTTAGCAAGATGATTAAACTAGTTAATTTATTTATTAAGCCCGAGAAGTTAAAGAAGGGGAATCAAGCAAGGGCAAAGCCAAGGACATCGAGTAGCCGGGTTAGAACCGTTATACCCAACACAAGGTAAGTCCTTAAGCACTTTTTGTGAGAACTCCTTGGATAGATATTTTTCAGAGTGATTCTCCTACTTATTAATATGACCATATGTACAATTTGAGTTAAGTAAATTGCTTTACCATGATGAAACAACATAGGGCACTATGTGTGCAAAATTATGTGGCACTATGTGTGCCGATTGGGAGGTTGAAGCATGAGGGAATCTCAAATGCACTATGTGTGCAATTTACTATGGCACTATGTGTGCGATTTACTATAGCACTATGTGTGCGAACATAATAAGCACTATGTGTGCAACGTTCGGTTGTTGATATAAATTGTGCATGAACGAGGTAAGTGATTGAGCTACTAACTAAATATCGAAATTGAGGTTGTGCGGTGTATGCATAAATTTATCTAGTGCATCGTTGTTCCAAACTTGAGAAAATGGATCTAAATCGATTGGGCTGACTTGGCATTGATTTGATTGAAGGACTTGGCATGAGATCGAACCAAAAATTTAAGAAATTGTAGCATAGTTTGTTATGGTTGGAAAAATTGATTTTGTGTTATTTGTTTTTCACTTATGATTATTATTGTTGGACGGTAGAGTAGTGCTTATGACTTACTGAGTTATGTACTCATTTGGTGTGCTTATTTGTTGCTTATTTAGGTTCTTGATCCATTTTGTGTGCTCGGGACCGTCGTTGAAGTCATCACACCGGCTAGCAACTTTTGGTATTTTCTTCTTAGTTGGTCTAGGAGAACATTTCGGCATGTATAGGCTATTATGTTTGTTCGAAATTTGGTATGTAACCTTTTAGCCATGCGAAAATGGCATAAATGTTTGGTTGGATTTGGTTTTATGATGTTTGGTCACAAGTCTTAGTAATTCAGTTTTGGTTGAGTATTGGTTGAGGTCTACTCGATTATTACGCCATATGTCGTGGCTGATTTATTTTCGGTGCTATACTCATGATATGGCTATAGTGTAGTAGGGAGATGGTCGGTGATGATTAGCCTCTGGCATGGCTAGTCATGGTCATAATTGGTGACATGTATGATGAATTATTAGTTAGACCAAGGAAAATCATGGAATAGGCATAGTTTACTCTAGTAACAGATACAAACAGCAGCAGTGATGTGAGATTTAAAAATCACTAAAAATAGTAGAAATGAAATTAAATAATGAATAAATTATGTAATCGAAGATCAATGAGTCTATTTTCATACGGAAGAAGTGAAACGACCATATGAGCTATATGTTAAGAGATGTTTAAATTCTCGCGAAGCAGGGCCAGAGCAATTTCTGGATCCCCTGTTCTGAATTAGGAAATTTACCATAAATTTTATCAAGATAATTAGAGGTCGTACCTTATATATACAGATTCATCATTGAGTCTAGTTTCATTAGAGACAAACGGTATAGGCATTGAAGCCCTGTACAGGGAGATATTTAAGTTGAAATGCACAGAGATCAGTATAGTCGAACCTTGAAATAGGGGAGACTTTAATGAATAAACTGTACTAATTGGCCCAACCAAAAATTCTACAAAAATTCTACCATATAGATATATGAGTCTAGTTTTAGGGAAAATTTACGGAATTGGATTTTGAGCTTCAGAACTCAAGATATGGTTTTTAAAGCGACTATGATACAGTTAGCCAGCATGCCTAGAAAAAAAATTTGAGGGAAATAAATGAAGTAAGCTCGGTAACACCTCGTGTTCGATTTCCAGTAACGGCCACAGGATCGGGGTGTTACAGAGACGCTACTTTCGGCAAAGGTAGGAACGCTAAGGTCTAAGGTGTTATTGGCCGAATTTGGTAAGGAGTTAATATGTAGTTTGTTTCGGTAGTTAGATTAACGTGGTAGTAGTATAATTGTAGGCAGTTCGTGCATGGATCTCGTCAGCGAATCGTCATAAAATAGGTGTGTAACTGACACCCTCTCATTAACTAGATTGGCAAAAGTCGAAAAGTCGAAATGCCGAAAAGTCAGTATTTTGGGAATTTGCGAGTTTACGATTGCTCGCAAGATAGTTGGGTTTGTATATTTGGTAATCTAAAGTAACAAACTGCAGTACGCGCGATTTCGTGCATTTTGATAATTTGGGCTTAATGGGCCAAAAATTGGGTTCATGGGCAAATGGGCCCAATTCGGTAAGTATGCGTGGTAAGTGTTCTGATGGTATGTAAATGGTTAGGATATGCAAGAAAACCCTAAAAGTATCTAAATTACTATAATACCCTTATGTATGGAAAATTACCATGATACCCCTGGGTGTAAATGACCGATATGCCCCTAGGGTTAATTTTGTCTGAAAAGCATGTTGATTTAAATCTGTATGTTGTATGCCATGAATGAATCTTTGTTGCATGGGGACATGGGTTATATTTTGGAGGGAGCGTCCTGGTGGCTATGCCACAATTATCTGATCTGGTGGCTCTGCCACATGTTTTACTGATCGGTGGCTCGCCACGATTATCTGTATCTAGGACTCATCACATTATACATTACTGCAGCCATGCTGCATATTTCGAGGCGTGTAGCGGTTGGGTGGGTCGAGTAGTCTCCCACATGGTGAAAGGTTGGTAAGGGGTGCATGTGGTTGGTTATGGGTTGGGTTTTGCATATACATGAAATATCGATCGATGCATTATGGGCCTACGGGCTTAATTACGTGATACATTGCTCGGCTAAGGCCGATTTATTCATTTACGTGGGTTGAGCTGATATAGGCTATGGTTGGGTTAATTTTACACACCGAGTTTCCCTAAACTCATCCCTATTTTCATCCATGCAGTAATCCCCAACCATAGTGGGCTTGGAGCTGCGAGGATTGGAGTGGCCACTGCTTACGCACTATGGTTTTCTTCGGTGAATTGGACTTCATTTTTATTTACTTTGATGATTTGGGTTTTATTATGTAATAAGGCCTCTCTATTATTTTTATGGGTTTGGTTTATATTTTATTATGATGAACTTAATTTATATTAACTATCAAAATGGGCTAGATCTAGGGTTCGTTTTCAAAAACATAAATTGATTTCAAAGTAACACGATCTCGAACAAGGCTTCTACTATGATAACGTTTCCCAAAATTAAATATGTTTTATTTTAAAATGAACATAATTACAATGGTAACCTAAAGGAATACACGATGTTAGAGTGTGGCAATGGCGGTGTGCATGTCTAGGATTGGATCCGAAAGAGCTTGGTACTTAAGCAGTCCGATGGACTCACCTCCTCTTTTCCGGTTTCCTACCTGGTGCACAGCTTCCATTCACTTTAACCCTTAATGAATTAATCCTTTGAACATCAAGTACGATTTTCTGGACTAAGAATGAAAAAATGTTTTAACGCTTTGATATGGCACGTCGGATCCGGTCATAACGTCTAGGCCGGGTTTGAGGTGTTACATTTAGTGGTATCAGAGCCAGGTTGCAACAACTCGGCTGTGGAATGGGTTTACAAAAACAAAGTTTTAAAAAAAAATTGAAAGAAGTTCTCGGTTTTTAAAATTTGGATCTTCTGAAGGTGGCATTCCGAATCTCCGGCCCAAGCCTGTAAGAATCATTTTGAATTTCTCTGAATATTTTTCTGGATTATCCATCTATACTGAAACTCTGCTAGGATACTCTAGATAGGATGATACTAAGACCATAGAAAAAATTGATAAGAGACTGAAACTGTAGCTAGACTTCGGTTCTGCGAAAACAATCTCTGAAATACTGTCCGATTCATAAAACATCTGTAATAAACATTGAAATGTTATTAATGCATAAAATTCGTAAACAGATAATACGATATGAGTACAAGAGCCACTCGTGGAAGAGGCCGTGGACATGGCCGAGGAAGGGCTCGAGCGGTATCTTCGTCTTCGAGACATATGCCGGCGGTAGATGCACCCGTACCGTCGGCAACAGAAGTGGAGTCTTATGATCGTGGTGTCGGGGATGACGCCCTGTCGCAGGCAATGCTTTGTGTTCTGGAAAGGGTTGTCGGGGTAAGTACGGGCAACGGAGTTTGGGGATCCATTTCTGAACGACTCCGGGCCAACGGAGCGGAGATCTTTAGGGGTGTGTCAGGTATCACCCCCGAATGTGGCAGAATATTGGTTGGAGGCCACAGAACGAATTATGGATGACTTGGATTGCTCTGTGAAGCAGAAACTGATGGGAGCCGCATTGTTACTACGGGACGAGGCTTACCAGTGGTGGCTCACTGTGAGAGAAGGAACCCGAGCTGATAGGGTAACTTGGGAACTGTTTAAGACGGCCTTTAAAGGTAAGTATGTTGCGACAAGTTATGTGGACGCTCGCAGAAAGGAATTCTTGAATCTGGTGCAAAGAGGTAAAACAGTTGCCGACTACGAGGCCGAGTTTCTGAGGTTGAGCCGGTATGCCGTGGGCATAGTTGCTATAGAATATAAGCGAAGTGTGTGCTTCGAAGATGGTCTTAGGGATGACCTGAGGGTGTTGATTGCTCCACAGAGGGAGCGAGACTTTACGGTCTTGGTGGAGAAGGCAAAGATAGCAGAGGAGGTTAAGCAGGCTGAAAAGCAGAATCGGGAGAATGATCGAAACTGTTTTCGGAAGGATTTAGGACCCTCGGGTGGTGCTAATAGGAATGTTAAGAGAGCAAGGTGGAGGAACCAGTGCAAGCAGTGCCGATGAATGTGGTTAGACCACCAATCTGTGGAGACTGTGGTAAGGTACATTTGGGCGAGTGTAGGAAATGTTCTGGTGCATGTTTCTGATGCAGATCTATGGAGCATAGAGTTAAGGATCGCCTCGAGAGCGGAGCGAGCTCGAGTTCTTTGTCTGAGAGGTTGTTCAAACCATGAGAGGTGGATCATAACCACCGAGAGGACGTGGACAAGGTAGGGGTGGAAACGAAAATGGTCAAGGTCGAGGGGCATCTGGAAGGGGTGTTAGAAATGCTGAAGCTCGACAGCCAGCTTTGGTATAAGCAGCTCATCGTCGAGAGGAGGGCGATGCACCTGACGTCATAACTGGTACGTTCTTGGTTTCTGGTATGCCATATACTGCTTTAGTGGATATTGGATGTACTCATTCCTATGTTGCATGTGCCATATCTGGGTCGTTGGGTGTGCACTCTGAGAAGATTGTGAGTGGGGTATCTGTGTTAAGTCCTTTGGGTCACTCGGTTAGGGTAGACAAACTGTATAGGAATGTACCCTTAGAAACTCAAGGCAAGGTTTTTCCTGGAGATCTGATGGAGTTACCGTTCGGAGAGTTTGACCTCATTCTGGGAATGGATTGGCTTATTAAGCATAGGGCGAATTTGGATTGTGCTGCAAAATGAATGGTGTTAAGGACCACGGAGGGTGAGGAGGTTATGATGATAGGCGAGCGAAGGGATTATTTGTCTAATGTGGTGTCGGCATTGAGGGCCAAAAAGTGGATTCAAAAAGGTTATGAGGCCTATTTGGCATTTGTAAGTCAGTTGAAAAAGGAAGGGCTGACAGTGGACAAGGTTAGGATTGTAAAGGAATTCCAAGATGTGTTTCCAGAGGAGCTTTCGGGATTGCCTCGAAACCGAGAAGTGGAGTTTGGAATCGACTTCTTGCCTGGAATGGTGCCAGTGTCTATCGCACCGTATAAAATGGCACCGAAGGAGTTGGTGGAGCTAAAGGCACAAATTCAAGAGTTGTTGGATAGGGCCTTTATTAGGCCAAGCGTGTCTCCATGGGGAGCACCGGTGCTATTCGTGAAGAATAAGGATGGTACAATCCGGATGTGCATTGATTATCGCCAGTTGAACAAACTGACAATTAAGAATAAGTATCCACTGCCAAGGATTGACAATCTATTTGACCAGCTTAGAGGGCCTTCTGTATTTTCTAAGATCGACCTTCGATCTGGATATCATCAATTAAGGGTTAAGGAGTCAAATATCCATAAGACGGCATTCAGGACTTGGTATGGTCATTACGAGTTTCTGGTTATGCCGTTTGGGCTGACGAACGCTCCTGCAGCATTTATGGATCTGATGAATCGTGTGTTCCAACCATTTTTGGATCAGATCGTAGTCGTCTTTATTGACGATATTCTGGTATATTCTGAAACTGAAGCAAAGCATGATGAGCATCTCCGTGTAGTGCTACAGTTGTTAAGGGAGAAGGAACTTTATGCGAAGTTCAGCAAGTGTGAATTTTGGTTGAGGGAGGTAACTTTCCTAGGACATGTGGTCTCTGCTGAGGGGATTAAGGTGGACCTTCGAAAAATTGAAGCGGTTTTGGAGTGGAAGCCGCCTAGGTCGGTGTCGAAAATACGGAGTTTCCTAGGTTTGGCAGGATACTACCGAAGGTTTGTGAAAGGTTTTTCTGTGTTGGCTGCACCTTTGACAAAACTCATAAGGAAAGGGGTACCGTTTGTATGGATTGAGACCCAGCAGGAAGCTTTTGAGAAGTTGAAGAAAGTTACATTGGCCTTTTGTGTTAATTCAGTAGAGTGCAGGAAGGATTTTCTTGTGTCTGTTGACGCATCACATGTAGGTTTGGGCTGCGTGTTAATGTAGGAGGGTAAGGTGGTTGAATATGCGTCACGGCAGCTTAAGCCTCACGAAGGGAACTATCCTACTCATGATTTGGAGTTGGCGGCAGTGATATTTGCACTTAAGATTTGGAGACATTACTTGTATGGAGAAAGGTGTATTATATACACAGACCATAAGAGTCTTAAGTATTTGTTGACATAGAAGGAGCTGAACCTTAGGCAAAGGAGATGGATTGAGTTGCTTAAGGATTATGACTGTTTGATCGAGTATCACCCAGGCAAGGCTAATGTGGTAGCCGATGCTTTGAGTCGTAGAACCGTATCTGATCTAAGAGCAATGTTTGCTCGTTTGAGTCTATATGATAATGGTAGTTTGTTGGCTGAATTGCAAGGAAGGCCAACCTGGGTAGACCAGATTAAGGAAAAGCAGTTGGAAGATGAGTCTTTGGTCGCTCGTTTTCAACAAGTTAAGGAAGGGGGAACTTCGGAGTTCGGTTTAAATGGTGATGGAGTTCTGTGTTTCCGAGGAAGAATTTGTGTTCCGAAGGATTTTGATTTAAGCCAGACAATATTGAAGGAAGCTCATGGGGGACTATGTGCCATGCATCCTGGAGGGAATAAGTTGTATCACGACTTGCGAGAATTGTCTTGGTGGCACGGAATTAGCGAAAGTAACGAATTTGTAGGAAATGTCTGACATGCCAACAAGTGAAAGCTGAGCATCAATTACCTTCTGGACTGTTACAGCCGGTGAAGATACCACTTTGGAAGTGGGAGAGGGTAACCGTGGACTTTGTGAGTGGGTTGCCGTTGACACCATCGAACAAAGACTCAGTATGGGTGATTGTGGATAGGTTGACCAAATCGGCCCATTTCATACCAGTACGTACTGACTTTTCACTTCAAAAAGTTAGCCAAGCTGTATGTGGCGGAGATTGTACAATTTCATGGAGTCCCAGTTTCGATTATCTCTGACCAGGATCCCAGATTCACATCTCAATTTTGGCAAAGGTTGCATGAGGCGTTGGGGACGCGGTTGAACTTCAGTACAGCTTTCCATCCCCAAACTAATGGTCAGTTGGAAAGGGTCATTCAGATTCTGGAGGACATGTTAAGGGGATGCGAGATTAACTTTCGAGGTAGTTGGGAGGATTACTTACCGTTGGCAGAATTTGCATACAATAACAGTTATCAGGCAAGTATTTGAATGGCACCGTATGAAGCACTGTATGGACGAAGGTGTCATACACCTAGTTGCTGGACGGAGATAGGGGAGCGACAAGTTCTTGGACCAGAATTGGTGGCTGATACTAAGGATAAGGTCAGAATAATTAGGGATCGTTTAAAAGAAGCATCGGATAGGCAAAAATCGTATACAGATTTGAAGCGTAAGGAGATTGAGTACTCAGTAGGAGATATGGTCTTCTTAAAGGTTTCTCCTTGGAAGAAGATATTGAGGTTTGGTAAGAAAGGCAAGTTGAGTCCGCGGTTCGTTGGGCCTTATCGGGTTTTGAAGCGAGTAGGCCCAGTGGCTTATCAGTTGGAATTGCCTCCAGAACTAGACAGGATTCATGATGTTTTTCACGTCTCCATGTTAAGGCGTTATCGTTCTGACCCTGCTCATGTCGTGCCGGTTGCAGAAATTGAAGTGCAAACTGATTTGACATTCGAGGAAGAGCCGGTGCAAATATTGGATCGAGATGTTAAGGTTACGAGAAGGAAATCATCCCTTAGTGAAGGTGCTTTAGGCGTAATCATGGCGAGAGGAAGCTACTTGGGAGCGGAAGAGGCGATGTAACGACAATACCCTCATTTGTTTGGACGAGTAAATTTCGAGGACGAAATTTCTTTAAGGAGGTAGAGTTGTAACGCCCAATTCTGAGGAATTCTGTGATTGTTTGGTAAAATTTAAAATTTTGTGTTCATGCTTGATGAAGGTTTATTTATGATAGGGGGCCTCTAGAAGGCCCAAGCTTAAGCTAAAACCCAGTAACCTTGTGTGATTTTAATCCATAAGAGGAAAAGGGGGTTCTGCTTAGCAGGGGTCTTAAATATTATTTGGGTAAAATAAGACATAAGGAAGCAAGTGACAAAGTGGCATGTGGCGCCACTGGGTAGGCTATAAAAGTGGCGTGTAGAAGGGTAGGAAGAGCCGTGTTGAGCATGAGACAAGCAAATAAGGTGTTTATTTTTTTTATGCACAAAAAGGGGAGGTGATGGAATTCAAGGGGGAACTCTGTTAAGAAGAGTTTAAGATGATAAGGGGATTGAGTAAGGACAAAGATAAGGGAGGAAATCTAGGAGCTGATCAAGGAACAAGAGGTGGCCGGCCAAGGGACTTTAGCATGGGAAATTCGGCTAGGGTAGTGCTTGTATAAATTCGGCACAAGGGGGTAAGTGAGCCATTTTTTGATCACTCTTCCTCTCCTTTTATTTTTCTTTTTCTCTCTATTTGTTATTCTTTTCTTCTTCTGTTCCCCATAGCCGAATCCTTCAGCCACCTTACTCTATACCACCTTCCTTCCATTATTTTTAAAACTATAGTCGATTGCCTCAAATCTCGAAATCCCGAAAACTTGATTCCTCTTATACCGATTTCCCTAGCTAATTCTCTTAATTTCTCTCATCATCTTTGGCTGATTCTCTCATCATCTTTGGCTGATTCTCTTATCCTCTAAACCCTAAGTTTCTGTCGAAAATACCACAGTAAAACCCTCATATTTTATCTTTCTCTACACTATTGCAAAAAAAGCCGAAAATCCCACACTATCCTAGGGACATAGCCGAATACTGAGATCACTGAAGGCTCGACTTTTGTTATCGTTTGAGGGCTTAGAGCTGCATCAGAATCAAGTAGGAACTAAGGGGGGACGTTGACTAAAAGAATCGGTGGTAAGTCTTTCCAACTTAGTCTATCTTTCATATTTAAAGAAAAGTTGGAATCCCTAAAAGTTAGGGAGGTTGTCGATTTGGACTTGTAGCCCTAAGAGGGTTGTGATAACAGTATTATTTTGGTAATAGTGTGATTAAGAGGCTGTTGATCAAGGGCTTGGACAAGTGGAGCGAACGGATCTGGATCGAGACGCTACTTTCGGCAAAGGTAGGAACGCTAAGGCCTAAGGTGTTATTGGCCGAATTTGGTAAGGAGTTAATATGTAGTTTGTTTCGGTAGTTAGATTAACGTGGTAGTAGTATAATTGTAGGTAGTTCGTGCATGGATCTCGTCAGTGAATCATCATAAAACAGGTGTGTAACTGACACCCTCTCATAGACTAGATTTGCAAAAGCCGAAAAGCCGAAATGTCGAAAAGTCGGTATTTTGGGAATTTGCGAGTGTGCGATTGCTCGCAAGATAGTTGGGTTTGAATATTTGGTAACCTAAAGTAACAAACTGTAGTACGCGCGATTTCATGCATTTTGATAATTTGGGCTTAATGGGCCAAAAATCGGGTTTATGGGCCAACGGGCCCAATTCGGTAAGTATGCGCGGTAAGTGTTCTGATGGTACGTAAATGGTTAGGATATGCATGAAAACCCTAAAAGTATCTAAATTACTATAATACCCTTATGTATGGAATATTACCATGATACCCCTGGGTGTAAATGACCGATATGCCCCTAGGGTTAATTTTGTCTGAAAAGCATGTTGATTTAAATCTGTATGTTGTATGCCATGAATGAATCTTTTTTGCATGAGGACATGTGTTATATTTTGGAGGAAGCGTCCTGGTAGCTATGCCACAATTATCTGATCTGGTGGCTCTGCCACATATTTCTATTCTGGTGGCTCTGCCACGATTATCTGTATCTGGTGACTCTGTCACATTATCTATTCTGGCAGCCATGCTGCATATTTCTGAGGTGTGTAGCGGTTGGGTGGGTCGAGTAGTCTCCCCACATGGTGAAAGGTTGGTAAGGGGGTGCATGTGGTTGGTTATGGGTTGGGTTTTGCATATACATGAAATATCGATCCGATCATTATGGGCCTATGGGCTTAATTACAGATTCATTCAGGCTAAGGCCGATTTATTACATTTACGTGGGTTGAGTTGATATGGGCTATGGTTGGGTTAATTTTACACACTGAGTTTCCCCAAACTCATCCCCTATTTTCATCCATGCAGGTAATCCCCAACCATAGTGGGCTTGGAGCTGCGAGGGATTCGGAGTGGCCACTCGTTCTGCACTATGGTTTTCTTCTGGTGAATTGGACTTCATTTTTCATTTACTTTGATGATTTGGGTTTTATTATGTAATAAGGCCGCTCTATTATTTTTTTATGGGTTTGGTTTATATTTTATTATGATGAACTTAATTTATATTAACTATCAAAATGGGCTAGATCTAGGGTTCGTTTTCAAAAACATAAATTGATTTCAAAGTAACACGATCTCGAACAAGGCTTCTACTATGATAACGTTTCCCAAAATTAAATATGTTTTATTTTAAAATGAACATAATTACAATGGTAACCTAAAGGAATACACAATGTTAGAGTGTGGCAATGGCGATGTGCATGTCTAGGATTGGATCTGAAAGAGCTTGGTACTTAAGCAGTCCGATGGACTCACCTCCTCTTTTTCGGTTTCCTACCTGGTGCACAGCTTCCATTCACTTTAACCCTTAATGAATTAATCCTTTGAACATCAAATACGATTTTCTGGACTAAGAATGGAAAAATGTTTTAACGCTTTGATGTGGCACGTTGGATCCGGCCATAACGTCTAGGCCGGGTTTGGGGTGTTACAGTCGGTCTAACTCTCAGCTAGGCTAGAATATAACCATCGTCAGACAAATTTAGCCATGTATTCCTAGCCTTCAAGGCAAATAACGACTTCCTACTCAAAGCGTCGGCGATCACATTCGCCTTACCCAAATGGTAATCAATCACAAGTTCATAATCCTTTAACAGTTCCAACCATCTTCATTACTGTAAGTTCAAATCCTTTTGAGTCATCAAGTACTTAAGACTCTTGTGATCGGTATAGACATGGCATTTTTCACCAAATAAATAATGTCGCCAAATCTTCAAAGCAAACACTATGGCGGCTAACTCTAAGCCATGTGTCGGATAGTTCTTCTTGTGAGGCTTTAACTGTCTCGAAGCCTAAGCTACGACTTTACCTTCTTGCATAAGTACACATCCCAAACCATTTAAGGAAGCATCACTATAAATTACAAATTCTTTACCTGGCTAGGGTTGTCCTAAGACTAGAGCCTCAGTCAACAATGCCTTTAATTTCTCAAAACTCTGCTAGCATTTTTTTTGTCCATTCGAACTTGATATCTTTTTGTAACAACCTCGTCATCAGAGTAGCAATCATGAAGAATCCTTTAACAACCATCTACAATAATTGGCCAAGCCTAGAAAGCTTCTAACCTCAGTTACATTTCTCGACGGTTTCATTCAATAATAGTCGAGATCTTACTCGGGTCAACTCTAATGCTATCAGCTGAAATAATGTGGCCCAAAAATCCAACCTCTCGGAGCCAAAACTCACTTTTACTAAGCTTAGCATACAACTGCTTGTCTGTCAAAGTTTCCAAAACAATTCTTAATTGTTCGGCATGCTCAGATTTATCACGAGAATAAATCAATATGTCATCAATAAAAAAACCACAAATTTATCCAAATACGGTCGAAAAATACGGTTCATTAGGTCCATAAATGCGGCAAGAGCATTCGTTAAACCAAAAGGCAAGACAAGAAATTCATAGCGACCATACCTCGTCCGGAAAGCAGTTTTCAGCACATTCGAGTCCTTCACTCTCAACTAGTAGAAACTAGACCTCAACTCTAGTTTAGAAAACCATGTCGCTCCTTTCAACTGGTCAAACAAGTCATCAATCCTTGGCAAGGGATACTTGTTCTTAATTGTTACCTTATTGAGCTGTCTGCAATCTATACACAACCTCATAGATCCGTCTTTCTTTTTCACGAATAATATCGGAGCACCCCACGGTGAAAAGCTCGGTCTCACAGATCCCTTGTCGATTAATTCTTGCAACTGTGACTTTAGTTCTTTCAATTCAGTTAGGGCCATCCTATATGGAGCAATCGAGATAGGTGCTGTACCAGGGACTAATTCAATACCAAACTCAACTTCCCTAATCGGAGGTAATCCAGGTAGTTCTTTCGGGAATACATCCGGCCACTCACATACAACAGACACTGATTCAATCTTCAATTCAGACTATTTCGTATTCAACACATAAGCCAAAAAAGCCTCACATCCTTTTCTCATGCATTTCTGAGCAGACATCGAAGAAATCACATCCGGAGAATTTTACCATTTTCACATTTCAATTTAATAACTTTTTGTCTACAATTAATTACAGCATCATGAAGTGTCAACCAATCCATACCCAAAATAACATCAAATTCATCAAACGGCAACAACATTAAGTTAGTCGGAAAACAATGACCTCTAATCATCAAGGGACATTTCTTGCATACCTTATCAATTAAAACATGTTTGCCTAATGGGTTTGACACTTTAATCATAAATTTCATAGAATCAATAGGAATATTCATGATAGATACCAATTTCATGCACGCATACGAATGAGTAGAACCAAGGTCCATCAAAGCAATAACAGTAGCATCATAAAGAGAAAAAGTACAGTGATCACATCGGGAAAAGATGCGTCTTCGCGTGCCCGTATGGCACAGGCCCTAGCCGGAGCTCTAGCTTTAGATCTCACTGTTGTATCCCTCGTTACATTTTTGCCACTAGCTCCATTACTAGCATTTTTCTGGGGTCTCCCTTTGGTAGCCGTACTACCCAGTCTTGTACTCTAAAATTTTTCCTTCTCGACCATCTCAGGATAGTCCTTGATATAGTGGTCTTAAGAACCACATCGAAAAAAAAATCCATCGCTCACCCTACACTTACCAAAATGACCTCTACCACATTGTTGGCACTTGGGGTCTAGAAGGCCTAACATTACCCACACTAGCCACAGATGTAGCCTAAGATCTAAAACCCGAGTTATGATTCTTATGATCTTTATACGAATGCCTAGCCGAAACATGAGAACGAGAATACATATCTCTAGATTTCTTAGACTGAGATGGAAATGACTTGCTCGTCAGTCTCTTCTTTATATCTTTAGCCTCAGCCTGGGCTTTCTCTTTTCGTGATCAGTTCCTTGACTTTATAAGCCCGATCAACAAGTACCACAAATTCTTTTAATTCGAGGATACCCACTAACAATCTTATATCCTCATTAAGTCCATCTTTAAATCTTTGACACATTTTCGCCTCAAACGATACACTCCCGAGCATATTTGCTGAACCAAACAAACTCTTTTTTGTACTCAGTAACTGACATACGACCTTGTTTCAAATCAAGAAATTCTTTAGCTTTTGATCGATGAAGCGTTCACTGATGTACTTCTTTTAGAATTCTTCTTGAAAGAATTCCCACGTGACCCTTTCGTTCGGAACCACCGAAACTAGCATCTTGCACCAATGGTACGCTGAGTCTCTCAACAAAGATATAGCACACTTCAAACACTCCTCAGGTGTGCAATATATTTCATCGAATACTCAAATAGAATTTTCGAGCCAAAATTTCACTTTCTAGGGGCCATCATCAGCCTTAGCCCTAAATTCCTCAGCTCCTTGCTTTCGAATTTTGTCAACCGGGGTTCTATGAAATCTCATAAAGTCTATACCTTGAGGCACTTGGGGTATGGGTTGGGGATTTAGAGAGGGTTGAGAAGGTTGAGCATTCAGGTTCTTGCGAATGAACTCCGTATACCATCCATCCATCATATGAAGGAAGGCTTCTCTGCCTCCTTCTCCTCTACTAACAGTTGTGGGTCTACTCTCAGATGGCACTGCTCCTTCAGTGGGAGCAGGCGCGTTACTTTGGACATCATCCTCCATAGCTCTATCGGGATCCATTACTATATGAAAACACAATTTAAAAAGTCAGGAGTCGTCACACTATCACAATTTACTTATGGCATGTATAGCCAGACTCGTACACACACTATGTTAGTCCGAGAATCGACTAAACCATAGCTCTGATACTACTAAATATAACACCCCTTATCCGTATTTGACACCAGAACAGGGTACGAGGCATTACCAGACTTAAACATACACATTCATACAAAATCGGGCCATAAAAAATTCCAACACAATTTAAAACTTTTCAATCACATGCAAATTGTCCCTTATAAGAGTCTATGAGGCCCAAAACATACATCTGGAGTGGTTCAAGACTAAATAGAGAACTTTCAGAACTTCAGGATTACTTAGAAAATTTTCATGTTTTGAACAGTCATAGGCCCGTGTGGGTAGGCCGTGTGGTCACACACGTCCATGTGGCTAGGGACACGCTTGTGTCCTCAGCCTATGTAACTCTCTGACCATGACATCATCAACTGAATAAGGTCACACGGCCAAGTCACACGCTCGTGTGCTTAGGCCGTGTGTCGAATTAAATTCCAAAAATTAAGTGCAGACTTCACATGGCCTGGGTACACGCCCATGTCCTAAGGTCGTGTCTTTACACAGCTGAAACACACGACCGTGTCTCTGCCTGTGTGTTTACTACTGGGCATATTGACTTGCATAATTAGGATGCATGAGACACACGGCCGGATCACACGCCCATGGGCAAACCGTGTGTCACACACGGCCTAGACACATGCCTGTGTGTCTACCCATGTGGACAAATTCTATGCTATTTTCCAAGCCAATTGCCACCCTTAAACATTCACATACTCAATCTTACTTCATAGCATGCAATATAGCACATTTAATTTCACGAGCAAACACATTCATGGTTATTCCATGACTTTATAATATGGACATATCACATACTCCAATCATCATGCTACTATAGGGCATTCCACACCAATTTCATATTTATTCATCTTTATAATTCTTCTTTCAAGTTACTCAATTACACTTTAATTATAGTCACACCTACTAGTCCCCATTTATTCTTTAAATACATACACCAATCATCTTACATATCATCCACAAGCATCCAATCATATCGAGCATAAACACATTTGCAGGCATGCATAAATAATTAAGATTACAACTCAAATAATCAATATGAGCCACTTCTCATAGCCATATACAAAATAATCACAATACCATCATGAACCAACACATTTGGCTAATCAATATGACACATAACAAAAAGACCAAGTCTTTATACATGCCATACTCAAAATGATAAGTCTGACTATACCCAATCCGATTGATAGTGTGATCGAGTCTCTTACGTTCCACGATCCCCGAGTTAACTTGGCAACACTATAAGAAAAGGAAAGGAAAGGAAGGTAAGCTTTAAAGCTTAGTAAGTTCACATGCAAATAAAGTGCAACTTAAACAAGCATTAGTCATACATTTAACATAATAAACATAATCTCGCATTTTATCAAACCTCTTAAACTTATTCTTCATAGACATATATATATTCTTACCACAAGTTCATCATGTCTCACGTCATTCTCATGAGTTCAATGTACATACCTGTGCCACTTGCACATAATGATTTATTTTACCACCTTGATGCAATCATTAAGATTACTCATTGAGCTTCTTTTGAACTACCCGTTGAACACTCGGAATACTATCGAATACATCGAAACCTCGCACCTAAGTGCCTCATATGTAGCCAATGCTACATCACATCACATGTGGCTCGTTTTCAAGCTACTCACGAGTCTGCTCATATAGGCTGTCAGGTATCCACAACACATGCCAAACTACCCCGCCACCGGTAGAATATATGAGACCAATACCCGAACACCAAAACATGTGTCATATATATCACGAACTCAGACCATAACTCAATGAGTTTGGATGTCACATATATCATGAACTCAGACACAATTCAATGAGTTCAGATCATATAGTTGCTTGACATGTCACTTGTATCCTAAACTATTCCTAAGGTTCAAACGAGATTCTTTGATACCATATTTCTGTTGAACTTGATCGTAACGTCAATTTTAATACCCATGTACCAATCACTCATTCATGGAATAATCAAAACATATTTCATGATACATTTAGGCAATAAACACATGATACAACATCATATTAAATATGTATACACTTACCATACATGCAATATTAAAGCATTTAAATTATGGTACATGTTGCATTATTTGTAAATGAACTTACCTCAGTACAAAATGATAAAAACGAGCCTAATCCTCGTAAACTTTGGTTTTCCCTCGATCAAGACCCGAATCACGTTTTTCTTAATCTATAATGCCAAAATTAACTTATTCAATACATACATTGGTCAAATCGATCCATAAAACATACTTTCATAAAATTACCATTTTACCCTTAACTTTTTACTTATTTACAAATTGGTCCCTAGGCTCGTAAAATGAAATACATGCACTTTCTTGATTACCAAAGCCTAGCCGATTCATATACTAGCTCATATCAGCCCATATTTCTCATTAAATCACATTTCTACTACCCATTTCTTCAACTTTTACAAATAAGTCCTTTTTAGGTGTTTTCACTAAAAATCACTTAGTAAAAGATGTTAAACACACATCAAACTTTCATATTCCTCCATCAAAGATCAAAATACAAACATTTCACACATGGGTCAAGTTTCATACATGAACCTTAGCTCAAAATATGGCTAGAAATGGATAGATCATGCTTCAAGGATCTTAAAAAAGGAAAGAACATCAAAAATGGGGCTAGGGAGCACTTACAATCAAGCTTGAAATGTTCAAAACCCTAGCTATGAAGAATATGAAATTTTCGGCACCCCTTGGAGAAGATGGACACCATTTTTGACTTGATTTTTCCCGTTTTATTCTTTTATTACCAAATGACAAAAATGCCCTTAAGCCATTTCTTTCAAATTTTTCCTATTCATGCCCATTTTTGTCCAAAATTTTAGAACTTGGTCAAATTGCTATTTGTGGACCTCTAATTAATGATCCAATGCAATTTCATGCTCAAAGCTTCTAGAACATGTATTTTGCAACTTATTCAATTGAGTCCCTAACTTCAAATTGGACACTTTAGGCATAAAATTTCTTCATGAATTTTTTACACAAGCATGCATTCATATCATAGACCATCAAATAATCATAAAATAATTATTTCTACTTTAGATTTGTGGTCTCAAAACCACTGCTCTGACTAGACCCTAAATCGAGATGTTACAAAAAGATCTCAATCAAAGTTAGATTTTTGCTAATAAGTTAAACTATTTTTAAACAAGTTAGAATAGCTACAAGCCAAAAACTATCAATACTTTTTGGCCTAGTGTCGATATTTTTTAAAATATCGATACCCTTTTCAAAAATGATACCAAATTGACATTCTATTTTTTACAAATATTAAATGCAAAATATATCGATACCTCTTTTGTCAGTATCTACACTTGTAGTTGCAAGTGAATTTAATGCACGGGTCGCTTCATCCCCAATGACTCTATTCATGTCTCCAACAACCTCAACGATTGAAAATCAATTGGAGGATATAAATAACAACTTCTAAATATCCTACAACAACAAGAGAGATAATCAAGCAAAAAGATCAACCAAAATCAACCTTGTGCTTACAATTCTCAACATTTTTCTTTAGACACTTTTATGCTTTCGTTGTTTTTATGTAGCACAATTGTTTCTCTTTATAATTGAGGTTAATTTGCAAACATTCTGATATTGTAAGGGTTCTTTCTTTGTTTGCTCATTTGTATCTCTTTGAGAAGGGTTTGTGTCTTAAGGTTGAGGTAGAAACCTTAAGGGAGCTTGTAAGGTTAAATTTTGTCCTCAAAGGATATGAAATTAGTGAATTTGGAAAATTTTCTTAGTAATGGAAAGCTAAGGTAGTGGAGTAGGCAATTGAGGTCGAACCACTCTAAATTATTATGTCAAAATTTTCTATCCTTATTCTCTTGCTTCCACAAATTTTTTAAAATCCAATTCACCCCCGTCTTAACAGTTTTAGTTCATTATTAGAGCTAACTCAGTATATGAATAGATCCTGATTCCATTTATGAATTTATTCTCTTCTGATGGTCATAGTGTGACATACCTTAATCATGAGTAAATGGTGGATTATGTATACGTGACTCATATACTTTAATACAAGTAAATGCCCGAGTTTAAATAGATAAGGAACCAAAAGTTGATGAGTTAGGTATACGACTTCTAAAGTATGTAGCACTATTTACAATAGTGGAATTTATAACCTAAGAAATGAGTAAATGATGTCCTTTCATTGGCATTACATTATATATGAAAAGTAAACATGACCATGGGTTATTTGTCTTTGTGATGAATTAATTAATTACTATTCCATAATAATTGACTTTTCATGGAGAAAGATATAATGGTTACCATGAGAAAAATAAGATCATATTGGGAGAATTAATTTATCCTAAAGAGATTAAGGATATCCTATGAGGGTAACACACTTATGACAAAGTCATTGGATGAGCACTGATCAAGTAGCTTTCATAATGATAAATCACAATACTATTTTGGAATAAATTCATGACTAAATGAGCTTATAATTAATAGGCAAAAAGATGAAACTTAATTATAAATCATTTGAACCATAATTAGATATGTCCAATCAGTCCCTCCACTAGCTCGTTGAAACTAGAAGCGAATTGCATTTAGAATTAAATTAACATAAATGAATAGAAATGATAAAGTTAGAGAAATTGGTGACATTCGGAAACGAAAGTGGTTCCTTATTAAGTATGGAAATGACCTAAGATTTAATTTAAGTTTTTTAAATTATTATTTAATAATTGAAGTTCAAAATGGAATTAAATTATTTGGTCATTGTGAATCTATTGAGTATAAAAATTAAATATATTTTCTACTAGATTCATTTATGATAAAATTGACATGACTTTAACGAAATTAGAATTTGTTTGAGTAAATTATTTAATTGAGAAATCAATTTATTTAAATTAATAAATGATATTTATTTTGGAAAATAGAGAACATGTATTGGGTTCAATTATATTATAAAGTGTCAGGTTAAAAGTTCAGGAAACGCATATAATAAGACCTATTACAGGAGAGGCCGAAAACCCCTCATAATTTGTATGAGAGGTGGCAACCCTAGTATAAATAGGGTTTGCTGCCCCTCTCTCATAGTATAAATAAGGGACTTGTTTTCTGTCAGATAAGTATTATTTGTATTCTATTAATTCAACCAGAATTCTTCAATCTCTCCCTATAAATAAATGGCATTGGTAGGGTTAAATAGACACAAGTTTGAGATATTGTTATTCTGCTAAAAAATAGTGAAAATTTATTTTCTAAGTATAAATTCTTTTTTTTCGGGAATAACAATTCTATTGGTTTTTACAGAGAGAAATTTACTTTCCTATCGAATGTAAGAAAATTATTTCTAGTTCTGTGTTTGATTCATGATTGTTTGAGCCCACACTTGAAGCGATTTGTGGTACGAGAATACTAGAACATGTTATTTAGTTGAAAGCCTAGAACATCAAGGATCTGTCTCGCAAAATGCACAGGTTGTAACAACCCGTTTTTAGTCAAATCGAAATAGTGATTTCGAGACCACAAATCTGAAGTCGAAATAATTATTTTATGATTATTTTGATGTTTACAGTATGATAGTGTGTTTTTCTGATTTCGTTTAGAAATTATATCGTTGAGTGGTCAATTTGAAAAAAAGGACTAAATAGCGAAGTGCAAAATTTATGTTCTATTAGCTAAAGGTATTAAATGGCTATGAAATTAAATTGTAGAGGTCCTTGTGTTGTATTAGCTCATTGTTAAAATAAGTGGACAATTATGGACATGCATTAAGTGATTTTTATAAGAAATTATGGACATGCATTAAGTGATTTTTATGTTATATAACTAAGGTTTCATTAGTAAAATGGTTAATAAATGATAAATTAATTAAAACAAAGCCAACTATCATCTTTCTTTCCTCATTATTCAACCGAAATCAACCTAAGGAAGCCATTAACAATGCTTCAAACATTTGGCCATGGAATTTTGAATGGATGGTATGATTTTTGACCCGGTTTTTAATGATTTCTATGTTTTTGTGATCATTGCAACTTAATCTAGCTAGCCCAAGGACTATTTTGCAGAACTATTAAAGATTTAGGATGTAGCGATTGATGAATCTATGAGTGTTTTGATGTTTAATGATAGAATTTATACATGTTTTGTTAAGTTATTTTTAGTGAAAATGCAAATTAGGGATTGAATTGAGAAATGTGGAAAGTTTGTGAGTGATTTATGAAATAAATGAAAAATATGGGTTGACATGTGAACTAGGAAAATTTAGCTAGCATGGGTTGGTATCAAATTGCCTTAATTGGTGATTTTAAGAAATAATGACTAAATTACAAAAATGTGAAAGACTTCCGTGCCAGAGGAAATGGGATTCGAACCCATGATACAATTTTATTTTATGTCGATTTAGCAAACCAATGCCTTAAGCCACTAGGCAATCCCTCCAAGTTGTTGATCGAAATTTGATTAAGGGCAAATGTGTAAAAGTGTCTTAATGTGAATTTTGGATTAAATTGAATAGAGAGATAATTAAATAAGTTAATTTTGATTATATTTAGATCAAGAAATGTGAAATATGGACTTAGATCAAGTAAAGAACAAGGTTTCAGATTAGTTGACGCGTGTCGTCGTTTTTACAATTGAGGTAAGTTCTACATAATAAGTTTTGTTATAATTTTGATATTGCATAAACTATGAATACGACATTGCGGGTATATTCGACGACGACTCGGTATTGGAAATCTTAGTTGAACCTTAGGAATAGATTAGGATACAAATGACATGTCATTAGGGATAGTTATTGAGATAGCTTCGGCTATGTTTTGGCAGTTCATGTGTGTTATAGAGATGGCTTTGGCTATGTATATTGGCACTTCAGGTGCAGGATTATTGAGATAGCTTCGACTATATTATTATTGGCACTTATTGTGCGAAATTTTTGGGTATCTGATTTTATTCCAATGGTTCAACAGGTTTATCGAGGATATGAATTGGTGAGAATAGATACATATCAGTACAGGTATGTACGTAAACTAAATATGTATTGAGCATATGAAAGAATTGAGTTCATGGCTAAATAGATGATTGAATATACGTTAACATTATTGTTATACATATTTTGTAGTATGTTATATGCATATTTTGAATGTTAACTAAATGGTGAGTTTTGCTTATTATTTTCATACGAGCTTACTAAGCTATAAAGCTTTCTTTGTTTATTTTTCCATGTTTTATAGTGATTTCAAAGCTAGCTCGGATTTGGGGATAGTTGGAGACTTCATCACACTATCAAGATATCATTTTGGTACTTTTGAATCTATGTTTTGAGTATATGGCATGTATAGGAACTTTGGTCATTTTGGTATATAAGTTGATGAATTTAGCCATTTGAATTGACTTGTAAATGTATAGGGTTTGATTTGTATATATATGTGAGTTGGCTTAATTTGGTTAGTTTGATTGTATACATATATGTGCGTCTAATCTATGTTATATGATTGAGGTTGACTTTGTGGTGCTTATTGATAATAGGAATTATGGGTGTCAAATGGTTGATATTTAAGAAGATGTATGCTTGATTTAGTTATGTCTATATATGCTATGAATTGTGCAAATTGGTTTGGTGTAGATTTGTGCAAGTTTGGATGACAAAAGGGCTTGATAAATAGCCTATTTTTGTCCACACGGGCAGAGGCACGGGCGTGTGTCTCAGCCGTGTGTGACACACGATCAGGTTACATGGCTGTGTGTCCCTTGTTGTTGACATTGAAAACAAGTCAGTATGCTTTACAGGGCCTCACACACGGATGTGTGCCATGACCGTGTAGCCTAAGTCAGTATACCCTTCACGTTTGGCATGGCCTCGCACACGGCCTGGTACACGAGCGTGTGTGGTCATTTTTAGGGCACACGGGCGTGTGTGTTGGTTGTGTGACCCAAGTCAGAGAGTTACATGGGGTCAGACACGGGCTGAGACACGACCATGTACTCCTATTTCAAATGTCCACACGGCCTGTGACGCGGACGTGTCTTTGGCCATGTGAGATACACGGCCGGGCCACACGGGCATGTGTCTGCTGGCTTTGAAAAAATTTTCTAAGTGCTCGACAAGTTTTTAAAGTTATTGGTTTAGTCCCGAACCATCTCAAATGCATGTTTTGGGCCTCGTAGGCTTGTATTAGGGACGATATGAATGTTGTTGATTGATATTTGCATAAAACTGATAATATATGAAAAAATGTATGTGTAATTGTATAATATGTTTAGTAATGCTCCGTAACCCTATTCTGGCATTGAACACGAGTTAGGGGTGTTACACAGGTATCGGAAAAGTGTAGTTCTATAAATATCACAAAGACGCTCGATTTTTAAATTTTTAATTTTTTGCTGTCATAGATAACCTTTTTTAAATTGAATTATTTCCAACAATTGGTATCGAGTTAGGTTGTGCTATGTTTATAGTATAAACCAATACCAAAATTTTCTCTCTTCCTCATATTTGATTGATTTTTTATATGTGACATTCTTATAATTATTAACATGTTTTGGGTTATGTATATGAATGAATATATTTCTTTGATTTTATTATTTATATGATAAAGTAATTTTTTCAAAGTTGTGAGTATTAGAAATTAAAGTGGTTGTAATTATTTTTTAATAAGTTTTTGGTATATGTAATTAGATTGTGGACTATCATCTCCACGTAGGTTTCATTTATTTTAGAATAATTTATGTGAGTTAGAAATGGACATAAGTGTTATGTAACCAAATTTCTCGATGAATCCCTAAGAACTAAGATGCATCTAAGACTAATCGAGACAATGCAAACCCGACCCAGCCAACTGGCAAAAGACTGACTGTAACATCTCATTTTTTAGTGGTACTAAAAATGGTGATTTCAGAACCTCAATTTTCGATGATTGAGTCAGTTAATATTATTTTATAATATTTATGAGACTAATATAGAGTTAAACTAAGTTTCGATCTAGTAATTTTAGCAATTGAGTTGTAATACTCCAAACCCAATCGTTAAGGAGGACCCAGGATTGGCGCGTCGTTGCCTTAAAATCTTTTCCTTTAAATAGGTAATGGGCATAGTCTTCACAAAAATATAATTCCAATAAATATGATTTACAAACCCTTGGCGAAATTAAATATAAATAGGGTTATGCATTTCCAAGGGAGATGAAAAACATAGTAGTGCTTAAGATCGTATTTGGCATAGACCTAATTTATTTATAGCATTGTATACATACACCTATAATTAGACAAACATTAATTACCTGAAGTAAATAATTCGACAATTTTCAAAAATATAATCACTTTACTAAGGTTTAATTGAAATAATATGTAACACCCTCAACCCAATCTGATTCGCTGAATCCGGATCTCGAGTTTTACCACTCTAACACAAACTTATACTTAGCCAAAACATGCATACTTTCAATAATACATCTTATTTAGTAACACTGCCCAGCTAAATTATGTCTGGGCATACAAAGTGTACTTACAACCATTGAACAAAACTTTTCACTCGACGCTGACTGACAAGTACTTATTTCCTGCTTAATCTGCATCTAGGCAGTATTACTAACAGCGTATATAATCCTAACACATTCTGTACCCGCCACAAGGCTTATAAACAATTTTTTTGTGACTTATTCACGATATTTCTATCAGACTTGAATACTCCGCTCCCCTTGCTCTGTATGCATAATAACCCATTCTCGCCACTCCCTTGGAATAGCCTTGGCATTGTCCCTCTTGGCTTTGCCCTTAATCCGCTTAACAGTGACATAAAGGCACAGAGGTAAGAAACTTAGTGAGTAAATCCTAATTTACTTGAATCTTATTCAAGAATATCTATCTCCTTGTTCTTATTCTTTAGCTTGACTCCAGCAAATATGCCTCCAAGTTCTATTCATCATGCCATAGTTGTCATACCTTACACAGCGATCATAACTTGCCTTTCACCTCATTGTTACATCATTCACGTTCTTTGTTTGTCCATTCATGATTCTTTAACCTTTCCTGTTATAAAGGGCCATACAGAGAGAACACTCTAGATACGCCACACACACTTGGTGTGTTTCAGCTTTACTATTCATATGTGAAACTATGTAGGATTCCCTTATCATACTATACAAAGTCATTCCTTCAGAGTGCACCGTACTATTCCTTCAGGGATCGCCATATCTATATATCATACTTTCAAAGTTTGCCATATTTATCATTTCTTTAGAGTTAACCATACATATCACACATACTTTTCCTTTAGAGTTCACCCTAAAGACATTTCCTTCAAATATTTTCCATAGGGCCCATTTTTTAGATTGCGCTATGAAGGTGTTACTTTTTCTAGATAGCCACAAAGGCTTCCTTTGACGAAGATTGCCACAAATGGCTCATTTAATAGGTTCGCCACAAAGGCTTACCCTTCTAGAATTTTTCCACAAAGGTTGTCCTTTAACAGGTTCGCCACAAAGGCTTTTCTTCTCTTAGTGATTTAGGCATAGGGATTTCCCTAGACTCACACCTAGTGAGTTTGCCCCTCATCATCCAAGGACACATAAAAAACCATATTAAGTAAAAACTTTCCTTAAATTATTCTATATAATGCCATAACCCACCGGTTACTGTAACATCTCAGATTTTGGGGTTAGAAATTTTGAGGTTCGTGGTTAGGGATAGTGAGTAGCCTGAGCAATTGGGTTTGTAGTTGCGTTTTGATGTCAAGAGTGAGCCTGTTGGTTCATGGTTAAGCATCTGTCTGTATTATGTTTGGTCCTATGTTCGAATCTTAGAGTATGCGAAAAGGAAATAATTTACTCTAGTTTTGTTTTTAAGTTTAAATAATTATTTATTTTGATTATTTTATTTTATTTTAATTTAGAAGTAGGAAGTTACATCAATTTTATTTTTCACGTTCTTTCCACTTTTCCACTTTGTTTTCCCATTACTTTTCTATTTTTTCTCCAAAAATTTAGTTTATTTTGATTTGTTTTGTCTTCTGTTTTATTGATAATTGTTGTCTGACAAGGGAGTTTTGTCCTTGTATGTTCGTTTAGTTAGAAGTGAAGAAGGTAGGTTCTATTTTTTTTAAGGTTATCGATTGAATCATTTTCGTTTGTCTATTTTATTTTGTTGAATTGAAATTCTTATAGTGTAGTTGTGCGTGAAAATTGAGGTCTTCAAACGTTGTGGTGGGAGCGAATCGATTCGTTTTGGTGTCGAGGTTCCAACTTAAGGTATGTGTTCTGAAACTACTTAATTATCCTATCGATTTGCTATCGAGTTTTGTGGAATTCGACAATCCCTTGAGTGTTTTTGAAATCAAGGTGAGTAGGGTCGTTTTGATGGAAGATTTCCTGATTTCCAATTGGTTTCGGTATAGGTTTTTAGCACTAATGATGTTATGAATTCATTCCATTGAAGAAGTTCACGTTTTTTGCTTGTTTCGATGAGGTTTCATGACCACATAGGTGGCCACACGGGCATGTGCCGCACACAGGTGGTCTACACGATCATTTGAAATTGAAAATTAGGGTTTTTGGGCAATTTTTGGTGCCACACGGCCGTGTTGCTGATATATAGATATTTTTTTTTTATTTTTCACACGGGCGTGTGCCTTAGACACACGGCCGTGTCCCTTAGCCACACGAGCGTATAAGATTTCTACATAGTCGTGTCTACTCTGCACTTAGTTTTGGAACTTTTGGACAGTGAGTTACACGAGCTACTCCCAAGACTATGTAGCTCGGTCACAATGGCGTGTGTAACTTTCATAGTGTGTAAGCTTCTACACAGCCGGGGCACACGACTATGTGGCCCTGTTTCATAGATTTTTGTTCTATGTCATGTTTTGACTCGTTTTGTGTTTCTGTATGTCACGACCCTCGATTAGGCCTTAGTAAGGTTGGATAAGATTTTGATCAGCTCGGATTTGTGTGTCTGTTCATAACTGTAGTGTTAATTTATCAGTTTGATCAAATGTTATGTGATGTTACTAATAAATAATTACAAACATAATTGACTCTAAATCTAATAGTTTGAGCTTGTGTGTTTCAGTTTTTGTATGAATGTTTATATGTTGTGTGCATTTTGCAATCGCATGAAAATTTTGCAATTGATTGACTGAATATGAGCTTCTATATCTGTGAGATTGTTAGTGTTTGATGTGCATTCATACATGTGCATAAAATTGGGGTTTTGGTTGTGAAGAGAATGAACATATACATAAAATTAGGGTTTTGGTTGTAAAGAGAAGGAAGTCTAATATTTGGGCAATTTTAACTGCAATCTTTTGAATAGCAGTTTATCATACTATACTAATCGTATACCAACACAGCTGTATACTTTTACTCAAGTGGCTTAGTTTCCACAAATGTGGTGTGTAGGGTGGATGGGCTTTTCAAGGTCCTATGTGGTGTGCAAGGTTGGTTGGGCTTTCTATAGCTCATACGTGGTGTGCACGGGGTCGAAGAGCTGTTCGATTGGATAGGTGGGATTTTTGATTATCGCATATTTTACGCATTTGAATTTATGTCTATTTGTACGACCTTTGGGACATTTATGAAATGTTTTGCATAGTTTGTTGCAATTGGATTACATGAGTGTTTGTAATGACAATATAAATGTGTTCGGTTTGTTAATGGTAACTTTCTGTATGTCAGATTGCCATTTGAGATATTTGTATGTGGTTTGTAAACATATGCTTTTACTGGAATATACGTTGAATTACTCCTTCTTTTTCCTTTTGCCTATTTCGGACTCACGTTGAGCTCACGTAGCTCACCCCTTTAGTTTTTACCCTTTCAGGTACTCTCGTGTTCTGAAGCTGGACTTGGTAGCCGGAGGTCTCAAATAGATCAGCTTTGAATTAATCAAATAAAGTGATTCTTCAAATCTTGATTTCTGAACTATTTTGGATGTAATTAATTATAAGAACTGTGGTATAAGTTTGATTTTGGGCTTTCGTAAATTGATACGCCATATCGTTATTTCCTAAATGTTTTAACACCATTTAATCTCTGTTTTGAATTTTACATTGTTAAATGACTTAGTTCATTTTTAGCAAACTGTTTTGTAAATGAGTTTCAAATAAGCCTTTGTTTGTAAATTACTTTTAGATCACTTCGATGATCAATGTGACCTCCAAGATCCGGTTGAAAGTTTTAGGCTGGGTTTTGGGGTGTTACAGTTATGGTCTTACATGATATAGTCCTTCAGTGTCATGTCCATGGACTTGTCCTTTTAGAGATTCGTGTTTTTAGTCTCAACGGACCCCTTTAGACAACTCCGAAGACAAACATTATTACATCCCAAAATAGGGCCTAAGAGTTTTAAGGGTATTTTAGGAACTTTGTCATATATGAGCTCATAACTTCTTAAGGTTGGTACTCGATAATGCTTGCGACAATGGTTTTCATAAAGTTAAGTCAATTTTTGGAAATAAGCTTTAAATGTCTTTAATTTTAGAAAAGGGACTGAATTGTAAAAGGTTCGAAGCTATGAGTCTTTATGAAGCAATTAAACCAATTTTTCAAAATCAACCTAATAAACCCCCATTCTCTGTTTTATTTTATTTCACGAAAGCTTTTCTTCTCATTTTCTTGTGCCGTTTCTTATTCTCCCAAATCCCCCCCACTTGCTTTTGATCTTCAACTCCTAATTCTTTTTTAATCCCATCACCTTTGAGCCTAAAATCTCCATTAAAACCAAGAAAATCACCCAAGAATTCCACCATCTTCATCATCTTCTCCAAAACGTGAGTTTTTTGGGTTTTAGTGACAGCTCGATTTTCTTGTGCTCAAGGTAACCAAATGTTTTTCTATTATATTTAAATGTTCTTTGGTTCTTTAAACTGAATTTTTAGCCATTAAAATGCATGTTTTAGGTAAAAGCTGAAAATTGGGTCTTTAATGGTAAATTTCAAGTTTGTGGATTAAAACTTGGTTTTAAAGTGTTTTTCAATTGGTTTTAACCTAATTACTAGATTTCTAAAGAAACTTTGAAGTTTTGTTAATGATTTCTCGAGTTTTAATAAATTTTCATTGTAATGGCCAAAACTTGTCGAAAAATTTTGATACCTTAAATTGAGCAGTTTTGTGAAATTTAAAGGTTGATAATTAGTCATAGGTGAATATGTAGATGAATGGAATTCATTTCATACGAAAAGATAAAGCCTAGACTGAGTTATTTGAAATTTAAGTTTGTTGTGCTAAAGGTTTTGGTCAGAAAAGAATGTAGCTTAGGCTTGTGTTTGTGGTTGTTTGAGGTGAGTTATTGACTGAATATGTGTGGTTTGCCTTGTTGAAGTGTCAGAGTTGTTAGGACCTTAAACAAGTAGAGATAACGACAAAGGGAAGCTTGTCTAAGCTTTTAGCTTTTCGGTAAAAACGAATATTTCAGTGAGTGTTTTAGAATAGCTGCTTGTAAGCGATTCTTTATGTATTTGAGAATTTAGAGGTAGCCTAAACCCCTTCTCTAAATTCCGAGCATAAGTGTTCTTTTACCTATGCTAAATTTGTGATAAATATGTTTTTGATTTGTGATATAGAAGCTTATGATGTGATGAAATATGAATATGTTGGGATGATTGTTGTGACGGTAAATATGAAGATATGTTATTCGTGCCATGTGACAGTGTGTATAATGTGCTAATGATATGATTATACGATGAACACATGCGGATAATCAGTAAGTAATATTTGATGACATTATGGATATTTTGGCCTAGTGACTTAATGAACCATTGGATATAGTTTACATGCCATAAGATTGTGAGTACTCAGTTATTTATGATTATGATATATGGGGCGCTGCGGCCCAGGGATAGTTTTGGAGAGATAAGGGAATGTGAGCCAAGCTCCATTCACTGAGATATATATGTGTGGTGTGTTGGAGAGCGTTAGCTATATGCTTCGTGTGACAGCCCTAATTTGACCCTAGTCGGAAAGTGGTTTCGGGACCACAAAACCGAGTCACAAAAATAATTAATTTTTATATTCTATGCTTTTTATATGTGTACATGCATATGTGAAAGTTTCATGCTTTGATTTGGTCATTTGTATGTGAAAGTTATTAAATAGGACTTATGTGAAACACTTTTGAAATGTGATAGGTTAATTTTATAATGGTCTATTAATGCATGTATTGAAAAGAATGGTTTTGCATGTCAATTTACCCATTTTAGATAGTGGCCGCCTATGTTGTTAGTTAAAAATATAATATATGAATTTTCTATTAGTATAATTTAATTAAATGGCTTTATATTATAGAATAATAATAATTAAAAGTAGAAAATGGGTGAAGAAAACAAGGTGTTCATCTTTGTTTCTTCTAAGTCGAATGTATAGAAGAATAGGGAGAAACACCATTCGCCATCTTAGGCTTACATTAAGGTAAGAAGTTTATGTTAATTCTTGAAATTTTAGTTGATTTTGAGTCAGTTACCAAGTTCTTTATTTAACCCATGTTAAATTTTTGATTTTTGGGAATGATTAGAGCTTTCGGCCATGGTAGTTAATAAAGGTTATGGTTGTTGTTTCATGTTATTTTGGATGAATAATGGTAGATAGGTGTTTGAGCCTAACCAAGAGCCTATGTGTACATTAGACGTTAAGTGGGAAGAATCGGCTATCATGTTGTGTGCTATGACCGAATATGAACTTGGTTATATTGAGTAATGTATGTGCTTTGAATTGATGGAATGAAAGGGATGCTTAAAATGTGTTTTAAACGACTAAATGTTAAATTAAGGTTTGCTAAATTACCATTGTCCTTGCCGTATATGTGCTTAATTAAAGAAGAGTTGTTGTTAAATGTTTTAAATTATTTAGATAATTATAAATTAAGTCGAAGCTAGATAAAATTGAATGATTATGACTTAATTGTTTTATGGCAAGTGGCTATTATGGTGAAATGCAAATTTGGTTATGGAAATTAATGTATTTCTTATTGAATTTTTATAAAGTCGTTATAAGAGATATTAAGGATGAAATTGAGTTGGCTATTAGTATTTTGTGCGAATCTTTTAACTAAGTGAGGTGTTCGGCTAAGTCTTTTTTGAACAAATGTTTTGGTGTTGGCTGTTTAAGTGACATTAATTTTTGTATTAAGTCGAATTGGAAAGTTAATAAATGCGTAAAGATGACCTAAGGCTTTTATAAGCATTCGGCATTAGCTAAGGAGTGAGAATTTTGATAGTTGTTGCATATGTGAAATGAGTAGTGTTATATATATATATGTGTGTGATTTATTTGGTAATAATTGTAGTGGTTAAACTAGTGTATAAGAAAACAAGATAAGCTATGTGAGTTTTGCTTGTGTATGTGAAATTTGTATAAGTTGAATAATCGGTTATTAGGGTCATATGATCATTTTAAGTTTGAGTTATAAGTGACTTTCATGGCTTGATAAGTTCTTGCCATTTTCGGTTATAAATAAGTATGAAATTTGAATCATGGCATATTTATAAATGATAATACATATTGAATTTGTTATGTGATTGCCGAATGTGAATAATAAGTAAACAATATTGGTTAAGATATTAAACAAATCTATTTAAATTTATTAAGCTCAAGAGCAAGGAGGATCAAAGTTGGATAAGGGAAAAGAGAAAGCGGTAGAGTAGCCAATCCACAACCGCTCGAATATACCGAGGTAAGTTCAATAATCACATTTAGTACATAATTGATAATGTCTTGATATATGAATGATAAGTGTACTACTATTAATTGATTCATTTGAATATAGATATATGACGAATAAATCATGCTTAAGGCTTAAAGTCAATAGATATTAGAAAGTTAAGTTTGGAAGGTTAGATGAACATATATTCTTATATATGTTACTGAGCAATATATATAAAAAAAAATTATATGATTGGTGTCCATGTTATACCATTATTCGAATGAGTAAATGAACTATGATTGTGAGGTGTTATGTGAATTGAATTCTTTTGCAAATAAATATGCACGATACTCAGTGATACATTATGTCCGGACTTGAGGTCCGCAGGCTATATGCTGGAATATATTTGGGTTAAATCCCGCAGGCTTCGTGCTGGTAATATAATATATATATCCGGGTTAAATCCCGCAGGCTTAGTGTTGGTACTATATCCGGGCTTAAAGTCCCGCAAGCTTTGTGCTAGTGATTGGATTCGGGTTTTTTTTAAACCTAGCAGGCTTAACGCCGGTGATTTGAGTGAGATTACAAATTCGAATGTTCAAAGCAATCTATCATTGATTATGTATGATACATGATAATGACCAGGTATGCATTATGTACTTATATGTGAATTGATTTCAAGGTGAGTTATTAGAATTAAATAACGATATAATTGTGTGGATAATTATTATATCTACGAATAAGAGAATGACCTATTATGTCGATGCCTGTCATTATATGAAAAATATGTGAATTAAATTAGTTGTATGAGCCATAAAGTAAAGTGAAGCATCTGCTGAAAATTTCTTTGTATATATATATATTTGGCCAATAGGCTTTGTATGTGGTATTGTAACACCCCGTACCCGAGTCCGTTACCGGAGTCGAACACAAGGTGCACACAAACTTGACTTAATCATTTTCACAGTCCATTTAAAATTTTCCAGACAAGCTGGTTACTGCATCACTGTCGCCTTAAAAATCATATCTTGAGTTTCAAAGCTCAAAAATCAGTTTCGTAATTTTTCCCTGAAATTAGACTCATATGTCCATCCATAAATTTTTTTATAGAATTTTTGGTCGGGCCAATTAGTACAGTTTATTAGTTAAAGTGTCCCCTGTTACAGGGATCGACTACACTGACCTTTGCGCATTACGACTTGGATATCTCCCTGTACAGGGCTTCAATACTGATGAAGTTTGTTTATATAGAAACTAGACTCAAATAGGAATCTATACATATATGATATGACTCCTAATTATCTCTTGTTAATTTACAATGAATTTCCAAAGTCGGAATAGGGGATCCAGAAACCGTTCCGGCCCTGTTTCACGAGAACTTTAATATCTCTTAACATATAACTCATATGACCGTTTCGTTTCTTCCATATGAAAGTAGATTCATCAAGGTTCATTTACATAATTTATTCACTATTTAATTCTATTCCTACTATTTTTAGTGATTTTTCACATCCACGTCACTGCTGCTGTCAGCATCTGTTTTCAAGGTAACCTTTACCTACTTCATAATTTCTTTGATTCAACTAGCCCTTTTAGCATACATGGCACAAGGAATGATCATGATTAACCATTCCAATGGCTAATCGTTTCCAAACATTTCCATACCTCTTAATGAACAACATACAAAATGATTATGATACCATGCCAAAGTGTATATAAGCTATTTTCGCATGGCTATCCAAATTTATACAAAATCAAAGGGGTCTATGACCAACAAACGAAAGAGTAGTCCTATACATGCCATTTCAAAGTTCAACCAAAATTTGTACCAAAAAGGCGGCTTTGATAGTGTGGATGACTTCGACTTCGATGATCCCGAATCCGATAGCTAACGAGCAAAATCTATAAAACAGAGAGCCAAAGCAACGGGGTAAGCATTTTAATGCTTAGTAAGTCTCAAGTAATGAAATCAGCTTTGACTAAAGTATTACATTCACATAGCTAAATGGATCACTTTAGTAATACACATTCTCATAATCATACTTACTTCACACTTCATCAACATATACACACACAAGGTATCAACCTATCTAAGAGCCGAAAGTTCATTAATCGATCGAACGAACACTATTTCAAACGAATCGACTTTTCCGATGCACATGTAAACATACCTTATCGTATGGGTTTTTCGAGCATATTAATTGAATTTATTACAGCACCAAAACGCTCACCTTCAACCGAGCTTCTTCGGAATTTAGCCAGATATAACCACAAGCACAATTGCCTTCGGGTCTTAACCGGATTTGGTAACTTGCACAAATGCCTTGGTCTTAGCCGGATATAACAACTTCATACGAATGCCTTGGTCTTAGCCCGGATATAATCACTAGCATAAATGCCTTCGGACTTAGCCCGGATATAATCACTAGCATAAATGCCTTGAACTTAGCCCGGTATCATTCAAATGCTCATGTACACATATATCAATAATCACGACACATCCATATTTCATTCTCGTTACTAAGGCTCAAACACAAAACATTTATCAAACCTTTCCAATTTCGGCTCAATAGCCACACACAAAGAGCATGATTTTGATTTACTTAAGACATAATTCAATCGAATCATAATTTAAGTTCCATTACTCGAAGACTTACCCAGACGTGGTCGAACGATTTCGACGGCTATTCGACTACTTTTTCCTTCCCTTTATCGAATTTAGCTCCCCTTTGCTCTTGAGCTTAATTTAACAAATAAATTGATTTAATCATTTGAGCATCGAAAGAGGAATTCAAGGTACTTAGCCCACATATTTTCATTAGACATTAAAGTCACATATGTACGGAAATCATGAATCAACTCAACACATTAGTTAGTACTCTCCTTAGCCGAATTTTCTAAGCCAAGAATAGGCATCAATATGCTTGCCTCTAACCGAATGCATGCACACCAATTCCCCTCATGTGGCCGAATATGCATGTCCATGTTGAGGCCAATTATACACTTAATACCACACAAAAACAGCATACATTTTACTAACTAACGCATTCCATATTGTAACTCAATACGCATCAATCATTTATTTCATAACCGAAACATCATCATATGCAAATATATACCTTGAGATGGTATATATGTCATACCAATACATCATGTGCAAACATGTATATCTATATATATATATATATATGCTAGAGCCGAATCTCAAAGTTGCTTATATCCAAATATAAACATATATCCAAAGCTCAAATCTTACCTACCATGCAATATGCATAAATCATACTTATGGATATACCATGGCCGAATACACCACAACACCATACCGCTTTCGATTTTGGTCACAGTTGAACAAGGAACTTAATGCCTCACTCGAAAGAAAAAATGCTAAAAAGAAGATTTAAGAGTCATCAATCCACCTTCACATGCATCATTACAAAGCTTCATTTTTAGCATGTAAATGACATCAACACCAAGCAAGAATGATGCATCCATGGCCGAGTGTCATTTCCATCACCTAACAAGATTTCGACCATGGGCTAGGTAGAACTCAAGCTACCAACTAAAACATGCTTGAATCTCATGGCACAACATCAAACTTACCTTAACTTAGATGCAAATATGGCCGAATATCTTCAACTTTTCTCCTTTCAAACCGGCCAAGAAGAACCAAAGGATGAAGCTTTTCTTTTCTTTTTGTATTTTCTTCCTAGTTTTGGCTCAAAGAAAGGATGAAATTTTTTTTTCTTTCTTTTCCTTCAACTCACGGCAATAGGGGGGGATCACACACCTTCTCTCTTTTCTTTTTCTCATTTCTTTATTCCTCACCTTAGTTAAAATTTTTTCTCCCATATTGCACCAACAAAACATGTCTATGACATGTTTTGCCCATCCTCCCTTGTCATGGCCGGCCACCACTTATAAAAAGAGGGGTATTTGACATGCAAGACCATTGTTTTGCATGCATGCTTTAATTAGTCATCACACATTTCCCTATCCTACTTTCAAAGTTTACTACTAGGTCCTTTTTAGTGAAATTCACATTTATAACCCTAAATCAAATCATCAAAAATGTCACACACGAATTAACACATATCATAGGCATCAAAATGAATATTAACTTATTTTTGTGCCTCGGTTTTGTGGTCCCGAAACCACATTCTGACTAGGGTCGTTTTAAGGCTATCACAGGTATACTTGTGTATGTTCGGCCGAGTGATGGTAATTAGAATATGAGTTTCGTGATATTTAAAGTTCGTTTTAAATGACACGTTTTAATTGTTTGAAATGCTTAAAACTTACTAAGCCTCAAAAGCTTACTCTGTTCTTTGTTTCTTTGTTTTATAGATTATCGATATTGGCCACTGACTCGGGGATCGTCAGCAGCTCATCACACTATCGATATTTTGGTACTAATATGTTTTGGCGTTGATGTGGCATGTATAGGGTAGACCGTTGGGATCGATGTTTTGTTTTTGTAAATCTGTAGCCATATGAATATGAGCTTTATTTTGGAATGTCCGAATAGACTATAGATGGTTTGTGGATTGTTTTAATGACTCTGTGAATGTGAAAATCAAATGTTAGCTCGGTGATATCTCTTAATCCTAATCCGGCGATCGGATACGGGATAGGGGTGTTACATTTTATTGGTATCAGAGCTATGGTTTAGTCGATTCTAGGACTAACATAGCGTATATAAGTCTAGCCATACATACCATATAGTGTTAATACGATAGTGTGTTGAATTCTGACAGTTAAAAATATGTTTTCGTATAGTAATGGATCCTGATCCCAATCGAGCGGTACTTGATGATGTCGAGAGTGTAGCGCCTGCTCCGCGCATGGGACAGTGCCGATGGACTCTCAACCTATTGCAAGAAATCAAAACGATGAGGCTAGACAGGCTTTCTATAGTGTATTGAATGATTGGTTCAACCAATACATTCGAACCAATACGGCTGTTCCGCAACCCCCACTCCCGAATAATACACCCCCTGCACCTGCGATATCTCCGATAATTGATCAAATGAGATTGAATAAACCTCCGGTTGACAGAATCCGAAAGCACGGGGCTACTGAATTTAAGGCTACCGATAGTGATGATGCTGAGCAAGCTGAATTTTGGTTGGACAATACTATCTGAGTGCTCGATGAACTATCTTGCAACCCCGAAAAATGCTTAAAATGTGCTATATTTTCTACGTGACTCTGCCTATTATTGGTGGAATACGTTGATTTCTGTTGTGCCCAGAGAGCAAGTGACTTGGGAGTTCTTCCAAATCGAGTTTCGAAAAAAGTATATCAGCCAGAGATTCATTGATCAGAAACAGAAAGAATTTCTTGAACTTAAACAAGGTTCCATGTCGGTTACTGATTATGAATGAAAATTTGTGAGACTTAGCCGATATGCCCGAGAATGTGTTTCTTCAGAAGCTATAATGTGTAAACGTTTCGAAGATGGATTGAACGAAGATATAAAATTGTATGTTGGCATTCTCGAAATCAGAGAATTTGTAATACTTGTTGAGCGAGCTTGCAAGGCCGAAGAGCTTAGTAAAGAGAAAAGAAAAGCTGAGGTGGGAGCAAGAGAGTTCCGTAAGAGATATTCGAGAAAGCCCTTTCAGCAGTCAGCGAAGAAATTTAGAGAGGATTCGGGTCGATCTAAAGACACTTCGGGCTTTTCCAAATAAGACCATAATCGACCCCCAGTGAGTACGCAAGCCACTTCGATTGCCAGTGTTGGAAACGATCGTCGGGACAGAACAGAGTGCAAGTATTGTGGTAAATGACATTCGGGGAGTTGTAGATTTCATGACCACTCCTGTTTTAAATACGGATCAGCCGACCACTTTATTAAGGACTGCCCGAGATTGTCTGAACATAATATGAATCAGAGTGGGAAACCGAGTACTACAGCACGAGGTAGACCACCTAGGAATACGGGGAATGCTAGTGGCAGTCAGAGAGTGTCTAGAGATGCTACAACCAGATCCGAGGCTCGTGCTCCTGCTAGAGCTTATGCTATATGCGAACGCGAGGATGCTTCTTCGCCTGATGTTATTACCGGTACTTTCACTCTCTTTGATACTGATGTGATTGCTTTGATTGACCCTGGTTCTACTCATTCATATGTATGTGAGACTTTAGCATCCAGTAAGACTCTACCTGTTGAGTCTACTGAATTCGTAATTCGAGTGTAAAATCCCTTGGGTCGATATGTGTTAGTCGACAAAGTGTGCAGGAAATGTCCCCTGATAATTCGAGATTCTTGTTTTCCAGCCAATTTGATGCTTTTACCGTTTAATGAATTTGATGTTATTCTCAGTATGGATTGGTTGACCGTTCATGATGCAGTTGTGAATTGCAAAATAAAGACTATTGATTTGAGATGTGCAAATGATGAGATAATCCGAGTTGAATCTACTTATATGAACGGGTTACCAGCAGTTATATCCTCGATGTTGGCTCAGAAATATGTCAAAAAGGGTGTGAAGCATATCTTACGTACGTACTTGATAGCAAAGAGACAGAAAAGAAACTTGAATCAGTGCCAGTGGTTTGTGAGTATTCAGATGTTTTTCCTGAAGAGTTACCGGGTTTACCACCAGTCCGAGAGGTAGAATTTGACATCGAACTTATACCAGGTACCACACCAATTTCGATAGCTCCGTATCGTATGGCACCAACAGAATTGAAGGAATTGAAAACTCAGTTGCAAGAGTTGACGGATAGAGGTTTTGCTCGACCAAGTTTCTCACCTTGGGGTGCACCAGTTTTGTTTGTGAAAAAGAAGGACGGAACCATGAGAATGTGCATCGACTACCGTCAACTAAATAAAGTGACAATAAAGAACAAATATCCGTTGCCGCGTATTGATGATTTGTTTGATCAGCTGAAGGGAGCCTCAGTATTTTCAAAGATAGATTTGAGACCGGGTTATTATCAGTTGCGAGTTCGAGACTCAGATATACCTAAAACTACTTTCAGAATGAGATACGATCACTACGAGTTCTTAGTGATGCCGTTTGGGCTCACTAATGCCCCAATGGTATTTATGGATTTGATGAATCAGATTTTCAGACAATGTTTGGACCGGTTTTTAGTTGTGTTTATTGACGACATTTTGGTCTATTCGCGAGATGAAACCGAACATGCCGAGCACCTGAGATTAGTGTTGTAGATATTACGGGATAAGCAATTATATGCTAAGTTCAGTAAATGTGAGTTTTGGTTGAGAGAAGTTAGCTTTTTGGGACATGTGGTATCCGCATCGGGTATTCGAGTAGATCCGAACAAAATTTCGGCCATACTCGATTGGAAGCCTCCAAGAAATGTTACTGAAGTTCGGAGTTTTTTGGGACTTGCCGGTTACTACAGACGATTTGTAAAGGGTTTCTCGATGATAGCCACACCAATGACGAGACTACTTCAGAAAGATGTCAAGTTTGAATGGTCAGAAAAGTGCCAGAAAAGTTTCGACCAACTGAAAACGCTTTTGACGGAAGCCCCAGTGTTAGTGCAACCCGAATCCGGTAAAGAGTTTGTTATTTACAGTGATGCGTCCTTACATGGGCTGGGTTGTGTATTGATGCAAGAGGGTCGAGTTGTAGCTTACGCATCGAGGCAATTGAAGTCACATGAGAAGAACTATCCGACTCATGATCTTGAATTAGCTGTCATAGTTTTTGCTTTAAAAATATGGCGACATTACTTGTTCGGAGAAAAATTTCATGTATATTCAGATCATAAAAGCCTCAAATATTTAATGACTCAAAAAGATTTGAATCTGAGACAAAGACGTTGGCTTGAGTTGTTGAAAGATTATGATCTTGTTATTGACTATCACCCTGGAAAGGCTAACGTGGTTGCCGATGCTCTGAGTTGCAAATCACTATTTGCTTTGCTAGCGATGAATGTTCACTTGTCCATTTCATCCGATAATATGTTAGTGGTAGAATTGAAAGCCAAACCATCATTGATTCATCAAATACGTGAATCTCAAAAAGTTGACGATGAATTGGTTGCTAAACGAGCTGAATGTGTTTCTAATGTGGAATTAGAATTTCAAATAGACGAAAACGATTGTTTAAGATTCAGAAGTTGATTATTTGTTCCAAGAAATTCAAAAATTATTTCGATGATTTTGAGCGAGGCTCATAGTAGCCGAATGTCAATCCACCCAGGCAGTATGAAAATGTACAACGATCTGAAATGTCAGTTTTGGTGGCCCGGTATGAAACGAGACATTTCTGACTTTGTTTCAAAGTGTTTGATATGTCAACAAGTGAAAGCGGAACATCAAATACCTTCGGGATTACTTCAGCCGATCATGATACCCGAATGGAAATGGGATCGAATCACGATGGATTCTGTATTTGGGTTGCCATTATCGTCAAGTAAGAAAGATGCGATTTGGGTTGTTGTTGATAGACTGACAAAGTCGGCCCATTTTATTCCCGTACGTACGGATTATTCACTTGACAAACTAGCTGAGTTGTATGTTTCTCAGATTGTGAGATTACACGGGGTACCTATTTCTATTGTGTCGGATAGAGATCCGAGATTCACATCGTGATTCTGGAAGAAGTTACAAGAAGCATTGGGTACCAAGTTGCATTTTAACACCGCTTTTCATCCCCAGACTGATGGTCAATCCGAGCAGATAATTCAGATACTCGAGGATATGTTGAGATGTTGCATCCTTGAGTTTTGTGGTTCATGGGAACGGTATTTGCCTTTGATTGAATTCACTTACAATAATAGTTTTCAATCAAGCATTAAGATGGCACCTTACGAGGCTTTGTACGGTTGTAAATGTCGTACACCGTTGCTTTGGACTGAGCTTAGTAAAAGTAAAATCTATGGGGTTGATTTGATTAAAGATGCTGAGCAGAAAGTAAAAGTGATCCGTGAAAGTCTGAAAGCAGCTTCAGATCGTCAAAAGTCGTATGCGGATTTAAAACGAAAAGACATTGAATACCAGGTTAGAGACAAAGTGTTTCTTAAATAATAGTTTTCAATCAAGCATTAAGATGGCACCTTACGAGGCTTTGTACGGTTGTAAATGTCGTACACCGTTGCTTTGGACTGAGCTTAGTGAAAGTAAAATCTATAGGGTTGATTTGATTAAAGATGCTGAGCAGAAAGTAAAAGTGATCCGTGAAAGTCTGAAAGCAGCTTCAGATCGTCAGAAGTCGTATGCGGATTTAAAACGAAAAGACATTGAATACCAGGTTAGAGACAAAGTGTTTCTTAAAGTTTCACGGTGGAAAAAGGTTCTTAGATTTGGCCGTAAGGGCAAATTGAGTCCGAGGTTCATCAGGCCGTATGAAATATCCGAACGAATTAGGCCGGTTGCATATAGATTGATTTTACCCCCTGAACTTGAAAAGATTCACAACGTATTTCATGTTTCGATGCTTTGACGTTACAGATCCGATCCATCACATGTAATTAGTCCATCAGAGGTGGAGATTCGATCTGATTTGAGTTATGAAGAAGAACCAGTTCGAATTTTGGCACGTGAAGTAAAAGAACTACGGAATAAGAAAATCTCATTAGTGAAGGTAATGTGGCTTAAACATAGGGTTGAAGAAGCTACTTGGGAACCTGAAGACTCTATGAAAGATCGATATCCTAACTTATTCACTGGTAAGATTTTCGGGGACGAAAATTCCTTATGTGGGGGAGAGTTGTGACAGCCCTAATTTGACCCTAGTTGAAAAGTGGTTTCGGGATCACAAAACTGAATCACAAAAATAATTAATTGTTACATTCTATGCTTATTATATGTGTACATGCATATGTAAAAGTTTCATGCTTTGATTTGGTCATTTGTGTGTGAAAGTTATTAAATAGGACTTATGTGAAACACTTTTGAAATGTGATAGGTTAATTTTATAATGGTCTATTAATGCATGTATTGAAAAGAATGGTCTTGCATGTCAATTTACCCATTTTAGATAGTGGCCGCCCATGTTGTTAGTTAAAAATATAATATATGAATTTTCTATTAGTATAATTTAATTAAATGGCTTTATATTATAGAATAATAATAATTAAAAGAAGAAAATGGGTGAAGAAAACAAGGTGTTCATCTTTGTTTCTTCTAAGCCGAATGTATAGAAGAATAGGGGAGAAATACCATTCGGCCATCTTAGGCTTACATTAAGGTAAGAAGTTTATGTTAATTCTTGAAATTTTAGTTGATTTTGAGTCAGTTACCAAGTTCTTTATTTAACCCATGTTAAATTTTTGATTTTTGGGAATGATTAGAGCTTTCGGCCATGGTAGTTAATAAAGGTTATGGTTGTTGTTTCATGTTATTTTGAATGAATAATGGTAGATAGGTGTTTGAGCCTAACCAATGAGCCTATGTGTACATTAGACGTTAAGTGGGAAGAATCGGCTATCATGTTGTGTGCTATGACCGAATATGAACTTGGTTATATTGAGTAATGTATGTGCTTTGAATTGATGGAATGAAAGGGATGCTTAAAATGTGTTTTAAACGACTAAATGTTAAATTAAGGTTTGCTAAATTACCATTGTCCTTGCCGTATATGTGCTTAATTAAAGAAGAGTTGTTGTTAAATGTTTTAAATTATTTAGATAATTATAAATTAAGTCGAAGCTAGATAAAATTGAATGATTATGACTTAATTGTTTTATGGCAAGTGGCTATTATGGTGAAATGCAAATTTGGTTATGGAAATTAATGTATTTCTTATTGAATTTTTATAAAGTCGTTATAAGAGATATTAAGGATGAAATTGAGTTGGCTATTAGTATTTTGTGCGAATCTTTTAACTAAGTGAGGTGTTCGGCTAAGTCTTTTTTGAACAAATGTTTTGGTGTTGGCTGTTTAAGTGACATTAATTTTTGTATTAAGTCGAATTGGAAAGTTAATAAATGCGTAAAGATGACCTAAGGCTTTTATAAGCATTCGACATTAGCTAAGGAGTGAGAATTTTGATAGTTGTTGCATATGTGAAATGAGTAGTGTTATATATATATATATATGTGTGTGATTTATTTGGTAATAATTGTAGTGGTTAAACTAGTGTATAAGAAAACAAGATAAGCTATGTGAGTTTTGCTTGTGTATGCGAAATTGGTATAAGTTGAATAATCGGTTATTAGGGTCATATGATCATTTTAAGTTTGAGTTATAAGTGACTTTCATGGCTTGATAAGTTCTTGCCATTTTCGGTTATAAATAAGTATGAAATTTGAATCATGGCATATTTATAAATGATAATACATATTGAATTTGTTATGTGATTGCCGAATGTGAATAATAAGTAAACAATATTGGTTAAGATATTAAACAAATCTATTTAAATTTATTAAGCTCAAGAGCAAGGAGGATCAAAGTTGGATAAGGGAAAAGAGAAAGCAGTAGAGTAGCCAATCCACAACCGTTCGAATATACCGAGGTAAGTTCGAATAATCACATTTAGTACATAATTGATAATGTCTTGATATATGAATGATAAGTGTACTACTATTAATTGATTCATTTGAATATAGATATATGACGAATAAATCATGCTTAAGGCTTAAAGCCGAATAGATATTAGAAAGTTAAGTTTGGAAGGTTAGATGAACATATATTCTTATATATGTTACTGAGCAATATATATAAAAAAAAATTATATGATTGGTGTCCATGTTATACCATTATTCGAATGAGTAAATGAACTATGATTGTGAGGTGTTATGTGAATTGAATTCTTTTGCAAATAAATATGCACGATACTCAGTGATACATTATGTCCGGACTTGAGGTCCGCAGGCTATATGCTAGAATATATCCGGGTTAAATCCATGAGCTTCGTCTTGGTAATATAATATATATATCCGGTTAAATCCATGAGCTTAGTGCTGGTACTATATCCGGCTTAAAGTCCCGCAGCTTTGTGCTAGTGATTGGATTCGGGTTTTTTTTAAACCTACCAGGCTTAACGCCGGTGATTTGAGTGAGATTACAAATTCGAATGTTCAAAGCAATCTATCATTGATTATGTATGATACATGATAATGACCAAGTACGTATTATGTACTTATATGTTAATTGATTTCAAGGTTAGTTATTAGAATTAAATAACGATATAATTGTGTGGATGATTATTATATCTACGAATAAGAGAATGACCTATTAGGTCAATGTCTGTCATTATATGAAACATATGTGAATTAAATTAGTTGTATGAGCCATAAAGTAAAGTGAAGCATGTGCTGAAAATTTCTTTGTATATATATATATATTTGGCCAATAGGCTTTGTATGTGGTATACTTGTGTATGTTCGGTCGAGTGATGGTAATTAGAATATGAGTTTCATGATATTTAAAGTTCATTTTAAATGACACGTTTTAATTGTTTGAAATGCTTAAAACTTACTAAGCCTCAAAAGCTTACTCTGTTCTTTGTTTCTTTGTTTTATAGATTGTCGATATTGGCCACTGACTCGGGGATCATCAGCAGCTCATCACACTATCGATATTTTGGTACTAATATGTTTTGGCGTCGATGTGGCATGTATAGGGTAGACCGTTGGGATCGATGTTTTGTTTATGTAAATATGTAGCCATATGAATATGAGCTTTATTTTGGAATGTCCGAATAGACTATAGATGGTTTGTGGATTGTTTTAATGACTCTGTGAATGTGAAAATCAAATGTTTAGCTCGGAGATATATCTTAGTCCTAATCCGGCGATCGGATACGGGACAGGGGTGTTACACTTCGCTTGTGGGATATGTTTGACTCTACGAGTGTATGTGTGTTGTGTTGGGAGATCTGTGTATTCGATGTGTGATGATAAAGTCAACTTTATGTTTCATAAACTCAAGAGCCACATACACTGTGACTAATGTGACTAGATGTAGTTATATGTACTTATATGTGATTGATGTTTGTAGGAAAATTGATATATGTATGCCTAAACGTTCGTATAAATAAGATGTAAAATAATGCATGGAATATGACTAAATATGTGAATCATGACACTTAGTTAATGATGTTTTGGGAATATGAAGTATGTTGTTTGTTTGATGCATGATGACTTGTTTGCATAGTGGTTGTTCTAAGCATTCACTAAGCTTGTTAAGCCCAGCCACTTCATTTTTTTATTTGCACAGTAATTGCATTCCTAGTATAAGAGGTGTGGCTGTTGAAGGACTGATCCAAGCCATTCTTTACTCACTACAATAGGTGTTTTGCTTATTCTAGTTCTAAGGAATAAAAAGACAATGTGGTAGACATTTATATCAGTTTATTAAGACGTATTGGAGATTATTTTTATATTGCGTATGTTTAGAAAACTTTTAAACTTGGACATAGGGTTTGGTTTATTGTTTAGACATTTCGATGCATACGTGACTAGGTGAATGAAAAATGATGTTTAGGGACTAAGTTTGAATGATTTAAGTGCTCTTATATGTTGAATTTTTGTAACCTGAAGCACAGGTATTGATATTAAGGCTTTTAGATCGATACCTTTCAAAAGTGTAGGAAGTCAGTCAATTTGGTATTGATACTCTTGAATAAACAATCAATTTTCAATATATAATTACTTAACAAATAAATCAGTTTAATTATCAAATCATGTAAGACATAAACAAAGACAATAATCATGTAAGACATAAACAAAGACAATAATCTATTCTAATATTAATACAAACATCAATTGGTAAGATTAACGAAAGATAAATAAAAGAAACTTGTAAGATTAACAAATGATAAATAAAAGAATAGAAGAGATGAGAAAATGCTCATGAATAAATTTATTGTAGTCCAAATCTGGAGAAATCCTCGCTCGCAATTGTCTTCGCATCGAAATAGAAAATTAACTATAGCAACCAAATTTGCAATTTTTATTTATTTGAACTGACTAAATTGAGAAAAAAAATTTTGAAGTGACCTAAATAAAACAAATCATATTTTAGAGTGACCAAAAAGAAACTTAAGATTTTATTAACTCGTGAAAAAGTAGAGAAAACCTGAACTGATTGGCCGCTTGAACCTCAATAAGGAATCTGCGGTCTGTTCGAAAATCCAATGAACCAGAAAATAAATCGATTCAATCGATAAATATAGAATTAAACTGAAAAAAAAAAAAAAAGAAAAAGAGAGCTTTATGTACACGGTAAGGCTTAAATTACATTTCTTGTATATTGCAGAGGTAAACTATCGCTTACAACATACTGTAAGCTATAGTTGAGATGAATAAACGCCATTCATGCTATTAGAAAAAGACTACCTCCTATTCCTATGATCACACGTACCAGAAAACAAAATAAAGTTGCAAGTCGGTAAAGTGAAACTAAGAAGAATATTACAATCCAAAATCACAAGATTCGAGAATTTACAAAGGGTACTCAACACCATATGAGTCACAGTTACAGGACAATAGACATCGAATGGGGAGCTGCACGTGGTAATCTAACTCAAATGAACTAGTCCACTCCTTAAAATACATAAAGACTTAAGCTGTGAAAGATTTGAAACTTAGTACCTTGACATGAGATGCTACACTATGTTACTTGGACTTGAGCATGTCGGATAAGAAGTTTTCCCAAGTATTTGAAGGATCATTGGTCATATCACCACCACGTCCCAAAAAGTATACTCTTAAGAAAGATTAAAATCAGAGCAACAATCGATGCACATAACTCAGATGAACTACTACCTCTTTAAAATACATAAGATTTCCGCAGTGAGCATAAAAACAATTTATTTAGGCTCCACTGCTTACATGATACATTGCATCTCAACAGCTCCTCCAATCTGATTTAAAATATCCTGCCAACAAATCTACTTCTTAATCCACCACCAGCAATTTTGGAATTCTAGAAGAACCTGCAAATCTCATCAGCCAACAAATAATCAATAATCAAGTTCATAAAAGCAGTTAATAAACCCTCTCTTGAGAGGCAAATTTTAACTCACCCCAGATGCTATTATCAGTAATAGGCCATGGCTTCATCCTTCTTCATCCTCGGATTTAGATGAAGTATTTGATATTAAGTCTACCTCCACCGGATGCGGGGATCCACCTGTAACGTGGTGGAGAATATTACAGTCTGCCATTCATAAGTTTTTTTTTAGTTCATTGCCATTCATAAGTATTTAGTAAAAGGAAAAGGGATCTTATGCACATTCTCGATGAAAGCTGTTAGGAGGAGAAATCTTTCTCCACAACCATTTCTAACAGCTGTCACGGGCACAGCAACCATATAAGTTAATCCTAAAATATTCTGTCAATTATTAGGTATAATATAAATATAACAAGAAGTAACACCAAAAATACATACATCCTGAAAGCTAATTAAGCTTCAAACCTTCTACAGAAATCCTACTACCTGCAGACCTTGGGAAAACATTGCGAAGCACAAAGAGATGCAGAATGGTACATTCAGAAGCAAAAAATTTAGTCGGGAATTTCAAATGACTCATTTGAATTGCATTTGTACACAAAAAACAGCGATAATAAGGTACAATTTACAGGATACGAAGGTGTTTTCTCTCCATTAGAAAAGCAAGTGCTTAATTACTGGTGAGTTTACTACTTAAATCTTAATAGTAACTTCTCAAGCACTAAATTCCAACAGCTCCAAAACAATGGCGAAATCTTATTGAGAGAGATGCCCGATGCAAATTAACGAACAAGTATCTTCCGGTCAGAAAGACAAAATCAAAATAAGCACGCCATCTAGTTAAATTGGCGGAAGTCTAGTTATATTTTTATAGCAATGCGTTCTTAAAATTTTAATTTTACTCATTGTAAAGGTAAGTTTTTGCCATTACTTAAAAATAGAACCCACAACAAAATTGAAAGAGGAAAATAAATCAAAATTACAGAGGAATTGGCAATTGAAATTACCTTTGATGAAATAGTCAGAGGAGGGCCAGCCTCGGGCGGCAGTGGTGCACATGGATTCCTCCGAGGTCAACGGGTTTGCCAATTTCTCAACGAGCTGGGCAAGGCCGTAAGATTGGGCCGTGGACGGCGGGACCCAGTAAAAGGATCCGGGGATGAAAGGGAGCCAATCGGGAGCGGAACGGCGAACGATGATCCGGTGGATGGCGTCTTCAAGTTTCCGCAGGAGCGGATCAGAGGAAGAATCGGAGGAGTCGGAAGGGTTGGGTTGGTTGGATTGGGTTCGGACGGCAAGGAGACGAGAGGAAGAAGGGTGAGGTTTGGTGATTAGGCGGAAGCTGAGAACGGATTGAGAAAGGGAACGGGCCATGAATATGGTGAATCGAATTTCTTAAATTCTTGATTTTTTACTTGGAGAGAGAGTGTGGGGAATTCGGTTGATGGATAAAGAGGAAGTGCTAGGAAAGTATTTGCTTACCAATTTTTAATTATAAAGAGCAAATAAGAAGGTGGTAGAATTTGAAGAAATGAAAGGTGGAGAGAGATTGGGGTTGGACTGTCTGTAAATTTTGGGTTGGATTCAGCCTAACTCTAGGCTGGTGGCCTGCGATCCATTTACAATTTTATTTTATTAGAAAATATAGGGCTAAATGTTTAATTTTTGGCATAAACCTTTGACTCAGTATTCACACAACTATCAAATTTTTCAAAATATAATTGAACCTTTTTAAACCAGCACACATAAAAGATTAAACTTTTCAAATTGATCAACTAACGACCACATGTTTTTGGACTTGCTCATATAAGGACTAAGATTTATTACAATTAGTAAAGTTTGTATGCACTAAAAGGTGGACCTTTATCGTTGTAACTTGGCTAAAATGCAACACTAATGCAATTGTTGGTCGATCAAGAAATGAATGAGGTTATAAAGCAATACTTCGAAATGACAGAGGAACTTTCCCCAAAGGCTGCCACCATTAGATATGTTTTTTCATGGTTAAATACTTTTAGGATCAATAAGGTGGAGATTGAAACAAACTATTTAGAAGTTTATCGAGCTTTATCTTTGTGGGAGTTAGATTTGCCAAATTTTGGTTTAATTATAAGGGATGTATTTTCCTTAAAAATCAATTCAATAATGTGTCTTTTCATTGGGCACGCTAGGAAGCTAATAAAGCAACTCATGCCTTGGCTATGACTTTATTTAATGCAAATCTTCACAACTAGAACATGCTCCCAATGTTTTCATATTATAGTCAAAAAGATTATATTTTTTAATGAAAGTGCTAGACATATTAACTTAGGTTAGTTCATCTTTCTATTTTCATTAAGTTCGTTATTTCTTTTTGTTTGGTTAAACTTGAATTATGCAACGAACAAGAATGAATAACGAGAAAATTAGACACAAATATTTATGTGGAAAAATCCATTTGAAAAGAATAAAAAGCCACAGGCAAAGAAAACTTCACTAAAATGGAAAAACCTAAACTAGGAGTACAAGATGGAGAAACAAACAAACCCCAAATAGAAAATATAAAGCTTTCCCAAAATTCTCACAAACTCTCTTTAAATTTTGTTGTTGTTATTCTAAACCATCTAAGGTTGCTAAAATGCCTATTTATAGGTTGAAATTTGTGTGAAAATATGACTAAAAAATCCCTAGAATAATCAGAGTTAGATTGGGAAATGGTAATAAAGTTTAACTAGGAGAAGAAACCCAATTGAGTAGAGAACATGTTACCACGTCATGACGTCGCTATCACCTCATCAGGATGTCACTCATCACGTCATTGAGATGACAGGTTCTTCTCATCGGGAAGTAGTATGTCTTATCGTCGAGACATTGGCTCTTCCTCGTCACGATGTCAGTTATATTTCATCTTAAATGTGAGGCACATTCCATAAATCTCCGTCTTGACTCGTATTCCTAAAATGCCATTTTTGTCAAGCCCTGTAAGGGGCCTAACTCGATCTCTGTCGAATGCTTACCAAATCTAAGAAATTCTTGAACTTGGAAATTGGAAGACTTTTTGTCATCATGCCTGTTGGGTTGTTTTTGTTAGAGTATACTTAAAGACCAATCATGAGATAATAGTAATCACATACTCGTTTTACCTTATTTATTAATATAAGACATTGTCGCTATTATTTCAGTTTTTTTTTGTGTATATAAATAAACTGAATTGTAATAAAGCCCTGAGAAAATATGATTATTCTTAAAAAGGTCCTTAGTTAAGTATTATTGTAATATCCTGATTTTGGGCCTAGTCGGAATAGTGGTTTCGTGACCACAAAATCCGAGATAGAAATAATTATTTTATGATTATTTTAAGGTCTATGATATGATTGCATGATTGTGTGAAAATTTCGTGAAGAAATTTTATGCATAAAGTGCTTAAATTGAAATTAGGGACTAAATCGAATAATTTGCAAAACTTTCATTCTAGAAGTTTCAGTATGAAATTGTTTTGAAATATTAATTAGGAGGTCTTAAATAGAAATTTTACCAATTTATAAGTCTATGGACAAAAATTGGACATGGATGGAATTTTTGGAAAGTTTAGTAGTAAGGGCATTTTGGTCATTTAGGGTAAAATGAATTAAAATACAAAATTAAAGCCAATTTTGCTCATCTTCAACCCCATGGCCGAATATAGCAAGGAGAAACCATGGCTAGGGTTTTCAAGCTTCCAAGCTCGATTGTACGTCCGTTCTAGCCTCGTTTTTAATGATTTTTACATTTTGGAGTCCCTAGAACTTGATTTAGCTTATTTTAGCAATAATTTAACCTAGGTTTTATATTTGGAAAAATACCCATAGGTGAAATTTGTGTATTTTGGTGTTTTATGATAGAGTATGAGGTTTTAAATTATGTTAGATAACTTGTGCTACTCGATTTTAAGTGAAAACGAGCAAAAGGGCTTAATCGGTAAAAATACCTAATAGTCATAAGTACATGTTAGAGTGAGAACTTGATGTTGCCATAGAAGGGAAAAATGATCATCATGTCATAAAACATAAGAAAATAGGTTGAAGTTTAATTTACGAGCTTTGGGGCAAAAGTGTAAATATGCAAAAGTTTAGGGGCAAAATTGTAATTTTTCAAAAATATGATTTTGGGTCAATTTGAATAATGTGAGTCCTAATTAGACTATATTTTAAATGATAGAGCAAGGAAAACTGAAATTCGGGCTAAAATGGAAAAATACCAAGTTGTGGATGAAATGGTAAAAGTAGCCATTTTCGCATACGAGGTAAGTTCATATGTAAATGTTGGTAACATAGTTATTATTTTAAATGTTTTTATGTTATTTAAATGATATGATAATTATTATGAAATATTATACTCGTGATAATTTTTTGATAATATGTCAAATTGTGTGATATACTTGGAAAATGTGAAATACTACCGAGTATCGGTATTGGCATTCTGTAGAAGATGGTTGAGACACATGATTGGGAAAAAGGTCCCGTTGAACCTTAGGAATGGATTAGGATACAAGTGACATGTCACTAGGATGTTTGGGCATCCGAACTCGTTGAGTTGAGTCCGAGTTCACTTATGGATGCGAATGTCCAAACTCGTTGAGTTGAGTCCGAGTTCACTTATGGATGCGAATGTCCGAACTCGTTGAGTTGAGTCCAAGTTCGAGAGATGTAACTAGGCATCCGAGCTCGTTGAGTTGAGTCCGAGTTCACTTATGGATGCGAACGCCTGAGCTCGTTGAGTTGAGTTCGGGTTCACTTATGGGCGGGTTACATGGTAGCTTGGCTACATATGTAGCACTTATGTGTAAACTTTCCATGTATCCGAATTATATTCCGATGTGTTCAACGGGTAAAATTCTACTCAAGCAGAGGAATACTCGAGATGAAAGGGAGGTATTGGTAAGTGTTGTGAAATGAATACTTTGAACAGGTATGTACTTAACCCTCGCGTTGAAAACTCGATATAACAACAATATGGTAAGATGATAAATGAAAATGTGATATGAATGTCTCGGTGATGATTATGCAAATGGTGTTTTATGTTTGCTTATATAGTTATGTTACTTGCTATTTGCATGTGAACTTACTAAGCATTTATGCTTACTCCTCCTTTTCATTCCTTGTAGTGTTGACAAGCCACTCGAAAATCGGAAGCGGTCGGAGGCACGCTTACACTATCCGTATACCATCTTGGCATAATGGCTTGTATATTTTGAGTATGGCATGTACAGCATTATAACCATTTTGTGTATATGGTCTTATGATATGGTTACTGAGTGGAATGGAAATGCTTGGTAATGATTAGCCATTGGAATGGCTAATCATGATCATATTTGGTGTTATGTATGCTAAATTACTAGCTAATCCATGGAAACCATGAAATAGGTAAAATTTACCGTAAAATAGATTCAGACAGCAGCAGTGACGTGAGTTTGAAAAATCACTAAAAATAGTAGAGATACAATTAGATGATTAATAAATATGGAATTGAATAATTATGAGTCTATTTTCATATGGATTGAACAAAACAGGTATATGAATTATATTTTATGAGATATTTGAATTTTTGTGAAACAGGGCCAGAGTGATTTCTGGATCCCCTGTTATGACTTTAAAAATTTATCATAAATTGTACAAATATAATTAGAAGTCATTCTTTATATTTATAGATTCCTTAGTGAGTCTAGTTTTAAGAGAAACAAACGTCATAGTCATTGAAATTCTGTACAGAGAGATATCTGATTCGTAATACACAGAGGTCAGAGCAGTCGAACCCTGAAATAGAGGAGACTTTAACTAATAAACTGTACTAATTGGCTTGACCAAAAATTCTATAAAAAAATTATTAAATAGATAAATGAGTATATTTTTAGGGAAAATTGACGGAATTGGATTTCTAGTTTCGTAACTCAAGATATGAATTTTTAAGCGACTGTGACGCAGATTGCTAGTTTAACTAGAAATTTTAAAAATAAATTGTTTGAGCTATTTAAGTAATGAATTAAGCCTGTTAACACCTCGTGTTCGACTCCGGCGATGGTCTCGGGTACGGGGCGTTACATTTGGTGGTATCATAGCAGGTTTAGTCAGTTCTCGGACTTACCTAGCATGTGTAAAAATTTAGCTATACATGCCACTGATCTGTGATAGTGTGATGTCTTCCGACGCGTATGAGTACAGTACTGTCTTATTTAGACAGGGTACTCTCCAACCGAGCTGCGCCGACCATGTTCAATGTTATGTGAATGTATTTGAGTAAAATTATGATTATGATAAGTCTCGGTTTAGAAAAGTATGAATAAAAGTTTATGATACATATGTGATAAATATCCATACTTGCTTAATGCTCATATGATGTAGTGTATATGGCTTACTTGATAAGATGAACGGAATAAATAGAAAGTAGTAGAGGTATGAATAAAAGTCATAATATCATGATACGAATGAAAATGTCCTTGTCTTGATTGGACGTTGAATGTTGATGAATGTTAATGATATACAATTTTTATGAGATAAAAGATTATAATGAAATGAACTTATCTATGTTAAATTGTTGGACTGAATTATATAATTGTAATGATATGTACATGATGATGCACGAAATGAAAGTTGTGATTGTGATGCAAATATCTATGTTTGTTTGGTCTTATATGATGTCATGAGCATGAATTAATTTAATTAAATGAATGGATAAGTAAAGCTATCTAGAAAACATAGAATGTATGCATAAGTATATTGTCTAAATGGGACAATAGGAAAATTTGTGTAAGCCAACATGAATGTTGCATTGCCCTAATGAATGACATGATTTTGATGATGTTGCTATGATGATGGAAGTTGTGTCATATGTGTATGTATAAGAAAGTCGAGTCGAGGTCCTACAACCCTCCCCTTACCAAGTGGTACTTATAATGGAATTTCATGAGATTTGTATTGAATAAGTTTCCGGTTGAGAACCCAAAGAGTTCAGTGATAGAATAATTATAAGTATGATCAGAGATTGAAAATGAGCTGATAAGTAAAGTCAGAGCCAGTAAAGTATCAGATTGATATAAAGATTATTGGAATTATGCATTGTCCCAGTTAGAGAAGGAATTCTCTTTGGTAAATCGAATTACTCAGGTGCAAGGTCGAGAAAAGTGTAAATTGAAATTTATTCAGAACTGGCCTTCTTTAGTGAATGGTTTAATATGAAATTTGTGATGGCAAAACTAGTTGGGGAAATGATATTTGAAATGTGAACTATCTGAGTGTGATAGTTATGACTGGACAGATTTAGCAGTCTCTTTTGAGATGTTCTATGTGTTTACCCGTTCTCAGAAATATTTCTATTGCTATTGATCTTCTGAAGAAATTCTTGTTATATGGGAATGTCTTCTAATTCTGGTGTTGGATGAAAGCATTGGTAGTCTGACTGGTTTATAATTTATATTGCTCTATTTCATCGGGTATTCTATTTCATATCGTCTGATAAGAATTGATGAGAGAATACGTAAGATATTATGTTTTTGTTTCTTCTACTTGATGCTTCATCTGATATATATGTATGGGAAGATATATTGTTCTTGTTATATTTGATTCCAGTGGGATTAAATGATGTTTGCTTTTGGACTTTCTTTCTTTGAAGAATTATTGGGGTATTCTGTATTTTCTCTATGAGTTTGGTTTTCGATTCTCCGGCATAGTATCATATCTTGGGTTTCTTTATCCTGGACCTCTTTATTCTGGATTTCTTTATTCTGGGTTTCTCTATCTCGGATTTCTTTATTCGGTTTTCTTGTTATCTTTGTTCCATAATTTGTCAATTAAGACTCATGTTCGAAGTGCGTTCTTCAGCTCGTGATAATCATGTCAAATATGACTATACTTCTAATTTGATCTTGGTAATGTGGTGATTTTAGTATTGGGATTTTTCTAATTTATGTGTAAGGATTTGACATCAGTAAAGGCATAAGTGATAAAAGCGCGAGTTTCAGTCGGTATGGTGAATTATTTATTTGAAAGATTTCATGTGACAATTATGTCAGGATTATTTTTCTCAAGTCTAATAATAGAATTTCATTTTGTACAGATAAAAGAGTAAATAGTCTGAACGAGAAGTGTATATTTATTAGAAAGAGTTGGATATTAGTTAAAGTCACTACGAATGATAAGGTTTTCGTCTTGTGAAAGCTGAAAAGTTTATTACATGTTGACAGAGTTCGGATAGATGAGAATATTGGTAACCGAAACGTCTGAACTAGACTAGTCTACATTGAGCAAAGACTTCCTGACTTTCAGTAATGTACTATTGTATGAATTGTGATGTGTTTCAAGACAGTGAGGTAATGTGATAGTTTAGAGCATTCGATGTTACATAAAATCTGAGTTGTTAAAGAGGTTAAAGCCGAGCATTGGGATATATCAAAATTATCCTTGCCAGTGTTGATATTGGGATGGAAATGAGAAGGATTATTCTTGAGGCCATATCAGAATTATTTCCATGGTGGAAAGAGGAAAATGTGATGTATCCTATTGTTAAATGTTTGGCGAGATCTATAAATCATATCGGTATTGAATGAATTCCTACTCATCAGATTCATGGAATTTTAGGTCTTTTTGATTGTTGAATTTCTTGGAATTCTAGTCTCCATTAACCAAATTGAGATCTGGTTTTATGTCAAGATGACAAGGGAAACGGAGAATGGTTGAAAATTTAAGAACAATTAAGAGATGAGTTCGTAAACTTTCAGAATATATGAGAAATTAATGAGATATATTGGAGGCACCGGCTGAGTGAAATTTCTTCAGCGCCGAATATGAAATTGAGGAATCTAAGTGAAGACCACTTTTCTGGTAAGATTTTCGGGGACGAAAATCCCTAAAGGGGGGGAGAGTTGTAATATCCTGATTTTGGGCCTAGTCGGAATAGTGGTTTTGTGACCACAAAATCCGAGATAGAAATAATTATTTTATGATTATTTTAAGGTCTATGATATGATTGCATGATTGTGTGAAAAATTCGTGAAGAAATTTTATGCATAAAGTGCTTAAATTGAAATTAGGGACTAAATCGAATAATTTGCAAAACTTGCATTCTAGAAGTTTCTAGTATGAAATTGTTTTGAAATATTAATTAGGAGGTCATAAATAGAAATTTTACCAATTTATAAGTCTATGGACAAAAGTGGGACATGGATGGAATTTTTGGAAAGTTTAGTAGTAAGGGCATTTTGGTCATTTAGGGGTAAAATGAATTAAAATACAAAATTAAAAGCCAATTTTGCTCATCTTCAACCCCATGGCCGAATATAGCAAGGAGAAACCATGGATAGGGTTTTTCAAGCTTCCAAGCTCGATTGTAAGTCCGTTCTAGCCTCGTTTTTAATGATTTTTACATTTTTGGAGTCCCGGTAACTTGATTTAGCTTATTTTAGCAATAATTTAACCTAGGTTTTATATTTGGAAAAATACCCATAGGTGAAATTTGTGTATTTTGGTGTTTTATGATAGAGTATGAGGTTTTAAATTATGTTAGACAACTTGTGCTACTCGGTTTTAAGTGAAAACGAGCAAAAGGGCTTAATCGGTAAAAATACCTAATAGTCATAAGTACATGTTAGAGTGAGAATTTGATGTTGCCATAGAAGGGAAAAATGATCAGCATGTCATAAAACATAAGAAAATAGGCTGAAGTTTAATTTACGAGCTTTGGGGAAAAAGTGTAAATATGCAAAAGTTTAGGGGCAAAACTGTAATTTTTCAAAAAAATGATTTTGGGTCAATTTGAATAATGTGAGTCCTAATTAGACTATATTTTAAATGATAGAGCAAGGAAAACTGAAATTCGGGCTAAAATGGAAAAATACCAAGTTGTGGACGAAATGGTAAAAGTAGCCATTTTCGCATACGAGGTAAGTTCATATGTAAATGTTGGTAACATAGTTATTATTTTAAATGTTTTTATGTTATGTAAATGATATGATAATTATTATGAAATATTATACTCGTGATAATTGTTTGATAATATGTCAAATTGTGTGATATACTTGGAAAATGTGAAATACTACCGAGTATCGGTATCGGCATTCCGTAGAAGATGGTTGAGACACATGATTGGGAAAAAGGTCCCGTTGAACCTTAGGAATGGATTAGGATACAAGTGACATGTCACTAGGATGTTTGGGCATCCAAACTCGTTGAGTTGAGTCCGAGTTCACTTATGGATGCGAATGTCCGAACTCGTTGAGTTGAGTCCGAGTTCGAGAGATGTAACTAGGCATCCGAGCTCGTTGAGTTGAGTCCGAGTTCACTTATGGATACGAATGCCCGAGCTCATTGAGTTGAGTCCGAGTTCACTTATGGGCGGGTTACATGGTAGCTTGGCTACATATGTAGCACTTATGTGTAAACTTTCCATGTATCCGAATTATATTCCGATGTGTTCAACGGGTAAAATTCTACTCAAGCGGAGGAATACTCGAGATGAAAGGGACGTATTGGTAAGTGTTGTTAAATGAATACTTTGAACAGGTATGTACTTAACCCTCGCGTTGAAAACTCGATATAATAACAATATGGTAAGATGATAAATGAAAATGTGATATGAATGTCTCGGTGATGATTATGCAAATGGTGTTTTATGTTTGCTTATATAGTTATGTTACTTGCTATTTGCATGTGAACTTACTAAGCATTTATGCTTACTCCTCCTTTTCATTCCTTGTAGTGTTGACAAGCCACTCGTAAATCGGAAGGTCGGTTGGGCACGCTTACACTATCCGTATACCATCTTGGCATAATGGCTTGTATATTTTGAGTATGGCATGTACAAAGATTATAACCATTTTGTGTATATGGTCTTATGATATGGTTATTGAGTGGTATGGAAATGCTTGGTAATGATTAGCCATTGGAATGGCTAATCATGATCATATTTGGTGTTATGTATGCTAAATTACTAGCTAATCCATGGAAACCATGAAATAGGTAAAATTTACCGTAAAATAGATTTAGACAATGAAGAAGGACGTGAGTTTGAAAAATCACTAAAAATAGTAGAGATAGAATTAGATGATGAATAATATATGGAATTGAAGAATTATGAGTCTATTTTCATATGGATTCAAAACAGTATATGAATTATATTTTATGAGATATTTGAATTTTTGTGAAACAGGGCGAGTGATTTCTGGATCCTGCTCGACTTTAAAATTTATCATAAATTGTACAAATATAATTAGAAGTCATTCTTTATATGTACAGATTCCTTATTGAGTCTAGTTTTAAGAGAAACAAACTTCATAGTCATTGAAATTCTGTACAGAGATATATCTGATTCGTAATACACAGAGGTCGAGCAATGAACCTCAAACAGGGAGACTTTAACTAATAAAATGTACTAATTGGCTTGACCAAAAATTCTATAAAACAATTAGTAAATAGATAAATAAGTATATTTTCAGGGAAAATTTATGGAATTTGATTTTGAGTTTCGTAACTCGAGATATGAATTTTTAAGCGATTATGACGCAGATTGCTTGTTTAACTGGAAATTTTAAAAATAAATTGTTTGAGCTGTTTAAGTAATGAATTAAGCTTGTTAACACCTCGTGTTCGACTCCGGCGACGGTCTCGGGTACGGGGCGTTATTGTGGGCTTGGACAATAATAATGCATTGAGACTAACGTGTAGTTGATTGATGAGAAAGAGTTGTCATTGACATAGGGATGTCAAAATCAATACATGAGTATTTGTTAGAGAACAACATATTGGACTAACTCGCTAGGAGTGTAACAACCCAATTTTGGGACTAGTCGGAACAGTGGTTTCGGGGCCACAAATTCGACATAGAAAAATTTATTTTTATTACATTTTTATGGTCTACAATTTCAGGGAATGATTTTTTGAAAATTTCGTTCGAAAATTTTGACGTTTGGGCACTCAATTTAGTAAAAAGGACTAAATTGTAAAAATGCAAAAGTTGAGTTCTACATGCTAGAGGTTTCCAATTGCTACGAGATTTTAAATTTAAGGTCCTTATATGGTAATTAGACCATTTTACCTTAAGTTGGACAAAAATAGACATGGGGTAAGAGAATTTTTATGGTTTGAGAAAAGGGCGTTTTGGTCATTTGGTTAATAAAAGAATAAAAAGGGAAAATAAAGCCAAAATTGTGTCCATCTTCTTTTACCTTCATCGAAATTCTCAAGACACCATAGTTAGGGTTTCCTTCAATTTCCAATCTTGATTGTAAGTACATCTTAGCCCATTTTTTTATGTTCTTTACGTTTTTGAAGTTGTTATCACCCGATCTTTCTATTTCTACCATTGTTTCGAAGTAGGATTCATGTTTAAAAATTTACCATGTGTGACATGCATGTATTTTTATGTTTGATGGAAGATATTGTAAGTTTAAGGTGTGATAAACAACTTTTACTAAGTGATTTTTAGTGAAATGTATAAAAAGGACCTATTTGTAAAAAGATGTAAAATGGGTAGTAAAAATCTGATTTGATGAAAAATGTGGGCTGATATGAGCATGTATATGGTTCGGCTAGGCTTGGGTAACAAAGAAATTGAATACATTTCATTTTACGAGCCTAGGGACGAATTTGTAAAATTATGAAAGTTTAGGGGAAAAAGGGTAATTTTACCATAATTTGATGTTTGAACTGATTTGAGTAATGTGAATATTAAATAAGTTAAATTTTCTATTATAGATCAAGAAAAACGAAGTTCGAACCTTGATCGGGGAAAGAATAAGGTGTTTGACGATTAGATCCTTTTTTACTATATTTGTATCGAGGTAAATTTGTATGTAAATAATGGATCGTTACTTTCACTTTAATTGCCTTAATATCGTATGAATTGTAATTTACTCTTTGAGTGTAATTGACAAAGTTCGACAAGAGAGAAAATCCCAGTTGAACCGTAGGAATAGTTAGGATACAAATGTCATGACATTAGGGTTGGTTGAGATTACGTGTAAGACCATATCTAGGATATGGCATCGATATGAGACTTCGTGTAAGATTATTGCTGGGCAATTGGTATCGATATGAGATACCATGTAAGACCATATCTGGGATATGGCATTGGTATGGTACTGTGTGTGTGAGATATCTCGAGTATCCTTTAGTATTCTAAATGGTTCAACAGGAAACTTAACGACAATGTTTAAGTTGTGAAGGACTATGGTATGTTGTGAAAGATTATGGTAAGTTGCAAGTTAGTACAGGTATGTACATAAAACTCATGCTTAATGAGCTCGATATGTGATGGACCCTCGGTGTGGTATGATTGAGTAAGTTATGATGTTAAGGTTTTAATAACATCTATGTTAAGTTTGATTATGAAATTTTACAATGATATTTATGTTAATTTACTTCATGTTAAATTTATGTTAAAGTGTGTATGATGCCTATTATTTGCATAGGAACTTACTAAGCTTTAAATCTTACTCCTCTTTCTTTTTCCCTTGTCTTATAGTGTCACCAAGCCAGCTCGGGGATTGAAGATGGTCGGAGATCCATTCACACTATCAAATTATCATTTTGGGTACTTATGATTACAATATTTTGAGCTATGGCATGTATAGGGACTTGGTCATTTTTTTTGTGTGTCATATTTGATTTGGCCAAATGTGTTAGCTTTAATGGTTGATAAATCAGTTTGTAAATGGCCATTGAAATTGGCTAATATTATGATGATGTTTTCATGGATGTGAGAATTTGCATGGATTGAGTTGATAAGTAGGTGATCTTTGTATATGGTAGATGGTTGCATGTAAATGATATATTGATATCTTGTTTATGGCTGAATTGGTTGTACGTATATGCTTGAATTGGTGTTGCTTGTTGTTGTGTAGGTTAGTGCAAGTAAGGGTGGCAAAATGGCTTGGTAATAGCCTTATTTTTGTCCACACGGGAAGACACACGGGTGTGTGTCTAGGCCGTGTGTTACACACGGCTTGCCTTATGGGTGTGTGATCCGGCCGTGTGTCCCCTACATTTTGAATTTTAGCTTCGAATTGGTCACACGGGCAGAGACACGACTGTGTGTCTCACCCATGTGAAGGACATGGCCCAGGGACATAGGCGTGTGTCCAGGGCGTGTGAAGTTTGCACCTATTTTATGAAAAAAATTATGAAAATTAAATTGCCCACTGTAATATCCTGAATTAGGGCTTAATCGGAATAGTGGTTTCGTGACCACAAATCCGAGATAGAAATATTTATTTTATAATTATTTTGATGATTATGATATGATTGCATGATTGTGTGAAAATTTCGTGATGAAATTCTATGCGTAAAGTGCTTAAATTGAAAGTAGGGACTAAATCGAATAAGTTGCAAAACTTGCATTCTAGAAGTTTTTAGTATGAAATTGTTTTGGAATATTAATGAGGAGGTCTTAAATAGCAATTTGACCAATTTTAAGTTCATGGACAAAATTAGGACATGGAAGGAATTTTGGAAAGTTTAGTAGTAAGGGTATTTTGGTCATTTAGTTATTAAAATGAATTAAAAACAAAATTAAAAGCCAATTTTGTCCATCTTCTTCATTAGGCTGAAATTTCAAGGGTTCTCCATAGCTAAGGTTTGTTTCAAGCTTCCAAGCTCCATAGTAAGTGATTCCAAGCCCGCTTTTAATGTTCTTTACGTTTTAGAATCCGGAAGCTCGATTAAGCTTATGCTAGCAATAATTCAACCTAGGGTTTATATTTGGAAAAATACCCATAGGTGAAATTTGTGTATTTTGATTTTTTATGATAGAATATGAGGTTTTAAATTATGTTAGACCACTTGTGCTACTCGGTTTTGAGTGAAAACGAGTAAAAGGGCTTAATCAGCAAAAATACCTAATAGTTACAAGTATATGTTAGAGAGAGAATTTGATGTTGCCATAGAAGGGAAAAGTGATCAGCATGTTATAAAACATAAGAATAAGGAATAAAGTGTAATTCCAGAGCCTAGGGCAAAAGTGTAATTATGCAAAAGTTTAGGGCAAAAGTGTAATTTTTTAAAGTTCAGATTAAATGCTGTTATGATAAATGTATGTATTAAATAAGATTAATTTGGTATTATAGATCAAGAAAAACGAGATTCAAGTCGCGATCGAGGAAAAGAAAATATTGTGGACTAAATTGCAAAATCTTTATATTTCGGTACCAAGGTAAGTTCATGTGTAAATAATGTAGCATAATTGTTATTTTTAAGTTATTGATGTTAATTATATGATACGCTAATTTTTAATCGTGAAATATTATGCTTTGTGGTTAATGTTGAGTAATATGCAAATTATGTTTACTACTTGATAAATATGAATTGCTACCAAGTATCAGTTCCGATATTCCATGGAAGACGACAAATGTGAGATCGAGGGAAAAAACCCATTTGAACCTTAGGAATAGATTAGGATACAAGTGACATGTCACTAGGATGGTTGAGCATCCGAACTCGTTGAGTTGAGTCCAAGTTCACTTATGGATGCAAATGTCCGAACTCGTTGAGTTGAGTCCGAGTTCGTGAAATGTAACTAGGCATCCGAACTCGTTGAGTTGAGTCCGAGTTCACTTATGGATGCAAACGCCCGAGCTCGTTGAGTTGAGTCCGAGTTCACTTATGGGCGGGTTACATGGTAGCTTGATTACATATGAGGCACTTATGTGCAAATTATCCGTGTATCCGAGTTGTATTCCGATGTGTTCAACGGGTGAAATTTCTAGTTTAATAGAAGAGCACTTAAGATATAAGTGAAGTTTTGGGTAAGTGTTGTGAAATGGACACTTTGGACAGGTATGTTCTTAACCCTCGGGTTGAAAATAGATACAACAACGATAAGGTGGTAAGATGATGAATGATGTTTAAAGATATGATATATGTTTTGGTGGTACCATGCTAAAGTTGTTTGGTATATTTGTATTGTTATGTTACTTGTTATTTACATATGAACTTACTAAGCATTTATGCTTACTCCCTCCTCTTTATTTACTGTAGTTTTGAACAAGCCAGCTCGGGAATCGGGACGGGTCGAAGGTTCGATCACACTATCCAAAGGACTTTTATCTTGGTAAATGGCTTGTACAACTACTTAAGTATGGCATGTATAGCAATATATACCTATTTTGTGTAAATAATTTTATGATATGGCCATGTTTGGTTGAGAAAATGTTTGATATTGATAAGTCATGGTGATGGCTAATTTAGATCATGTTTGATATCATGGAAGTTTAACAGGTTATCTAGTTCATAAAAATTCATGGAAAGATGAAACTTGCCTTAAAATAGAATATTGCTGCAGCAATGACATGAATTTGAAAAATCACTAAAAATAGTATAAATAGAACTAAATGATGAGTAAGTTATGAAATTGAAGCTTAATGAGTCTATTTTCATATGGATTGAACAAAACAGGAATATAAATTATATTTTATGAGATATTTAAACTTTTACGAAATAGGGCCAGAGTGATTTCTGAATCCCCTGTTCTGACTTTAAAAATTTATAATACATTTTACTAAAATAATTAGAAGTTTTCCTTTATATGTAAAGATTCCTTATTGAGTCTAGTTTTAAGAAAAACAAACCTTGTAGTCATTGAAATTCTGTATAGAGAGATATCTGGTTCGTAATACACATATGTCAGAGCAGTCGAACCCTGAAACAGGGGAGACTTTTACTAATAAACTGTACTAATTGGCCCAACCAAAAATTCTAGGAAAAAATTAGTAAATAGATATATGAGTCTAGATTTAGGGAAAATTTATGGATCTTGATTTTGAGTTTCATAACTCGAGATATGATTTTTCTTGTAACTGTGACGTGAGTAGCTAGAAAGCTGTGAATGTAGAAACAAATGATTTGAAGTTCTTAAATTGATAAATTATGTTCGGTAACCCCTCAAGCTCGACTCCGGTGATGGTCTCGGACGTGGGGGCGTTACACCCACATGACCTAAGCACACGGGTGTGTGACTTCAATTTTTCGATGACATCATGAACAGAGAGTTACATAGGTTACAAACACGGGCGTGTGTGACCACATGGCCTACCCATACGGGCCTGCCCCAAGCCACACAGGCGTATAACCCCTGTTTTAATGAAAAATTTTCTAAGTGAAGTGAAATTTTCAAAAGTTCTCAGTTTAGCCCCGAACCACTCCTAATGCATGTCTTGGGCCTCATAGGCTCATTTAAGGACTATATGAATGTTTATGAAAAGTTTTAAATTTGAGTGGAAATTCATGTCCCGATTTTGAATATTTGTTTGAGTTTAAGTCTTGTAATCCCTAGTACCTTATTCTGGTGTTGATTACGGGTAAGGGGTGTTACATTTAGTGGTTTCAGAGCTACGGTTTAGTTGATTCTCAGACTCATGTTGCATGTGTAAGAGTCTAGCTATACATGCCATAAATGAACTGTGATAGTGTAATGACTCCTGACAATTGTAAATTGTGTTTTCATATAGTAATGGATCCCAATCGCGCTGAGGCTGATGAAGTAGAAAGTAATGTGCCGCCTCCTGCTCAAGGGGTAGCATCGTCTGATAGTAGACCCCCTACGGTTAGTCAAGGAGAATGAGGCAGGGAAGCCTTTCTCCATGTGATGAATGAGTGGTATACAAAAATTGTTCGAACAAATCCGAATGCCCAACCTACTTCACCCCCACCTATTTCTCGACCAATTCCCATAGCCCCACAAGGTATGGACTTTTTAAGAATGAATAAGCCCCCGATTGATAAAATCTGAAAGCATGGGGTGGAGGATTTTAGAGCTAATGTGGATTATAATCCCAACAGAGCTGAGTTTTGGCTCTAAAACTCCATCAGGGTATTTGGTGAGTTGTCCTACACACTGGATGAGTGTTTAAAGTGTGCTATCTCACTTCTGAGAGATTTTGCATACCATTGGTGGAATACACTAGTATCGGTGGCACTGAGAGAGAGGGTTACATGAGACTTCTTTCAAGAGAAGTTCCTAATTAAGTATATTAGCCAAATGTTCATCAATCAGAAACGTATGGAATTTCTTGAGCTGAAACAGGGTCGTATAACCGTAACAAAATATGAGCAAGAATTTTTCAGATTGAGTAAGTATGCTCGAGAGTATGTTTCCACTGGGGCCATCATGTGCAAGAGATTTGAGGATGATTGAGTGAAGACATTCATGTGTTATTTGGGATCTTAGAGCTGAAAGAGTTTATGGTATTGGTTGGACGGGGTTGTAAGGCTGAAGAATTGAATAAAGAGAAGAGGAAAGTTGATCTTGAAGCTAGAGACTTGAGGAAGAAACCGATGAGTAAGCTGTTACCATCTCAGTCTAAGAAGTCTAAAGAAATGTATTCCCGTTCAAATTTTTCAGCGGGGTATTCACACAGAGATCGTGGGAAACAACATTCGAGTTTCAAATCTCAGGCTACTTCTATGGCAAGTGTGGGTAATGTAAAGTCCAACAGACCCAAATGTCACTAGTGTGGCAGAAGACATCTCGGCAAGTGTAGAACGAATGTCCAAGCTTGTTTTAAGTGTGGTTCTCAGGTCGACCATTTTATCAGTTAAATGTCTTACTTGTCGAATCGTCGTCGAACTCGTTCGTAGAATTATACTCATTCACGTGATCAAACATACAATTCATGCAATATTAAAGCATTTAAGTACAATTATTCTAAATCTTATTTTTAACATACAAACTTTCCTCGGTACAAAATGGCTAATAGTTCGATTTAGTCCACAACCTTGTTCTTTCCGCGGTCTAGGTCAGAACCTCGTCTTTCTTGATCTATAATACCATATTTAACTTATTCAATCATCACATTATTCAATTTAATCCCAAAAACACCTTATGGTAAAAATTATATTTTTGCCCCTAACTTTTCAACTTTTTACATTTTAGTCCCTAAGCTCGTAAAATAATTTTCATTCAATTTCCTCATCACCAAAGCCTAGCCAAACCTATTCCTTGCTCATAACAACCTATATTTTCATTTATTCACATTTTACACATATTTTACAACTTTTACAAATAGGTCCCTATTTGACATTTTCATCAAAAATCACTTAGTAAATGTTGTTTATCTAACACCCAACATTCATTTTCTACCATTAAACATCAAAATACACAAATATTCAACATGGTTAAAATTTTAGACTTTGATTTTCTTTCAAATTAGTCCTTAGAATAGCTAAATCAACTTACAACATTTACAAAAATGTAAAAATCATTAAAAACATGACAAAGACGGGCTTACCATTGAGCTTGGAAGCTTAGCCAAACCTTTAGCTATGGTGACCCTTGAAATTTGGCTATGGGGAATGAAATTAGAAAGATGAACATCTTTTATTTGTTTTATTTTGTCTTCATTAACCAAATGACCAAAATGCCTTTAATGCCAAACTTTGAAATTTCACCTAACATGTCCATTTTTGTCCAACTTAGAGTATAATGGTCTAATTACCATTTAAGGACCTCCAATTTAAAATTTCATAGCAATTAGACACCTCTAGCTTCTAGAACACATATTTTGCACCTATTGCAATTTAGTCCTATTAATCAAATTGGACACTCTATCGATAAAATTTCTTAATGAAATTTTCACACAATTATTCAATCATACTATAAACCTTTAAGTAATAATAAAATTAACATTTCTACTTCAAATTTGTGGTCCCGAAACCACTGCTTTGATCTAACCCAAAAATGGGCCGTTACAACTCTCCCCCTTTTAGGGATTTTTGTCCTCGAAAATCTTACAGGAAAATAGGTTTGGGTATTGTTTTCTCATAGCTTCCTTCGTTTCCTACGTAACTTCTTTGACCCCATGTCTTTGCCACAAAACTTTCATTAGGGCTATATTTTTATTTCTCAACTGTTTAACTTCCCGGGCTAGAATCTTGATTGGTTTTTCACCATAAGTTATGTCGGGTCGAATCTCAACCTCAGTTGGTGAAATAACATGAGATGGATCTGATTGATATCATCGAAACATAGACACATGAAACACATTGTGGATTCTCTCTAATTCTGACAGTAAAGCTAGCTAATAAGCCACTGGTCCTATCCTTTCAATAACCTCATACGGACCAATAAAGTGCTGACTCAGCTTGACTTTGCGACCAAGTCTAAGAATTTTCTTCCATGGAGACATTTTTAGAAATACCTTATCATCGGCTTGAAATTCAATTTCCTTTCGTTTTAGATCCGCATACGATTTTTGTTTATCTAAAGCTTCTTTCAAACAATCACGAATTATTTTCACTTTTTCTTCAGTTTCTCTAACCAAATCAACCCCGTGAATTTGTCTCTCACTGAGCTCGGTCCAGTACAATGTTGTTCGACATTTGCGACCATACAATGCCTCATACGGTGCCATCTTTATACTCGACTAAAAACTGTTATTATAAGCAAATTCAACTAAAGGTAGATATTTTTCCCAGCTACCTTCGAACTCTAAAACACAACAGCTAAGCATATCTTCGAGTACCTGAATCGTCCTTTTAGATTGACCATCGGTCTGCGGATGAAATGCAATACTAAAATTCAATTTTGTGCCCAAAGCCTCTTGTAACTTCTTTCAAAATCGAGACATAAACCTCGGATCTCTATCTAAAATAATAGAAATAGGCACTCCGTGTAATCTAACAATTTCAGCAATGTACAATTTAGCTAGCTTATCAAGTGAATAGTCAGTATTTACCCGAATAAAATGAGCCTATTTTGCCAATCTATCAACGACGACCCAAACAATATCTTTCTTCTTTGGAGTTAGAGGTAATCTAGTTACGAAATCTATCGTAATTCTGTCCCATTTCCACTCAGGAATCATCATAGGCTAAAGTAAACCCGAAGGTACTTGGTGTTCGGCCTTTACTTGTAGACAAATCAAACATCTCGCTATGAATTCAAAAATATCTCGTTTCATACCTAACCACCAATACAATTTCTTCAAATCATTATACATTTTCGTACTTCCTGGGTGAACAGACAGACAACTACTATGTGCCTCGTGAAGAATTTTCTGAATAAGCTCGGTATCTCTCGGTACACAAATCCTACCTCGAAACATCAAACAATCATCGACCCCAATTTGAAAATCTGAATCACTAGTTGATTCGCACTGAACTCTTTTAACTTGAAGTTATTTGTCACTTTTCTGAGCTTTGCAAATTTGCTGAAGAAATACCAGCCTAGCTTTCAACTTAGCTTGAATCGAACCATCATCAGATAAAGTCAGTTGCATATTCATTTCTCTCCAAGCAAACAAAGATTTCCTATTTAAAGCATCGACGACTACATTCGCCTTTCCCGAATGATAATCAATTACCAATTCATAGTCTTTTAACAAATCGAGCCATCTCCATTGTCATAAATTCAAATCTTTCTGAGTCATCAAGTACTTTAAACTCTTGTGATCGGTTGTAATATCCTGATTTTAGGCTTAGTCAGAACAGTGGTTTTGGGACCACAAATCCAATGAGAAAAATTTTATTTTTATTATATTTTTATGGTCTACGATTTCACGAAATGATTTCGTGAAAATTTTGTTCGAAAATTTCGATGTTTGGGCACTCAATTTAGTAAAAAGGACTAAATTGTAAAAAGTACAAAAGTTGAGTTCTACATGTTAGAGGTATCAAATTATTATGAAATTTTAAATGGGAGGTCCTTAAATGATAATTAAACCATTTTATATCTTGTTGGACAAAAATGGTCTTGATTGGGTAAAATTTGAAAGAATAGTAAAAAGGGCATTTTGGTCATTTAGGGGTGAAATGAATTAAAAGACAAATTTTAAACTCCAAATGTGTCCCTTTCTTCTTGCTACAGCAGAATGTACCAAGAGCAGCCATGGTTAGGGTTTGGCCAAGCTTCCAAGCTTAATAGTAAGTGATTCCGAGCTCCGTTTTTAATGTTCTATGTATTTTTGAAATCCCGATAACATGATCTGCTCATTTCTACCATTATTTTGAGCTAGGATTTATGTTTAAAAATTTACCCATGAATGATATTCATGTATTTTGATGTTTAATGGTAGAATATGAAGCTTGAAATTGTGTTAAACAACTTTTGCTAAGCGATTTTACGTGAAAACAAGTAAAACGACATAATCGGTAAAAATACCTAATGTTCATAAGTACATGTTAGAGTGAGAATTTGATGTTGCCATAGAAGGGAAAAATGATCAGCATGTCATAAAACATAAGAAAATAGGAAGAAGTTTAATTTCCGAACCTTGGGGAAAAAGTGAAAATATGCAAAAGTTTAGGGGTCAAAATGAAAATTTGTAAAAATATGATTTTTAGACCCATGTGAATAGTGTAACTAATTAGTAGGCTAACTGTGATATTATAGATCAAGGAAATTGAGATTTGGGCTTAAATCGGGAAAGTACAAGGTTATGGACTAGAATGGTAATTTGCCATTTCTGGATTCGAGGTAAGTTTGTACGTAAATAATTTATCAATTATTTTATTTTATTATATTTTGTTATCATATGAAATGTGGCTTCCTATAGAATGATTATTTGTTGTAAATTGCAAATTGAAAAAGGACTACGAATAAATTGTAACATGTTGGGAAGTGAGGAATTTCCCGGTTGAGCCTTCGGAATAGAAACGATACGAATGATCTATTGTAAGGTCACGTGTGTAGTACTAAGTGCAGGCTACTACGTGTACCGGATAATTGGTCGCATGTGTAGTACTAAGTGCGAGCTACTATGCGTGCGATAACTTCGATCACGTGTGTAGTACTAAGTGCGAGGCTACTACGTGTATCGATGGTTAGGTTACGTGTGTAGTACTAAGTGCAGGCTACTACGTGTACCGGATAATTGGCCACATGTGTAGTACTAAGTGTAGGCTACTATGCGTACCAGATAGCTTTGGCTACAAGTGTGAAAATATGTGCAGGCAACTGAGTATCAGTTGTTATTCCGAAGAGTTCAACGAGAAAATCGATTAAGTAAAAATACATGTGAACATGATTATATGATGAATAAGTGCAGGTATATGCTTAAGAAAATTTTGAGCAATATGCTCAATATTTGAGTGAACTTCGATAAGACAAAATGGATTAAGTGAAATTATGGAAGAGTGAATTTTAGTAGTAAAATAGTGTTGGACAACAACAGTGTTGTGACTTTGAAAATTCACCAAAAATTGTGTAAGTTGAATTAAATTTAAAATAAATTATGTAATTAAATCCTAATAAGTCTGTTTTCATATAAAATAAACAAGGGGAGCAAAAGAGTTGTATATTATGTGATATTCTAATTTTTGTGAGACAGTGTCAGAATGAATTTGAGATCCCCTTTTTTGACTTGGAAAATTTTTTAAAAATTATAGAAAAATAATTATGAGTTATAATTTATATTCATAGAATCTTTGATGAGTCTACTTTTAATAGAAACAAACAGGAACATTATCTGAGTCTCGTACTATGAGATAAATAAATTTTAGTGAAGAAAGGTTAAAGCTGTCAAATAGTGAAATAGGGGAGAATTTTAATAATAAACTGTACTTATTTTCTAAACCAAAAATTCTGAAAAATTTTATGATGGAAAGATATATGAATCTAGTTTCTGGAAAAATTTACGGATCTTAATTTGGAGTTCCGTAACTCAAGATATAAATGATTTAGTGACTGTGACTCAAGAACGTAACCTAACCAGAACATGTGTAAATGTACAATTGGGTTAGTTTTACTATGGAAAGCATGTTAGTAAATTGCTTATTATTATTTCATGCGAGCTTATTAAGTGTAAAGCTTACCCCCTCCTTTCCATTTCTTTTAGTGTTGTTAGGTTAGCTCAGGGTTGGAGATCGTTGGAGGCAGCATCACACTATCAAGCCAACACCTTGACAGTATAAACACATATGCTAGAATTATCAAGTGAGTGGCATGTATAGGGACCTACTTTTATAACATGTGTTATTATAATTTGGCCAAATATATTGGTCTTTAGTGAGCTAATGATTCTGACTTATAAATCTAGCTATTTATGTTATGTTTGATGTTGGTGATGTGTATATGATTGTTTGCCATGCATGGTTGGTAATATGTTATGTGTTGTTGTGAATGTTTAAGTCCGTTAACGCCTCGAACCCTGTCCCGACGTTGGATACGGGTGAGGGGTGTTACATCGGTGTAGATGTGGCACTTCTTACTGAATAAATGGTGTCGCCAAATCTTTAAAGCAAACACAATGGTAGCCAATTCCAAGTCATGCATCAGATAATTCTTTTCGTGCGGTTTCAACTGTCTCGAGGCATAATCTATCACTTTACTCTTTTGCATCAACACACAACCAAGACTGTTCAAAGCTGCATTGTTGAACATCAAAAACTTTTTTCCCGACTCAGGTTGTACTAATACTGGTTCCTTAGTTAATAATGCTTTCAACTGTTCAAAACTCTGTTGGCATTTCTCCGACCACTCGAACTCTGTAACAATTTTGTCATAGGTGTAGCAATCATTGAGAATCCCTTAACAAATTGTCGATAATACCCGGCTAAGCCAAAAAAGCTTCTAATCTCGGATACATTTCTCAATGGTTTCCAATCAACAATTGCTGAAATCTTACTTAGATTAACTCTTATAGCTTCCACTGAGACAATATACCCCAAAAATCTGACTTCTAGGAGCCAAAACTCACTTTTGCTAAATTTAGCAAACAATTTCTTATTTCTCAAAGTCTGCAATACAAATTTTAAATGTTCCGCATCAAAATGTCATCAATGAACAAAACTAGAAACTTGTCTAAATATGGTTGGAAGATCCGATTCATTAAATCCATAAAAACAGTAGGAGCATTAGTTAATCCAAAAGACATAACAAGAAATTCATAATGCCCATACCTCATTCTGAATGAGGTTTTTGGCACATCCGAGTCTTTAACTCTCAGCTGATAATAACTAGATCTCAAATCTATCTTCGAGAATACTGTTGCCCCTTTCAAATGGTCAAACAAATCATCAATCCTTAATAAAGGATACTTGTTTTTTATCGTAACCTTGTTGAGTTGGCGATAACCGATACAAAGTCTCATAGATCCATCTTTCTTCTTGACAAATAATACCGGTGCACCCTAGGGAGAAAAACTCGATCTCGCAAAACCCTTGTCTGCCAACTCTTGTAACTAAGTCTTTAATTCTTTCAACTCAGTTGGAGACATTCTATATGGAGCTATCGATATCGGTCCAGTCCCCTGTACCAAATCAATAGCAAACTCTACCTTTCTGACCAGTGGTAACCCTGGCAACTCTTTTGGGAACACATCCAGATATTCACAAACTACCGGCATAGATTGGATCTTCAATTTAGACACCTTAGTATTCAGTACATACGCGAGAAATGCTTCACAACCCTTTCTTACATACTTCTAAGCCGACATCGACGAAATCACAATATGCAATTCACTCGACTCATCTGACTCAACCTGAAGAGTTTCATTGTTTTGACATTTCAATTTAATAACCTTTTGTCTACAATTCACTATGACATCATGAAGAGTCAACCAATCCATTCCAAGTATCACATCAAACTCATAAAATGGAAAAAAGCATTAAACCAGCCGGAAAACAGTGACCCTGAATCATTTAAAGACAACTCTTGCAAACTTTATCAACTAAAACATGTTTGCCTAAGGGGTTTGACACCTTAATCACAACCTCAGTAGACTCAACAAGCAAATTCTTACTAGATACCAAATTCATGAAAATATAGGAATAAGTCGATCCAGGATCAATTAATGCAACTACATTAGTATCATAAAGAAAAAATGTACCAGTGATCACGTTAGGCGAGGACTATAACACCCCTAACCTGAATTTGTTATCAGATTAGGGTTCCTAGGCATTACCGGATGATACACCTCAGTCACATGCATTTATACAATAATTATCATAACCATTCGCAAACATTCACATTGTCCCTTATAAGGTTCTATGAGACCTTAAAACATGCTTAAGAGTGGTTCAGAACTAAACCGATCATATATAAAAGTATCCGAACACTTAGAAAAATTTCATGAAATCATAGGTCACACGCCCATGTGAACAAGTCATGTGCCTCACATGGTTTCTGGACACACCCATGTCATAGGTTGTGTGAAAACAGGGTATACATACTGACTTGGGTCACACAGTTGACCACACGCCCGTGTGTCTAGCCCGTGTACTCTTCGAAATGGCTACACAAGCCCATATGCCAAGGTTGTATGCCTCACATGACCACCAGACATGCTCGTGTGTCTAGGTCGTGCTTGAGACTGACTTGGATTTCTAATTATTCTCTAAGGGACACACGGCTGTGTAATATGACTGTGTGTCACACACGGCTGAGACACATGCCCGTGTGGACAAAAATAGGCCATTTGTAAAGCCAATTTGCCACCCTTTTCTCACGCTCACCTACCCGACAAAATGGTATCCCTTTAACACATATATAGGCAACCAAGACATACCAATTCAATCACATAACATGCTATCTATCATCAACCAATCCAATTACTAAATTCCATAATCACAAACATACCAAATCAATATACCCAAAATCATCACAACTTGAATAAATTTCAAATACATCAACTTATCATATTATTTTATACTCCATGTCATAAAACCATACCATTTATCTATATCAGTCACTAAGGCAAACATTTCCAAAACAAGCCAATATTTAAGCTATTATTCACATATCATATATCACCATTCAAACATAACACTAGGGCCAAATTATATGACCAAATACATAACAACATTTTCAACAAAAAATAAGCCAAATCTCATGGCTATATCAACTCTTAAAACATATCACCAACTTACTAGCCCATATATGCCATATACCATATTTATTAACATCCAAAAATACCAACAAGTAGTTGATAGTGTGATGATGATTCCCGTTGATCCCTGATGTCTGAGCTAGTTTTGATGATCTATAAAACATGGAAAGAACACACAAAGTAAGCGTTAAAAGCTTAGTAAGCCATAAACAAATAAAGTTATTATATGAACATTTGCACATTAATTCAAATATGCTAAGCATAACAAATCATATACAAGTTCACAAACTTTTCACCTTGAACACATATTCTATATCTTAATCATAATCATCATATACTTCACCTTTCAATACTCATATAAATCTCATACGTACCTGAGTCATTTGACTCATTCACACATTCTTTCTCGACTTTACCTTACCCGTTGAACAATTCAAATTCGTTAAGGATACTCAAAAATCACATAAGTTCATACAATGCCATATCCTAGATATGGTCTTACATGTTAAGACATATCGATGCCATTGTCCCAGACAGGGTCTTACACGAAATCGATTAAGGATACCAATGTCCTAGACATGGTCTTACACATAATCTTAATACAATTCCAATGTCCCAGACATGGTCTTACATGTAATCACATATCGGTAACCTAATGTCATGACATTCGTATCCTATACTATTCCTAAGGTTCGTACGAGACTTTCGAACATCGTAACTTCGTCGATTCATGCTCGCATTTGCTCGTTCGACATTCATAGAAATTCAATGATAATAAAACACATATAATTCAATTCAAAGACATTTATTTGCTTATGAACATACCTTATAGTTGGAATAGAGGGACAGGATCGACTATTAAATAACTTTTGACTTCCCCCGATCTAAATTTGATTTCTTTCGTTCTTGATTTATATACATTCAAGATTAACTCATTTATTCATTGATTCATTCAATTTAGTCCACAAACAGATATTTAAGCTAATTTACAGTTTGGCCTTAACATTTACATTTCTTGCCATTTAGTCCTTATTTGACAAATACACAAAATCCACACAATTCAATTTTACCCATGCTTAGCCGATTTATGCTTGAGTCCCTAGTAGCCCAAAACTTTCATTTATTTCACATTTTTATCCCCACATTTTACACTTTTCACAATTTAATCCTATTTAAGCATTTTTCACTAAAAATCACTTTACAAAACATTGATATCTATCAACAAATATTCATTTTTCATCATCAAACATTCAAAATCTCAAGCTATCATCAATGTCATTTTACAAAATCACCAGCAAACTCAAAAATTGAAGCACGGGCTAGCTAGTGCTCGAAGCAACGATCACAAAAACATAAAAATTATCAAAAACGAATCAAACCATACCTTAATCAAGGTTTAAAGTGATCGAATGAAAACCAAATCCCTAGCTTCCTTCTCCTTCAATATTTTTCCAACAAAGATGATAATGGACTAATTTTTATTTTTGTTTTATTTTAATTATACATTAATTCAACTTTTACCATTTTAACCTTGCTTTATAAACATTTAAAACATCAAATATAAGACCATTAATGTTCATATCCTCTATCAATGGTCTAATTACAACATAAGGACCTTCAATTTAATGCCTCAAAGCAAATAGACACTTTTAACATATAGAATACAACTTTTGCATTTTACGCGATTTAGTCCTTTTGTCAAATTAAACATCCAAACGATAAAATTAGCTCACGAAACTTTCACACATACATATTCACATGCTATAAACATAAAAAATAATATGAAAATAATTTTACGACCTCAGATTTGTGGTTCCAAAACCACTGTTCTGATTTCGCAAAAACCGAGCTGTTGCAACTCTTCCCCCTTCGGGATTTTCGTCCCCAAAAATCTTACCAGTGAATAGGTTTGGATATTGCTCTCTCATAGCATCCTAGGTTTCCCACGTAGCTTCTTCAACCCCGTGTCGATGCCATAAGACTTTCACTACTGAAATTTTCTTATTTCTCAATTCTTTAACCTCGTGATCTAAAACTCGGATCGGTTCTTTTGCATATGTCATATCGGACTGAATCTCAATCTTAGAGGGGAAAATCACATGCGAGGGATCTAATATGTATCGTCAAAGTATCGATACGTGAAATACATTATGAATCTTTTCTAACTCAGGTGGCAACGACAATCTATAAGCAACCGGCCCGATACGCTTGATAATCTCATACGGCCCGATGAATCTCAGACTTAACTTGCCTTTTCTGCCAAATCTAAGTATTTTCTTCCAAAGAGAAACTTTTAAAAACACTTTATCTCAGATCTAAAATTCAATATCTTTTCATTTCAAATCTGCATACGATTTCTGACGATCTGGCGCTGCTTTCAAATTTTCACGAATCACTTTCACTTTCACTTTCTGTTCAGTCTCTGTAATCAAATCGACCCCATGAATCTTATTCTCGTTGAGCTCAGTCCAATATAAAGGTGTTTGGCATTTGCGATCGTACAATGCTTCATAAGTTGCCATTTTTATACTCGATTGAAAACTATTATTATACGAGAATTTAATCAACGGCAAATACTTTTCCCACGTACCTTCGAACTCAAGAGTGCAACATCTCAATATATCCTCGAGTATCTGAATAATCCACTTGTATTGACCATCTGATTGTGGATGAAAAGCAGTACTAAAATGTAGCTTTGTACCCAGTGTATCTTGCAATTTCTTCCAGAAACACGATGTAAATCTCAGATCTCTATCCGAAACAATAAAAATAGGTACTCCGTGCAACCTCACAATCTGAGAGATGTACAACTCAGCAAGTTTATCAAGTGAATAATCAGTGCGTACCAGAATGAAATGAGCCAATTTGGTCAATTTATCAATATCCACCCATATCACATCTTTCTTACTAGATGACAGGGGCAAAATTGATACATCGTGATTTTGTCCCATTTCCACTTGGGAATCATAATAGGCTGCAATAACCCAGACGATACCTGATGCTCAGCTTTGACTTGTTGATAGATTAAACATTTCGAAACAAATTCAGAGATATCACGCTTCATACCAGACCACCAGTAAAACTGTTTCAGATCGTTTTACATTTTCATACTTCCCGGATGAACAGACAAATGACTACTATGTGCTTCACTCAAAATCATCCAAATCAACTCTGAATTTCTCAGAACACATATTCAGCCTTTGAATCTGAAACAGTCATCAGAATCAACTTGAAACTCTGAATCAGGGTTCGAATCACATTGAGCTCTTTTAGTTAACATTTCATTATCAGTCTTTTGAACTTCATAAATCTGCTGTAAAACTAATAGTCTCGCTTTCAACTCAACTACTATCGAGCCGTCATCAGAAAGAGCCAACTGAGTATACATCACACATAAAGCAAATAAAGATTTTCGACTTAAAGCATCAGCAACAATATTGGCCTTTCTCGGATGGTAGTCAATCACTAGCTTATAATCTTTTAACTTCTCTGTCGTAGATTCATATCTTTCTGAGTCATCAAATATTTTAAGCTCTTGTGATCTGAATAAACATGACATTTTTCACCGAACAAATAGTGGCGCCAAATCTTCAACTTAAACACGATAGTTGCTAATTCTAAATCGTGTGTCGGATAATTCTTTTCATGCAGCTTTAATTATCTCAAGGCATAAGCTATAACTTTTGTTGGAACACCGGTACCTCCAAGCCGCAACGAAAAATTAAAAAAAAATAAAAATTTCGGTGATCCAAACCAAGGATCCATGTGTAAGGAACGAATTGGGGTGATAAAAAGGTTTCAAAATTACCGAAACTTCAATCTGAGTAGATAGCGATGCCTAGGCAATAGGAATGCTGAACCACTATCGAACCAAGCCGCAACCTTTTCCGATGTCGGCCTCTACGTAGTCCACCCGATTGACAATGAATGGTAGAAATCCCAGAAAACTATTTTCAGAGAGTATTTTGCTAAACGTCTGCTAGACCACATTGCATATTTTCGGGCTAGTTTTTATATATCCTGTTTAGGGTTTTTACCCTTGCTATATATAACTCCCTCTTAATTGGTATATATTTATAACGAATTTTAATTCATTAAAATTAATCCGAACATAATAATTATCATTCAAATAAATATAATAATGTTTAATGAAAAATTATAATTACATTAATTATAATAAAGATTTCAAGAACTATATTTATTTAAACTTATATACTGAACTAAATTCATATATCAATAAAATTATGTTCGATTATGTGTACAACATCCTTGTACATATAGTATGTTCAACAATTTGATTGCCCAATTAAATTAATTCTATAATTAATTTAATTCATGTGACAACCAAGCAATATACCAACTATGTTTTACCTCGTTCATTTCAACCATAGGGTGTGACGCTATAGGTTCTTGTAACGTTAGCAATAATATTAGAACGATTCTAATGTTACAAACAATGAGTGGCATCTAGCAATGCATCAATGCTACCTAAGTTACAAGAAGTCATGATTCGACATAACCTTTTATGATTAAGCTTTCATGCATTTATCCTTAAGTCCTATATCTTTGGAATGGACACAAGTCATGGAATAGTCACACTTGCATAGCCCATCCCATGTTTCTTGATACCTTGAGTAGACTATGATACACAAATAAGTATGACATCTCATATCAACTTATTTGAGCATGGCCATGCATATTTAGCCTCACTCAATCAAGTGGCCTGAGATATTACTCCTATTATGTAGGAGGGACTTATCCTATATTGATCAACTATATCCCTCAACATAGATTGTGGTATATCCAATATCAGTCTTTATAGAACAACCAGTTACGATGTTTGTTTGACTGTATCAAAATATACAACTCACGATGTTGGGATAAAGATGATCTCAAGTATGAGGACCATATACATATTAATCACTATGAGTAATGTTGTGACAATTACATAATAATCCAAGAAACATACTCATAGCGGGTCAGTCCAATATGTTGTTCTCTAACACACATATTCATGCATTGATTCTGACACTCCATATCAATGACAACTCTTTATCATCAATCAATTACATGTTAGTCTTAATGCATTATTATTGTCCTAGCCAACAATAATACTTGACTAAGGATCTTTTAAGAATAATCATATTATTCTCAGGACATTATTATAAAACAGTTTATTCATGCACACAAAAGAAAATAAAATAATAATGGCAACGCCTTATATTAATAAACATGATAAACCAAGTATGTTATTACAACCATCTCGTGATTGATCTTTAGGCATACTCTTACAACTTTGCCTTCCTACATCAAAACACAGCTCAGACCATTCAACGATGCATCATTATTGTGACAGCCCAAAATTGACCCTAGTCTAGAAGTGGTTTCGGGACCGCTAAACCGAGTCACCGAAATGTTTGAGCGTAATATTTATTGTCTATAATATGTATTTATGAATGTGTGAAAATTTCAAGCTTCGATTTAGTCGATTGCATGTGAATTCAGTTATTAGGACTTGTGTGACACTTTTGAAATGTGATAGGCTAATCTATAAGGACCTAATAGTGCATGTAATCAAAAGGGAGGACTTGCATGTCAAATTTCCCCTAATAGCTAGTGGCCGCCATGACAAGGATTATGGGCAAAAACATGTCATAAAACATGTTGTGACAATGGTGTATGTAAGAAAAAAATAAAATAATGAGCATGGGAATTGAATGATGAAAGGGAAGAAAAAAAAAGAAAAGAGAATGGTGAGTGTTTCCCCCCCTTGCCGTGAGTTGAAAAAAAGAGAAAAAAAAATTTGTTCATCCTTTTCATTCTCTCTTGGCCGAAAATTCTAAGGAAGAAGGAGGGAGTTTTTGCTTCATGTTTGGTTTGGAAGAGGATTAGGAAGAGGTTTGGCCATACTTGTATCAAGATTAAGATATGTTGATGTTGTGCCATGAGATTCATGCATGTTTTTGGTTGCTAACTTGATGTTCTTATTAGCCATGGTTCAAATCCTTGCTATGTCATGGGGATGGTATTCGGCCAAGGTGGATGTTGTGTTAATGCCATTGCATGTTAAATATGAAGCTTGCTAATGATACATGTGATGGTGGATTGATGGCTCTTGGACTTTCTTTTTAGCATTTTTGAGTGAGACATTAAGTTCTTTGTTTAACCATGACCAAAATCAAAATGGTATGGTGTTGTGATGTATTCGGCCATGGTACATCCAAAAGTATAATTTATGCTTATTGCATGGTAGGTAAGATTTGTGTTTTGGATTTATGTTCATGTTTAGTTATAATCAACTTTGAGATTCGGCTCTAGCATATATATATATATGTTTGCACATGATGTATTGGTATGACATATATACTATCTCAAGGTATATATTTACATATGATGATGTTTCGGTTATGAAATAAATGATTGATGCGTATTGAGTTACTATATGGAATGCGTTAGTGAGTAAAATGTATGCCGTTTATGTGTGGTATTAAGTGTATAATTGGCCTCAACATGGACATGCATATTCGCCACATGAGGGGATTGGTGTGCATGCATTCGGTTAGAGGCAAGCATATTGATGCCTATTCTTGGCTTAGAAAATTCGCTAAGGAGAGTACTAACTAATGTGTTGAGTTTGATTCATGATTTCGTACATATGTGACTTTAATGTCTAATGAAAATATGTGGGCTAAGTACCTTGAATTCCTCTTTCGATGCTCAAATGATTAAATCAATTTATTTGTTAAATTAAGCTCAAGAGCAAAGGGAGCTAAATCCGATAAAGGGAAGGAAAAAGTGGTCGAATAGCCATCGGAATCATTCGACAACATCCGAGGTAAGTTCTTGAGTAATAGAGCTTAAATTATGATTTGATTAGATCATGTCTCAAGTAAATCGAAATCATGCTCTTTGTGTGTGGATATTGAACCGAAATGTGCAAGAGTGATAAGTGTATTGTATTTGAGTTTTGCTAATGAAAATGAAATACGAATGTGTCATGATTTAGGGTTAAATGTGCATGTTTATTTGAATGGTGTCCGGGCTAAGTCTCGAAGGCTTTTGTGCTAAGTGACTAAATCCGGGTCAATTCCCGAAGGCATTTGCGCTAGTTACCAAAATCGGGTTAAGTCCTGAAGGCATTCGTGCGAGTTACTAAATTCGGGCTAATTCCCAAAGGCAATTGTGCGAATCACTATAACCGGGCAATGTCCCGAAGACAATCGAGCGAGTCGCTATATCCGGTTAAATTCTGAAGGTACGTGATTCGGAAATGAACGATCTTGCTGTAAAAATCCCAATTAATACGCTTGAAAAATTCCAGCAATGAGGTATGTTCGTATGTGGATTGGAATAGTTGAGTTCCTTCGAATAATATTTGCTCAGTTGAGTAATGAGCTTCCGGTATTTGACTAAGATGATCCCTTATGTATGAACATAGGGGTTGGAATGTAAAGTAGAAATGATTTGGAAGTATGTATATACGAAATTATCCGTTTAGTTATATGAATGCTATACCTCTGTTGTGCTTAAATTCTTCGCTCAAAACTTACTAAGCATAAATTGCTTACTCCGTTTCTTTGTTTCTTTGTTTTATAGATTTTGGCTCGTCAGCTATCGGACTCGGGATTTTTGAAAGTCGAAGTCTCCCACACTATCAAAGCCTCCCTTTTGGTACAATTTTGGTTGAGCTTTGAAATGGCATGTATAGGACTACCCTTTGTTGTTTTTCAAGTACTTTTTGTGATGTATGTGTGTACGGCCATGCGAAAATGGCTCGTAGAAGTGGAGTATGGCATTAGACCATTTGTGTTTATGTATATATGTATGGTTTCATGATGTGACTATGGACTGGAATGGAAGTGTTGGGCAAATGATCAGCCATTGGAATGGCTAAATATGATTATATGTGGACCTATGTATGACAAAACTCTAGTTGGTCCATGGAAACCACGAAATAGGTAAAGTTTACCTTGAAAACAGATGCTGACAGCAGCAGTGGTGTGGATTTGAAAAATCACTAAAATTTGTAGGAATGGAATTAAATGGCGAATAAATTATGTAAATTAACCTTGATGAATGTAATTTCATATGGAAGAAACGAAACGGTCATATGAGTTATATGTTAAGAGATATTAAAGTTCTCGTGGAACAGGGCCAGAACGGTTTCTGGATTCCCTGTTCCAAATTTGTAAATTCACTATAAATTAACCAGAAATAATTAGGAGTCATGCCATATATGTATATATTCCTCTTTGAGTATAGTTTCTATAGAAACAAACGGCATCAGTATTGATGCCCTGTACAGGGAGATATCCAAGTCGTGATGCGCGAAGGTCAGAGTAGTCGATCCCTGTAATAGGGGAGAATTTAACTAATAAACTGTGCTAATTGGCCTGACCAAAAATTCTAGAAACAAATATGTAGATGGACATATGAGTCTAGTTTCAGGAAAAATTACGAAACTGATTTCGAGCTTTGAAACTCAAGATATGATTTTTAAGGCGACGGTGATGCAAGAACAACTTTTGTCTGGAAATTTTAAATGGACTGTGAAAATAATTAAGTTAAGTCTGTGTGCACCTTGTGTTCGACTCGATAACGGACTCAGTGCACGGTGTTACAATTTTATTGGTATCAGAGCTACAGTTTAGTCGATTCTAGGACTACCGTAATGCGTTTGGGTCTAGCTATACCTGCCATTCTATGTGATTATTTGATAGTGTGGTGATTTCTGACATTTGCAAATGTGTTTATTTATAGTGATGGATCCCGATCCCGACCGAGCGGTAGCTGATGATCTTGAGAGTGTAGCGCCTGCTCTCGCACAAGGGACAGCGCTGGCGGACTCTCAACCTAATGCTAGTAATCCGAATGATGAGGCTAGGCAAGCTTTTTATAGCGTGATGAATGATTGGTTCAACCAATACATTCGAACTAATACGGCTGTTCCACAACGTCCATTCCCGACAAATACCACCCCCGCACCTACAATACCTCTGGTAACTGACCAAATAAGGTCAAATAAGCCCCCAGTTGATAGAATTCGAAAACATGGGGCTACCGAATTTAAAGCTACGGATAGCGACGATGCCGAGCAAGCTAAATTTTGGTTGGACAACACTATCCGGGTACTCGATGAGCTATCTTGTACACCTGATGAATGCCTAAAGTGTACTATCTCCTTGCTACGCGATTACGCCTACTATTGGTGGAGTACTCGACTTCACAGTGCCGAGAGCAAGTAACTTGGGAGTTTTTCCAAACCGAGTTTCGAAAAAGTATATCGATCGAGATTTGTTGATCAAAAACGGAAGGAATTTCTTGAGCTTAAGCAAGGTTCTATGTCAGTTACTGATTACGAGCGAAAATTTGTTAGACTTAGTAGATACACTCGAGAATGTATTTCATCCGAGGCTATCATGTGTAAACGCTTCGAGGATGGGCTGAATGAAGATATAAAAATGTTCGTTGGCATTCTTGAAATACGAGAGTTCGTAGTACTTGTCGAGCGAGCTTGTAAAGCCGAAGAGCTTAGAAAAGAAAAACAAAAAGTGGATGTGGGAACTAGAGAGTTTCATAAAAGATCCTCTGGAAAGTCTCTTCAACATGCATCGAAGAAATTTCGTGACGATGTGGGCCGGTCTAGAGGCACTTCGGGCCTTTTTAGACGAGATCGTGATCGACCCCACAATGGGTACACGAGGCACTTGATGCCGCCGATGTTGGGAATGAACGTCGAGACAGAATGGAGTGTCAGCATTGTGGCAAATGGCATTCTGGAAGTTTTAGATTCAGTGACCGCTCCTGTTACAAGTGCGGATCAGTTGACCACTTCATTAAAGATTGCCCAAGGTTGTCTGAACAGAATGTAGATCAGAGTGGGAAACCGGTCGCTACCACTGCTCGAGGTAGACCCTCTAGAAATACGGGCAATGTTAGTGGTGGTTAGAGAGGATCTAGAGATGCTACAACCAGATCCGAGGCTCGCGCTCCTGCTAGGGCTTATGCCATACGCGCACGTGAGGATGCTTCTTCGCCAGATGTTATTACCGGTACTTTCACTCTCTTTGATACTAATGTGATTGCTTTGATTGACCCTGGTTCTACTCATTCTTATATATACGAAACCTTAGCATCCAGTAAGACTTTACCTATTGAGTCTACTGAGTTCGTAATTCGGGTGTCAAATCCCTTGGGTCATTACGTGCTTGTCGACAAAGTGTGTAAGAAATGCCCCCTAGTAATTCGAGGTTCCTGTTTTCCGGCGGACTTGATGTTGTTGCCGTTTGACGAATTTGATATTATCCTCAGTTTAGATTGGTTGATCGTGCATGATGTGGTTGTGAATTGCAAAAGCAAGACTATGGATTTGAGGTGCGCAAATAATGAGATGATCCAAGTTGAGTCTACGGACTTAAAGGGGTTGCCAGCTGTAATATCATCAATGTTGGCCCAGAAATATGTAAGAAAGGGGTGCGAAGCATACCTTGCGTATGTATTTGATGATAAGGAGTTAGAAATAAAACCCGAATCTGTGCCGGTGGTTTGTGAATACCCGAATGTTTTTCCCGAAGAATTACCGGGTTTGCCACCTGTTCGGGAGATAGAGTTTGGTATTGAGCTTGTACCGGGGACTATGCCAATTTCGATAGCTCCGTATCGTATGGAACCAACCGAGTTAAAGGAGTTGAAAGCTCAGTTGCAAGAATTGACGGATAGAGGTTTCGCTCGACCAAGTTTCTCACCTTGGGGTGCACCAGTATTGTTTGTGAAAAAGAAGGACGGAACCATGAGGTTGTGCATTGACTATCATCAGCTGAATAAAGTGACGATAAAGAATAAATATCCATTACCGCGTATTGATGATTTGTTTGATCAACTAAAGGGAGCCTCAGTGTTTTCAAAGATAGATTTGAGATCGAGTTATTATCAGTTGCGGATTCGAGATTCGGATGTACCCAAAACTGCTTTCAAACGAGGTACGGTCACTACGAGTTCTTAGTGATGCCGTTCGGGCTCACTAATGCCCTCGGTATTTATGGATTTGATGAATCGATCTTGACGATGATTTGGACCGGTTCGTAGTTGTGTTCATTGATGACATCTTGGTCTATTCAAGAGATGAGATCGAACATCTTGAACACCGAGATTAGTGTTGCAAATTTTACGGGATAAGCGGTTATATGCTAAGTTCAGCAAGTGTGAGTTCGGTTAAGAGAGGTTAGCTTCTTGGGTCATGTGGTATCTGCATCGGTATTCGAGTCGACCGAGCAAAATTTCAGCCATACTTAACTGGAAGCCTCAGAAATATTAATGAGGTTCGAGCTTTTGGGACTTGCTTAGGTTAGTACCGACGGTTTGTAAAAGGATTCTCGATGATAGCCACACCCATGACGAAGCTACTTCAAAAGATGTTAAGTTCGAATGGACGGAAAAATGTCGAAAAGTTTTGATCAATGAAAACTTATTTGACGGAAGCTCAATTTTAGTGCAAACCGAATCGGGCAAAGAGTTTGTCATCTATAGTGACGCCTCCTACTTGGGTTAGGTTGCGTATTGATGCAAGAGGGTCGAGTTGTGGCCTATGCGCCGAGACAATTAAAGCCATATGAGAAGAATTATCCGACCCATGATCTCGAATTAGTCGCCATCGATTCGCCTTGAAAATATGGCGACATTACTTATTTGGTGATAAGTGCCATGTATTTTCGGATCACAAAAGTCTCAAATATTTGATGACTCAAAGAGACTTGAATCTACGACAAAGGCGTTGGCTTGAGTTGTTGAAAGATTATGAGCTGGTCATTGATTATCACCCGGGAAAGGCTAATGTGGTTGCGGACGCCTTAAGCCGAAAATCACTATTCGCTTTGCGAGCGATGAATGTACACTTGTCTGTTCTACCCGACAATGTGTTAGTAGTTGAATTAAAAGCCAAACCATAATTGATTCATCAAATTCGTGAAGCTCAGAAAGTCAATGATGAATTGGTTGCAAAACGGGCTGAGTGTGTTCCGAACAAGGAATCGGAGTTTCAAATTGATGATGATGATTGTTTGAGGTTTAGAAGTCGTTTGTGTGTTCCAAGGAATTCGTAACTCATTTCGATGATTCTGAACGAAGCCCATTGTAGCCGAATGTCAATTCACCCGGGGAGTACGAAGATGAACAACGATTTGAAACGTCGGTTTTGGTGGCATGGTATGAAACGAGACATCTCCAACTTTGTTTCGAGATGTTTAATATGTCAACAAGTGAAAGTGGAACATCAAGTGCCTTCAGGATTACTTCAGCCGAACAAGATACCCGAGTGGAAATGGGATCGAGTCACAATGGACTTTGTGTCCGGACTGCCATTGTCCGCAAGTAAGAAGGATGCGATTTGGGTTGTTGTTGATAGGCTGACTAAGTCGGCTCACTTTATCCCGTGCGTATGGATTTTCATTGGATAAACTCATTGAATTGTACGTTTCTCAGTTGTGAGATTACTGGGTACCGATTTACATTGTGTCGGATAGAGATCCGAGATTCACCTCGCGATTTTGGAAGAAATTGCAAGAAGCTTTGGGTACCAAGCTGCATTTTAGCACCGCTTTTCATCCACAAACCGATGGTCAATCCGAGCGGATAATTCGGATACTTGAGGATATGTTGAGATATTGCATCCTCGAGTTCGATGGTTCATGGGAACGGTATTTACCTTTGATTGAATTCGCACAACAATAGTTTTGTGACAGCCCAAAATTGACCCTAGTCGGAAGTGGTTTCGGGACCGCTAAACCGAGTCACCGAAATGTTTGGACGTAATATTTATTGTCTAGAATATGTATATGTGAATGTGTGAAAATTTCAAGTTTCGATTTAGTAAATTTCATGTGAATTTAGTCAATAGGACTTGTGTGACACTTTGAAATGTGATAGGCTAATCTATAAGGACCTAATAGTGCATGTAATCAAAAGGAGGACTTGCATGTCAAATTTCCCCCTAATTGCTAGTGGCCGGCCATGACAAGGAGTATGGGCAAAACATGTCATGAAACATGTTGTGTAAGTGTTTCATGTTGGAATAAATAAAATAAGGTGCATGGGTAATAAAAAAATGAAAAAAAATGTGTGTGAAGGCTTCTCTCCCTCCCCTTGCCGTGAATGAGAGAAAGAAAACAAAGGAGAAAAAAAAATGTGTGTGTTCATCCTTGAACATCTTTTGGCCGAAAATTGAAGGAAAAAGGGAAGAAGGGAGTGAAGCATTCGGCTATCCTAGGTCACTATTAAGGTAAGTTTGATGTTGTGCCATGAGATTCTTACATGTGTTAGTTGTTAGCTTGAGCTCTACCTAGCCCATGGTCTAAACCTTGCTATGTGATGGAGATGACACTCGGCCATGGATGTATCATTCTTGCTTGGTGTTGATGTTGTGTTGATGAGATATTAAGTGATTTTTGTAAACCATGTTGAAATTTGATTTGTGGGGTGAGTATGGTTTTCGGCTATAAAAGATTAATAAGGGTGATGGTTGTGTTTTATGCTAAACTTAGATAAATAATGGTAGTTGCTTACATCTTGATATCTATGAGTTCCTTTCTTGGTTCTACCATAGACCCACGAAGTATATGTTTATTTGGTGTTGTTGGAGATTATGATAGAAGCTAATGAGTGAGAGTTTGATAGATACTATGAGGTTAAACTTCATGAGATTGTAAGCTTGTAATTTGGATGATGAAATTCATGCTTTGTGAAGGTAAATGGTGAGGAAGGAGCATTCGGCCATGGTAGTAAGATGAAATGCAAAATGTTAGTATTTGATTACTAGCGTATAAATGCGTATTAGCCGAGTCTTGAATTTGAAATGAAACGACATATAATCAATACAAGTAACCATACTTGTAGGAAGTATTGAGCATAATTGGCCTCAACATGTACATGCATACTCGGCCACATGAGAAGATTAGTGTTGCATGCTTTCGGTTAGAGGCAAGCATAATGATGCCTTTATCTTGGTTAGGACAATCGGCTAAAAGGGATGTGGGTTAATATGTTGAGTTGATGCATGATTTCACATGTATGTGACTTTAATGTCTAATGTATAAATATGGGCTAAGTGCCTTGCATTCCTCTTTTCGATGCTCAAATGATTAAGTCAATTTGTTTGTTTAATTAAGCTCCAGAGCAAAGGGGATCTAAATCCGATAAAGGGAAGGAAAAAGTGGTCGAATAGCCATCGAAATCGTTCGACAACATCCGAGGTAAGTTCTCGAGTAATGGAACTTAGATTATGATTTGATTAGATCATGCTCTTTGTGTGTGGCTATTGAGCCGAAATTGCAAAAGTGATAAGTGACTTGTGTTTGAATTTTGCTAATGAACATGAAATACGAATGTGTCATGATTTATTGATAATTGTGCTTGGCTATTTGAATGATGTCCGGCTAAGTCCGAAGGCTTTGTGCTAAGTGACTATATCCGGACTAAGATCCAAAGGCATTCGATGCGAGTTAATAAATCCGGGCTAAGCTCAAGGCATTTGTGCGAGTTACTAAACCCGGTTAAGTCCCGAAGGCATTCATGCGAGTTACTATAACCGGGCTTTGTCCCGAAGGCATTCGAGCGAGTCGTTATATCCGGATAAATTCCAAAGGTACGTGATTCGAGAATGAGCGATCTTGCTGTAAAAATTTCAGTTAATATGCTTGAAAAATTCCAGCAATGAGGTATGTTCGTATGTGCTTGAAATTAGTTGATTCCCTTCGAATGATATTCGCTCAGTCGAGTAATGAGTTTCCGGTATTTGGCTAATATGATCCCTTATGTATGAATATAGGGGTTGGAATGTGAAATAAGTATGATATTGAGAAATTGGTGCATATGAAATTATCCGTTAGCTATATGAATGCTATGCTTTTGTTGTGCCGAATCCTTGCTCAAACTTACTAAGCATAAATTGCTTACTCCGTTTCTCTGCTTATAGATTTTGGCTCGTCGCCATCGGATTCGGGATCATCAAGTCAAGTCATCCACACTATCAAAGCCCTTTTGGTATTCTTTTAGTTGAACTCTGGATATGGCATGTATAGGACTACCCTTTGTTGTTTTTCAAGCACTTTTGTGATGTATGTGTGCACGGCCATGCGAAAATGGCTCGTAGAAGTGGAGTATGGCATTAGACCATTTGTGTTTATGTATGTATATATGGTTTCATGATGTGACTATGGACTGGAATGGAAGTGTTGGGCAATGATTAGCCCTTGGAATGGTTAAACATGATCATAGGTAGACCTATGTATGACAAAACTCTAGTTGGTCCATGGAAACCACGAAATAGGTAAAGTTACCTTGAAAACAGATGCTGACAGTAGCAGTGGTGTGGATTTGAAAAATCACTAAAATTTGTAGGAATGGAATTAAATGGAGAATAAATTATGTAAAATGAACCTTGATGAATCTACTTTCATATGGAAGAAACGAAACGGTCATATGAGTTGTATGTTAAGAGATATTTAGGTTTTTGTGAAACAGGGCCAGAACGGTTTCTGGATTCCCTGTTCCGACTTTGGAAATTCATTGTAAATTAACCAGAGATAATTAGGAGTCAAGCCATATATTTATAGATTCCTCTTTGAGTCTAGTTTCTATAGAAACAAACGGCATCAGTATTGAAGCCCTGTACAGGGAGATATTCAAGTTGTAACGCGCTAAGGTCAGTGTAGTCGACCCCTGTAACATGGGAGACTTTAACTAATAAACTGTACTAATTGGCCCGACCAAAAATTCTAGAAAAAATATAGTAGATGGACATATGAGTCTAATTTAAGGGAAAAATTACAAAACTGATTTTCGAGCTTTGGAACTCAAGATATGATTTTTAAGGTGACAGTGACGCAGTAACCAGCTCGTCTGGAAAATTTTAAATGGACTGTGAAATGATTAAGTTAAGTCTGTGTGCACCTTGTGTTCGACTCCGGTAACGGACTCGGGTACGGGGTGTTACAATTTTATTGGTATCAAAGCTACGGTTTAGTCGATTCTAGGACTACCGTAATGCGTTTGGGTCTAGCTATTTATGCCATTATGTGATTAATTGATAGTGTGGAGATTTCTGACATGTGAATTTGTGTTTATTTATAGTAATGGATCCCAACCGAGTGATAGCTGATGATGTGGAAAGTGTGGCGCTTTGCTCCTTGAAGGGACAGCGCCATGACTCTCAACCTATTGCTAGCAATCCGAATGATGAGGCTAGGCAAGCTTTTTATAGCGTGATGAATGATTGGTTCAACCAATACATTCGAACTAATACTACTGTTCCACAACCTCCATTCCCAACAAACACATTTCAAGACCTACAATACCTCCGAGAATCGACCAAATAAGGTCGAATAAGCTCCCAGTGATGATGAATCCGAAAACATGGGGCTACTGAATTTAAAGCTACGGATAGCGATTTATGCCGAGCAAGCTGAATTTTGGTTGGACAACACTATCCGGCACTCGATGAGCTATCTTGTACACCCGATGAATGCCTAAAGTGTACTATCTCCTTGCTACGCGATTCTACCTACTATTGGTGGAGTACTCGACTTCACAGTGCCACGAGAGCAAGTAACTTGGGAGTTCTTCCAAACCGAAGTTTGGAAGAAGTATATCACCAAAGATTCATTGACCAAAAACGGAAGGGATTTCTTGAACTCAAACAAGGTTCCATGTCGGTTCACCGACTATGAACGAAAATTTGTGAGGCTTAGTCGATACGCACAAGAATACATTTCCTCAGAAGCCGTGATGTGTAAACGTTTCGAAGATGGACTGAATGACTGTAGATGGACATATGAGTCTAATTTCAGGGAAAAATTACAAAACTGATTTTCGAGCTTTGGAACTCAAGATATGATTTTTAAGGTGACAAAGGACGCAAAGAACCAGCTCGTCTGGAAAATTTTAAATGGATGTGAAATGATTAAGTTAAGTCTGTGTACACCTTGTGTTCGACTCCGGTAATGGACTCGGGTACGGGGTGTTACAGTTTTCAATCAAGTATTAAGATGGCACCTTACGAGGCTTTGTACGGTCGTAAATGCCGTACACCATTGTTTTGGACCGAGCTCGGTGAAAGTAAAATTTTTGGAGTGGACTTGATTAAAGATGCTGAACAGAAAGTAAAAGTAATCCGTGAAAGTCTAAAGACAGCTGCAGATCGTCAGAAATTGTACACGGATTTGAAACGAAAAGACATTGAGTATCAGGTGGGAGATAAAGTGTTTTTTAAAGTTTCGCCTTGGAAAAAGATACTCAGATTTGGCCATAAAGGCAAATTGGGTCCGAGGTTCATCGGGCCATATGAAGTCTCCGAACGAGTCGGTCCAGTTGCATATCGATTGATTTTGCCTCCTGAACTTGAGAAGATTCACGACGTCTTTAATGTTTCGATGCTTCGATGCTATAGATTTGATCCATCGCACATAATTAGTCCATCAGAGGTCGAAATTCAAGCCGATATGAGTTATGAAGAAGAACCGATTCGTATCCTAGCTCGTGAAGTGAAGGAGTTGCAAAACAAAAGGGTTCCGTTAGTAAAAGTATTATGGCTCAAACACGGGATGGAAGAAGCTACTTGGGAACCCGAGAACTCTATGAAAGAGCGATAACCAAACCTATTTACCGGTAAGATTTTCGGGACAAAATTTCTTAAGTGGGGAGAGTTGTGACAGCCCAAAATTGACCCTAGTCGGAAGTGGTTTCGGACCGCTAAACCGAGTCACCGAAATGTTTGAGCGTAATATTTATTGTCTATAATATGTATTTATGAATGTGTGAAATTGATTTAGTCGATTGCATGTGAATTCAGTTATTAGGACTTGTGTGACACTTTTGAAATGTGATAGGCTAATCTATAAGGACCTAATAGTGCATGTAATCAAAAGGAGGACTTGCATGTCAAATTTCCCCCTAATAGCTAGTGGCCGCCATGACAAGGATTATGGGCAAAAACATGTCATAAAACATGTTGTGACAATGGTGTATGTAAGAAAAAATAAAATAATGAGCATGGGAATTGAATAATGAAAGGAAGAAAAAAAAAGAGAATGGTGAGTGTTTCCCCCCTTGCCGTGAGTTGAAGAAAAGAGAAAAAAATTGTTCATCCTTTTCATTCTCTCTGGCCGAAAATTCTAAGGAAGAAGGAGGAGTTTTTGCTTCATGTTTGGTTTGGAAGAGGATTAGGAAGAGGTTTGGCCATACTTGTATCAAGATTAAGGTATGTTGATGTTGTGCCATGAGATTCATGCATGTTTTTGGTTGCTAACTTGATGTTCTTATTAGCCATGGTTCAAATCCTTGCTATGTCATGGGGATGGTATTCGGCCAAGGTGGATGTTGTGTTAATGCCATTGCATGTTAAATATGAAGCTTGCTAATGATACATGTGATGGTGGATTGATGGCTCTTGGATTTTCTTTTTAGCATTTTTGAGTGAGACATTAAGTTCTTTGTTTAACCATGACCAAAATCGAAATGGTATGGTGTTGTGATGTATTCGGCCATGGTACATCCATAAGTATAATTTATGCTTATTGCATGGTAGGTAAGATTTGTGTTTTGGATTTATGTTCATGTTTAGTTATTATCAACTTTGAGATTCGGCTCTAGCATATATATATAAATATATGTTTGCACATGATGTATTGGTATGACATATATACTATCTCAAGGTATATATTTACATATAATGATGTTTCGGTTATGAAGTAAATGATTGATGCGTATTGAGTTACTATATGGAATGCGTTAGTGAGTAAAATGTATGCCGTTTATGTGTGGTATTATGTATAATTGGCCTCAACATGGACATGCATATTCGCCACATGAGGGGATTGGTGTGCATGCATTCGGTTAGAGGCAAGCATATTGATGCCTATTCTTGGCTTAGAAAATTCGCTAAGGAGAGTACTAACTAATGTGTTGAGTTTGATTCATGATTTCGTACATATGTGACTTTAATGTCTAATGAAAATATGTGGGCTAAGTACCTTGAATTCCTCTTCGATGCTCAAATGATTAAATCAATTTATTTGTTAAATTAAGCTCAAGAGCAAAGGGAGCTAAATCCGATAAAGGGAAGGAAAAAGTGGTCGAATAGCCATCGGAATCATTCGACAACATCCGAGGTAAGTTCTTGAGTAATAGAGCTTAAATTATGATTTGATTAGATCATGTCTCAAGTAAATCGAAATCATGCTCTTTGTGTGTGGATATTGAACCGAAATGTGCAAGAGTGATAAGTGTATTGTATTTGAGTTTTGCTAATGAAAATGAAATACTGAATGTGTCATTATTTAGTGTTAAATGTGCATGTTTATTCGAATGGTGTCCGGCTAAGTCCCAAAGGCTTTTGTGCTAAGTGACTAAATCCGGTCAATTCTCAAGGCATTTGTGCTAGTTACCAAAACCGGGTTAAGTCCCAAGGCATTTGTGCTAGTTACCAAAACCGGGTTAAGTCCCAAGGCATTCGTATGAAGTTACTAAATCCGGGCTAATTCTCAAGGCAATTGTGCGAATCACTATAACCGCAATGTCCCAAGACAATCGAGCGAGTCGCTATATCCGGTTAAATTCCGAAGGTACGTGATTCGGAAATGAACGATCTTGCTGTAAAAATCCCAATTAATACGCTTGAAAAATTCTAGCAATGAGGTATGTTCGTATGTACATTGGAATAGTTGAGTTCCTTCGAATAATATTCGCTCAGGTTGAGTAATGAGCTTCCAGATTTGACTAAGATGATCCCTTATGTATGAACATAGGGGTTGGAATGTAAAGTAGAAATGATTTGAAAGTATGTATATACGGAATTATCCGCTTAGTTATATGAATGCTATACCTCTGTTGTGCTTAAATTCTTCGCTCAAAACTTACTAAGCATAAATTGCTTACTCCGCTTTCTTTGTTTTATAGATTTTGGCTCAAATCACCATCGGACTCGGATTTTTGGAAGTCGAAGTCTCACACTATCAAAGCCCCCTTTGGTACAATTTTGGTTGAGCTTTGAAATGGCATGTATAGGACTACCCTTTGTTGTTTTTCAAGTACTTTTTGTGATGTATGTGTATGCGGCCATGCGAAAATGGCTCGTAGAAGTGGAGTATGGCATTAGACCATTTGTGTTTATGTATATATGTATGGTTCCATGATGTGACTATGGACTGGAATGGAAGTGTTGGGCAAATGATCAGCCATTGGAATGGCTAAATATGATTATATGTGGACCTATGTATGACAAAACTCTAGTTGGTCCATGGAAACCATGAAATAGGTAAAGTTTACCTTGAAAACAGATGCTGACAGCAGCAGTGGTGTGGATTTGAAAAATCACTAAAATTTTTAGGAATGGAATTAAATGGGGAATAAATTATGTAAATTAACCTTGATGAATCTACTTTCATATGGAAGAAACTAAATGGTCATATGAGTTATATGTTAAGAGATATTAAAGTTCTCGTGGAACAGGACCAGAACGGTTTCTGGATTCCCTGTTCTGACTTTGGAAATTCACTATAAATTAAACAGAAATAATTAGGAGTCATGCCTTATATGTATAGATTCCTCTTTGAGTTTAGTTTCTATAGAAACAAACGGCATCAGTATTGAAGCCCTGTACAGGGATATATCCAAGTCGTAATGCACGAAGGTCAGAGTAGTCGATCCCTGTAACAGGGGAGACTTTAACTAATAAACTGTGCTAATTGGCCTGACCAAAAATTCTATAAAAAAATATGTAGATGGAAATATGAGTCTAGTTTCAGGGAAAAATTACGAAACGGATTTCCAAGCTTTGAAACTCAAGATATGATTTTTAAGGCGACAGTGATGCAGTAACCAGCTTGTCTGGAAATTTTTAAATGGACTGTGAAAATAATTATGTTAAGTCGTTGTGCACCTTGTGTTCGACTCCGGTAACGGACTCGGGTACGGGGTGTTACAACTATAAATTACGAACTCTTTACCTGTTTCTAGCTGAACTAACACTGAAGCTTCAGCCAGTAAAGCTTTCAGTTGATTAAAACTTTTCTGGCATTTGTCTGATCACTGAGCTTAACATCTTTTTGAAGTAGTCTCGTCAACAGAGTTGCAATCATTGAGAAACCTTTTACGAATCTGTAATAACCTGCAAGTCTTAGGAAACTACAAACTTCAGATACATTTCTTGGAGGTTTCCAATCTATAATCGCAAAAATCTTGCTTGATCAACCTGAATTCCCGATGCTGACACAATATGCCCTAGAAAACCAACCTCGCACAACCAGAATTCACATTTATTGAACTTTGCATATAACTGTTTTATCATGCAGAGTCTGTAATACAATTCTCAAATGTTAAGCATGCTCAGTTTCATCTCTCGAATAAATTAAAATATCATCTATGAATACAACAAAAAATCGATCCAGGTACGGTGTGAAGATACGGTTCATTAAATCCATAAAAATAGCAGGTGCATTAGTTAGTCCGAAAGGCATAACTAAAAATTCGTAATGTTCGTACCTCGTTCAAAAAGTAATTTTCAGCACATCAGAGTCTTTAAGTCGCAACTGATAACAACCCCATCTCAAATCTAACCCCATCTCAAATCTATCTTTGAAAACACTGTAGCCCCTTTCAACTGATCAAACAAATCATCTATTCGCGGCAGAGGGTATTTATTCTTGATAGTTGCTTTATTTAGCTATGATAAATTGTAATTTATACATATTTTTACCCAATGTTTAACGCATTTTATGGATGATTTCCTATTAGAATTGGTGAATTCGTTGCTCCTAATGCTTTAATTTCATGTTTTATACTTAGGAGAGCATAGCAGAGCGAAAGGAACGAGAAACGAGCCAAAACTGGAGAAAATGGGCCAGAGTACGAAATCAACACGGCCTAGACCTCTTCACACGGGAAGACCACATGGCGGTGTCAATTTGGCAGGCTCGAGCACGGCCTGAAGTAATCGCACACGGGCGTGTTACACGGGTGTGTCCCTGCCGAGCCCAAGTTGAGTCCAATTTGGAAAAGGCTAATTTTGAGGGCTCTTAGGCATTCCAAAGCCTATAAATACACCCTAGAGGAGGAAGAAAAGGGGGGCACAGAATAGGGAGTAAGGAATTACTCCAAGGAAGGGGATTGATCCATCTCAGAAGCCGGATTCACCATCAAGACTAAAGATCTCTCCTCAATTTCCCCTTCAGGAGTTTTAGGTTTTCTTTATGTTTTGTTTTCTTTATTATTCTGAGATGTTTTCTTATTTAGTTATGAACTAAAACCCCTAAATACCTAAGGGGAATGAAACCTAAGATGAATCTTGTTATTATTTTCTGAATTGTATGATAAATATGTAACTTGTTCTTAATTATGTGTTCTTAATTCTTGTTTTGATATCCCATGATACTGATTCAAGATAAGCTCTTATTAAGAGGAGGAATAGACCCTGTCTAAAGTACATTTGTCATAATTAAGCGGAGTTGATTGCGCGCCTAGACATAGGGTGACAAGATTTTGCCGGATTAGGGTGAAACCTAATAAGGGGATCCATAGATCGAGTTAATGCAACCCTAGGGTGTTAATTAGAGAAAGGTCTCAATTATTCAATCTAGGGATTAGAAGTTATTAGTATTGAATAGGGATAATAACATAACTTAGGGATCTCTACAGAACAAGTTGAATGAATAAATTTTCCGATTCGGAGCCAGAATAACAAGTGCAGTCTAGGTGGATTTTTCCTTAGGTATTGTCTTAACTCAATCGATTTTCCCAAAAGAAATTCCCCAATTCTATTCTTTGTGAGTTCTTAGTTTAGATAATTAGTTAGTTAAAAAAAACCTTTTTATTCTTAGGTTCGATAATAAAAAGACAGTTATTACTAGTACTTTTAGTTCCTTTGGGTTCGACAATCCGGTCTTGCTAAAACTATACTACTATTTGATAGGTACACTTGCCTACATTTTCAAGAACGATTAATTAAAAATATTTAAAACCTATCACAAAATCATGCAATCAAGCTGTCAATAGTCGATACACATTCTCATAGTTTTGTCTTTCCTTTTCACAAACAAAACCGGTGCACCTTAGGGAGAATAACTCGGTCGTGCGAAACCTTTATCTGTCAATTCTTGCAACTGAGCTTTCAACTCTTTTAATTCAGTTAGTGCCATTCTATATGGAGATATCGTTATCGGAGTTGTTCCCAGTACTAAGTCAATACCAAATTCAACTTTTCTGATTGGTGGGAAACTCGGTAACTCTTCAGGAAATACATTCTAATATTCACACACAACTAGTACTGATTCAATCTTCTTTTTGGTCACTTTAGTGTCAAACACATAAGCAAAGTAAGCTTCACAACCCTTTCTCACATATTTCCAAGCTAACATCAAAGAAATCACTGCCGGCAAACCATTCAAATCATTAGACTCAATCCAAATTATCTCATCATTCTGACATCTCAGATCAATTGTCTTTCGTTTGCAGTTCACTATCGCATATGCAATGCTAACCAATCCATACCTAGAATTATATCAAATTTTTTGAATGGTAACAACATCAGATTGGTCGGAAAATAGGAATCTCGAATCATCAACGGACAGTTCTTGTATATTTTATGAACCAGAACACACTTGCCTAAGGGGTTCAATGCTCTAATCACAAATTCAGTAGACTCTACAGGCAAAGTCTTATTGGGTACTAAGTTCATACATATATACGAATGAGTAGATCCATGATCAATTAATGCAACAACACTAGCATCATAGTGTGACAGCCCTATTCTGACCCTAGTCGGGAAGTGGTTTTGGGACCGCTAAACCGAGTCGCAGAAATAATTGAATATAATATTTTATGTCTAAAATATGTGATCATGCATGTGTGAAATTTGAATGCTTTGATTTTTGTCAATTTGAATGTGTTTCTAAATAAAAAGGACTTATGTGAGAAGTTTTGAATATATGTGTGGCTTATTATAAGTGATTAATTATTGAATGATGCAAATAAGTGGGTTTGCATGTTAATTTTTCACTTTTAATGCTAGTGGCCGGCCAAGCTCATAAGTATGGGCATTATATGCATGGTTTAATATTATTATATTTATTAGTGGTGAGAAATATGTAATAAAAAAATGTATTAAATGAATTAAAGATGAATAAAAGAGTATGGGTAATAAAAATAATGTGTTAGTGGGAGGAGAAACCAAAGTTGGTTTATTCCTCCATTGCCGTAGCTAGGAAAGGGTGGAGAAGAAATTTCCTTTTGTTGTTAAAATTTTCGGCTAAGGAGATTGCTAGATTAAGGTATGTACAATGCCACTCTTGGAAATTCATGCATAAATTGAATGGCTAGTTTGAATTCTAACTATTTCATGGTTCAAATTTTTGTTATTTTGGAAGATTGAAATTCGGCCAAGGAGCTTAAAATTCTTAGTAGTTGTTTTGATGTCATTAGCATGGAAATTTATGTTGGATGTGTTGAGTTTGCTAGTTGTTTTGGCTTGGAAGTTAAGGTTTAGTGTTTGATTATGTGATTGCCGAATGTGTGGATAGTTGAAGAAAAATTTGTTAAAATGCTTAGTAAATGGATATTTGGTTAATGTTGTGTATATAAATTACTTAAAATATAAACTTTAAATGAGTACTAAAGGTTGTATATGAATTGCCTTGGGAGAAATGTTAGTATAAAATGCTTGAAAGTTAAATAGGTGATTGCTTTAATGACCAAATGTGCCAAAGAATAATGCATGATCTAGTTGACCAATATGTGTTAAGGGAACATGAATAAATATATTTTGATGAGCTATACATTCGGTTATAGTATGAAATGCAATGTTAATACTTAGTCGCTAGTATGTATATGTGTGCTAGCTGAATTTGAACTTGAATAATGATTTGAGCATGATGTATTGTATTGAGATTATGCTTAAGTGAAATTGTGATGAAATTGATTGGTGATATACATGTTTAAATAATATGAATGCAAGTTATGTGTGAAAGAGTGAATTGGTAATAAATCTACTTGGGACAGCAGCAGTAATGTGATTTTGGAAAATCACCATAAATTGTGGGAGATGAGTTAGAAACTGAATAAATTATGTAATTAAATTTTAATGAGTCTAGTTTCTTATAAAAGAAACCGTGTAAGCAAAAGAATTGCCGATAATAAGATATTTGAAGTGATGTGGGACAGGGTCAAAATGACTTCTAGATCCCCTATTCTGTTTTTATAAAATCATTTTAAATTGTACAAAAATGTTTATAAGATGAAGTTTATATGCTTAGACTCCTTAATGAGTCTAGTTTCAAATGAAATAAACAAGAACATATTTTTATCTCTGTACAATGAGAATTTTGATTTGTAGTGAAGAGTGGTCAGATTAGTCAAATAGTGAAACAAGGGAAAACTTTAAGAAAAATATGGTATTGATTTGCCAAACCAAAAATTCTGAAAATTTTATGGATAAAATATATATGAGTCTATTTTAAGGGAAAATTAACGGCACTTGATTTGGAGTTTCGTAGCTCTAGTTATAAATGATTTAGTGACTGTTGCTCAGGAAGACAACTTGCAGTGAAATTATGATTATGTGGTAAACATTGACAAAAATTTGTTAATGAGTTGCTTATTGATTTCTTATAAGCTTACTATGATCAGTAAGTGTGAAAGTCGAATATATATATTATATTTATAAAGTGATGCTTGAGTAGTCGAATAATGACTAGTTTAAAATATTTTAATTTAAGCTCAAGAGCATAGAGGGACAAATTCCGATAAGGGAAAAGAGAAAGTAATCGAATAGCCGTTGTAATCGTTCAGCAACATTCGAGGTAAGTTCTTAAGTGTTTAAGCTTGATTCCTTTTTATATGCCTAAGAGTTAAATTAATATGGCAAAGAGAATGTAAATTTTATTTAGTTAATGTGCCGAATATGTAATGATTTAAGGCTATAACCCGATTATGGCTATTATGCTTAAGTTGAATTGGATTTGGAAATTTGATGCACTAAATGAGTGTTACAATGAGTAAACTATGCCGTATATGTGTTGGTAGAGATATCACGATTTGTGATTATTAAATATCTAAAGGAAACCATGATGTGTATAAAATTATTATTTTTAGTCCTTTGTGGTAGCCAAATATGGCCTGGCACTAAAGTGATTAAATGTGAACTTCGATGAGGTAAACTATTAAAAGTGTGGTTCTTTAAGACTATGGGCTAATACGATATGTGGATTCGTTCCGTAAAATAAATTATTTAGATACGAATAACCTAATTAAGGACATGTGAATTAAATGAATTTGATGATTGATGTGAATCGAAAATATAAGAAATGGTTTCATGTTTATGTTCAACTATGAGACCTTGTGTTAAATCGACAATCGATTTTGTTCAATACATTAAGTTGGTCAAGTATGCGATATGTACTTATGCATGTTAAATCGATTGGAATTGAATCATGAATGTGAATTGAGAAGAATAGGTAAAAATGCCTATGTCATATATGTGAGTAAGGGTAAAACCATCGTAAATTATCGATAAGAATGGGCTATGTGCGGAACCAACTTATAATTGCTAATTTGAAAGGTTGTGTGTGAATCGGTGAGCAATATGTATATATTAGGTGAATTGTGACCTTTTGGTTCTACTTGAATTAAGTTTTGCGATAAATAATTTATGTATATGATTTATAGTCGAATGGTCACTGTGGGTTAAGTTTGAATGGTGAAATGGATATGTGATATTTATGTATGACTTTTGAACCGAAATGTAAATGATGGTGTTTATATGGAGCTTATATCCGAATGTAGCAAATGACTACTAATGTGATATGTTGAATGAGATGTGTTAATATATGATTAAATATGCATGATATTTGATGTGTATCCGAGCTTAAAGACTCGCAGGCTTTATGCTAGAATTATATCCGGGTTAAATCTCGCAGGCTTCGTGTTGGTATTATATCTGGGTTAAATCCCGCAGGCCTAGTGCTGGTATTATATCTGAGTTTAAAGTCCCGTAGGCTTCGTGATGGTGTTATGTTCGGGTTTTATACCTTTTAGGCCAAGTGTTAGTGACTTTGATAAAGTATATGACTACGAGATCCTATGCTAAGATGATAAATTGAACTCGTATTACACATTAAGTGATTCAGGTATGTGATATATATATATATATATATTATATGTGAGATTGATCTGACGGGAATTAAGAATGTGTATTGAGAAGCATATGAAAAGATGTTGTAAATTCATATGTATATTTGTATATGTTTGCATTCAGTTATTATGCAAAGTTACAAGATAGTTTTCGATATGCTATTGAACTATGAATGTTGAAAGTAAGTGTGGGTAAGAAATGATACACCAGTGAAATTTGAAAGAATTAAAGTTAATCCGGAAGCTTGTAAATACTATGTTTATATGAGTTTGAGTATAAACGGAGTAAAATGATATGTGTTGTGCATAATCGGCCAAATAGTATTGTAATCAGAAAGTATTATGTGATTTCAAACATTTGGTTTGTTTTTAAGTTCAACTATTTAAATTGCTTAAGACTTACTAAGCTTATGAAAGCTTACTTTGAATGTTATGTTTCTCTGTTTATTTTTGTAGATCGTTGACTCTTACTATTAGCTCGGGGATCGTCAGCACTTCGTCACACTATCTACTATTGTAGTCATCATGTGATTTGGACTTAGCTTATGGCATGTATAGGATAGACTATAAGTAGAATGATATTTTGACTATTGTATATAAGCCATGCGAATATGGCATCTTATGGAAGTTTACTTTTATAAGTTTTAAATTCGATCTTTGTTTGTGTCTATTAGTTTTATAAATAAATGATCTTATATTTAAGAAAAGGTTCAAAATTTTACTGTTCTGATTCGATTCCTAATTTCTGGCAACGTCTTGTCCTATTCCGATGACGGTTACAGGATAGGGGTGTTACACATAGAGAGTAAAAGAACTAGTAATAACATTTGGAGATGAAACTTCTTCGCGAGTGCGAATAGCATAAGCTCTGGCAGGTGCTTGGGCTTTAGATCTCACAACAGTGTCTTTAATCATTCTCTCGCTACCACTGACATTACTCGTGTTTCTGGGTGGTCTACCCCTAGCTGTAGTGTTACTTGGCCTCGTATTCTGTACTGTATCTTGCTCGACCAACTCAGGACATTCATGGATAAAATGATCTAATGATCCACATTTGAAGCAAGTCCGATCATTCAATCTAAAATTTTCAGAATGTCGTTTATCACAATGTTTGCACTCAGGTTGATTTGGTCTGACATTTCCAACACTAGCTATTGAAGTTGTTTTTGAAACCACAGATGGCCTCTCTCGATCTTGTCTAGAATAGCCCGTAGTAGCCTTTGAACGACTAAAATCATCTCGGAACTTATTTGATGTTGACTGAAATGATTTATTCGATGATCTTTTTCGTACCTCTCTAGCTTTTGAGTTGGCTTTTCTTTTCTCTTTCACGAGTTCCTCAGCTTTACACGCTCGTTCGACAAGCACAACAAACTCTTTTATTTCTAGAATCCCAACTAACAAGTGAATATCTTTATCCAAACCATATTCAAATCTATTGCACATAATTGCGTCAGTCAAATACATTCTCGTGCATATTGACTTAATCTCATAAATTGTCGTTCGTATTCCATAACAAACATATGGCCCTGTTTCAGCTCCAAAAACACTTTGCATTCCTGATCTATGAATCTCTGACTGATGTACTTCTTTCTAAATTCAATCCGAAAGAACTCCCAAGTGACTCATTCTTTCGAAACCATAGATATTAACATTTTCCACCAATGATACGCCGTATCTCTCAGAAGTGAAATAGCACATTTAAGGCATTCATGAGGAGTACATGACATTTCATCAAACACTCGTATCGTATTCTTGAGCCAAAACTCAGCTCTCTCAGCATCATTATCAGTAGTAGCATGGAACTCTTTAGCCTCATATTTTCTAATTTTATCAATCGGAGGCTTACTCAATTAAATCAGATTCACAACTTGTGGCATGACAGGGACTTGTGGAGGATTAGGCAAGGGTGAAGGTTGTGGAGCAGCCAAATTAGTTCTAATATACTGAATGAACCACTCATTCATCATTTGGAAGAAGACTTGCTTAGCCTCTCCCTCATGCTACTCGTAACCGGCCTAGAATCACCCGACCCTGCCCCTTGAGCGGGAGCGGGCACATTACTTTCAACATCGTCAGCTACGGCTCAACCGGGATCCATTTTCTATACGAAAAACACATTTTAATTGTCAAAAATCATCACACTATCGTAGTTTATATATGGCATATATAACTAGACTCTCACTCGCTACGTTAGTCTAAAATCGACTAAATCGTAGCTCTGATACCAATAAAATGTAACACCCCTAACTCAAATCTATTGCCGGATTAGGGTTAGGAGGCATTACCGGATGATACACCTCAATCCCATGTTGTAACACCCCGTACCCGAGACCGTCACCGGAGTCGAACACGAAGTGTTAACAGACTTAATTCATTATTTAAACAGCTCAAACAATTTATTTTTAAAATTTTCAGTCAAGCTAGCAATCTGCGTCACAGTCACTTAAAAATTCATATCTCGAGTTCCAAAACTCAAAATCCAATTCCGTAAATTTTCCCTAAAACTAGACTCATATATCTATTTACTAATTTTTTAATAGAATTTTTGGTCTAGAAAATTAGTACAGTTTATTAGTTAAAGTCTCCCCTGTTTCAGGGTTTGACTGCTCTGACCTCTGTGTATTACGAATCAGATATCTCCTAGTACAGAGTTTCAATGACTATGTCGTTTGTTTCTAATACAACTAGACTCAATAAGGAATCTGTAAATATAAATCATGACTTATAATTATCTTTGAACAATTTATGGTGAATTTCCAAAGTCAGAATAGGGGATCTAGAAATCGCTCTGGACCTGTTTCACAGAAATTTAAACATCTCATAAAATATAACTCATATACCTATTTTGTTCCATCCATATGAAAATAGACTCATAATTATTCAATTCCATATTTTATTCATCATCTAATTGTATCTCTACTATTTTTAATGATTTTTCAAACTCACATCACTGTTGTATGTCTCAATCTATTTTATGGTAAATTTTACCTATTTCATGGTTTCCATGGATTAGCTAGCAATTTAGCATACATAACACCAAATATGATCATGATTAGCCATTCCAATGGCTAATCATTACCAAGCATTTCCATACCACTCAATAACCATATCATAAGACCATATATACAAAATGATTATAATGCTATACATGCCATACTCAAAATATACAAGCCATTATGCCAAGATGGTATACGGATAGTGTGAGTGTGCCTCCGACCGTTCCCGATTTTCGAGCTGGCTTGTCAACACTACAAGGAATGAAAAGGAGGGAGTAAGCATAAATGCTTAGTAAGCTCACATGCAAATAGCAAGTAACACAACTATATACGCAAACATAAAACATCATTTGCATAATCATCACCGAGACATTCATATCACATTTTCATTTATCATCTTACCATATTGTTGTTATATCGAGTTTTCAACCCGAGGGTTAAGTACATACCTGTTCAAAGTATTCATTTCACAACACTTACCAATACGCCCCTTTCATCTCGAGTATTTTTCCATTTGAGTAGAATTTTACCCGTTGAACACATCGGAATATAATTTGAATACATGGAAAGTTTGCACATAAGTGCCACATATGTAGCCAAGCTACCATGTAACCCGCCCATAAGTGAACTCAGACTCAACTCAATGAGCTCGGGCGTTCGTATCCATAAGTGAACTCAGACTCAACTCAACGAGCTCAGATGCCTAGTTACATCTCTCGAACTCGGACTCAACTCAACGAGTTCGGACATTCGCATCCATAAGTGAACTCAGACTCAACTCAACGAGTTCGGATGCCCAAATATCTTAGTGACATGTCACTTGTATCCTAATCCATTCCTAAGGTTCAACGGACCTTTTCCCAATCATGTGTCTCAACCATCTTCTACGGAATGCCGCTATCTGATACTCGGTAGTATTTCACATTTTCCAAGTATATCACATAATTTGACATATTAACAAACAATTATCACAGATAATATTTCATAATAATTATCATATCATTTAAATAACATTAAAACATTTAAAATAATAACTATGTTACCAACATTTACATATGAACTTACCTCAGATGCTAAAATGGCTACTTTTACCATTTCGTCCACAACTTGGTATTTTCCCCATTTTAGCCTGAATTTTAGTTTTCCTTGCTCTATCATTTAAAATATAGTCTAATTAGGACTCACATTATACAAATTGACCCAAAATCATATTTTGGCAAAATTACAGTTTTACCCCTAAACTTTTGCATATTTACACTTTTCCCCAAAGCTCGTAAATTAAACTTCAGCCTATTTTCTTATGTTTTATGACATGCTGATCATTTTTCCCTTCTATGGTAACATCAAATTCTCACTCTAACATGTACTTATGACTATTAGGTATTTTTACCGATTAAGCCCTTTTGCTCGTTTTCACTTAAAATCGAGTAGTACAAGTTGTCTAACATAATTTAAAACCTCATATTCTATCATAAAACACTAAAATACACAAATTTCACCTATGGGTATTTTTCCAAATATGAACCCTAGGTTAAATTATTGCTAGCATAAGCTTAATCGAGCTACCGGGACTCCAAAAACGTAAAAATCATTAAAAACGAGGCTAGAACGGACTTACAATCGAGCTTGGAAGCTTGAAAAACCCTAGCCATGGTTTTTCCTTGCTATATTCCGCCATGGGGTTGAAGATGAGTAAAATTGGCTTTTAATTTTGTATTTTAATTCATTTTACCCCTAAATGACCAAAATGCCCTTACTACTAAACTTTCCAAAAATTCCATCCATGTCCAATTTTGTCCATAGACTTAGAAATTGGTAAAATTGCTATTTAAGACCTCCTAATTAATATTTCAAAACAATTTCATACTAGAAACTTCTAGAATGCAAGTTTTACAAATTATTCGATTTAGTCCCTAATTTCAATTTAAGCACTCTATGCATAAAATTTCTTCACGAAATTTTCACACAATCATGCAATCATATCATAGACCTCAAAATAATCATAAAATAATTATTTCTATCTCGGATTTTGTGGTTACGAAACCGCTATTTCGACTAGGCCCAAAATCATGATATTGCACACGCATTTATATAATCATTATCATAACCATTTGCAAACATTCACATTGTCCCTTATAAGGTTCTACGAGACCTTAAAATATGCTTAAGAGTGGTTCGGGACTAAACCAATCACATATAAAAGTTTTGGAACAGTTAGAAAAATTTCATGAAATCATAGGTCACACGCCCGTGTGAACAGGACGTGTGCCTCACACAGTTTCTAGACACACTCGTGTCATAGGCCGTGTGAAAACAGGGCATACATACTGACTTGGGTCACACGGTCGACCACACGCCCATGTGTCTAGCCCGTGTACCTTCAAACTAGCCACACACACCCATATGCCAAGGCTGTGTGCCTCACACGACCATCAAGCACGCCCGTGTGTCTAGGCCCTTCTCAAGACTGACTTGGATTTCTAATTATTCTCTAGGGGACACACAGCTGTGTAATATGACCGTGTGTCGCACACGGCTGAGACACATGCCCATGTGGACAAAAATAGGCCATTTGTAAAGCCAATTTGCCACCCTTTTCTCATGCTCACCTAGCCGACAAAATGGTATCACTTTAACACATATATAGGCAACCAAGACATACCAATTCAATCACATAACATGCTATCTATCATCAACCAATCCAATTACTAAATTCCATAATCACAAACATACCAAATCAATATACCCAAAATCATCACAACTTGCATAAATTTGAAATAAATCAACTCATCATATTATTTTATACTCCATGTCATAAAAACATACCATTTATCTATATCAGTCACTAAGGCAAACAATTCCAAAACAAGCCAATATATAAGCCATTATACATCTCATATATCATCTTTCAAACATAACACTAGGGCCAAATTATATGACCAAATACATAACAACATTTTCAACCAAAAATAAGCCAAATCTCATGCCTATATCAAATCTTAAAACATATCACCAACTTACTAGCCTAACATGCCATATACCATATTTACTAACATCCAAAAATACCAACAAGTAGTCCATAGTGTGATGATGATTCCCATTGATCCCCGATGTCTAAGCTAGCTTCGATGATCTATAAAACATGGAAAGAACACTCAAAGTAAGCTTTAAAAGCTTAGTAAGCCATATACAAATAAAGTTATCATATGAACATTTGTACATCAATTCAAATATGCTAAGCATAACAAATCATATACAAGTTCACAAACCTTTCACCTTGAACACATGTTCTATATCTTAGTCATATTCATCATATACTTCACCTTTCAATACTCATATAAATCTCATACATACCTGAGTCATTTAACTCATTCACACATTCTTTCTCGACTTTACTTTGCCCATTGAACCATTCGGAATCGTTAAGGATACTCAGAAATCACATAAGTTCATGTAATGCCATATCCCAAATATGGTCTTACATGTTAACACATATCGATGCCACTGTCCCAAACAAGGTCTTACACGAAATTGATTAACAATGCCAATGTCCCAGACATGGTCTCACACGTAATCTCAATACAATGCCAATGTCCTAGACATGGTCTTACATGTGATCACTTCTCGGTAAGCTAATGTCATCACGTTCATATCCTATAGTATTCCTAAGGTTCGTACGGGACTTTCGGATGTCGTAACTTCATTGATTCATGCTCGTATTTGCTTGTTTGGCATTCATAACAATTCAATGATAATAAAACATATATAATTCAATTCAAAGACATTTGTTTGCATATGAACTTACCTCATAGTCAGAATAGAGGGGTCGGATTAACTATTTAATAACTTTCGACTTCCTTTCCAATTTCTTTCGTTCTTGATTTATATACATTCAAAATTAACTCATTTATTCATTGATTCATTCAATTTAGTCCACAAACACATATTTAAGCTAATTTACACTTTGGCCCTAAACTTTTACATTTCTTACAATTTACTCCTTATTTTACAAATACACAAAATTCACACAATTCAATTTTACCCATGCTTAGCCGATTTATACTTAAGTCCCTAGTAGCCCAAAACTTTCATTTATTTTACATTTTTAACCCCACATTTTATACTTTTCATAATTTAGTCCTATTTAAGCATTTTCACAAAAAATCACTTTACAAAACATTGATATCTATAAACAAATATTCATTTTCCATCATCAAACATTCAAAAGCTCAAGCTAACATCAATGGCATTTTATAAAATCACCAGCAAACTCAAAAATTAAAGCACGGGCTAGCTAGTACTCGAAGCAACGATTACAAAAACATATAAATTATTAAAAACAAATCAAAAACCATACCTCAATCAAGGTTTAAAGTGATCGAATGAAAACCAAATCCCTAGCTTCCTTCTCCTTCAATATTCGGCCAACAAAGATGATACTGGACTAATTTGTATGTTTTTTTTTATTTTAATTATACATTAATTCAACTTTTACCATTTTAACCTTGGTTTATAAACATTTAAAACATCAAATATAAGGCCATTAATGTCCATCTCCACTATCAATTGTCTAATTACAACATAAGGACCTTTCATTTAATGCCTCATAGCAAATAGACACTTTTAACATATAGAATGCAACTTTTTCATTTTACGCGATTTAGTCCTTTTGTCAAATTAGACATCCAAACAATAAAATTAGCACACGAAACTTTCACACATACAAATTCACATGCTATAAATATAAAAAATAATATTAAATAATTTTACGACCTCAGATTTATAGTTTCGAAACCACTATTTTGATTTATCTAAAATCGAGCTATTACAAGGATGTATCCTTGTGAGCACGAATAGCATAAGCTCTCGCTGGTGCTTTAGCTTCCAATTTCATAGTTGAGTCTTTGGATACTCCTCTGCTACTGGTCCCATTTCCCATATTTCTCACTGGCCTCTCTCTAGTAGCAGTATTACTTGATCTTGTATTTTGAAAATTTCTTTCTCAGTCATTTTAGGGCAGTCTCGGATAAAATGATCTTAGGAGTCACATTTGAAGCAAGCCCGATTATTCATCCTACATTCATTGGGATGTCAGCTACCACAATGTTGGCATCTAGGCTTATTAGACCTAGCATTACCTACACTTGCTATGGATGTAGTTTGGGCCTTAGAACCTGAATATTGCTTCTCACAATCTCTGTTGGGATACCCGGCTGAAGCATTGGAGCAAGCATACAAATCTCTCAATTTCTTTGATGAAGATTGAAACGACTTATTCATCAGCCTCTTTCTCGAATCTATAGCCTCAAACTCAGCTTTTCTCTTTTTCTCACTTAACTCTTCGGCTTTGTAAGCTCGTACGACTAGCACAACAAATTCTTTCAACTCTAAAATCCCAACTAACAGCCTGATGTCCTCATTCAGCCCATCGTCGAATCTCTTACACATAATAGCCTCTATTGAAACACATTCTCGAGCATAAACTCCCGCTCATATTCAGTCACAGTCATTCGGCCTTGTTCAACTCTAAGAACTCTTTACGTTTCTAATCAATAAACTGCTGACTGATGTACTTCTTTCTGAATTCCTCTTAGAAGAAATCCCAAGTAACTCTTTCCCTCGGTACTACAGATAAAGAGTGTTCCACCACTGATATGCCATATCCCTCAGAAGTGAAGTGATATAGCGCATTTCAAGCACTCATCCGGGGTGTAAGAAAGCTCATCAAATACCTAGATAGAGTTCTCAAGCCAAAATTCTGCTCTCTCAAGCCCTTTGTTTCCGAATCTTATCAACTGGAGTCTTATTACATTTTACCAATTCCACAACTTAGAGAGCTATGGGAATTGGTTGGGGGTTAAGTAGGAATAGAGGATGTTGAGCAGTTGGATTTGTTCGAACAAACTTGACAAACCTCTCAATCATACTTTGGAAGAAGGCTTCTCTAGCCTCTCCTCCTTGACAAATCATCATTGGTCTACTTTCAGATGGTGTGGTCCCTTGAGCGGGAGCTAGCACATTACTCTCAACGTTATCAGCCACTTCTCGGTCAGGATCCATTTATTATATGAAAACACAGTTTAAATTGTTAGGAGTTGTCACACTATCAAAATTTATATATGGCATGTATAGCTAGACTCTTACATACATTACGTTAGTCCAAGAATTGACTAAACCATAGCTTTGAAACCACTAAATGTAACACCCCTTACCCGTATTCAACGCCGGAACAGGGTTCGAGGCGTACTGGACTTACCACACAAATTATCATACAATTCCGAGCCATAAATTTGCATCCAAATTAAAATCATTTACAATTAATCATAAAGCCCCTAATACGAGCTTACGAGGCCCTAAACATGCTTTGGGAGTGGTCTGAGACTAAATCGAGAACTTTAGAAATTTTTAGAAAACTGAGAAATTTTTTTGCTATGAACAGGGGTCATACACCCGTGTTGATATGGGACACGCCCCTGTGATCAGGCCGTGTGGTCACACACACCCGTGTCTCGACCCTGTGTAACTCTCTGACTTGTAACTCATGAACAAATTGGGATTACACAGCCAAGTCACATGCCCGTATGCTAGACCATGTAGAAAATTAATTTTCATAAAATAGGTGTAGACTTCACACGGCTAGGGCACACGCCCGTATTCAAGGCCGTGTCGTCCACACGGCTGAGACACACGCCCATATCCTTGCTCGTGTGCTCAATTCTGAGCATTCTGCTTCTCAAAATTAAGGTGCAGGGGACACACGGCCAGAACACAGTCCTATGGGGTAGACCGTGTGTCACACACGGCCGAGACACACGCCCGTGTGTCTACCTATGTAGACAAAATAAAGGCTATTTACCAAGCCATTTTCCACCCTTATTTACACATACACATACACCAATTCAATGACACAAAACATAATATACTAGAGCAACCAAAACACCCACAATTATGACCAACACATGCCAATACAATAGCAACATCTATCATACTCACAACATTTATTATGCCTTAAATCAATCAAGCAAATTTCACATTCACAAGTATCAACATGAGTACTTTCATCATGAATAATTCTACTTAGGTTTCCTAACACACCCAACGACCCATCTCATCCATAGATTACATTTCCAAACATTTCACATTCATGCTATGAATCAAATTCCATCATTCACCAAGCATACCATGACCATATCACCAAAGACATTGACACATATAGGAATATACTTAGGCTTACAACCATGATAGCCAAAATAAGCCAATTTACATGGCCAAATGTCCAATCAAGCTTTTGACAATTAGAAGCCAATACATTGGCTAAAATCATAATGACGCATATAATAAAATGACCAAGTCCCTATACATGTCATACTTTCAAAATACTAAGATCATCAATATCGAAAAATGAGAGTTTGATAGTGTGATTCGAATCTCTAATGATCTCTGACCTGGGATAGCTTGGGACATTATAAAACATGGAAAATAAATGTAGTAAACTATATAGCTTAGTAAGCTCATATGCAGGAAATAAGCAACCTTACCATGCATATAACATTTGAATATTATAACATAATTAAATGTAAATTTACCACAGTCTCATGATCATAACTCATTCCACCATAAAACTTACCTCATATTCATCGTTTCAAGCATTTAATAAACATGGGCTTTTTGCATACCTGAACCATCTCAAAATGAAATTATACATATTCTGATCTTTGACATACCCGTGGACCACTCGAAATAATAATATCAGATACTTGGGATTTTTGCATGCTAAGTGCCACATACGTAGCCAATGTTACCTCAATCTCATATCACATAATCGCTCAGTTTCGAGCTATCGATGGGCCTGCTCACACAAGCTATCAGTCAAGACATAGCTACACGGTGTTGCTCATACAAGCTGTCAAGTATCCACAACATATGTCGGTATACTCTGCCACCGATAGGACGTACAAAACCAGCACCCAGATCACATAATCACATAACACATAATGACCCTAGTGACATTTCACTTGTATCCTAATCTATTCCTAAGGTTCAATGGGACTTCTCACTTGCCAAATCATCATCGAACTCGTTCGTAGAATTATACACATTCACATGATCAAACATACAGTTCATGCAATATTAAAGCATTTAAGTACAATTAATCTAAAGCTTATTTTTAACATACGAACTTACCTCGGTACAAAATGCCTAATAGTTAGATTTAGTCCACAACCTTGTTTTTTCCCCGGTCTAGGTCAGAACCTCACCATTCTTGATCTATAATACACATTTAACTCATTCAATCATCACATTATTCAATTTAATCCCAAAAACACCTTATGGAAAAATTACATTTTTGCCCCTAACTTTTTAACTTTTTACTTTTTAGTCCCTAGGCTCGTAAAATGATTTTCATTCAATTTCCTCATCACCCAAGCCTAGCCGAACCTATTCCTTGCTCATAAAAACCCACATTTTTCATTTATTCACATTTTTACCCATATTTTACAACTTTTACAGCTAGGTCCCTATTTGAAATTTTCATCAAAAATTACTTGGTAAATGTTGTTTATCTAACACCCAACATGCATTTTCTACCATTAAAAATCAAAATACACAAATATTCAACATGGGTAAAATTTTAGACTGATTTTCTTTTAAATTAGTCCTTAGAATAGCTAAATCAAGTTACAACATTCACAAAAATGTAAAAATCATTAAAAATGGGACAAAGACGGACTTACAATCGAGCTTGGATGTAACACCCCTTACCCATATCTGACATCAGGACAGGGTTTGAGGCATTACCGGACTTAAACATAATAATTCATACAAAACCAACCCATAGAATTTCATTCAATTTCAAAACCATTCATGTGCATGCATAACGTCCCTTATACGGGCCTATGAGGCCCAAAGCATACATTGGTGATGGATTGGAACTAAACTGAAAACTTTCAAAACTTCTGCAACACTTAGAAAATTTTCATGTTTTGAGGAGTTACACGCTCGTGCTAGGACCCGTGTCCTCAGCCTGTGTAAGTCTCTGACTATGACGTCATCAACCAAATATGGTTGTACGGCCAAGTCACACGCCCGTGGGCTTAGGCCGTTTGACGAATTAAATTCCAAAAATTAAGTGCAGACTTCACACGACCTGGGCACACGCCCATGTCCTGAGGCCGTGACCTTCACACGGCTGAGACACATGGCCGTGTCTCTAATAATAGATTGTAAAAAATATAAAAACTACTAATAATAGATTCGAAAATCGTACCATGCAAGTATAAAAGAGATAATTGAAGCTTGAAAGTCCCTTTCCATGGAGTTTTCTGTGGTTGCTACCCAAAAATAAAGATGATGATATGTTTTTAATACTTTTTTTTATTAATATTATTACTAATTATTAAATTAAACATATAACATATAAAAATATATATAATCTTAGCTAATGTCCAACCATCCAACAACTTATTATGGTCTAATAGCAACATTAAGCCTCCCACTTTTACCTTTTAACCCATTAACTAATAAAATTAAAAAATGATTAAATTTTTCATTTTTTTACAATTTAGTCCTTTTAATTAATTAATCATTTAAACATAAAAATTTCTTAATGAAACTTTAATACAAACTTAATAACACTCTGTAAATATTTAATAAAATATTTACGACTCGATTTATAGAAACGAGATCTCGATACCTCATTTTCTAAAACCACTTGACTTTAGGGTCATACCACTTAAACCTAATTATTTATTCAAATAACATAAATTGCCAATTCAAAATTTATTTTAATACCATATTTGACTTGTAAATATTAAATAATAACATTTATGAACTTACTCATCGGTTTTGTGGCCTCAAAACCACTATTTTCGGTACCACTAAAAAACGGGCTATTACAATCTCTGTTATGATTGAAATAGCTTCCCGAAGTGTCTATCTCTCAAAATTTTCGTCCCTAAAATTTTCTTGGCTGCACCAAGATCCTTAATCTCGAACTTAGAGTTAAGCATGGTTTTAAGTCATTCAATTTCAAATGGATCCTTAGCCACAATTAACCTATCATCAACATAAAGCAACAAATAAATAAATGATTCATCATCTAAACATTATAGAAACACATATCTATTGTATTTACTTCAAATGAAACCAATACTTAACATGAAGGAATAAAACTTCTTGTGCCACTACTAAGGGGACTACTTTAGGTCATATAATAATTTATGAATGAGACAAACATGATCTTCCTTGCCTTTGATCTTGAAGCCTTCTAGTTGCTGCATGTAAATGCCCTCTTCTAGGTCGCCATGAAGGAAAGCAGTTTTCAAATCTAACTGCTCTAACTCGATTGTATATGCAACAAGAACTAACAGCGCCCAAATGGATGCATAATTCACAACTAGAGAGAAAACATAATGAAAATCAACTCCCTCCACTTGACTGTAGCCTTTTGCGACCAACCTCACCTTATATCTTGTGTCATCTTGACCTGATCCTTCCTTCTTTTTAAACACCCACTTGCAACCAACTATTTTCTTTTTGGTGGATTATTTGATGAGTTGCCAAATCTCGTTCTTTTAAAGGGATTCCATCTCCTCTTCTATAGCAATGAGCCACTTGTTGGAATCAGAAGCCCAAACTACCTCTGAATAACTCAAATGGTTGGCTAAATCGATAACTCGAAGAGCACATGCCACTAAATTTCCATCATAATACTTTTGTAGTCATTTGATCTCTTTGTTTTTTCCATCCTGAGCTAACTTATAATCTTTAAGTTGAGACATAGGGGTATCTGATTGGGATGAATTGGCTTTAGAAACTTTCTGTTACATTGAAAAAATGTTGGTTTTCTGATTTTTACGTGATGTCGTAACGTGGCGATTCTCCTCGTCGAGACATCACCCTTGTTCATCCTAGTGTTGTGACTTTGTGCTTTGTGACGTCATGATGTTACCATCTATTTTTGTTTTTGGCTTCACCTTTCTTGAAACACTAGAATTTTCTATTTGTTTTGACTCGATGACCCCCTCATTGATAGAATCATTGAGGTTTCATCAAATGTAACATCTCTACTAACGATGACCTTGCTCGTTTCTAGGCATCATACCTTATAGCCTTTTATCTTAGTAGAAAAGCCCAGAAAAATAAACTTCACCACCCTTGGTTCTAGCTTTTCGTAACTGACTTGATCATAAGTAGGATAGTTGGATACTCTAAGGTTAGAGTGATTAGGAGGATTGCCTAACCAAATCTCTTCGGGAACCTTTTCGTAAAAAGCTCGATGTGGAGATCGGTTTACTAAATAACTTGCTAGGTTAACTACTTTGACCCAAAATTCCTTCTCTAAGCCTGCATTAGAAAGCACACATCAGGCTTTCTCAAGTAACGTTCTGTTCATTTTTTTGACAACACCATTCTGCTGTGGGGTACCAACAACTGTGCGATTCTCTCAATTCCTTTTCATTTACAAAAATCATTAAACTCAACTGAACAGAACTCGAGACCATTGTCTATTCTTAACCACTTTATGGACTTCCCAATTTGCTTTTCTAGTAGAGTTTTCCACTACTTAAAGTGTAACACCCCTAACTCATATCCATCATCGACAAAGGGTTGTGGAGCATTACCATAAAAACATAACTCAAATCATTCATTTTCAACATTTCATAATCATTGCAAAATCTAATCAAACACATGCATAACATCCCTAATTCGAGCCCTCGACGTCTAAGAAACACTTTAGAAATGATTCGGGACTAAATTGAAAACATTTAGAGAACTTTCACTAAAGCTATACTTTTATTTCTCAATTCTTTAACCTCGTGAGCTAGAATTCTGATCGGTTCTTCACTGTACGTCATATCTGGATGAATCTCGACGTCAATAGGTGAAATCACATGTGAAGGATCTGATCGATACTGTCGTAACATAAATACATGAAATACATTGTGAATCTTTTCTGACTTTGACGGCAAAGCTAATCTGTAAGCTACTGGCCCGATTCTATCAGTGATCTCATATGACCCGATAAACCGCGGACTAAGTTTTCCTTTACGACCAAACCGAAAAACTTTTTTCCAATGTGATACTTTCAAAAACACTTTGTCCCCGACTTGAAATTTGATACTTTTTCTTTTCAAATCCACATACGATTTCTATCGATATGAAGCTGCTTTCAAACTATCTCGTATCACTTTTACCTTTTCTTAGGTTTCTCGTATCAAATCAACCCTGAGAAGCTTTTTCTCACTAAGCTCAGTCTAGTACAACAGAGTTCGACACTTTCGACCATATAAAGCCTCATACGGTACCATTTTTGTAACACCCTTTACCAGTATCCAAAGCCAGGACAGGATTTGAGGCGTTATCGAACTTAAACGTACACCATTTCATAAACTGGGCCATAAAATTTCATTTAAATTAAAAACACTCCATCACATGCATAATGTCCCTTATGCGAGCTACCGAGGCTCAAAACATGCATTAAAGGCAGTTTGGGACTAAACCAAGAACTTTGGAAGGTTTTGGGAAAACTTAGGAAAAATTTTCATGAAACATGGTCACACGCCCGTGTGAACACAGGGACACATCTGTGTGTCTTCAACACGCCCGTGTCCTTAGGCTGTGTAACTCTCTGTTTATGACATTAGCAAAACAAATTGAACCACGTGCCCAGGCCACATGCCTGTGTCCTCAACACGGCTAAGACACATGGCCATGTCTCTGCCCGTGTGGCTAACACTTAGGCTATTTACCAAGCCTTTTATGTTACCTTTAAATCTTCACATCTTGATAAACATCAAGGGCACACATCATTACATCATTTTAATGATTTAGCCTCCCGTAATACAACACATTCATAACATTAACGTCGTCGTGCACATATTTCACACACTCACATAACGTCAAGTCAAGACACAACGATACATATTCACTTGCCCTGACATATGACGAACACTTTTACTTTTGGTCTGTGGTTGCTAACCAATCCATTAAACATCCATGTTCAAACATTATCAAACCATTTCTATATTACACATTTAATTCATGACTATGACCATCTCGAATGGTCATAAAGCATGCATCCAATTCACGTGTCATATTACCAACCATGCATGGCAAACAACCACAATCACATCATCATATCATATGCATAAATATGAGCCAGAACATTTGGCTACTCACAATAACACATATCATAAAGATAAGTCCCTATGAATGCCACTCACTTAAAAACGTTTAACATAGGTACTAATACTCCAAGGGTGATGGCTTGATAGTGTGATGCTGCCCCTGACGATCTCCGACCCCAAGTTAACCTGACAACACTAAAGAAAAGGGAAAGGAAGGGAGTGAGATTTATAGCATAGTAAGACCGTATGAAAATAATAAGCAATTTATCAACTTGCTTCTCAAGATAATACAACCATAGTTGTACTTTTACTTATATTCAGATCAAGCTGTTTCCTCGAGTCATAGTCACTAAATTATTTATATCTGGAGCTACGAGACTCTAAATCAAGATATGCCAATTTTCCTTAAAACTAGACTCACATATATTCTTACCATAAAATTTTCAAATTTTTGGTTTAGCCAATCAGTACAGTTTATTCTTTAAATTCACCCCTTTTACGCTGTCCAATAGTTCCAAACCTTACTCACTAAAAATTAATTTTCTCATAATACGGGACTCGGATGATGTTCTTGCCTATTTATTTTGAATGTAGACTCAATAAGAATTCTAAGAATGTAAATTATAACCCATAAATATTTTTTTATAATTTTCAATGATTTTCTCAAATCAGAATAGGGGATTTTGAAATTCATTTTGACTCTGTCTCACAACAATTTAAATATTTCATAATGTGAAAGTATTTTGCTTACACCGTTTCTTCTATTTGAAACTAAACTCATTAGGATTTAATTTCATATTTTATTCAGCCTCTAACTCAATTTCCACAATTTTTGGTGGATTTTCAAAGTTGGACTATGGCTGCTGTCCAAAATTGTTTTAATGCAATTTAATGATCACTAAGTTTATAACACCTTTGCAAATCATTTATACCATCATGGTAAAAATACATATTTATACATCATAAGCATGAACCAATAATCACAAGGTCATCATAACATGACATAATAAACACGAATTGACATATCATTCAAACCTCTTTAACTTACTATTCACATATTCTCATTCTTACCAAAAATAACATGTATCAAGGCCATTACACATGAGTTTAGTGTACATACCTGTATGACATGAAAGAAACTTACTACTATTCTCACCATTGATTTACCTCAATGGGACCATCATCATATCATACCTTGAATTACCCATTGAACACTCAGAATACTATTGGATACACGGAAACATTGCACATAATTTCCATATACGCAGCTAGAACCAACTCATAGCGCGTAAAATATGTAGCCAAAGCTATCACATATTATGTAATGTCCACATTTGAGCTACTCACGGATCTATACACAAAGTCAACACTCGGACCTCAAAGCATTATCATGCAATGCTCGCTCATTGAGCTACTCACGGATCTGTACCCATGTGACAGTCCTAATTCGACCCTAGTCGGAATGTGGTTTCGAGGCCACAAGACCGAGTCCCAAAATTTATTTAAAAATTTGGTTGCATATCCTCTATGAGTATTAGTGCATGTGTGAAAATTTGATGTTTTAATTTAGACTTATGAATGTGAATTTCATGTGATTGACTTAGTTGAGAACTTAAGAAAATATGATAGGGGGATACGTAAGGACCAAATAATAACAAAGTGAGGAAACTTGGTTTTGCATGTCAAATTGCCCAAAAAACCCAAGTAGTGGCCGGCCAAGCCATGATGCCCATCCACTAGGTTGAATTTCAATGCAATTCTTTATTAGTTAGCAATTAAAATAAATTAAAGAAAGGAATTAAAAAGAAAAGATGAATAAAATAAGGAAGGAAGAGGGAGTATTCATCTTCTTTCTTTTCTTGCAATTGCCGTGAGTTAGGAGAAGGAAAGAAGAAATGCTCTAGACATTCGGCCAACTCAAAAGGGGTTGATTAAGGTAGGATTTATGTTACTTTTACTAAATTCTTGTGAAAATCTAGTTAGTAGCCAATGTCTTATTACAACCCATATGTTAATTTTCTACCTAAAAGGGTACTTAGATGGCATATGGTTAGGAAGAGGTAAATGCTAAGTGTATGGTGCTTTTGATGTTGTGAATGGAAGTAGTGGAAAAGTAAAAGAAAATTTATGTAGAAATGTGGTATATATGGATTTATAGGATGTTACAAATAGATGTGAAGCCATGCTAGATTAGGAAAAATTCGGTCAAGTGTTCATGAGATGAAATTTTGTGTTTAGGTGAATTAAGGATGATAGTATAGTTGATATCATATATATGTATGCATATTCGGCCATCAAATTGAGAGCATAGGTGATGTTGAGTCTAAGCTTTGCACATTCGGCCATATATATATATATGCATGTGTGATTGGATTATTGATAGTAGGGTGATAGCATATGGTTATTAGCCAAATAGCTCAAAAACATATGGTAGGAAGATAAGAATTAGTCATGTATCTCCTATGATATGAAATCATTAATATTTTGATATAAATATTTAGCGAGACGGTTAAACTAGTTAATTTATTGATTAAGCTCAAGAAGTTAAAGGAGGAGAATCAAGCAAAGGCAAAGGAAAGAACATCGAGTAGCCGAGTTGGAACCGTTTTACCCAACACAAGGTAAGTTATTAAGCATATATTTTGTATTGATTTAAATAATCATAATACTTATGTACTTATGCGAATGGGATGATATATAAATGCATGTAGTGACAAAATTATCGATTGTAAAAAGAAGTGAGATGTATTGAGTTGTTGATTTCGGCACTAAGTGTGCGGGTATAAACATTTACGATAATGAGATTGGCACTAAGTGTGCGAGTTTAATTGTATAGCACTAAGTGTGCGAGTTTGACTATTAAACACTAAGTGTGCGGGCTTACTATATATTTTCGAATAATTATTAACGTTAAGTGTGCGACTTTATCGAGTAAATCATGGACAGCAGAATGAGTAGATATTTTGAGTTCATAAGGAATAGACGTTATGTTTATATTTGGGCCGAGCTTGGTAAGTCTCGAACCTATGTGGTGATTATATTTGAAGTTAGGAACATAAGATTATTGTGGAATAGATGAAATGCTATTATTAGTATAATCTAAACGAAAATAAAATGATGTGTGGAAATGTATCAAATATCATATCGAATATCATACGAGATGTCAATGGAGGCTTGGCTAGTTGAGAGCATGTAATGATAAATGTGCGTGAAATTATAGCATAGTCGGTATGGATGGAGTACCTAATCTTACATTATTTGTTTTCTTTTATGATATTTTATAAATGGACAGCATTGTAATGCTTATGACTTACTGAGTTATATACTCATTCGGTGTGTTTATTTGTCACTTATTTAGGTTCCTTTGATCCATTTTTGTGTGCTCGGGACCATCGTCGAAGTCATCACACCAGCTTGCAACTTTTGGGTATCTTCTTCTTAGTTGGTCTAAGAGAACATTTCGGCATGTATAGGCTATTATGTTTTGTTTGAACTTTGGTATGTATACTTTTAGCCATGCGAAAATGGCATATATGTTAAGTTGGATTTGGTCTTATGATACTTAGTTATAAGCAATAGTTAAAGTCTATTTGATTATTATGCCATTTGTCATGGCTAATCATTTCCGGTGTTACACTCACGATATGGTTATTGAGTAGTAAGGAAATGCTTGGTAATGATTAGCCTTTGGTATGGCTAGTCATGATCATACTTGGTGATATGTTTGTTAAATTACTCTAATAGGTAAAATTTACTCTAATAATTGATGCAAACAGCAGTAGTGATGTGAAATTGAAAAATCACTAAAAATAGTAGAAATGGAATTAAATAATTAATAAATTATGGAAGCGAAGCTTGATGAGTCTATTTTCACATGGAAGAAGTAAAACAAGAATATGAACTATATTACATGAGATATTTAAAATCTCGTGAAACAGGTTCAGAACGATTTCTGGATCCCCTATTCCGAATTTGGAAATTCACCATAATTTCTACAAAGATAATTAGAAGTCATACCTTATATGTAAAGATTTTTTATTGAGTCTAGTTTTATTAGGGACAAACGACATAGTCATTGAATCTCTGTACAGAGAGATATTGGGTTCGTAATACACAAAGGTCAGAGTAGTCGAACCCTGAAACAGGGGAGACTTTAACTAATAAACTGTACTAATTGGACTGACCAAAAATTGTGGAAAAATTTTAGTAGATATATATATGAGTCTAATTTCAGGAAAAATTTGCGGAATTAAATTTCGAGTTTCAGAACTCAAGATACAAATTTTTAAGTGACTATAACGCAGATTGACAGTTTGTTTGGGAGTTTTAAAATAAATTGTTTGAGCTGTATAAGTGATGAATTAAGCCAGATTACACCTCGTGTTCGATCCCGGTGACGGCCACGATTTCGGGGTGTTACATTTTATTGGTATTAGAGCTATGGTTTAGTCGGTTCTAGGACTACCATAGTGCGTATGAGTCTAGCTATACATGCCTTAATGTTAGTGTTTAATAGTGTGATGACTTCTGACGGCTAAAATTTTTATTTTGATTAGTAAATGGATCTCGGCTTAGAGAGAACCTTAGCGGATGACGTTGAAAGTGTAGCGGCTGCTCCTGCGCAAGGGACACCGCCTGTTGAACCTCAGTCATCTGCGAATAATCAAAATGAGGGGGCAAAACAAGCCTTCTTTACTATGATGAACGAGTGGGTCGCACAATATGCCCGCACTAATCCGGCTGCCCAACCATTCCCGAATTTAAATAATTCACCCCAGGAGCTTATAATGCCATCGACTACTGATCTTGTAAGGCCAAGTAAACCACCTGTAGACTTGATTAGGAAGCGCGGGGCCGAGGAATTCAGAGCCGTAGTTACTGATGATGCTGAAAGGACCGAGTTCTGGCTTGATAACACCATCCGAGTTTTTGATGAACTGTCCTGCACACCTGATGAGTGTTTAAAGTGTGCTATATCTTTGTTGCGAGACTCAGCCTACTATTGGTGGACGACCTTGATTTCCATAGTCCTGAAGGAACGAGTTACTTGGGATTTCTTTCAAACAGAGTTTCAAAAAAAATATATTAGCCAAAGGTTCATCGATCAAAAGCGTAAGGAATTCTTGGAACTTAAGCAAGGCCGCATGACAGTGTCTGAATACGAACGTGAGTTCGTAAGACTCAGTCGATATGCTCGGGAGTGTGTAGCCGATGAAATTGCTATGTGCAAAAGATTTGAGGAAGGATTGAATGAAGATTTAAAGCTACTAGTGGGTATTTTAGAGATAAAAGAATTTGTAACACTAGTTGAACGAGCTTGCAAGGCGGAAGAACTTGGAAAAGAGAAAAAGAAGGCAGAATTTGAAGCTAGAGACTTTCGTAAAAGATCAACGAGTAGAACTCCGTTCTCAGCTATAAAGAAGTTCAGGGAGGACACTCACAAACCGAAGATGACTGCGGGAATTTTTATTAGGACACAACCATTAACAGACTCACGAGCTACTTCGGTTGCTAGTGTGGGTAACAATCGCCAAGAAAAACCTGGATGTCCACAATGTGGAAGACGACACATAGGTGAATGTTGGGGTAAGTCCACTAACAGGGCCTATTACAGATGCGGTTCGAAGGATCACTTCATTAGAGATTGCACGGAATTCGATGAGAGAAATAAGATGCAAGGTGCAAGACCTAGTGGAACAACGGTTAGGGGTAGACCACCGAGAATTTCAGGAGGCAGGAGTGGTGGTCAGAGAGGGACTTTTGATACGGCTGTTCGATCTGAGACCCGTACTCCTACTAGGGCATATGCCATCCGTGCACGAGAGGAAGCATCCTCCCCTGATGTTATCACTGGTACTTTCACTCTTTTTGATACTAATGTAATTGCATTAATCGACCCTGGCTCTAATCATTCTGATGTATGTGAGACTTTAGCATCCAGTAAGACTCTACCTATTGAGTCTACTGACTCTACCTATTATGCCGTTTGTGACATCCCTAATTTGACCTTAGTCGGAAAGTGGTGTCGGGACCACTAAACCGAGTCTTATAAGTAATTAAAAGTTATATTCTATGTTTATGATGTTAGTAAATGCATGTGTGAAAGTTGCATGCATTAATTTGATCATTTCTATGTGAATTTATTAAAATGGACTTATATGAAACATTGTTGAAAGGTGATAGGCTAATCTTTCAATGGTCTAATAGTATATGCATGCAAAAGAATGGTTTTGCATGTCAATTTACCCAAAGAAAAGGAAGTGGCCGCCATGGTAATGAAGATGGGCAAAAGAAAACATGTCTTAAACATGTTTTGCTAGTGGTGGATGTTAGAAATAATAAAATAAGAGCATGGGTAAAGGAATGAAAAAAAAATGAGTGTGGATGCTTTCCCCCCTTTGCCGTACATGAGAGAAACAAAAACAAAGAAAGAAAAAAAAAAAAAAGGAAGAAAAGTGTTCATCCTCCTTAGCTTGGCCGAACCTCAAAGGAAGAAGGGGAGATAGCCAATCGGTCACCCTTAAGCTTGGAACAAGGTAAGTGATTTCATGTTAGTTCTTGAAATATTAGCATACATCAAGCTAGTTACTAAGTTTTCTACTTAGCCTTGTCAAGGTCTTGATTGTGTGGTGATAGTGGGTAATCGGCCATGGAAGAAATGGAGGAAAATGATTGTCATCTTGTGTTTTAAGGAGAAATGGTGGATGGGTGAAAGAAACAAGTTTTTGTTTCTTGTTTCTTCTTGGCCGATTCTAAGGGAGCAACCATTCGGTTTCTAAGCTATAAATAAAGTGAGAAATTCATGTGAATTCTTGAAACGTTAGATGAAATTGAGCTAGTTACCAAGTTCTCTAGGTAACCCATGCTAGAAATTGTGATTTTGGGTTGACTAGGATTTTCGCCATAGTGGTCATTGAGGATTAAGGTTTGTGTTTCATGCTAAACTTGATGAATCTTGGTGTATGGGTGTTTGAACTAAACTAATGATCAAATAGATGCACAAATACAAGTAAGAAGAATCGGCTATTGTATGTAATACTATTGCCGAATGTGAAATTACTATACTTGAGTAATGAATGTGGTTGGAGTTGATAATCTGAAAGGAATGCTTAAATGTGTTTGTTTAAAGAAGAAATTGATGAAGAATGTATGTGAACCTAGCAAGTGTATTCGCTTAGTACCTTATAATGTGAAAACCTTGGAATTTATTTTTGATTTCGTATGTATGACCAAGAACAATCGGCCTTATAATGGCGTTTTGGTTTAAAAGTCGATTGATAGTTTATAATAAAATGAGTTGATATGAGATGCTGAATGTGATTAACAAGTAAACATTATTGAGAAAATATTGAATACTTCTACTTGCATTCGTTAAGCTCAAGAGCAAAGGGAGCTAAATTGGATAAAGGAAGGAAAAAGTGATCGAATAGCCGTTGAAGCCGCTTCGACAAAGATCCGAGGTAAGTCCTCAAGAAATGACCCTACTTGAATTATGTGAAATGAAATATGGATGTGTAATGATTATTGATTTATGTGTGTATGAGTATTTGAATGATACCCTGCTAAGTCCCGGGCGATTATGCTAGTGATATGTTTGTGTTTGAGCCTTAGTAACGAAAATGAAATATGAATGTGAAATGATTATTGATGTATATGTGTGCATGAGCAATTGAATGATATCCGGCTAAGTCCCAAGACATTTATGCTGGAAATTATATCCGGTTAAGACCAAGGCAATTGTGCTAGTGACTACATCCGGCTAAGACCAAGGCATTCGTGCAAGTCGTTCTATCCGGCTAAGACCGAGGGCATTCGTGCATGTGGTTATATCCGGTTGTATTCAAGAAGCTTGGGCTGAAGGTGAGTGTTGGTTGCTGTAATAAATTTAATTAGTACGCTCGAAAAGCCCAAAGGAAAAGGTATGTTTATATGTGCATTGGAAAAGTTGATATGTTTGAGTAACATTCGTTCAATCGACAAACGAATTTTCAGCTATTGAATTGGTTGATATCTTGTGAAAGTATACAATGATGAAGTGTGAAGCAAGTATGATTATGTGAATGTGTATTAATGAAATGATTCATTTGGCTATGTGAATGTAATGCCTTAGTTAAAGCTGATTTTATTGCTTGAGACTTACTAAGCATAAAAATGCTTACCCCGTTGCTTTGGCTCTCTGTTTTATAGATTTTGCTCGTTAGCGATCGGATTTGGGATCATTAAAGTCGAAGTCATCTACACTATCAAAGCCTCCATTTTGGTATAATTTTGGTTGAACTTTGAAATGACATGTATAGGACTACCCTAATGCTCAAGGTCATGTACCTTTCGGTTTTGTGTAAGCTTGGATAGCCATGCGAAAATGGCTTATATACGTTTTTAGTATGATTCTATAATAGTTTGTATGATAATCATTATGGGGTATGAAATTGTCTGAAAGGATTAGCCATTGGAATGGTTAATCATAATCACACTTTGTGCTATGGTGCAAAAAGGGCCATTTGAATCGTGGAAATCATGAAATAGGTAATGGTTACTTTGAAAACAGATGCTGGCAGCAGCAGTGGTATGGATTTGAAAAATCACCAAAATTTGTAGGAATGGTATTAAATAATGAATAAATTATTTAAATGAACCTTAATGAGTCTACTTTCATGTGGAATAAACGAAACGGTCATAGGAGTTACATGTTAAGAGATATTAAAGCTATTGTGAGATAGGGCCAGAACGGTTTCTGGGTCCCCTGTCGCAACTTTAAAAATTTATTATAAATTATCCAGAAAGAATTAGGAGTCATGCCCTATATGTACAGATTCCATTTTGAGTCTAGTTTCATTAGAAACAAACGGCACCAGTATTAAAGCCCTGTACAGAGAGATATTCAAGTTGTAACACGCAAAGATCAGAGCAGTCGATCCCTGTAACATGGGTGAATTTAACTAATAAACTGTACCAATTGGCCCGACCAAAAATTCTAGAATTAAATCCATGGATGGATATATGAGTCTAAATTCAGGGAAAATTTACGGAATCAGTTTCCGAGTTTTGAAACTCAAGATATGATTTTTAAGGTGACAGTGACGCAGATTTCCAGCCTGTCTGGAAATGTCAAATTGGTGGGTGAAATACGTGGATTTGGCTTGTTAACCCTCGTGTCCGACACGGCGATGGTCTCGGGTTCGGGTGTTACAATTTAATTGGTATCGAGCCACGGTTTAGTCGATTCTAGGACTACCGTGATATGTTTGGGGTCTAGCTATACATGCCATTAAATGATGAATTGATAGTGTGGTGATTTCGACAATTTGACTTTGTGTTTGTTTATAGCAATGGATCCCGATCCCAACCGAGCAATAGCTGATGATGTGGAGAGTGTGGCGCTGCTCCGTGCAAGGGACAGCGCCGCGAACTCTCAACCTATGGCCAGCAATCCGAATGATGAGGCTAGGCAAGCCTTTTATAGTGTGATGAATGATTGGTTCAACCAATACATTCGAACTAACACGGCTGTTCCACAACCTCCATTCCCGACTAATGCAACCCCCGCACCTACAATACCTCCGGTAACTGACCAAATAAGGTCAAGTAAGCCCCCAATCGACAGAATTCGTAAACATGGGGCCACTGAATTCAAGGCTACGAATAGCGACGATGCCGAGCAAGCTGAATTTTGGTTGGATAACACTATCTGGGTGCTCGATGAGCTATCTTGTACACCCGATGAGTGCTTAAAGTGTACCATCTCCTTGCTACGCGATTCGCCTATTATTGGTGGAGTACTCGACTTCGTGGTGCCTAGAGAGCAAGTGACTTGGGAATTCTTTCAAACCGAGTTCAAAAAAGTATATCGATCGAGATTCATCGACCAAAAGCGAAGGAATTTCTTGATCTTAAGCAAGGTTCTATGTCGATTACGACTACGAACGAAAATTTGTGAGGCTTAGCCATGCAGCGAGAATGCATTTCGTCCGGGCTATTATGTAAACGCTTGAGGATGGGCTGAATGATGATATAAGGATGTTCGTTGGCATTCTCGAAATACGAGAGTTCGTAGTGCTTGTTGAGCGAGCTTGTAAAGTCAAGAGCTTAGAAAGGAGAAACAAAAAGTTGATGTGGGAACCGGAGAATTCGAAAAGGTCCTCGGAAAGTCTCTTCAACAGCATCGAAGAGATTTCGAGATGATGTGAGCCGGTCTAGAGGCGCCGGGCTTTCTAGACGAGGACGCGATCGACCCCTGTGACCACACGAGTCACTTCGATCGCCATGGTGGAAATGATCGCCGAGAGAGGCGGAATGTCCGCATTGTGGCAAATGGCATTCGGGAGTGTTGGTTCCGTGATCACTCCTGCTATAAGTGTGGATCGGCCGACCACCTTATGAAGGATTGCCCGAGGTTGCTTGAACAAAATGTAAGTCGAGTGGAAACTCGGGTGCTACCATCGCCGAGGTAGGCCACCTAGAAATATGGGCAATGTTAGTGGCGGTCGAGAGGATCTAGAGATGCTACCATCGATCCGAGGCTCGGGCTCTGCTAGGACTTATGCCATCGCCAGCACGCCGAGGATGCTGCCTCTCCGGATGTCATTATCGGTACTTTCACTCTTTTCAATACTAATGTGATTGCTTTGATTGACCCCGGTTCTACTCATTCTTATATATGTGAAACCTTAGCATCCAAGAAGACTTTGCCTATTGAGTCTCTCGAGTTTGTAATTCGGTGTCAAACCCTTGGGTCATTACGTGCTTGTCAACAAAGTGTGCAAGAAAAGTCCCCTAGTGTTCCGAGGTTCTTGTTTTCCGGCGGACTTGATGCTTTTGCCGTTCGATGAATTGACGTTATTCTTGGTTTGGATTGGTTGACCATGCACGATGCGGTTGTAAATTGCATAAGCAAGACTATCGATTTGAGGTGCGCGAATAACGAGATAATTCGGGTTGAGTCTACGGACTTAAAAGGGTTGCCACCGTAATATCGCAATGTTGGCCCGAAATATGTAAGAAAAGGGTGCGAAGCGTACCTTGCGTATGTGCTCGAGGACAAGGAATCGAAAAAGAAACCCGAATCGATGCGCTGGTTTGTGAATACCGGATGTTTTCCACGAAGAGTTGCGGGTTTACCACTGTTCGAGAAATAGAATTTGGCATCGAATTGGTACTGGTACCACTCAATATCGATAGCTCCGTGTCGTATGGCACCAACGAATTAAAGGAGTTGAAAGCTCGGTTGCAAGAATTGGTGGATAGAGGTTTTGCTCGCCTGAGTTTTTCGCCTTGGGTGCGCCGGTGTTGTTTGTGAAAAGAAGGATGGAACCATGAGGTCGTAGATCGACTATCGTCGACTTAATAAAGCGACGATAAAGAACAAATATCCGTTACCACGTATCGATGACTTGTTCGATCAACTGAAGGGAGCCTCGGTGTTCTCGAAAATAGATTTGAGATCGGGCTATTATCAATTACGAATTCGAGATTCTGACGTACCCAAGACGCCTTGAGCGAGATATGGTCACTATGAGTTCCTAGTGATGCCGTTTGGGCTTACTAATGCCCTGCGGTATTTATGGATTTAATGAATCGGATCTTCGCACCATATTTGGATCGGTTCGTAGTCGTGTTCATTGATGACATCTTGGTCTATTCAAGAAATGAGACCGAACATGCTTTGAACACCGAGGTTAGTCTTGCAAATTTTACGGGATAAGCAATTATATGCTAAGTTCAAGCAAGTGTGAGTTACGGTTAAGAGAGGTTAGCTTCTTGGGTCATGTGGTATCTGCATCGGGTATTCGAGTCGACCGAATAAAATTTCAGCCATACTTAATTGGAAGCCTCCAGAAATATTACCGAGGTTCGAGACTTTTTGGGGCTTGCTTGTTATTACCGACGATTTGTAAAGGTTTCTCAACGATAGCCACGCCGATGACGGCTTACTCCAAAAGGATGTTAAGTTCGAATGGACGGAGAAATGTCGAAAAGTTTCGATCAATGAAAACTTATTTGACTGAAGCCCCAATTCTAGTGCAACCCGAATCCGCAAAGAGTTTGTCATCTATAGTGACGCCTCCTACTTGGGTTAGGTTGTGTATTGATGCAAGAAGGTCAAGTTGTGGCCTATGCGTCGAGGCAATTAAAGCCACATGAGAAAAATTATCCGACCCATGATCTCGAATTGGCTGCCATCGTATTCGCCTTAAAGATTTGGCGACATTACTTATTTGGTGAGAGGTGCCATGTGTACTCGGATCACAAAAGTCTCAAATATTTGATGACCCAAAGAGACTTAAATCTGCGACAAAGACGTTGGCTCGAGTTGTTAAAAGATTATGAGTGGTCATTGACTATCACCCAGAAAGGCGAATATGGTTGCGGATGCCTTAAGTCGTAAATCATTATTCGCTTTACGAGCAATGAATGTGCACTTGTGCATTCGATCCGACGGTGAGTTAGTAGCTGAATTGAAAGCCAAACCATTATTGATACATCATATTCGTGAAGCTCGAGAAAGTCGACGACGAGTTGGCGCAAAAGCGCCGAGTGTGTTCCAACAAGGACTCGGAGTTTCAAATCGACGATGACGATTGTTTGAGGTTCAAAATCGTCTGTGTGTTCCAAAGAATTGAACTTATCTCGATAATTCTGAATGAAGCCCATTGTAGCCGAATGGCAATCCACCCGGAGTACGAAGATGTACAACGATTTGAAACGTCGCTTTGGTGGCGTGGTATGAAACGAGACATCTCGACTTTGTTTGAGATGTTTAATATGTCAACAAGTGAAAGCAGAACACCAAGTGCCTTCAGATTGCTTCACCGATCACGATACCGAGTGGAAATGGGATCGAGTCACAATGGACTTTGTATCCGGACCGCCATTGTCGGTGAGTAAGAAGGACGCGATTTGGGTCGTTGTAGATAGATTGACTAAGTCGGCTCACTTTGTCCCCGTCGTCGGACTTTCCAATGGACAAACTAGCCGAATCAGACGCTTCTCATATTGTGAGATTGCACGGGATGCCTATTTCCATCGTGTCGGATAGAGATTCGAGATTTACCTCGCGATTTTGGAGAAAGTTGCAAAAGCTTTGGGTACCAAGTTGCATTTCAGACCGCCTTTCACCCCCAAACCGATGGTCAATCCGGCGGATAATCTGAATACTTGAGGATATGTTGAGATGTTGCATCCTCGAGTTTAGTGGTTCATGGGAAAGGTATTTGCCGTTGATTGAATTCGCTTACAACAACAGCTTTCAATCAAGTATTAAGATGGCACCCTACGAGGCTTTATACGGTTGTAAATGCCGTACCCCATTATTCTGGACTGAACTTAGTGAAGGAAAAATCTTCGGGGTTGATTTGGTTAAGGATGCCGAGCAAAAAGTTCGAGTAATTTGTGATAGTTTGAAAGCTGCTTCGGATCGCCAAAAGTCGTATGTGTAACACCCCTTACCCGTTACCGTCGCCGGAACAGGATACAAGGTATTACCAGAACATAACATATACCAAGATAGAAATATGTCATCCCATTTGATAATGCATCGTATAACATATATCTTGAACAATATTAGCCAACTTTTATGGCTTGTACAAAGTAATCGGTCGAAAATCAGTAACTAATATTTTAAACCTAGACAAATATGACACATAACAAAATAATTTTTTCCTACTATACATGCCATAATTCAAAACATTTAGTTCAAATACCCAAAGTATGATAGTGCGGGTAGATCTTCACGATCCTTGACTCTGAGCAAGCTGGAGAACACTATAAGACAAAAGAGAGAAACGAAGTAAGCTTATAGCTTAGTAAGTAGTATGTAAATACTAATTTAAGAATCTAACATGTTTACACAACAATTCAAGTATGTCTACTTTAACTTCACTACTTATTCCACTTCGATTAAGCTGTCTCTCTGCTGTGTCATATTCACTAAATAAATCATAACTCGAGTTACAAAACTCGAAATTCATATCCGTAAAATTTCCTGAATCTAGACTCATAAAGCTTCTTGATAAATTTTTTTATAATTTTTGTTCAGCAGATTAGTACATTTTATTAGTTAAAGTTTCCCCTGTTACACAGCTCGACTGGCCTGACCTCTGTCCACTACGAATTGAATTTCTCTCAGTACATAACTCAAATAACCCTGAAGTCTGTTGTATTTAAAACTAGTCTCAATAAGAAATTTATGCATGTAAACTATATTTCTTAGTTTGCTTTGTACAATTTTTAATGATTTTTCAAAGTGGAAACAGGGGATCACGTATTCATCCTGAGCAAGTCAGTTACAATTGTAAATATCTCAAAATATAGAATTCCTTTGCTTGCCCTGCTTCTTTTATATGAAAGTAGACTCATTAAGCTTTAATTTCACATCTCATTCAACCTCTAATTATATTCCTCCTATTTTTGGTGATTTTTCAAAATCACGTCACTGCTGCCATCTAAAAACAGTTTTAATACTAATTTCACTCTTTCACACATTCTTTATGCTAACCTCATTTTATCGTATATATGTATATGCCACAATTCATTTTACCACATTTCATTCACTATAAGTGTAGGTCCAAACCACAATGTCACCACAAAACCATCCCGTTGAACAATTTGGATCAATCCTCGATATTTAACGGTTTGAAAGACACAACCCCCACCATCATACTTCATTTAGTTCGGCTCTCTTGTACACATGGGGAACACTTAGTACCACTCATGCGACCTAGCCGATTTGTCTCGTAGCTCTCTTGTCTACATGGTGTCCTTCACTTGGAATCACGCATGCACCTAGCTACATTTATCTTTCACGTAGCTCTCTTGTCTACATGGTGTCCTTCACTTGGAATCACGCATGCACCTAGCTACATTTATCTTTCACGTAGCTCTCTTGTCTACATGGGATACATCTCGTATCACGCATGTGACCTAGCTACTACAGGGTGTCTCGTAGCTTTCTTGTACACATGATGTGCACTCAAGATCATACATGTGACCTAGCTACGCCCTCTATTTCATTCGATCTCTCAATGTTCAACCGGATCTCTCTCTCAGTATTTATTTCCATTCTTCTAATAGTCAATTTATATTTTAACATCAGCTAGTATATTTATATAATAGGCTGAAATATAAGAATGTACATGAAATTATTGTAATATTTACATACAACTTACCTTGGTACAAAATATGGAAATTTTGCAATTTAATCCAAAACTTTTTCTTTCCCCGCTCGAGGTCGGTTCAGCCCTTTCTTGATCTATAATAACACATTTAGCTCATTTAATACTCATACTATTTATTTCAATCCAAAAATCACATTGTAGAAAAATTACATTTTGCCCCTAACTTTTACAAAATTACAATTTTGCCCCTAGGCTCGGAATTTAATTTCAGCCCTTATTCTTATGTTTTATGATATGCTGAACATTTTCTCTTCTACAACAACATCAAATTCCCACTCTATCATATAGTTATGAACATTAGGTATTTTTACCGATTATGCTTGCTTTTACTCGCTTTTCACTTAAAACCGAGTAGCACAAATTATTTAACACAATTTAAAACCTCATATTCTATCATAAAACATCAAAATACACAAATTTCACCTATGGGTATTTTTCCAAATATGAACCCTAGGTTAAATTATTACTAGCATAAGCTTAATCGAGCTTCCGGATTCCAAAAGCGTAAAGAACATTAAAAGCGGGCTTAGAATCACTTACTATGGAGCTTGAAAGTTGAAGAATCCTAGCTATGGAGAGAGTGAAGTTTCGGCAGCAACTAAATGGGAAGATGACTATTTTGTGTTATTTTTCCCATTTTATTTCATTTAATATCAAAATGACTAAAATACCCTTACTACTAAACTTTCCAAAAATTCCTTCCATGTCCTAAATTTGTCCATGAACTTAAAATTGGTAGAATTGCTATTTAAGACCTCCTAATAAATATTTCAAAACAATTTCATACTAAAAATTTCTAGTATGCAAATTTTGCAACTTATTCGATTTAGTCCCTACTTTCAATTTAAACACTTTAGGCATAGAATTTCATCACGAAATTTTCACACAATCATGCAATCATATCATAAACCCCAAAATATTTATAAAACAATTATTTCTATCTCGGATTTGTGGTCACGAAACCACTATTCGATTAGGCCCTAATTCGGGTTGTCACAATTCTCCCCCCTTTAGAGATTTTCGTCCCGAAAATCTTACCTAGAAAGAGGTTTGGGTACTTGTTTCCTCATAGCTTCCTCGGGTTCCCACGTAGCCTCTTCTATCCCATGTCTGTGCCACAATACTTTCACTAAGGCTATACTTTTGTTTCTTAACTGCTTAACTTCTCGAGCCAAAATCTTTTATTGGTTCCTCCTCATAGGTCATATCCGATCAATTTCAATTTCATTGGGAAATCACATGAAGGATCGAACGATAACGTCGCAACATTGATACATGAAACACGTTATGAATCTTTTCTAACTCTGCCGTAGAAGGCCAACCGATATGCCATCGGTCCAATTCTCTCAAGAATCTCAGACGCCCAATAAAACGCGGACTCAACTTGCCTTTTCGACTAAATCTCGAATCTTTTTCCATGGTGACACCTTCAAGAACACTTTATCACCCACTTGAAATTCAATCTCTTTTCTTTTTAAATCGCATATGACTTTTGTCGATCTGAAGCGACTTTCAAGCAATCCCAATTACTTTTATTTTCTCTTGGTTTCTTTAACTAGATCAACTCCGTGAATCTGCTTTCTCACTAAGCTCGGTCCAATATAAAGGAGTCCGACACTTACGACCATATAAGGCTTCAGACGGAGCCATTTGTATACTTGATTGATAAGCTGTTATTGTAGGCAAACTCAATCAAAGATAGATATTTCTCCCAACTACCTCCAAATTCTAAAACACAAGATCTATGCATATCTTCGAGTACCGGATTACTCTTTCCGTTTGACCATCTGTTTGTGGATGAAATGCGGTACTAAAGTTCAATTTTGTACCCAAAGCTTCTTGTAACTTTTTCCAAAATCTCGAGGTAAATCTTGGATCTCTATCGATATTATAGACATAGGTACTCGTGTAACTTCACAATTTCAAAGAATATATAATTCGCTAATTTATCAAGTGAGTAATCGATGCGTCTTGGTATAAAGTGGGCTGACTTTGTTAATCTATCAACCACTACCCAAACAAAGATCCTTCTTTTTAGGAGTTAAAGGCAAACCGGTTACAAAATCCATGGTAATCTTGTCCCATTTCCACTCGTGCACCATTACCGGTTGAAGTAATCTCAAGGTACTTGATGTTCACTTTTACTTGTTGATGATCAAACACTTAGTTACAAATTCGAAATGTCCTTTTCATACCGCCACCAATACAACTTCTTTAAATCATTATACATTTTGTGCTACCGGGGTGAACCGATAAATGACCATTGTGCGCCTCATGTAATATTTTCGAATCAATTTATCATTTTTCACACATATTTCGTCTCGAAACATCAAATACTCATCCGGTCCAACTCGAAAATCTGAGTCATAACTCGATTCGCATTGAGTTCTCTTGATCCGCAACTCACTATCATTCTTTTGAGCATCACTAATCAACTGGAGAAATAACGGTTTAGCTCTAATCTCTGCTAAAATTGACCCGTCATCGACAATGCTAACCCGTGTTCATGGCTCTCAAAGTGAAAAGAAATTTTCGCTCAAGGCGTCAAGAACTACATTTGCTTTTCCGGATGATAATCAATCACTAGATCATAATCCTTTAATAATTCAAGCCATCTTCGCCGTCGCAAATTTAGGTCCTTTTGATTCATCAAGTACTTCAAACTTTTGTGATCGGTAAAAATTCGCATTTTTCACCGTATAAATAATGTCGCCAAATCTTCAAGGCAAAAACAACAATGCCGCCCAAATCATGTGTAGGATAGTTCTTCTCATGCGGTTTTAATCGCCTCAAGCATAAGCTACTACTTTGCCCTCTTGCATCAACACACATCCAAGGCACATCAATGATGCATCACTATAAATTACGAACTCCTTTCGACGACTTTTGTACTAAAATTGGTGCTTCACCAATCGTGCTTTCAACTTTTCAAAACTCGTTGACATTTATCACCCATTCAAACTTAACATTCTTCGCGCAACAATTTAGTCATAGGAGAGGCAATTATCGAAAATCCTTCAACAAAACGCCTATAATACCCGGCCAAGCCTAAAAAGCTTCTAACCTCAGATACATTCTTGGGCGGTTTCCAATCAACGATCGCAGAAATCTTGCTTGGATCCACCCGAATACCATCACCTGAGACTATATGCCCCAAAAATCCGACTTCACGAAGCCAGAACTCACTTTTACTAAACTTGGCAAACGGTTTCTTTTCTCTCAAGATCTGCAATATAGTTCTCAAGTGTTCGGCATGTTCAAACTCATCTCGAGAATAAATTAAAATGTCATCTATAAACACTACTACAAACTTATCCAAATATGGCCGAAAATCCGATTCATTAAGTCCATAAATATGGTGGAGCATTTGTTAAGCCAAAAGGCATCACCGAAACTCATAATGTCCATACCTTGTCCTAAAGGCGCTTTTAAGACATCGACTCCTTAACTCTCATTGATAGTAACCGACCTCAAATCAATCTTTGAAAACACTGTGGCCCCTTTAACGATCGAATAAATCATCAATCCTCGGCAATGGGTACTTGTTCTTTATAGTCACCTTATTAAGTCGACGGTAATCAATGCAAAGTCTCATTGAACCATCCTTCTTCTTCTGAATAATACAGAGCACCCGTGGAGAGAAACTCGGTCTCACAAATCCCTTGTCCGTTAACTCCTCGCAATCGAGCCTTCAATTCTTTTAATTCAATGAGCCATTCTATATGGAGCAATCGAGATCGGTGCAAGATGCAGGCAACAAATCAATGGCAAAATCTATCTCTCTGCTTTGGAGGCAACCTGGCAATTCCTCCGAAATACATCCGAAACTCACAGACTATAGGTATCGATTCAAATTTCAGTTGAGACATCTCAACATTCATTACATAAGCGGATAAGCTTCACACCCTTTTCTCATGTATTTACGTGCGGACATGTGCGAAATCACCATAGGCAATTTATTTGATTCGTCTGTTTCAACCCACGAAATTTCTCCATTTTCACATTTTAACTCTAGTGTCTTTTGTTTACAATCTACCTTAGCATCATACAATGTTAACCAGTCCATTCCCAAGATAACGTCAAACTCACCAAATGGTAACAACATCAAGTTGGCGGAAAACAAAGACCTTGAATCATTAATGGGCAATTCTTGCAAACCTTGTCAACTAGCACATATTGGCCTAAGGGTTCGACACTTTAATCGTAAACTCAAGAAATTCAACAGCAACTTTTTATTGGATACTAAATTCATGCAAATATAGGAATGGGTGGACCCGGATCAATCAATGCAATAACAATAGTATCATAAAGAGAAAATGTACCAAGAATGACATCGGAGATGATGCATCTTCTCGAGCACGTATAGCATAAGCTCTAGCAGTGCTCTAGCTTCGATCTTGCCGTTAAATCTTTCATCACAGTTCTACTACTAGTCCCACCTCCAGATTTCTCGGTGGTCTACCTCTACTAGCGGTGGTATTCATCTAACACTCAAATCTTTCTTCTTTAACCTTCTCCTGACAGTCTCTAATAAAATGCTCGCGAGAACCAAGACTTTGAAACAAGCTCGCTTCGGTCCCCAACACTCACCATAATGTTGCTCGCCACATTGTTGACACTCGGGCTTTCTAGGTCGCACATTACCCACACTTGCCACCAAGTAGCTTGAGCTTTAGACCCGAATATGCTCTACCACGATCTCTCGTAAATCCCAGTTGAAACTGTCATTCGAGGGTTTGTCTCTTTGGACCTCTTTGGTTGAGATTGAAATGGCTTACTTATCTGTCTTTTTCGACATCTCGAGCCTCAATAGCGACTTTTCTTCTTTCTTTGTTCAATTCTTGACTTTAAGAGCTCGATCAACCAATACTACAAATTCTTTCAACTCCAAAATCCCTACAAACACTTTAATGTCCTCATTCAGCCCATCTTCAAATCTTCTACACATAATGGCCTTGGTGGACACACATTCTCGGGCATACTTGCTGAGTCTTACAAATTCGCGTTCATACTCTGCGATGGACATTTTCCTTGCTTCAATTCAAGGAACTCCTTCCGCTTTTGATCAATAAATCGCTGACTTATGTATTTCTTTCTAAATTCTTCTGGAAGAAATCCCAAGTAACTTTTTCTTTTGGCACCACTGCAACCAAAGTCTTCCACCAGTGGTAGGTCAATCTCTCAAAAGTGATACAAAGACACTTTAAGCATTCCTCGGTGTACATGAGAGCTCATCAAATACACGGTAGAATTTTCAAGCCGAATTCCGCTTTCGGGATCATCATCAACCTTTGCTCTAAACTCTTCGACCCTTGTTTTCGAATCTTGTCAACCGGAGGCTTGTTCATTCTTACCAAATTTATACCTTGAGCAGCTCTGTGAATCGCCCGAGGTATAGGAGGGGTGGAGGAGGTTGAGCATTTGGATTTGCTCGAATAAATTCAGATACCAATTGTTCATCATTTGGAGAAAGGCGTCCGAGCCTCATCTCCTTGTCCCAATGTCTCGTGTCTACTTTCCACAGTAGCGGTCCCTTGTGCGGAGCCAAGTAGATTAGCAAAGATCATCACCACAGTTCCTTCAGGATCCATTACTATATTAAAACAAAACACGTTTAGAATAATCGAGTCACCACACTATCACAATATTTTTATGGCATGTATAGCTAGACTTTTACACACACTTTATTAGTCCGAGAACCGACTAAACCATACTCGATACCACTAAATGTAACACCCTTACCCATTACCGTCATAGGACAGATACAAGGTATTACCGAACATAACATATACCAAGATAGAAATATGTCATCCCATTTGATAATGCATCGTATAACATATATCTTGAACAATATTAGCCAACTTTTATGGCTTGTACAAAGTAATCGGTCGAAATCAGAACTAATATTTTAAACCTAGACAAATATGACACATAACAAAATAATTTTTTCCTACTATACATGCCATAATTCAAAACATTTAGTTCAAATACCCAAAGTATGATAGTGCGGGTAGATCTTCACGATCCTTGACTCTGAGCAAGCTGGAGAACACTATAAGACAAAAGAGAGAAAACAAGTAAGCTTATAGCTTAGTAAGTAGTATGTAAATACTAATTTAAGAATCTAACATGTTTACACAACAATTCAAGTATGTCTACTTTAACTTCACTACTTATTCCACTTCGATTAAGCTGTCTCTGCTGTGTCATATTCACTAAATAAATCATAACTCGAGTTACAAAACTCGAAATTCATATCCGTAAAATTTCCTGAATCTAGACTCATAAAGCTTCTTGCTAAATTTTTTTATAATTTTGGTTCAGCAGATTAGTACAGTTTATTAGTTAAAGTTTCCCCTGTTACACAGCTCGACTGGCCTGACCTCTGTCCACTACGAATTGAATTTCTCTCAGTACATAACTCAAATAACCCTGAAGTCTGTTGTATTTAAAACTAGTCTCAATAAGCAATTTAGGCATGTAAACTATATTTCTTAGTTTGCTTTGTACAATTTTTAATGATTTTTCAAAGTAGAAACAGGGGATCACGTATTCATCCTGAGCAAGTCAGTTACAATTGTAAATATCTCAAAATATAGAATTCCTTTGCTTGCCCTGCTTCTTTTATATGAAAGTAGACTCATTAAGCTTTAATTTCACATCTCATTCAACCTCTAATTATATTCATCCTATTTTTGGTGATTTTTCAAAATCACGTCACTGCTGCCATCTAAAAACAGTTTTAATACTAATTTCACTCTTTCACACATTCTTTATGCTAACCTCATTTTATCGTATATATGTATATGCCACAATTCATTTTACCACATTTCATTCACTATAAGTGTAGGTCCAAACCACAATGTCACCACAAAACCATCCCGTTGAACAATTCGGATCAATCCTCGATATTTAACGGTTTCAAAGACACACCCCACCATCATACTTCATTTAGTTCGGCTCTCTTGTACACATGGGGAACACTTAGTACCACTCATGCGACCTAGCCGATTTGTCTCGTAGCTCTCTTGTCTACATGGTGTCCTTCACTTGGAATCACGCATGCGACCTAGCTACATTTATCTTTCACGTAGCTCTCTTGTCTACATGGTGTCCTTCACTTGGAATCACGCATGCGACCTAGCTACATTTATCTTTCACGTAGCTCTCTTGTCTACATGGGATACATCTCGTATCACGCATGTGACCTAGCTACTACAGGGTGTCTCGTAGCTTTCTTGTACACATGATGTGCACTCAGATCATACATGTGACCTAGCTACGCCCTCTATTTCATTCGATCTCTCAATGTTCAACCGGATCTCTCTCTCGTATTTATTTCCATTCTTCTAATAGTCAATTTATATTTTAACATCAGCTAGTATATTTATATAATAGGCTGAAATATAAAAATGTACATGAAATTATTGTAATATTTACATACAACTTACCTTGGTACAAAATATGGAAATTTTGCAATTTAATCCAAAACTTTTCTTTCCCTGCTCGAGGTCGGTTCAGCGCCTTTCTTGATCTATAATAACACATTTAGCTCATTTAATACTCATACTATTTATTTCAATCCAAAAATCACATTGTAGAAAAATTACATTTTGCCCCTAACTTTTACAAAATTACAATTTTGCCCCTAGGCTCGGAATTTAATTTCAGCCCTTATTCTTATGTTTTATGATATGCTGAACATTTTCTCTTCTACAACAACATCAAATTCCCACTCTATCATATAGTTATGAACATTAGGTATTTTTACCGATTATGCTGCTTTTACTCGTTTTCACTTAAAACCGAGTAGCACAAATTATTTAACACAATTTAAAACCTCATATTCTATCATAAAACATCAAAATACACAAATTTCACCTATGGGTATTTTTCCAAATATGAACCCTAGGTTAAATTATTACTAGCATAAGCTTAATCGAGCTTCCGGATTCCAAAACGTAAAGAACATTAAAAGCGGGCTTAGAATCACTTACTATGGAGCTTGAAAGTTGAAGAATCCTAGCTATGGAGAGAGTGAAGTTTCGCAGCAACTAAATGGGGAAGATGACTATTTTGTGTTATTTTTCCCATTTTATTTCATTTAATATCAAAATGACTAAAATACCCTTACTACTAAACTTTCCAAAAATTCCTTCCATGTCCTAAATTTGTCCATGAACTTAAAATTGGTAGAATTGCTATTTAAGACCTCCTAATAAATATTTCAAAACAATTTCATACTAAAATTTCTAGTATGCAAATTTTGCAACTTATTCGATTTAGTCCCTACTTTCAATTTAAACACTTTAGGCATAGAATTTCATCACGAAATTTTCACACAATCATGCAATCATATCATAAACCCCAAAATATTTATAAAACAATTATTTCTATCTCGGATTTGTGGTCACGAAACCACTATTCCGATTAGGCCCTAATTCGGGTTGTCACAAGATGCGGATTTGAAAAGAAAAGATATCGAATATCAGGTTGGAGACAAGGTCTTTCTCAAAGTTTCACCTTGGAAGAAGGTGCTTAGATTTGGTCGTAAAGGCAAATTGAGTCCGAGGTTCATCGGGCCATATGAAGTATCCGAACGAGTTGGGCCAGTCGCATATCGATTAATTTTACCCCGAGCTTGAAAGGATCCTAACGTTTTCATGTCTCGATGCTTCGACGATATAGGTCTGATCCATCGCACGTGATCGCTCCGTCCGAGATTGAGATTCAGCCTAATTTGAGCTATGAAGAGGAACCAGTTCGCATTATGATGCGTGAAGCGAAAGAGTTGCGCAATAAGAAAATCCCGTTAGTGAAGGTGTTGTGGCATAAACACGGAATTGAAGAAGCCACTTGGGAGCTTGAGGACTCTATGAAAGAGCGATACCCGAGCCTATTTACCGGTAAGATTTTCGGGGACGAAAATTTCTTAAGTGGGGGAGAGTTGTGACATCCCTAATTTGACCTTAGTCGGAAAGTGGTGTCGGGACCACTAAACCGAGTCTTATAAGTAATTAAAAGTTATCTTCTATGTTTATGATGTTAGTAAATGCATGTGTGAAAGTTGCATGCATTAATTTGATCATTTCTATGTGAATTTATTAAAATGGACTTATATGAAACATTGTTGAAAGGTGATAGGCTAATCTTTCAATGGTCTAATAGTATATGCATGCAAAAGAATGGTTTTGCATGTCAATTTACCCAAAGAAAAGGAAGTGGCCGGCCATGGTAATGAAGATGGGCAAAAGAAAACATGTCTTAAACATGTTTTGCTAGTGGTGGATGTTAGAAATAATAAAATAAGAGCATGGGTAAAGGAATGAAAAAAAAATGAGTGTGGATGCTTCCCCCTTTGCCGTACATGAGAGAAACAAAAACAAAGAAAGAAAAAAAAAAAAAGAAAGGAAGAAAAGTGTTCATCCTCCTTAGCTTGGCCGAACCTCAAAGGAAGAAGGGGAGATAGCCAATCGGTCACCCTTAAGCTTGGAACAAGGTAAGTGATTTCATGTTAGTTCTTGAAATATTAGCATACATCAAGCTAGTTACTAAGTTTTCTACTTAGCCTTGTCAAGGTCTTGATTGTGTGGTGATAGTGGGTAATCGGCCATGGAAGAAATGGAGGAAAATGATTGTTGTCTTGTGTTTTAAGGAGAAATGGTGGATGGGTGAAAGAAACAAGTTTTTGTTTCTTGTTTCTTCTTGGCGATTCTAAGGAGCAACCATTCGGTTTCTAAGCTATAAATAAAGTGAGAAATTCATGTGAATTCTTGAAACGTTAGATGAAATTGAGCTAGTTACCAAGTTCTCTAGGTAACCCATGCTAGAAATTGTGATTTTGGGTTGACTAGGATTTTTGGCCATAGTGGTCATTGAGGATTAAGGTTTGTGTTTCATGCTAAACTTGATGAATCTTGGTGTATGGGTGTTTGAACTAAACTAATGATCAAATAGATGCACAAATACAAAGTAAGAAGAATCGGCTATTGTATGTAATACTATTGCGAATGTGAAATTACTATACTTGAGTAATGAATGTGGTTGGAGTTGATAATCTGAAAGGAATGCTTAAATGTGTTTGTTTAAAGAAGAAATTGATGAAGAATGTATGTGAACCTAGCAAGTGTATTCGGCTTAGTACCTTATAATGTGAAAACCTTGGAATTTATTTTTGATTTCGTGTATGTATGACCAAGAACAATCGGCCTTATAATGGCGTTTTGGTTTAAAAAGTCGATTGATAGTTTATAATAAAATGAGTTGATATGAGATGCTGAATGTGATTAACAAGTAAACATTATTGAGAAAAATATTGAATACTTCTACTTGCATTCGTTAAGCTCAAGAGCAAAGGGGAGCTAAATCGGATAAAGGGAAGGAAAAAGTGATCGAATAGCCGTTGAAGCCGTTCGACAGCATCCGAGGTAAGTCCTCAAGAAATGACCCTACTTGAATTATGTGAAATGAAATATGGATGTGTAATGATTATTGATTTATGTGTGTACGAGTATTTGAATGATACCCGGCTAAGTCCCGGCGATTATTATGCTAGTGATATGTTTGTGTTTGAGCCTTAGTAACGAAAATGAAATATGAATGTGAAATGATTATTGATGTATATGTGTGCATGAGCAATTGAATGATATCCGGCTAAGTCCCAAGACATTTATGCTGGAAATTATATCCGGTTAAGACCGAAGGCAATTGTGCTAGTGACTACATCCGGCTAAGACCGAAGGCATTCGTGCAAGTCGTTCTATCCGGCTAAGACCCGAGGGCATTCGTGCATGTGGTTATATCCGGTTGTATTCCGAAGAAGCTTGGGCTGAAGGTGAGCGTTGGTTGCTGTAATAAATTTAATTAGTACGCTCGAAAAGCCCAAAGGAAAAGGTATGTTTATATGTGCATTGGAAAAGTTGATATGTTTGAGTAACATTCGTTCAATCGACAAACGAATTTTCAGCTATTGAATTGGTTGATATCTTGTGAAAGTATACAATGATGAAGTGTGAAGCAAGTATGATTATGTGAATGTGTATTAATGAAATGATTCATTTGGCTATGTGAATGTAATGCCTTAGTTAAAGCTGATTTTATTGCTTGAGACTTACTAAGCATAAAATGCTTACCCGTTGCTTTGGCTCTCTGTTTTATAGATTTTGCTCGTTAGCGATCGGATTTGGGATCATTAAAGTCGAAGTCATCTACACTATCAAAGCCTCCATTTTGGTATAATTTTGGTTGAACTTTGAAATGGCATGTATAGGACTACCCTAATGTTGAAGGTCATGTACCTTTCGGTTTTGTGTAAGCTTGGATAGCCATGCGAAAATGGCTTATATCGTTTTAGTATGATTCTATAATAGTTTGTATGATAATCATTATGGGGTATGAAATTGTCTGAAAGGATTAGCCATTGGAATGGTTAATCATAATCACACTTTGTGCTATGGTGCAAAAGGGCCATTTGAATCGTGGAAATCATGAAATAGGTAATGGTTACTTTGAAAACAGATGCTGGCAGCAGCAGTGGTATGGTTTTGAAAAATCACCAAAATTTGTAGGAATGGTATTAAATAATTAATAAATTATGTAAATGAACCTTAATGAGTCTACTTTCATGTGGAATAAACGAAACGGTCATAGGAGTTACATGTTAAGAGATATTAAAGCTATTGTGAGATAGGGCCAGAACGGTTTCTGGGTCCCCTGTCGTAACTTTAAAAATTTATTATAAATTATCCAGAAAGAATTAGGAGTCATGCCTTATATGTACAGATTACATTTTGAGTCTAGTTTCATTAGAAACAAACGTCACCAGTATTAAAACCCTGTACAGAGAGATATTCAAGTTGTAACGCGCAAAGGTCAGAGCAGTCGATCCCTGTAACATGGGTGACTTTAACTAATAAACTGTACCAATTGGCCTGACAAAAAATTCTAGAATTAAATCCATGGATGGATATATGAGTCTAAATTCAGGGAAAATTTACAGAATCAGTTTCCGAGTTTTGAAACTCGAGATATGATTTTTAAGGTGACAGTGACGCAGATTTCCAGCCTGTCTGGAAATGTCAAATTGGTGGGTGAAATATGTGGATTTGGCTTGTTAACCCCTCGTGTCCGACACCGGCAATGGTCTCGGGTTCGGGGTGTTACACCGTTTGTCATGGCTAATCATTTCCGGTGTTACACTCACGATATGGTTATTGAGTAGTAAGGAAATGCTTGGTAATGATTAGCCTTTGGTATGGCTAGTCATGATCATACTTGGTGATATGTTTGTTAAATTACTCTAATAGGTAAAATTTACTCTAATAATAGATGCAGACAGCAGTAGTGATGTGAAATTGAAAAATCACTAAAAATAGTAGAAATGGAATTAAATAATTAATAAATTATGGAAGCGAAGCTTGATGAGTCTATTTTCACATGGAAGAAGTAAAACAAGAATATGAACTATATTGTATGAGATATTTAAAATCTTGTGAAACAGGGCCAGAACTATTTCTGGATCCCCTGTTCCGAATTTGGAAATTCACCATAATTTCTACAAAGATAATTAGAAGTCATACCTTATATGTAAAGATTCCTTATTGAGTCTAGTTTTATTAGGGACAAACGAAATAGTCATTGAATCTCTGTACAGAGAGATATTGGGTTCGTAATACACAGAGGGCAGAGTAGTCGAACCCTGAAACAGGGGAGACTTTAACTAATAAACTGTACTAATTGGACGGACCAAAAATTGTGGAAAAATTTTAGTAGATATATATATGAGTTTAGTTTCAGGAAAAATTTGCGGAATTAAATTTCGAGTTTCAGAACTCAAGATACGAATTTTTAAGTGACTATAACGCAGATTGACAGTTTGTTTGGGAGTTTTAAAATAAATTGTTTGAGCTGTATAAGTGATGAATTAAGCCAGATTACACCTCGTGTTCGATCCTGGTGATGGCCACGGTTTCGGGGTGTTACAACCCAAAGTCAGTACCCAGACCCACATTACATAAATCACTTATCCCATGAACTCAGACTACAACTCATGAGTTCAAATCACATGGTTTCTTATGACATATCACGTGTATCCTAAACTATTCCTAAGGTTCAAGCGAGATTTCTGGCTTAACACATTGTCATCTCACTTACACGTAATGTCATTTACACTTCCAACATACATTTCATACTTTCAAGATAATCAAATAAGCATATATGTATATTCTTGATAACAATAAAACATCTCAATACTCATTTTATCAAAATATTAACGTTTAGCATCACTTTCTTATACATAATATCACCAACATAGAATTCAATTCAATTTTTGAAAGATAAGTTTCAAATATATTAGCAATAATATGGATAACATGCCTAAATTAGTCACATGGACTTACCTCGAATGCAATTTCGGCTAATTACGTCATTTTAGTCCATAATCTTGTACGTTCTGATTTAAGCCCAAATCTCGATTTTTCTTGATCTATCATGATGAAATTCACTCTTTTATCATTACATTAATTAAAACATTCTATAATTCATAATTTGGCAAAAAGACCGTTTTGCCCTTAGACTTTACAAAAATTACAATTTTGTCCTTAGGCTCGTAAATCATTTCCTCCTTTACCAAGCCTAACTGAATTCTTTTTATAACTATAGCAACTCACAATTTCAATTATTTCACACATTTAAAACTTTTTTTACAACTTTCACAAGATGGTCCTTTTAGGGGTTTTTCATGAAAAATTACTTAACGAAAGATGTTTATCTAACATCAAACTTTCATTTTCCTCCATTAAACATCAAAGAACATGCATGACACATCTGGATGAATTTTTGAACATAACCCTAGCTCAAAATAATGATAGAAATAGCTATATCATGCTTCAAGAATCTCAAAAACATCAAAAACATCAAAACCAAAACCAAAATGACTTACATGAAATAGGTTTATGTTGCTGAAATTTTCAAGCTCCCATGGAGGTTTTTCTTCCCTAATTTTCGATGGAGAAAGATGGAGAAGAAGGGCGGCTATTTTTTTTATTAGTCTTTGTATATGTCACCAAATACCAACCATACCAACTTTTTTGACTTTTCAACTCTTTTGCCCCCATGGCCGACCATCAACATTTTAAGGGTTTAATTGCTCTTTAAACACCCAAAATTTTGGTTCTCTAGCTATTTAACATATTTAGCTAGCAAAACAAAACTTTTTCCCTTTATGTGATTTAGTCCTTTTTCGCAATTAAGCATGAAATTGCTAAAATTATTTCACCAAAATTTTTATGTACCCATATAATAATGCTATAACACATAAAATAACATTAAAAATAATTTCTCTAGCCCCAGAATAGTGGTTCTGAAACCACTATTTCGACTAGGCCAAAAATCAGGTTGTTACAATTTTAATGCTCGACTGATAGCTGTTGTTGTACGCAAATTCAACTAACGGTAGAAATCTCTCCCAGTTTCCCTTGAACTCTAAAACACAGCATCGAAGCTTATCCTCGAGTATCTGAATCACTTCCTCAGATTAACCGTTAATTTGACAATGAAACACGATACTAAAATGCAAAGAGTACCTAGAGCCTCATATAACTTGCCCTAGAATTGAGACGTAAACTGCTAATCTTTATCAGAAATAATGGAAACTGGCTCACTTTGCAATCTAACGATCTCAGGCACATACAACTCTGTTAATCTCTCGAGTGAAAAATCCGTATGACCCAAACAACGTGTTTCTTTCTCAGAGATAGAGGCAGTCCCGATGCTCAGTGAAAAATCCATCTTGACATGCTCCCATTTCCACTCTAGAATCATCACTGGTTGTAACAAACTAGAAGGTACCTGATGCTCGGCTTTAACTTGTTGACAAACTAAACGTCTCGATACAAACTCTAAGATCTCTCGTTTCATAACTAGCCACCAGTACATTTGTTTCAAATCACCATACATTTTATTGCTACTAGGATGAATAGACAAGCTACTACTGTGAGCTTTCTATAAAACCTTTTGAACGAGATCAGAATTTATTGGAACCTAAATTCTACCATTAAATTACAAACTATCATCGAAACCAACATGAAAATCTAAATCAGGTGTTCTCAATCTATCTCTGTTTAGCTATCAAAAAATCATCACTTTTCTAAGCTTCGGAAATCTATTTAAAAAACATTAGTCTAGCTTTTAACTTGACTAAAATCGAACCATCTTCGATCAATGTCAACTTCATGCTCAAAGATTGCAAAGAAAATAGAGATTTTCTACTCAAAGCATCAACAACAACATTAGCCACTCAGATGATAATCAGTGATAAAGTCATAGTCTTTCAATAACTCCAGCCATCTGCGCTGTCTCAAATTCAAATCTTTCTGTGACATCAAGTCCTTTAGACTTTATGATCTGTGAACATATGCCATTTTTCTTTATGCAAATGGTGTTGCCAAATCTTGAAAGCAAATACAATTGCTGCCAATGCTAAATCATGCATCAAATAATTCTTTTCGTGTGGTTTCAAGGTCTAGAAGCGTACACTATCACTTTGCCCTCTTGCATCAGAACATAACCCAAACCATTCAACGATGCATCATTATAAATCACAAATTCTTTACCTGACTCTGGTTAAACTAACACCGGTGCCTTGGTTAACAATGCTTTCGATTGATTAAAGCTTTGCTGACATTTCTCTGATCATTTGAACTTAACATCTTTTTGAAAAAATCTTGTCAACAATGTTTCAATCATCGAGAATCCCTTGATGAACCTTCTGTAATATTCGAGTAAACCCAAAAAACTTCTAACCCTCAGACACATTTTGTGACACCCCTAATGTGACCCTAGTCAGAGAGTGGTTTCGGGACCACGAAACCGAGTCACAAGAATAATTAGGTGTTATATTCCGTGCTTATTGTATGTGGAATTTGTATGCGTAAATATTTCGTGTCTCGATTTTTATTAATTAGGTGCAAATTTATAAGAAAGGACCCATGTGCTAGGACTTGAAAATGTGATAGGTGTATTTTAAGTGGCCTAATAATGCATGAAGTGAAATAAATGGAGTTGCATGTCAATTATCCCATTTCCTAAGGTGGATGGCGGCCATGACAAATTATGGGCAAGGGAAACATGTTCCCAACATGTTTTACTAATGGATGATGTTAGAAATAATAAAATAAGAGTATGGAAAAAAAATTAATGTTAGTAGGATGAGAAACAAAAAAAGTGTTCATCTTTCTCCATAGCCTTGGCGAATATCCTAAAGAAAGAAAAGAAAAAATTTGTTCATCTATTTTCACTTCTTGGCGAAAATACTAAGGAAAAGGGGAGGATTTTTGCTTCATGCTTGGGTTGGAAGAGATCTAGAAGGAGATTTGGCTAAGTTTGCATCAAGATTAAGGTATGTATGAGGTTGTGTTAGGAGTTTCATGCATGTTTTGGTTGCTAACTTGATGTGCATGTTAGCCATGGCTCCAATCTTTGTTAAGCCATGGAAATGGTATTTGGCCAAAGTTGTTATGGTGATAAAGCCATTGCATGCTAAGTGTGAAGCTTGATGATGATGCATGCAATGATGGATTGTCTACTCTTGAGTAAGATTTTGTGCTTTCTTTTTGTTTTATCATGATTGAAGTTGAAAAGGAGCATGATTGTCATATTCGGCCATGATGCATTCATGAGCATGGTTCATGCTTCTTGCATGTTAGTTAAAATTTGTGTTTGGGATGGCTATGGACACCTTGAAATTCGGCCATGCTCATATATGTATATATATGTTTGCACATGATGTTTTGGTTATGAAGGAAGTGATGAATAAGTTTGTTTAAAGAAGAAGATGTTGAAGAATAATTGTGAAATTGCAAGCACAATTTGGCCTAGCACACATATAAGTGCTTGATGCTATATTATAAGTTTTGAGCCACAATATGCAAAGCATTAACTAGTAAAATGCATGCTGTTTTTGTGAGGTATTAAGTGCATAATTGGCCTCAACATGTACATGAATATTCGGCCTTGGGTAGCCTATTGAAGGCCTTAGCATTTCCTTGATGCTCGAATAAATTGTATTGAATTGCTTGATGTAGTATAAAATGTGCATGACCATTGTGTATTCAAGCTAAAGGGTGGCCATATGACCATTTAAACTCCTTGTCATATTCGGCCATAAGCTAGCACAATGAGGTTTTAATAAATTGAATTTGTTTGAATTAGCTCAAGAGCTTAGAGGGCCACAATTGGACAAGGGGAAGGAGAAAGTGATCGAATAGCGAAAAAGCCGTTCGACAACATCCGAGGTAAGTCCTCAAGAAGTGACCCTACTTGAATTATGTGAAATAAAGTATGGATGTGTATTGATTATTGATTATGTGTGTATGAGTATTTGAATTCTACCCGGCTAAGTCCCAAGGCGAATATGCTTGTGATTATATTTGCGTTTGAGCCTTAGTAACGAAAATGAAATATGTATGTCCAATGATTATTGATGTATGTGTACATGAGAAATTGAATGATATCCGGGCTAAGCCGAAGACAATTATGCTGGAAATTATATCCGGTTAAGACCGAAGGCAATTGTGCAAGTGGCTATATCCGGCTAAGACCAAGGCATTCGTGCGAGTCATTCTATCCGGGCTAAGACCGAAGGCATTTGTGCACATGGTTATATCCGGTTATATTCGAAGAATCTTGGGCTGGAGGTGAGTGTTGGTTGCTGTAATAAATTCAATTAGTACACCCGAAAAGCCCAAAGAATAAGGTACGTTTATATGTGCATTGGAAAGTCGACACGTTTGAGCAACATTCGCTCAATCGACTAATGAATTTCAGTTATTGACTTGATTGATACTTTGTGAAAGTATATAATGATGAAGTGTGAAGTAAGAATGTGTATTAATGAAATGATGCATTTGGCTATGTGAATGTATTGCTGTAATTAGAGTTGATTATATTCCTTGAGACTTACTAAGCATAAAAATGCTTACCCCGTTACTTTGGCTCTCTGTTTTATAGATTTCGCTCGATAGCAATCAGATTCGGGATCAATAAAGTCGAAGTCATCCACACTATCAACACCTCTATTTTGGTATAAATTTTGTTTGAACTTTGAAATGGCATGTATAAGACTACCCCTGTTAGTTTAAAAATGTGGTGATGTATATGTATACGGCCATGCGAAAATGGCTCGTAAAAAGGAAGCATGAACTTAGACTATTTGTGGTTTGTATGTATATATTTGGTGTCATGATGTCGCTATGGATTGGAAATGGGAACGTTGGTCACATGATCAGCCATTGGCATGGTTAAAATGATCATATATGAACCTATGTATGGCAAGACTAGTTGGTTCATGGAGACTACCAAATAGGTAAGACCTACCTTAAAAACAGATGCTGCCAGCTGCAGTGACGTGAATGTGAAAAATCACCAAAATTCGTAGGAATGGTATTAAATAGTGAATAAGCTATGTAAATGAACCTTGATGAGTCTATTTTCATATGGAAGAAACGAAATGGTCATAGGAGTTACATGTTAAGAGATATGGAAGCTATTGTGAAACAGGGCCAGAACGGCTTCTGGGTCCCCTGTCGCAACTTTAAAAATTTACTATAAATTATCCAGAAAGAATTAGGAGACATACCTTATATTTACAGATTCCATTTTGAGTCTAGTTTCATTAGAAGCAAACGGAACCAGCATTAAAGCCCTGTACAGAGAGATATTCAAGTTATACCGCGTGAAGGTCAGAGCAGTCGATCCCTGTAACATGGGTGACTTTAACTAATAAACTGTACCAATTGGCCTGCCCAAAAATTCTAGAAATAAATCCATCGATGGATATATGAGTCTAAATTCAGGGAAAATTTACAAAACCAGTTTCCGAGTTTTGAAACTCGAGATATGATTTTTAAGGTGACAGTGACGCAGATTTCCAGCCTGTCTGGAAATGTCAAATTGGTGGGTGAAATATGTGGATTTGGCTTGTTAACCCCTCGTGTCCGACACCGGCGATGGTCTCGGGTTCGGGGTGTTACAATTTTATTGGTATCAGAGCCACGGTTTAGTCGATTCTAGGACTACTGTGATGTGTTTGGGGTCTAGCTATACATGCCATTAAATGATGAATCGATAGTGTGGTGATTTCTGACAATTTGACTTTGTGTTTGTTATAGCAATGGATCCCGATCCCAACCGAGCGATAGCTGATGATGTGGAGAGTGTGGCGCCTACTCTCGCGCAAGGGGGATCAAGGCGGACTCTCAACCTATGGCCAGCAATCCGAATGACGAGGCTAGGCAAGCCTTTTATAGTGTGATGAACGAATGGTTTAATCAATACATTCGAACTAACACTACTGTTCCACAACCTCCATTCCCGACAAATGCAACCCCGCACCTACAATACCTCCGTTGATCGACCAAATAAGGTCAAGTAAGCCCCCATCAATAGGATTCAAAACATGGGGCCACTGAATTTAAGGCTACGGATGATGATGATGCCGAAGCGAGCTGAATTTTGGTTGGATAACACTATCCGGTGCTCGATGAGCTATCCTGTACACCCGATGAGTGCTTAAAGTGTACCATCTCCTTGCTACGTGAGTCCGCCTACTATTGGTGGAGTACTCGACTTGTGGTGCCTAGAGAGCAAGTGACTTGGGAATTCTTTCAAACCGAGTTCAAAAAAGTATATCGATCGAGATTCATCGACCAAAAGCGGAGGAATTTCTTGATCTTAAGCAAGGTTCTATGTCCGTTACCGACTCTGAACGAAAGTTTGTGAGGCTTAGCCGATGCTGCGAGAATGCATTTCGTCCGAAGCTATTATGTGCAAACGCTTGAGGATGGGCTGAATGATGATATAAGGATGTTTGTTGGCATTCTCGAGATACGAGAGTTCGTAGTACTTGTTGAGCGAGCTTGTAAAGCCAAAGAGCTTAGAAAGGAGAAACAAAAAGCTGATGTGGGAACTGGAGAATTCCAAAGAGGTCCTCGGAAAGTCTCTTCAACAAGCATCAAAGAGATTTGAGATGATGCGAGCGGTCTAGAGGCATTTCGGGCTTTTCTAGACGAGGACGCGATCGACCCCTGTGACCACACGAGTCACTTCGATCGCTGATGGTGGAAATGATCGCCGAGAGAGGCGAGTGTCCACATTATGGCAAATGGCATTCGGGGAGCTGTTGGTTTCGTGATCGCTCCTGCTATAAGTGTGGATCGGCCGACCACTTTATGAAGGATTGCCCGAGGATGCTTGAACGGAATGTGAGTCAGAGTGGAAACTCGGGTGCTACCACTGCTCTAGGTAGGCCACCTAGAAATATGGGCAATGTCAGTGGCGGTCAGAGAGGATCTAGAGATGCTACCATCAGATCTGAGGCTCGTGCTCCTGCAAGGACTTATGCCATACGCGCACGTGAGGATGCTGCCTCTCCAGATGTCATTACCGGTACTTTCACTCTTTTCAATACAAATGTGATTGCTTTGATTGACCTGGTTCTACTCATTCATATATATGTGAAACCTTAGCATCCAAAGAAGACTTTGCCTATTGAGTCTCTTGAGTTTGTAATTCGGTGTCAAACCCTTGGGTCATTACGTGCTTGTCAACAAAGTGTGCAAGAAAAGTCCCCTAGTGTTAGAGGTTCTTGTTTTCCGTGGACTTGATGCTTTTGCCGTTCGATGAGTTCGACGTTATTCTTGGTTTGGATTGGTTGACCATGCACGATGCGGTTGTAAATTGCAAGAGCAAGACTATCGATTTGAGGTCTGCGAATAATGAAATAATTCGGGTTGAGTCTACGGACTTAAAGGGTTTCAATTTGTGATATCGTGATGTTGGCCCGTAAATATGTAAGAAAAGGGTGCGAAGCGTACCTTGCGTCGTGTGCTTTCGGTGACAAGGAATCGAAAAAGAAACCCGAATCTGTGCCCGTGGTTTGTGAATACCGGATGTTTTCCCAGAAGAATTGCGGGTTTACCACTGTTCGGAAGTAGAATTTGGCATCGAATTGGTACTGGTACCACTCCAATTTCGATAGCTCCGTATCGTATGGCACCAACGGAATTAAAGGAGTTGAAAGCTCGGTTGCAAGAATTGGTGGTTAGAGGTTTTGCTCGCCGAGTTTTTCGCCTTAGGGTGCGCCCGGTGTTGTTCGTGAAGAAGAAGGATGGAACCATGCGGTACGTGCATCGACTATCGTCGACTTAATAAGCGGCGATAAAGAACAAGTATCCATTGCCACGTATTGATGAATTGTTCGATCAAGCTGAAGAGCCTCGGTGTTCTCGAAAATAGATTTGAGATCGGGCTATTATCAATTGCGAATCCGAGATTGGACGTGCCCAAGACGCCTTGAGCGAGATATGGTCACTATGAGTTCCTAGTGATGCCGTTTGGGCTCACTAATGCCCTACGGTATTTATGGATTTAATGAATCGGATCTTTAGACCATATTTGGATCGATTCGTAGTCGTGTTCATTGATGACATCTTGGTCTATTCAAGAAATGAGACCGAACATCTTTGAACACCTGCGGTTAGTCTTGCAAATTTTACGGGATAAGCAATTATATGCTAAGTTCAGCAAGTGTGAGTTACGGTTAAGAGAGGTTAGCTTCTTGGGTCATGTGGTATCGCATCGGGTATTCGAGTCGACCGAATAAAATTTCAGCCATACTTAATTGGAAGCCTCAGAAATATTATCGAGGTTCGAGCTTTTTGGGGCTTGCCGATTATTACCGACGATTTGTAAAAGGATTCTCAACGATAACCACG